>NC_140589.1:1734294344-1735494344 GCF_964204655.1 Triturus cristatus
CCTGGCGGGCGCCCAAGGTGCATCTCAGGGCGGACGGGAATCTCTGCAGGCAGTTCGTCGGCGCATCGGTTTTTTTCAGCAGGCAGTCCCCCGCAGCGTGCCGATTGCGGGTCCTCCTGGGCATTCCCTGCACCGCACGCGCCACGTGGCCACCACCTCCCGGGTCACAAGCCTGTGCGTCAGATGGCGCTCGCCTCCTCCTGTCGGACCGCCTGACCTCCGCAGCAACCACTATGGCACAATCAGGCTCTCCGCTCCCCGGGGCACAGCGCATGAGGGTCACGGATCAAACAGCAGAGCTCTGTCTCCGCCGCACGGCTCTGGTCACAGAAGCGGTCCCAGGGTCTCCGCACTACGGTCTCTTCAGCTACGCCACCTCGGGTCGCGGGTCTCACGCATGCGCTCCTGCCAGGCCTCATGTCGGCCTCAATGCAATGACAGATTACAGGGATTACAGGAGCGATTTCGTCCGCCTTTGTTGGTGTAGCTTATCGCCGCAGTCTTCCAATATCGATAACTGTATGTCTCATCACACGAGACAGGCTGTTAGTGCAGGATAAATTAAAGTTTTGAAGCGACCGCACGAGCTCCCTTACAAGCGGCCATTAGCAGGCGTGGCTAGCTCCACCCCCTATAGTACACACCATTATTGTGAGAAATTACCTCTACTAATGCACGTTTCTCTGTTTTATAAATTTTAGAACAGTGGATTTTTTTTTTTTGTTGTTAAATTTTTTATTCGAAACCGTTAGCACACAATAAAATACAAACAAGGGCCTACCACCACCAGGGCCGGCCGCTATAGAGCCCGAGGGCCCGCAATGTAACGCCACACAATCCGTTGAACCATAGGCAAGGCGCCCGGCAGTTCGTAAGCACATATAACAGGCCGTGGCCATAGGCCAGGAGCAATTGAAAACAACAGTTTCATTTTGTATTAAATATAAAACACACTCAAGGCAATGAGAGTCCGAAATAGCAGTGTGCTCTTCCCAGGACGGGGAATAACATATAATGTCCAAAGCAGTTCCTGTCCGGAAGCTGTAGAGGGGGGCAATGGGAAAACAAAGCATGGAGCACACCTCAAGCCCTCCCGCGGAACGCGCGGCTAGGGGGTCAGAGCAATATCGACCTCTAATGGCAGAGGCGGGGTGCAGATACGTCCCCGATATAGATTCCACGGACCCCATACCCTAGTCCATTTCCCTGGCTTGCCTCTCGCCACATACGCCGTCTTTTCCCTAAACATACACCAGTCCATATTCTCCTTCCATACATCAATCGTGGGCGGCCTCGGGGAGCCCCATAGCTGTGCAATGTTACGCTTAGCCACCATGTACCCCAAGGTCACCCACTGCGTCTGTGCCGCATTACAATCATTCGGTTCCCAGACATTCAACAAACACCTCCTAGCCTCTGGCAACAGGGCAACGTGCGTGACCCCCTCCATTACGGTGTGGATACCGTTCCAGAATCGCACAACCTCCGAACATTCCCACAAGATATGAAGGAAAGTGCCCGGCAGGCCACATCCACGCTTACACAATCCATCCATCGAATAACCCATACGCAGCAAACCGGGCCCTGTGACATACACTCTATGGAGGATCTTCAGCTGTACAAACCGTAGGAGGGCCGGGATCGCCACCTCTTTCGGGGAGGCCACCGCCGATACCCAGTCCTCATCATCCAATTCCAAGCCATCGCCCGTCCACGCCTCCCTCAAACGGAGCAGCAAGTCCGCACGATCGTTAATGCGTTTCTTATAAATCAGGGAAATAGTGCTGTCGGGCACGTAGCCATCCAACACTCTATCCTCCAGTGGGGAATACTCAGGGATAGCAGTAGCATCCGGAAAAACCGAACAAAGCGCATGGTAGACTTGAGCATACCGGAAGTACTCTCTATCGTTTAATTTATATTCAATTTTAAGCATTTCGAACGTTTTGAAAGATCCCTTCGCCCACAGATCCCCCACCTTACATATACCAATCATATCCCATTTCTCAAAGCCTTTCGATCTCCACAAACAGCCCAACCGCCCAGAAGCATACAACGGCGTCGCCCGAGTCAAGCGATCCCTCCACCCCATCGCAGCATTCGCCGCGTGCCACACACGTACCGCCACACGCGTGGGTCCCGCCAACCGCGTGTCCTGGGTCACCGAGTACAGCGTCCTATTATAGTCCCCACCCGGAAGCAGGAGTTTATCCATCTCGAAGGCCGGGTTTAAGGCAGGACCATATATCCCGTGGTTCACCGCCGCCAACTGAGACGCCCAATAGTATCGTTTAATATCGGGGAGGGCGACCCCCCCATCATACCAAGGGAGCGTCAACTTGGCGAGAGCAATCCGCGGCCGCCCGTCCCAAAACAGTTGGCGCTGAAGACCCTCCACCTCCCGGAAATAACGGGCCGGCACGACATCAAGAGTATTTTGCAAAGCATACAAGAAACGAGGCAGCGACATAATTTTAAACAATGCCGCCCGTCCGAGCGGCGAGAGCGGAAGTCGTCGCCATCTCGCTACGTCGGCCTTCAATCGCTGGAGGGGAGGTAGAAGGTTTCGCTCATAGCGAACCGCGGGGTCCAGTGAGATAAAGATTCCCAAATATTTGAACCCCAGGGTAACAATCTGAACTGGGCAATCCCGCGGCAGAAGGGGGGCATCCCCCGAGAGGATGTAGACGCACGACTTGGCCCAGTTGATGACCAGGCCGGAGTTGCGGCCAAAAGAATTCAGTACATCCACCAATACAATTAGCGACCGCCGGGGAGACGTGAGATACAGAAGGATATCATCCGCGTAAAGGGAGACACGGTCTTCGAATTCCGGCGTCCATCTAATGCCTCGCAACGACGGCTCCCAACGCAACCAGGCGGCGAGAGGCTCCAAAGAAAGTGCAAAGAGAAGGGGTGATAGCGGACACCCCTGCCGCGTACCTCTCCCCAGTGCGAAGGGAGCCGACACCCTACCATTCACCACCACCTGAGCCAGTGGGTCAGCGTATAGTAATTTTACCCAACCAATAAACTCCGGGCCGAACCCAAATTTCGCCAACACGGCCCAAATATATGGCCACTCCAAAGTGTCGAATGCCATAGTAGCATCCAAAGATGCCAAGATGGCCGGCTCACGTATGAATTCCGCTCTAGCAAGCACGCCGTGCAACCGCCTCAAGTTTAGAGCGGTATTCCGATGGGGTATAAAACCAGACTGATCCTGATGAATCAAGTCGCCCACGACCCGAACCAGTCGGTTAGCCAACACTTTAGCCAGAATTTTGGGTTCTGCGTTCAACAGCGAAATGGGCCTATAGGAGGCGCAGCAATCTCGCGGCTTCCCCTCTTTGTGTATCACAACTATGCTGGCGAGGCGTTGGTCAGGGGGGAGGAAGCCCGCCGCACGTGCCGCCAAAAACATGTCTCGAAGATACGGCGCTATCTTATCGGGACGCAACTTATAGAGTTCGATGGGAAGACCATTAGGACCCACCGCTTTACCCGACGCAATCGAACGAGTGGCCAAAGCGATCTCATCTGACGACAACTTCGCCTCCATCAATACCGCATCTGCCTCCGATAGGGTTGGCAATGCAATGTCTCTAAGCAGGCGATGGGAATCCTCCTCCGATCGCACCGAGACCGGAGAGTATACTCCGCGGAAATGAGCCGCGAAGCAGTCAACGATCTCAACCGGGTCAGTCACACGCACTCCATCACTCCTCTCCACGACGGGCACCACCCTGCTAGCTCTCTCGTTCCTATCCAACCAAGCAATCAGTTTTCCGGCCTTATCACTCACATCATACAACCGCCCTTGCTGCTCTCTACTCATCTCTTTAGCAGCTTCCGTGACTAGCACTCTGTAATCTGACTGTTTGAGGCTGAGAACATGCAATTTCTCCTCAGTAACTCCACTCTCCAAGTCCTCCTCCATTACAGCTATTTCCGCTTCCAGGCGGACCACCTCCGCTCTCTCGCACTTCTTAGTATGGGAGATAAGGGACAAGGCCTGCCCCCTGACCACCACTTTATAAGCCTCCCATAGGGAGACGGCCGACGACACCGACCCCACGTTATCAGTAAAGTAGTGATCAGTGGACTTGACCAACTCCGCGTGGATCTTAGGGTTACGAAGATACCAGGTGCTAATGGGTGCCACTCTCCCCTCTGCCCCAGGGACAACCCTCAGCTGCAACCATATAGGGGAATGGTCAGAGATACCTCGGGCTAAATGACGCACCTCCCCAATCATTCCAGCTTGGATCGCCGGCATAAGCATGTAGTCAAGTCTCGAGAGACTCCCATGGGCCCCCGAGTGAAAGGTGTATTGCGCCTGTCCCGGATGCATCAATCTCCAGCAATCTACAAGTCCCAAAGTGTCCAAAAAGCCACCCAACCAGGCCTGAGCCCTAGCGAGATCCCTGGGAGGGTGACGGTCCTCCAACCCGGAGACAACGGCATTAAAATCACCACCCAACACCAGAACCCCCCCAGGGAGTCCCAGGACCAAACGCCCCAAATCAGCAAATGTAGCCGTCTGTAACCCCGGAGGTACATACACAGCCACGAGCGACACAGTCCTGCCCTCCCATCTCCCCACCAGTGCCACATATCGCCCCCTATCATCGTGAAGCACCTCGTCCACTTCCAATGGGAGAGAGGCCCTAACCAGAATGCCCACTCCCCTAGAGCCAGAAGTGAAACCAGAGTGAGCGGCAAGGCGATAGCCCCTCCTATTTAGGGCCTGGAAGGAGTTCCCAATCAAATGTGTCTCCTGCAGGAAAACAATGTCGGGCGAGGTTCGCTTCAAGAACTGCAACACCACCCCGCGCTTGATCCTGTCCCCCAGACCATTCACATTCCACGAAAGGATTCTCAATCCCCTATCCCCCATCCCACTCCCGCACATGATACCCACATGCCGGAGAGCACAACCCGGAGAAGTCAGCAGAAAACTTCACATTGCCTTGCAAAACAAGAAAACAACCATCCCCAACAACCCCCCTCCCCCACAATCCCAGAACAACAACTCCCCCCTCCCTGCACCCCTGCTTCAGCCCAAACAGCCCCCCCAACTTGCAGTGTGCCTGTCGCCCTAACATATACCACAAAAAGAACCCCAGAAGGAGGAAAGGACCCCAATAAGCTCCCCACAACCCCCAGGCACTTGAAGGGCATGATGTACTGGATTAAAGTACAATTAAGCCAAGGTACAAAACCTCGCCAGTCTAGTCCATCGCCAGGAACCAAGTTCTAGTCCCGCTCCACCACATCCCGTTCGTTTTCCGCCGTCCGACTGTCTCGGTCCTGTCCCCGCGGCAGGGCATCCAACCAGTCTCCAACTGCCTCCGGCCGGTCAAAAAAGTGGGAACGACCCTGGAACTCAACCCGCAACCTCGCCGGGAACAACATCGCGTATTTCAACTCCATGTCCCTCAAGCGCCGTTTAACACCCAGAAATCCCAGCCGCTGTTTCTGGACCGCTTGCGTGAAGTCCGGATAAAAGCTGACATTGGAGTTCTCAAACTTCAGCGGCCCTGCCACTCTCGACGCCTGAAGGATAGCATCTCTATCTCGAAAGTTGAAAAGTCGGGCAATTATAGGCCGCGGGGGAGCACCCACTTTGGGCGCACCACCCGGAATCCTGTGGGCCCGCTCCACCGCAAAGAACTTGCTCAATCCCTTGGGCGCGAGACGATTGATCACCAGATCCTCCACAAAAAGATCCGCAGCAGATTCCTCCGATCTTTCCGGCACTCCGATGATACGAACGTTATTCCGTCTAGCCCTGCTTTCAGAGTCCTCAAGTCGACGATCCGTCTGGTCACTGGCAAGCCGCAACCAGCGGACCTCCGTCTGCAGGGCTGCCACATCCACAGTTAGGCTCGACGCCGCTTGAGACAAAGAGTCGACCCGATCGTTGGTTTTGGACAGGTCTGCCCTGACCAAATTCACATCAATCAGGACCGCGTCCAATTTATGCGCCAGGGTATCAAACCGCTGACCCACAGCAGCCTTCATCTCCTCAATGGCGCCCATAACGTCCTACAGGGTCAATTCTGACGATGGGCCCGAAACCTCTTTAGTCCTCTCAGGCGATTTATGCAAGCCACTGGGGGATCCCTTCAGCTGCGCATACCGATCCATGTTGTTGGCCTGTGCATAGGATCCCCTCCGGGTTGACTTGGGTTTCGACTTGTCACCGTCTAGTCTAGTCGCCATCGTCCGGAGGCCACCAAGGTTGGCACTCGCCGAAGCCAGGGACAGGAACCAGTTGGCCAAATCAGTCGAACACTGCAGTCGCGGGCAGGAAGTCCGTGTATAGCCCGAGAATCAGGCCAGACACTCCGCCGTCCGCTCTCCTCTGAAACACCGAGGTCCCTCAGCCGATCTCAAAAAGACAGACTCGAAAACGAAAGTGAAAGTGCGGGGTACGCGGCAAGTCAAGCTCAGCATGCCGCTGTTGTTCACTTCGTACCCGGGCACCCCACCAACTCGAGATCGGGACCTAGGCAACAGCAGGCCGCAATCTTCGGAGGGGGCGACCATTCGGGTTCCCGGCGTCCGATCTGAATTTGGAAAACGGGTGGCACCTCAGCGCGGATGCATCAGCAAAAGCCCATCAAGTTTACCAGGATTTAGTCAGGATAGACGTGGGAGGTTGCGGAGGCCCTCGAGAGCCGTAAGCCTATGCGGCCATCTTGGTTGCGCGCTAGGCTCCTCCCAGTGGATTTTTTTAAATCTCCGCTGTTGTCAACAGTCAGCTCAAAACACTCCAGGTCCGTATGCCCAATAAAAATGGTATGCTTTTGCTTTTTCTGCTTTTTAAGTCGAGTGAAAGACATATTATGGGCTTACCACGAACACATAGTTGCTTGAAGTGCGCCCATTTTTTATCACTGGTTGCCTTTACAGTCAGTCTTATTTGCTTGCTTTCTATTCAACGGTTTCCTTGTTTCAACCTATCCATCTTGTGTCTGTCCCTCGCCTGGAGCATAGCCTCTTTACTATCTCTCTGATTGGCTGGCTCCCACCCCCTCATGTTGTTAACTGATCTCACTGGAAAGGCCCCTCCCCAGCTTGGAAAACAAACTAATTGACTTGCCAATGCGACACGTCTTTCATGTCAGTGTGAAAAAAAACTCCAGAACACCTTTGAGCAACACATCAGCGAAAAGGTTACGTTAGTTTTTAGGTCTGGCCTAGAGACAGCTTTTTTCAATCTTGCCAGCCTCGTGTTTAAAAAAAAAAATCATACTAGAAATATACACATATATCTATACATAGCGGGAGCTTTTGGTCTTTCACCTTCATCCACTGGTCTGTTCAGCTGCCATTCACATTTTGCCTCTGCCCACCACTGCATGCACCAGGGGTCAGCCCACTACTTTTGCATTGTGATTGATGGCATTATGCTTGTTCGTGTGTGCATTCACCTAAAATGCAGTTCAATTCTGTGACAGAGATGGTTGTATTATTTACATTTTGTCATTTTATATATTATAATATTTAAAAGTAAAAGTCTGAATTTCACTGTGCTGTACGGCTTGTGCCAACTATGAGGTAAGCATCAGGTGCGCTATACATCGTTCAGCAAGGCATACGGGTAGGTAAACTGCGTGGCCATCTTTAAATGGAAAGCTGTACTGCTGTACATAAAGGTCACTCTTCTCGCTGATTGTTTGGTGGTAACTTTAAAGGGAGGTAAACATTCACTGAAGAAGAGTCAAATTTTTTCATTTGCACTAGGACTTAATACACTGGTGCCACAACGAAAAGCTATGCATGTACAATGATATTTCAGGACATGTCGTTCAAGTTGAGGAGATAGGTTTCCGATGCCACATATCAGAGAGCAATTTGCAGCCTTTTGGGAGATCAAAAGAGCCACTTGGAAAGAACAGCATGCAAATGATTCAAGGCATGGTGTGACTGTCTTTAACCAGGTCCTCCCCATCAGTGATTACCAGTTAAGAGGCGCTGTTCAAATGACATGTCCGTCTTTTGCATGTATTATGACCCAGGTTCAAACCAGAGCGTTACTGTTAATACTTTTTTACCCCGAATATTATGTGGGGGGGTACAGGGGGGTGCAAAACCGGTGACAAGATGGCCGCAGGCTTCTGACGCTCCACCCAGTATCGGAGCCTCTAATCGGCGAGTGACGGCACTTCGCGGCTTGTGGGCATGAGCTGAGAAGGAGCATCTGAGCGGACACAGGGGAGTCAGGTATTTTTATTTTTGGGCGCTTTTTTTTTTTTTGCCCCATTCCTGCATTCCCCCCACCCCCTGTGTTGCTCCTCCTCACGCTCGGCGGCTGCCATTTTGTTTAAGAAAAGTGCGCAAGCGCTGTGATTCCCCTGCTTTGCTCTGCCTTCATGCAATGCTTTTTAAATGAAGTATGCCTGATATATCCGTGATTTTAGGCCATTTTAATTAATACAATATTTGATTTGCGAGCCTTATTATGTTGCCTGCATCTCTATGAACTGGCTCTGCTCTGCTTTATTATAGAGCATGGTTGAACTTGTTGGAGGCTTGCCACGGACCCCTTTTAGCCTCGATACAGTTTAACGCTACCTCCACATGCTGTTTTGACGAATATTCAACCAACAGTTGTTTATTACTAAGGTAATTTGTGGTCTTAAAAGGAGTCCTACCTTGTTTTGATGCACTGAATCCTGGCTGTACCTCAGTAGTCCCTCTCAGCAGGATTCTTCTCATTTAGCCACATTTTTTCTTTCTCCACCTGCTTCCCTCAGTGGAGTCAGTGGCTCTGGGACGGGGGCTCATTTTGTTGCACATTCCCTGCACATTTAAGACTTCTACATCATGTAAGCAATATTGTGCCTGCTGATATATGATAAACCTGCCACCCCAGAATACAGTTTTGGTATTAATTGCTTTTCTTCGGTGCCTGCTGATTATTTGAACTGGCTCTGCTTCACTTTAGTATAGAGCACTGATGAACTTGTGGGAGGCTGGCTTACTGGACCCTTTTTGCCAATATACTGTTTGGCGCTGCCTCCATATGTTGTCCTGAGAAATAACTAACCAGCAAATTTGTATTTCTAAGGAACTTTAACATTTTCAAACAAGACCTGCTGTGTTTGGGCGCATTTAATCTGGGCTCTACCCCGACTCTGCTGTTTTCTTCACTTATGGAGTCCTCTTCATCTTCTGGTCAAAATGCTTCGAACTCTCTAGGAAATATGCCTTTTATCCGCAAAGACATCACCACAGCCACAAAACAAAAAAAGACCTTGGCACTCCAACCAAGTCTCCATTAACATTGACACTGGAAGACCATATGGAAGAAATAATGCTTCTGAAACCTTTCATCATGGAAGCCAACTGTACGCTTCAACTGATAGAGGAAAGTTGGTCCAATCTTGAATCCAGGGTGTCAAATTTAGAGCAGTGTATTAGCAATATACAGGATGCAGCAACTAAGATTGAGGGCATGTCCAAGGAAATTGCGCTTCTAAACCAACAAACTGAAGAAATGGAGAACCGCAATCGACGTAATAATCTTAGAATTTATAGCATCCCTGAAGGGTCAGAAGGGACATACTTGCCTTCCTAAATGCTACACATCCTGAAGATAGGTGGGCTTAAGGAGCATAAAAATCTAATTTACAATGTCCTCATAGAATTGGCCCTAAGTCTTTGGGAGCCTCATCATCTGCTCATCCAACAGCCATTATAGTCCTGCTTTTGGAATATATTGAACTTATCATGGTTCTGTCTGCGGTAAAACAGAGACAGAAAATGCTTTGGTCTGGCCAAAGGGTCTTCTTCCCAAAGGATGTGGTTCGTCAAACTGCTGCATGTCGAAATAATTCCTTTCGCCCTGCTTTACGCTCCATGAATGCTAGATATGGTCTAGTACACCCTTGTTTCTTCAAAGTGTAATAAAATAAGAGAACTTTCTCATTTGAGTCTCCAGATGACCTACGAAACTTCATTTTTCAGCACAAGGGTAAAGAAATGGATCTTGGAAATGCTTGAAACATTTTTAGGACTGCATTGTTATTGATATATGTTTTCTCTCTATATACAAATTATCTCTGTTTGACTAAAGCTATTGTGTTTTTACGCTAAAATGTTTTCTTCACATAATAATAGCATTTTTCCTTCTACATTTGTCTCTTGTCTAACTTAGACCCCCTCCTCAGCTGTCTTCTAGCAGGTGTTTCCCATTCCAGACTTATTGTATATAACTTATCTACATTTGTCAGTAAGTGCTCCTTATTGTCAAGCATGTATTCTTGTTATTTTGGTATTACCATCTCTTTTTAGTCTTTTTTTATGTCTCCAATCTGTTGTCTTACTGTACATTTTAATATTGTCTCCGGGGCTTCAGTCTTCATCTCGGACTGTCACAAGTCTGCTGTTCATCTTTTTCCTTGCGCTTACCCACCCCTCCTTGTTACTGTTTCTACATTGAATGTGTCCTATTCCTCCTATGGTTGAAGCCGTTCGGCTTTTTGCCATCTTCTCTTTTTCTACTACCTTTCTTTTTCTTCCTCCCTTTTTTTATTTGTATTCTCACAGTGACAATATAAGCTACCCGTTCATGTGCATGGCTTGGTTAGATTTTTCATTTTGCATTGTATTTTTTTATTGAATTGAGAATGTATTTACAATATGGAATATGCTACTTACCAGTATGCATCTGTTCTTGGCATGTAGAGCTGCAGATCTACACACTTTTGCATAGATCGCCATCTGGTGTTGGGCCCGGATGTTTGCAGTTTGTTTTTCCTCTTGGAAAGTCTTTGGAAGTCACGAGGTCGGTGACTCCTCCCTTGGATCATATTGCGCATGGGCTTCGGCTCCATCCTCAGATTGTTTTTCGCCAACAGGGAAAGATGGAGCGTAGTAATAACAGTGAAGAGACCCATGTGTGTTCTATCTAAATAAGATAGCCTGGAACAGATACAGGTAGCCGGGGAGGCGGGTGGGCGTGTGTAGATCTGCAGCTCTATATGCCAAGAACAGATGCATACTGGTAAGTAGCATATTCCGTTCGAGGCATATGAGCTGTAGATTACACACTTTTGCATAGACTATATAGCAGTTCCCAACCTTAGCGGCGACCACCGGTATCTGTTGCAGTGGTTTGAAATAGTGTTTTTAGTACAGCCTGGCCCACACTAGCTTGTTGCTTGGTTTGCACATCTACACAGTAATGTTTAGTTAAAGTGTGCGGTGTTGACCATGTAGCTGCTTTGCAGATATCATCTAATGGGATGTTCCCTAGAAAAGCCATAGAAGCCCCTATCTTTCGTGTAGAGTTGGCTTTAGGGGGAACAGATGGCGTTTGTTTTGCTTTGTGGTAGCAAATCTGTATGCATTTTACAATCCACCTAGCTATCCCTGATTTTGAGATGGGGTTGCCTTTGTGTGGTGGAGAGAAAGAGACAAATAGTTGTTTGGTCTTTCTGAAAGGTTGTGTTCTTTGGATATAGTAAAGTAAGGCCCGTTTAACATCTAGCGTGTGTAGAGCCCTTTCTGCAACAGTTTGAGGTTGCGAGAAAAATACCGGTAATACTACTGATTGGTTTAGATGAAAAGGGGAAATGACTTTAGGTAGGAATTTTGGGTTGGTACGGAGAACAACCTTGTTCTGGTGCATTTGGAGAAAAGGTTCTTGCATGGTAAGTGCTTGTATCTCACTGACCCTTCTAAGGGAAGTGATGGCTACAAGAAAAGCGGTTTTCCATGTGAGAAATTGCAGTTCGCATTTATGCAAAGGTTCGAAGGGCGGTCCCATTAGCCTTGTGAGAACTATATTTAAGTCCCACACAGGTGAGGGTGGTACTCTGGGGGGAATTATTCGTTTGAGGCCTTCCATGAAGGCTTTAATGGCAGGCACTCTGAAAAGTGATGGGTGCTGTCTGTTTTGTAGGTAAGCGGCAATTGCTGCGAGGAGTAGCCGAATGGATGTATATGCTAGGTTACATCTTTGTAGATGGAGTAAGTAGCATATGATGTGTTGTATAGACCCGTCTAGAGGATTGATTGTGTTGTTATGGCAATAAACAACAAATCTTTTCCACTTGGCAGCGTAGCAGGCTCTAGTGGTAGGCTGTCTAGCTTCTCTGATGACGTTCATACAGTCAGGGGGAAGGTTAAGGTATCCGAATTCTAGGATCTCAGGAGCCAGATCGCAAGGTAGAGCTGAGCTGGGTCCGGGTGCCTGATCTCTCCATGGTTCTGGGTTAGGAGGCATGGAGAGAGGTGTAGCTTTTGGTGTGGTACTACCGAGAGTTCCAGCTGTGTGGTGTACCACGGTTGTCTGGCCCATGTTGGAGCTACTAGGATCAGTGGGAGGGAATGCTGTTGTAGCTTTCGCACCACTAATGGAATTAGTGGGAGAGGTGGAAAGGCGTACGCAAATTTGCCTGACCAGTTCATCTATATCGCATTGCCTTTGGACAATGGGTGTGGGTATCTGGCGGCAAAGCTTGGGCATTTTTTGTTTTCGTGGGTGGCGAAGAGGTCTATGTGCAGATGCCCCCTCATCTGAAAGAACGGGTGAAGAACCTGTGGGTGAAGTTCCCACTCGTGGGTCTGCTGCGTCTGTCTGCTGAGCAGATCTGCCATGGTGTTTTGGACTCTTGGTACATGCTGGGCCAGGAGAAAGATTTTGTGTGGAATTGCCCATCTCCATATGCTCTGTGCTAGTTGAGAGATCTGTGGAGAGTGTGTGCCGCCTTGTTTTTGAATGTAGTACATGGCCGTCATGTTGTCTGTGCGAATGAGGACTGCCTTGCCTAAAATCTATGTTTGAAAGGATTTTAGGGCTAGAAAGATTGCCAGTAACTCCAGATGGTTGATATGGAGTGACTTTTGTTGCAGCGTCCATGTGCCCTGCACTGTGAGATGTAATAAATGAGCTCCCCAGCCGCAGAGAGCGATGGGTGCGACCGTCTACCAACACCAGATCTGTCAGTTGCCCCTGGGCCTGGTTCCATTGGCGCGCTAAGCACTCTTGGAGTGGACGCATCTGGAGTCTTGCGTGAGGCACTATGAAAATGCAAGAGGCCATCAGCCCTATCAGTTGCATAAACACTCTTGCTGGAAGGGAGTGTTGAGGTATGAATCTTTGACGCAAAGCCTGAATGCTTGCAATCCTGGCCGGATTGGGGCAGGCTATGGCTTTTGAGGTGTCTATGGTGGCACCGAGGTATTGCTTTATGTGGGATGGTGTTAGCTGGGACTTTTGGTGGTTCGCCGTGAAGCCTAGCTGGTGAACTAGTTGGATTGTAGCGGCGGTGTGGTGTACACATTGGTTGTAGGACGTGGCTTTTATCAGCCAGTCGTCCAAATATGGGAAGACGTGAATGTGCTGTCTTCTGAGGTGTGCCGCCACTACCGCTAGGCACTTGGTGAATACCCTTGGTGCTGTTGTGACCCCGAATGGGAGCACCTTGAACTGGTAGTGTTGCCCGTCCACTACAAATCTGAGGTACCTTTTGTGAGCATGGTGTACTGGAATGTCTTTCAAGTCCAGTGTGGTGAGGAAGTCGTTCTGGGAGAGGAGCGGAAGTACCTGCTGAAGCGTTACCATGTGAAAATGGTCTGAATGTATGTATGTGTTTAGGGGCCGGAGATCTAGAATAGGTCGTAGAGTCTCGCCCCTTTTTGGTATTAGAAAATATAGGGAGTAGACCCCTACATTTTGCTGATTGACGGGAACTTGTTCTATTGCCTGTTTTTGTTGGAGGGAGATTACCTCCTGTTTTAGTAATGTGGAATGTTCTTGTGACATTGGGCGTTGCCTGGGTGGAATGTTTGGGGGGGGTAAATGTCAATTCTAGGCAGTACCCTGAGCGAATAACTTGGGTCACCCATTTGTCTGAGGTGATGGTCTCCCAGGCCTGAAGGAAATTTTGTAGTCTGCCCCCAACCAGAGTGGGATGGTCTGG
Source organism: Triturus cristatus (assembly GCF_964204655.1). Taxonomy (NCBI): domain Eukaryota; kingdom Metazoa; phylum Chordata; class Amphibia; order Caudata; family Salamandridae; genus Triturus; species Triturus cristatus. The sequence goes on from NC_140589.1 coordinate 1,734,308,288, forward strand.
AGGGAGTGGGGGGGAAGTCATTGGGTAGGCGGTGTGGCAGAGCGTGCGGTATTTGTTTTGCCTCTGCCTTTATTGTTATTGCCCCTATAGCCGCCTCTTTGATAACCCCTTGTGAAGGTGGACTGAGCAGGGGATTTGTAGGTAGTGGACGCGCTATCTGAGGAGTAGCCTCTAGCCGTACCCCGAAAGGAAGAGCGGCGAAAGGAGCTCCTAGGAGGGTGTGACTGCAGGGCTCCCATAGATTTTGCCGTATCAGTGTCCTTCGTTTTCTCGAGGGCCTCATCTACCTTTGGGACGAATAGGTGTTCTTGGTCAAAGGGATGATTTAGGATGGAGGCCTGTACCTCAGGTTTGAAACCTGATACTCTCAACCAAGCATGGCGACGGAGGAGGACGCTAGTGTTAATGGCCCTGGAGGCTGTGTCTGCTGCATCTAAGGCACAGCGTATGGAGGTGTTAGTTATAGTCTTACCCTCTTGAATTAATTAATTGGCCCTATTTTTGTATCTTTCTGGGAGGTGGTGCATTATGGTTTCTAATTCATCATAATGCGCCCTATCGTATCTGGCCAATAGCGCTTGAGTGTTGGCGATACGCCATATATTGGCTGCCTGTGACGCAGTGCGCTTTCCTGACGCGTCTAGTAGCTTTGACTCCTTGTCAGGTGGTGGTGCTTCGCCTGACGCCTGGGAATTTGACCTCTTCCGTGCAGTGGAAACCACTAGGGAATCTAGTGGCGCTGGCCCTTTGATATAGGCAGGATCTGTGGGGGCAGCTTTGTACTTTTTTTCTATGCGTGGGTTAATGACCCTAGCCCTGACTGGGTCCTTAAAAACCTCTGGCGCATGTTTTATCACCCCCTTGAGCATAGGTAGTATGGAGGTAGACCTATGTCCGGTATCAAAGGTGTCGAGGAGGAAATCCTCCTCCACTGGGTCAGTGTGTAGCTCTACCCCGTGATAATGTGCCGCCCTCTGAAGTAGGTGGTGGAAACCTAATGAGTCTTCCGGTGGAGATGGCCTGGAAGGGTAAAGGTCATCTTGTGGGACGTCTGGAATATCTGGATTATTGTAGTTGTCCCATGGGTCTGGGGATCCTGTAGGGGTGGGGTCTTGGGTCACATCTTCTGGATCGTAATATGGGTCCCCCTGATCATCATCGTCTGGAGACGGGGTCGGAGAGCGATGAGGTGGGGGTGGAGAAGGTGGAGGGGGCGGAGGTGGAGAGGGTGGAGGAGGTGGGGAATGCATTCTGAAAGGGGAGGTAGCAGAGTCCTTCCTCTTTGGAGGTGGAGGCGGAGCCGGTTTGTCCAAATGTCTCTTTTTGGAAGAGAGTGCCAAATGTCCAGTTTTTGGATCCTTGGTAAGAGTCTTTTGCAAGGGATCCGGTGTACACAGTTCCTGTGACAATGTTTGGTCAGTCGGCGCCGAAGGTTTCGGGGCCGATGACTTTTTAGGCTTGTCCGTGCCGTGCTTAGCACTGGGCTTGGGAACCTCCGTTTTCTTGGTCGGCGCCGAGGTGGGCTTCGGCGTGGAAGTGTCGGTACCGAGGGCCTTATGGGGTTTGGTCGGTACCGAAGATGGCGTCGGCACGGAAAGGCTGGGTTTCGACACCGAGGGTTTCGGTGCAGAGCTCGGTGTCGAGGCCGGTTTCTTTTTCGGTGCGAAGTGTGTTTCTCGGCACCGCTGGAGGGCTGGCTCGAGCCCGAGCCGCCGGAAGGCTTATTTGGCTTCCTCACCGGGCCCGAAGGTGGGGTGTGTGAAGCAGTGTCTCTGGTCTTGCCTAGGCCCGGAGGCGAAGGCGTGACCGAAGCCTTTTTGGGTGTGGGCGCGGGTGTGAGAGGGGGTATAGTACTCACGACCCTCTGCGCCGGGGTGATGTCCTCGGCTTCGGAAGCACTGACGAAGTCCTCTTCGGTGTGCTGCTGTCCTGGATCTTCGACGTCGTCCCCGAAGATGTCGACTGGAACGGAGGTCGAGGAGTGCGCCATGTTTCGTCTGGCTCTTCGATCTCGAATAGTCTTTTTCGATCTGAAAGACTTGCAGGCCGGACAGTCTCGAGCCTCGTATTCAGGGGAGAGGCAGAGGTTGCACACCTCATGAAGATCGGTGTGGGGGAATTTGGACCCACATCGAGGGCACTTCTTGAAAGGAGTTCTTTCCATCAGCCGGGACCGGAGATTGGGTAGGCCCGAAGGCCGCCGCCGTCGACGACTGGAATCGAAGATGTTTCGAAGAGAATGTGATTGAGGAGATCTGGATCTGAACAATACCGCAATAAGCGAGGATTCCGCTTCGATCGTCGAACTGGAAATGTTCGGAACCGGAGCGCGAAGTATTACATCCGAGCCCGATGGCGGAAAAAAACAATCTGAGGATGGAGCCGAAGCCCATGCACAATACGATCCAAGGGAGGAGTCACCGACCTCGTGACTTCCAAAGACTTTCCAAGAGGAAAAACAAACGGCAAACATCCGGGCCCAACACCAGATGGCGATCTATGCAAAAGTGTGTAATCTACAGCTCATATGCCTCGAACATGCTGTTTCTCCTCATATATGGTTAACAATCTCTGAGTAGTGTCCTGGAACATAATAGGTCTACGCAATCCTATTAAGAAACAGAGTGCTTGCACATTTAGGCAGATTACAGTGTAAGATTATTATGTTACAAGAAACTCATCTTACTGATAAAGACATTAACTCATTCAAGAAGTACTGGGTAGGTCAGGTTTTCGGTTACTCGCAAAACAGGAACAAAAAGGGGTAATTACCCTATTTCATAAGTCACTTTCATTATCAATTGAAAAGGAGAAGGATGATGATGAAAGATGGCTTCTTCATACCACCATCATGAACGAACAAGTTACTTACCTTCGGTAACGATATATCTGTAAGAAACATTAGTTAGTTAGATTCCTCACCTTAGACTATCCCCAGATGTCAGGCTGGATCCGGAAAGATTTTTCATCAGTAATACCCTTGCGCGTCGCTAGGCGTCGTCTACGGCTCCGCGTAAGTCGTCGGCGTCGTCAGAGTACTTAGACGCCGCCCTCGCGCGCTGATGTCAGTTCTTGTACATAGCTTTCCGCGCCAGGAACGCAGAGCCATGCAAGAGACCGACACTGGTGCCAAGAATCAAGGGCCCTGAAAGGGATGACCTCAACCCTAGCTATCGGTTCGCAGAACGAGGAGGATGGGTGGGGCGGTGAGGAATCTAACTAACTAATGTTTCTTACAGATATATTGTTACCGAAGGTAAGTAACTTGTTCATCTGAAAGAAACACGTTAGTTAGATTCCTCACCTTAGAATAGATACTCCAGCAATATCAACCCCGGTGGTGGGTCTGCGAACCAAGATCACACCAGAAAGTCCTGGAGAACAGAACGGCCAAAGAAGCCATCTCTCCGGACATGGCTGTCCAGGCAATAATGTTTGGCAAACGCGTGCAGCGAGGCCCACGTTGCTGCCTGACAAATGTCCTGCAAGGGGACTCCCCGGCCCAGGGCAGTGGTCGCCACTGTTGCCCGAGTGGAATGGGCCCTCAGCCCTACAGGAGGTTCCTTTTTAGCTAAGGAATAACAGGCCTTGATACACAAAACGACTCACCGAGAGATGGTTCGCTTGTGCACCGCCCGCCCCTTCTTAGCGCCCACGTAGCCAACAAAGAGTTGGTCGTCCATCCGGAACTGTTTGGTGTGGTCCAGATAGAAGGACATCGCCCGTTTTGGGTCCAGACGGTGGAGCCTCTCTTCCTCTTTTGAGGGATGCAGAGGCAGAAAGAAAGTGGGCAGTGTAACAGACTGGCCGATGTGAAAGGCAGTTACCACCTTATGGAGAAAGGAAGGAAGAGTCCTGAGAACAACTTTGTCAGGATGGACAGAAAGGAAAGGAGGCTTAGAAGAGATAGCCTGGAGCTCACTCACCCTTCTAGCAGAGGTGATGGCAACCAGGAAAGCAGTCTTAAGAGTCAGAAGGCGCAGGGGACAATTATGAAGCAGCTCAAAGGGAGCGCACATCAGATAGGTTAATATTAGATTCAAATCCCACTGAGGCATTACGAAAGGGACAGGAGGAAACATGTGAGTAATGCCCTTAAAGAATCAAGAAACAACAGGGGATTTAAAAAGAGAAGGCTGATCAGGAAGCCGTAAGAAAGCAGAGATAGCCTAAAGGTATCCTTTGAGGGTGCCCAGAGCAGAGCCCTGCTGGGCCAGGGAAAGAAGAAAGAGGAGAACCTCAGAAAGAGGAGCGGTAAGGGGATCCACAGCCTTTGCTGTGCACCATGCCACAAATGTGTTACACCTGCAGGTGTATGCCGCTCAATCTCCACGCATGGAGGTGGAGGCTGGATAGGTTCGGGTGAAGGACCGTCCCCTGCTGCTGCGACAGAAGGTCCTCCTGAAGAGGCAGTCGAATCGGGGGATCGATCAATAGACTGAGTAGCTCGGGATACCAGTATCTTCGTGCCCAATCCGGAGCCACAAGGATGACTTGGGCCCGGTCGCGCCTGATCTTCAGCACTCTGGGCAGAAGTGGTATAGGCGGAAAGGCGTACAACAGACCGCAACTCCACTCGCGACGAAAAGCGTCTCGGAGCTAGTGCCGCATTGGAAATTCCAAAGCGCAGAACTGCTGACATTGCGTGTTCTCTTCGGTGGTGAATAGATCTAACCAAGGCTCTCCTCACTGCCGAAAGAGGCCTTGCACCACGTCCGAGTTCAGATGCCATTCGTGATTCATCATGCACCGGCAGCTGAGCTCGTCCGCCCTGGCGTTCAGAGAGCCCGCCAGGTGTTGAACCACCAGGGTAATGCCCTGATGTTCCAGCCATGTCCAGAGGCTGACAAAGGGTCCACGACCCCACCCCGCCCTGTTTGTTGCAATACCACATGGCGACGGTGTTGTCCGTGAACACCTGCACTACACTTCCCCGAACAGAGGGAAGGAATGCCTTCAGTGCAAGCCGGATCGCCCGCAGCTCCAATAGGTTGATATGGAGCCGGGACTCCCCTGGAGAGCAGAGGCCTCTGATCTCCGCCTATCCCATGTGGCCCCCCTTCCCAGGAGGGACGCATCCGTCACCACTACGTGCTCCGGTTGGGGTAGGGAGAGGGATCTGCCACTGACCCAATTGCGGTCCTTGAGCCACCATTGCAACTGCCTTGCAGTGCCCTCTGAGATCAGGACATGGTCGGACAGGTTGCCCCGATGCTGAGCCCACTGAAACTTCAATTCCCACTGCAGAGCCCGCATCCGCCACCTGGCGTGATGTACCAGCAGGATGCAGGAGGCCATCAGACCCAGCAGCCGCAGCACCAACCTGACCGAAACTCGGGACAAAGGCTGAAAGATCAGAATCAGAGCCTGAATACCCCGAACCCGCTGTTCTGGAGGATAGACCCAGAACTGCGCCGAGTCCAGAACCGCTACGATGAAAAGGAGCTTCTGGGAGGGACTCAGATGCGACTTCGGCACGTTGATGGAGAACCCCATCAAATGCAGGAGGTCAGCCGTAGTCTGGAGGTGGGAGACGATTGCCTGGGGCGAGCCTGCCTTCAACAGCCAGTTGTCGAGATAGGGGAAGACTGGAACCCCTAATCTGCGCAGGTGAGCTGCGACCACCGCCATCACTTTTGTGAACACCCGAGGGGCACTGGTGAGGCCGAATGGGAGCACGGTAAACTGAAAGTGCTCGTGGCCAACCGTGAACCGCAGGCAACGCCGGTGGGCCGGCAGGACGGGGATTTGGAAATAAGCATCCTGCAAGTCGAATGCTACCATCCAGTCTCCAGGGTCTAGGGCAGCCAGAACCTGAGCTAAGGTGAGCATCTTGAACTTCTCCTTCCGGAGGAAGGCATTGACGTTCCTGAGATCCAAGATAGGGCGTAGGCCCCCTTTGCCCTTCTTGGGAACCAGAAAGTAGTGGCAATAACAACCACGACCTACTTCTGGACCAGGAACGCGCTCGATGGCCCCCTTGGCCAAGAGGGCCATAATTTCCTCCTGCAGAAGTTGCAAGTGATCCCCCGAAATTCGGTGGCACTGCGGTGGCATGGTTGGAGGGGTCGCCTCGAAGGGGAGGGAGTAGCCCCTTCGGACGATTTGCAGCACCCACCTGTCTGATGTGATGGTACTCCAGTGGAGCAGGTGATGGCGAACTCTGCCTCCCACTGGCATGGAATGGGCCTGAAAGCTCGGACTAGGAGGGCTTTGGGGCGGATGCTGCTGGGGTAGATGTGGACCGACCGGCTCGTTGTTCCCCTGCTTCGCCTCGGCGGAATCCACGTACGCGACCACGTTGGGGCTGGTTCTGCGGCCTGTGGATAGATGGACATGAGGGGACGCCCCTTCCTTGGCCACGAAAGGGGCGAAAAGCTGAAGTTTGCGGGCGCTGGGCCGAGAGGCCCGAGGACTTGGCCGTAGCCCTGGAGTCCTTAAAGCGCTCCAGCGCACTATCCGCTTTGTCAACAAAAAGGTGACGGCCATCGAAGGGCATGTCCATGAGGGTGCTCTGGACATCCCCGGAGAAACTCGTGGACCTCAACCAGGCGTGGCGACGAATCGCCACCGTGGTCGCAATTGCCCTGCCTAGCGAGCCCATTGTGTCCAGTCCACATCGGATTGAATACCGTGCCGCATCCTGCCCCTCGGCAAGAGCCTGGGCGAGCCGTGTCCGGGCCTCCTCCGGACACTGGGGCAGCACGTCCTCCACCGTATCCCACAGGGAGTGGGAGTAACGGTCCAAAAGGCACACGGTGTTGATAGACCGCGACCCCAAACTAAGGGAGGAGAACAGTTTCTTCCCAAACTGTTCCAACCTTTTGGATTCCCGATCCGGGGGAGCGGACGGGAAGGAGGTCTGGGAGGTAGAGGCCTGGATAACCAGGCTCTCGGGTGTGGGGTGCACCGACAGAAAACTGGGGTCGCCCGGTGCAGGGCAGTGGCGCCGGGCCACGTTCCGGCCCACAGGAGGAACTGTGGAGGGCTTGGACCAGGTGCCCATCAGAACGTCGGTCAGTGCTTCATTGAACTGCAGCAGAGGCTCCGGGAAGCTTGCCAGCGGTTGAAGCACTTCAGTGAGGAGATTAGTCCTCACGGCCACAGCAGGCAGCTCCAGCCCGAGGGCTTCAGCTGCCTTGCGCAGCACCACAGAATACGTAGCACCCTCCTCCGTAGCCACGAATGGAGGAGAGATGAAGCCAGTGTCAGGGGAGGTATCAAGACCACTGGCATCCCCCAGTTCGTCAGCCCAGTCCAGAGGGTCCTCAGACCCCTCCCAATCGTCTCCGTCATCCGACTCCTGGTATACAGGTGGAAAGGTCGGAGCCGGGCAGAAGATGAATCTGTCATCCATCGGCACCGGAGCGCCGCTCCGACGCCGGGCCGGGACTAAACCGGGGAACGGCATCGCCCGAAGGCGGCGCCGTCACCGGAGGGGTCGGCGCAGGGGTCGTAAGGTCGACCGGCGTTGACCGGGATCCAGGCCTGGATCCCGCGGGGGCATGCGGCGTCTGGACCGAAGTCGACTACGGCGCCGGGGCCGAAGTAGACGCCGGGGCCGAGCCGCCGGCCGCTAGGCCTCCCAAACAAATTTTTCTACAAAATAAAATTGCTCTGCACTGTTCCACTATTGAACCATAGTTACAATGAGCGATGCCGCATGAGGCCGGCGTACCTCCTCCCTAGCAGCGGCTTTTAATGCATCTTTTTTTTGCTCTAGTCAAAGTAGAGTGAGTCTGTTGCCCATCTTGCTTATCTTGTTCTTTGTCGTCTGAAGACAAATGCTCATCGTCAGAAGCCTCATCAGGGGCACTTGGAGTGGGAAATTCATACAGGGGTGGGGGGCATTCTAATAGGATGCAGTCATCCTGAGGTTTATTAAGTATGGGATAAATAGGGCGCCTAATAGGGTACTGGCTATCTACCTCTAATCGACATTCCCTATCTTCTTTTTCTGTTTTTTCCTTCTTTTCTTTTAATTCTAGCGCTTTTTGATAAATATAGTTTTTCGTTGTTCTTTTTCTGCTATAGCTTCTGCTCCTTTCGCTCTCTCTCGCACTTCTTCGTCCCACATACGCACACAATCAATATATCCTGTCTACTTTTCTCTTTCAAATAAACCCTACTCTACATATTGAACCTTTTTAAAATCAAATGACCCATTCACAGGCCATTGTAGATCAGAATCTTTCTTTGTGTATTTGTTCCACAGTGTACTGTACATTATGGAAGAAATACTATATTTGACATATATATCTTTATTAGGTGTCCCCTCTGGGGGAGCCGGCTGACTTTTTTTCGATACTTTGTTTGGTACGACCAGAACAGCAACACCACCTACGGAGTGTGCTGAGAACAGGCATGCTCTACAAATATTAGTAAAATATTACTATGTCAAACAAATATTTCAAAAGGAGAAAAATCTCCACATTACCTGCCTTCAATTTTTGCAAAAACTGAATACCAAATTCAAGCAAAAAGCCCAGGCTTAAATCATGAGTGCCGCTTTAGCGACCTTACCAAACAGAAGACTCCAACTCCCACCTGATGATCTCTGGTCGCCCTAATGGTCACTACAAGTGCGCCAAAGAAAACCACAGTTAAGACCGGCACCACCTGGAGTGTCAAATCGGGAAAACCGGAAAAGTCACGTCGGCCTGCAAAGACAAAAGGTCTCCTCGTGCCGTGCGCTTCCTCAGTGAAATGCCAATCCTCCGTCAAGAACACTGCTTCAGACGGCCGCCAACTGTGGAAATATACCTTTATAGGGGTACACTGGTGCAGGGTCACCCTTTTGTCCACGGGTTCAAAAACCAACAAAGTAGAGCTCAGCACTGAAGTAGGAATAAATAAGTTTATTAATCACTCATGAGTGGGACCAGTTTTGGAGGAGGTAGTACACTGAAGTAACAGAACAATTTTTTTCTGCAGTGTAAGCATGTGCACAGAAATAGGAAGAACAGTTTTAGGAATAGTTATCAACAAACAAGGGCAGATGAAAACTACATGATCAGCAAAGTGGGAGGGGAAGCAAAACTGCTTATGGCAGCAACAAATGATTGACAGTCAACAGATGTACTAGTAGCTACATACTCTCAGCATGCACATTGCTTTTAGCTGAGTCAGGAAGTCAACTAAAATAGATAGCACAGGCAGGAAAAAAGACGAGCAGCAGAGGACGGAAGAATTACGAAGGAAACAAAATGGACACCACAGCTGAAATAGCTGTCGCTTATGCTAACGTCAAATATTACACATTTCCACAAAGGGAAAGTTAATGCATTGGGTACACCCAATAGTGTGTAAGCGGGAAACCTAGGAATGGTAGTGTTGAAAGCCCTGTCAATCTCGTCTAAAATTCGATCCCAATATCTAGTGAGTTTTGGGCAATTCCATTAGAGATGGAGTAGCGTGCCAGGATTACCGCAACTCCGACAGCACAGCCTGTCACACTGAGGGTTCCACTTCACTATTCGGGAGGGAATATAATACCAATATGAAATAATTTTGTAAGATGTTTCAGTATGTCCCATGGTATGTGCTGTGTGGTGTGTCCTATATAAAAATGTCCTCCTATTCCTTATCCAAAAGTGTTCAGCCTATTTCCCCCTGCCACCGCTTTTGACCAGAAGATCTGTCTTTGCGCATCTTTCGGGATAGAAACGAGTACATTCCAGAGATTACCTTTTTATCATCTTTCTTAAGGAATAACCACTTTTCGAATGGATACATTGGTCTGCTCGCTTAGGGGCGTACAGACGCGCCCAACACCCAATGCATCATTTGTGAGTGAAGAAACCGGTCTAGGTCAGATATGTCATAGTCTCTTGTGTAAATGGAATAGGGCCATTGTGGTCAAAAAGACAGCCCAGGTGTTTACAAGATCCCTTTACACAGCAGCTATCCACTACCCTAGACATGCCTGGGGGAAAATCCTGATTCGAAAATAAGGGGGTCATAGGCGAGGGGAACGTAGTGAGGCTCACGGAAGAGGCCACCCTGTCCCAGACCTGAAAGGTTGGCCGCGTTACAGAAGACTAGAGACCCACGCCTGGGAAGACCTAGGCATCCATACCTTCTTCCATATATGGCGACCAGGAACCGTCTGATCCATGAATACCCAGTGTTTCTCCGTAAGCGGGTCATTCCGTTCTACCAAGTATCTTAAGAGCGCTGCGTGAAAGTAGTGAGTCACCTTGGGCAAAGCGTGGCCGCCGTCCCCCTTCAGGCATTGCAATAGATGTTTCTGCAACCTGGGTGACACTGACCCCCAGATAAAACACTCAATATCTCTCTCTGGAGTTTAGGAAGCAAACCTGGGGGCGGTAGCAGCCGAAGAGTATGAAAAATATTTAAAGCTCTGGGTAAAATATTAATCTTCACAGCAGCAAGCGTGCCAAGCCACGACAGCAGGAGCCGTTGCCAATGTGTCAGATCTTTGAGTATAAGTGCGTATAATTTGGAATAGTTGGCTTCAGCAGTCTTCACCAAGCTCTAAATGAGAACTAGACCAAGGTATGGTAGCTCCTCTGTGACCCAATGGAAGTCAAACTGAGTGCGCAGAATGCCCACCGTATGCAGAGTGGAAGTCAAATTCAATATTTGTGACTTAAAAATGTCGCTACTACTAAGCCGTAAGATTGGTAAATAATTAATAAATTAGGATTATTACAATTTCATAAATTGAAGGAAGATAATCTTGCTAAAAACGTAAGGCATTTGATCTAATGACCATACAGCGGTGAAATATAAACCTCACGATAATGTCATATAGGTAATTTTACAATATGCCCCTTATATTTAGGTATTCATGAAACTGAAGAAAAATGAAATATCTTCCACTTGATGCATTGACATCTTCTTAAAGGTCTATGACAAGGACAATAATTTTGATCTACTCGAAAACGAGGGGAGAGGTTTTTTAGCAATACTCGAGATACACGAATATGTTTTGAGGGGGTTGATTAGCTAACAAAGTCCTTCTCTATATGCTTTTTATCAGAGACAATAAATACCAATGATTTAAAGAGATCTTTGTCTTCCTGTGAAAAAACAGAAAAAAAAGACACTATTCCGGTGGCTTCTCGTGGTACAAGTATATAATCCTGAATTTTATTAAGGTATGCTAGTTCCTGCTTTACCAATAATGATTATAACAATGAAAAGGGTCACATATTGTTCTACTTAAAAGTGGTATCTGTTTATAATATAGGCAAAATAATTAGCCAGCAGAAATTTGAATCTGGAAGGTCATCCTCCATCTCCGAATACATTTTCAATTCAAAAAGACGAGGTATGCGGATTTTGTTACATTGAATTATAGAAGAGACATGTTAGATATAAGACAGTCTTTTTTCTATACAAATGTTAGAATAAACATAACATGCAACCCAACACCACTGTAGGGCTGCTTTGTAGTATCTAAATAAAATAAACAGAGGTTGTTGTTAAGAGATAGGAGAACACTGCTATTTTGTACTGTGATCTTGCACTTTAACTATGAATGTTTAAAATGGATCAATTTATTTCTTTTGTTTTAGATGAAAAAAAGCTTTTTAGTCCTGAAGAAGGTGAAATATTGCACATAACACCGAAACGCTGCGTCGACTTTTAACTTTTATGTTTTAAATATATTGTATCAACTCATTTTTAAGGATTATAGATTGTAACCCAAGTTTGGGAGGTGTAGGTATATGTTTATTTGCCTTTTATGATTTGAAATAAATGATGATGTTTTAAGTAATATGCCTCCGATAGAGCCTCTTTAAAGTGCTGTCGATAGACACAGTGTTCCCTGTAGAGCTTGATAGCGTGGTAAACAACAACAATCCTCTGTCTATACCCATGAGTAATCCTGATCATTTTGTTGAGGGACATTTTGTGAATTTTCTATTACTTATCCCCCGTCCCGTTGTGTGTGACACATTGGGGTAACTCCCCTTTTTATTTTGATCTGGTATGCCACGATAGCCAGAAGTGAGTTCAGAGGGTGGGCGATAGAGAAAATAACGTCATCGACATACAGACTGATCAGGTGCTGGTCTGCGCCAAAAAGAATGCCCTTAGCGTTAGGGTTGTCCCGGAGTCGCTGTTCAAAAGGCTCCATGTAGAGGGTGAAGAGCAACGTGATGAAGGGTATCCCTGCCTCCTGCCTCTGCCGATTGTGAAGCCACAAGATCTGACCCCATTCACCCTGTCCGAAGTACTGGGGGAGCTATAAATGCTCGCACTCCAGTTCCAAAAGCGCGTGCCCAGTCCAAATCGTTCTAGAGTAGCGGACAGATAAGGCCAATGCACCCTGTCAAAGGCCTTCTCGGCGTCTACCGCCAGCAACAGGGCTTCTTCCCGCGAATGCTGTACCTTATCGATCAGATGACAAAGACGTTTGGTATTATCCCCACATTGCCGACCGCGGATAAACCCAGCCTGGTCTGGTTCTACAAGCCCGGGCATCAGAGGGTTAAGGCGCTTGGCTAAATTGGTAGCGAATAGCTTCACATCAATATTTAGCAACGAGATCGGCCAATTTGAGCTACAGAGCTTAGGATCTTTACCAGGCTTTAGAATCACTGTGATCGAGGCTTGAAGTATTGTTTCAGTGAGCATGCCCGTGTTGGCAAAGGAATTGGACAGGCGGGTGAGTATGGGAGCTGACTGTGCAAAAAGTCTTATAGAACGCGGCGCTGAACCAGTCTGGTCCCAGTGCCTTCAGGGGCTTCAATCGGGCAATCGCCGAAATCACCTCCTCAGTGCCTGTAGGCGCATTGAAACCCTTGGCCCTACTAGCGGGAATGGGGGGTGACAGCTGCAGCGTTTAGGTAGGCGTGCGGATCTGACGAGATAGAGGAGCCAGCAGAGTAAAACTCTGAGTAATAGGTCCGGAAAGCATCAGCAATGCCAATCGCCTCAGTAACCTCCACTCCCAGTGCCCCCGAACCGTTTTAACTGCTTGTGCATGTTGCTGACTGCGCAGACAATGCACCAGCATGCGTCCTTCTTTATTAGTCCCTACAAAATATTTATACTTCAAGCGCTAAACGGCATTCTCAGCCCTGTCTAGGTCAAGGCGCCGAAGGTGGAGCCATTCCTTTTCAAGTTGCCTCCAGATCCGGGGTGCACCAGAGCGCTTATGAATTGCCTCTAGCTCCCTCACTCTCAATTCAAGCTCCTCCCTCTTGGCCCTTCTCACTTTATTTTCGTATGCAGCTTTAGCAATAAGAGCCCCCCGAGCCACCAGCTTCAAGGCCTCCCTAATTGAGGACAGGGTGGTGGAGCAGTCATCGTTAAGCGGTAAATAGTCCCGCAAAGTGGTCTGTTGCGCATTAACAGTTGTCGGGGACAACAGCATTGACTCTCTCAGACGCCACTGGGGGCGAGGTTGGAGGGGGGAGGTGTGCATGGTCAAGGTGATATGAGCATGGTCTGAGAGCGAGTGGGCCTCAATAGAAGAGGCCCGGATACGCTCACATGCAGCGGAGGTGACCAGAAAATGGCCCAACCTAGCATAAGATCTGTGTGCTGCAGAATAAAAGGTATAATCATGTTCTCCAGGGTGTAAAGCGCGCCACGCATCTCGCAACCCATATTCTTCGAGCCATTCCCGACCCACATATGACAGGGATCCTGCGCTACCAGACCTCTTACCAGAGCGATCCATCTCAGAATCCATCACCAAATGTAATTCTCCACTCACCACAACTGCTTGATCAGGGGTGTGAAGCACCTTGGAGCTTCCAGCAAGAAAACTTCTTGGTGTACGTAAGGGGAGTAGGTTGAGGCCAAGTGAAGTGAAATGTACCCATCTGCACCCACAATGCCAGCAGGTGGCCTTTAATTTCGGCCACAGGACCCAGCACCGTGCCCTTAAAACGTGTGAAAAACAGAATAGCCAGCCCGCCCTTCTTGCCCCTCCCGGAGGACCAGTACTGGTGTGGAAACTCTCTAGCCTGCATTCTTTGTGTGTCTTTTGGAAGTAAATGAGTTTCCTGTAAAAGACATATATCCTCCCCCCACAGATGCTCTAGTAGAGAAAGTACTGCTTTCCTCTTAGTAGGGTTATTAAGACCTCGGACATTGAGGTGAATTATTTTAGTCTCCATCGGCATGATGGCACTGACAGATCTGCGAAGGTCCGGCTATTGCCCTGTTGATCACCGAAAAGACAAGAAAAGGGTGTGATGTGTGGTCCCAGTTACTATGAATGGACATACTCAGGGGATGTGTCCAAGGAGGCTCGTCGGAGGGGGATCCCAACCCACCCATAAACAACCTAAACATAACAACACCACAGGTAAGCTAAATAGCTGACAGAATAGTCAAAGTTGGTCCCAGAGGGGGGGCCCAGGAAATACGGGGGCAACCAAGAGAGCAAGAGACATTCCTCAGTGTTGTGGCAGTCGCCCAACCCCCCGCAAGCCCAATCATACAGTGAGCCTCAATCTTCTAAGATAGCTCAGTGGGTGGAGTCCAAGACTTCACCCTCAGCATCGGAGAGAGATCGAATCACAGCAGATCGCTCTTTAACAATCGTAGCAGGGTCAGGGCGCAAGCGTTCAAGCCTGGACCCAGACCGTGAGCCTCGTCTGCGGCCAAGTGTGGCCCCGTCCGCAGTAAAGGAGGTCTGGGAGGCCATGCTGTCAGGGTCTAGGTTCAGAAGCTTACAGGTCTCCTCCAGAGAGCGGAGCTGATGGAGCTTGCCTTCATATCAAAATATTAAGCAGAAAGGGTGACCCCAGGAGTAGGCTATTCCGGCAGCGTGTAGGTGGCTAGTAACGGGCCGGAAATCTTTCCGCTTCTGCAGGGTGCTTGCTGCTAGGTCCTGAAAAAGCTGCGGAGAAGGATTTCTAAATAGCAATGCTTAGTTGCAGCGTGCCACCTTGAGGATCGCTTCTTTCACCTTAAAATCATGTACACAAACCAAAATGTCAGCGGGGGCGATTAGATTGTCGGGGGAGCCCACACGATGACAGCGGTCTATTTTGACTATGTTCTCCACTGGGGTGCCCAGAACAGAGTTAAACAAAGCTTGGGCATACCACTCCAGGTCATCGTCATCTGCACTACTGGGGATGGAATGAATACGGATGTTGTTCCGTCTTAACCTGTTCTCCAGGTCCTCTGAAGGTCCAGTTGTTGGTCCTGCAGCCGAATGACCTCTTGCTGAAGTGCTGTGATCTCCTCATCCCTGGACATCATGGACTCCTCTAGGGCCGCAACCCTCTCGCCCACAGCATCAACATCCCTTTGCACCTCTGTCAAGTCCGCCTGCCGGTCGGTCTTTAAAGCCAGGATGTCTTCTCGCTGCAAGGCAAATAGGGACTCCAGGAAGTCACGGGTCACAGCCCCTTCAATGCTTTCTACAGTGCTCACTAGGCCGGAGCTCTGCGTGTCCCCTGTGGTTTTCATAAGTAGGTCACACACTGAGCGCTCCTTTTTTGTTTTGGCTGACGTCTGGAGCCAGACCGGTCGGCTGCCCAGTGGGTATATAGTGTCGGCTATCAGAGGGGGTGGTTCAGCAACACTCTCGACCAGGTTTTTTCATCGTATTTGTTGAAGCAGAGGCGAAGTGAACTGGGCCTCCTTTGAATGGAAGAATGAATGTTCGCGTATCAAGGTGCAGACTTGGGCCCTCGGATTCACACCGCCAGCGCCACCCTCAAGAGGCGGCACCACCAGTCAGGGCCACTCCCCATTACCGGTGCATTGTTCAGGGCGATTTCTAAAGTCTGGATCGGGGCGGAGCAAAATTTGGTGGAGTCGCAACAACAGGTATACTCCAGACTACCCCCAACACAGAATAGCAGGCGGCTCCAGGCAAAAAAGCAACGGGGGAACAAACAAGGGCCTCAGTCCAAGACCACCTCAGACCACTGGCCGGCAAATCTAGGCCCAGGCCTCTCCAGCCCCCCAAGAGCTGCGAGA
The DNA here is from genome assembly GCF_964204655.1 of Triturus cristatus. Lineage (NCBI taxonomy): Eukaryota > Metazoa > Chordata > Amphibia > Caudata > Salamandridae > Triturus > Triturus cristatus. Next base: position 1,734,324,212 of record NC_140589.1, read on the forward strand.
AGTTATAGGGCGAGCCACACCGCAGAGTCCTCTGATGAAGTCTCATATCCCGCCCGCAGGAGCTCCCCGCATTCTATATATATATATATATAGAATAGTTATATTAAGTTCAAGGTTAGGGGAATGTTAAGATAGTTACTAAACTTGTACATTAATAAATTAAAATTATTAAAACGTTTTTTTTAATAGTAATTTCAGGAGTTGCGGTACGTCCGCTTAGTTTGCTACTTCCGAATTCACGTACGGGACGAGATTCCAACTTTTAAAAAAAATATTATATATTAATATAGCTTTATTTAATGTATTTGCTATAAAGAAATACATTTATGTGTAATTAAAATATTATTAAATAGTACTAAATATTGTTGAAATGTAAAATTTAAAGAAATTGCGGAATCGCATCCGGTACCCGGTGACACAGAAAAAAGAGATTTCATTGGTAACACTTTGTCATCCTTAACTTTGCTAGATCCCACCCTCTCTCTTCTAATTTTGGGTGTGGCTGGCAACAGCTATACGTTTTGAGGAGCTTTCAATTTTGTAGTTTTTTTTGGTGTTTTGGAGGTTTTACTGTGAAAATTGAAAATGGCAACTGCACAGGATCTGCAGGAGGAGGAAGAGATCCTTCAGGAGGAAGAAGATAGACACCACAAAAGAAAGAAGTGTGGTATGGGAATTCTAATCCATACCTGAAGGACAAAAAAAAGTAAACTAATGTTTCTTGCAGATATAGCGCTACCGAAGGTAAGTAACTTGTTCATCTGAAATAAACACGTAGTGATAGATTCCTTACCTTAGAATAGATACCCCAGCAATACCAACCCCGGTGGTGGGTCTGCGAACCAAGATCACACCAGGAGTGTCCCAGAGAACAGTACGGCCAAAGAAGCCGGCTCTTCGGACTTGGCTGTCCAGGCAATAGTGCTTAGTAAAAGTGTGCAGCAAGGTCCACGTACCTGCCTGACAGATGTCATGCAGGGGGACACCACTTCCCAAAGCTGTAGTGGCTGCCGTCGCCCTGGTGGAATGAGTGCGCAGCCCCACCAGAGGCTCCTTCTTAGCCAGAGAATAACAGGCTTTAATACACAAGACGACCCATCGAGAGATAGTCCACTTGTGTACGGCACGACCTTTCTTGGCACCAACATAGCCAACAAAGAGCTGGTTATCCACCCGGTACTGTTGTGTGCGGTTCAAGTAAAACGAGAGCTTACGTTTTGGGTCCAGACGTTGGAGCCTCTCTTCCTCTCTGGAAGGATGCGGACCCGGAAAGAAGGTGGGCAAAGTGATGGTTTGCCCGATGTGAAAGGCAGTGACAACTTTTGGCAAAAAGGATGAACGGGTTCTGAGCACAACCTTATCCGGATGGACAGATAGAAAAGGAGGTGTACAAGAAAGAGCCTGGAGCTCACTCACTCTCCTAGTGGAGGTGATGGCCACCAGGAAAGCAGTCTTCAAGGTCAATAGACGTAGAGGACTGTTGTGAAGAGGCTCAAAGGACGCGCACATCAAGTATGTAAGAACCAAATTCAAGTCCCACTGTGGCATCACAAAAGGAATAGGAGGGAAAAAGAGAGTAAGGCATTTGAGGAATCTATTTACAACAGGGGACTTGAAAAGAGAGGGCTGATCAGGGAGCCTGAGCCAGGCCGAAATAACAGAAAGGTAGCCCTTGATAGTGCCCAGAGCAGAGCCCTGCTGGGCCAAAGAAAGAAGGAACAAAAGGACTTCTGAAAGAGGGGTAGAAAGGGGATCCACAGCCTTTGCTGTGCACCATGGCACAAATTTGTTCCACCTGCAGGTGTATACCAACTTAGTGGAGGGACGCCTGGCTGCCAGAATGACATTACAAACTTCAGGAGGAAATTCAAAAGGAATCAACTGCCGCCGCTCAATCCCTACACAAGGAGGTGGAGACTGGACAGGTTCGGGTGGAGGGCTGTCCTCTGCTGCTGCGACAGAAGATCCTCCTAAAGAGGCAGTCGGATCGGGGATCAATGGCCAACCTGAGTAGCTCGGGATACCATACTCTTCGAGCCCAGTCCGGAGCCACAAGAATGACTTGGGCCTGGTCGCGCCTGATCTTCTTCAGCACTCTGGGCAGAAGTGGTAGAGGCGGAGAGGCATACAACAGATCGCAACTCTACTCGCGACAAAAAGCGCCGCGAGCGAGTGCCGCCTTGGAAATTCCAACGCGCAGAACTGATGACATTGCGCGTTCTCTTCGGTGGCGAATAGATCTAGCCAAGGCTCTCCCCACTGTTAAAAGAGACCTTGCGCCACCTCCGAGTGAAGACGCCATTCGTGATCCATCATGCACCTGCGGCTGAGTTCGTCCGCCCTGGCGTTCAGTGAACCCGTCAGGTGTTGAACCACCAGGGAAATGCCCCGGTGTTCCAGCAATGTCCAGATGCGCAGAGCCTCCTGACATAGGGTCCACGACCCCACCCCGCCCTGTTTGTTGCAATACCACATGGCGGTGGTGTTGTCTGTGAACACCTGCACTACTCTCCCCTTGACAGAGGGAAGGAATGCCTTAAGTGCAAGTCGGATCGCCCGGAGCTCCAGAAGGTTGATATGGAGCTGGGACTACGCCAGAAACCAGTGGCCACTGATCTCCGCCTCTCCCATCTGATCGCCTCATCCTAGGAGGGACGCATCCGTCACCACTGTGTGCTCCGGTTGGGGAAGGGAGCGGGATCTGCCACTGACCCAATGCCGGTTCGTGAGCCACCACTGCAACTGTTGTGCAGTGCCCTCCGAGATCTGGACGAACTCGGACAGGATCCCCTGATGCTGCTGGAACTTGAGGTCCCACTGCAAAGCCCGCATATGCCACCTGGCATGATCGATCAGCAGGATGCAGGAGTCCATGAGGCCCAGCAGCCTCAGGGTCATCCTGAACGAAACCCAGGATAAGGGCCGAAAGCTCAGAATCATAGCCCGAATATCCCGGACTCGCTGTTCAGGTGCGAATTCGGCACGTTGATGGAGAACCCCAGCAAATGCAGGAGGTCAGCCGTAGTCTGGAGGTGGGAGACGACTGTCTGGCGCGAGCCCGCCTTCAACAGCCAGTCGTCGAGATAGGGGAACAGTGAAACCCCTGATCTGCACAGATGAGCTGCGACCACCGCCATCACTTTTGTGAACACCCGAGGGGCGCTGGTAAGGCCAAAAGGGAGCACCGTGAAGTGAAACTGCTCGTGGCCTACCGTGAACCGCAGTTAACGCCGGTGGGCCGGGGATATGAAAATAAGTGTCCTGCAAGTCCAACGCCACCATCCAGTCTTGTGGGTCTAAGGCAGACAAGACCTGAGCAATCGTCAACATCTTGAACTTCTCCTTCCGGAGGAAGCGATTGACGTTCCATTGGTCCAAGATAGGACGCAGGCCCTTGTCCTTCTTGGGAACCACAAAGTGGTGGGAATAACAACCACAACCTAGTTCTGGCGTTGGAACGCGCTCGATGGCCCCCTTGGCCAAGAGAGCCACAACTTCCTGTCAAAGAAGTTCCAAGTGATCAACCGACATGCGCTGGTACTGGGGTGGCATGGCTGGAGGGGTAGTCTCAAAGGGGAGAGAGTAGCTCCTTCGCACTATTTGTAAAACCCACCTGTCCGCAGTAATGGTGCGCCAGTGGGGGAGGTGATGGCGAATCCTGCCGCCCACTGGCATTTGGTGGGCCTGAAAGCCCGGACTAGGAAGGTTTGGAGGCAGTGGTGGGTGGGGTGGAGGTGGACTGACCCGCTCGCTGGCCCCCTGATCCGCCTGGGCAGAACCCACGTCCGCGGCCGCACTGAGACTGTTGCTGCGCAGGCTTGTGGCTCTGCAGCGAACGTGTCTAGGCACCCCTTCCACAGCTGCGAAAGGGGCGAAAAGCAGAAGGTTGAGGAGAGTGTGTGGCCGACAGGCCCAAGGACTTGGCCGTAGCCTGTGAGTCCTTAAAGCGCTCCAACGCACTATCTGCTTTACTGCCAAAAAGGCGAATGACATCAAAGGGCATGTCCATCAGAGTGTTCTGGACATCCCCCAAAAAGCCAGTAGTCCTCAGCCAGGCGTGATGATGGAGCGCCACTGTTGTTGAAATCGCTCTGCCCAGAAAGTCGCGGTGTCAAGGCCACAACGGATTGCGAACTTGGCTGCGTCTCTCCCCTCAGCAATAGCTTGAGAGAGCACTGTCCCGACCTCCTCCGGACATTGAGGTGGCACTTGCGCCACCGTATCCCACAGAGAGTGGGAATAACGGCCCAAGAGGCATGCGGTGTTCACAGACCACAAACCTGAACTGGTGGTAGAAAAAAATTATCTTCCTGAACTGTTCCAGTTTCTTGGATTCCCTGTCCGGTGGTGCGGAAGGGAATGCGCTCTGGGATGCAGAGGCTTGGCCAACCAAGCTCTCAGGGGTAGGGTGTTGAGAGAGGAAAATGGGGTCGCCCGGGGCCAGGCAAGGGCGTCGAGCCACATTCCTATCCACAGGAGCCCCTGTGTTGGGCCTGGACCAGGTGCCCAAAAGAACGTTGGAAAGTGCATCATTAAAAGGCAGCAGCGGCTCCGCAGAGGTAGCTGCTGGCTAAAGCACTTCTGTCAGGAGGTTAGTCCTGGTGGCCACTGTAGGGAGCTCGAGGTGGAGGGCCTCGGCCGCCCTATGCAACACAACTGCATAACTCGCACCCTCCTCCGTAGCCACGGTAGGATGAGACACCATGACAAGGTCTGGAGAGGTGTCCAGACCACTGGCGTCTCTTAACTCCTCTGCCCAGTCCGGGTCTAACTCACACTGCACTGTGAGAGGGTCCTCACACCGGGGCCGTGCCCAAATCGGGGCTGAAACCGTGGACAACGTCGTCCGGTAGCACGGGGGATGTTGGAGGTGGTGCCGATGCCAGTGGAGGTGTCACTAGGTCAACCGGCGTCGCCCAGGATAAGGGCATGGACCCATGGGGGCCCTGCAGCGCCGGGGCCAAAGCTGACAGCGATGCCGGAGCCGCCAGCAGTAAAGGGCATGGGCCCTCAGTCGGTCCGACGGGGCCCGACGGGCCAAGGCTGACAGGAGTCGCTGACGGACCCGGGAAGGGCGAGTAGGCTGCCGGCGACTGCGTAGGCTCCTCCGGAGCCGCGGGGGAGGCACCACCAGCACCCTCAATCACGACACGCGACAGGCGAGGGGTAGCCGGAGAGCGATGGTGCTTCTTCGACTTCTTGTGATGCTTCGCCTTACCTGACCTCGAGTGCGAAGACTTCGATCCCAACGAACGATGGTGGTGGCTCTGCGACCGGTCCCTCGACCTCCCACAGGACTAGGACCTTGAGTGGCACAGAGCCGACTGCCGGGCCTCAAGCAGCTTCTGGACCACTCCCGCAAAGAGTCCGGCGCAATGGACCGGCCGTCGGGGCACTACTTGGGGTCGTGGTCGCGCCCCAGGCAGTAGAGACACCCGTGGTGCAGGTCCGTCACCGACATCATGCGATGACAGTCCCCGCAAGACTTGAAGCCGGGCATCCCTATGGCATTCGGAGTCAATTGACTCAAAAAACAGAGACAAAAAGCCTCGAAAAACTCAGTCAAAAATTGACTAGGGGTACCGCTCTCTCCGGATCTGCGCTTGCTGGCACGGAAAAAGAAAGAACTGACGTCCGCGCGCAAGGTCGGCGTCTACGTAGCTGCCGCAACGTCATCTCAGTGACCACGACGCCAACGACGGACGTGGAGCCGCATGACGCCACCTTCCGACCCGCAGGGTTACTGCTGATGAAAACTTTCCGGATCCAGTCTGATGCCTGGGGGTAATTCTAAGGTAAGAAATCAATCACTACGGGTTTCTTTCAGATGTTTGTTTTACAGTTTACCTCTCTATTAATGTTGTTTTGTTTTTGATTTCTCTTGACTTGGGACACAATGCACTTTCTCCTTCAGTGTAACAGTTACTATTTTGGTTTTATTTTAGATAAACTTAAGTTTTGCTAAGGAACAAGTGTGATGGTCTTTTATGTTATGTAGGTTTGACATTGACTGCATACAACGATTTAACTGTTCATTAAAAAGATTTCTATAAATGATACTGTTGGATTTGGCCCTCTCTGCAGGGTCTCTCCAAAACTTTTTGCCTTTTTATCAAGTCAGTATTTGTTTTGCTTTTAGGACTCTGATCACTTTACCACAGCTAACCAGTAACTAAGTAAAATGAGCTTACACCCAGTTGGCACATTTAATTTACTGGTAAGTTCCTAGTAAAGTGGCAGTGGATGTACCCAGGGCCTGTAAATTAAATACTACTTGTGTACCTGCAGCACCTATTGTGCCATCCTCTAAACTGTCCCTTTAAAACATGCTGCAGCCTGTGTGCAGTTTTAAACTGCCATTTTAACCTGACAAAATAACCCTTTTTCCAGGCCTTAACCTTCTCTTTTAATACATATAAGTCACCCGTAGAGTAAACCATAATCATAGTTAGGGCAGGATGCAGTGTATTTAAAAAGATATAGACGTGTACTTCTCAATTTTCTATGTCCTGCTAGTGAAACACTCTTAAATTCGCTTTTCACTACTGCAAGGCCTACCTACATTCAAATGTATGTTTTCTCTTTGTGGTGCCTTAATGTGTTTGACAGTGTTTCAAACTGAGTAACAGAAATATGTTTGAATCACTGTAAAAAATAAAATGTGATCACACTGTTTCACAGTCATGACCACAAAAACAAGAAGAATCCTATTCAAGATTACTCTTCAGTACTGGCACACTTTGGTTAGTGTTGAATTTGCTGTGGCCCAGACTTGCTGACAATAAATGAACCCAACACCCTTCTTGTTGTTTAACTTTCGAAAAGTGTAACTTAAAATCCAACTTCACCATTAAAGACCGTTTTAAATTGAAAATCATTTGAGTATAAACAGCATATCTTTACTTGTTCCCAATTTAAGTTAGCACTTATTACTTGTAATAAGTTAACCCAGTGTTAGTCCTAGGCCCAATTCCTGTGCTGCTGCACCGCTCTTCTTCCTCCCCGTTTTTCTGAGTGCTTTCTCCTGCTTTTGCCTTGTTTTTATTGCTTTCTCTTTCCTTTCCCCCTGTTTTTGGGTGCTTTTTCCTGCTTTTGCCTTGTTTTTTTTACAGCTTTCTCTGTCCTTTCCCCCGTTTTTCCCCCGTTTTTCTGAGTGCTTTCGGCTCGTTTTTCACTGCTTTGGTCGCGAAGCAACTAGCAACTCAAGCGTCTTCAGACCTTCTTGGGTATTTTGCATTGCTTTATAAATCCTGATTGATTGACTTCTCAAATAAACTGCACCCTACCTTATGAGCATTTAGGGCCTACCTGAGCGGTGACATACGTGTTAAAAAGGAAGTTTTGGCCTGGCAAAATGTTTATTTTGCCATTTTGAAATGGAAGTCTAAAACTGCACTACACGGTGCAGTGCAGGCCTGAGATGTTTTAAAAGGCTACTTTAGAGGGTTACACAATGAATACTGCACACAATAGTAGCATTTAATTTACAGGCCCTGGGTACATGTAGTACCATATAGGGACTTACAAGAAAATTAAATGTACCAATCAAATAGATGCCAACGGTAGCATATTTTAGGGAGAGAGCACAAGCACTTTACCACTGGTTAGCAGTGATAAACTGCACAGAGTACTAATGCCAACAAAAGAGGTTCAGCAACATGAGGCTAAAACCTGTGTGTGACCCTGCAAAAAGGGCCATGTCCAACAAGTAGCCTCCAGGTTAGAGTTGGCTGTGATCCGATTCAATGCAAGTATCAACTTTGCAGTTGCATATCACACACCAGCACTGACAGAGAAGACCAAGATCTCCAGTGGGCAACGCAACAGAAGCAGCCTTGATATTGCTACGTTTGGAATCAATATGCAAAGGAGAAGACCAAAAGACAGACCCTCTCCAAGGATCTGAAACTGAATATTGATGCACATTTAACAAACACCTTCACTCCTCTACTTCGAGAAGTAGTTGAAAACACACCTCTTCGAGCAACACCTTGTCCACAACTAACCTTGTTGCATTCCCTTTAAGCAAACCACCTAGAAAGAGTCCTATGTTACCTGGAAGGCAAACATGGGCATTTCAGTCCGCATCTTGATCAGGGCACTTTCTAAGTGCCATACATGCCTATAAAATGTCTTTAAATGACCTCATGCTTGCTTCTCACACTGAATAGCTGCCTATTCACACAACCTTACTCCCTCGCTACAACTCAACACCCAAAAGATACCATGCACATAAACTCTCTTCTGACACCCCCTTTCATCTAAAGTTTGTCATTTACTGTTTCCTACTTTTTAAATAAAAAATCACCAATGCTAGGGTCTCATTTGGCACTGTTCTTACTGCCATCCTTTCACTTGTATTCTTTGCCCTCCACCTTCACATTGTTCTGTGCCCAAATCAGCATCTCTTATACAACCCCTATGGAAGTTGCTCCTATTAACAGGACATGCAAGTCCACCTAGACTCCATCTGACATTTTCAGACCCAAATGTACCAAATAGCTTACATCTGTTCCTGAGCTGTAGCCTGTCTAATACTTCTACACACCCATTTCAGTTCCACTGGCTCCTAGCCTCAAAACCTCAATGTTACCACAAGTTAACTCTTTAAATATAATTTTTTGGGATGCAATATATAAATCCTGCACCCTTCTATCTACAACGTAATGAATCCTCTTCAACAGAGCGGTCATGAGCTTCATCCTAGTGTTGGCTCTGAATTTATTGCATTTCATTCCTCACCCTCTGTGTATGAAGGTCATCTGCCATTCTATTCAATTTCTCTTCAACGGCTATGCAGGCAGCTGTCCTGAAACAAAATCTAGCACAGCACTGTACCAGTTCTTTTCTTACTTTTATAATCACACATTATCTGTCTGCTGGTGCTTCTCATTGTGAATTGCAACACCTCTCCCTATGACAGTCCACCACAAAGCTTTGCCCAAACCCCCTACTTTTCTTTCTTAACAAAATCACCCTTAAATGGATTCTCAAAGCATTTTCACATGGATGACCCACACCCTTGTCCTTCTCCACACCTGCCTCGCACCAACAGGCTTCAATTTCAAATAGCTTCATAGCCTTTCACTAATGGATGAGTCACCTCTCGCCAACGATTAGAAAAAATATACTTTTCTTTGCTCATGCAGCTTAATTGCCCCCCTCCTCGCCATCCAAGATAGTATAACTTCAGCAGACTTTGCTAGGAATCTTGGTGTGCTTTTCAGTTCTAATATATGGTTGGAGTTATCCATCTCCACCAATGCCACAACAGCCAGATACCATTTTCTCAGCATGAAAATGGTTTGTCCTCAACTTATTTTCCTGACCTCCATATCAGCCTTTTGGAAATGAGTGAACTCTATTCCACAGTTCCCAGTTCACTCTTTTACCCCATTTGAAACGATATTCCATATTGCCACATCAACCCTCTGAAACTTCCCTGCCCCAAGAAACGCCCCACAGCTTCCCATGTCAAGAAGTATCCATGTCAGCGAAAAATGCTCTCTACAAACACCCAGGCCCAGTCTATAAAGTGATCAACACTGCTCCATTGAACCGCTCTCACATTATCTCCTTATATACTTTGTCTTTGCATTGCCATTCACCCATCAGCCCAAGTTACAGACCTGTCTTGTCCGCCTCCCCTGGAACTCCCTCCCTAGAGAAATTATGACCACTCTAAACTATGATCTGCTCTGAATGGCCCTGAATGTTTTATCTGGCTGCTATCTTACTTGTTTCTGTTCAAAATGTTACTTGTCGATATATTGAATGAAATACTACAATATATAATAGATACCTCTAGTAATTTCTATACTTCTATTTATTTAAAATTCTCTATGGTGCTAACATGGCAGAGGTACAGGAAAGGTGGCAAAACTAATTATTGTATTGTCTAAGGTACATACACATCCCTTCAACGCATCATGGCCGTCTTTCTATATAGATAATATTAAAAACTGGATTTCAGGTTGGCAGAGGTATGCACCCTCACCAAGCAGAAACCAGAATCCTAGTCTGGGTAAACACACCTTAATGTATCCTTAATTTATCCTGGGCTCACCCTCTGGTAGCTTGGCACAGAGCAGTCAGGATTATCTCTAGAGGCAATATGTAAAGTATATGTGCAACACTTCATACACAATGAAAACACCACAAAAAGACTCCACATCAGGTAAGAAGGAATATGTTACTTACCAGTATGCATCTGTTCTTGGCATGTAGAGCTGCAGATCTACACACGTGTGCATAGATTGCCATCTGGTGTTGGGCCCGGATGTTTGCAGTTGTTTTTCCTCTTGGAAAGACTTTGAAAGTCACGAGGTCGGTGACTCCTCCTTTGGATCATATTGCGCATTGGCTTCGGCTCCATCCTCAGATTGTTTTTCGCCAGCAGGGAAAGATGGAGCGTAGTAATAACAGTGAAGAAACCCATGTGTGTGGTATCTAAATAAGATAAACTGGAACAGATACAGGTAGCCGGGGAAACGGGTGGGAGTGTGTAGATCTGCAGCTCTACATGCCAAGAACAGATGCATACTGGTAAGTAGCATATTCCGTTCGAGGCATATGAGCTGCAGATTACACACTTGTGCATAGATTATATAGTAGTAACCATCCCTAGCGGCGACCACCCGTATCGGTTGCAGTGGTTTGAAATAGTGTTTCGAGTACAGCCTGGCCCACACTAGCTTGCTGCTTAGTTTGCACATCCACACAATAGTGTTTAGTGAAAGTGTGCGGTGTGGACCATGTAGCTGCTTTGCAGATATCATCTAAAGGGATGTTTCCTAGAAAAGCCATTGAAGCCCCTATTTTACGTGTAGAATGGGTATTAGGGGGAACAGATAGCGTTCGTTTTGCTTTGTGGTAGCAAATTTGAATGCATTAGACAATCCACCTAGCTATCCCTGCTTTGGAGATGGGGTTGCCCTTGTGTGGTGGAGAGAAAGATACACACAGTTGTTTGGTCTTACGGAAAGGTTGTGTTCTCTCGATGTAGTAGAGTAAGGCTCTTTTGTGTGAAGAGCTCGTTCTGCAACGGTCTGTGGTTGCGAGAAGAATACTGGTAGTTCTACAGATTGGATTAGGTGAAAGGGAGAAATGACTTTGGGGAGGAATTTTGGGTTGGTACGGAGAACAACCTTGTTATGCTGCATTTGTAGAAAGGGTTCTTGAATGGTAAGTGCTTGTATCTCACTGACCCTTCTGAGGGAAGTGATGGCTACAAGAAAGGCGGTTTTCCATGTTAAGAATTGAAGTTCACATTTGTGTAGTGGTTCGAAGGGAGGTCCCATGAGTCTTGTGAGAACGATATTTAGGTTCCACACAGGTGAGGGTGGCACTCTGGGGGGAATTATTCTTTTAAGGCCTTCCATGAAGGCTTTAATGGCAGTTACTCTGAATAGTGATAGATGTTGTCTGTTTTGTAGGTAAGCTGCTATGGCTGATAGGCGCAGTCGAATGGACGTATAGGCGAGATTGCACCTTTGTAGATGGAGTAAGTAGCCTATGATGTGTTGAATGGACACATCTAGGGGATTGATCGTGTTGTTGTAACAATAGACAACAAAACGTTTCCACTTGGCGACGTAGCACGCTCTCGTGGTAGGTTGCCTAGTTTCTTTCAGGACATTCATACAGTCAGGGGGAAGATTTAGGTAACCGAATTCTAGGACTTCAGGAGCCAGATCGCAAGGTTGAGCTGAGCTGGGTCCGGGTGTCTGATCTCTCCATGGTTCTGGGTTAAGAGGCGTGGAGAGAGGTGTAGTTTTTGGTGCGGTACTACAGATAGTTCCAGCAGTGTGGTGTACCACGGTTGTCTAGCCCAAGTTGGAGCTACTAGGATTAGGGTGAGGCAGTGTTGTTGTAGTTTGCGCACCACCAGTGGAATGAGTGGGAGTGGCGGAAAAGCGTACGCAAATCTGCCTGACCAATTCATCCATATCGCATTTCCTTTGGACAATGGGCGTGGGTATCCGGCGGCGAAGCTTGGGCATTTGGTGTTTTCGTGGGTGGCGAAGAGGTGTCTCTGCGGTTGCCCCCACATTTGAAAGTACGGGTGAAGAACTCGTGGATTTGTTGTGTCTGTCTGCTGAGCAGATCCGCCACAGTGTTTTGGACTTCTGGGACATGCTGAGCTAGGAGAAAGATTTTCTGGGGAATGGCCCATCTCCATATGCTCTGTGCTAGTTGAGAGAGCTGTGGAAAGTGTGTGCCGCCTTGTTTTTGAATATAATACATGGCTGTCATGTTGTCTGTGCGGATTAGGACTGCCTTGCCTGAAATTTGGGTTTGAAAAGGTTTTAGGGCTAAGAAGATTGCTAGTAACTCCAGATGGTTGATATGGAGTAACTTCTGTTGAGGTGTCCATTTGCCCTGCATGGTGAGATGTAATAGATAAGCTCCCCAGCCGGAGAGCGATGCGTCGGTTAGTATTATCTGGGGAACCGGGTCCAGGAACGGTCGACCTTTGGAAAGGTTTGTGGTGGTCCACCACTGCAGAGAGTGATGGGTACGACCGTGTACCAACACCAGATCTGTTAATTGACCTTGGGCCTGGTTCCATTGGCGTGCTAAGCACTCTTGGAGAGGACGCTTCTGGAGTCTTGCGTGAGGTACTATGAATATGCAAGAGGCCATCATCCCTATTAGTTGCATAAACACTCGAGCTGGAAGGTAGTGTTGTGCCATGAATTTAGCGCGTAGAGCCTGAATGCTTGCAATCCAGGAAGGATTGGGGTAGGCTAGCGCTTTTGAGGTGTCTATGGTGGCACCGAGGTATTGTTTTATGTGGGATGGTTGTAGATGGGACTTCTCGTGGTTTACTGTGAAGCCTAGCTGGTGAAGTAGCTGGATAGTGGTTTGCGTGTGTTTTACACACTGATTGTATGAGCTGGCTTTTATCAACCAGTCGTCTAAGTATGGGAAGACATGGATGTGTTGTCTTCGCAGATGTGCTGCCACCACTGCTAGGCACTTGGTGAATACTCGTGGTGCGGTTGTGACTCCGAACGGGAGTACCTTGAATTGGTAATGTTGGCCGTCCACTATAAACCGGAGGTACTTCCTGTGAGCGTTGTGCACTGGAATGTGGAAATAAGCGTCTTTTAGGTCCAAAGTGGTCAGGAAGTCGTTTTGGGAAAGCAGTGGAAGTACCTGTTGCAGCGTTAACATGTGAAAATGGTCCGAGTGTATGTATCTGTTTAGGGGCCGGAGGTCTAGGATGGGCCGTAGAGTCTCGTCCCTTTTTGGTATGAGAAAATAGAGGGAGTAAACCCCCATATTTTGTTGGTTGGTAGGAACGTGTTCTAGTGCCCTTTTGTGCAGGAGGGAGATTACCTCCTGCTTTAGGAGTATTAGATGTTCTTGTGACATTGGGCGTTGTCTGGGTGGAATGTTTTGGGGGGTAGATATTAGTTCTAGGCAGTAGCCTGACCGAATTATTTGTGTTACCCATTTGTCTGAGGTGATGGTAGCCCAGACCGGAAGGAAATTTTGTAGTCTTCCCCCGACCGGAGTGGGATGGTCTGGGGTGGGGGGAGTGGAGAGAAGTCATTGGGTAGATGCGGTGGCAGAGCGGGCGGTGTTTGTTTTGCCTCTGCCTTTGTTATTGTTGCCCCTGTAGCCGCCTCTTTGGTAACCCCTTGTAAAGGTGAACTGAGTAGGGGATTTATATGAAGTGGATGCGGTGTCTGAGGAGTAGCCTCTTGATGTGCTGCGAAAGGAAGAGCGGCGAAAGGAGCATCTGGGAGGGTGTGATTGTAAGGCTCCCATAGATTTTGCCGTGTCAGTATCCTTTTTCATTTTTTCTAGGGCCTCATCCACTTAGGGGCCAAACAGATGTTCCTGGTCAAAGGGATGGTTGAGGATGGAGGCTTGTACCTCCGGTTTAAAACCTGAGATCCTTAGCCAGGCATGGCGACGGAGGAGGACACTAGTATTGATGGCCCTGGAGACTGTGTCTGCTGCATCTAGGGCAGGTGTTGGTAATGGTTTTGCCCTCCTGAATTAGCTTGTTGGCCCTAGCTTTGTATTTATCAGGGAGATGGTGCATTATGGCTTCTAATTCGTCATAATGGGCCCTGTCATACCTGGCTAGTAGCGCTTGTGTGTTGGTTATACGCCATATATTGGCAGCTTGGGATGCAGTACGCTTGCCTGATGCGTCCAAGAGTTTAGAATCTGTCAGGTGGTGGTGCTTCGCCTGACGCCTGGGAGTTGGCCCTTTTACGTGCTGTGGACACTACCAGATAATCTAGTGGCACTGGCCCTCTGATGTAGGAGGGATCTGTAGGGGCGGACTTATACTTCTTTTCAATGCGTAGGTTAATGACCCTGGCTCTGACTGGGTCCTTAAAGACCTCTGGCGCATGTTTTATAACTCCTTTTAGCATAGGCAATATGGAGGTGGGCCTATGTGTGGTGTCAAATGTATCGAGGAGGAAATCCTCCTCCACGGGGTCAGTATGTAGATCTACCCTGTGATAGTGTGCCGCCCTTTGCAGTAGATGGTGCCGCTCGCAGCTGTGTGCAGAGTTCGTGACTTTCTTCTTCACACCCTGTTCGTTTGCCTAATAGAAGTGGTGGAGTGGAGCTTTGGACATTTTTTCCGTGGCCGAGGAGAGTGAGAGGCGCTTTCAACAGGGGCCGGGACTGCGAGACCCAGGGTTCCGCGCAGGATCAACGCAGCGCACCTGGAGTCTCTTCCCGCCCCTGCTCCTCCCCGTTTGCCTTGCCTGGCTTGTCCCTTCATAACAGCTCGCGGCCCCCGCTTCGCGGGTGCCGCTCGCAGCTGTGTGCAGAGTTCGTGACTTTCTTCTTCACACCCTGTTCGTTTGCCTAATAGAAGTGGTGGAGTGGAGCTTTGGACATTTTTTCCGTGGCCGAGGAGAGTGAGAGGCGCTTTCAACAGGGGCCGGGACTGCGAGACCCAGGGTTCCGCGCAGGATCAACGCAGCGCACCTGGAGTCTCTTCCCGCCCCTGCTCCTCCCCGTTTGCCTTGCCTGGCTTGTCCCTTCATAACAGCTCGCGGCCCCCGCTTCGCGGGTGCCGCTCGCAGCTGTGTGCAGAGTTCGTGACTTTCTTCTTCACACCCTGTTCGTTTGCCTAATAGAAGTGGTGGAGTGGAGCTTTGGACATTTTTTCCGTGGCCGAGGAGAGTGAGAGGCGCTTTCAACAGGGGCCGGGACTGCGAGACCCAGGGTTCCGCGCAGGATCAACGCAGCGCACCTGGAGTCTCTTCCCGCCCCTGCTCCTCCCCGTTTGCCTTGCCTGGCTTGTCCCTTCATAACAGCTCGCGGCCCCCGCTTCGCGGGTGCCGCTCGCAGCTGTGTGCAGAGTTCGTGACTTTCTTCTTCACACCCTGTTCGTTTGCCTAATAGAAGTGGTGGAGTGGAGCTTTGGACATTTTTTCCGTGGCCGAGGAGAGTGAGAGGCGCTTTCAACAGGGGCCGGGACTGCGAGACCCAGGGTTCCGCGCAGGATCAACGCAGCGCACCTGGAGTCTCTTCCCGCCCCTGCTCCTCCCCGTTTGCCTTGCCTGGCTTGTCCCTTCATAACAGCTCGCGGCCCCCGCTTCGCGGGTGCCGCTCGCAGCTGTGTGCAGAGTTCGTGACTTTCTTCTTCACACCCTGTTCGTTTGCCTAATAGAAGTGGTGGAGTGGAGCTTTGGACATTTTTTCCGTGGCCGAGGAGAGTGAGAGGCGCTTTCAACAGGGGCCGGGACTGCGAGACCCAGGGTTCCGCGCAGGATCAACGCAGCGCACCTGGAGTCTCTTCCCGCCCCTGCTCCTCCCCGTTTGCCTTGCCTGGCTTGTCCCTTCATAACAGCTCGCGGCCCCCGCTTCGCGGGTGCCGCTCGCAGCTGTGTGCAGAGTTCGTGACTTTCTTCTTCACACCCTGTTCGTTTGCCTAATAGAAGTGGTGGAGTGGAGCTTTGGACATTTTTTCCGTGGCCGAGGAGAGTGAGAGGCGCTTTCAACAGGGGCCGGGACTGCGAGACCCAGGGTTCCGCGCAGGATCAACGCAGCGCACCTGGAGTCTCTTCCCGCCCCTGCTCCTCCCCGTTTGCCTTGCCTGGCTTGTCCCTTCATAACAGCTCGCGGCCCCCGCTTCGCGGGTGCCGCTCGCAGCTGTGTGCAGAGTTCGTGACTTTCTTCTTCACACCCTGTTCGTTTGCCTAATAGAAGTGGTGGAGTGGAGCTTTGGACATTTTTTCCGTGGCCGAGGAGAGTGAGAGGCGCTTTCAACAGGGGCCGGGACTGCGAGACCCAGGGTTCCGCGCAGGATCAACGCAGCGCACCTGGAGTCTCTTCCCGCCCCTGCTCCTCCCCGTTTGCCTTGCCTGGCTTGTCCCTTCATAACAGCTCGCGGCCCCCGCTTCGCGGGTGCCGCTCGCAGCTGTGTGCAGAGTTCGTGACTTTCTTCTTCACACCCTGTTCGTTTGCCTAATAGAAGTGGTGGAGTGGAGCTTTGGACATTTTTTCCGTGGCCGAGGAGAGTGAGAGGCGCTTTCAACAGGGGCCGGGACTGCGAGACCCAGGGTTCCGCGCAGGATCAACGCAGCGCACCTGGAGTCTCTTCCCGCCCCTGCTCCTCCCCGTTTGCCTTGCCTGGCTTGTCCCTTCATAACAGCTCGCGGCCCCCGCTTCGCGGGTGCCGCTCGCAGCTGTGTGCAGAGTTCGTGACTTTCTTCTTCACACCCTGTTCGTTTGCCTAATAGAAGTGGTGGAGTGGAGCTTTGGACATTTTTTCCGTGGCCGAGGAGAGTGAGAGGCGCTTTCAACAGGGGCCGGGACTGCGAGACCCAGGGTTCCGCGCAGGATCAACGCAGCGCACCTGGAGTCTCTTCCCGCCCCTGCTCCTCCTATAAAATCGTGCCCCTGACGCATAGCGGGACGCGTGTGCGGGACGCCGGACGAAGCCCGGACAAAGGGCGGACAGTCTTAGACAGTCCGAGACAGGCTGAGACTGGACTGGACACGCTACTCAGCCCTTACTGTCTTCGTTTTGCGTGGTGTGCAGTAAGGCTATTCATACTTGTTTCTACTTCTTGGATATACCGTCATCCATTATAACACTGTTGTTATTTGGTTATTTTTATTAGTTCAAGAAGAATGCCTAAAAAGAATTTAGCGGCGGGAGGCAACTCAATAGAAAACTATATGATACAAGTAGTCTCTAAGATTAACAACGAGAGGCGCGAATCCTTAGGTCTTAGCCTGTCCCCTAACTTATCTCCACTAAGCCCTTCACCTGATTCTCCCTGGATTGATAAACCTTATCAGGTCGAGGGAAGTGCAGTTTCAGACTCTGATATCTTAGAACATGGCATTTCAAACCTGAGTACTCGTACAACACCGGGTCAAGACATAACTCGGGCTAATGACTCGGAATGCCAGGTAGTTGACACTGATCAAGACCAAGATCAAATTGTGCAGGAGAGTGAGCAGCCAAATAATGAAGCTGATCCCCCAGTTCTAGATCTTGCGCCACGTGCTATCAGAAAATGTAGAAAAACCCCATTATACCGTGGTGGAGTTCCTTTAGGGAAGAAGAGGGTTGCGTCACCCGTGAGAAGTAGGGACAAAAGCAGGGGGAAAGTAGAAGAACCCGAGAAGTATAATGTGGATGAGGAGTTATTATCAAGATTAGCTGATCTAATTGACACTAAACTTAAAATCTTAATTAAACCAGTAGTGACCAAATTGGACAAGCTAACTGCTGATATAAAGAAATTAGGTGCAGATCAAAAAAAGTTAGTAGAAGCTGTGTCAAATATATCAGACACAGTTACCAGCCTAGCTCTTCCCGTAAAAGAGGTTCTTTTTCCTTCATCTGAGGGAGGCACTACCTCAAACTCTGTACACGCAAATTTACAGGAACAGTCCTCATCTACAGCGACACATCATTTACGGCCAGGAGATACATTACCCCCAATTCCGCCTGTAATACCTGCACCTACTACAGAAGAAGTTACGGTACAGTTTTTGGAAGATGCGGCTCCATTAGTACTAGTATTGGCTAACGTCCCCTCATTAGCCCCAGACCAATCAGAATCCCCCCCGGCAGTAACAAGTAAGGCCCTGCACTGGTTATCAGGCAATATGCAGTTGGCCCCGTGGGGGAAACAACAGCTAGCTGGTGACATCAAGTCAGCCAGAAGGGTCCCATGGATAGGTCAAAACCCTAAAAAATTCAAGGGTGACTGCATTATTATAAATTTTGCCAATTCTGCAGTTTTACCAAACATCCTGCCAAATATTTTGCCGCCGCAGCGCAGAAGAGGTACCATCATTCCTCTCACCCTAGAATTTTTCGGCAAAAAACAGCGGAGCATGTCCTATCCTAAGCCTACCCATAATTTCACCAGGCCCACATGGCCAGCGACATCTAATGGCTGGGGTTTTGAGGTACCAACTAATAACTGGGGGTATAGTCAGGATAGAAGGGAACGTCCAATACGATTACCCCCTCCAGATCAATACTACTCTTCTCATTTTAATAATCATTTTAACATTCCCATCTCCAATAGGTATGGCATCTTCTCAGACGAGGGGGGACTGGATGGGGTGGAATGACTACCTGACACATTTTCTAACCTCCTCCCCACCGACCGATTGCCTGAAGTTACAGACTTTGGAGATATTTTTCAAGGGTTAGAACCGCAAGGCAGTAAGGATGGGGGTCTGGTTGGCTGGAATCAAATAGATATACCAGGTTTACCCACTGATATAGACCCAGCCTGTCCTCAAGCTTGTTCTTCTGCCAATCCTGGGTCAGTTGGGGTACGCTGCTGTACAGGCTTAACACCTATCACTCAAATTGCATGTGGAAATGTGGCTATATTACAATACGAACCAATTAAATATAAGGAGGGGCTATTATCCTGGAATATAGCTGGACTGCAGGATAAACTGTCTAATATAGACTGGTTATCCTTTGTTAAAAATTACCCCGTTATATGCCTCCAAGAAACCTGGGCAGTGGGGAAAAATATACACATTGACGGTTATGAGAGTTTTATAACCTCGGCAGTTCCTTCATCTAGTGGTAGAGCTAAAGGGGGTTTGGCAATATTTGTTAATTTATCACTATTATGCCTTAAAACTGTACATCACTCTGGCAATAATAATATTCAGGTTGTCGAATTTAAGAGGGGCAGTACAAGTTTTGCTCTGATCAACTTTTATAACGCAGTGAGTCAGTCTGGCGATTGCAATATGGAGTCATTGCGTGAATTCCTAAGGGCCAAAGATGATTCCCTTCCCCGCCTTAAGATAATAGCGGGTGATTTCAACACTCATTTATGTGGGAATCCTAGCCTGAGTCCTGTTGGTCTTTTGGGTTGTAACAATCTGGAAGGAATACACTTTGACCACTCGCGAAGGGGTTCATGTTTAAATGACTTAATGAATGAATATAACCTTTTCACTGCTATGTCATTAGTTGAGGATCAAACCGTACTTTCAACCCCTACTTTTAAAGGTCACGCAACAGGGTCATATATAGACCATATCCTATTATCGGCAGAATTTGCTAATTTTGTTGGGGATTTTTCGATTATTTCAAGCATTTTTAGCGATCACAATCCTTTACGTATCACTTTGGGCGTGAACTTACTCGAAAAACATAACCCTCGAGAGGACTGTGGTACCATTAAATGCATTAATGGTAAGCGACGCTTAAAGTGGTCAATGGTGGACTGTAAGCAATTTTATTCTTCTATCAACAATGTATGCCATCATAATTTGTTAACGTGTACATCTACTGCTTCAGCACCATTACAAATTCTGACGTCTTTTAATGAGATTGCTAAAAAGGTGGAGTCACTTTTAACGTTACCTGCTAAGAGGATAGCTAACTCACCCAATAATCCAAAATGGTTTGACAGTAACTGTTCGAAGGCCAGTCGCGAGCTCAAGAAAGCATTAAAATCAAACCAGAGAGATCCTTCAACCATCAGGGTGCTGCGGGCTGAGTACAAAAAGTCTCTTGCCATTCGCAAACGTGCTGTCAAGAAAAGCGTTTGGGAGTCCTTGTTAGATCCAGAGATACTTAAAAATAGCTCTAAGTTCTGGGAGATCATTAACAAGCCCTTATTTGATCAACCCAGCATTTCAAGTATAGGCACCAAAATCCCAGAAGAAGTTTGGATTAACTATTTCAGTTCCATTTTCAAAGGTAACGGTTCCCAGGTACAACGCAGTCCAAAAGAAATTAGTGAAAAATCTCTGTTCTTCACAACTGATGAGGTAATAAAGGGCATAGAAGGCCTATCAAACAACAAGGCCCCAGGACCTGACGGTCTCCCTCCTGATCTTTTTAAATCCTGTATAACACTCTGGGCACCGGTCCTTACAGCTGTACTTAATGCTGCTGTGCTCTGTGGATGCCCAAAATCATGGGGGATATCCACCATTGTGCCCATTTTTAAAAAAGGAGACCGCAGTAGCCCTGCCTGCTATCGACCAATATCTTTAATAAACTCCGTGGTTAAAGTTGTGGGAGGTGTAATATTGAACAGATTGGTCAGATGGTCAGAAGAAAATAATATAATATCTTCAATCCAGTATGGATTCAGGCCTGGCCATTCTACGATTTCACAATGTTTAAACTTATATCTCATCATCGCGAAGTATACCAAGGCTCGAAGAGGAACGATCCATATGGCGTTCATGGATCTTTCCTCGGCTTTCGATTGTGTGAGCCGGGGGAAGCTCTGGGACGCCATGCTAAAAATGGGTGTGGATCCAAACTTAGTTGATTTGCTAGATGATATGCACTCGGACACCAATGCAAATGTCAGATTCACCAAAGACCTGAATGTGACCAAAGATTTTGGGGTGCATCGTGGTGTCCGTCAAGGCTGCATCCTGGCCCCTTTCCTTTTTAACTTATATATAAATGATCTGGAAGAGCATCTTTTAAGCACTAATACGGATTATCCGTACATAGGTCGTAGGGGGTTGCCAGTCCTTTTATATGCGGATGACGCAGTTCTCCTATCAAGAACAGCAAACGGACTACAAATCTTACTAGACTCCTTCCATTCTTTCATGACCTCAAGAGAGTTAAGCATTAATAACTCTAAATCATACATAATGAAGGTTGGACAGGGAAATAAAAAAGCAAACTGCCTAAATGTAAATGGTGTACGTATTCCTACTACACATACATTTTCCTATCTCGGGGTCCTCTTTGACAGTCAATTAAATTGGGGACCCGTGATTGAAAAAAAGAAGGGAGAAGTCACTAGGGTAAACGCGGCAATAATGGACTTTTCTAAGAAAGTGGGCAATAGTCCAATTGCCGCTTTGCTCCAACTTTATCAAGCAAAAAGTGTCTCCACAGCGTGTTATGGAAGTGAAATTTGGGGTTATGTTCCTTCGGATCCCTTACAGACTGTTGAAAATAACTTCCTGAAATTAGTATTAAGGGTTCCCAGGGGCACGGCCAACTTCTCCGTGCACGAGGAACTGGGGGTTTCTTTCGTAAGTGACAAGATTGCTGTTAATCCCTTGTTATGCTGGATGAATTGCTGGTTAAATGACAACATTCCACTAACCCAGCTTATTTTAAGAGAGTCACTCACATGGGACAACAGGATGAAGGTTCCCTGGTTAAAGTATCTTTTTAAGTGCTTTGCTGATCTAGGTCGCCCTGAACTCTTTTTATCCCCTGAATCGATCACTAAACAGGATGTTATAACGGTCAAGAAAGTTTTTATTGATCTTAGAATTCAAGATAGGGAATCACGTGAGCTAAAAAAAGAAAGTGTTCGTAATCATGTATTAGTAAAAAGCACCTTGCTCATGGAACCCTATTTATCCTGGCAATTGTCCAGTTATGATCGTTTTTTACTGATCAGGTTCAGGTTTAATCTGTTTCATTTTCTGCTGGCTGTACCTAGGGGATCTCATCGCGGACAAGTGTTGCCGGCTTGCGGCTGCGACGACATGTCTCCGCAAGACCTGGCACACTTTCTTTTCTTTTGTCCCTTTTATACTGTACCGAGGAATCTATATTTAAAACCCTGTCTGAAAAAACTAAATTTTATACAATATCGTCCTGCACTGCACTTTCTACAGCTATTAAGTTGTGAATATACTATGTATCTATGTAGTTTTTTAAAATTGGCAGTAAAATTTAGAAATAGTATGGAAGGATAAAAATAATATATGAATTGCTATTACCTCCTTTTTATAATGGACTCCACAAAATACTCTGAATGCTTGTTGTATATTTGTCTTCACCTGCTTATCTTAACTGTATTTTATCCTTTTGTATTATTGTGATCTTTTTAAATGTAATGTAAATGCTTTTATGGTTGTCAATTCGCACAACCGAATAAAGTTTATTGACTTGACTTGACTTGGTTGAACCCCAATGAGTCTTCTGGTGGAGAAGGTCTGGAGGGGTAAAGATCGTACTGTGGGACGTTAGGGATAGAATCGTCCCATGGGTCTGGGGATCCTGTGGGAGTGGGGTCCCCTATAGGTACATTTTGGGGCACATCTCCTATGTCATCATATGGATCCCCCTGATCATCATCATCCAGAGATGTTGTTGGGGAATGATGAGGTGGGGGTGGAGAAGGTGGAGGGGAAGGTGGAGGGGGTGGTGGAGGTGGGGAAGGTATTCTGAAAGAAGAGGTAGCAGAGTCCTTCCTCTTTGGAGGTGGAGGCGGAGCAGGTTTCTCCAGCTGTCTCTTTTTGACAGAGAGCATTAAATGTCCAGTTTTGGGATCCTTGGTTAGTGTTTTTTGTAAGGGATCCGGTGTAAAGAGTTCTGGTGAGGTTGGTTAGTCCGTCTGCGCCAAAGGCGTCGAGGCCGTTGGTTTCTTGGTTTTATCTGTGCTGGTTCGTTGTTTGAACCATGCTTGGAAAGCTCTGATTGTTTGGTAGGTGCCGAGATGGATTTCGGCTTCGAAGTGTCGTGCCGGTGGCCTTGTGTACTTTTGTCGGTGCCGAAGATGGTGTCGGTACCGAGGAGCTGGGTTTCGACCCGAGTGTTTCGGTGCGGGGCTCGGTGTCGAGGTGGAGGCCGTTTTCTTTTTCAGTGCCGAAGAGTGTTTATCGGCACTGACGGTGGGCTGGCTCGAGCCCGAGCTGCCGGAAGGCTTTATTGGCTTCTTTACCGGTCCCGAAGGTGCGGTGTGGGAAGCAGTGTCTTTGGTCTTGCTTAGGCCCCGAGGCGAAGGCGTGACCGAAGCCTTTTTCGGTGCCGGCGAGGATTAGATCAGTACTCACGACCCTCTGTGCCGGAGTGATGTCCTCCACATCTGAATCGTCGGCTTCAGAGGCGCTGACGAGTCCCTCGTCGGTGTGATGTTGTTCTGGAGGGACGACGCCTTCCCAGAAGATCTCGTCCGGAATCGTCGTCGAAGAGTGTGCCATGGTTCTTCTGGCTCTTCGGCCCCGAATAGTTTTCTTGGACCGGAAGGACTTGCACGCCGGACAGTCTCGAGCCTCGTGTTCAGGGGAGAGGCAGAGATTGAATACCTCGTGGAGATCGGTGTGGGGGAATTTGGACCCACATCGAGTGCACTTTTTAAAGGGAGTCCTTTCCATTAGCCAGGACCGAAGCTTGGGAAGGCCCGAAGGCCGCCGTCGACGACGACTGGAACTGAAGGTCTTGCCGATGAGAGGCGCGTCGAGTGGGGAGATCGCGATCGAAACAATACCGCGAATTGGAATGAGGATTGCGCGTCGATCGTCGAACTGGAAGCTGTTCGGAACCGGAGCGCGAAGATTACATCCGAGCTCGATGGCGGAAAAAAACAATCTGAGGATGGAGCCGAAGCCCATGTGCAATACGATACAAAGGAGGAGTCACCAACCTTGTGACTTTCAAAGACTTTCCAAGAGGAAAAACAACTGCAAACATCCGGGCCCAACACCAGATGGCGATCTATGCACAAGTGTGTAATCTGCAGCTCATATGCCTCGAACAAATAGATTACTATTGTATAAATAAAACAAGACCAAGAGGACAAACATCCATCAAGTATTAGTCGAGATATAAATTTTTAAAGACTAAAAGCAAAAATACTGCTTAGATGCAAGTAGCGCCTAAAGAGTTAATTGGTCGTTCTGGTCCGGGATAAAGTCAAGAGTTCAGGCTGACGACAATGGAGTGCAGGCCAGATAAAGGACCTACACTGGGTCGACTGAGCAAAAGTACCTTGATACTAGTTGCAACAGCAAGATGCGTTCATGAGTTCCATGCAGTTGAGGTGTTGCGCAGAGTTTTTCCATGCAAATGCAGCGATGTGTCAGTTCTGTGAGCAAAGCAATGTTCCGGAGTGCGGTGGTTCCAAATGTAATGCACTGGGTTTCTTCATGCTGTAGAGGTGGCGAGTCAATCTTCTCCATACAGTGGCAGTGATGCATCTCTTCAGAAGCCATAGTTACTGCCTCTGTCTGACACTACCACCTTGGGGTACCCAACACAGGTAAAGACCCCCATCAGCTCTAGTCACCACGGGTGTAGTCACTCAGGGATGGCCTCTGGGTAGCAGGTGGCATGGCCCACAAAGAACAGGACACATTTGTTGCCTATGGCTGTCTTGGGGTCCAAGCGTCCAATGACGTTGATGCCCACTCTTTCAAAGGGGGTGCCAATGACGGGTAGTGGGATCAGGGGACGTGTGCTTTTCCCCTGATTTTCACTGCCCTAGCATGTGGGACAGGATCTAAAAAGAATGTATGTTATGTTATGTTATGTTAAATTTATTTGTAAAGCGCAACGGTTACCCTGGGGTGTCCTGGCGCTAGTTACCTATCTTTTCAGCCATCGCCATTAAAGGAGTTTTAGTTGTTAAACAGCCAAGTTTTCAGAGTCCATCTGAAAGACAACAGATCAGGTGAATTTCTGAGCTGGGCCAGAAGATCATTCCACGCCTTGGCCGCTCCGAAGACAAATCTTCGTCATCCCCAAAAAACCTTTTTAATAGTCGGAACGGTTACCATTTTGGCTCCTGATGAGCGTAGATTTCTTGTGGGTATGTACCAGTTAAATTGTTTCTGCAGATATTCTGGTCAAGTACCTTGGAGTGCTTTAAAAACGGTACTCAAGGATTTAAAAAGCACACGCTTTTTTACCGGGAGCCAATGTAACTTTTTAATTTCATTGGAAATGGCCGCGACTTTGGGCACCCCAGTGAGTAATCTGGCGGCTGCGTTTTGTAGTCTTTGAAATGTATTTAAGTAGCGTTCCTGAATGTTTAAATAAAGGCCATTACAATAGTCAAGCCTTGACAAGACAAGGGCAGTGACCACTGTTTTCTGACTCCCTGCTGGCAGGAAAGGCAGGATCTTTTTCACTGTTTTTAAAACAAAGGCAGTTGATGATGAAACCAAGTTGATTTGGTCGCCCAAATTCAGTTTGTCATCGAGAATTATTCCCAGGTTTTTTACTTTCTTTACCAGGGCAGGAAGTGCTCCCATTGTGGAGGGCCACCAGTTTGGATTCCAGAAGTTTGGAGCATTCCCAAATATTATCACCTCTGTTTTATTAGTTGAGCTTCAGGAAATTTTTCGCCATCCAGCCACTCACTGCAACCATGCAGTTATGAAAACGATTGTCCATGCCCCCCTCCTGTCCTGGCAGAAGGGACACCACAATTTGGGTGTCATCGGCATAGGATGTGAGATCAAAAGCCATGGTATTAATAATAGGGGCCAGTGAAGAGACAAACATTGAACGTCGGGCTCAATGACGACCCATGTGGAACCCCGCAGGGCAGCACAAAAGGCCTTGTATCCAAGGCTGTCTTCATTCAGGACCAATAGAAGTGGGAGACAAGCCTGGCAAAGGTCTTGTCTTGCCGCAAATGTCCTACCTGGGGTATCTTGTGAGCCAAACCCAGCAGGAAGGACCATTACCACTGGGGGACACAGGCTGCCCCAGCAATAGGAACCTTAGGCTTACTGTAAAGGAGATTGTTTTCCCAGTAAATCAGGTGATCCTCAGAGGCTTCACTTGCTGCATGGGTTGAGGCCTGGCGCATCAAACCCTCGAGAGTGGGGCACACTCTCCTTGCACGTGGCAGAATTCCTCCCTGGTGTGCACATCCTCAACTTGCCAGCTAGCAAGCTCAGGTAGGTCACCTAGGGTGGCAATGTCTTCCCTGGTTGGCTTGGGGGCCTTCTCATCAGGGACACCATCAACCTCCACAGCAGGAGCACCCTTGCCCCTTGCCCCTCTCCTTGGCAGCTGTATGGGCCATTGTTCCAGGCTTCCGGCCTCCTTCACTCCCTTCTGGGAAGCCCACTCACACAACCCCATCATCTTCAAGTGAGACCTGAGCTCTACCCACCTCCAGGTCACTGCCCAACAATCAACAGGCAAGGCAGGACTCAAAGCAACTTTCAGAGAACATGAGACCCCCCCCCCTACTCAAAGGGAACCAGAGCAAAGAGTAGATTGATCTGGAGATTATCGGAGACTACGACTTGGTGAAATATGTTTGGTAGGACCTGCTCTGCAGACATCAGCTGACACTTGACAGTTGTCATGCTGGCTCCTGTGTCTGGCAGAGCCTCCACCCATTAATGGTGAACCACTGTCTGTACTTTAAAGTATTTGTAGGCATGTGGGCTTTTGGCACCATTTCCCTATGCCCCAGGGTAACTAGGGTTACCTCTGTCCCCCAAAATTAACTGGGATTAACTACTTCCCGAGCACTACCCTCGCTAACCCTGGTGTGTGCCCACCAGTGGGGGGCTGTGCCCTCTTGGGACATTTGGAGTCCCCCTTGATGTGTCTATACTTGTAGCACTCTGTACATTGGGGTGCAAACCTCCCTCTTTTATGGTCTGTGAAACCCTTCTTTTTAGAATCAGACTGGGACTGGTTACCACTACACCATTGGGAATTATTTTGGAGGCCGTTTGAGAACTCCTTATTACATTTTTTCTCCCCCTCTTTTTTCTGTTAGGAACCCTGACCACCTTTGCCGCCCCCCAGATACGTATTTGGACAGTCTGGTGCTAACCCAAAGGTCCGCCTCCTCAGCAATCTTCCTGGGATCTTCCTGGGATCAGCCAGCTTACTGTCAAGTAAGTGCTGGAGCAACTTTGTACAACAGATACCAAGCATGTGCTCTCTCATGATCAAATGATTTAACCCAATAAAATAATTACTTTTGCTGCCCCTCACCCAGCCATTCAGTGCCTTACTGGAATAATCCAAAAAAATCTACCTAGGATTGGTTGGGAAGCTTCTGGTTGTACCTGAATCTTTAGTGATACTTTTCGGGAGTCAGCCCAAATTTGGCAATCAAAATAGACTTCATAGGGATGTAACTGGTTTGGTCCCCAACATCTAATGTCAGAAGTGTGTCCCTCCCAAGTGTACGCGTGTGTTTCTACAGACCGCCCCCCGCTCCTCAGGAACCTGGTGTACTTTGAGTGCTACCTCATAAGCAGAAAACAACTTATCAATGTCATCTCCCACCACAGAAATGGGCACTTTCTCCTTCGTTATATGGAACCTTCTGTCTCCATCAGGTACTACATGCATGCCGCCACCATCAAAGCTGGAAACTGACTGCCTGGCCTTGATGTCCTGCTCACTCAGACTCAGCTCATGAGCCAAGAGTAGTTTCTTCTTTGCTAAGGCTCTGTCGGCCTCAACCTTTTTGTCTTCCCTCTCAGCCTTTTTCTCTTCAGCCTCCATTTTTTATTTGCCCATCTGTATAGCTTGAATTCTCTCTCCTCCTTCCTCTTCCTCAGCTTCTCTGGGGTTAGGCCACGGAAGGAGACACTGCTTTCTGCTCTCACAGGGAGCTCAAATCCAAGGAGGTCTCCCTCAACTGCTGCAGTTGGTTCTTCAGAAGTGCCATTCTCATCTCATCAGCAGGCTTCTACTCAGGCCCTCAAGGCATTTTGAAACTCCACCTTCTTGGTGGCTCCTGGTGCAGGTACCCCCATCTCTTTTGTTGTACCGCGCCCTTTTTGCAGGGTAATTCCCAAAATTATTTGCCTTCTTCACTCTATTTTTATAACCTTTTTCTTGGCTTTGGGACTCTGGGCATTTTACCACTGATAATCAATACTAAAATGCATAAGCTCTCGCCTCTAAAACATGGTATGATTGGTTTCTCCATGATTGGCATATTTGATTTACTTGTAAGTCCCTAGTACAGTGGGCTTCATGTGACCAAGTCCTGTAAATCAAATGCTACTAGTGGGCCTGCTGCATTGATTGTGCCACCCACGAGTAGCCCTTCAAACATGTCTTAGGCATGCCACTGCAGAGCCTGTGGCGCCATTTTAAACTACCATATCGACCTGGAAAGTTAATCTACTTGCCAGGTCAAACCTTCCCTTTTATTACATGAAAGGCACCCCTAAGGTATGCCCTAGGTAGCCCAGGGGCAGGGTGCAGTGTATTAAAAAGGTAGGACATGTGCTTTTAAGTTTTACATGTCCTTGTAGTAAAAAACTGCTAAATTCATTTTTCACTACAGCAAGGCCTATTTCTCCTGTAGGTTAGTATTTGAGCTGCCTTGTAACACTTTACAAGCGTAACTTCCAATTGAGAAAAGGTAGAAAATTGGAGTTTGGTGTCTCTGGACTCACAATTTAAAACACATATTTTAGTGAAGTTGGTTTTTATATTGCAGGTTTGAAAATGCCAATTTTAGAAATTTGGCATTTTCTTACTTTAGACAGAGGCCTGTCCCTAGAATACAAGTCTAGATTGGATGACAGCTGGGCTTTGTGTCATGCTAGACAGTCACACACAAAGGGAGTTGAGGTGTATCCTGCATATGCTGATGGCCCATCAACAGGTCGATGAGACTTCGAGCTAGAGTGGTAGGAGGAGTTGAAACTTGCACCTGAATAAGGCTATGCCTGTACCCTCATAAAGAGCTGCATACCACCCTGTATACTGTCAGAAGCCACTCGGAACACTTCTGGACTAAGGACGTTCTGCCAGGAAGAAGAGCTGTTCAGCTGCCAAGAGTGACTGCCACTTTGCTGCTTGCTTTGCAGTGTTGTCCTGCTGCTTCTTGCCAGGAAGTGAGAGGACTGGACTTTACTCTCTGCATCCTGCTTCCCAAGGTTGTCCAAGGGCTTGAAAGAGCTTGCCTCCTGTTGCTGAAATCTCAGGGACATCAAATACTTAACCTGCATCCTGCTACCAGCACATGGGCTCCTGTGCTGTGTGTCCTAACCTGCTAAGTGGTGCCAATTACAGGCCCTCGGTGGTGAATTTGGTGCTGCAACAGAAATAAATGACACATCGACTCCAAAGTGTCAGTTTGGGACCGGCGCATCCCAGCAAAATAACCGCTGCCTGCACCGGAGCCATGGAAACCGCTCGCCAAGTGCACATCACAATGACATTGACTCTCAAAGCAGCCCCAACTTTGCCGCAGGGCCTACAAAGACCACGCTGAGCGAGTTTTAGAAACCGCACCACGGACGTCCGTGGTACACGTACTGACTCGGACGTATCCCCAGCCCTGCCTGGCTATCGACCCACACATCACCTTCAACCTTGCAGTTCTACTTCGACGCTGTAGAATCAACACATAGCGCGGTTGATATTGACGCATCATCGACGCTGCACCCGCAACCGACGCATCACCACCTGTGCGCAACAAATCGTCTTGGAGGGGCAAAGCTTTAACAACCTTGCACCGCCTTTAGGAACTGACAAATCACCTGCAACCGTGACGCCTCAACTCCTCTGCGCCATGCATCGTCTTTGATTTTCAACACATCCATAGGACTCTAAGGGGGTCTGTGTTATACCTGTATCCAGCCCATGCTCCAATGTGGTCAGACTGAACTGTTGGATTTGTCAAACACGACCAGATAGCCCCAGTTAGAGCTATTGATTTCTGAGCACTGCATTTTGATTTAATCTTTAAAAAGGGTCTATACCTCTGCCAATTAGAAACACAATTTCTAGCATCCATGCAGAAGCTTTTGTACTGCACCATTGTGCAATCTTCCAGCTTGGCCAGCTCAAACTCATTCCAGTCACAGAACCAGCCAGAGACATGATGTAGAGGATGAATCAAAATGCAAAGCAGGCAAAAATAAAGAAAAATCTGAAAAGGTCTTGGATGTGGATGGGTAGTGTACACCTAGTTATTGAATAGCACTGCACAAACACAAGCCCTATCCTCACCGCTGATCAGCAATGGTAAAAATTGTGTTTCTGGTTGGCAGAGGTACCCACCCTGTCCAAGCAGGAACCACAATCCTAGTCAGGGTAAGTCAAAATACACTTTAATTTATCCTGTGCTCACCCTCTGGTAGCTTGGCACAGAGCAGTCAGGCCTAACTCAGGAAGCAATGTGTAAAATATTTGTGCAACGTCATACAGTAACACAGTGATGATTCCAAAAAAAGACTCCACACAAGATTAGAAAATAGATTATGATTGTATAAAGAAAACAAGACCAAAACAACAAAACCCCACTAAGTAGAAGTAGAGATATGAATTTTTAAAGCTTACATGCAAAAATACACCTTAGAAGTAAAACCTAATGAGTTAATTGGTTGAGCTGGAGTCAAGTGTTCAGGGTGACCGCGATGGAGTGCAGGCCGGATACAAATCCTATGTAGGGCCTGCTGAGCAAAAAAATACCTTAATCCTGGTCGCAACAGTGAGCTGCATCAGTGATTTCCACGCAGTTGAAGTGTTGCTCCAAATTTCTCCACATAACTGCAGCGATGCATCGCTTCTGTGAGCAAAGTGTCTGTTCCGGAGTGTGGCAGTTCCGAATGTGATGCGCCGGGTTTCTGCATGCTGTAGAGGTGATGCATCTATCTTCTCCACGCAGTGACGGTGATGCATCGGTGCCGAAGCGATGATTTTGGGTGAGATGCAGAGGTTCGGACTGCAAAGCACTGGTCTGGTTCCCGTAACAGCAGCGATTCGTCTATTCTGCTCTCACAGCAGAGGATGCGTCGGTTCAAGCAAAGCAGGAGTCCAGCAGAGTGGCAGTCCTTTCAGCAGCACAGCAGTTCTTCTTCTTGGCAGAGTAATCACAGGTCCAGAAGTGTACTGATTTGGTAGGGCCAGAGGTCCCACACTTGTACTCAGTGGTGCCTTTGAAGTGGGGGAGACTTCAAAGAAAGCTTTGAAGTGCACAGAGGTTTTCCCTTTCTGCAATGGCTTCAGACACCCTACATGGGGGTAAATTAATCTTTTGTGTAGAGACAGAACACAGCCCTATCAAGTTTGTCAGCTTCTACCTCCCATTCTGCTCAGGATGGCCCATGCACCTGCAAATGACCACTCAGGCGCACCTACCCTTCTCCTTTGTGTGTGGCTGTTTAGAGGTAATGCAAGAAGTCAGATTTCATCCACCACAGACGTGTATTCCAGAGACAGCCAGAGGGCACAAAATGGCTAAAGTAAATAAATGCCAACTTTCTAAAAGTGGCATTTGCTGAACTGGAATTTAAAATTCAACTTCACCACAATTAGTGATTTTAAATTGTGAGTTCAGTGACATTAAACTTGAAAAGTGTATCTCTTCACAATTTGGAATTAGACTTAAAAGCTGTAACAAGGTAATCCCAATGTTATCCTATAGGAGAGATAGGCTTTTCAGTAGTGAAAAACAAAATTGGGAGTTGTTCACTGCCAGGACATGTAAAACTTAAAAGTATATGTCCTGCCTTTTAAATACATGGGACCCTGCCATATTGGCAGACAGGACCAACTTTAGGAGTGAAAAGGGAAGGGTTAGGCCTGGCAAGAAGGTAACCTTGCCAGACCGAAGTAGCAGTTTAAAACTGCACTTACAGGTTCCGCAATGGCAGGCCTGAGCCATGATTAGAGGGCTAATTAAGTGGGTGGCACAATAAATGCTTTAGGCCCACTAGTGGCATTTAATTTACAGGCCTTTGGCACATGTAGTGCACTTTACTAAGGACCCATAAGCAACTTTGGAATAAGCCAATGTTACCCTGTTCAGGGGAGAGAACACAAGCACTTTAGCACTGGTCAGCAGTAGTAAAATGAGCAGAGTCCTAAAACTAGCAAAAACTTGTTTAGGAAAATATAGGGAGGTGGGCAAAAAGATGGGGGAAGTCCACCTTAGGGCTGTCAGGTTAACAGATAACATAAATGCTTCATTGAGCGGCTCCATAACTGCCACAAGCAGGAAATTTCTACTTGGCCACAGCTGTGCAGATTATGTATTGTCTTTCTTTGGCCCATCTGGGTGATGCTCTTACATTCAGCTCTCTCCCATTTATCAAATTTGAAGAATATTAAAAAGCAGCAATGCAGAAACAGCCATAAGCATGTGTAAGAAATGATTACATTAAGCCGCAAAACTCAGATGGTGATCAACATTAAGCCATCTAACCAGGGAATATGATCCGAACAAAACGTGATGTAATATAGTGACTAGCATAAACATTTTGTCAACTAGTTACTTACATAAAATCTTTCAAGCAGGATTAGACCTGGTGGAGTGGATGACATGTACCAAGAAGGTTAACTCAATGCCCTAGGCCTGAGACTATTGACTACAGAAAGCACAGGGGCTCTCATAAAAAGCTGCATGTTGTCCGCTATTAACTATTATAGTTTATTTCTTCTACGCATTCTACGGAGATGCACTGAGCCATCATCTAACTTCTTGCACTTCACAGAATTTAATTGAACTCCTACATAAATGCTAGCACCCAACAGGAAAAGTCATAATCTTGTAAGAGGATGTCACCAAGTAGAAGAATTGTGTAAGTTTTGGATCCGATGTTCTATTGGACTAATTGCCAGTATCCATAAACTGACAGAGGTGGTGGAGGGGGGTCTTCTAACATATATGATTTTCCGGTTCTACAGCCACAGGATTCATCACTCACAAAATGGAGCAATAAAAAAGGGACATCATTTATTATACTACGTTTTACTCCACATCATAAGGAATCTGAAAACTCACCTAGAAAGAACGAATCTAAAAATACCTACGCTCCTCCTTGACAGTCTCTTCTCTACTCTAATCTATGCTTGTCTATGCACACCCTTATTCTACTATCCACTCGATTCCCCGAACTATATTTCTGGTTATCTGTAAAGTGCTCCACTTCCTATGTGGTTTGGTCCGCACTATATAAATAATGAAACTTAAGATAAATAATTGTCACCATGAACAATGCATCTTATTTTGAACTAGACTATCACAAAAGAAGACTTAGCTAGTGATCAGAGCTAGCCTCTATAGTGCAGAATTAGGAGACAGTTTCTGGAAATAATTGAATATAAGGGTATAAAAGTGCCCCATCTGCAAGCTGGCGGAAGAAGTTATTACAGAGACATGGGCACTCAATTATTCCTCAATGAACTCTAAATAAAGGGAGATCAAAACCAGAACATGAATTGCGGCGCTCAAATTATGGAATACCTGCATCTTGATGGGTTGTAGCAAAAGCATAAACAAAGCAAGTACTTAATGCACTACACTTGTATATTTTTCAATTTCGCAAAATGAAAGAATCATCTGCCTTGAAATACCCAATGTACTGTCTAGGACAGAGGGCACTGAACCACCAATCAATCCAGCAAAGCACCACATAATAGAAACAAAATAGTACCTTTTCCCAATAAGATGTCTGCCACAAATGCCTTCTTCATTGCTAGCCTTTCATTTTGCTGCCAATCCTTTTTAGCCTGGAAGTGACTGAAGTGATAGGCAGGCCACCAGTCCTTCCTCGAATCCCATTCTTGATGTAGCCATTCAAGATGATCTCTAAAACAGAAAGGGCAAGACAAAAGTGTGACAACCTCAAAGAAAAGATACAGATGGGAAAATGGCTGCTATGAAAGTATTGCAGCGCCGGCAATCAATCATCTGGTCTTCAAACTAGCCTCCTTTGGCTGAACCCTGCCACCCCATATATATACATTCCCACAAAACACAAACCAAATTGACACTAAAAAATACTCCTGCCACCAACTCGTAAAACAATTTTCATTTGTACTGTTCCCAAACTGCCTTTGGTCCCAAAAAATAAATGAATAAATACCCTGACCTTGGGAGGAGGAGCCTAGCGCGTAACCAAGATGGCCGCGTAGGCTCAAGGCTCCCGAGGGCCTCCGCAACCTCCCACGTCTATCCTGAATTAATCCTGGTTTTGTTGACGGGCTTTTGTTGATGAGCTTGAGCTGAGGTGCCATCCGTTCTCCAAATTCAAATCGGGCTCGGGGAACCGGAATGGTTGCGATCTGAAGTTTACGGCCTGCTCCTGCCTTGGTCCCGAACTCGAGTTGGTGAGGTGCCCGGGTACGAAGTGAACAACAGCGGCATGCAGGGCCTGGCCTGTCACGTACCCCGCACTTTCACTTTCGTTTTCGAACCTGTTTGCTGACATCGGCTGAGGGACCTTGATGTTCCAGAGGAGCGTGGATGGTGGAGTGTTTGGCCTGGATCTCGGACTATACACAGGCTACAGTCCGTGACGGCTGTGGTCCCTTGAATTAGCTGGCTGGTCCCTACTCCTGTGCTGGCAGGTGCCGATCTCAGTGGTCACCGGACGATGGCGGCGAGACTGGACGGAGACAAGCAGAAACCCAAGAATACCCGGCGGGGAGTTTACACCCAGGCTAATACCATGGACCGCTATGCGCAGACAAAGGGATCCCCTGGTGGGTCGCATAAATCGCCGGAAAGGTCCAAGGCTGTCTCGGGCCTATCTGCTGACTTGACTTTGATAGACGTCATGGGCGCCATTGAGGAGATGAAGGCTGCAGTGGGTCAGCAGTTTGATACCCTGACTCGTAAATTGGATGCGGTCCTGATCGATGTAAATCTGGTCAGGGCGGATCTGTCTAAAACGAATGAGCGGGTCACTGCTTTGAACCAAACTGCGTCGAGCCTAACTGTGGACGTGGCCGCCCTGCAAACGGAGGTTCGTAGGTTACGGCTGGCCAGTGACCTAACTGACCGTCGACTTGAGGATTCCGAAAGCAGGGCCAGGCGGAACAATGTTCGTATAATTGGGGTACCGGAACGATCGGAGAACCCCGCTGCTAACCTTTTTGTGGAGGATCTGGTGGTCAACCATCTCGCACCCAAGGAGCTGAGTAAATTCTTTGCGGTGGAGCGGGCTCACAGAATTCCGGGTGGTGCGCCGAAAGTGGGTGCTCCCCCGCGGCCTATAATTGCCCGACTTTTTAACTTTCGGGACAGAGATGCTATCCTTCAGGCGTCGAGGGTGAATGGGCTGCTGAAGTTTGACAACTCTAACGTCCGCTTTTATCCAGACTTTACGCAAGCGGTCCAAAAACAACGACTGGGATTCTTGGGCGTCAAACGGCGCTTGAGGGACATGGAGCTGAAGTACGCGATGCTATTTCCGGCCAGGTTGCGGGTTGAGTTCGAGGATCGCTCGCACTTCTTCGACCGGCCGGAGGCGGTTGGAGACTGGTTGGATACCCTGCCTCGGAGTCGAGGTCGGGATGGTCAGACGGCGGAGAGTGGCGAGGGTTCGGCGGAACAGGACTAGAACTTTGGTTCCCGGTGATGGACTAGGCTGGGGACGTTTTGTACCTTAGCTCTATGGGACTCAAGTTTGCTGCAATATGCCCTTCAAATGCTTGGAGGTTGTGGGGAGCATATTGGGGCCCTTTCCTCCTTCAGGGGTTCTTTTGGTGGTTCAGTATATGTTAGGGCGACAGGCACACTGCAAGTTGGGGGGGCTGTTTGGGCTCAAGCAGGGGTGCAGGGAGGGGGGAGTTGTGGTTGGGATATTGTGGGGAGGGGGTGTT
Organism: Triturus cristatus; assembly: GCF_964204655.1. Taxonomy (NCBI): domain Eukaryota; kingdom Metazoa; phylum Chordata; class Amphibia; order Caudata; family Salamandridae; genus Triturus; species Triturus cristatus. The sequence continues at coordinate 1,734,359,970 of NC_140589.1, forward strand.
GGGGACTGTTTGTTTCACAAGGCAATGTGAGGTTAGCTGCTGATTTGTCCTGGTTGTGTTCTCCGGAATGTGGGCATCATGTACGGGAGCGGGGTGGGGGGTAGGGGATTGAGAATACTTTCGTGGAATGTGAACGGACTGGGGGATAGGATCAAGCGCGGGGTGGTGTTGCAGTTTTTGAAACGGATCTCGCCCGACATTGTTTTCCTGCAGGAGACGCATTTGATTGGGAACTCCTTCCATGCCCTGAATAGGCGGGGCTATCGCCTTGCTGCTCACTCTGGTTTCACTTCTGGCTCTAGGGGAGTGGGTATCTTGGTCAGGGCCTCTCTCCCGTTGGAGGTGGACGAGGTGCTCCACGATGATAGAGGGCGATATGCAGCATTGGTGGGGAGATGGGAGGGTAGAACTGTTTCGCTCGTTGCTGTTTATGTGCCACCGGGATTGCAGACTGCTACATTTGCTGATTTGGGGCGTTTGGTCCTGGGACTCCCTGGGGGGTTCTGGTGTTAGGGGGTGATTTTAACGCTGTTGTATCCGGTATAGAGGACCGTCGCCCCCCCAGGGATCTCCCTAGAGCCCAGGCCTGGCTGGGTGGCTTTCTAGATACTTTAGGACTTATAGATTGCTGGAGACTGATGCACCCGGGGCAGGCACAATACACCTTCCACTCGGGGGCCCACGGGATTCTCTCGAGACTTGATTATATACTTATGCCGGCGTTCCAGGCTGGAATGATCGGGGAGGTGCGTCACTTGGCCCGAGGTATTTCTGACCATTCCCCTCTATTGTTGCAGATGGAGGTTGTTCCTAGGGCAGAGGGAAGAGTAGCGCCAATTAACCCCTGGTATTTACGTAACCCTAATATTCGCGCGGAACTGGTTAAGTCCATTGATCACTACTTCAACGATAATGTAGGGTCAGTGTCGTCTGCTGTCTCCCTATGGGAAGGTTATAAAACGGTGATCCGGGGGCATGCCTTGTCTCTTATTTCCCATGCTAGGAGGTGCGGGAGGGAAGAGGTGGTTCACCTGGAAACTGACATAGCTGAGATGGAGGGGGATTTGGAGCGGGGTGTTACGGATGAGAACTTGCACGTTCTCAGCCTTAAACAGTCAGATTATAGAGCGCTGGTCACGGATGCTGCTAAAAGGATGAGTAGAGAGCAACAAGGACGACTGTATGATGTGGGAGATAAGGCCGGAAAGTTGATTGCTTGGTTGGACAAGAAGGAGAGAGCGAGTAGAGTGGTGCCGGTTGTGGAGAGAGTGGATGGCGTGTGTGTGACTGACCCGGTAGAAATTGTTGACTGCTTCGCGGATTACTTCCGTGGGGTATACTCTCCGGTCTCTGGGCGCTCGGAGGAGGACTCTCATCTGTTGCTTAGAGACATTGCGTTGCCGTCCCTCTCGGAGGCTGATAGCATATTGATGGAGGCGAAGTTGTCGCCGGATGAGATTGCTCTGGCCATTCGCTCGATCGCTTCTGGTAAGGCCATGGGTCCCAATGGTCTCCCCATTGAACTATATAAGTTGCGTCCAGATAAGATAGCACCGTATCTCCGTGACATGTTCCTCGCTGCACGGACGGCGGGCTCCCTCCCCCTTGACCAACGTCTTGCCACCATAGTTGTGATACATAAAGAGGGGAAGCCGCAAGACCGCTGTGCCTCCTACAGGCCTATCTCGTTGTTGAACGCGGAACCCAAAATTCTGGCTAAGGTATTGGCCAATCGTCTGGTTCGGGTCGTGGGCGACTTGATTCATCAGGACCAGTCCGGTTTTATACCTCATCGTAACACCGCCCTGAACCTGAGGCGGTTGCATGGCGTGCTTGCTAGAGCGGAGTTTATGCGTGAGCCGGCCATCTTGGCGTCTTTGGACGCTACCATGGCGTTCGATACTTTAGAGTGGCCGTATATTTGGGCTGCGATAGCGAAATTCGGGTTTGGCCCTGAATTCATTGGGTGGGTAAAATTACTATACACTGACCCATTGGCGCAGGTGGTGGTGAATGGTAGGGTGTCGGCTCCCTTCGCGCTGGGGAGAGGTACGCGACAGGGCTGTCCGTTGTCGCCCCTCCTCTTTGCACTTTCTTTAGAACCTCTCGCTGCCTGGTTGCGTTGGGAGCCGTCATTGCGGGGCATTAGATGGACGCCGGAATTTGAGGACCGTGTTTCCCTTTATGCGGATGACAGCCTTCTGTATCTCACCTCTCCTCGACAGTCGCTAATTGTATTGGTGGACGTATTGAATTCCTTCGGTCGTAATTCTGGCCTGGTTATCAACTGGGCCAAGTCATGTGTTTACGTCCTCTCGGGCGGGGCCCCCCTCCTGCCGCGGGGGTGCCCTATTCAGATTGCTACATTGGGGTTCAAATATTTGGGAATTTTCATATCACTGGACCCCGCGGTCCGCTATGAGCGAAACCTTCTCCCTCCACTCCGGCGATTGAAGGCCGACGTCGCGAGGTGGCGACGGCTTCCGCTCTCGCCGCTCGGACGGGCGGCATTGTTTAAAATGATGTCGCTGCCTCGCTTCTTGTATGCTTTACAAAATACGCTAGATGTCGTGCCGGCCCGTTACTTCCGTGTGGTGGAGGGTCTTCAGCGCCAACTGTTTTGGGACGGGCGACCGAGGGTCGCTCTCGCCAAGTTGACACTCCCTTGGTATGATGGGGGTGTTGCCCTCCCCGATATTAAAAGATACTATTGGGTGTCTCAGTTGGCGGCTGTTAACCACGGGATATACGGTCCTGCTTTGAATCCGGCCTTCGAGATGGATAAGTTATTACTTCCGGGCGGGGATTACAATAGGGCACTGTATTCGGCGACTCCGGATGCACGGTTGACAGGACCAACGCAAGTTGCGGTATGCGTGTGGCATGCGGCGAATGCTGCGATGGGGTGGAGGGATCGCTTGACTCGAGCAACGCCGTTGTATGCCTCCCAGCGCTTGGGTTGTCTGTGGAAAACGAAAGGCTTTGAGAAATGGGATATGATTGGTATAAGTACGGTGGGTGACCTCTGGGCGAAAGGGTCCTTTAAAACGTTTGAAATGCTCAAAACTGAATACAAATTAAATGATAGGGAGTACTTCCGATATGCACAGGTCTACCATGCGCTGTGTTCGGTTTTTTCGGATGTTGCTGCTATCCCAGAATATTCCCCGTTGGAAGATAGAGTGTTAGATGGCTATGTGCCCGACAGCACTATTTCTCTGATCTATAAAAAACTTAATTAACGATCGTACGGACTTGCTGACCCATCTGCGGGAGGCGTGGACGGCCGACGGATTGGAACTGGACGATAAGGATTGGGTATCGGCGGTGGCCTCCCCGAAAGAGGTGGCGATCCCGGCCCGCCTTAGATTTGTGCAGCTGAAGATACTCCATAGAGTGTATGTCACAGGGCCTGGTTTGATATGTATGGGTTATTCGAGGGATGGAATGTGTAAGCGTGGCTGTGGCTTGTTGGGTACCTTTCTTCATATCCACAATATGATATCGCAGAGTTGTGGGGTTCCCCGAGGCCGCCTACGATTTCGGTATGGAAGGAGAATATGGATTGGTGTATGTTCAGGGAGAAGACGGTGTATGTGGCGAGAGGCAAGCCGGGGAGGTGGACTAAGGTGTGGGGTCCATGGAATTCCTATCGTGGAAACATCTGCGCTCCGCCTCTGCCGCGAGAGGTCGACGTCGCTTTGTCCCCCTAGCCGCGCATTCTACGTGATTGTGTGTGCTTTGTCCTCTTCTCCGCCGCCCCCCACTACCGCCTCCTGTCAAGAGTTATTCCAGATAATGTGGATCTTCCCCCGTCCTGGGGAGCGCACGCTGCTATTTCGGACTCTCATTGCCTTGTTTGTGTGTTATTGTTTGTTTTTTAATAGAAAATATGAAACCGTCCTTTTTGATCGCCCTTGGACTATGGCCGCGGCCTGTTATATGTGCTTAGGAACTTTCGGGAGCTTTTGCTTCTGGCTCATTTGAATGTATGGCGTTGCCTTGCTGGCTCCCGAGCTTTCTAGCGGCCGGCCCTTGTGGTTGTAGGCCCTTGTTTGTATCTTTTTAATGTGTAATAAAGGTTTCTTATTAAAAAAAAATTTAAAAAAAAATACCCTGACCTTCTGCCACCCAAACCCCACACCCTTCTCTATGCCAGCACTCCCACTCTATGCGCCAAAGTCGTGCTCGCCACTAGCTGGCTCTACTGTCAGCATGTTTTTTTTTATCATTAGGAGTACAGAACTGCGGTAATCCATAGTGACAGGGGGTTGTGGCAGTTGGTGCAGGCAGTGTGCAGTGTGTGTTTTTCCACCTCCCTCGTGAATGTGGAGACCTAGGAGAGACAGCAAAAGACAGGTGACCCTACCAGCTATCATTTTGCTGCCTAGCTCTAGCATCTGGAGACTTGGGTGAGGCAGGGGAACACAAGTGAAGCAAGCAATTCTTCTGGCAGTGGACAACTGAATTTTGATCCAGTTATTCACACTAATGGCTTCCAATGGAAACCATACATAACAAGACAAATGAGCAGTTGCATTATTTGATAGTACAATGACTGAAACCGAACTAGTACATGGAGAGACATTGCTGTCAGTAAATGCTATAACACTATTAAATATTATAACAAAGCAGGTGTGGTTATGATCTTTTATGGTCTTCTCAATGAGCAATGGATTTGTACAAGGTTTGGGGCATTTTTCTGGTACAGCAGATGGAGCTGTTCTTGATCTGAATGGCAGATTGAGTGTGGGGGACCCTCAGCTTGGAAGAATCTGGCAGCAAAGCAGTTCCCCATGAACCCACAGTGGGACTCTAAGATGGTAGCAGGAGCCCTGCAGTAAACAAAAGTGAATTTTCAGTGGTGTTATGGGCCCTTTGGGGCTTAGATATGAAGAGTGAAAGGAAATAGAACTGACAGGGACATGAATGAAATTAGGAGTGGTGCCTAACTGCTTGGTGCTCTAGCAACCAGCAGTGTTGACATCAAACCTCCATACTTATCAAGAACTCACAAAACCGGACATCCATATTCGGTATGGATATCCAGAGAGCATTATGTTGAATGGGTACACTGATATTGCAGCAGAGAGGCAATCCGTGATACTTTAAAGCAAAGGTGACACGTCCTGAAATTACTGTGAAGACACAGGGGAATTTTACAGAAGCATTATCCACCGAGTTCGGAGACTGGATTTACTGGGAATGAGAGTGTTCCATCAAATGAGGTGGATTTTTTCCACCTTAGATTGCAACTAGTGAAAATGCCTAAGTAAAGTGTTGCAATTTGCGATCTGGATAGGCTCTCCGGAGTAGAGTGGGCTTTGATTGCATCTTTTGAAGGTAGTCATCAGAAGGTGGACGGCATTGATGCAAAGTCCACTGCAGAGAACAGACTGGAGGTCATATCAGCGAGAGTGGGCAATGTTAAAACTACGAATAAAACTTTAGAGGCCTTTGTCGCTGATCAGAAGGCAACAAATGATAACAAGTAATTTTCAGTACTGTGCAGTTGTCTCCATTGTTGGAGGATAAGTTGGAAAGACTGAAGAACACTGAGAGGGTGGCTGATGGCGGTCTGCTGGGCTAGAATGGGGCCAAAGGGGGAGACTGATCTATGGAACTCTATTGAGACTTTTCTTTCAGACTGAAATGGGTTCTTCTAATACCCCCTTCGCATAGCACTGAAACAAGCAATGAAGTTGCCCCCTAGGAGCAAGAGCAGTACCAAAGGCACAGATCTGCTTACTCTTCGTGATGAATTCTACCATGATAAAGTCTTGTGATTTTCCCAGATGTTAGTCCAGCGATGAGTGGCAGAAAAAACTGCAAGAACTGCACACAGACTTTGTTGCCTGTGGGGCTCAGGCCAGTGTACTGTACCATGCTCTTTGAAGGTTGGTTCCAGCGACAAGAACATGATGTTCAGCCAGGTGAAAGCAGAAGCTTCATTCCTGGGATTTCTAAAAGAGAAACAACTGCCAATCTAATGTAATGTAATGTGGTTTGCTCTTTCTTCTCTCTGCTTTCCACATTGCATTTCTTTGTTGACTACTATGATGTATCATAGCCAAGTATGGTGGTAGAAGGGGTGTCGCTGGGCCCGACTGCTCATGCAATCATCTCTTTGAAGGGGATTTGAACCTTGCTAAGTTTGTGTTTAGTTTCTTACAAGTCTGATGTCACCTGGTTGCTATTATCTTGACGTCATATTGCTGCAGTCTTTTATACTCTGGCACCTGATGTTCAACATATACAGGGGGTTTCTTGGGGCACATCATGTATTGATGTCCCGTTTAAGTTTCAATTGATGTCAAGTGCATTCGGTCATAATGGATTTGTTGGACCGGGCCCTCTCTAACTTTTTGCCTTCACCCCCTCTGTTTAATAAACCTGTTTTTGTTGGCTTTTAGGACTCTGTGCACTTTACCACTTCTAACCAGTTCTAAAGTGTTTGAGCTCTCTCCTTTAAACATGGTAAAATTGACTTACACGCAATTGGCACATTTAATTTACTTGTAAGTCCCTTGTAAAGTGGTACTACATGTCCCCAGGGCCAGTAAATTAAATGCTACTGGCAAGTCTGCATCACTTATTGTGCCACCATCTTAAGTAGCCCTTTAAAACCCGTCTCAGGCCTGCCAATGCAGCCTGTGAGTACAGTTTTAAGCTGTTGTTTTGACCTGGCAAAATAAGCCTTTTGCCATGCTTGAACCTTTCTGTTTAAGACATATGTCACCTCTAGGATAGGCCCTAAGCAGCAATAGCAAAAAGAACAGATGATGGATGGAATGCTGAACCAATCAAACATTCACCCCCAAGTCACAGATCTGGGTTAAAAATAATAGTTTTTAGCATGCCACACCATTCCAGTTTAGACCCAGCCATATACAAATCAGTCTTGACCCTGCTCCTCATTGTTACAGTCCAGCCCGAACTGCCAGGCCATGTCCTTCCTAGACTAAAAACAAGCATCCTTAGACAGGCTTTGGGGTTTCACCCCTCATCAGCCAGGCTAGCTTGAACCTGGTGGCATAGTGAACATGAGATCCACGTATGGGCATACCCTTCCCACTTAGGGCGACAAATGTAAAAAGAACAGATGATGGATGGAATGCTGAACCAATCAAACATTCACTCCCTGTCTTCGCCCTAAGTGGGATGGGTTTGCCCACGTAGGTCCCTTGACGGATTTGCATATGGCTGGGTCCAAACTGGGGTGGCGTAGAGAGCAAAAGAATGATGGATTTAACCCAAATCTCTTGACTGCCGCGAATGTTTGATTTACTCAGCATTCTGTCCGTCAGTTGCTGATGTAGCACTTTTTGCCCTATGGGGGATGGGTATGCCCAGACGTGGGTCCCTTGCTCGCTGTGCCACTTGAATCATGCTAGCATGGCTGATGAGGAATAAAACCCTGAAACCGGTGCCAGGATGCTTGTTTCCAGTCCAGTGAGGACCCGGCTTGGCAGTTTGTGCTGGACTGTTTCAATGAGGAGCAGGGTCAAGGCTGATTTGCATACAGCTGGGTCCAAACTGGGATAGAGTTGAGAGCAAAATGACAATGGATTTAAGCCAGATCTCTTGACTGGGGGTGAATGTTTGATTTACTCAGTGTTCTGTCATTCATTTGTTGCTGTAGCACTAAGCAGCAATAGAGCATGGCTTGTTGTATTTAAAAAGTTGGACATGTACATTTAGGTTTTACATGTTCTGATAGTGAAAAACTTTCAAATTCGTTTTTCACTATTGCAAGGCCTACCTCTCCCAGAGGATAACAATGAGTTACCTTATTACAGTTAATAAGTGATACATTTTGTTTATGAGCAAGTAAGATTGCCATGTTTGGTGTGGTGGGAATTGTAATTGAAATCCTCTTTAATGGTAAAGAAAGACCTTAAGTCACAAGTCTTAAAATGTCACTGTTACAAAGTTGTCACTTTCTTGTTCTAACCATTTGGTGCCTGCAGCCTGTATCCTGAATCATGACTAGGTGTAGTTGGCAGCTGGCTCTTGTGTATTCCTCCCAGACAGTATTGCAATGGAGGGTCTTGGTGTTGGCATAATGGGCCATCGTGACTTGATTGTGGGGGGGCGGCAGAGTTGTCACCTACCACTCCTGCAATTCAAATTCACTGACCCAGCTCACACACAAAGGACTTCACACTAGCCTATTGTGCACAGAGACTGGGACAAGGGCCGGGAGGTAGGAAATTCCATACACCTCTGTAGGGGGAAAACTCCAAAAGCTTCTCCCACCTCAAATGGGGCACCAGGTATAAATAGGGGCTCCCAGACCTACTCTTCAGTACTCTCCTGAACCTCTGGACAGTACAGAAGAACTGTCCTGCTGCCAGCGGACTAACCCTGCTGCCTGAGAAGAAAGACTAGACCTTCACCCATTATCCTAGGCTGAAGTGACTCCATGGGTCAGCCGACTGATCTCCTGTTCAGAGCTACAGTGAACAAAAAGCTCCAGAGACTCTCAGCAACTGCCCCTCTTACCTGCTGCAACCGGACCTACCTGGACCTGCCTGAGCCCTACTGGTGTCTGGAGGGAGTTTCTGATTCCCAAGAGGTGCCTCCCAGACCCTGGACCCTTAGGTGTGGCATTAGTTGAGCTCCTCCTTGAAGAACAGGAGAAATCCTTAAGTTTTCACAACTGCAAACAGATGCAGGGTTACTCCTGGAAGGCATGAGTCAAGGAAGAACTCTGCAGGTCTCTGCAGAAAATCAGGCTAGGCCCAAGTGCTGGTAGAGACTGCAGTATACGGGCTTGAGTGCCCAGGTGGGTAGATAGCGCTGTCCCCCCTCCCCTGTTGCCATTTCTATAGTTTTTGGGGTTTTTTTTACATTTATTTATGGTTTTTCTTCAGGAACAGCACACAGTAAAGGTTTTATGATTAACAATTACAGACAGTTTTAATAAGACATATTCATAATTCTTGTCTCTTGTTTTCAGATAGTCCGGGGATAAGGCTGGAGTCCATAATTTTCCTCCATTCTGGTATGTCTAGCAGACTTTAAACAAGGACAGTCACATATCATTTGGAGCATTACCACTATTATACTGGTATTTCAGTCACTGCAGAGCCCATAGTTCACATAATTGCATAGTTGAGGAGAGTATGAGGTTGTTCAGCTGGGGTATAGCACCTCAATGACAGATTAGTGTATTAGATTGTGTGTCAGGCATTTCTTCTGCCGCCCATTCCAGGAGATATCTCTGGAGAGGTCCCTATATGTCCTTGGGCCTAGATGCCCTCGGGAGGGTTTCGGTATAAATAACAAGTTGTTCTTGGCAGTATATGAGATCACCCAACCATTTCTTGAATTTCGAGGCTCGTCCCCGTCCCCACCTACAAGCTTCTCTGCGCTTCGTTAAAAGCAGTGCCACAGCGATGTATCGGAAGTGTGGCTTGGGGACCTGTGTTGTATAACCCAATAATGCCACCAGGGGTGTACATTCCAGTGATAACCCAGTCATCTGCCCTAGAGCTTTGAAGACCTGTACCTAGTAATCTTGCACCTTCGGGCATTCCCAGGCCAGGTGTATGAACCCAGCACCTGGGCAGTTGCATCTCTCACATTGGTCTGTGTCTCTCAGATGGAACCTAAGCATCTTGGATGGGGTATAGTATAATCACTGTAGGAACTTGTAATGTATAATTCGAAGTCTGCAGCTCGCGGAAATATGGGCGGTCTGCACGCAGCAATATTCCCACTGTTCATCCTTCACTGCGGTCTCCAAGTCTGTGGACCAGTGTGCACGAGATGTGTGATGGGGTTCTGGCCTGTGTGTGCGAACGCTGTGATTATAATGTAGAAACCAGTTGTCCCGGCGTCTTGGCGCCCAACATCTGGTGCGAGGTTTGCAGGCTCCTATGGGAACCCCGGTATAACGGACCGTATTCTGTGTCGTAACCTTATATATAAAGAGGTCGAGAGATGGAATATTTGATCAGAGGAGCGAAATGTACCATTATAAAAGAGGTACCCCCATGTAGTGATGCTGGTGCGCTCAGATAATTTGCGAAAGCCTCCCTCCTGTAGCAAGGGCATTTGGGGATGATATGTCAGGGGTAGCACTGACGAATATAGCATGGGAGATTTGAGTAGACGTAGTATGCGGTGCCATGCATCTACCGTGCCCATGATTGTGGTAGGCGTTGTGCCTCGTGTACTAGGGGGTGCATGTATCAACCCATCTAGAGGGATAGGATCTGCTAGCCAGTGTTCCGCCGCAACCTGTGGCATGTAGCGTGGGGGGTGACTCCAACAATAGCTATAGTGAGCTTGGGCACTTGTAAAATATAATTCGAAGTCTGGAATGTCAAATCCCCCCCTGCGCATACGGCCTCGTGAGTACTGACCATTGTAACCGTGGCTGTTTGCCGCCCCAAAATAATCGTATCAATTCTGTGCGGAGTGTCTTAAAAAAATGACGACCGGGATGGTACGGTATATTCATGAATAAATATAAGAATTGCGGGAGCACCACCATCTTTATCAAGGACGTTCTACCGGCGAGCGAGAGAGGCAAGGAGATCCATCGCGTGATATTACTGGTGAGGTGGTCTACGGCCGTGCCGTAGTTAAATCGGACCAGCTCATCCCTGTCTCCTGAAATCTGGATCCCCAGATATCTTAAATCTGTATCACACCATTCAAGCAGGTAGTCTGGTGCAAATCTGGTGGCTGCAGGCGTTAAAGGGAATATCTGCGACTTTGCCCAGATGATGTGGATCCCAGAAAGTTTAGCAAACACAATGAATTCCCGTAGGAGAGGATTTATGTTTTGCTGGGGATACCGTATATAGAGGGTGATGTCGTCTGCATAAAGGGAGAGGAGGATTTGACGTAGGTTACATCGGAGCACCTTGTCCTGATGGTGTTGACGTAGTTTACACACAAGGGGTTCGATCGCAAGAGCAAATAAGAGGGGCGACAGTGGGCAGCCCTGCCTTGTGCCCCTCGTAATAGGAAAGGGGGCTGATAAGTGACCATTTATAAGTCCCTTTAGCTGTGGGGTTATGATACAGTAAATGTATCCAATTGACATAAAGAAGAGGAAATCCCATGCGCTGCAGTACTCCAATGAAACAGTCCCATTCTACGGAATCGAATGCCTTGGTGGCATCTAAAAATACTGCAGCTAGCGGCAGCTCCGGGGCCACGTTTTGCAGTATCGAGAAAAGAGTGCGGAGATTGTGTATGGTGGCCCTGCCCGGAACAAAGCCGGACAGGTCCGGGAGCACAAGTTTATGCATTAAAAGGATCAGGCGATTAGCTAGTACCTTTGCGTCTCTAGCATTTTAAGTTCCTGCTTCAGTGTCCACAATGTGCCTGGTATGTCCCTGAGCACTCCAAAACTCTTAGAGATGCAGAACCCCCTGATCGTGACCTTAAATGCTTCCCAGATAGTCTCTACACTGTCGACCGAGCCCTTGTTTCGTAGAAAGAAATATTGAATTTCTTCACCTAGCTCGCTGTGAAATACGGCATCCGTCAATGCTGCAGGCTGGAGTCTCCAACTGCATCTGGGCATGTCATAACCTGGCGGCATAATTGTGAGTTGCACAGGTGAATGATCTGGGAAGGTTCTAGCTAGATACCGGACGTCTCTAATGCATGGTGCTTAACCTCGCGAGAAAAAACAATATTCTATCCGAGACCACGTTGCAGCTTGTGTTGTATAGTGTGTACCTTCTTGAGTAGTAGGGTGAGTATGACGCCATGCATCCACTAAGCCTCCCTCCTCTAAAATCCCCCGTAGGGTCCCTTGAGCCCCAGTGTAATGGTGCGGAGTGGAATTGGATCTATCTATGGCTGGATTAAGGGCAACATTGAAATCTCCCCCCCCCCCCCCCCCCCCCCAGATGTGAGTGGATCCAGTGCTCATAATCTTACCCCAGAAGTTAGAAAAAAAAATCCGGTGTGTCAGTGTTGGGGCCATAACGGCATTTTAATGTAACCGAATCTCTTCCCAGCCGCCCCCATGCAATTGTGTATCTCCCCTGTTGGTCTACTATTGTGCCCATTGTTATATAGGGTGTGTGCCTTTTTATCAGGATAGCTGTGCGACTTCTTGCTTCGATGTCCTCATTCTTCGCAGCTATTATTTTCAGTAGTTTCTCCATTTGTGCCACGGAGCTTTGTACATTTGCCGTTGCGTCCTCCGCATCCGATATGCGACGTTCAATTTCTTTTATTCGCTCTTCATGGCCATCAAGCCTGTAAACAATATTGTCCATGCGTGTAGTCATGGCGTCCATTTTAGTAGCAATGGTTGTTGGGCCTTGCCGAACTTCCAGCAGGATTGTTTTCATGTCCTCTCTTTGGGAGGGAAGGGAGTCTTGCAACACCATTTCAGCGGGGTGGGGGTGGGGGGGCTTGAGGCACCAATGCAGGGAGTTCCTTGTTTTGCTACCTTGGCTGTATGCGATGCCTCTGCCGCCGCTCAAAACACTTATTATGATGCAAAGCCTAACCACGAGGTATTCACCATGAGACCAGTCCAGGTTTTTAAAACAGACATGCAAGCGTGCACCGCTATGCTATAAATCGCTGTGGGAATTTTTAAGGTGGGATCTAGTTCACAAGTTTGAAAATAAGCGGTTATTTTCAGCTGTGCTCTCTTCAGTGGACACCGCAATTATACGAAGCTCCTGCGCGCTGCTAACTGCCCATGGTCTGCAACTCGTCCCATTGTAATCACTTGCAGCGCCTTCGCAGTATGCCTGACAATGGAGGCGCCTCCACGTAGGAACACAAGGGCGCGGGGTATAGCACTCTCCGTCCTCCGCTCTAGATGCCTCTGCTGGGTCGCATATCTCGTCACCTAGAGAACCAAAATCTGCTGTTTGCTTGCTTCTACAGCCATCTGGGCAGGATCTTCTGTAGGATTACGGCACCAGGCTGCGGGAGCCTCACAGTAGGTCGGCCATTCCGCTCGTGCGCCACCTAGAGCCCCCTCGCCATTTCTATAGTTCTGTGCAAAGTTATACAGAAAGGAAGAAAGGAGAAATCATAACACCCCGTCTTCAAAAAGGGAATCAAATGGGTGACACAAGAAGACGTGGTGGGTGGGTGGGTGGGAGAGGGTCACCGCTGGATGGGTACCAACTCGGATGGTTAACACAAACTGAACACTAGCAAAGAACTAAGATTTTGGGGTCTACCACTATCCTGGGGAGTCTTTGAAGTTTCAACAGCTACATGGCTAATTTCTTTACATTTACCTATCAGTGCTCGAAATTGACATGCAGAGGGAAGGCTACCAGTTTTTTCTGGATTGCACCTTGTCCTTTCAGCCTAGTTTTTAGGTCAAAGTGTCTGGCTGCAATGACTTATTGGGGACATGCTGAATACATTCCGCTCATTGCTTACAGCTGTGTTTTGTCACTCATGTCGCTATTAATTTGCTTTAAGCCTAGCAGCCTGTCTTTGTCCCGCCCATGGAGCATAGTCTGTTTTCTACAACTCTGATTGGCTCTGTCCATTCTTCCATATGTGCTTGCTTTCAAGGATCTCTGCTTCAACGTGTGGCTTGATGTAAGATTTAAGTGCTTTGGCTTCTACCATACCCAAGGCTTTCAGGGTCGACCTAAGTGGATGGAGTTCCTTCGCCCCCTCTGCTTCCGGTTCAGGAAAGACAGAATCCAATATCTCTGGGCGGGGCTGGTAGGCGTCTCCTTCTTACTTGGCTCTGAGGGGTGCAAATTTGCCGTAGATGTCTGGCACGTCTTCTGTTGACTCCCTCATCCTGATGTCCGCCAAACATCTGTCTCTCCATTGGTGAAGGATCTTCTTGTCCATGAAGGCAAAGCAGAAGGCACACATGGCGTAATTGTAGTACAGGGAGAGACAGATTATAGACTCTGTGGAGGTCTGCCTATAGGTATTCGCCATGGCACTGATGGCATATCCTGTAGGGCGTCCATTCCATCACCCACTACGTTCAATGATGGAAGCCGGGTGCCTTGATGGAGAAAGAGCGCCCCAAGAGTTGGGGACCCGGTCTTTGGAAACAGTCCTTGAAGCATGTTGAAAGAGCATGAAAGGGACAGCCATCGATGAAGTAAGTCTTCTCTGCAATGGTAGTGGAGTATTCGACCACATGGTCCCGAAACTGCGAAAGCCAAAGAAGTCAAGTCTCCATTGATGCACATCCAAACCTGATGGCAGAGAAAAAATCTAATAATGAAGTTGGTGCCCATATGCATCGTCAAGTAAGGGAGGAGTACACTATACTCCATGGCCTGAAAGACTTCTCTGAACAAAAACAAGTTGCAAATGTCCGAGTCCATCACTATATAACAGAAGTGTACAAAGTCATGTGTTTTTAGAGCCACACATGCTATTAACATATAGTTACCCTTCGGGGACAACAAAGCTATTGGGCTCTACACATTCTGCACTGTATAAAGAAAATTACCTACCCTCTGAGAAAACACATGGAAATGGAAAAGAGTGCACTATTATTAAGTTAGCAGACTTACCCCATTTATTTTCGTCATTACGTCAAACATTATTCTAAATATTATGACTGAAAGCTTCAAGGTCTGCATATGGCACTGTTAGAAATGGGGGTCTCTAGTTGGCAAGGGCTTGCACCTTTGTCCAAATAGGGACCCTTCTTCCTAGTCAGGATAAGGGAGTTACACTCTTAAAATAACCCCTGCTCACCCCCTTGGTAGCTGGGCACGAGCAGTCAGGCTTATCTTAGAGGCAGTGTGTAAAGCATTTGCACATAACCAACAGTAAGACAGTGTAAGCACTACAAAAGGTCACCACACCAGTTTAGAAAAATATCCAATATTTTTATATACTTAAGACAAGACCAAAACGGTAAAAATCCACAATACAGTACTTAAAAATCTTCAGTTATCAAAATAACATTGTAAAACAGTTCCTTGATGTTGATAGCTCCGTCCGGGACTATCACGGCGTCGTGAGCAAACAAATCCAAACAGTTCTGGCTGACCGCGGCGTCGCGGGCCAGCTACGGTGTCGGGAAGACACACAAACCGTACCTTTCAGAAATGCAGGGTGTAGATGACCTCTCGTTGAGCTTCCGAAAACACGGCGTCCACAGGCGTCGGTTCCGGAGGTCGGTGCAGGAGTCGTCGGGGCCCTCGAAGTCACACGTGTTGCAGATCGAACTCCTCTTTGTTGAAGTCAGGAGCGCTGGTGTCAGCAGGCGTCGGGTGCTGCGGTGCGAAGTGCAGCAGTGCGGTGTGCGGTGCCCTAAGTTCGCGGGGCGAGCAGCGGCTCGGTAGCGGCGTCAGATGGTGTCGTCGGTGAGACCAGGGTCGCGGTGTGAGATGAAGGCGGTGCTTGTCACGTTGCTGGCAGGTCACGGTGCAAGCAGCGTCGTCGTCATTGCTGAAGCGCTGTCATCGGCTGACGATCTGGAGTAGATGGCACCGGCGTCGGTAGGCCAAGGTTGCTGTGCGGGACGAGGGCGATGTGCCGTGTAACTTTACGAACGGTGCCCTTGAACCACGGTGCAAGCAGCGGCGTCAAGTCTGGCATGGAGAGACGTCATCGGCAGTGGCTCGGTGGCGGCGTCAGCAGGCGGCGTCGGTGAGACCAGGGTCGCGGTGCGGCGTTGCCCTCTGCGGTGCCTTCAGGACACGGAGTCAGCAACGGCGTCAAGCTCGAAGTTTTTGCTGTTCCTGAGACTTCTTGAACAGGGGGAAAGCTCTACCTCAAACCTTTGGAGAAACTCACAAAAGTAGATTGCAGAAAGTTCAGTCCTTTCACTGCCCAAGACAGAAGCAGCCACTGCAGGCCAACACAGCAAAGCACACAGCAAAGTGGTAGTTCCTCCTCACAGCTTCTTCAGCTCTTCTTCTTGGCAGTCTTCTTGATCCAAAAGAGTTCTGAAATCTTGGGGTCTGGGCCCCAATATTTAAACTAGAAAACCAAAAAGGGGGGTTCTGGCTCGTGTGGCAGCAAGGCCAAACCAATTATAATATAGGAACAAAAAGACGAGCCAATGCTACGTGTAGATTTACCTAAAATTTTTCTGTTCCCAGAATAAAACAAGGGCCCAGACAACCAATTATTCCGTTGGATTTAATCTTGTGACTAATTTTTAGTTCACATTTAAAAACATTTTGAGTCTTAGCAATACATATACCTTACAAAAACATGAAAAGCACATAACTTAATAATGACAATATTAGAAACAATTAGACACCACTATATTCATTCAAACAATCACCCATGAGGACAACATTCATACTACTCATACTGCTCATCCAACCAAACTAACGTACAACATGAGACAAAAAATCTTCATTCAATAAATCTTTTACAAAAAAGGGCCATCGAATCAATGCTGTGCATAATAATGAAACTTAAAGCTGTTTTTTCGCACGATTGGCCGTAGCAAACACCAGGGTCTACGCGTTTCGAATCCCTTTGTTGAGGGGATTCTCGTCAGGACCAACACTTGACTGCAAATAAAGCAGAGAAACAAAAATTTACTAAGCTGGCCCACCATGTGAGTGAAAGGCCGCATTGTCGAAAAAATCTTACCTTAAACTAAGGCACAGGGAACTCTGCCCAACCCTAAAGAAAGGGAAAGCCAAAATTGTTATCTATTTCTATAGCAACACTAGTTTCAAAGAACCACTAGTCCAATGACAACCACTAATCTAAAACACCTTTCTACATCCGTTTTAACCAACATATTCACGCAACATAGAAACGACATGAATACACAGTCTAGTTTTGATTTGTCAGACTTACGGGTGTGTGGAACGGTGTCAGGGTGTCTGAAGGGATTTATTTTCAAAAAAACAGGACGACCACAGGGTGTTCCGACTGCAAATGGATACTAACGAATATCTGAAAGCATAAATGGAGGGGAATCAAGGCGCGTTCTTTCGCCTACCATGTTTAGCCTGCAGTGGTTTAAAAAGGTTGCGCAGTGTTCTCAGGGCGCTTACCTCCGGAGAAAGGAATCAATCCACTGCTCGATCGTCTCCTGCCCGTAGCAGGAGCTGGCGCGGCGTAAACTCAGTCGGCCGATTTGGAGACAGCTAAAGGAGAGAATAGGTTCCGTCAGATTACTGAATGCCTGAACGCTCCAACCGCTTGTGCGAGCTATGTTTGGAAAGCGAGGAGCGGTTACCTGCAGAGTCGGCGTGGTCCGTGTGTCTGTTCTCGGATGGTTGATCACCCATAAGGTACCTGTTTGCCTATTGGAGCACCTTTAACCCATGCGCGGGAAGCGCGGCTATGAGGCTTCTGGGATTCGTAGTCTGCCAGAAGGTGTTTAGCAGAAGCAGTTGATAGACGCGGCAAGGCTGACGCTTTTGTCTTTTGTAAAGTGCTAGTAGAACGGGATGAAGAAGTGTTTGGCTAGAATTGGTCACCAAAGCGCCATAACATGCAATATATTATATTATATTATATTACATCAGTGAAAACGGCAGAAGGCAAGTACTTACTTGCTGTTAGTTGGCAGTCATAGGTTATATATCTCAGAAAGTTCATTCAGTCCATCTACCGACGTGTTGAATTTAATAATGAGCATAGCTTCTCTCTGAAGTAATTTAGTGTCCAAGTCTCCACCTCTCTGATCTTGTTCCACTCGGGATATCACTGTCCATTTGACATCCATTTCGGTATGTTTTTGCAGCGTCCAATGATTCACCAGCGGTGCATTTGGAACATTTCTACGAATCCGGGATTTATGTTGTTGGATACGAAACCTTATCTCCTGGTTGGTTTTACCGATGTAGAGTTTATTGCATGGGCAACTGATGCCGTAGATTACGAACTTGGATTTACAATTCGTGAAACTCTCATGTTTCCAATAGATCCCTTTGTGGGCGAAAAGGTTTCCTTCAACGGTGGAATCACAGCATATGCATGTACCACATCTGTGATGGCCTTTTATGGGTGGTAGGCCCAACATATTTCTTACGTCGGTACTTTTTGTGGTGGGTAGTGCAGCTCGCACTATATGGTTGGCAATATTTTTGTCTTTCCTGAATGCAAATAACGGAATCTCATTGAGTGTTTTGTCCAGGTTTTTTAACAGGTGCCAGTTTTGATTGATAATTTTCTTGAACCAATTGGATGTTGGATTGAATGTGGAGACACAAACAATTCTCTCTGTTTGTGATTTTTCACGTCTTTCCAGCAATGTTTCACGTGGTGTCCACCATGCTCTTTTTATTGCTCTTTTCAACAGTTTTTTCGGATAGCCTCTAGCCAACAAGTTGGCCTTGAGCTTCTCTGCATGACAAAAATATTCATCTTTGAAAGAGCAATTTCTGCGGATTCGCAGAAATTGCCCATAGGGCAAGTTCTCTCTTAAACTACGTGGGTGGTTGCTAGAATAATGTAGTGCTCGATTTCGGTCAGTTTCTTTCTTGTATAGCGTCGTCATGAGACGTCCATTAGTAGGGTAAACCTCAACGTCCAAGAAAGGCATTTTGGTTTTAGAACAATTCATGCTGAATTTTATATCAGGAGTCCTGTTGTTGAGCCAATTGACAAAGGATTGTAGTTTTTGCTCGTCCCCTGACCACACCATGAAAACATCGTCGATGTATCGGACCCAGCTACTGATACAATCGGCAAATGGATTGTTGTTGTGAACGAATTTGTCCTCATATTTGGACATATAGAGGACCGCTAGCTCAGGGGCAAAGGGACAGCCCATCGCCACGCCTTTTATTTGGTAGTAAAAGTCCTCTTTAAAACAAAAGTAGTTGTTCTTTAGGGCGAACGTGGCTAGCTCCATGATGAATTCTGTCGGAATTTTTTCAGGTTTGGGTCTGCTGTCTAAGAATGTTTTAATCACTGCTAGGCCTTCATCTTGCGGAATCTCCGTATACAATGATGTGACATCAAGTGTCACTAAAAATTGGGAGTCTTCTTCAAATTCCATTGTTTCAAGTTTGATTAGAAAATCGGTGGTATCCTTCAGATAAGATTTGACATCTGACATGAATGGTTTCAAGAAAAAGTCCACAAATTTTGAGATGGGCTCTGTTAGTGACTCGCAACCGGAGACTATTGGTCTCCCCGGTGGATGATGTTGATCTTTGTGTACTTTTGGGAGTACATAAAACACCGGGGTCCGGGGGTGGATATTTTTTAGGTACTCAAATTCTTTTTTGCCCAAAAATCCTTGGTCAAAGCCTTGTTGCAATATGTGAAAGAGTTTGTTTTGTAGTTCACATGTGGGATCTTTTGTTATCCTCCTGTAGCAGAATTGATTGGAAAGTTGTCTATTTACTTCGGTGGTATATCGCTCGGTTGCCCATACAACGATGGAACCCCCCTTGTCTGCTTGTTTTATTATTATTGAAGGGTCGCTTTTTAGGTCAAGTAATGCTTCTTTTTGAGCCTTGGTAATATTCGGTTTGACATATTTCTTTTTGTGTTTTTCAACTTCAGCTATTGCTGAGAGGATCACTTTTTCAAAAATAATAACCTCTTTGGGGACTTTTGATGCTGGAGGGCAGAACCTTGATTTTTTCTTTAATCCAGTTGTCTCTGTGCTAACTTGTATGGGGTTTTCCAAAAAGAAGGTTTTTAGTCGAATTTTACGGCAGAATTCGATGAACTCTGTCTTAAGTTGTACAAAGTTGGTCCCTTTAGTTGGTACGAAGGATAATCCCAGTTCTAAAATGCTGAGTTCTGCATCTGTTAAGACTTTTTCTGATAGATTAAAGATAGGTGAAACATTTAGTTTTTGTAGTTCTGACGTCTTGTTGACATTTCCCATGGTTGATTTGTGTATCTGGATCTCCCTCGAGGTTTCCGTTGACCTCTCCCTAAAAAAGGCGGTTGTTGTTGATAGTTTTGTTGTAAATTCCCTCTTCTGTTGAAGTCTGAACGGTTATTTGAATTATCTATGTCACTGCCACTGGACGATGATGTCGTGTCCGAAAAAGTGATAAAGTTGTGTCTCGATCTGCCTTGGTATTCAGGTAGAAATTTGCGTGACTCTGGTCGTGAATAGAAGTCAATCTGCAAGTAGGGGTAAACTTTATCCAATGAAAAGTTCCTTTTATCCTTTTCGAATTTGTTGTTCTTCTGGTTTACCGAATAGTCTTTAAACTCTAGGATTTCTTTATCCACTTTTTCCAGAAGGGATTTAGCATCCGAGATGAGTTGATTTGTTTTAATTTCACTTTCCAAGGTTGCGATTTCCTCTAGTTGATGTTTGGACAATCTTTGAGCCGTTTCTACTGTGAGGACCATGAGGTCCCTACTACATTTCGTCTCAATTAGGCTATAACCTTTTTTGTATGTAGGGTCATCTGTAAATATAACAGGGACGTTCCGGATCTGCAGACCTCCTGGGATGGTTCCAGCTCTCAAGTGCTCTATTAAGAAATGACCATGTAAATCAGTCCTTATTTGTTTTTTCTTGAGTCTTATGAGTCTGTCAGATTCATTATTGATTTTAGCTGTGGAGCTTAATGCGGCTGACGCAAACAATGGTGGGTCGCTTAGTAGTTTCAATATATGTTCTTCACTATAAGCCAGGGTGTCATGTTCTGTCATATTTTGGACGCTTTGGACAAACAAAACGAATATACAATTACACTAAAAGACAACGTGACTCCTTAGTATGTACGAGGATGACCTCCAATTCCGGTCTCCACTAACCAGTGGACATTCCCGAGTGGAACAAGATCAGAGAGGTGGAGACTTGGACACTAAATTACTTCAGAGAGAAGCTATGCTCATTATTAAATTCAACACGTCGGTAGATGGACTGAATGAACTTTCTGAGATATATAACCTATGACTGCCAACTAACAGCAAGTAAGTACTTGCCTTCTGCCGTTTTCACTGATGTAATATAATATAATATAATATATTGCATGTTATGGCGCTTTGGTGACCAATTCTAGCCAAACACTTCTTCATCCCGTTCTACTAGCACTTTACAAAAGACAAAAGCGTCAGCCTTGCCGCGTCTATCAACTGCTTCTGCTAAACACCTTCTGGCAGACTACGAATCCCAGAAGCCTCATAGCCGCGCTTCCCGCGCATGGGTTAAAGGTGCTCCAATAGGCAAACAGGTACCTTATGGGTGATCAACCATCCGAGAACAGACACACGGACCACGCCGACTCTGCAGGTAACCGCTCCTCGCTTTCCAAACATAGCTCGCACAAGCGGTTGGAGCGTTCAGGCATTCAGTAATCTGACGGAACCTATTCTCTCCTTTAGCTGTCTCCAAATCGGCCGACTGAGTTTACGCCGCGCCAGCTCCTGCTACGGGCAGGAGACGATCGAGCAGTGGATTGATTCCTTTCTCCGGAGGTAAGCGCCCTGAGAACACTGCGCAACCTTTTTAAACCACTGCAGGCTAAACATGGTAGGCGAAAGAACGCGCCTTGATTCCCCTCCATTTATGCTTTCAGATATTCGTTAGTATCCATTTGCAGTCGGAACACCCTGTGGTCGTCCTGTTTTTTTGAAAATAAATCCCTTCAGACACCCTGACACCGTTCCACACACCCGTAAGTCTGACAAATCAAAACTAGACTGTGTATTCATGTCGTTTCTATGTTGCGTGAATATGTTGGTTAAAACGGATGTAGAAAGGTGTTTTAGATTAGTGGTTGTCATTGGACTAGTGGTTCTTTGAAACTAGTGTTGCTATAGAAATAGATAACAATTTTGGCTTTCCCTTTCTTTAGGGTTGGGCAGAGTTCCCTGTGCCTTAGTTTAAGGTAAGATTTTTTCGACAATGCGGCCTTTCACTCACATGGTGGGCCAGCTTAGTAAATTTTTGTTTCTCTGCTTTATTTGCAGTCAAGTGTTGGTCCTGACGAGAATCCCCTCAACAAAGGGATTCGAAACGCGTAGACCCTGGTGTTTGCTACGGCCAATCGTGCGAAAAAACAGCTTTAAGTTTCATTATTATGCACAGCATTGATTCGATGGCCCTTTTTTGTAAAAGATTTATTGAATGAAGATTTTTTGTCTCATGTTGTACGTTAGTTTGGTTGGATGAGCAGTATGAGTAGTATGAATGTTGTCCTCATGGGTGATTGTTTGAATGAATATAGTGGTGTCTAATTGTTTCTAATATTGTCATTATTAAGTTATGTGCTTTTCATGTTTTTGTAAGGTATATGTATTGCTAAGACTCAAAATGTTTTTAAATGTGAACTAAAAATTAGTCACAAGATTAAATCCAACGGAATAATTGGTTGTCTGGGCCCTTGTTTTATTCTGGGAACAGAAAAATTTTAGGTAAATCTACACGTAGCATTGGCTCGTCTTTTTGTTCCTATATTATAATTGGTTTGGCCTTGCTGCCACACGAGCCAGAACCCCCCTTTTTGGTTTTCTAGGTTGTCTAGCGGGTGTACACCCGCGAGGTTTGTTTGTTTGTTGTGAGGATAAGTGGCCCTCGTTGAGGGATGTCCACTGGTTAGTGGAGACCGGAATTGGAGGTCATCCTCGTACATACTAAGGAGTCACGTTGTCTTTTAGTGTAATTGTATATTCGTTTTGTTTGTCCAAAGCGTCCAAAATATGACAGAACATGACACCCTGGCTTATAGTGAAGAACATATATTGAAACTACTAAGCGACCCACCATTGTTTGCGTCAGCCGCATTAAGCTCCACAGCTAAAATCAATAATGAATCTGACAGACTCATAAGACTCAAGAAAAAACAAATAAGGACTGATTTACATGGTCATTTCTTAATAGAGCACTTGAGAGCTGGAACCATCCCAGGAGGTCTGCAGATCCGGAACGTCCCTGTTATATTTACAGATGACCCTACATACAAAAAAGGTTATAGCCTAATTGAGACGAAATGTAGTAGGGACCTCATGGTCCTCACAGTAGAAACGGCTCAAAGATTGTCCAAACATCAACTAGAGGAAATCGCAACCTTGGAAAGTGAAATTAAAACAAATCAACTCATCTCGGATGCTAAATCCCTTCTGGAAAAAGTGGATAAAGAAATCCTAGAGTTTAAAGACTATTCGGTAAACCAGAAGAGCAACAAATTCGAAAAGGATAAAAGGAACTTTTCATTGGATAAAGTTTACCCCTACTTGCAGATTGACTTCTATTCACGACCAGAGTCACGCAAATTTCTACCTGAATACCAAGGCAGATCGAGACACAACTTTATCACTTTTTCGGACACGACATCATCGTCCAGTGGCAGTGACATAGATAATTCAAATAACCGTTCAGACTTCAACAGAAGAGGGAATTTACAACAAAACTATCAACAACAACCGCCTTTTTTAGGGAGAGGTCAACGGAAACCTCGAGGGAGATCCAGATACACAAATCAACCATGGGAAATGTCAACAAGACGTCAGAACTACAAAAACTAAATGTTTCACCTATCTTTAATCTATCAGAAAAAGTCTTAACAGATGCAGAACTCAGCATTTTAGAACTGGGATTATCCTTCGTACCAACTAAAGGGACCAACTTTGTACAACTTAAGACAGAGTTCATCGAATTCTGCCGTAAAATTCGACTAAAAACCTTCTTTTTGGAAAACCCCATACAAGTTAGCACAGAGACAACTGGATTAAAGAAAAAATCAAGGTTCTGCCCTCCAGCATCAAAAGTCCCCAAAGAGGTTATTATTTTTGAAAAAGTGATCCTCTCAGCAATAGCTGAAGTTGAAAAACACAAAAAGAAATATGTCAAACCGAATATTACCAAGGCTCAAAAAGAAGCATTACTTGACCTAAAAAGCGACCCTTCAATAATAATAAAACAAGCAGACAAGGGGGGTTCCATCGTTGTATGGGCAACCGAGCGATATACCACCGAAGTAAATAGACAACTTTCCAATCAATTCTGCTACAGGAGGATAACAAAAGATCCCACATGTGAACTACAAAACAAACTCTTTCACATATTGCAACAAGGCTTTGACCAAGGATTTTTGGGCAAAAAAGAATTTGAGTACCTAAAAAATATCCACCCCCGGACCCCGGTGTTTTATGTACTCCCAAAAGTACACAAAGATCAACATCATCCACCGGGGAGACCAATAGTCTCCGGTTGCGAGTCACTAACAGAGCCCATCTCAAAATTTGTGGACTTTTTCTTGAAACCATTCATGTCAGATGTCAAATCTTATCTGAAGGATACCACCGATTTTCTAATCAAACTTGAAACAATGGAATTTGAAGAAGACTCCCAATTTTTAGTGACACTTGATGTCACATCATTGTATACGGAGATTCCGCAAGATGAAGGCCTAGCAGTGATTAAAACATTCTTAGACAGCAGACCCAAACCTGAAAAAATTCCGACAGAATTCATCATGGAGCTAGCCACGTTCGCCCTAAAGAACAACTACTTTTGTTTTAAAGAGGACTTTTACTACCAAATAAAAGGCGTGGCGATGGGCTGTCCCTTTGCCCCTGAGCTAGCGGTCCTCTATATGTCCAAATATGAGGACAAATTCGTTCACAACAACAATCCATTTGCCGATTGTATCAGTAGCTGGGTCCGATACATCGACGATGTTTTCATGGTGTGGTCAGGGGACGAGCAAAAACTACAATCCTTTGTCAATTGGCTCAACAACAGGACTCCTGATATAAAATTCAGCATGAATTGTTCTAAAACCAAAATGCCTTTCTTGGACGTTGAGGTTTACCCTACTAATGGACGTCTCATGACGACGCTATACAAGAAAGAAACTGACCGAAATCGAGCACTACATTATTCTAGCAACCACCCACGTAGTTTAAGAGAGAACTTGCCCTATGGGCAATTTCTGCGAATCCGCAGAAATTGCTCTTTCAAAGATGAATATTTTTGTCATGCAGAGAAGCTCAAGGCCAACTTGTTGGCTAGAGGCTATCCGAAAAAACTGTTGAAAAGAGCAATAAAAAGAGCATGGTGGACACCACGTGAAACATTGCTGGAAAGACGTGAAAAATCACAAACAGAGAGAATTGTTTGTGTCTCCACATTCAATCCAACATCCAATTGGTTCAAGAAAATTATCAATCAAAACTGGCACCTGTTAAAAAACCTGGACAAAACACTCAATGAGATTCCGTTATTTGCATTCAGGAAAGACAAAAATATTGCCAACCATATAGTGCGAGCTGCACTACCCACCACAAAAAGTACCGACGTAAGAAATATGTTGGGCCTACCACCCATAAAAGGCCATCACAGATGTGGTACATGCATATGCTGTGATTCCACCGTTGAAGGAAACCTTTTCGCCCACAAAGGGATCTATTGGAAACATGAGAGTTTCACGAATTGTAAATCCAAGTTCGTAATCTACGGCATCAGTTGCCCATGCAATAAACTCTACATCGGTAAAACCAACCAGGAGATAAGGTTTCGTATCCAACAACATAAATCCCGGATTCGTAGAAATGTTCCAAATGCACCGCTGGTGAATCATTGGACGCTGCAAAAACATACCGAAATGGATGTCAAATGGACAGTGATATCCCGAGTGGAACAAGATCAGAGAGGTGGAGACTTGGACACTAAATTACTTCAGAGAGAAGCTATGCTCATTATTAAATTCAACACGTCGGTAGATGGACTGAATGAACTTTCTGAGATATATAACCTATGACTGCCAACTAACAGCAAGTAAGTACTTGCCTTCTGCCGTTTTCACTGATGTAATATAATATAATATAATATATTGCATGTTATGGCGCTTTGGTGACCAATTCTAGCCAAACACTTCTTCATCCCGTTCTACTAGCACTTTACAAAAGACAAAAGCGTCAGCCTTGCCGCGTCTATCAACTGCTTCTGCTAAACACCTTCTGGCAGACTACGAATCCCAGAAGCCTCATAGCCGCGCTTCCCGCGCATGGGTTAAAGGTGCTCCAATAGGCAAACAGGTACCTTATGGGTGATCAACCATCCGAGAACAGACACACGGACCACGCCGACTCTGCAGGTAACCGCTCCTCGCTTTCCAAACATAGCTCGCACAAGCGGTTGGAGCGTTCAGGCATTCAGTAATCTGACGGAACCTATTCTCTCCTTTAGCTGTCTCCAAATCGGCCGACTGAGTTTACGCCGCGCCAGCTCCTGCTACGGGCAGGAGACGATCGAGCAGTGGATTGATTCCTTTCTCCGGAGGTAAGCGCCCTGAGAACACTGCGCAACCTTTTTAAACCACTGCAGGCTAAACATGGTAGGCGAAAGAACGCGCCTTGATTCCCCTCCATTTATGCTTTCAGATATTCGTTAGTATCCATTTGCAGTCGGAACACCCTGTGGTCGTCCTGTTTTTTTGAAAATAAATCCCTTCAGACACCCTGACACCGTTCCACACACCCGTAAGTCTGACAAATCAAAACTAGACTGTGTATTCATGTCGTTTCTATGTTGCGTGAATATGTTGGTTAAAACGGATGTAGAAAGGTGTTTTAGATTAGTGGTTGTCATTGGACTAGTGGTTCTTTGAAACTAGTGTTGCTATAGAAATAGATAACAATTTTGGCTTTCCCTTTCTTTAGGGTTGGGCAGAGTTCCCTGTGCCTTAGTTTAAGGTAAGATTTTTTCGACAATGCGGCCTTTCACTCACATGGTGGGCCAGCTTAGTAAATTTTTGTTTCTCTGCTTTATTTGCAGTCAAGTGTTGGTCCTGACGAGAATCCCCTCAACAAAGGGATTCGAAACGCGTAGACCCTGGTGTTTGCTACGGCCAATCGTGCGAAAAAACAGCTTTAAGTTTCATTATTATGCACAGCATTGATTCGATGGCCCTTTTTTGTAAAAGATTTATTGAATGAAGATTTTTTGTCTCATGTTGTACGTTAGTTTGGTTGGATGAGCAGTATGAGTAGTATGAATGTTGTCCTCATGGGTGATTGTTTGAATGAATATAGTGGTGTCTAATTGTTTCTAATATTGTCATTATTAAGTTATGTGCTTTTCATGTTTTTGTAAGGTATATGTATTGCTAAGACTCAAAATGTTTTTAAATGTGAACTAAAAATTAGTCACAAGATTAAATCCAACGGAATAATTGGTTGTCTGGGCCCTTGTTTTATTCTGGGAACAGAAAAATTTTAGGTAAATCTACACGTAGCATTGGCTCGCCAATATTTAAACTAGCAAATCCTTTGTCCTATGAAGGCAGAGGGTCCTGTACCTAGTTCAAACCAGTTCTGGGTGCATTCTGCCAGTGTGTACCTTCTTCCTTTGTCAGTGTGGGCCAGGGTCCTCAGACGCACCACAGGAGGTGGAGCCAGAATTGTGGAAGGCAGGTGAAGCCCTACTCAGGCCCAGGTGCTACTCCACCCACCACTCTACATGTAGATAGGTCTATTCAGCCCTGTACTGACTCACCCTGTCTCCTGGAGTCTCCCCAGCCCCTGTCACTCGCAAACCAGACAGACAATACACAAGCAAGCAGAGGCAGGCTGGATGGTTAGGTAAGAAAAGACCTACTTTCTAAAAGTGGTATTTTCAAACACAGAATGTTAAAACCAACTTCACTAAAAGATATATTTTATCATTCGGAGTTCAGGCATACAAAACTCGAATTTCTACCATGTTCCCTGGGTCAGTTAGGATTATAAAATGTTATAATCAAACTGCCCATTCTAGCCAGGTAGCCTTGCAATAGTGAAAAACGAAATAGGCTGTAATTCACTATTAGGTCATGGCACACACACCAGGGCATGTACTACCTTTCACATACAACGCACCCTGCCCATGGGGGTACCTTGGTCCTATCTTAGGGGTGACTAACATGTAGAAAAGGGAAGGTTTAGGGATTGGCAGGTGTGTGCACTTGCAGAGTCGACATGGCAGCCCCAGGCTCTGCAATGGCAGGCAAGAGTTACACTTTACGGGCTGTTTGCATGGGTGGCACAATCCAGTGCTACAGCCCACCAACAGCATTTGATTTATGGGTCCTGGCACTTGCAGTGCACTTTACTAGGGACTGACACATAAATCAAATAGGCCAATCATGGAAACCGCAATCCATAACACATTTTACCACAGGAGCACTTGCACTTTACCACTGATCAGCAGTGAGAAAAGTGCACAGAATCATTACACCAGCAAAAACAGAGTCAAAACCGGGAGGTCAGAAAGCAAAAACTCAGGGGAAACACGCCAAAAGATGCCAAGTCTAACAGGCACACAATAGAGATGTGATATCAAACTTGGAGAAATGTTGATTTACTCCAATGTTTTTTACTACACTTAAGAATTTCTAAATAAATTGCTTTTAAAGTCAGCAGTGCTTGTGTAGCCCATGGAAATCGGTGCCACAGAGGGGCTCACTTATGTCACTACAAGTTAATAGCGGCATTCCCCTTATGACAGAAATCCAAAGAGAATTGGGCACAAGGACTCTGTTACAACCCTCTGCAAAAGTCTAAACAAATGGTACAAGAAATGCAAAACATATTAGTGTATATGTGGGCTGATGAACAAGAGACCCTTGTAGAATCTCTGTGCACAAATTAAATGAGAGGTTGGCACCCATCCATAGGCCCATGTCTTCTATGCCCCTCAGAAGCAGTGGGGTTAGAAGATATCTGATCTCACAACTGTAAGAGCGCCAAGCACAAAAAGGTCACTAGGGTAGACTTTTATACACATGAGAGTCAGAGCCCTAAAACAATTGCCATAGCACATCTGTTGGGCCAATGAAAACAGACAAGTGTAAGAAACTGAAAAAAAAGGCCACTCACGCCCACTAACAATTTTGGATGAACAAGGAAGCCTTTAATGCCGTTAAGCAACAACTAGCCACCAAGCAGAGAAAAGTTATTTACCTAGTCATAGGCTCACCACAAATGGCATCGATATTGTGGGATATGGTGATCTCAAATCCATTTTTTATGTATGAAATAAAAGTCATTAGATCGCTAAAGCATGTAGTTACCTGTCCTCGTGTAGATGTATATATGCCTGAAAGCTGGAGTATTAGGAAGAAGTGACAAAGTATTTACAGAAGATGCCAAGTTCTTGGAAGAAAGAGTATGGTTTTGTCAAATGAGTCATCTAAGTAGCAGCTGAGGGCTGTGTAGGCTGACCACATAACTCCGGATCATTATGAACACTGCCTCCAGTCCTAAACCTTTCGCCTACAAATCAATGACTTCAGGTGTGTTTACGTTATCAGTTCAATGAAAGCAAAACAACAACACACACAATGCATTAGGCTATCACAGAAATGTTCAGGACTGAAAACATAATCTACAATGGCTTGAAGGGAGGTAGTCATTCTAAGGCAGTGACAAAGCAAAAACATATTTTTCAATGAGAGGGACAAATGAGGCAATATATGGAACTACCCCATGACGGAAAAGCCTTATTTTAGGAATAGGGCAACTGGCCAGGTAACAGCAATACATAAAGGGCCTCACTCTGAGGGGCCTCGTAATCCTGATTCTGGCACAAACAAAGCATAAACCCAAACTGAGTTTAAGTGAAAGTTGAAGGTTCCTTGGGGTGATGGGCCCGGGTTATCTGGACTGCAGCGGCACATGAGTCTAGAGGTGGGCAAGCCACTGGAAGCCCAAACCAGGCTTCAGCCAAATGCCTGACTCTGGCTCAGGAAGAGATCCTATAAGAACCTCAAGCACAAAACGAGCCGAGATTTCACAGCACGCGAAGGGGCCTCGTGGCTACAACTGCTAACCATGTATCATCAGGAGCCGGTTTGAATCTCAGCCTCAGGTCAGAAGAGAACAGCACTTCTCAGGCCATGTCAAGCCGATGGAAGCCTGGTGACATGGTGCAGAAGGAACTCTTGGCTGCAGCATACAGGTTCTGCACAGCAGGGGACTGCTTCAAAAATCAGCAGTTCAATTCGGAAATGCCATCAAGGACACATCATTCATGCAATCATTGATGGGGGCTGAGGCAAACGAGGAAACAGCTTAATGGGGTGGCCCAAAGTCTCATATTGTTCGTGTTGTCATTGGCACTGGCAGACAGCTAAACCTTTTGTTGCTAGACCTCGAAAGACAACACAGTTCTTTTTCTCACCGATTTAGGTGGAAAGAGATTACCTTCCATTATGCATTTCAGCTCGTTTGCATAAAAACGCTGCATATCAAGGTGGTTGCTATTTATATGTAAATGACACAAACAGAGCCTATAGCAGTAGCACACAAATAGGACCTATATTCCTTCTGTGCACACATAGCAGGTCACCCGCTTTCCTTGGGTTTATCCACAGTCCTCCTCGTCCCAGGGGGTGACTTGTAAACTAAATGCAGTGTAATACACCAGGAGTATAATTTAATAATAATAGATAGCCCATTGTATTCCAGAAGCAGAATGAAGTACGGTGGGACACAACTGCTACCAACCTTTATGTAGGCCTGGGAGGTGAACTTCCCTCAGTTTGCGGAGTTTTCTGCACTAAGCGGAGCTCGCGGAGTGCAGAAAAGTCCGCTTTGCGATGTGCAGTGGTGTTTTTTCCTCGCTCGCGATTGCGAACTGTAAATTTGTGAGCGCGAGCTGCTGCTCAGGTAGCATTTCTACCCGAGCAGCAGGAATACCAGCACAAACTGCAGTTTTTACTGCACTCAGCCACTCGCTGAACTTCGCAGAGTTTTTTTGTAACTTTGCGGAGTTACGCGTAGTAAAACTCTGCGAACTATGCCCAGGCCAGCCTTCATGGGTGAGGCTGGGTACTATGACCTTATCACTCCAAGGCTTAGGTAAAGGCCCTACCTGAGATTTGGCCTTCAGCTAGGCACAAGCTATTTTTACAAAATGGGACTGAAGACACACCCCAACATTATAAGGTACCTTAGAAAATGTAATAGGGAGCGCTCACAGATTCTGTCCACCCCTCTCACGCCTTCACTGCTGTCTGCAACCTCCAGAGCAGGTGTAGGAGACCATTGGTAAGGGAGGTTGTACCACCGCTTTAGTGATAGAGAAATACTAAGATACCTCATCAGTGTGTGAAAGGTAATGACCTGAAATGGATGGAATGATGAGCGTGTGCGTCAGGTTTCTCTAACTGAGTGAGATGTAAATAAGAGCTGACTCACCTAGCCGTATGGCTGTGATAGCATATAGAGTTGGCATGATTATGTTGCGCTACAATTGGGGCAGCCAAAATATAGTAAATATAATTAAAGGTATGGCACTCAGCCAGAGGATTATATGCCCTGATTTCAGCAAAAGGGCTACACAAAATACCAGTACTAAGGAAACGAGTAAGGATTCAAAGACTGCAACCCAATTTGGCAATGAAAATGAATGGAGTAATTTGGCTGTGTCGTGAGCATATTGCAAATGCTACATCATTCATTGACTGAAACCAA
The DNA here is from genome assembly GCF_964204655.1 of Triturus cristatus. Lineage (NCBI taxonomy): Eukaryota > Metazoa > Chordata > Amphibia > Caudata > Salamandridae > Triturus > Triturus cristatus. The sequence continues at coordinate 1,734,391,263 of NC_140589.1, forward strand.
ATTAAAACTCATAATCTTACAGTCTATGTGTTCTGAGCATTAGACGGAAGCATTCTTCCAGTCATGGAAAGAATTGGAAAAGTAAGTCATTTCATCTACCTGCATAGAACTTTCAGCTCACTGCGACACAGAAACACCATGTTGAGAATCTAAGAAGAAAGTAGAGGTGGCAATGGGAGAGCTGCTACACTTCAAGAAGAAACATGGTCTGATAGCATCACCCCAAGTTGAAAGTAAATTCAAGTATTTAGGTCAAAGCTGGGAAGTATTAAAGCAGAACTCTGGAGTCTTCCATTACAGTAACAAATGTGACTGAGAAAAAACAAAAGAGATTTTGGAAGGAGCCCTAGAGCTTTCACAACTATTTCCCTCTGGGATCTACAGACACATGGCGGCTATTTTCCTCTGAAACTTGCAGTCAAGAAGGTGAACTTGAAGTAGGCCTCGAAAAAATCCACATCATCTAAACTAAACTCAATGACAGCTAGCAAGAACAAGTCAGAACAGACCCAGAATCCACAGTTTTGACAAACTTCAAGAGGGAAGCAGATGAGGCTGGAATTTTGAGGGATCCTGTTAACAAGCCGTCTATTCCTTATCCCTAGCAGCAAAGGAAAAAAGCGTGAAAAGACCTATACACTATGAAGGTACATCACATCTAGAGAATTGTGCATCGTGTTAGGTTCATCCCAAGCTCAAGAATATTCAAATGTACACCAAACATCGGACCGTACCTAAAGAAATAAGATCTAAAGAAGACCGCCAAAACATTGCCCTGCAAAGAGCAAACCTCCTGCCGCCGCAACCAGGGAAAACAGATGGGGCCAAAGAACCAGCAATGAATGCTGAGGCACATGGAAGATCAAAGACAACCTGCACATCGTCCTCCTGCTTCGTCCAGAGTAAAGCAGATCCCCAGCACTCTGGAATCAACACATACAACAAAGTGACGTTTCTTCTCTTCGATAACCACACACTTCACCCAAAAGGCACTGAAGACCAGCAGGGTGACGTGGAAACTGGACACACCACCACAGCAACAGGGACACAGCATTCGGACAACCGCACACTCGGCCCAATGGTGGAACACTAGATAAAATCCCTGAATCTCGGCCATGAGGCTGCTCCTTGAACTAACAGTGCCGTCTGTGGTCGTTCAGTGGACATTCCTTATGCGGGTGTCATGTGTGTACAACAACTCCCGAAGCGCACGCGGATTCCATTTCTAGTTTCCGTTCATTGGCACGTGCTTGTTAAAAAGGTAAATGTGCAAACTTTACTACGCTCTCCTGCGGTTCAACAAATAAAGCCTGGATGGCTCCCACCTTTGCCCACGAGCCGAGAGCGCACATCAAACAGGATCAATAAAGCAGAAACAGTCTTGGCAAACAACAGCTATTGCTTTCAGACGCATTAAGCAGAATATCAGAAAGAATCGCGCGCGTGCAAGTGTCGCATATTTACCCTTGAAGTGCAGCCTTCATCAGTTTTGCTAGACAGGCCCAGGGTTTCACGTGCTCCCTCCATGCCGAGTAATCCAGAACCTCGAAAATGACCCGCAGCGCGAGCTCGTGGTGCTCCGTCAGATCTGAAATCATCATGAAAGGGCAGGTCATTCGCCAAAGCGCCAACATCGTAAAGTGCTCATTCAATAGTAAACATTCATACTTGAAAATGCAATAAAGCTTCAATGAAAACGAGCACCCTTAGGGACTCCTTACCGGTATTTCCGTGGATGGGAAAATAACGAGCAACGGGTGCTTTAGGGAACTGGACTCACTGTACCAAGTTCTGCTCTGGCTTTCCGCCCCTCGCCGGCTTGCAGCAAGTGCAATTTCACGGCGAAAACACCACAGGGCTGCGGGGTTGCATCAAAATGTAATCGAATGGAGCCACCACCTCCCGCTACCGGCCCCGCCTGAATGATCGGGTTAGGTTTGATGAGGACCCAAGAGGCCCTTCCATCGTGTGAGGGTGCCTCGTGGAGTCCCAGCCTCTGTGATTGGCCGCCGTGTCAACAAATAAAGAGATGAAAACCTTGATTTCTTAGCAATCTGAATAATTGTGGGTCGATCAATCAGGCCGGCGCGCCCGGACAGGCAAGGGGCGCCCCCTGTGCAGGGACTCTGGCCGTACCAAAGGATAGCGCCGTGAAGCAGCAGGAGACCAACATCTGGGAACTCTAGGTTTCGCCATCTTTTTCTTAATTCTGCCCACTCTACTTGTAGACAAATTGCTTAGGTTCGGTAACGATATTTGTGACGGATATATATATAATCTTACCGTAAATGATTCACCTGATCAATTACCTAGCTTTGTTTCAGATTAGTTTGCAAAGGGTTTCCCCAACAATGGCTCTCGTACACCACAATGCAGGATCAGCCACCACTACTCCGCTAAATTTAGAAACAACCGCCAAGCAGTGCTTAACTTGTAAAAGAATAAGTGCCAGGGCTTTCGTCAGAAGGGCACTGCAGCTTGCACCACCCATTGCCCCGCTATGCTGCCAATGACAGTACCGACACAACTACTAACCATCGCACTTCGACAAGTGGGGCAGTTCGACCTTTTCCAGGCCCCAAACCTATAAGAATGTCTTGGGCGGCAGGTAATGGTCATTTTTAATGTAGATTGAATTAATACTTAAACTGTTGTTGTCATCTACAAATTAGCAAATAGAGAAAATTCCCTTGATTCAACAATTTGTAGAGCATAAAGTATTATGTCAGAAAGGGAAGTTCTAAATAAGAATTTTTTTTATTTAAAAAACCTGTTTCTCATTGTAAGACATACACAATCATAAAACATTTCATAATACATCAAATCAAATTCGTTAAAAACCTCATACAGTACATGTCAATTCAATCTCAATCACATGAAACAATATAACCCAATTATGACCAGCATAACATGGAGACAGACACAAAGTTTAAGATCCAATTACTCTTCTTTACAAGTGCACATCAAAATGAGCTCTAAAATACAGCTCATTATACATGGATAAATCAGTATATAATTTAATCTGTATTGATTCTTTGATTGTGCTAATCCACAGCGTCGACGCGTTTCGATGGCTTACAATGATATTACCATCTTTGTCAAGACCACATAATTCTGTCTCCCACCACAATTAGTGTTTTTCCTAAAACAAACAAATGAATACAATTACTCTTACTGTCCTGAATTGTACACATGGTTACTTTTCATCTTAAAATTTCTATGCTAGAATATTGGCCCAATCCTTAATTGGATTATATTCTGTGGCCATTATGCAAAACACGGCACATCATCTCGAGTTACAGTTTTTTATCTTTTAACCTGGAATAATCCATTATTTGCCCACCATTTCCCATCGGAGGATACTCAAATATTAGCCCTTTCCTTCATTATATCATGTTCATTTAGGGCAGCAGGCCAAAGACCTAAAGGTTACAGTTACTTCATGTTATTCTTTTAATATATGGTTGCTACAAAACTCAATATTATACTCCTCTATATTTCCTTGAATGCAGGCACATTCTCACCTTGGTATAGGGGGACTTTTCTATATGCTCCTGGCTCTATAGATAGTGAGATAAACACCAACTCTCCTTCTATTGCCCTCGTAAATTCGAGTAACGTGTTCCACCTCATCTAAGATAAAGGGAAGGAGATATGCGGATTAGCTTCAATTAGTTCTTTCCCGCCGTTGGAAATAAACTGGCTATATTGGACCCTTGTCCCTGCTATCGTTCACGTAGTTACCTTTCCGTGATTCTTAGGGGCTTATTTTTCATAAACTGCCTCTTCCTACGATTATGGTCCGAGGTTCCCACACCACGAAGATATGCTAAAATCCTCTTCTTTTTGACAGCGAGTCTACAGAGAGGACGAGGTGGGTGGGGGGGGAAGAGTAGATATATTGTATGTATAATTGTCAAAGGGACATGCTTTCCTCAATCGACATTCATTTAAAAGCCTCTGTTCCCTTACCTAAATTCCGCTGTTTTCTCTCCGTCGTGTTTGTTACCGGATCGGAGCAAAATCGCTCTCCTGTTTTTGCACTTCCTATTTATATGTTGTATCCATCGCGCTCATTGGTTCACCTCCCTCACATGATGCGTGCTCGGGTGCTATCATACTAAGCCACGCAGGGATTGGCTGCCACAACCACCTGGTCTAGTATTCCTCCGCATCGAAACGCGTCGACGCTGTGGATTAGCACAATCAAAGAATCAATACAGATTAAATTATATACTGATTTATCCATGTATAATAAGCTGTATTTTAGAGCTCATTTTGATGTGCACTTGTAAAGAAGAGTAATTGGATCTTCCATTTTGTGTCTGTCTCCATGTTATGCTGGTCATAATTGGGTTATATTGTTTCATGTGATTGAGATTGAATTGACATGTACTGTATGAGGTTTTTAACGAATTTGATTTGATGTATTATGAAATGTTTTATGATTGTGTATGTCTTACAATGAGAAACAGGTTTTTTAAATAAAAAAAATTCTTATATAGAACTTCCCTTTCTGACATAATACTTTATGCTCTCCAAATTGTTGAATCAAGGGAATTTTCTCTATTTGCTGGTATAAAGTACCCGACTTCCCTTGAGTTTCAAGGGGTCCCTCTCAAATCTTTTTTATATTATGTCATCTACAAATTAGCCAGACAGCACCACCTTGTAGTAGACTGTCACAAGCACCGGAGTTGACAATTAAGTGGCAGTGCCGAGCACCGGAAACCACTGGCTCAAATTAAGCACTGCCGTCAAGTCTGCATTAATTTCTGAGGCATTGGTAGGAACCACCTTAATCAACATAAAAGAGCTGTCAAACGCAGGTTTGTTTTCGTAGGTTTTTTTCTTTCTTCAATAAGAAAATCCAGAAGCAGGATTTTATTTTTGAAAAAGAAAAAAAAATGCCCACCTTGCATTAGACAGTTTTCACTGCCCCTTACTGCTAAGGTTTTCCTGGCGGTGACAGGCCAAGAAAACTAACCTGTATGTTCTACCATCAAAATTAGGTGCGAGGACAAAGAGGTCAACTTCAGATGGCCCCACTCTATCGAGTCATCAAAGGGGTATAGGAAAGTGGATTATTAGTAGGTGGGATATTCACCTTCAGCTAGTAATACCACAATCACTAATAGGTCCAGTCAAGTCTCAATAAATTAATCCTTGCTCCACCCTTGGTAGGTTGGCAGACGAGCAGATAGGCTTAGCTTAGGAGACAGTCATGTGGAGACAGTCATGTGTAAAGCATTTACTATCACCAAAACAGTAAATAAGTAAAAGACAAAACTTAATAAAATCCAACACCAATTTAGAAAAACTGAAAATATGTTTATATCTTTAAAATGACACCAAAAATACATAAATACAATGTAGGGACCCAGAGATATGAGTTTTTAAAGATTAAATAAATTGTGCATTTTAGCACCAAAAAGCTTAAAGCGCCACTCCCGGCTATCTGGTCAAAAGGACCGGGACAAAGTCAAAGTTTTAAGGACGACTGGGATAAAGCGAGGGTCAGATAGGTTAAGTGCTAGGTCCCAGTTGAAAGTTTCCCTTCCGACTTAATTGTTTTCTTGGAGCTTTTATCTTGTCAACAGGCTCCTTGGCAGGTCCTCGGGCTTCTCGCATTCAAAGTTTGATTCAAAGACAGTGGCTTTCTGTAGCACGATGCCTCGGTGAGTCTCTGTAAGTCTTTGCCCTCGATGTTGACAGCGAGGTGCTCCAGAGCCTCCAGCAGGACAAACCAGCGAGGTCAGAATGATTCGCAAGTCAGCTGCAGCAGCTTGACTCTCGACATCGAGCCGGACTACTCCTGGAGCTTTTCTGCAAAACTTTGCAGAAAGTTTCTTTCTTTGCAGTTCTTGTAGTTTCTTTAGGAAAAATAAGGGTACACTAGCTCAGTCCAAGAGTTCAGAGACTCCGGACTGCCTCTTGGGGGCTAAGACTTAATTTCCCACAATGCACCTGCACAGTATAGGAAGAATCCAGTTGCAACTGGTCAGCTGGGGGTGACCCTCTCTTTGTGCTTGCACGTGACTTTATCCAGCTCTGTTGTACCTGTTACAGATCAGGAAGTCCACTTCTTTTCCTTTGAGTAAGGCACAGCCCTTTCTTTGTTTAGCCTTGAGAGTGCAGCAGGTGCAGTCCTTGAGTGCAAGCCTTCCATAGTGCAGTCAGAGAGCCCAGCAGGTCAATCCTTTTGTTCAAGACAGTATTCTGAGAAGCTCCTGCAGCTCTCCCATATTTATCCTCCATCTGGGCATGCAAGGGGGGGCAGCCCAACCCAAAAGGGCTAAAGTCAACTCCCTCTGCTATGACCACTTCCTGTGAAATGTGGCATATGTTTCAACCAGAATGGACTGATCTCCCAAAAATCAAAATGGAGAAAATGTCACCCTGGTGTGTGTGTCTGTGTAACCCAACCCAAAGGTGTATCTGACAACTCACTACACACCCCTTCCAACCCGTCTCCTAATCTAATTAGGGGTGGCTCCTTCCTGGCTTGGATCAAGGAAGTGGGGGCTGGCATGGGTCCTGTGACATCTGGTCTCCTGCCTTTGAAGTTCAGCGTATCTCCCCAGCCTTCTTCCTCCCCCTGGCTTCTCCAGGAAGCAATCTCCTACCCCCCAAATGTCTGTATTATTTCAGCCCCAGGCCTCTTCAAACCTACTCAGTGAGTAGCTTGGCTCAGGCTGTCAAAGGCAGACCAATCAGAAGAGGCTGCTACAGGGCTGCATTAGGTAACCTTAGGATAGTAAGTTGTAAAACTACTTTCCTGTAATAGTTCTAATAAATCTGACCTTGGCAAGTTGTTGGATTTATTGTAACCATTATTTTAATTTTGTGAAAGATCTTGCCAGCTAGTTTCCAAGGACAGATGGACATTATTAAGTTTAATAAACTCTTCCCATGTTAGGCTATGGGGCTAGTAACACTACATTAGGGAAAAACCACTTTGACTGGTTTTTACTACCAGGCCTTAAAAACGCCTTTTATATTGCCCCTGCTTTTTATAACAATGCACACTGCCCTTGGGGCACCTACGGTAGACCTCAGGACTCACTTATCAGCAATAAGGCAGTTTTGGACTTTGGAAGTACTTGTAATTCCAAAGTCGAATTTGGACATAGTTTTATTGTAATACCAGCCATCAAGGCAGGCCTGGCTTTAAATTGACAGCATACACCAGAGCAGTGCACACTTAAGTGCATTATGTCCACTGGGGTCTCTAGTTCTACGTGCCCTACCATATACTAGACACTTGCAGGTAGGTTATCTTTGCCAATTTGAATTATACCAATTACCATACACCTTTAGAGGACAGAGCACTGGCCCTGCTTAGCCAAGCCCAGGGCACTTTCAGAGTCAGTAACAATCAGCATCAGTCAAAAAATGGGGGTACCAGGGCAAAAAGGATCACTTTCCTACAAGGGGTGTAACCGTAGCGAAGATGGAGTAGTCTCCATTGTGGTTACACCAAAGATCGTCCTTCATTTAATTGGACAGGCAGACCATTATGTTGGCTGTAAGATTAATCCAACGCCGTTGTGATGGAGTATACTTACCTCCAACCTATAGATGAGCCCCATGGCAACACTGGAGTACATTAGGCACCAACCAGCGTGTGGAGTGAGATACTGGACTTTTTCCTTGCATGCAGAGAGGAACCAAGAAAGTAATGGCGGCAACCTCCCGGACCCGGTGAACAGGGCAGGTCTACTACAGGGCATACTGCGCACTAACTCCCTAAAAATTCTTTAGGCACCAGGCGCTATGCTTATACCACCGGGTACTGTTGAAGCCTGGGGTTCTACCGAATAGGGTAGATCCAGGTACTTTAACCATCTGACACCCTTTGTCCGTGAGTAGATAAATTCACCACATATGTTTTAGGTGTAGAACATTAATCTTGTCTAGGTCCTGAAGAATCGCAAGGATACCCTTCCTACAGCGAGAAACATGTTGACCCACACTGAGTAAAACATGGACTTACACTAAACGAGACATTATTCTCGGGCTAGTGCCTTGTTTTCTGTCCCTCACTTTTAAACTAGTGTAGGAGACCCCCAGAATAAATCTCGTTCATGTCAGGTACTCCTTTCCCTATTTTAATTCACTACACTATTCTACACCCCTTAGCCCCCACACCTGCACTTCACCATACGGCATCCGGATAAGAAGATCTCCGATAAAGAGCCACTATTACAGGGAGCCCGTCGGGTATTGCACCGCCGACCCGACGAGGAGCAGCCCATATGATGAAGCATGACACCTGCAAGGGTGTGTGAGGGCATTACTATCCGGAATATGGATTTCCCACAAAGACCCCAACTCTCGGGCTAGTGGGACTCCTTGTCTTCTCTGACTCTGTATTTCTAGCTTTCTCACATGAGAGGAACGGCATAAAACTTGTTTTTGTGGCAACCACTACAGCACATAATGTGTTTTCATATATTTGGATCTTATTTGTCACAGCACTAACTCCCATGGTAGAATGGGAGTGGTGAAGAATCTGCGGAAGGATTACAATGCTCTAGAAATATTTTTATTGAAAAAAGTAACTTTTTCTTCAAATGGCTACTAGTCACTGCATACCTGAGGTGTGAGGACATAGTGCTTGGCAACTGCAAGCAAAGAGGTCAATGTAGCCGTCCGGCAGATGACGGCAACCAGAACACTTCCGATGAGGGCTGTGAAGTGAAGGATGACATGCCTTTAGTTGTTTGAGCATGAATATCATCCAGAGAGTTTTTCTTTGTCATGACATGAAAGACCTTGATGAAGAGGATGACCCAGCATAAAAAGCTGCATTTGGTCACCCCCTTGCCATTCTTAGCTTCAGCAAAGCTCTCTACAGTTGATCATTCACTATGCCCGGCATGTCTGGGGTCCAGTCTATGAAGCTGCTCCTCCTAGGTTGGATGTGGAGAACGGAAGAAAGTTGGAAGTGTAATACACTGAACAATATTTGAAATGAAGAAACCACCTTGGGTATGAAGGATGGGTAGGTATGAAGAATCAACTTATCGAGGTGGAAAACGGTAATGGGTGGACAAACTGATGGGACCTGAAGTTCTCCAACACCATGTGCCAAAGTTATTGCCACCAACAGAAATATCCTCAGAGTAAAAGTAAAACTGTGCAACTATACACCGGCTCAAATTAGGATGCTATTAAGAAAGCCAAAATTAGGTTTGAATCCTACTGAGGAAGAATCAATGGTGTTGGAATTACACACCAGAACAAACCCTCCAGAAAAGGCACCATTATCTGCCAATCATTTAAACAGGGAAGGTTGATTAGACAAACACCTGAAGGCACACCGGGCCACCTTATAACCCTCAATTGTCGTCACTGCTAGACCCGGTGGGTAATGCAAATCGCAAGACATCAGAAAGGTAAAACAAACGGGTTGATGCCTTGCGACTCACACCACTGGACAAACTTAGCCCAGTGACCTGCGTACAAGGATTTAGTGGCAGGTTTCCTGGCTGCCATGATGATATCTGAGACTTCGGAAAACCAAAGGGTATGATGGACGGAGGGTTGAACATTGCAAGCACTCACCCCCAGTCATCTGATCTGGGTTTAATCCATCATTTTTTAGCTCACTCCGCCACCTCACTTCAGACATGGCCATATGCAAATCAGCCTGACCCTGTGCCTCATGGGAACAGTACAGCCCGAACTGCCAAGCCATGTCTTCCCTGGACCGGAAACAAGCATCCTGGGACCGGTTTCTGGCTAATCAGCCGTCATCAGCCAGGCTAGCTTGAATCCAGTGGCAAAGTGAGCAAGGGACCCACGTCTGGGCATACCCTGCCAACTTAGTTTAGACATGGCCATATTTGTCTGAACTGGGGTGGCGGAGTGAGCTAAAGAATGATGATGGATTAAACCCAGATCAGTTAAATTTGTATTTAACCAGTTAATGCGCACTCATGCCTGAACTCCTGACAGGTTTCAATGATCTATATACACACTCAGATGGTAAAATATGCACTTGTAAGAAAATGTGCAAATCTACTGCTGTTTAAAGATTCTTTACTAAAATCCCTATATTTTTTTAATCATCTGGCCTGTCAATCTGTACAGCTATTGGCCTGGCGTCATGATTGAAAGCATTTTGAATCCCTCAAAAACAACCCAATTTCCTTTTTTATCCACATTTAAAAATTAACGCAGACAGGAAAATAAATGGTTTTCTGTATGTATTTATCTGCAAAAAATCAGTAAAAAGGGAAAACAGGGAGCCTTAATTAAATGCGACTAGTGGGCCTGCAGCACCAATTGTGCCACCAACTAAAGTAGCACTTAAAAAGATATCTCAGGCCTGCCACTGCATTCTGTAGTGCAGTTTTAAACTGCCACATTGATGTGGCAAAATAAACCTTTTGCCAGGCCTAAACCTTCCTTTTTAATGCATTTAAGTCACCCCTAAGGTAGGCCCTAACAGTTTATAGGGCAGGACGCATGGGATTTGAAACAATAGGACATGTGTACCAATGTTTTATATGTCCTGGCAGTGAAAAACGCCTCAGTTGTTTTTCACTACTGTTACACCTACCTCTACAATTGGATAACATTGGGTTTCCTGATTATATTTAATTAGTGCTAACTTTGGATTGGGAGCAAATAGAGATGGGCTGTTTAGACTGAAATTAATTGTCATTTAAAATCCTCCTAACTGGTAAAGTGTTTTTATTTTTTTAAACTTCTTTTTATTAGTTTCATTCGTAGTCATGCATACAGTGGTAATCAATATTTCAGCAAGCACTTAATACATCAGTACATTATCAAGGGGAAGAGAGTCACCGTTACATAATATCCTCTGCTCGATCTCTACTTCGTCTCATCTCAAGTTCCAACGTCGGGGAGATACAGATATTTCCATGATATTCGTTCCATTTGCCCCATTTTTTGTCCCACTTCTTTGGGCATCCCAGAGTTATAAATACTTCCTTTTCTGCAATCATACATTTATCAACTTCCTTTACCTATGTCTTGATAGTCGGTGAGCTTGACGCCCCCCACCCCTTAGCTATTTCTCTTTTGACAAGGGTATATCCAAGTGTGGCTAGTTGTTGTTCCACCTCTGTGAGATCTGTTGCCGCCCATATATTAAGTAGGCCCAACCCTGGTGTAAGAGTCAATGCTTTCCCCAAGGCAGTTTGGATGTGAGTCGTGGCTGCCTCCCATAGTTGTAGGAGCTCCGGGCACTCCCATATCGTATGGTAAAAGGTAGCTGTTTGGCTGCAGCCCCAGAGACAGAGTGCATCAGCCCTGGCCCCTATCTTTGCCAATGTCACTCCTGTTAAATATGATCTATGGAGAATTCTAAATTGTATCAGTCGGAAGCGGAGGATGATGGCCGCCTCTTTAGGGGACATCAGGGAAGCCTGCCAGTCCTCGTCTTCGAGTGGTCCCAGGTCTCCCTCTCACTGCTCTTTAAGCTTGTGTAGTGTGTCAGGTAGGTTATTACATAATTTTTTATAGGTCAATGAAATGGCTTTGGAGTGTAATGGCCCATCTAGCAGCCTATCTTCCATCGGTGACAACTCTGGTATCTTTGCAAGGTCTGGCAGGGCTGTGGTGAGGGCGTGCCAGACTTGCATGTATCTAAACAGTTCCCCCTGCGCCAACGTATATTGTTCCTGGAGCTCCTTAAAACTGAGGATCGACCCCCCTTTTGACCAAGTCTCCGACCACGGAAATTCCGATGGTGTCCCACCTTTCAAAGCCGGGTTGATGGCAGAGAGAACCCAACTTCTGGGCATAATGGTGTTGCTTTTGGGAGGACATTTGACCACCCCAGTCGTGAATTAACCTGGTGCCAGATAGCTACTGTATGAGAGAGAGGCCCCAAATAACACCCTCGCTTCACTTTAGAGTACAGCGCTCCCAGGTAACCTGAACATCCATTCTGATATCGGTCTAGCATATATGCAGGATCGTTGGGAGAGTGGTAGATCCACTGGTTTATCACCACTAGTTGCGAGGCCCAGTAGTAGAGTCTAAGGTCTGGGAGGGCTGTTCCTCCATCATACCATCCTTTTGTCAATTTTTTGGTGGCAATGCGGGGGGCCCTTTCGTCCCAGAGCAAGGTTTGAACCTCACTCTCCACTGCTGAGAAATACGTGTCTTGAACTCGGTGTGGGCAATTCTGGAGAATATATAAGAAGCGGGGAAGAGCCAGCATCTTAAACAAGGCAGCACGACCTACCAGAGACAGGGGCAGGGATCTCCAATGTTTAACATCTGATTTGAGCCGGGCCAGTGAGGGGGCTAAATTGCGATTGTAAAAGAGGGTAGGGTCAGATGTGGCATATATTCCCAGGTACCGAAAGCCCTCCACTGCCACCTCGATCATGCAGTTCGGTGGGAGACGGGGAACCTGCCCCGGAGCATAAACAGTACCGATTTATTCCAGTTTCTTTGATAACCCAAGTATTTCCCAAAGTTCGCGAAGATGTCCAGGACACCGCAAATGATTTTATATGGGGAGGCTAGGTACAGCAAGATATCCTCTGCGTAAAGGGATATACGATCTTCCTGACCCTCCGTCCATTTGGGGCCCCTCACCATCACATCCCGATGGATCCAGGCGGCCAGCGGTTCCAGCATCAAAGAAAATATCAGTGGGGACAGAGGACATCCCTGCCGGGTTCCCCTCCGCAGTGTGAATGTTCGTGAGGTATAGTTAATAACCCTCACTTGGCCCTGTATATCTGTGTATAGTAATTTAACCCAGCCTAAACATTTCAGGTCAAATTCCATCTTTGCCAAGACTTCGAATAGGTACGGCCATCCTATTGAATCAAACGCCATAGAGGCATCTAGGATAGCACTACTGCGTCTTCTTCCAGGAATTTCCTACGTGTCAGCACATTGTTAAGGCGGCGGATGCTTAGTGCTGTATTGCTCTCCGGCATAAACCCAGATTGGTCCGGATGTACCAACGATGCGATAACCGAAACCAGCCTGGTGGCGAGAACTTTAGCTAGGATCTTAGCTTCCGCGTTGATTAATGAAATCGGTCAGTATGAGCCGCATTGATCGCCAGGCTTCCCTGGCTTGGTAACGTGGGTTTCAATGTGTAACAAAAGGGTGTGCAGTTCCTAAAGGGGAAACGGAGGTCTTTTCTTCGTGATGCCCTCACACACCCCGAAGGATGTCATGCTTCATCATTGGGCCAAGCTCCTTGTCGGGCCGGCTCTGCAATGCCCGACGGGATCCCGTAAATGGGGCTCTTTAGCGGAGATCTTTTGAAGAAACCATGGGGTGAGTGCGAGTGTGAGGGCAGTGGGTTAAAATACGTCTAGATTTGTCCTTTTCTTGTATGTCTTTATTGATGTGGTAGCTCAGGCTTAATTAAAAGGGGCCCAGAGCAGGGTAGGATAGACGCAGTCCGGCTGCCACCTTTCCACAAAGCAACGACGTGCTCTGCATCCCCCGTCAGCAGAAGACTAATTTACCACTGCAGGTCTCCGACCCAGGTAATAGTCTACTAGGGCATCTTCTACCTTGTCTGGTCATCAACCTCAATCGGGAGTTCCAGACTCTTTAGTTAGTGCAGCACTCACCTTTAGTTTCTATGGTTCTGATGAAGTGCCACCTGACCCGTTGGGGACAATAGACCCACTACACCTTGACAGCCCTTTAGGTACATTATACCCAGATAGGGCTCCAATACCTTTTAATTAAGCCTGAGCCTGACACCAGTATTTTACCACCCCAGACAGTTTGGAGTGTTGACAGAGGAAGGGAAGAACTTTCCAGAACCAGGTGTAGAGGTAAGGCAAGATGACTGTCTGACTGAGATAGACAGACACCCCCCCAAATATTCAGATCACTTCTAGACCTGTGGAAGACTCAGAAGAAGCACTGCACTGCTGCTGGAAGCACTGTCCTGCTGCCTGAGGGAGGAAGACTGGACCTGCTCCCTGAACTCAGGAACACCAGAGTGACTCAAAGGGCTAGTTGGATGGCATCCCGAGGCCTTGAACCTGTTAGAATGAAAATGTCTTCGCTATGTTGCTTGCATATTGCTCTGCATAAGTTAGCATTTGCTGCACCATTTTATGTCTGGCCGCCATTTTGAGCCATAATCGAAACTAATCTCTCTCCGTTTCTGCGAGAAGCAGCGGTGGTAATTTTCTTTTTCTCCAAGGTTGGGCCTTGCTGTACTAATGAATACACTTTTCTTATTAGCACATACCTTTCCCACTAGATAGAGGGCTGCCCCCACTAATCCAGCGATGGGCACAGGCAGAACGACCTTGGCATGGAGATAGTGTGTGCCCGGTCCCAGGATCGAAACCTATTCTTCTGTACCTTCTTTGTGTAGCTGCCTCCATCTGAAAATTCCCACTCTGGGTGTGCCTTCATTGGTTCTGAATCGGACATAATGTATCACCATGTTTGCTGATGTCAGTCCCTCTGCAGCAATCCCTAGAGACTGGGCAGACTAGGCTCCCCTCAAGTGTATCTGAATGATTATACTTAGTTTGTATTCTCTACTGTCTGACCGACTCTTCATTTGTATGGAAGGCTGAGAGGTGGTCGTGAGTGACCCAGGTGGCCCTAATCGGGTCACTTCCTTCAATCCCTGCTGCTGGAGTGAGCCCTAACCCCTCCAGGTGGTACCCCCAGGTCTTGGACCATTAGAAGTGGTGTTGGTGGTACTACTTATGCCTAATCTTAAAAGCTGGGACTTGTATGTTTTTCCAAGAAAAACTACATGTAGAATCAAGAGGAGACCAGGACATTCCTACCAACAGTGTACCTCGAAGGTCGACCCGACTCAGCCGTAGCTCCCACTATGTTATTTTCTGTAGAAGCAAATCATTTTCAGCTGGACCTCCAGACGAAGGTATTCAACCTCTTGGAGCCCACTTCAGTTACAGCCTGCAAGCCTCGTCCTGCTGGAGGAATCAGATTTCCCTAAAAACCACCTCTTAACTGCAACCTAGTCCAGAGGCTCCCCAATGATGACTCCTTGGACACAGCCTCCTGCCTTGCCCCGCTTAAGACTTAACCTTCTCCAAGAACTTTGCTAAAGTCCAATGGTAAGCCGAGACTGGGCCCAATCCACATCTTGTAATTGACCCAAGCTCCACCTCAGTCGGCCTTAAATTTTGACTTTGACCCAGTCTTGCACCACCAGATACCCACGGTTGGCACTTTGATCTTTTAGGCGCTAGATTCCACTAAAAACTTAATAACTCCAGATTTACTGATTGGATTTAGTTTGTTTTTGTGTCACTTTATTTATTAATATTTAATTTATTTTTCTACATGGGTTTGAGATTTTTGTTGTGTTTTCACTTTACTGCTGTTTGTGTGCTGCATAAACACCTAACACATTGCCTTACTGCTTTTGTGCAAGCTACCAGAGGGTTAAGCACTGATTAATTTACTAACTTTTTGTGGTTCACCCTGACAAGGATTGTGTTGATTACTTGAGTTGGGCATCCACCTCTTTCAACTAGTAACCCAATTTCTTTCTTCAAGAGTACAAGATGCTTGTAGGCAATTGTTTTACAGTGCAAAATGAGTTGTGCTTATCTGTTTCATTTAAGCATTTTAAAAACATTTTAAAAAGTAACTTTTTCTTCTCAGTAATCTACATGGATATTCACTGACTGACAATAATGGTAACATGGCTTGACAGCGAGTCATTGAACAGTGTATGGGTCGGCACTAAATGGGATGTCATCTTCTTTGGTGTTCTTCACGTGAATCAATCAATCATAGCATTTGTATAGCGCGCTACTCACCCGGAAGGGTCTCAAGGCGCTGGGGGAGAGGGGTCCGTTACTGCTCGAAGAGCCAGGTCTTGAGTTGCTTCCTGAAGGAGAGATGGCCCTGGGTCAGCCGAAGGTGGATGGGGAGGGAGTTCCAAGTCTTGGCTGCCAGGTAGGAGAAGGATCTTCCTCCGGCGGTGGCTCTGCGGATGCGTGGTACAGCGGTGAGGGCGAGGCTGGTCGATCGTAGCTGGCGGGTGGGCGTGTAGAAGGTCAGGAGGTTGTTGAGGTACATGGAGCCCAGGTCGTGGAGAGCCTTGTGTGCGTGGGTGAGGAGCCTGAACGTGATCCTCTTGCTGACGGGGAGCCAGTGCAGGTCTCTCAGGTGGCCGGAGATGTGGCTGTGTCAGGGGATGTCCAGGACGAGTCGTGCGGAGGCGTTCTGGGTGCGTTGGAGTCTTTTCTGAAGTTCGGCTGTGGTTCTGGCGTAGAGGGTGTTCCCGTAGTCCAGTCGGCTGGTGACGAGTGCCTGGGTGACCGTCCTCCTGGTTTCGGTGGGGATCCATCGGAAGATCTTACGGAGCATGCCCAGGGTGTTGAAGCATGATGATGAGACGGCGTTGACTTGTCTGGTCATCGAGAGGGAGGAGTCCAGGATGAAGCCCAGGTTGCGTGCGTGGTCCGTTGGCTTGGGAGTGGTGCCCAGGGCAGGGGGCCACCAGGAGTCGTCCCAGGCGGAGGGCGATGATCCCAGGATGAGGACTTCAGTCTTGTCTAAGTTCAGTTTCAGGCGGCTGTTCTTCATCCATTCGGCGACGTCTTTCATCCCTTCCTGGAGGCTAGTTCTGGCGGTGGCGGGGTCGTTGGTGAGGGAGAGGATCAGCTGGGTGTCGTCGGCGTAGGAGATGATGTTGAGGTTGTGTTGGCGTGCGATGGCTGCGAGGGGGCTCATGTAGATGTTGAAGAGGGTTGGGCTGAGTGATGATCCTTGTGGTACGCCACAGATGACTTCGGTGGCGTCGGATCTGAACGGGGGAGGCGGACTCTCTGAGTTCTTCCGGCGAGGAACGAGATGATCCACTTCAGTGCCTTCTCTTGGATCCCGATGTTGCTGAGGCGCTGTACTAGGGTGCGGTGGCAGACGGTGTCGAACGCTGCAGAGAGGTCCAGGAGGATGAGGGCCGCTGTTTCTCCGTTGTCGTGCAGGGATCTGATGTCATCGGTGGCTGCGATCAGTGCGGTCTCGGTGCTGTGGTTTGCTCGAAAACCGGACTGCGAGGGGTCCGTTCGTCTCTAGGAAGGCGGCAAGCTGTCTGTTGACGGTCTTCTCGATGACTTTGGCAGGAAAAGGGAGGAGCGAGATGGGGCGGAATTTCTTGAGGTCGGTGGGGTCCGCTGTTGATTTCTTCAGGAGGGCGCTGAGCTCGGCGTGCTTCCAGTTCTCCGGGATGAATGAGTGCTTTAACATCAACAATGATGGCGAGTAAGCCAATGGAGTCTTGTGCCTCACTGTCGGCAGTGGGAAGACTGGTGTTCATTGTTCCTTTTTCTGAATCTCTGAGGAGGGGACGAAGTGTTCTGGCTGCGATGAGGTGAAGGCAGGAGCTTAGCTCCTACAGGCTTCTCACTTGGCAGAAGTCCACAAGCATCAGATTCTGAGGCGGCACTAGAGTATTCGCTACTGCTCAGGTAAATTACTTCCCAAACGCTAAATGTCATCAAGGACTGTTTATGACAGATGACGCAGTTCTGTATGGATGTCTAGAACCGGATGCACAGCTTGTGATGGTGTATTTTAGGTTTTTTTCTTTCCACACGAGGGACACTGGAGAAACAGTGAAGGCGCGGTGCCTGTTAGGAAAAGCGTCAGAAATTACATCCATGATAAAATTGACAGTGCAAGGAAAAACACCAAAAGATACTGATTGGTGTGGAGTTCTTCCAAAAGTTTAGCAAGGGTCAGTCAATATATAAAAAATTGACAGAGCCCTCTGTTCACTCATCCTGCAGATAATCATGAGTTGTACTGCTGGAGCAGAGTTTTCTGTTGAAAATCTATTGGGTTTTTAAGCTCCAGTTTCGTCTATATGTTTTGATTTAAAAACACTAATTTGAAACAAACTAATTAATAGTTTGTTTTGTTTTGATTAACCAACATTTACTAATGAGAGAAATTACACGTGGGACGCATATATGTTGCTTAATAATAATGTGCAGGTTTAACTAAATGCATGTTGCTAAAGTGCTGTTTGTTTAAAGCACAAAAACGCTTTTGAAATAACGTGTACTAATGCTTCATTGTGTTGCAAAGAGCTAGATAATTACATACACATAAGGGTATTAGTGGGGTTAACACTGTTTAATCACTATGCTGTGGTAACGTTGTTTTTGTCTCTTTTAATTAAGATGGTCTGTTTTGGCCTATGATAAAATGGCTGCCATTTACAGCCTGTACTCGAGTGATCGGATTCTGATGAGAGGGCCTTGCTGAACATGGTTGAAAGTCACCTGACCATGGCTTCTGCTGGAGTTTTGAAAGTTTCCGTGATGACAGTGACTCCAGGCAAGCGTCCAGATGACCTTGGAGGACAAGAGAGCCACAATGAACTTTGTGATTACAGTGGTGGTTCCGAGGAGATGTGTGTGCGAAAGAAACATTTGCAAAACACGAGTTTCCTTCTTCCGTCTTTTTATTTTTGTGATTTTTCTGAGCGGAGATTTTCCAAATGTAGCAATGCTACATCCTTTCCTGCTCGCTCTGCTCAGCGGTTTAACGGATATTCAGAACATTTAATGTTGCGTTATTTTTTGTAAGATTTGCTATAAGTATTGTTAGCCCAGAGAGGGTCTAAGGCCACTTCTTCCCAAACCTGCGTTGGTGAGGATCGATGCTGTGAGGACGGCGACTCGGGAGACTTCTACTGAGAGACCTGTCCTGACCCATTTATGACATTTAGCTAGAATAGGTAATTATGAGAATAATGATTTTGCTTTTGATTGAATTTCATTTGAACTAATTTTAGATAAAATACCATTATTTTAAATACAGTGTTGGTGGTTATTTCTTGTTGTTTATTGAGTACTCTATTTTGATTATTGTTGTTTAGATCATGACTCAGGACAGTATCAAACAGGTCCTATTGGCCTCACTGTAGATACAGGGTGTTTAGGAGTTTTCTCTCCGCAGGTTCAATCCTGATAGAGTAATCGAGTGTATGTTAGTGAAATGGGCCCAAGTGTGTGATGAGTGCATGTGCGTGTATCTGTGAAATTACTCTATCCGTGGAAGTAGGGAGAATTTGTATGCCCTGATCTGCACCAGTACCTCAACCACCAAAGCTATGCCCTCAGCAATAGAAGGGTCAGCTTGGGATGGCCGGAGTCTGAAGGCATGGTCGTGTTGTATTTACTCTCTATGTGTGGCCTCCAAAAACGTGTTAGGAAACTTTATATGCTGCAGTATATTTATTGACAAATTAAGAGTTCAAAAACTAAAAAAAATAAAAATAAAATAAAAAAAAGGAAATTTGCGTCCAGATAGGCATTAATGAGAAAATAAAAACATAATTCCTAGTAAAGTCTGCAAGGATCCCCTTAGTGAAGACCATGAGATAGAGACGCTGGGCCTTTAGAGCAAATCGCTTGTTGTCTTCCAAGATCACAGATTAGTACAGCCAAGGGGCAGCAACACCAAAGAGGCATCTCTCACAGTGTGAAACGGGAACTTACTAGATCATGTAGTGTAGTTTGTAGTAAATGTTGAAGTAAACTTCTCGGGTCTTAAAGTGTTTTGTTTATTTAGGACGTGTCCTGGGGTCCTCATGCCTTAAATAATCTCAGTAACACAAATAACACTGAGGACTGCAAACAATGGATTCACAATGACCCAAAGTGATTCCAGCCCCTCTACCCATGGCTAATAATTCACGAGAGGAAAGATATCCCATTTAACTTGAGACAGTAGAGGATTTCTGAGAGGCAGCATCATAGCTGCAGATTAATTTACAGACATAGGGATAATGTATCAGCTGGCCGAAAACTGAAATTTTTGACTCATTGCTGGATCCTATTTCGTGATGTCTGTGGCCAGTTCTTAACCATCATCTACGTGCAAACTTCGGTTTATTGACATGCCCAATGCTAGTTTGTGTGGACAAGAGTGGGAGGCTCGGTGTCTGGATCTGCTTTAGAAAATACTCTGCACTTTGTGGAGATCTGCCCTGGGGGAGCAGGGTGCAGGCCAGCAGAGGAGAGCATTTACCTCCTGGCCCCGAATGCACCAGGTTTCTTGGGGTATGGATGGCCAGCAGAAGCACCTCTTTGAATCTCCTGGACAGACAGGAAAGCTTAGCACTGTCCCACCTATTTAGGTCCTGTCACATATCAATACAGCCATTATTGCAAAGAATGAAGGCTTCCCCGTCCATATACTGCAATGACAGCAATCCTTTGGAAAACTCAAGCCACTTTTGTTTGGGGAAAACTTCATTTATCCCGAATGACTGCTAAAATCAACCAATGCTGCTGAAAGTGAGCTAATCAACATTTGAATGATGCCATTTGTGATGTTCTGTGTTCATTGTTGCTCTCTGTGAAATCAATGTATACCACTCTTGCTAAGAGGAAAAGTTTTCTTCCAAGTAAGACTGGCCCTGATTTATCTTCACATGCTGCGGAGCCCCTTTATTTGCTTTACGTTGCTACTTCAGGATCAGAGCCCTCAGACGTCTTATGTGCTGAAGGAGCTTTTAACGTAAATTATTTACTTCATTTATGTTATGTTATGTTAATAGTTTATAAAGCGCGTGAATCACCCCCAAGGGGGTCTCTCGGCGCTAACAAGGCAGTGCGGGGCGGCTGAAGCAATATCATTCTGCGAAGAGGGTGGTCTTCAGTATCTTTCTGAACCTAAGGTAGTCGGAGCATTGCCTCAGGGGAAGGGCGAGCTGATTCCAGATCATAGGAGCTTGATAGGAGAAAGATTTACCTCCGAACCGTGTTCTCTTAATTCTCGGAGTAAGTAGCAGAGATTTGGAACAGGATCTCAGGTCGCGACTGGGAGTATATTGGTGGAGTCTCGCAGCCAGATATGGGGGGCCGGGTCCCCACAGTGCTTTGTGTGTCAAGCAGCAGAGCTTAAACTTGATCCGTTTCCGCACTGGCAACCAATGAAGTTGTTGGAGCAGCGGGAGTGAAGCTGATCTATACGGGCCATTAGTAACTAATCGTGCCGCGGTGTTTTGAACCACCTGCAGACGGCTAAGCGCAGACTCATTAGCAGAGACCAAGAGAGCATTACAGTAGTCCAATTTATTCAGTACGAGTGCCTGAACAAGTGTCTTGCGGAGAGAGTCCGGGAGATAGGGAAGGGCTTTCCTCAAAAGGCTCAGAGTAAAAAAACATGCGCCAACTGTATGAGATACATGGTCCTTCATAGACAGAGCCTGATCAAAGCGCATACCCAGATTTTTTGCTGTTGACTTGGGCAGAGGAGCAGGGCCCAGTTCCGTTGGCCACCAAGTGGGAGGCCACATGATGGGGGCATCTCCGAAGAGGATGATCTCCGTTTTATTTGCATTCAGCTGGAGAAAATTGCTACTCATCCACTGCGAGATGGCCAACATACCTGAGGCAAAAGATGTATGGGCTGTCAGAGAGGATTTATTAAATGGGAAGATAAGTTGGGCATCATCCGCATAAGATACGGGGATGAACCCGAGAGATATTAAAATAGAAGCAAGGGGGACCACATAGATGTTGAATAATATGGGGCTCAAACAGGAGCCCTGTGGCACACCCTTTGGTCAGATTTTCGGTGGTAGAGCGAAAAGGGCCTAAATTGAGTGTTTGTGTGCGATTGGAAAGGAAGCTGGTAATCCAGTTCAATGCCATTCCTCCAAGTCCAGTCTCTTTTAGTCTTCCGAGCAAGGTCAGATGGTCAACCGTATCGAACGCAGCGGAGAGATCTAAAAGGACCAGGATGGCAGACTGTCCCTGATCAAGAGTAAGTCTAATGTAGTCGGTTACGGCTACCAATGCGGTCTCTGTGCTGTAGTTTGCGCGGAATCCTGATTGGGACAGATCCAGGTATCCGGTTGCTTCGATATGGTTAGAGAGATGTTTATTCACATGCTTCTCCAGGACCTTGCTCAGATAGGGCAGAAGGGAGATAGGACGGAGGTTGGAGAGGTCATCCATTGGAAGTTTATTGTTTTTTCGCAAAGGAATGACCTGGGCTGCTTTCCAAGTGGGGGGGACCAGACCCCTTCCAAGAGAAGAGTTAAAAAAAGAGGACTAACAGAGTCCGCGAGTACCTGTGCGAGAGGCGCCGAGATTTTTGCAGGCATAACCTCTAAAGGGGAACCGGATTTAACATTACACAAAAGTGTGATGGTCTCATCCCTAGAGAGGGGTGGGAAAGTCAGTTGAGTTGTATTTAACCTTTTTAATCAATGTACGACAACTTCGACGAAGACTACCAACACACTGAACCCTCACCAACCACCCGACACCCTGAAGCCAGCGATCGACAACTGGACAGCCCTCACCACCGAAGACACACTGAAGACGATGAAGTCAAACCACTCCTGGGCCCCCACGGAACCCTGCCCCCAGCACATTTTCAAGAGCCGCCGACACCATCGCACCCATGCTCTGCCACACCATCAACCGCTCCCTGCCAACCGCCATGTTCCTCGATGACTGGAAACACGCAGAGGTCAACCCCCTCCTGAAGAAACCCTCGGCAGACCCCACTGACCTCAGAAACTACAGACCCATCTCCCTGCTCTCGTTGCCAGCGAAAGTCATCAAGAAAGCCATCAAAAGCCAACTCGCCCCATTCGTCGAAGAGCACAACATCCTCGACTCCTCCCAATCCGGCTTCAGAAAAAACCACAGTATGGAAACCGCCCTCCTCGCTGCAACAGACGACATACGCACCATACTGGACAAAGGAGAAACAGCAGCCCTCATCCTCCTCGACCTCGCAGCGGCGTTCGACACAGTCTCTCACCGCACCCTAATACGCAGATTTCACGACGCAGGGATCCAAGATAAGGCCCTCAACTGGATCTGCTCCTTCCTCTCTGGCAGAATGCAGCGGCTCAGACTCTCCCCTTTCCTCTCCGACCCTACACCTACCACCTGCGGAGTCCCCCAGGGGTCCTCCCTCAGCCCTACACTCTTCAACGTCTACATGGCTCCGCTCGCCCCCATCGTCAGAACCTATAGACTCAACATTGTGTCATACGCAGACGACACCTAACTCATCCTCTCCCTATCTAACGAACCCAATACCACCAGACACAATTTTCGAGAAGGCATGGAAGCCGTCGCCAAATGGATGAAAAAAATCAGATACAATTAAATACAAACAAAACAGAAGTACTCAGAATGGGCTCAAACCCCGATGCATGGAATGACACCTGGTGGCCCCCCGTCCTCGGAAGTCAGCCCACCCTCACGGACCACACACGCAACCTGGGAATCATCCTGGACTCAGAGCTCAAAATGGACCTCCGCATCAACTCTGTCTCGTCCTCCTGCTTCCACACCCTCCGCCTCCTACGCAAGACCTACAAATGGATCCACCTCGAACACAGAAAGACCGTCACTCACGCCCTGGTCACCAGCAGACTCGACTACGGCAACGTACTCTATGCCGGAATAAACAAAAACCTCACCCGCAAGCTGCAGAACATCCAGAACGCCGCGGCAAGACTGGTCCTCGACCTGCCAAGACACTGCCACATCTTCCAGCACCTGCGCACACTCCACTGGCTCCCCATTAAAGCTAGAGTCACCTTCAAGATGCTCACCCACGCCCACAAGGTCCTCCACGACACCGGACCAGCATACCTGAACAGCCAACTCAAATTCCACGCACCCCAGAGGACCCTACGATCTGCCCAGATCTCCTACACTGTAGTCCCCCGCACCAGAAAGACCAGATCGGGAGGCCGCTCCTTCTCCTTACTCGCAGCCCGAGCCTGGAACGCCCTGCCGCTCCACCTAAGACCGACAACATCGCTCCCCATCTTCGCAAGAAACCTCAATACCTGGCTCTTCGACAGACCCCTCCCTTGATGGACTGAAGCCTGCTAACCCCCTTCGCCCCCCCCCCCCAGCGCCTTGAGACCCTTACGGGTGAGTAGTCACGCTTAACAAACGCCTGATTGATTGATTGATTTATTTTATAATGTTTCTGATATTGTATTTTATTAATGTGAAAGCTTTTATAGTTTTATTTAAAAAGAATAAAGTAAGTTTGACTTGAATGACGCAACAACCATTCACAGAGTGTCTAGACGTTATAAGCTCTGCAAAACAGCTACTGTAGAGATGTCCCATCTAGCGCTTTATCGCATTAATGTATACGTTACACACCTTCCATTGTTCTTTCTGGTGAATACTCTATCTAACCACAGATTGCTTACGTTTTGAACATCCCCAGGTGCCAAACTAGATCAGGAAGATTTAACCAGCATTGCTCCCACAAGCCAGTAGGTGGCACTGTACGGCTCTCCATGCTAACTTCATTCTGCCCCAGAAGGAATGATGGATACGCATACAAGCACAACACTTCTGCATCAATGGCAATTTCTTTCTGGACTCAGTCTGCACCCTCGGACGTGAAGCTCAACAATATTCAGATATACCAGTGTGCATATCTCTACTTTCTGAGCTTTTGAGTGTGAAAACTAGAACACTGCCCAGACCCAGGCAGGATAGAAGTGAGAAATGTATGGTTAGATACAGTATCACCCAGAAAGAATGTACCAAAGATAATTAACCGGTTCTTCTCATGGATACTTCTAATGGTAAGTTACTAACCTTTAGAATAGATACCAAAGCAGTTCCTCCCAATGTGGTGGATCAGTGAAAGAGGCTCAGATTAAAAAGTTCTGCTGGACCGAACGGGCAAAATGCCCTCCGGACTGTCAAGGCAGTAGTGATTCATGAACATGTGCACTGATGCCTACATAGCGGTCTGACATATCAAGAATGGGCACTCCATGTGCCAAAGCAGTGATAGCAACCTTGGGCCTTGTAGAATAGGCCCGCAGTCCTTCTGAAGTCTTCCTATTAGCTAAGTGCTAGCAGATATTAATGCAGAGGACTATCCAAGTCCTTTTCTTCACTGCTTTCCATTACTTTGCCCAAGAGAACCCCCAGAAAAAGCTGATTGTACTACAGTCATTCAGAGTCGAGAGATGGGAATGCATGAGGAAAGTGTAGACAAAACTGAGATTTTCACTGTGGCATCACAAAAGGTCTGTGAAACTTTTTATAAACCTTAGCACAACAGGTGATTTGAACAAGGACAGCTGGTCCGGCAAAGGCAAATAGTCTGAAAGGGCTGACAAATAACCTGTAACAGTGCTCATTGCAAGTCCTTGCTGGGCCAGAGACAAAACAAACAAGACATCCTACAGTTTGGCTTGTATCAGGTCTGTATTGCAGGTACGACAGTGGACTACAAACTTGTCCCAGTGCCCGGCATAGATAGACTTTATAGAGGGATGCCTGGCAGTAATGATGACACCCACAAGTTTGAATGAAAGGTCAAACACAGTCAATTGCTGCTGTTCAATCTTCATGCATTAAAGTACAGATTACACAGGTGTGGGTGTGGGCTTCTGCCCTGCTGCATCGCCAGGACAGCCTCCAGAGGTGGAAGCCTCATTGGAGGACAGATGATCCTGCCCAGGTCTCTCTGGTACTCTTCTTGCCCAATCCAGAGCCATAAGGATGACTATGGATGGTGGTTCCTGATGATGTTCAGAACTCTAGGCAGGAGAGAGAGCGTCAGGAATGCATACTTTATCAAGAATGTGTCTCCAAGAGAGAGCCCTCTTGGAAATTCCAGAGCACAAAAGTTTTAATACCGATGCATCCATCATTATTGTCAGCTCTGGGTGAAGCAGAGAGAGGGGTCTGCCGATGGTCTAATTGTGGTTGAGCCACCAACACTGCAAGTCTTTAGAAGTCTTCTCTGAAATCTGGATGGAATCCAACAAGTTCTCCTGGTGCTGGGCTAACTCAGACTCAAGTGCAAAACCCACATATGTCATCTGACATAGTCAACAATCAGGATGCCGAAGGCCAAGAAGCAAAGAGGCCTCATAACCACTCTCTGTGAGACCCAAAATCAAGGCTGAAACGTCTGGATCATAGGTAAATGTCTTGGACTTGTCGTGACGGGAGGAGGCGGGAAACAGAACTGTATCCAGAAAGGCCCAAATGAAAGGGAGCCTTTGTGAAGGAGTCAGGTGTGACTCCTGCATGTTGATATTGAACTCCAATGAAGTCAGGATGTTTGCCATTTGGAGGTGATTCACGACTGACTGTAGTGAACCTGCCTTCAACAGTCAGTCGTCGAGGTAGGGAAAAACTGGAATCCCTTCATTCTGAAGGTGTGCCGACATCATGCCCCTCATTTTCATTAACACCTGAGGGGCACTAGAGAGGCTGAAGAGGAGCACTGCAAATTGTAAATGCTCCCAGCCTATCTCTAACCACAAGTAGTGTCTGTAGAACTGCAGGATGGGTACAGAAACGTAGACGTCCTGCAGGTCTAAAGTCACCATCTAGTCACTTGGATCCAGAGCAGACAGAACCTGAGTCAAGTGATAGTGTCTGAAATTTGTCTATCCACAAGTTGGCATTAAGCAGGTGGAGATTAAAAATACAATGGTGGCTCCATCTTACTTTGGCAGGAGGAAATAATGCAAATGACAGCCAGTCACTATTTATAGGGCCTGAAACCTCTCCAAAGCTGCTGTCGCTAAAAGAGTCTGTACCCCCTGAAGCAAGATAGACAGGTGCTTCTCTAGAACACTTACAAATTACGGTTTGACAACCAGAGGGTCTGAGAGAAAATAAATTTAAAAGACCACACAGGGTATATTCCCCCAAAAACAGAATCAAAGACAAAGTGAAACCCTGGGGTCTATCAAAAGTTTGGAAAGTGTAAAAGACTACTACATCAATATTGGATCAAATGATACCAAATCTGAAAGTGAAACAACACCTAAAGAAATAAATGGGCATATCCCTTTAAAGGACGAAATCCCTCACTCACCAAAAGGTGACATGCTTCATCATTGGGATTCTCCATCCCAGAGGAAACTCCTATGGGGGCTACAACTCCCTCACTGTGAGGGAGGAGCTCAAGGATGTTTTGATAGTAAAGATGTTTGGATATACTAAATCCACAAATGAAAAGCTGATGGTATGCGTGAGAGCGCAGCGCAAAAGAGAATTTATATTTTTTGTTTTAAGTGTAAGTGAAATTAAAACTAGCTCAAGAACGTGAGACACAGCTTTATTCGTAGTACGTGCTTGGCTAGAATTAAAATAATAGTGCACCGGCAGTCAACAGATTTTTAGACCGTGGTGGTGGTGAAGTTGGTCAACATGTTTCAGCCATAAAGCCTCTAATAGGGCATGGCTTTCATCAGGACTAGAATAAGCTACTGCGTGCAAATGAACCCAAGTAAAGGATACTCTAGGTACACGTTCTTATAATACGTGCTTCATTGGTGAAGACAACCTGAAAAAACCCATTCTCTAGAAGCCACTTCATGTGGGCGAAAGATGTTGCGGGTCAGAAAGAAATGGCATGGTATTGCCCCACTGAACGACCTGAAGGACCCACCTGTTGAATGTTACATTTTGCCAGCCTTGAAGGAAATAATTGGCCTTGTCTCCCACAGGGTGGTTGTGTGCCACTTTTGGCAAACTAAAGCGGCTTGGAGGTTGATGCCACAGGGCGGGGGATTGGGAAGCTCGCTGCCCCAGATGGCAAGGATGTTGTCTCCCTGATCCTTGCCCCCCCGCCCCCACAAGGGCGGAGGTACTTGCTGGGGGGGGCAATTGGCTATAGTGTCACCAGTACATCAAACCTCAGGAGTAGCCCGAAAGGGAGGAAACTGCTGAGGGAACTGTTGTGCAGGATAGAATAGTCTTTCTCACCAAACAGGTGAGACCAAATAATGTTATATCCATCAGAAAAGGCTGCACCCCCTAGTGTCAACTGCTCTGTCCAAGCAATCAGTCACGTCCAGTCCAGAATGGATTATGTATTTGGCTGAATCCGGACCATCCTGGATGATTTAGGCCAGGTTGGCTGAAATTCCTCTGGGTTTGCTAACCATGTCCTATAAATCGTGGGAAGATTCCCTAGTGAACAGATGGAACTTACCAGCTGTGAGAGGGATATGCTGAACAGTGAAAAAATTAATATGCAGAATGCATGAGTGAATAAATGAAGGGATTCGTAGAGCATGACAGCTACTCCCAAAAGGAGCGCTTGGCGTTAAACAAAAGACCAAAAGAATCAGCACTGAAAAACAGGTTAATAGGTAGAGAACAATCACATGTTTAAATGTTTTCTGAAGTGCACCTCATTTCATGACAGAGTGTCAGTGGACGATGGGTCCTGGCTTTGGATGCCAAACTAGAGACGGAGCACCCTTTCCTCCTGGAACATCTACAGCTGGGGATTTAAATCAGGTGAACATCAGAAGATACCAAGGTTCTAACTGGAATATAATGCTGAAGACGATCAGACAGAGGTTTGGGCTCACAGTTGTAGATAGCTCTGTGAGCCAGTAACAGAACACTAAAAAAGGATCTTTTTTGGACCAGAAAGTAGTCTAAGATGGTGCAATACTGATGCACAACGGGGATCTTCGGGAAAAAAGGACTGCAGCATTCTGAATATTCTGAAGGTGGATGACCAAATAGGCTGGTAATCTAATGGAAATTATATTAGCATAGTCTAGCAGTGCAGTGACAAGGGTGTGGACCACTGTTTTGTGCGTCTCTAAAGGAAGAAGATTTATTTAAAGATTTCTTAAGAGAACGGAGTAATGCAAAACAAGTTCCGATGACCGAAAAGATCTGTGGAAGAAATTATAGATTATTTTCAAACTCCACTTCCAGATTCCGGACTACAGTGCAAGTCTTTGGGGGTTAGGACACACCAGCAGGCCACCAGTTACTGGTCCAGTTATCATGAGAAGAGCAGAATTTCAGTCTCTTCAAATTTACACTAAATATTGCTGTGATTCATCCAGTACATGGTCCTGAAATGGAGTACCAAAAGTCTTACCTCTACTAAATAGATGCTGAATATGTCATTCTGATCCGTCTGGAATTCACAAGTGCCATTTTCACTGCAAATATGTACCAGTGCATTATGCCCTGGGCATTTACCATTAATCTTAGCATTCACATGAACCTAGCCACATAAGCAGGCCGTTTCCTAGCTTTGCCCTTAGTGTCTTGTGCACAGAAGCAACTCTGGAAAAACCTATTTTGTGCAAACCATTCATATTTTTGAATGATTCAGCTGGAATTTACATTTTAATAAGTTGGTAGACATCCATAGGCATTTACCTCAGATCTGCTAATTCTGATGAGTGTGCAGCTGTACAAAGATAAGTTTGTAGCTGGTCAGAGGTCAGCTCCCAAGTTAATGTACATATAGTTGGTCTCTTCTTTCACCCTTTCATTAGATAAGCAGCAATATGCCCCTGTAAATCAATGACGTCCCCGTCCCAATTTACAACACCTGATCTAAAGTTAAATGTGTGGTATTTGTGGGTACCTTTCAGTGAGAAACTGAGTTGTTGGTTGACTGGAGAGTGAGCTCTGGTCAAGCAGCAACCACATTCTTTGTCAGGGTGAAGCACAAGCCAACCCTAAATTAACCTGTGCTCAGCCCTCTGGTAACTTGGCACAAAGCAGTCAGGCTTAACTTAGAGGCAATATGTAAAGTATTTGTGTAACACTTCAAACAGTATTAAAGTGAAAAACACCACACAAAAAGTTAGAAAAACAAAGAAAAATATAGTAAACAAAACAAGACCAAAACGACAAAATGTGTGAAAATAGCGCCAAAAAGCATGAAGCGCAAACTAGGGATATCTAGTCGCACTGGACCGGGTCAAAGTCACACTTTCAGGGCGACCGTAATGGAGTGCAGGTTGGCTAAAGACACCAGGTTTGGCCACTTGAAGTTCACCTTCTCAAATCCGTGCCAAGAGCCCATTCACGATGAAGTAGGCCGCGACGAGTATGGAGAGTGTCGCCGGAGGGTGTTGCTGGAGCATCGCGCTAGCAGTCCCACGCTAGTGGTCGATGCTGTAATGCGAAGAGGCAGCTGCTAGAGCTTCGTGCTAAATCACAGGGCTAGCGGCAAGGTCTCGATGCAAATGGGCCTGTTTGCGGTCACGAAGAGCCCGAAAGCTTGAATTCAGCTCCCTTAAGGACCTGAGGGGCACCTCTTGGGGGTCAGGAACTCACTGCAGAAGGGTCCAGGATGTTGGGGAGCCTTTTATCTTCATGCGGCTCAGATTAGGAGGCCAGCAGGCTAGCCTCGGAGTCACTCTGGTGTCTTGGGTTCAAGGATTAAGTTGCAGGTCCCGTTCTCTTCTCACCCAGGCAAGAGGGCAGGAGGTCAGCACAGCATGCGTTCCTTCAGAGGAGCAGTCCAGAAGAGTGACAGTCCTATTAACAGCACATCAGTCCTATTAACAGCACATCAGTCCTTCTTCCTTGCAGAATACCTACAGGCCGAGAAGTGTACTAAAGAGTTGGTTTCTGGGGTACAGTACGGATACCCAGTTATGCCTTTGAAAATGGGAGAAGCTTCTTGAAGTATGTCTTTGAAATGCACAGGTGCCCCGCCTTCCTGGCTCCAGACTAACTGCAGGGTGTATGCAGCCCTTTGTATGGAGACAGGACACAGCCTATTCAAGTGTAAGTGGGATTTGGCACAGCTCCTACCTCCCATCCTGCCAGTGATGGCCCATCCGGTCACACCTAAGCTCCCCATTGTGTGTGGCTGTGTAGGAGGAATACGCAAAGCCCAACTGTGACCCACACCCAGTCATGTGGCCCAGACACAGGTTGCAGGCACCTAATGGCCCAGGGAAGAAAATGCCAACGGCTTGGGTCCGTGCGCTCCTTGATTGGACCACTTCAATTTTGTATACACACATTGTTTCTAGATAGCATAGTTTAAACAAATTGCTACAAAAAACTTGCCTTTGTCCTTAATTCAGAAGCCTGTGTGATTTATTTCACTTTTCTTTTTCTACTTTAAGAAAACCGAAATTTTTATATGTCATCATGTTGGGCAACACTTCTTTTTTGCAACATGTATAACAAACATTGTAGAAAAGTACATAACAAACAAATCATTAAACTAAAAATGGTAAACAAGTATAATGTGTCAAAACATAACAAGACATGTAATACCAGTCCCTTACTACAATAATAAACACTAGGCGGAAAAATATAATTAAACAAAGAATGTCTTTTGTTATCCTGTCAGTGTTTGTGGCTCTGGGAGTTAAAGTTTGAGGGGTGTTGTCAATAGGAGAGAGGTGTTGGTACAAAGATTCTCTCATGGCACACCCTGTAAGTGCCTTATCCCAAGAGCTGGTGTCAACGCATTCCAAACCCCATCTTATTGCGTGGTTCTCATCAGGACCTGGACTTATTTTGAAACCGCTTCGGGACCCGCAGCAAATGGCCTCCTCTCGCCCCATATCGCTGTTGTCCGCCGATTGCAAACTCCTCTGGAAGATCCTTGCGGACAGATACATACAAATAATACGTCCCTTGGTCCACCCGGATCAGTGCTGATTTATCCCCGGCCGGCGCACATCCCAGAACATTCGCCGGGTTTTCCACATCCAAGACCAGGTGAAGGGGATTTATCCCCGGGCGGCCTGTCTCATTCTAGATCTCGAGAAGGCCTTTGATTCCCTCACATGGCAGTTTCTTTTTGCAGTCCTGCGGCAGGCGGACATTGGTCCCACCCTCCTCGCATATACGCGCCTTCTGTACACTAAACTGACTTCGCGAGTGCGCCTAGGCCGCTACATCTCGGCGGAGTTTGCGGTCCAGAGGGGCACGTGGCAGGGATGTCCATTGTCCCCCTTACTTTTTGCCCTGGCAGTCGAGCCCCTATCCATACGACTTCGTCAGGAGGGAGAGCGTTGGGGCATACCTATAGCAGGCACAGTGCACAGTGTTTCTTTGTACGCTGATGACCTGTTAATATATGTGCGAGACATTACGGACGACTTGACCCCCCTCTGGGAGACTTTGACGGAATTTACGGCGGCCTCTGGACTACGGGTGAATTGGGATAAGTCCATGATATACCCGCTACACCCGGGTCTACCCCCGCAGGAGGTTAGACTGGGTACTCAACGAGTGCCCTGGACTGCGGAGGCCCCTAGGTATCT
The DNA here is from genome assembly GCF_964204655.1 of Triturus cristatus. Lineage (NCBI taxonomy): Eukaryota > Metazoa > Chordata > Amphibia > Caudata > Salamandridae > Triturus > Triturus cristatus. The sequence goes on from NC_140589.1 coordinate 1,734,423,283, forward strand.
TGGGATCCATCTCTATCACTCCTCAACAGATATTTTCGAGGGTAACCATAACAGGGCGTTGGCGGGCATTAGGGCTGCAGTCGGATTTTGGAAGGGCCTTCAACTGGCCCCAATTGGACGAGTGGCATTGGCCAAAATGATCATGGTCCCGCGATTGTTATACTTTTTTACCAGTCTGCCAGTGATCCCGCCTAGAGCCTATTTCCCTCCTCAGCGCGCTAATTTGGGGGTCTACCAGACACAGAATAGCTTTGGAAAAATTGCAATTGCCAACCACACAGGGCGGCCTGGGCGCTCCTTCATTCGAGGCCTACTTTTTGGCGGCACAGCTGCAGTGGCTTTCTCACTGGACGGCAGACAGGTACACTGTGGAAACTCACACCATCGCAGGGCGGATATCGGTTCCAGAGATCCGTCGCCTACTGCTCCCAGGCACTAAACCGAAACGTACGTACCCCCTTCAGGTGGCGGTGGCGCGTAGGTGCATGCTCAGAATTCACCACATGTTCTCGGGGACGCCACTGTATTCCCCTTTACTCTCTTTGGTAGGATGGCCCAAACGGGAACACTATTACACAAACAGCGTGCTTCGCACGTGGACGTCTTGTGTCATTACAGAGATGGAATCCCTTTTTGAGGACGGGCAGCTAAGACCATTCCGCAATCTTGTGGATGAATACGACCTTCCTCCGGGGCAGTTCCTGCTTCACCGCCAACTACTAGATAGCTACCGGCCATACCACGACCTTGCAAAGGGGGAACCGCACACACACCCAGTTCTCCACACGCTCCTACACATGGGCGCGGAGTGCCATCTAACCACATGGCTCTATAAAGCCATATGAGAACTGACCAATAAACCACTAGAGACCCTGCGGGCCACATGGGAGGCGGAAATTGGGCGCGTGCTTCACGAGAAGGAGTGGGAGAGGGCTCTGGAGTACCCCAAAAAGGTATCTAGAAACGCACGCTTTAAAAACATTCAATATTACATACTTCACAGAGCTTATTTAACACCGGCACGCCTCCAACGATGCTACCCCAACACGCAGTTCCTTTGCCCCAGATGTCATGCGCAGGAGGCAGATTTCCAACACATGTTCTGGAGTTGTTCTATTATCCAAGTTTTTTGGCAACACATTCACACTGCTCTGGGTGACCTTACAGGGATTACCTGCATGAACTCATGGGAGGCCAGTGCCCTAGGTATCTTTCGCGCACGCAAGCAACACAGGGTGCGGACTCGCTTCCTCTCCCTTGCGGTACTATTAGCCAAACGCAGCATTACCATGCACTGGCGATCCCCAACCTGCCCTCCGCTGGCGGCGTGGGTGGGAGCTACACACAAATGGGCGGCGGTGGAAGAGGAGACGCTGCGGGAGGAGGAGGTGAGAGGGGTCCGCAAGACCCCTATATCCATGGAATGGGCCATGTTATTATATCAGTTCAAGCAGCTAAACCCGGGCGAGGACCCTAAAGACGACACACCCACATTGTCAGCCCTGCAAGCGCAGTCGCAGACCCTATCTGACCAACCCCGTAATACACCGACGACATGATCACATACAAAGCCCCAGTATTGGATATACTATCACAGTTGCAGGTCAAACCTAAGAGGAAGTGCAATCACGAGTCATAGAGGCGCCACACCCATACGACGATTTATGCACTCGCTTGCGAGGACCGGATATGACCTTCCATGCCCCTTCCCTAGTTTATACCTGTGTTACACCCCAGTTCAAGTGACATATTATGCATCAGAGCCCATTGGGTACACACATCGTGATGTATTTGAATGTTTCTTCTCCCCGCTGACTCTCCACTAGTCGATGCAGGTGATGTGTGATACCGCATACTGTACTATATGGCATAATTGCTCGATAGATCTGTATAATGTACAGTATATGAACTTTGAAAATGTCAATAAAAATATGTTACAAAAAAACCCCCAAAAAAATGAGGACCTGGACTTAGTTGTGCCAACTGAAAGAAAATGAAAAACTTACATTTTTCTAACTGTAAGGAACCCTGTTCAATTGCTTTTACTGATTCACCTGCACAAAGTACCAAAGTCTGCAAATCGACCATGGAAGGAACCACCTTCACAGACTGCCACAGATATTGGCGTCATAACGAGTTTACAAATTGCAAGACTAACAAGCATTTGCAATGCAATAGGTCTCGCATTTACGCAAGTTTAAGCTATCGGCATTGTAAATGACACTGCGTTTTATTTATGTTTTCAAAAACCAAAACAAAATTAAAGGCATTGTCATTTACAATGCCAATAGCTCAAACTGGTGTAAATGCTAGACCTATTGCATTGCAAATGCTTGTTTTCTTTTTGTTTGCCGATCCGAGTTGGAGAGGTAAAGGGAAGAAAAACAAGGTAGCATAGTTGTGGGATAGCAACATGGAGAGGAAGGCATAGGGCTGGGGAGGCACCAGGAAGTCAGGAGGTGCAAGCAAGATCGAGGCACGGTGGGGGTTAACAACACAGCGAGAGTGGGGAATAAGGATGAGAGAGATAAAGCAACACAGGGCAGTGGAGAAGCACACAGACAAAATAGAGGCAGCCTGGGGTGGCACACAGCGATTGAGCAACACGAGCGAGTTCGGCAGCGAAGAATTCAGGAGAGAGCTGGAAAACACAAGCACTCTCTCAGAGTGCCTAAACAAAACAAAGCAAGCAAAACAGAACGTGGTGACGGTAAGGGCAGATGGGTATAGGAAGGTGGCGAGGAATTTAGAGTCTAAGAGGAAAAGGGCCAATACAACCAAGAAAGAGGAGGGGGGGGAAAGAGGACTGGTGAGCAGAGAGGGGGCAGAGCAAAGAAAACGAGAGACTGGGAGAGAGAACGGGTACAAGGGGCAGAGAAAGGGATGGGCAGGGTGGAGAAAGGGAGGGGGTGTAAAAATGCAGTAGGGTAAAAAGAAAATGACGAAAGCAAGCGGGAAGTGGCAGAACAGGCCATAGGAAAGCAACACACAAGCGCGCGTGCCTCCGCTGAATGTAAAAAAAAAAAAAAGCAGCAGGACGGGTAAGCAGAGAGGGGGCGGAGCAAAGAAAACGAGAGACTGGGAGAGAGAACGGGTGCGAGGGGCAGAGAACGGGATGGGCAGGGTGGAGAAAGGGAGGGGGTGTAGAAAATGCAGTAGTGTAAAAAGAAAATGACGAAAGCAAGCGGGAAGTGGCAGAACGGGCCATAGGAAAGCAACACACAAGCGCGCGCGCGCCTCAAGTAGAAAAAAAAAAAAAGAAAGCGGCTCGCGCTCTGCTTAATGACTGTTTTGAAGCACATTTGTGCTTGTGGCACCATCCGCCTTGCGGGAGCGAGCAACGGCTAATTAGCATGCATGCCGCTGCTCGCTCCCGCAAGGTGGATGCGGCCACAAGCACGAGTGTGTGCTTCAAAAAGAGCAGAGCGACGGCTGAAGGCCCTCCTATGCAGCGCATGCGAGCTGCGTAGGCGAGTCCTAAAAATGTGGTGTATGCCATTATGTGTCCATACCAAAAAATTTATATAGGCAAAACCAACCAGGAAGTGAAGCAAAGGATCGTGCTGCATCGTTCCAGATTAAAAAACAAGGTTTTAGCAGTGCCTATGGTAAACCAGTACGTGGAACGCAATCATACTGAAAAAGATTTCAAATGGACCATCCTCTGCGCTATCACACCTAACCCTAGAGGTGATGAGACTGAAATCCTACTCACAAGAAAGGAAGCATACCTCATAATGAAATTTGACACAGCCATGAGTGGGCTCAACAAAATGACAGAGTGCCAAACTATCAAACATCCTCTGAACACCTTTCTAGGAGTGAACTACCTCAGGTAGAACTACAGCACCCATATGCAATGCAATTGGCTTGGTCACACAACACAATTCCAATGATCCATCACGGTACTTGCAGGAGTTTCTTCAAAGAGACTGCGTTCGGAAGTCATTATCGAGAAGAAATTGGTGTCGAAGCTCGCAGCGGGTTCCAGGAGAGATCAATTACCTACAGGCAAGTGACATAGTTCTATAACAACCACTTGCATTTCCAAAGTGGCACCGCGTAAACAATCTTAGCAGTTGAAAACGATGCACATGGTGTAACGATATGCGGTATACTGCATGAGCACCAGCCGTCTCAAAACAGCGTGAATGCTCACAGAACTCACCCTGCCAAATGTATATTCAATCAAAGCTTACACAATGCATGCGATTGTATCACACACGCGGTGAGGCATTTAGACTTCCGAAGCATGCTGCGACCAAAAATAGATGTCAGCGTGCGAGTCTGACTATTCTTGCATAACCAACAAAGCGGCTCCGCCACACTTGTCTAAACGCTTGTCATTTCATGCAGGTGGATCGCTCAAAACAAGGCAGGACGTCCGAATATACAAAAGATCTGTTCAAACACAGGCAAGTCTTTAAATCCCACGTTTTATATCACTAATGAATTGTTCACACACTTTTTCCAGACAGAATATGCATGGATTATAAAACCAACTTCCTCACCCCGCTTTGACGATTTGCTCAGGATTGCTACTTAGGATCATTGCAGCCCTCCTGTACTTTTAATACATAGAAGGTACTTTGTGCAGTTGAATCAGTAAAAGCAACGGAACAGGGTTCCTTACAGTTAAAAAAAATATAAAAATTTTATTTTCTTCCAGTTGACACGACCATGTCCAGGTCCTAATGAGAACCCCCAATAAGATGGGGTTTGAAACGCGTTGACACCAGCTCTAGGGATAAGGCTCTTACAGGGTGTGCCACGAGAGAATCTTTGTACCAACACCACTCGCCTATTGACAACACCCCTCAAACACTAACTCCCAGAGCCACAATTTGGATTATAAATTAGGATTCTAGAGACACCAAACATGAACTGGTCACCTATTCCCATTTGGAAATTACACTTATAAAATGTAATAAGGTAACTCCAATATTATCCTACAGGAGAGGTAGGCCTTGCAGTAGTGAAAATTGTATTTAAGGGGTTTTTACTACCAGGACATGTAAAACTTAGAAAGTACATTTCATACTTTTTACATACGTTGCACCCTGCCCTCGGGGCTGGCCAGGGACTACCCTACGGGTGGCATATGTATTGAAAAGGAAGGTTTGGGCCTGGCAAAAGATTTACTTTGCTAGGTCCAAATGGCAGTTTAAAACTACACACACACAGGCTGCAATGGAAGGGCTGAAATATGCTTACAGTGTTAGTTTAGTGTGTGACACAATCAGTGCTGCAGGCCCACTAGTAGCATTTAATTTACATGCCCTGGGCACAGGTAGTGACACTTTACTAGGGACTTACAAGTAAATTAAATATGCCAATTGGTTATATGTCGATCTAACATGTTTTACGGAAAGAGCATAAGCACTTTGTGTGCTTTACCACTACTAACCAGTGCTAGAGTCACAAGGCCAACAAAATTTAATTCAGCAAAGAAATAGGAGGAGGAAGGCAAAAAGTCTGGGAATAACCTTGCAGAAAGGGCCAATTCCAACACTTCTGAATAAACTTACAGAAATGTGGGTTGAAGAATAGTTTCAGAATGATTCTCCATCCCCTTCCAAACCATGTTAAACTGATAGATTAACACTCAAATTAAGCAACTATGATCAGATATGCATTTGGGTCATAGAACTGTATTCACTGATACCAATCAACTGCTTGAGCTTAAGATGAGGGCGATCAGACAACATGGATTGTGTCTGCTAGTCTAACAAAACACCCACACATCAATTAAAAATTAACAGTTAGATTTAAACCACTGAGCGAAACTATTTAATGAAATGTGAAATATGCCAAACTTGCCCTTTTTTTTTTTTTAGTTCAACCGTGATGCGAAACTGGGCTGTAAAAAACACAAAAATTCACTCCACCAGCGGACAGACAAATTTATGGTTTATGCAGATGATGTGGGTCTCTGTAGTGCACTGAGGTCCAGAGGTCCAGTGAAAACGAAACAAACTGTCCACATTGCCCCAGTTTATGAGCAGTTTGTGTGGGTCTCGGTTTACGTACAGAGAACCACATCAACTGCATAAACCAGTAAATGTATCTGCTTACTGGTGAAGGGAATTTGTGTATTTGTGACAGTTTGTTTGGTTTTTACTGGACCTCAGCACACTACAGAGATCCACAGGAACTTCCTAAAACAGTCAGTTCTCGGTTCAGAAGAATTTGGTAGGAGGAAGCAAATTTTGCATTTTTGCATTGGAATGTGCTTCTGCATATTGCAGTGAAAAGAAGAGGCACTATCATTCATACCTTTTCACATCTTAAGCACAGAAGTCGTGGTCCTTTCCTTCGAGATAATCTGCCCAATTAGCTTCACTGTCGTTTTTTACTTTATATAGCTCAGCTTTGTGGATTGCTCATTTCATCACTCTAACCTGAGGAACCATTCACTCACACAAGGCCTTTTAAAAAAACATTCCCCTGATTCAACTGTAAACTGGTAAACACTTGCTCTCTCATAAGATGGTAAATTTACTAACATACCAGATTCCTGAAGCAGTGTACTCAACTCCAACATCAGTTCATGAGAAGGCACAAGCTGATGTAGAATCTGAAAAAAAGAGATTGTGTCAGTTTAGTTCCTTTTTCAATACCATCATTCTATCCAACTTTCCACTTCATCTTAAATTCCTGTCTCTATAGTTCATCACAAGTCAAAGGTGACCTAGTAGTGCTGAAAAGCAGTACATATTTTTTCTAATAATCCATCAGATGAAAATGCTGAAGTCCCACCAATACCCTCAGTATACATCGTATAGCCTTCTTTGGAGCAGATCAGCTAAGTGCACATAACCGAAAGATCATTTATTCACTTGACAGCACCAACACTGGTTGGAATTTACAGTCTAACAATATTAGGGATTTCATTACAAGTGCCCTGGTGCGGGAGCAGAGGTTAATGGAAAGTTAATTCCACATGCTCATAGTTAATACAGAGGGTCCCACTAAACAGATTTAAATCCTTCCTGAGAAATCAGCAATTTCAGGTCAGATTGCTCAGGTAATGCTTTATTTTCCTCTGCAGTTTTCCCCAGAGAAATAGATTTGAACAATAGAAATCAGTATGAGAATCATGACAGATCCATGATAACCTTGCAGACCTCATAATGAGGGTTGATGCTTCTCATAATGAAGGCCTAAGAGGTTGCACCACTAACAAGCAAGAACCTATTGAGTTTTGTCAATGAAAAGATGGTGACAATTTTCCCATAACACTTTGCCCCCTAAAATCTTATGAACTAAAACTTCCAAATAATTTGATGATTAATTCGGACCCTTTACCCTTACATTGTGTTGCTGAATGTCTTCTCGAGGTTAGAGGAATGGCTATAATGCTGCAGCTGCTTTTTATATTAAAGGACTAACCAAAGTATGTAAAACGTTTGGTTTCACCAAACCTCAGGTGTGTGATTGGATGCCTCAAAGGCTTGCCATTTACACACTTTTAAATATTTATTTTAATTCTCCTGTTTAAGGAAATGACTGTATGCATCATCAAGTCGCTCAAGGTTGTCCACTCGGCATGTAAGTTTCTTGAACTCAGTGTATGGAGGGCTGGAGACCAATGAGTAATAAGAGATGGACAGCTGAGCAGAAGAAATATGAATTTACATCTTTAATCTCTGCATATGGCATGTCTTTCTTTTTAAACATTCCAATATGTAGCATATACCTTAGTATCACAAATACAGGTTAAGAGTGCAGTAAACAAACACACACCATTCACTCTTAATAATCTACTCCTCCAATCATAGATTGAATGTCTTTGCCTAGGATCCTGTATACAGCACTCTCATGCTTTGCCGTTAGATTTGCACAATGTAAATAGTACATATAGACATACAAATTAAACACCTTAAAGAACACAGTCCATGTTTTTGACACAATTTCCATGCATTTCTTTTGTCCAAGTTTAACACATAAGAGTTGTACCAGGGATTTCAGTCTTTAAAAGGACCGGAATGGTGCTACTCTAGAATGGATCAGGAGCTTCTTTCCACCGTGTTGTGTCCTACTTTAATGTTGATGTGTTATTCTGTGTGGATGTATCTTTAAGGTGAGAGTGTGCGCGCATGGAATGTCACTAAGTAAGTGACATTCGGATTCTGGTAGTAGCGGTTAGCCTGGGAAGGATGTGAAGGTGTATCCTGGCGCTCACCTGTTCTTGTGTATCTCTTTTGAAATAAAGAGCTTTGAACCACTACAAGGAGTCTTGGCATCACTACAATTGGCGACGATCGGATGGGATTTGGAGAGGCAGCGTGCAAAGGACCTTTAAAAAAAAAAAAAAAACGAAAACTGAACTGAGCAAGGTGGATTGTTTTTTTTTTTGAATCCTCGTGACCCTACTTGGATCGGATTATCTGACGACAACGGGAGACGAGGTGGAGGAAGAAAAAGGAAGTGTTGTGGTACATACGTGCTGTCAAAAAGGATTTCGGACAGTTGAAAGGCCCGCGCTGGTAGCGTGATACGATTCGTAGTGGAGGTTCCAGAACTCTAAGCGTGTGAGTTTCTGACGTAGGAGGTGCGTCCGGACATGACAGGAGCATGCGCAGTAGCATCTGAAACGTAATCGCGCAAGGTCACGCTGCGTGACCCTGCGTGGCGGCCATCTTTGATTCATTGTTTCCTTTCAGTGTCAGTTGCTTAGCAACACGAAGATACGGGCGCTGAGAAGTGCCGTAGAAAGTGAAGCACAGGTGGTTCTGAGCAGCGGATAGCAGCGAGAACAGGTGAGACTGCCGGGGGAATACCTTAAACAAGGAAGTTAAGCAAAAAAAAAAAAAAAAGTTGTTTCATCATTTAAGTCGAAATATGGGTGATGGGGATAACGAAGGAGACCCCACAAGTGTGGAGATAGCACATCAAAATTACTCTATCAGTAACCCACACACCTTTTGGGTGACAGGAGCGGAACCAAGTATTAAATGGTTAGAATGGAAGGAGTACTTTATAAATTACATTTCAGCGGTTGATGAAGCCGGAAAGATGAAACCTGAACAGAAAAAGAGAATACTTTTACATTCCTTAGGACCTATGGGGTTGAAAACTTATTCGAGAATGTCCAAAGTGTTAGACACAAATTTAAATACTTTTGAGAATGCGATAAAGGATATGGACAAATATTTTGCCCCGAAGGTTTGCATAGGAGTAATTAGGCACAGATTCTTTCAAAGGAAGCAAGCTAAAAATGAAACTGTGGATGACTGGTTGGATGACTTGAAGAAATTGGCGATAGATTGCAAGTTTGGTGACCTACATGATGATTTAATTAGAGATCATTTAGTCATGCACAACAACAATTCGCCTCTACAGGACCGTTTATGGGTTAATGGTGATGCACCACTGGAGGACGTGTTGGCCATAATGAGAAAATCGGAAATGTCGGGGAGGTGTGCAACTGTGGTCAAGGCAGCAGAGAAAGATCCGGAAAAGATGACAGAGGGAGTATTTAAAATACAGAGTAAAGCTACACCCAACGTTCAACGTCCGCAAGGGAGATGGACAAACCAACCCATGAGGAACCAGGGGAGAGACTTCAGGACTGAGGAAAGAAGATGCTATCGTTGCGATAGCAAAGAGCATTTAGCCTTTAGCAAAATGTGCCCTGCTTTGAAGAAAAAGTGTGGTATTTGTGGGTTGTTAGGGCATTTTAGTAAAATGTGTCGTAGGCGCAGCAATGTAAAGTACATTTGGGACGCTGATGAGGAGGATGAGGATTGTGAGGAAGAATGTGTGAAGAGTGTGAGAGGGAATTTCATGTTAAACATAGAGGATAACTCTATGGATGGAAAACCTATTTGTGAGTTATCTTTAGGTGGAGTTAAGGTGATGGTGTATGCGGATTCAGGATCACCGTACACAATTATTAATGAAGAAATATGGAAAGAAAAATTTGTAGGGAAGATCGGAAACCAATTAAACAAATCAGATGTGAATCCCATCAGCTATACAGGAGAAAAGATTGACATGTTAGGTTTCAGATGGTTAACATTCCTTTTTAAAGGAAGATCCACAAGAGGGAAATTGTATATAGCTAAGAGGGGACCGTCAGTTTTGGGGTGGTTCGATCAAAAGGATTTGCATATAATCCTAGACCCTAATAGTGTGGAAAAAGTGCTGATAATGGATGAGTGCAGTAAAATGAGTGAAGTATTGAGCAAAAGATTTCCTAAGGTGTTTGGGAAAGACTTAGGGGAACTCAGAGGGTTTGAACACAAGATTGTGTTGAAAAAGGATGCACTACCAAAAGTACACAAAGTGAGGCCCATTCCGATTTTAATTAGGGATGAGGTGAAACATGAAATACAGAATTTGCTAAGCAAGGGGGTGATTGAAGAGGTGGAGACATCGGAGTGGATTTCTCCGGTTGTAGTTGCCCGCAAATCCAACGGAAAAATCCGCTTATGCATAGACTTGCGCCATTTAAACAATAATATTGTGATTGAAAAGTTCCCTTTACCTAAAATCAATGAGATGGTAGCGTCATTGAGAGGGGCTACGTGGTTCTCTACCATCGACCTATCCGCGGCCTATCATCAGGTTGTACTGGAACCACATTCAAGAGGTTTAACAGCCTTTATTACCCCATTTGGGTGTTATCAATTTACACGAATGCCTTTTGGGCTTGCATCCGCTGCAGCGGTTTTTCAGAAACTAATGCACAGGTTGTTTGGTGATGTGGATGGTGTGCGTTTTTTTCAGGATGACATTTTGGTAGCGGAAAAAGGTAAAGTGGAACATGATAACAAATTGATTCAGGTTTTGGAAACTTTACAGTCTGTGGGATTAACAGTTGAGTTGACTAAATGTAAATTTGCACAGAGGAGTGTCTCATATTTGGGGCACATTATAAGTGAGGAAGGGGTGAGACCAAAACCTGCTTTGGTTGAGAACATTATTAAGTCACCAGCTCCTGTGTCTAAGGAAGAGATAAGGTCGTTTCTGGGTATGGCAGAGTATTGCGCAAAGTTCATAAAGAACTTTGCATCGAAGGTTTACAATATTCGATCGCTTTTAAAGAAAAATGTCAAATTTGATTGGAGCAAGGAGTGTGAAAGAGAGTTTATGGAAGTCAAAGTGGATCTTCAAGCGGTGAATGCTCTTGCCAGTTTTAATCCGAATTTGGAGAGTTTGTTGACCACGGATGCTAGTGACAAGGGGCTTGGTGCTGTGTTGTCACAGAGAGGTAAAGATGGAAAAGAGGAAATAATCTTATTTGCTTCTAGAGCATTGTCACCAGCGGAAAGTAAATACCCGATCATAGAGAGAGAGGCATTGGCGTGTGCATGGGCACTTGAACATTTTCGTGCTTTTGTGTGGGGGAAGCCTGTGCTGATTCGCACGGATCATAGACCATTGGTTTGCATTTTATCTAGTGAAGGTACAGCAGTTGCTTCGGCTAGATTAGCCAGAATTTCGATGAGGATGAAAGAGTTCATATATAAGATGGTTCATGTTCCGGGCAAGGAAAACGTGGTGGCGGATTGTCTATCAAGATTGCCCACTCCGTTGGAGGAATGTGTGGATGATCCGTGGGGGAATTGTAGTGTGGCTTTGGTACATGATTCTGGTGCATCTGCTATTAGTAAAGGTGAATGGTTGGAGGAGCAGTTAAAGGATGAGGTGTTGGGAAAAGTTTTGGAGTATATTTCTAATGGATGGCCAAGGAAGGCAGGCGTCACGGGGAGTATGCAATCTTATTGGGAGGTACGGATGGAATTGGTTCTAGACAGGGATTTGTTGTTGAGAGGAGATAGAATAATTCCCCCAACAACGTTGCGCGGAAGGATTTTACAATTGTGCCATGAAGGGCATTTCGGAATTGTCAGGACAAAGTTGATTGTGAAGGGCATGTTCTGGTGGCCTGGAATTGACAAGGAGATTGAAAATTTTGTGAAGAGTTGTCCAGTTTGCTGCTCGGCAGACAAGTCTCTTAAAACGTTAAGACCCACAATGAGTGAAGGATTGATTCCTGGGTTGCCATGGGATACCATTGCGGTAGACATTTTTGGACCAGTGGGTGAATTGAATGAGTATGGGTTGGTGGCTATAGATTTGTTTACCAAGTGGCCAGTGGTGGAAATTGTGGAGAAGGCGGATACCCAGTCTGTTTTAAGATTTTTAGATAACATCTTTGTGATGGAGGGTTTACCGGGTTGCATTCTTACGGACAATGGGGTGCAGTTTCTTTTGATTATGGCGAAGGAGTATTTTAAAAGGTGTGGGATTAAACACAAAACCTCTGCGTTGTACAACCCAAGTGGGAATGATACGGTGGAACGTTTTAATGGGGTGATTAAATGAGTCATACAGGCATCAATGAATACAAATCTGGATTGGAGGATACAAGTACAGAAAGCTGTGTGGTCATACAGAACTACTTCTCAAGTTCAAGCTGGTTTATCTCCTTTTGTCATGATGAGGGGTAGAACGCCAAGGAGTAAGTACAATCCAAATTGGTTAGTACAAAGTGAGGTAAACAGTGGTCTCCTAGTGATGTACGGGGAAGGTTGGAAGAAGTGCATTCAAAGGCAAAGGCTTATTATGACAGAGTGCATGGTGCTAAGGAGGTGAATATTGAGGTTGGTGATTGGGTACGAGTCAGGAAACCGTTCAGAGTTGTTAAAGGAGAGAGTAAATTTGAGGCACCCAAGCAAGTAATGGAGGTATTGTGGAATTCCGTAAGATTAAATGATGGAAGAGTGTGGAATTTGAAAGACATAGCTGTGGTTGGCAGCTGGGATGATGATGATCATGTGAGGGATCAAAGGGGAGATTTTGATTGGGTGGAGGATTATTTTGAGAATAGTAATCTACAATCGCAGTTGGCTGCGGAAGATGCGCGGGACTGTGAGGTGGCTCAGGAGGATAAATTACTTCATGGGGGTGCCAAGGTTACTTCTTCTGTTACGGAGGGGGAAGGGTCTGTGATGCGTCCGCCAGTCATGGTAGCCCCAACACAGAGAAGCGTCACGGTACCTCCACAGGGAAGTGTCATTCCAGGTGAAGGTTGTATTGGGAAAAGGAATAGGATTTTGCCAAGTTGGCTCAAGGAGTATATTGTGTAGTACTGTTGTTTTTTTTTGTGTTTGTGGGTGGAAGCTGTTATTTTTTTTTTTTTGTATTTTGGTAGTTGGTTGTGTTTGTTATTTAAGGGGGGGGATGTGTTGTGTCCTACTTTAATGTTGATGTGTTATTCTGTGTGGATGTATCTTTAAGGTGAGAGTGTGCGTGCATGGAATGTCACTAAGTAAGTGACATTCGGATTCTGGTAGTAGCGGTTAGCCTGGGAAGGATGTGGAGGTGTATCCTGGCGCTCACCTGTTCTTGTGTATCTCTTTTGAAATAAAGAGCTTTGAACCACTACAAGGAGTCTTGGCATCACTACACACCGGCAAACCGACTTTACTTGAAAGTGCCGATTCTTACCCTGGGGGTAATCATGATTTAAAGCCTACTGTTGATGGCCTTGTTTACAATGGCGGACTCTGGCAGACAGACAAGACTCATCTTTTAGAAATTGAAAATGTACTGCTGTCTTAAAGCTAACTTTATAGCTCAAAATGTCCAGCCAAGGTTCTAGTTAGAGAAAATGATCTATGAAGAACCAGGTACTCAAGCATAGATTAGAGCAGACCGTTTATTGAAGTACATCTGTACATAGGAAACGATCCACCCACAACAGCTGCCTGAATGTAACTGAGCAGCATTATTCTACCTCATCCCCACATTCTAACTTCACAATCTAAATTCTACAGTTCTACGTTCTCTCTCTACCTTAGAATGGCAGAATACCACACCCTCCTTTAAACTCGATAATAAAATAAAAACATATTAAACACTTGTATTATAATCAATAAAAAATAAAAGCATATTTTACACTTCTATTTCACTGCCAAATCCTATGTTGACAAAGAGAAAGGTCACACTGTTTAAGGCATTAAGCAATAGTCTAGAGGAATTACAGTTAAGGTTGAACGTGAGTGCATACAATGAAGTGATGCATCAAACAAAGTCTTTCACATGTTTAGGACGAAACATCGTCCACCCGCTTTTACTTAATTCAGAGGAGACATGCTTCTTACCTCTAATAACATCATGACTTTTAGCATCGTTTGGGACAACATCCACCCTGCCCAAAAAAGATTATCACTTAACTTGACAGCATTGTGAAATAATTAGACCCCTTTGAAAGGTTTGTGAAATTAGGAAGAACACTCTTTTTGGGGATGCCTCACTCTTACCACATTCCCCACCTTTACCTTTGTTGGATAGACTGCATTTCTCACATCAAAATTGAGTTTTCGTTTTACTACTTTCTCATCTTGAATCACTGCCCACTCATTTGAGGGCAGGAATCTGCCTACATTTTTGCAATTCATCCACCTGGGACACATAGTGATAGGTTCTCGATCCCTGAACAATTTAAAAGGCATCTTACTAGTGATTGAATGAGGAGTGAGTTGGTACAGGTTCACTCTTGCAACAATTTCAAACCCCCAGTCCCTGTTTTGAGACTTTGCTATTTGTATAGACTCCTTCAGAAACCTATTAAACCTCTCTACCATCCCGTTGATCTCGGAATGGTTAGAGAACACTTTTTATGTCCGATAGTGTTGATACAAAAACACTTCCATTTCCTTGGTAGCCAAATGAGCACCACAGTCTGTCAAAATACATTCAAATAATCATTCTCTACTAAACAGTACATTAAGGAATTCAATGACTTTCCGTGTTTCTACACTTGGAGTGATGCAAATCTCCATCCACCTTGAATAAATGTCAATTAAGACTAGAACATAATGATGTCCAGTTTTACAGGTCACCGGTCTTAAGATATCCAGAGCAACCTCCTGCCAGGTCTTTACTCGTTTTCTCTCATAGTCATAGGTTGAACCCTGTCTTACACACCTTATCACTAGAGACACACTCCAAACAATCCCGCACAGCTCTCTGAACTTAAGCATCAATCCCAGCCCACCAGAAGTACAACCGGATTCTTTCCTTAGTTTTGGAAATCCCTTGATGCCCCTGATGTCCGATTTTATCACAGACCTGTCCGGGAGGCAGCAATTTCGTGCCCTCCTGAGAAGATAATCCTTGACAAAAAGGTTAATAATGCACAGTCCAATATTTCCGGACTTCATCACTCATATGAAGCCAACCATTAGAAATCTGCTTAATGACTCCTTGTAACACCACATCTTCTGCTAACAAATCTTTCCAAACCTGCTCACAAATCACCCCTTCAGTGATTTCACAGACACTAAAATCCTCTAAGTCCCACAGGTCCTATTTTGAATCACCGTCACTCTCAGTCTGTGTAGAAACAAGATGTGACAGTCAACCACTTAGTTCTCTGTCCCAGGAATGTACTCAAACCTTAAGTCATACTTCTGTAATGCAACCACCCACTTACAGATGCGAGAGTATATGGCATCCAACCCATTTTTTTTTTAGAAAACACATGCATTCGGGGTTTATGATCAGACCTGACCACAAAGGTTCCACCCCAGAGGAACTCATTGAGCTTCCCAATAGCCCTATATACAAAGGGCCTCCTTCTCAATTGCAGAGTAGTGGGTTTCGGGACCCACTAAAGCCCTGGACAAAAACATAGTTTCCTCTCTTATCTCATTAACTTGTTTCAAGACCGCACCCAATCCCCTGGCACAGGCATCCGTGACCAACATGGATTGCCTCCCAGTGTCGAAACTTTGCAAAGAGTTTGCATCGCGCAATGCTTTCTTTTTTTGTTTAAATTTGTTTATTGCTTTTCATATTTCATATATAGTACACATTCGTTCAGGTATTACAAAACTGTTCAGGAGTTCCTTGCCCGTCTTCCGATTTTACTTATATGCTTTACAGCAATAAACAGTCCGAGAGGTCGTACATATCAATATTTGTCCGTAAGAACAAAAATTAGTTTTCTCCTTTTTTGATAACAGCTTGTTACAGAACATAACTGCAAACAGAGTGTGTAACACATTTCTCTCCTATTGCGCAATGCTTTCTTGACCTCTTGAAACATCGCATCGTAACAAGTGCACCAAGAGAACTTGACACCCTTCTTCAGAAGTGCTCTCACGGTATAAGTGTGACTAGCAAACCTGGGTACAAACTTATTATAATACTTGGCAGTACCCAAAAAGGTGACTAAGTCATACCTGCAATTAGAAGTGGGAAGTTCATCAATAGCCTTCATCAATTGATACTTGGGTATAACGCCATTTTGGTGAGTTTATGACCTATATAGTCAATCTCCGAGAGATTAAATTACATCTACTTTCCCTCGTGTAAGGCCCCTCTCATTAAACCTTCCGAAAACCTGCTTTACTCTGTTGCCATGCTCCTTTTGAGTAGCGACTGACACAAAAATGTCGTCTTGGTACATCTAAACCCCAGAAACATCACCCAAGACATCCTCCATGACGCTCTGAAACACAGAGTCAGCCAAGTTTAACCCATAGGTAACCTTGTGAATTTGAACATACCAAAAGGAGTAATAAAAGAGGTCAGATTCCTAGCGGCATCATCTAATTTAATTTGATGATACGCCGCTTTGAGGTCTAGAGTTGAAAATACCATGGCTTCATCAAGTAATGCTAGCATTTCCGCAATGTTGGGTAGCAGATACTTATCTGCAACCACAATCTTATTGAGACCCCTCAGATCCACACAGAGCCCTATTTCGCCAGGAGCCTTGCGCACAAGGACAACAGTCGCAAGTCACTCAGTCGCCTCGGTCTCAACAATGATGCTGTCACTCTTCAACTTGTTAGGCTCAGAAAGCATGGAGGCATGCAGGGCTAGAGGCACACCCCGTACCTGGCAGGATACTAGTACAGCCCGATTTTTGAGTATGATCTTATGAGTTTAGTCAATAAGGCATCCCAATCTGTCACTAAAAACATCCTCAAACTCCCTATTCAAACAAGCATTCATGACATCATTCACTCTCGCCACCATATTAACACTCACATCCGATGTCCTCTTCTGCAGTACCTTCCACCGAAAGACCTTTCGATCAAATAATGCTGGGTTCACCACTTGGATCTAGAAAAACCTCAAGATCATCTTGGTGAACCCAACTTATGATGCTATCACCTTTACATGAGATATAAACCTTCCCCACAGTAAAACAGCCTTTATACTCCAGTTAGCTCCAAAAATATTATTACAGTTTTATTAGCTGACCGCTGTAAGCCAGAGGTTTAATGTCAGGCCTCAATAACTGAACTTTCTTTTTAAGTTTCTCTAGATTATATGTCTTCGGGACAACCTAAATCTTGACACCAAAATCAAATAACATCCTGACAGGTTTGCCATTGACTAATACACTATCAAGGGGGACTTTGTTTTTTTGATGATGTATTTGAAGCACTACCTCACCACAGTGCAACTCATTATACTCACAGTCACTGTCACTACTCTCATCAAACCCCACCTCCTTCACACATTTTCTTTTTTTTAATTGATTGTTCAGTACTTAGCAAAGTGTCCTGTCTAGGCATGACTAGATTTATTATTAGCAAGGTGTCCACTGCTTCCACATCAAAAACACTTTCCTCCAACCAATTTTCTAGTGTCAACGGCTGAGGAATTGTCTAACTTGGTTAAGGAATTGCTTTATTTGTTTGCAGAGGTCCCAGCAATAGTTTGCACCTTCTTAGAGCAATCTACGCCTTTATCCTATTTTTACACCTCAAAACAAGCAGACCGTGTGTTTAATATGCTTGGCTACCAGCAGTACCTCATCCAATTTGGGGTTCTCTTTCTGCTACAGTTCATTTTTAATCTTTTCTATGCTGCAACCCAACATAAACTAGTAGCGTATTCACTCTTCCAACAAGCCTTCAAACTTGCAAATAGCACCCAGCTTACACAAGGCTGTGACATAAGACTCAATAGGATTCCTGTGCCCTTTGCATATGTCTATCGAAATGGTAGTGCTCCAAGATCGTACTCACTTTCGGTAGATAGTGCCAAAACCAATTTAGCCAATCATATCTCAAACTCATTAAGATTGTCAGTATCACTTCCACTTAGGTCAGGTAAATGTTCGAAGACCTCTTGGCCTTTGGGTCCATAGCAGTGCAGCAACAAAGAAGTCTTTCTCTCAGCACTTAGTGAGACACAACACACAAATGCGTAATGCATAAAGACCATTTTACACATAGACCACCTAATGGGTGGTTCTCCTAGATTAGACAAAAAGAAGGGTGGAGGCATAACATTCTGCATCTTTAAGAGGAATACAGTAATCAGATACCAGAACCAAAGCCCAGGACCTAAATATCAGAACGCCAATGTGTGACTTTCACACCTGAGACAATACACATACCATCACCTTGGTGTGCAGTTCCCACCGGAAAATGACCTAAAAAATTACAGCTTACTGTCCTTACACCAAGACACAAAAGTACTTGCTTATTAACTAGGTATCCTTGAAGCTAAGCAATTATGAAAAGTTAGCCACTCAAAAATTAAGCGATTAAAAATGTTTTTAAAGAAATGGTGTGCGCATCACTATTGTAAATACACCAGCAGACACGCAGTAAGAAAGAACACCATTCACCATAGTTCATAACAAAAAGCAAAATTATATGCAGTAATGGTGTACATATCACCGCCAGACCACTTGCACTTGAAGGACGCCAGCAAGAGGATCTGCAGTAAGGGTGTGCATATCAACGTCAAACCACCTTGAATTAAAAAGAGAAATACAGTAAAAGGTGTGCATATCACTGTAAGGCCACTAGCAAGAAAAAACGGCTTAGTCAAAGGTGACCCGAAAATTTGCAGATGCTTTTTTCCCTGCTCACACGCCGCCGACTCCTGCTGTCTTGGCAACTGTTGTATCGCTATAAGATGACGTAGTTGTTTTGGGTGATCCCATTGTGTGACGTGATGCTGGGGTGCTGTGGTAAAGCCCCCAGCAACGTAATGCTGAATGGTTTGGCCTGCGCTGAGCAGGCGTGCAGATAAAGAGTTGTGCTTGTGCGCGAACGGCATCAGACCGCCCGCGCACCGGAACAGTTAAACACCAACTCCGCGTCATGTGTTTATTTCATGCGGCTTGCATTGCGCGATCATCCATACCACAACTGGCCGTCTAGCACTCATTGCCGTGCACTCTAGTACAGCTCACGAGTGCAGCGGCATACATAACAGCAACAACGTGATGCACAGTGGTACAAAACGACGTGACGCACCCAGTAAAGGGAACAGCCTGTTGACGTATTAACTACATCAACAAAGATAATGCGCCTTGAACACTATTTACATTTCCCTGCATTGCCCCGACAACTATTAGAAAGGAATGACGTGACTGCACTCCATCGTCTCAAGAGTGAAAACGCGAGAATGGGGAACAGCACAGTAGTAGCGTAGGATTGCGTAGAAGGACAAAGGCGCAGGGCAGCCACACGAGGCAACCCTCACCTGATGAAGGCACTCTAGTCGGGTCACGAGAGGGGGTAAGCAAACCACTGCTCTCAACAAACAGGGATGTCCCAAATGTCAAGAGAAAATCACAGTTCCTTAAAGTTCTGGAACACACATTGTAACTCCGGGGTAAAATGAAAGTGTTGGGACGTTTCCTTATCCACACAAAGACACACTAGAATCAGACAATTAAACCTAAAACCCTACTGAGGGTTTTGAGATATCCTCAAAAGGATGGTTCTTTTCCACAATCGTCGCCAATGTTAAGAAGCAGGTACTCAAGCATAGAGTAGAACAGTTTGTTTATTTAAGTATATATGTACATAGGAAACTTCCCATCCACAACAGCTGCTTGAATGTAACTGACTAGCACCATTCTACCTCACCCCCACATTCTATCTTCACAATCTAAATTCTACAGTTCTACATTCCGTCTCTACCTTACAATTGCCGGATACCACATTCTCCCTCAAGCATCAGGTTTTACAACAAAGCAATATAATTGTAGCAGGGGAAAGGACTGCTGAACCAGCTTATTTAAAGCATGCACATGCCAATAAAATGACAACACCCAGCAGCCGCAACTTCGTGCTTGTTTTCTGTCCCTTTAAAAAAAATAAAAAATCTTTCCTTCATAGTGTACAACATGAAGTAAAGGCATTGGCAATTCGGGAGGTTTCAAATGTGAGACTATTGCCTTTGCAATTGCTTGTTGTGTTTTCAGTCTTATATAGTTAATGTTAATGTGATAGATTTATAAAGCGCACTGTTACCATTCGGTGTCCTGCTGCTAGCTTAGTCTGATCAGTGGAGAAGGCCAATATCTTAGCAGAGATCTGAGTTGCTGAAAAGCCACGTTTTCAGCAGCCCTCCAAATTTTTGCAGAGAGGTAGCTGAACAGCTCGATAACGGAAGCTTGTTCCAAATTGCTACAGTTCCTAGGTAAAAACTTCTTCCTCCCCAGTTCATTCTCTTAAATTTTGGTACCACCAAAGTCCTGGAATTAGAGGATCTAAATATCTGACCAAGATATTGTGGTCCCCGATTGTGCAAGGCTTTATACGCAAAGCACAGATTCCTAAATTGTATCCTCTCTTTTACTGGCAGCCAATGCAGCTGCTTGATGATCTTCCTCACCAAGACATGTTCAAGGGGTGCGTGAAAGAACTCTGCTGTGTTTAGTAATATCTGTAGTTTTTTTTAGGTGTTGTAGCCGAAGATTTAAGTATAGACCATTACAACAATCTAATCTGGCCAACACCAAGGCTGATAAAACCATCTTATGAGAGTTTGCCAGAATAAATGTTAAGATCTTTTAGATTTTTCTTAGGATAAAAATGTAGCGGATGGCAGAGCATTGATCTGATTGGCAAGTGAGAGCTTTCTATTTATAATGACCTACATTTATTGCTTTTTCGACCGGCTTTGTCAAGTCGCCCAAGACCACTGGCCACCAGCTCGGGGACCAAAATGAAGGATCATTGCCAAAAAATCATAGGATCATAGCCCTGAATAATATTCAGGGCTAATTCTAGCGTGTCAAGGGCACATTCAATTCTGAGCTCTATAAAGCAGACTGGGTTCAGCTGAATCGGTGTCTATGGCCTTGTCTTGGTGTTTTGCAGCATTTAGAGTGGTCAGAAGATTATGGCTATTTTCCAACAAACAATAAGCACGATGAAACGGCCTCTGGGAGGTGTCATTTATTAGGCATGTGCATACTTTAAAAACGCATGCGCGCCTACAAAATTAAGCAGTGAAGTGGCCTTTTTGTTTTAAATGTTAATGAAGGATGGTAGCAACATAGCAGCATGCAGTCTGGGGGAGCAGCATGCAGTCTGGGGGAGCAACATGCAGTCGGGGGAGCAACATGCAGTCGGGAAAGCAACATGGAAGAAACCCACGAGGGATGGGGGGGAACTGGGGGTGGAGGTGGGGGGGGGGAATCTGAAGGCACAGCAGCAGACTGACAAAAAAGAGCAACATGGGTGGGTGGGGCACAGAAGCATACATGCAAGAGAAGGCAACATGCGTTAGGGTGGGGAACAGAATTACACAAGGTGAGAGAGTGACATGGGTGGGGGCACAGCAACTCTTGGAAGAGATTTGGGTGGGGGACAAAAGCACATGGTTAAGAGAGAGCAACATGCAACGGGGGAGAGATGCAGAATATGAGAGAGACAGCTTGTGAAAAAAAGTAGCACCCAAAACACGAGCAGTAGAAGGACACAAGTACTTGGGCCATGTTCCAGGGGAGGGCAAAACACAGGACGAAGAATTGAAGCATGCACGCGCTGACAAATGAGAAGCAAGCAAATGAGAGTAATGATGAAGCCAACGCATGGGAAGCAACAGGCGGGCTCTGACCCACTACATGCTAACAAAATGCCTTGCAAACGAGTGCGCCTGTGCTGTCTCAGGTGAGACATACATACTCTGTCTTAGAATTTTCATTTGAAGAAAACACCGCTGCTTGTTACCCGTCTTAGCAGTGCCATGCCCCAGCCTCAAAAGTAAGGAAGTGTTTGGCCGAGTCCGACTGGGAGTCCTACCTGCATTACTGCAGTCTCATAGGATTTGGATAGCTGTCTAAAGCACCAGTAATAATGGCGGCTAAAGTTGAATGAACAAAAACTCTACATCCAGATGCCTGGCTCAGCTGGAGAGTCTTTTGGACCCCTGCGCCCGAAACCGGCAGAGCTTTCATGTGGATTCTGCCTGCACTTCATGCTCCAAGAATTAGAAACAAATCAGTGCTCTTGGATGTAAAAACAGTGTGAGAAAGAGATACTTATGTAGTGGATGAATAGAACAAGTGAAACCAGAAAATCTGGGATCTTCCAAGCGTGGTCAAAATGTGAGTGAGAAAGTGCCCTCTTTCTTGCATGGTATGCCCCCACTTTTTGCAGAATTGCTGATATTCTTTGACTGAGTGTGCCCTGGGCTCCTGCTAATCAGGTACCCAGGGCATATGTTCCTTCCCTAAAACTGCACTGAAGCCTAAAACCCAATTGGAATCTCTGGCCACATGTCAGCCTCTGGTAAATGGTACCACAGGTACCCAGGGCACTGTGACCAGAGAAGGCCTCTAAGGGCTGCAGTACTTATTGTGCCCCCCTTAGAGGCCCTGTACCCTGACACACACATACTGCCTTTGCAGGCTGTATGTCTTGGTGCAGAACAAAGTGAAGAGTCGATATGGCACACTTCCCTGTGTGCCATGCCCACAAATCACTGCCCAGGCATACATCAGTCACCCCTCTAGCTGGGTGCCCTATGCCAGTAGTGTGGGTACTGGTGCATGCGCCCTGTACCGCTACAGTGCCCAAGTCCATTCCTGGGCACTGTAAGTGCAGTGCTGCCATTAAGAGTATATGGTGCAGGGATGCTACAAATAACGATGATGTTAAGTCAATTTCTCTATACGTTGAAAACCAAAAATCAACAGAAACAGCAGGTCTTTCAAGATGATGTTTAATATTACCTAAAGAAGAATGTATGTTGGAGCTTGCATATTCCCTTGTTCATTCGCCTATATGTTCCTTTCAGTCAGTTAAGCACTACCTCCAGAGAGACGTTGGTAGCGCATATGTCACTTATACCTGAACTGTATATGCTCTGTGTGCAATGAAAGTTTGTACTGACTTGCCCTGCTAAATCTCTTCTGAGGGGAATGGAAGATTGCACTCGCTGCCTTCTGCGAGAGAGAGAAGCTTGGTTTTCTACTGCTGTGCTGTATCTGCTCAGTGAGGAAGGAAACATGCACTAATGCCGGCCAATTTGCATGTGTCTTGAGTAATGCTTGCACTGTGCAGCAATACCTATACCTCTCCTCTGAAGAAGGGAGGCATACAATATTCCTACCAAAGGTATACCTGCATACAGGGTGTTTCCACTGCTGCTGTTACATTTTATATTGAGTGCACTTTAATAATAAAACCTATTAACCAGGGACTGTTTAACAAAATTTGAGATGAGATACTGAGACCTATAGTCCAGAGGAAGGCAGGAAGCAGGGTCTCTTTCCCCAAATTGTACCACCAGCCTAAGTAGATTTGAATGTTCTACCCCAGAGACAATTCAGAAAATCATCGTCTCTGCTAAGTCAGGCTCTTTCTTAGAAGTCTGTCCCCCCCCAGCGCCTTGAAACGCTCACGGGTATGTAGCGCGCTTTACAAATTATGTGATTGGACTAGAAGGTGGCTTAGGTCAGACCCATCCAAAAAAAAGGCTAACTTACATTAACCAAATTTTCCAATTACTGACCCATCTCGCTGCTCCCTTTATTGGGGAAGATATTGGAGAAACCTAAATAAGCAAATTCTAGAATATCTGGAGGCTAATAGAGTCTTGGATTCAGACCATCACATAGTACATAGACAGATCTGGTTGCAGTCACTGACCACATCAAATGCTCTTTCATTGCGAATATACCACCTATGCTGGTGCTGCTGGACTTGTCTGCAGCATTTGATACTGTATCTCATCCTAAGTTACTTGGTAGGATTCATGAGATAGGTATCCATGGAACAGCGCTAAAATGGCTTTCTTATTTCCTTTCCAACAGGACCCAAACGGTTATTCTGGGCTCCTATAAATCTCATATCATGACATTGGAAAGGGGGGTACACCAGGGCTCATGCCTTAGCTCTACACCTTTTAAAATGTATGTTGCCCCCTTGCAAAATTTGTAAGAGCCTTTGGCTTTGATATCATATCATACGGGAACAATACACAGCTTCTATTCTCCATGGACAAAAATCTTGTCAAAACTAAAAAAAATCTTTCTCTTCCGGGATGAAGGCTATCACCTCCTGGATGACCGAAAACTGACTCCAGTTAAAGGCAGCAAAAACTGAGATAATGCTGTTTGGTTAGGCCTAACAGCTCTGGAATTCTGATTGGTGGCCCCCAGAACTTGGTATGGCCCCTTCACCAAATCTAGTAGTTAAAAACTTGGGAGTCCAGATGGATCAATCGCTCACCATGAAAGAACAGGTTGTGTCCACTGTAGGCTCATTTTCCCACATGATGCATCTGCGTAGAACAGCCTTTCCTTTATTACCACTTACAGCAAGGAAAACTTTAGTCCAGGCATTGGTGATCAGCGTCTGGATTATGGTAACGCGCTCTTGGCCTCAGCTAACGAGTCGCTGCTATCTAAACTGCATGTGGTACAGAACACAGCCCCCCCCGTCTCATCTGAAATCTTCGTTCTAGAGCTGCTTCCTCCCCTCTTTTACAATCTTTGCACTGGCTACCAGTGAAAAAAGGAATTATCTTCAAGATCTGCTGCTTAACTCACAAAGCTCTATTTGGTAACGGGCAGACTTATCTTCAAAGCTTACTCGCTACGCCCCTTAAGAAGACTATTAAGATCTTGCAACAAAGCTCTGCTCATGGTTCCGATGGTTAGAAAGTCCCGGTCAGGGTGCAGGTTGTTTTCTTTCCTAGCTCCTTTTTATTGGAATAAGCTGCCTCTTCAATTGCAAATTTGCAAGGATCATCTTTAATTCAGGAAATTACTTAAGACTAGCCTATTCTAACTGTGATACTTTCTGCTTGCTATCCTGGCATTCGCGCCGATATACCCCTCTCAGGGATTGCTCATGGTATACTGGTACAGAGCAAGTGCAGATCACCTCTATTAACTCTGCTCCGAGTCATCCGATACCACCACCACCACCTGCATCTAATTTTTCATGAGCCCAAAAACCTGAAGCAACCACAATCGTTCCAACCGCAGTCACTGCCTGCCCTAGAGAAATGCGAACACAATGTCTAGCTCCATCTCAACAAGTTCTTTAATAATAGGCTCAGTAATAAAAGTGTCCTCGCCAGTTTGGGACTTTAGGCCGCATGATGAGTGCATAAAAAATTGCTCACTTTGCAGCAAACAAGTGCACCGTGGTAACCCAGAAGGACATAATGGTACCAAGAGCTAACTGGCCAATCTGAGAAATGACCACACAATTGAATCCGAAGACCATTTGATGAAAAGATAGCTGCTGGTGAAAAAGGAGAAGAGGTGCATTGAGATAGAAGGTGGTGGAGGTAGGGAAAATCTTGGTCTCGGTTGTAACCATACTCTGCCCCTTCTATTTATTTTTGTTTGAATTTTCAAGACATAGGTACGGAGTCCCCGTGTCCTGAAACTGCTGCAGCATTTCTCCTGATGTTTCTGCCAGCAAATCAGAGCACAAGCTCTTGCGGGACTCACAAGAGCTCTCATTATTGCGGGAGTGAGACGTTCAACAGGAAAAGAGGCCCTCACAGATTGGTCTATTAGAGTGAGGTTGTGGCGCAGCGGACAGAGCTACTGACTTTGGAGATGGGGATCCTGGTTCCATTCTCGGCATTGGCTCAACATCGCGGTGATTTTGGGCAAATAGCTTAATCTGCCCATGCCTAGAAACAGTGGCCAGAGAACCTCACCGGTGATTAGCCATGCACTACAAACCCGAGTAGTAGTATTATTTAAAGTTGTGTATTTGGGGACTCCCACGAAAGTCCAGCAAACCCAACTATCCAGATGTACATAAATTTATTAAATTGACTTACACCAAATCACAAAAAGCAAACTTTCTGGATCAAGATCAAGTTTTCTGCTAAATTTATAGCTGTCCAAAAAGCCCTATAGAAATTGCATGAGGAAATTGCATTTTTGGGACCACCCCTTTTCACCCACTTCACCGATCACCCAGAAACTTTCAAGGATGGGACAGAGCTGAATGAATAATTTTGGGAAAATTATGTGAAGGTTCGTCAAACGGCGCCAAAGTTACCAGCAAACCAAAAACGCTCTTCCTATGGTAACCATGGGCCACATTTACGAATAATTTGAGACTCACAAATCGGTTCCAAATCATTTTGCAAATGCAAAAAGGGCCGTACACGATGTACGACAGATATTCACAAAAACGAAAATAGACATGAGCCTGATCTGCGATTTAGTATTTTTTTAGACCGGATTTCGCTTGTCGCAATTAGGAAATCCCTAACTGCGAGCTGCAAACGGTATGTTCAAGCCAGCCGCCAATTGCAAATAGTTGCAAAATGACACATTTGCACATACAATTTATCACCAATTCAATTCATGTGGTAACAGGTTCCAAAGTATAAAAGCGGCCCCAGAATGCATCAGGGGCTTTCACAATGACTGCCCTGCATGTGATAGCGAGGAAGGTGTGCATACTGGTTGCTCAGCAGAGGAGGCAGAGACTGGAGAGGATACTCAGAGTCAGGATGACCATGTTTGAGAAGACAGAAGAAGTGGCCAGAGGCAGCTACCAAAATGTGATAGCTGTGGATAGAGGGGTGTAGCAGAGTGCACTTTTCGAGATGCCATGCACCACTATATACACGACCACATTTACCTGCCCAGGAATGATGTGGAAATGAAAACTGAAAAATTGCAATTCTACCAGATAGCCAGATTCCCAAAGGTCATAAGATGTATAGATGTCAGATGACAGTGTGTATACCCTGAGATCCTTGATCCTCACACCCTACCCGTCTCCCACCAACCTACATGAAAGGAGATATAACACACACATAGGCACATCGAGCAGACATTCAGGCAACTCAAATCCCTCTTTAGATGTCTGCACAAGAGTGGAGGCGCCTTGCAGTATGTGCCAGAGACTTCTTGCAAGGTTGTGGGAACCTGTATCTTACTCCACAACATTGCCTGCAGGAGAGCCCTACCAATTGAGGTATCCAGAAGTGACTAAAAGGATGAGGATCATGGACTGTCTGCCTAGTAGCCAACCAAAGCAAGCAGAGGAGTGAAAGGCAGAAGGTGCAGGGACTACATAACCAGACATTACTTTGCACGGTAAGTCATGTTCATATGCACAATACTGTAACAAAATGACACAAACAAGGCAGCCTAAGGGATGCTTTGAGAAGAAACGCTCCTAGGAGGTTACAGCCTGAGGACCTTGATCAGGAGAGTGAGTCTCTTACTAACAGGCTGAGAAATGCCATGAATAATGTGGCACCTGTCTGGAAGGAAAGGGTGAGGAACAAGAGCAAGGGGGCCCCCTGGTTCACTGAGGAACTAAGGGGAAAGAAACAAACCCTGCACCAACACGAAAGGCAGTGGTGTAAATCATACGACCCAGGCGCTCAAGGAATATAAAGCCATGTCAGCCTTAAACAAAAAAGCCATCATTACAAGAAAGGCCAAGTACCACGAGGCCAGGATTAGGGAGGCGGATAGCATGCAGAAAGAAACTTTTAGAATATTGAAGGAACTGAGTCAAAAACATGAGCAGGAAACAATTGCCAGTCCAGAAGATTGCAATAGGTTCCATACCTCCTTCTTACACAAGGTCAGGGACATTCTAATCAACATAAACAACACCAGACCTTCTTACACAAGGTCAGGGACATTCTAATCAACATAAACAACACCCATACCACCTAGAACCCCCTGGTTGTGGAAGCACCGCCATGCGACCACAGCGAGATACTCTGCACCTTTCCGAGGTTATACCGAGACTCTATGTCCTATATTACGGCTCAAATCAAGTTAGGATTGCCAGCGGACCCTTGTCCACCAAGAGTGTTCAAAATGGCTCTACCAGTGACGGAGAGAGAGATTCTCACCCTGATTAAGCTATCTCTGACTACTGGGAGGGTCCCCATTGACTTCAAGGAAGCCATGGTAACCCCTCTGCTGAAAAAGGCAAGGCCAGATGTCGCCAACCTGAAGAACTATAGGTCCATATCTCAGCTCCCCTTTCTGGCTAAAGTAATGGAATAGCATGTCCTCAAAACCCTATCACTATTCATCGAGAAACAGTTACTCCAGGTACGGCAGGCAGGCATTAGGGCCCACAATAGCACAGAACTGGTGATTCTATCGGTGTTGGATGAGCTCAGGCTTACAGCCGACAGCAGGAAGCTGTGTGCCTTAGTCCTGTTAGACCTCACAGTCGTGTTCGACACGGCGAATCACGATCAACTACTGGCCCACATCTTTGATATGGGTATCTGTAGGGTGGTCCATCAATGGATCTCCTCCTTTCTGACAGAACGGACACAAAGGATCCAACTGGCAGAATGCGTGTCCATCAAAGGGGCACTGACCTGCGGAGAGTCCCACAAGGCTCGGCGTTGTCCCCACTACTCTTCAACATCTATCTCCAACCACTGGTGGCAGCTCTGGTCCGAATGGACTGTCGTCTGTTCAATTACGCAAATGACACACAATTAATCCTTCAAATTGACAACTCCTCTCAAGCCCATTAGTGTGTACAAAGTATCCTCAGGTACACAGTCAACTGGATGACGGCCAACTCGTTCAAAGTCAACCCTGACAAAACAGAGGTCCGAACCATTATCACGGGAAGTAACCTCTGGACTGACCTCTTCTGGCCACAAGAGTTAGGCGCCACACCCACACCAGTGCCAGTCGCAAAGAGCTTAGGCATCAAAATAGATGCCAAGCTCACTTTGTCGAACCAAGTGTCCACCGTGGTCCGGACCTGTGTGGGCCTTCTGAGACAACTGAGGAATCCGGCACCCCTCCTTTCATTTTCTACTCCGAGGATGGTGGTTTCGGCAATGATTGTGTTTTGTCTGGACTACGGTAATGCTCTGTATATTGGACTACCAGAGACGCTGTTAAGTA
The DNA here is from genome assembly GCF_964204655.1 of Triturus cristatus. Taxonomy (NCBI): domain Eukaryota; kingdom Metazoa; phylum Chordata; class Amphibia; order Caudata; family Salamandridae; genus Triturus; species Triturus cristatus. The sequence continues at coordinate 1,734,452,405 of NC_140589.1, forward strand.
AGCTGCAAGTAACTATGAACGATGCAGCTAGGCTGTTCCTCAAGTGCCCAAGCCGCTCTCAGGCCGCACCTTTGTTGCAGCAGCTGCACTGGCTCCCCGTCAAACAGTGAGCCAGGTTTAAGGGCCTTTGTATCACCCACAAAGCCCTTCATGGACATGCCCCGGTATGGTGTCTTTCCAGACAACTTTCGAGAGAGATTATGGCCCCCTGGCTTTCCCTTGCCTAAAGCAATGGATACTGCTGTAAAAAACCTAGGGGTCTGGTACAATGAGAATCTGTCCTTCTCTACCCAGGTTAAAAAGCTGGTTGGATCTTGCTTTGGCATTTTGAAAGCTTTGAGGAAGTTTTTACCCCTCCTTCCAAGACCGTCCAAAGAAACGGTTGTCCGTGCCCTGATTTTGTCTCGCTTGGATTATGCCAATGCCCTTTATGTTGGCATTTCTGGCTACCTCCTGAATAAACTACAGGTCATCCAAAATTCGTCCGTCAAACTCCTGCTGGGTATATCTCGCAGGTGTAGTGTGCGGGCTCATTTGCGCTCTTTACACTGGCTCCCGGTGGAGTCTCGTATAAAATTTAAAACTATGGCCATTGCCCATAGGGCCCTGTATGGCCTGGGTCCACTCTATCTTCAGAAGAGGCTTGCCTTTTATGTTCCCGCGAGACAGCTGCGGTCCTCCTCCCAATTTCTGATGCTGATACCTAGATTTAAACGCCAGAGGTTAGGCGGGAGCTCCTTTGTGCGCAAGGCCGCCCTGGCTTGGAATGCTCTACCCTTGGTGCTTCGGAGCACTCAAGATTTTGTGATTTTTAAAAAAAAGTTAAAAACCCTTCTCTTTGAATAATGCTTTGGCCTGTGGTTCCTTTTCTTAGTTCGCACCGGGACACTCTGTTGAGTATCTGTGCGCGTTATAAATTGACTTAACATAACATATACATCAAGGAGCGCCTGGGGAGCTATGTGCCAGGACACACCCTCCGGTCATTCGAGGCCGTCTAGCTGTCCTGTTGGCGGTTCAACACAACCACAAAAGTCGGGCGAGCTTTCTCTGTCCCGATCCCCCAGCTATGAAACAAGCTCCCAGAAAGCCTACGCAAGGAAACTGCCCTTCTCCAATTTAGGAAAAAAAGTAAAACCCTCCTATTCACAGAGGCCTGGGAACAACATACGCTTTGACCTGGTGTACAGACAGTTAGCCAATGGTGGGGTTTCAGGTACTCTCTCTCAGCACTAAGAGACCTGCCGGTGATTACCCTCTTTATAAATCCCGATTAACATAACATAACAAAATGATTGAATGCTCAAAGTACAGGTACCTTTAATGGCAGGTTTGAACATCTATCACAAAAAAATCCATCACAAAAAATCATAAGGCCATTAAGTGAACATGAAGTTGGTTATACCTCCAACAACTAAAGTGATAAACAAATATAGCCAATTCCTGGTTTGAATCCATCAATTGTTTTTTTGGAAGTGCACCCAGCATGTGAGGTGGCATCATGCTGAGGTGCAGGAGTGCGGCTGCGTCGCACCACATGGTCGTCTGAGGCAGAGATGCGGTTGATGGTGGACAACTTACTGTCCGGAGCCGCTTCACCCACACCACTAGCAATGTGGGCAGTTTGGATAGCATCCACTGCACCAGTTATCTGGTAAAGGCCCTGCAAGACATCCCCCCTCAACTGGCCCATCTCCACCTGTATAGCAATGGTATGCTTGGAAAGTGTAGTGGTGGAGCTGTGCAAGTCTAGCAATGGCCCGGGCCATGGCATTCATCTGCTCACCGCTGCTCCTCTTCTTGCACCTTTGCATACTCCTGTCCTCGGACAGCTCTGTGCAGCGTTTGGTTATGGCACCTGTTAGTTGGTCCATTTTGTATCCATGCGTGTCTGATTGTCTGTCAACTGCTTTGACAAGGTGCTGAACTCCACTGTCAATTTGCGGGTTATCATCCTCATCTGTTTGTGCTGTAGGCGCCGAACCTGCAGCATCTCTTCCTCCAGCTCGCCATACAACGCATGTTGGTTAGAAGTTCCCTGGAACCCAGAGGCCTTGCTTGTGTGATGGCGCCTGCGTCAATGCAGAGTGGAGCGCAGATGTCGGGACCGGATGACTGCCTGCTGGTTTGGAGTGGGTGGCTGTATGGTATTTAGACCCTCTGCTGCTGCTGGCTGTGGATAGAATGACAGTGCTGGAGTGGTCATGAGATGTATTGGTCACACTCTCAAGCACTTCTGTTTCATCTTCATGAATCCAGTCGTCCACAACTGGTCAGCCTTTGTGGCGGCAGAGGACTTCCTGGCTTATCCTGCTGCATGGATCTCCGGTGTACTCTATTGCTTTACTGGCTGCATTGCGCTCCTTCTTCCCGTGTTGGCGGACTCTTCTTCCCCTTGGTTATTTTGCACATCCTGATACCCGAGAGCTCCTCCGCTTCCTTTTGTAGTACTCCCTCACCGGAATTTATTTCATGGCTGTGACTAACCCTCCTGGATTAAATTCGGATCAGGTACAGTCATCTTTCAGACACTGAGGCTTAGCCTTTAAGATACCTTTAAGAAAGTGTAGGGTTTATTTTCAGGTTAGTTCTCTTTAGGCTAGGTTTTTTTTTTTATCAGTCAAATTCTATGACTCTTAGTTTTTTTCTCTATTGCTTTTAACCATTATTTTGCTTATGCCACTTCAAAACCTTGGTGGTCGTGGGAGAGGGTTACAGCTTATTAATTCTATCTCTACTGTTAGAACTGGGAGCCTTCCCTGAAGAGGACTTGCTTGGGTTGTCGCCACAGCTCCGCTCTGGCATCTCGCCTTTGTGCAGCCTGCGGGTGATGCAGCAGGGGATCCTTACAAAATCCACCTCGTTTCTGTGTAATAGTTTTGCCCTTTTTGCAGTGAGTCTCTGCTTCAAGGCCACGCTTACCACGTGATCCAATTGTTGTGAACAGCGATGACGTCACGTATTGGACCAAATACAAAGGCTTTTTATTCTAATAAACTATTTTCGTGAAGTTTACTTTTACTTGTGTGATTTTGAAAACAAATGAATGGCCTCCATAAACCATGTAAATGCAAATATTTCAAAGCATAGCAGTAAAGCCTTCTTGACATGTTTACAAGTTCATTTAAAAACCTCAATATCATTTATTTTACAAACACCACGCAGACACCATGCCTGTTGTTGGCCATAAAGAACAGATCAGAACTATACAAAGAGTAAATCATTTATATTCAATGAGTTTCCAAATTATTGACAAAAACGGACCATTTTTAACTAGTGAAAAAGCTACGCAGCTTCTTTTTGCAAATAAGCGGAATAGAGTTTTTTCTTTTTGCTTAGAAAACAAGCGACGTCCGTGCAGCGATCAATTTCTAAGAACTCCGAGCTTGCAGGACGGGCTGGGGGTGTGAAAGGGGAATGTACCAATGGGGCTGCACTGAATCCTTGTCTTTAGTAGCTTGTGAAAAAGCTGCTACTGGGCGGAAGTCTGCCCAGATAACTGTTATTTTATAAGTTGCAGATGTCGCTCTGCCAAAACCCGCCCAGGAAAGGGTCGACGCCATGGGAAGCAGGTCCAAGTGGGCATTCTTTCTTGATGCAGTCAGGTACACGTGTGACCCACAGACCGCTGGAGACCCTTTACGAGACACTTCCCGACTGCTGCTCATAGATCTTCGGTGGTTGCACTTTACTGTACGCGGGTCACATCCTTTCAAGAGGGTTCCCTCAAAGTGAAGTTCATGACCTTCGAAGAATAATGCATCTGGCTTAGAGACTATTTTCACAAAAAAGCACATTTAAAGTCTCTCCTCAATGACTCATTAATGACTTTACACTGGTCCTCACCACATGGCAATGGTTTGACGAAATCAAAAGGTCCAGGAGGCGCAACTCTGCTTTCTGCACAGCATCCAATATTTTATGTTCCCTTCTGCATGATGCAATGTAAAGAGTGCATGCTGTTCTAATTGTGACATTTTTGCTCACAGTACCCTGACATTTTCATCACATTTTCCATGTTTCAAAGAGCTATAATAAAAAAGAGAAAATGTTAGGCATCAGTTTGTGTTATGCAGTGCTGTAGATTCACATGCTCTGCATACTCCTGCCATCTAGTGTTGGTCTCGGATGTGTGCAACTTGTTCTTCGAAGAAGTCTTTCGAGTCACAGGGTATAGTGACTCCTCCTATGAATGGTAATGCGCATTGGCATGAGCACCATTAGATTGGTTTCCACCTTGGTAGGTGAGGATGGAGATGAAATGCAGAAGTGAAAGAAAACGGTGGTTAACCAGAGGATGTTGTAGAGGATTGGAAAATGCACATAGTACAGCATGGCCCACTTGAGCTTGTTGACGTGCTTGTACATCCACATAGTAGTCTTTGGTGAATGCATGCGATGTGGACTAGGTAGCTGCCTTACAGATCTCAGCTATTGGTAAGTTACCCAGAAAGGCCATATAGGCTGCCTTCTCATGTGTAGAATGCAGTCTACGGGGAGCAGGGACTTTTGGCCTGGGTGTAGCAGGTCTGAATGTACTTGACTAGCCAGCAAGCTATCCCTGCTTTTGAAATGGCACTGCCTTTGTGCGGTTAACTAAGCAACAAGTAACTGTTGCAATTTCCGAAAAGAAATTGTCCTGTAAATGTACTAAATGTGTTTCCTCTTGATATCTAATGCGTGAAGGGCTCTCTCTGCTACAGAGTCTGTGTGTGAAAAGCATACTGGGTGTTCAACTGTCTGGCTAAGGCGGAACGGAGAGACAACCTTGGGTACAAGCTTTGGGTTAATTCTATGGACTACCTTGTCAGCATGAACCTTAAAAAAAGGGTCTTCTAGCGTGAGAGCTTGTATCTCACGCTCAAGCCTGAGGCCCTGGTATTGAGCGAGAAGATTTGGCTGGTTCGGGAGCTTCTCATGAGGGACTAAAAACAGCTCTGGTAAGGGTGTGAACCACAGTCGTCTGGTCCATGTGGGAGCCACCAGGATGGGGGTGAGGGTGGGCTGCCATAGCTTTCGGACGACATACGAAAAAGGGAGAGACGAGAGGCCGAAAAGTCTAGGTGTAGGTAAATATCCTGACCAGTTCATCCATAGTGCATTGCAGATGGACTGCCAGTGTGGAGGAAACCTGGCGGCGAAGCATTGGAAAGCCCCAACTTTTAAAGTACAGGATCAGAATTTGGCAGTCAAGTTCCCACTCGTGGACGTATTGTTGCATCCTGTTGAGCATGTCTACAAAGTACTTGTCCCCTCCTCGAAGGTACTTCACTAGTAGATGTGCACTGTGGTGGATTTCCCAAAGCCAAATGCTTTGCACCAATGCCTAGAGTTGGGTAGAATGTGTGCCCCTTTATTTTCGAAGATAACACATGGCAGTCATTTTGTCTGGTTTGACTAGGACTGTTTTGTGATGTATGTGGCAGAAGCAAGCTTTCAGAGCATGTTGGACTGCCAGTAACTCCAGATAATTGATGCGGAAGGTCCGTTGAAGGGGTGTCCACATGCCATGTAGGGTAATATCCTGTAAATGTGTTCCCACCCCGTGAGAGAGGCATCCATCGTGATGGTTACCTGGGGAACCGGGTCTAGAAAGGGCCTGCCCTGCAACAGGTTGTTGATGCTCCACCACCGGAGAGAGCAATGGATGCTGGCTCAAATCAATACTAGATCCTCTCAAAAGACCCTCCGCTTGTGACCATTCTGCCATTAGGCACCTTTGAAGTGGACGCATGTTCAATCGAGCATGGGGAACAATGGCAATGCATGAAACCATCATGCGAAGAAGCGCGTTACTGTTCTGACTGCTAGCTGGCGATCTGGCTGAAAAAGAGGCCGCCAGCAGCAGCTGTAAGGCCTGGACCTGTGAATATCTGGGATAAGCTTTCCCAGTGACTGAATTTAGAATTGCTCCAAGGAAGGGCTGTATCTGAAGGTGTTGAAGATGTGACGTGCCCACACTGATGGTGAATCCAAGATCGTGTACAGTGATCTTGATGTGGGTCAAGCACTGCTGTCTGTTTGCGCTTTTCATCAGCCAGTCGTCAAGGTACGGGAAGACGTGGACATTGCTCTTTCTGAGATGTGCAGCTACCAATGCAAGGCATTTGGTAAAGACTCTGGGGGCCATAGTTAACCCGAAGCACTTTCAATTCAAGGTTGTGCCCACTTACCTTTTACCTGAGGTAGGTCCGGTGCACAGAGTGGATTTGGACATGGAAATGGGCATTCTTTAATTCGAGAGTGGTCATGAATTTGCCTTGCTGCAACAGAGGAATTACATTCTGGAGCCTAACCATGTGGAAGAACTAGGACAGGATGTACTTATTGAGGGGCCTGAAGTAGAGTATGGACCTGAGAGACCAATCTTTCAGAAAGTACCAAGAGTACACCTCTTTGCTTAGAAGCACAGGCTCTATGGCCCCTTTGAGCAGTAGTATGTCCACTTCCACCTGGAGAAGGTGCTGGTGTTCTGTGGAGAGGGAGTGTTTGAAGGGGGTTTGTTTGGTGACAGGATTGGAGCCAGGCATGTTGGTGGAACAGAATGCTGGAGTGGATACCCCGGCAGGGGTGTCAGCTGTGCAAAGACACACCTAGTGGTCACATTGTAGATGGTTTGGTCCTCTTCTACGAGCTCAAGAACTCTCTACCTGTATTGATCCGGGAGGTGTTGGATCAGGTTCTCCATCTATATTCCACTGTGCTCAGTCGTACCTTGAAAGTAGGTTAGCGATGCGCCAATGGGTGGCAGATTGGGCAGCCATCCATTTGTCCACCAAATTGATCTTTTTACTTTCTTTGTCAGACAGCGGGGCATTGCTAGTACCCGGCTGGTCCGAGGGGGAGGCCTTATACTTTTAGTCAACCTTGGGTGTGACTACTCTGGCCTTGACAGGGTCTTTAAAGACATCCTGAGTGGGTGTCAACATACTCTTGAGCATGGGTAGGTATTGTGTTGATCGCGGAGTGTGTGAGAACAGTTCCACCATGAAGTCATCTACCTCTGCAATGGTGTGCAAGTCTACCTTGTGGAAGGTGGCCACCCTGTGGATGATCTCGTGACATGAGGTGGTATCGTCTGGAGCGGAAGGCTTGGCTGTGTAGAGTTTGTAGGCCGTTGTCAACTGGGGAACGACACCATAATTGCCCCAAAGATCATCCTGGGGCTCCTGGTCATATGTGCATCATACAGGGCTGTAGGATAAAGAGGACTACCCTCCCCATAGGTGGAATGTGGGTAGACCCCTGGCGAGGATCACAAAGGTGGCTTTTGTGGTGGAAGGGGTGGGGTGGGGGTCATGACTTTAGGTGGAGAAATGGTGACATTGGGTGGAAGGATTCTAGGAGTAGGAGGAGAGGAAGGAAGTCGAGAAATGAGAAGGTATAGGGCAAGTGCTACTGTCCCGATGCTTCTTCAGTTTAGGAGGTGGCGGTGGCTCCAATGTTCCTTGAAGGTAAGCTTCCTTTTTCAAGGAAGAGTATCCTACACCAACGGTGGCGGTTTGGCAGAAATGTTTCCTGTTTGTAGGTGGATGAATAGTCACCTCTGCCTACTGTCCAGCTCCCCCTGAAGGCGATGTAGAATGGGGTCGTCGAGATCCTCAGAGCCTGCCGAGGAATGCATAATAACCACCTTTTGACTTCAAAGCCACCCTGGACTTTGAATGGTGCTTTGGCTTTGAAGGGCCCGTTGACAGTACTGCTAGCGCTGAGAAAGGCTGAGTATTATACGGCTGTTTCAGCGCTGGGATCATAGTCCGCGTCGGCTCCGAAGCTCTGGGTCAGTGCCTGCCAAGGCTGGGATGCAGTGGCAGTCCGGAAAGCTGTTGGGCTGGTAGTGGACTCAACGCCCGACCCTGAAAGGGTCAACTGGTAGTTTCTGTTTGCGGAATACAGTACTCGCAATCAATATCTTCAGGTGTTTGCCATGCAGATGGGGGTTGACAGCCGCTGTTTGATCAGTGGAGGTGGAGGCACCAGTTTCTCCTTCAATGCCCTCACCGGAGAGGTCAGGGGTATCCTTATCTTGCCGCTGTGCCATCTTGCTTCAAGGGAGGCATCGATCATGGCAGTACTGGAGGGTCTTCTTCGACCACAACACGAGGGTGGGACAGGAGGTTTCCTCATGATACCGTGACAAGCAGAGGTTACAGAATAAATGTTGATCTTGCCACAAGTACTTCAAGTGGCACTCTGGATATGGGTCCTTTCCTTCATGGCCTACACATTCTCAGGAAGGGTGACCGGGGAGAAAGGTCAGAGGGTGGACGAGGCCCTGAACAAAGCGTCAGAGAGATCCCAGGCGCAGAACTAATGGAACCGGGATGAGGTTGAAAAGATTGCAGAGTACGCAATTGTTTCGTGCTAATGGGGGTAGAAGCACCGGAAAGTCCTGATGAGGAATGCCACACGGGGTCGACTCGGAGCTTCAGCGACACACATCCAAACCTGACGACGGAAGAAAACAATCTGACAATGGAGATGTGCCCATGTGCGTTACCAGTCACAAATCTCATGGCTTGGAAGACTTCTTAGAAGAACAAGCACTGGCAAAGCCAACAGGTATAGCCTATGCAAGAGCTAATGGCTTTGCCAATATGTTTTAGCCATGTTGTACACCAGCGTGGTGCTGTGCAACATGGCTGAAAGTTAGTGGGGTAAAGGATAGTAGCGTGGAGTGGCACACAGAGCAGTGCATAGAGTGGCGTTGAATGATGTAGAGTCAAGATGAGTGGCATGGAATGTCATGGAGCGGCGTGGAGTGGTGTAGAGTGTTGTGGAGGGAGTAGAGTGTTGTAGAGTAGAAGGGACTGGAGTTGAGCAGAGTATCAAAGTAGAGTGCCAGAGTCGAGTGGTCTAGAGTGTCATGAAGTGGTGTAGAGCAGAGTGCTGTAGAGAGGATTGCGTAAAGTGGATTAGAGTGTTGTGCGCAGAGTGGAGTAGATTGTCATAGTGTGGAGAGTGCAGTGGCGTAGAGTAGATTGTTTCAGAGTAGAGTAAAGTGGCATAGAGTGGAGTGATGCAGGGTAGAGTAAAGTGGCAGAGTAGTGGCACAGAGTGCAGTGTTGCAGAGTAGAGTGGAGTGGTGCAGAATGAAGTGGCCTAGACTGGAGTGATGTAGAGTACAGTGGCGAAGAGTAGAGTGGGGTAGAATGCAGGGACGTAGAGCACAATTGTGTAGTGTGGCGTTGAGTTCAGTGGCAGAGTAGAGTCTTGCAGAGTAGAGTGTCAGTGCAGCGGCATAGAGTGAGGTGAAGTAGAGTGGTGTCGAGTAGAGTGATGCAGAGAGCAGTGGCGCAGAGTACAGTGGTGCAGAGTAGAATAGAGTGGTGTAGAGTGCAGTGACGTAGAGCGCAATGGTGTAGAGTGGTGTAGTGTGTAGAGAAATGTTGGTCAGCTATTGAGAGGGAGGCCTTTGCTGTGGTTTGGGCTCTGAAGAAGTTGAGGCCATACTTGTTTGGCACTCACTTCATTGTTCAGACAGACCATAAGCCCCTCTTATGGCTAAAACAGATGAAGGGTGAAAACCCCAAACTTTTAAGGTGGTCCATTTCCCTACAGGGGATGGACTATACAATGGAACATAGACCTGGGAGTAACCATGCCAATGCAGATGGACTCTCCAGATATTTCCACTTAGAACATGAAGACTGAACTGGTCAAGGTTAGTTTAATGTCCCTGCGTTTGGGGTGGGATTGTGTAGGAGAGTAGGATCTGCTTCTTTTGGTTACCCCCACTGTTTGCTGATGTTTCACTGTTTTTCGACTTTAGTCTGGCTGGGGCCCTGCTATTCAGGACCCCAGCCTAGCTGCTTCCTCTCTAAATTGATTCTATGTACCTTAGGTACACCACAGATTGGATTCTGGGTTGCCCTTATAAGTCCCTAGTATATGGTATACTATGTAGCCAGGGCATAGGTACCACAGAGGCCTACCAGGGACTGCAGAATGTATTATGCTACCCCTGGGAAGCCCTCCAAAATGACACCACAGGCCTGATACTGCAGCCTGAGTGAGGTGGTGCATGCACCCCTTACTGAGATATAGGTTCACTATATCTCACCCTATCACTGCACATATGAACCTATCAGTCCCCCCCTATGGCAGGCCTTATCAATCCTGAAGGCAGGGTGCTTAGTTTTATGTGAGAGGGTGCCCATGCATGAGCAGAGCCCCCCTGCAGCCTTCGGAATCTATTCTCCAGGGTTGTCTGTGATGCAGCCTGTTCATATACTCTTAAGTGCATTATAACCTCGCAGTAAATGCTACCTTTGGGATGGCTGCACGGAAACATGTCGTGTTTGGTGTCAAATACCTTGGAATCATACCCCCCACACCAGTAACTGGTGTGGGAGTATGATCCCACCCTTCTAGAGAGAGACATGACAGCACCGGTATACCCGGTACGAGCTAACAGAGCCCTGGCATCACAAAATGGATGCTGCCACCCACAGACACAAGTCTGGCCTCCTGCTGCTGACCGAAACTCCAGCAGGGGAGGCCTGGGCAATAGGTTTCCTGTCACAGGGAGGTGTTATCACCTCCCAGACAGGCCTTAGTGGACTAGGGCCGGGTGGGTGCACTCCAGGAGTGCTTTGAAGTCTGCACTGGGGGCACATTTGGTGTCCCTGTGCATAGTCCAGCTCAAACCGTTTGCAGGGGCTACCAGCCCCTGCTCTGGCATGAAACTGGACAAAGGAAATGGGTGTAGCCACCCCTCTTTCCTTACCCTCCCATAGATGGGTCCCAGAGTATGTCCAACCCCTTCCTTGGGTATAAGAAAGGAACCCCTGGCTACAGGATTTTACATTACACCTGGACGAAATCCCGGAACTTCGAAGATCTACACGACTAGATGACTGAAGAATCTCCCTTGGAGTAAAGGAGTTACTACCCAGCAAGGCAGGCACCAAAGACGCATCTGACCGATTTGCATCTCCAAAGCTCCCGCCGGACTCCGAAGTATTTGCAACACAGGAGGTGGGTTTCCAGACTTACCAGAGGCTGCCCGAGTCCCCAGCAAAGCGGAGACCCGTAGCCCTCGTGGGTACCGTGGAACCGGAACCCCTGGACGCCGTGCACATTTGCAAGTGCATTAGCTTCTCGACCTTCCTTGAGGCTGTGCATTGGGTTACTTGTAGCCCAGACCCGAGCACCTTTTCCTCCGAAGATTGCTGGCCTGCACTTCATGAGTGTTCCGTGAGCCGGCCCTTTGCGTTTTCGCTCGAGGTACCTTTGCGATCCCTGGTCCGTTGACTGGTGGGTCCCTGTGAAACTTTAACTTTAATTGGGCTTCTCTGGTTGCTCCAGATGTGCCCTGACTCTCCATCGCTTGGGGAGTCCCCAGGACCTTGCTGGTCCACACCGAAGCATCTTTCCTCTTCCTGCGTGGGTTGCTGTTGCCAAGGCGTCTTGTGTCCAATCCGGTCACCGATGCTGCAGCACTCGACATCCTTTGTGGGACAGCTCGAATCCAGCTCCTGGTTGTTCTCGACGCCTCCTGGTCCTCATGGCTGAAGAGTCAAGCTTCCTCTCTTCACACCTGAAGCACCTGACATTGGTGGGCATTCGTCTATCGTGCCCCTGGTCACTGGCAAGTGACCCAGACTCTGTCCCCTCTGCTTTCATGTTCCTTACATCTTCGATCCAGGCTTGGATCTCTTCGGACACTTCTCTTCCCGGCAGCAGCACTTTTCAGTATCCTGCCATTGATCACGACAACGCGACTCAACACCATTTGACACCTATGCACCCAGCTTCCCTGGGTGAGGTAACACAAGTACTTCGGTGCTCCCGTGGGTGTTGGCCCTAGAACCATCTAGGTCCAAAAGGATTTGCTCCTAGTCCACCTCTAAGTGTTCTTAAACTTTAAAATTCCAACCGTGTCTTTCCCCATAGAAGCGAACGGAGCTTGCGGCTGAGTTCTCACACTGCACCGTGGGTCCCCTGTGTCACTACCTTGGGTGGTTCCTTGGGGTCCCAGCAATTCTACAGGCTCTATAGGCCTTGTATCTAGTCAAGTCGTGGTTCTTATACAACTTTCTTAAAATATGGTTTGGTTCGCCCCTAGGGCCTATCGTATATTGTGCTAATTTACTGTGATATTTGAAGTGTAACGGATGTATGTCGTTACAACGCACACTTTTACAACGCATGCACTTACAACGCATTTTTTACAACGCATAATCCATTACAACGCATGACATTACAACGCATGACACTACAACGCATTTTTAAAAACTACCTTTACAACGCATTTCCATTACAACGCATACTACCTTTACAACGCATACCATTACAACGCATAATATTAAATTGCATTTAAGGTAAGTATTAGATAGTATAGGGGTAAAAATTACTATTCTAACTCCAGGGGGTGCAACAGTAGGGTAAGTGTTGGATAGTATAGGGGTAAAAATTACTATTCTAACTCCAGGGGGTGCAACAGTAGGGTAAGTGTTGGATAGTATAGGGGTAAAAATAACTATTCTAACTCCAGGGGGTGCAACAGTAGGGTAAGTGTTGGATAGTATAGGGGTTAAAATTACTATTCTAACTCCAGGGGGTGCAACAGTAGGGTAAGTGTTGGATAGTATAGGGGTAAAAATTACTATTCTAACTCCAGGGGGTACAACAGTAGGGTAAGTGTTGGATAGTATAGGGGTAAAAATTACTATTCTAACTCCAGGGGGTGCAACAGTAGGGTAAGTGTTGGATAGTATAGGGGTAAAAATTACTATTCTAACTCCAGGGGGTGCAACAGTAGGGTAAGTGTTGGATAGTATAGGGGTAAAAATTACTATTCTAACTCCAGGGGGTGCAACAGTAGGGTAAGTGTTGGATAGTATAGGGGTAGAAATTACTATTCTAACTCCAGGGGGTGCAACAGTAGGGTAAGTGTTGGATAGTATAGGGGTAAAAATTACTATTCTAACTCCAGGGGGTGCAACAGTAGGGTAAGTGTTGGATAGTATAGGGGTAAAAATTACTATTCTAACTCCAGGGGGTGCAACAGTAGGGTAAGTGTTGGATAGTATAGGGGTAAAAATTACTATTCTAACTCCAGGGGGTGCAACAGTAGGGTAAGTGTTGGATAGTGTAGTGTAATATTATGCGTTGTAATGGTATGCGTTGTAATGGTAGTATGTGTTGTAATGGAATGCGTTGTAAAGGTAGTTTTTAAAAATGCGTTGTAGTGTCATGCGTTGTAATGTCATGCGTTGTAATGGATTATGCGTTGTAAAAAATGCGTTGTAAAGGTAGTGCGTTGTAAAAGTTGCGTTGTAAAGGTTGTTCCCCAAGTGTAACATATATGCTTTAACCTCTAGCCTCATAAAGAGACTAGTAGGGTGTGTTTAGGAATAAATACATATATTTTATATATACCTGGTGTGGTTCTCCTTTCATTAGGTCATTCAAGAGATTGTAGACTGGAAAAACAAGCTGCTTTACATTCCTGCAAGACCTAGCCTGAAGGCTGCTCTCCATAGCTACCACTAGGATAGCTTTCAAATAAGGTTGTCTTTAACCTATCACCTTAAGGGGTTGTTTGGACTGGTGCAAGGTGCCCACTATAACTAATGGACAGCATATACCAGGCCAACTTCTCACAGTGTTCAGTGGAGTACATTGCAGTGGGGTAGGTGTTGCAGAGTAGAGTATAGTGGTGTGGAGTAGTGGTAAAGTGCAGTGGCATAGAGTGCATTGGTTTTGAGTAAATTGTCAGACAGTGCAGTGGTTTAGAGCAGAGTGGTGCAGAGTTGAGTGGTGTTGCGTGGTGTGCAGTGATGTGTCATAGCCTGGTAGGGTAGAGCGCAGTGGCATAGAGTAGATTGTTTCAGAGTAGAGTGAAGTGGTGCAGGGTAGAGTGGAGTGGTGCAGGGTAGTGGCATAGAGTGTAGTGGCATATAATGCAGTGTTGAAGAGTGGAGTGGCATAGAGTGGAGTGGCGGGGAGTGGTATAGAGTTGACTGGCAGAGTGGAGCGGCAGAGTGGAGTGCTCAGCGCAGAGTGGAGCAGTGCAAAGTGAAGTCGCAAAGAGTAGAGTGAGGCAGAGTGCACTGGCATTGCAGGGTCATAGTGCAGTGGTTGACTGTGTATTAGAGTGGCGTAGAGTGTTGAGGTGTCTAGTGTAGTGGCGTAGAGTGCAGCGGCATACAGTAAAGTTGTGCAGAGTAGATTACAGTGTCACAGAATGCAGTAGATTAGAGTAGGTTGCTTCATAGAAGTGGTATGGATTGGTGCAGGGTAAAAAGTGCAGAGGTGTAGCGTAGAGTGGTGTACAGTGCAGTGGTGCAGAATACATTAGGGTGACGGAATGATGTTGAGTGTAGCGGCGTAGAGAGTAGAGTGGCGTAGAGTAGAATGGTGCAGAGCAGAGTGCAGTTGCGTAGAGTGCACTGACAGTGCATTTGCGTAGAGCAGTGGCATAGAGTACTCTGGTGAACTGTAGAATAGAGTGGCGAAGAGTGCAGTGACAAAGAGCACATTAGTGTAGAGTGGCATAGAATATTGTGGCATATAGTGCAGTGTTGCAGTGTAGAGTGCATTGGCATAGAGTAGAGTGGTGTAGAGTAGATTGTTTCAGAGTAGAGTAAAGTGGCATCGAGTGGAGTGGTGCAGGCTAGAGTGGAGTGGTGCAGGGTAGAGTGCATTGGCATAGAGTGGAGTGGCAAAGAGTGGAGTGGCAAAGAGTGGAGTGGCAAAGAGTGGAGTGGCAAAGAGTGGAGTGGCAAAGAGTGGAGTGGCAAAGAGTGGAGTGGCAAAGAGTGGAGTGGCAAAGAGTGGAGTGGCAAAGAGTGGAGTGGCAAAGAGTGGAGTGGCAAAGAGTGGAGTGGCAAAGAGTGGAGTGGCAAAGAGTGGAGTGGCAAAGAGTGGAGTGGCAAAGAGTGGAGTGGCAAAGAGTGGAGTGGCAAAGAGTGGAGTGGCAAAGAGTGGTGTGGACTGGCATAGAGTACAGTGGTGTAGAGTAGAGAGGCATAGAGTGTAGGGCTATACAGCACAATGGTGTAGAGTGGCGTTGAGTTCAGTGGCAAAGTAGAGTCATGTAGAGTACAGTGTCAGAGTGCAGTGGTGTAGTGGCAAAGAGTGGAGTGGCAAAGAGTGGAGTGGCAAAGAGTGGAGCGGCAAAGAGTGGAGCGGCAAAGAGTGGAGTGGCAAAGAGTGGAGTGGCAAAGAGTGGAGTGGCAAAGAGTACAGTGGTGTAGAGTAGAGAGGCATAGAGTGAAGGGCTGTACAGCACAATGGTGTAGAGTGGCGTTGAGTTCAGTGGCAAAGTAGAGTCATGTAGAGTACAGTGTCAGAGTGCAGTGGTGTAGTGTGGTGTTGAGTAGAATGGTGCAGAGAACAGTGGTTCAGAGTCGAATAGAGTTGTGTGCAGTCATGTAGAGCGCAATGTTGTAGAGCGACGTAGCATTCAGTGTCGTAGAGTGCAGTGGGGTAGAGTGCATTGGTTTTGAGTAAGGTGGTGTTGAGTGTACTGGTGTAGAGTACAGTGGTTTAGAGTAGAGTGGTGCAGAGTAGAGTACAATGGCACAGAGTGGCGCCGCTTAGACTACAGTGGTGTAGAGTGGTGAGGCGTAGTGGCTTAGAGTACAGTGACAGAGCTGAGTTTGCAGAGTGGAGTAGAGTGGCATAGAGTGTAGCGGTGTAGATTGTTTCAGAGTAGAGTCAAGTGGTGCAGAGTGGAGTGTTGCAGGGTAGTGTGGTGCAGGGTACATTGAAGTGGAAGAGTAGTGGCATAGAGTACAGTGTTGCAGAGTAGAGTGGAATGGCCTAGAATGGAGTTGCAAAGAGTGCAGTGGTGCAGAGTAGAGTGGCGTAGAGTGCACTGGCATAGAGCTGAGTGGGGCAGAGTATAGAGATGTAGAGTGCAGTGTCATAGTGTAGTGGTGCACAGTAGATTACAGTGGCGTGTAGAGTGTAGCGGCATGGAGTGCATTGGCATTGTGTGAAGCAAAATAGTAGCATAGAATGGCGCAGATTAGAGTGAAGTGGCGTACAGTGCTGTGGCATAGAATAGAGTGATGTAGAGCTGGGGGGGGGGGGGATTGTAGTGTTGCAGAGTGCAATGGTGTAGAGTATAGTGGTGTAGACTGCAGTGACGTAGAGTGTTGCAGAGTAGATTGGCGTTGAGTGCAGTGGAGTAAAGTGTTTTTGTTATAAGTAAAGTGTTGTAGAGTGCATTGGTGCTCAGTGCAGTAACATACATTGCCGCAGCATAGAGTGGAATGGCGCAGAGTGGAGTAGATTGCAGTGGGGTAGAGTAGATTGTTTCAGAGTAGAGTGCAGTGTCATAGAGTGCAGTGGTGCGGAGCGGCTTAGAGTGGACTGGAATAGAGTGTAGTGTCATCCAGTGCATTGGCGTAGAGTGCAGTAGAGTGGTGCAGAGTATAGTGCAGTGGCATAGAGTGCAGTGTGCAGAGAAGAGTGGCATAGAGTTCAGTGTCAGAGAGTGCAGAGTAGAGTGGAGGGGTGTAGAGTGGAGTAGAGTACATTAGAGTGGAGTGGTGAAGTATAGAACACAGTAGCATAGAGTGGAGTGATGCAGAGTGTAGCGGCAGAGAGTGCATTCACGTAGAGTGGTGCAGAGTAGAGTGCAGTGCTGTAGAGGGCAGTGGCATAGAGTGCAGTTTTGCAGATCAGACTGTCAGAGAGCTGTGGTGTATAACAGAGTGGCATAGAGTGGTACAGAGGTGTAGAATAGAGTGGCATAGAGTGCAGGGACGTAGAGTACTATGGCATAGAGGGCAGTGGTATAAAGTGTTGCAGTAAAGTGGCGCAGAATGCAGTGGAGCACAGAAGATTGGCATAGAGTTCAGTGGTGTAGAGTGCATTGGTATTGTATAAAGTGGTGTAAAGTGCATTGGCATAGAGTGCAATGATGCAGAGTAGAGTGCAGTGGCGCACAGCCGACTGGTGTGGTGCAGAACAGAGTGGTGCAGAGTAGAGTGAAGTGGCGTGGAGTGGTGCAAAATAGAGTAGAATGGTGTAGAGTGGCTCAGAGTAGAGTGGCTCAGAGTAGAGTGGCTCAGAGCGGAGGGGCATGATGCATGGTAGAGTTCAATGGCGTAGATTAGAGTGGCATATAGTGGATTGGCATAGAGTGCACTGGTGTAGTGTGGTACAGAGTAATGTGCATTGGCGTGGAGTGCACTGGCATAGACGTGGGCAAAGAGTGGCGTGGAGTGGCACAGAATGGAGTTGTGTAGAGTGTAGGGGTGAAGAGTGCAATGTAGAGTGGTGTAGGGTAGAGTGCATTGGCATGAAGTACAGTGGTGTAGAGGAGTGGGGTGGAGCATAGTACAGTGCAATGATGCAGTGTGGAGTGGCATAGTGTGGAGTGGTGCAGAGTAGTCTGTAGCGGTGTGGAGTGGTGCAGTGATATGGGGTAAAGTGAAGTATGCATGGTGTGGTAGCGCACTGCCATTACAGGCAACACATCTTCAATTGAAATGACCCAGTGGTGCTGGAACAATGTTCAGAGTGGGGGTGCTGCCATTAATGTTATATCACCGAAGTTATAGGGATTGTGGAAAATCCAAGTGTCAAAAAAAAAGTCTATCAAATGAGCTATGCCCATGCAGCAGGAGGGTGTTAAGGGTTAAGTATGTAGCTGGTGGTGCACTTTTGAGCACTGATGAGGTAGCACACGGTCATTTACAGTACCTTTTCTGTTAAAATGACCACTAAATTTGCACAGACATGCAGTTTTACTGGTAAAACTATATAGCGCAAAATCGATAATGTGTGGTAATCGGGTTTCAGCGAATACTTATCATTTGCTGCACATCACCAAGTAAAGTGTTTAGACTTGTTTCGAACTTACTAAAATCTTTGTTTCCATCACACTTCAGACATACAAAAAAGTGCTTAATTTGTGCTTTTCTAATTGCGGATACAATTTGAAATGTGTATAGTTCATCTGCTGATAATTAAATGTGTCAGAAAAAAACTGGCATCCTACATTTCTTCTCGTTTCCTGTACCCCAGCATGATTGGCACCTAGATCACTTCTACAAAATCCTCGCACTTTGCAGCCAGAGAAATAAAATTACATTTCAGTTTCTGAATAAGCAGCAATTTGTCAGAAGTCATAGCCTGACTTTTGACCTTTGCCTTTGAACATGCAGCAAAAGCAACAAGATTAACACAAAATGTAAAAGCATCTCGATTGCTCATTCACCTTCTGAACTCCCGCACGATTATTTCTGGGAGTGCTGCAACACCCCTATTTCTAACGCCCATGGAATGACCACTAATTTTACACAAACATACAGTTTTACTTCAGTGCAGAAACGATAATGTGTGGAAATGTCATCACATAACGTATTGATTAGTTTTGATGATATTAAAATATTTGTTTCCACCACACTTCAGAATTACCAAAAAATGTGCTTCATTTGTGCTTTCCTAATTGTGATACATTCTGAAATATCTGCACAGTTAATTTACAGACATTAACATTTTGCTGTGTGCTAGAATAAAAATAACATCACACAGCCTTTCTCAAGCACACCCTCAGGAGCCATCATGACTGTCACATAAATGCTCTCACTCTGAAGTCAAAGAAAGAAAAGTAAACACCATCCTCCCTGGAAGACAGAGCCTGAGATTTGACCACTGTCTTGGAATGCACAGCAAATGTGAAAAGATAAGAACCGGATTTAAAGACTTGTTTACAGAAATCGAGCACAGGTGGAAGAATACAGTAAATAGGATTTGGGCAACAGAATGGACGAACTCATGCTGGACTGCCTAAAACAAATAGAGCCAGCAAACAGTAAGTAAGCAAGTGTGAGTTACAAACCAGAAAGCCAATGGCAAGCAATGGGCAAAATGCATTCCCAGGGAAGCTTTCTGAATGTCCCCAAGGTGGCGTCAGCAAACCAAACAGCTGTGCTGTCTGATAGGCTTCAACCTAAAAATAAGTTGAACACGTCCGAGCCCAACATTAGTTGGCAGGAGTATGTAGAGCATGAGTATTTGCGGCTACATGATACTGACTTTATCAACTTTGGAGAGATAAAGGGCAGAGACAGCAATGTCAGAATGCATGTAACAAGCTGAGATAGCTCACCAGCATAAAGTAAAAGTTTCAATATAGTCTCACCCTTTCATTTATTTTTTAGAGCAAAAACTATCCTTGAAAGCTAAGTGATCAATCAGAAAGTACCAATTAGAATATTAAATAGTCAAAAATTGAAAAGTTATAAAATTATCAAAAAATAATTACCAAGGATTGCTTTCAGTGAGGCTATAGTAAGTGAAACATTTGGGGGAAAGGGAGTTGTAGATACATAGGGACTGACTGAGCATTCTGCTACCTTTTGATGGGGTAGTAGGGCACCCAGTAAATACCAATAATGAGAGCATGATAGTTATCAAGTGAGGATCACCATCTTTCCAACTTCTGCATCTCAAAATAGATCACCATGGATAATACAGCTTTTCGGAAACACCAATAAGTGAGGTAGAGGAAAAAACAGAGAGGACTCATCCTCCAAACGTATATGCAAATAATCAAATGGAGTCACTCTTTTAAAGGAATATTGTGTCAACCTCGTAATGGGAAAGAAAAAATCTATTCTGTTAAATAACCCTCACCCACCAGGTTTAGCCCTTGGTTGCATGCCTCATCATAGGGTTCTTCCCTAACCAGCTTACGGAAAGGGGCGTGCTGCGACCGACGGATACATGGGAGCACTAATAGTGTCCATGTCTATACAGAATGTGTAAATATCAAAGTGGGTTTTTTAATTTTATATATAAAGACTGGGTTAAAAATATCAGACTAGTGGGAACAATCATTATTTATTGGCTCCCTTAGTCGATGTGGTTATAAAATGGGGATGGTGAGAGACTGCTGGGATGATGTCCAAGTTTCTTTGGTCGACTAGTTCCAAGTCCTACTCCAAGGCTTTTCATCAGAACCCAAGGGGTTACTCCCCGTTACCACTCCTTTAGTCGTTGAGATATCAATTTCTCAAGTGAGAGTAGAAATAGATAAAATATGAGAAATTAATACATACAGCACCTAGTCAGTCTGTTTTTAAGTTATCTACGAAGGTATGAGGAAAAAAAGAGAATTAAAAATATACACAGCCCGAGGCCACATTATAGCATTATGTTTTGTACATCGTGCACCATTTTGATTAGATAGTGTCATAATTCTTACGTATCAAAAAAGTTATCTAGCTGTGAGAAAAACTTGTGAGTGAATACAACTTGTGAGTGAATAAACAAACATAGAACACGTACAACCACAGAACACATACATGACATCACATACAAGTAATAAGCCTCAAATCAGGTATCATGAGTCCGAACGGAGGAGGAGGGATGCCTGTAGTCACATTCTGTTACCGGAAAAGAGATGTGTATCCATTGGGAGGTAATAAGGCAAAGATAACAAAGGAAATAATTTGTTAGTATAAGGCTTCATTAAAACAGAGTGCGGCTTGCTAATCAGATCCCAAAGCACTTACTTCCTCAAGGCTACTCCCTCGCTGCAGGGTAACCCTCCACCCGTGGCTCCGAAGATGGTGCTGGAGGGGCACTGAATGTTCTGTTGAATGAGGAACATGCAGTCGCTAGCATCCTCGTGGAGGTTTGACACTAGACCGCATACCTCCAGGCCATTGTTTTTTTTTTCTGGGACGAACCAAGGCGTACTCACTGCTGTGGGTTCGCA
Source organism: Triturus cristatus (assembly GCF_964204655.1). Taxonomy (NCBI): domain Eukaryota; kingdom Metazoa; phylum Chordata; class Amphibia; order Caudata; family Salamandridae; genus Triturus; species Triturus cristatus. The sequence continues at coordinate 1,734,473,097 of NC_140589.1, forward strand.
CCCGGCTTCGTTTAATGGTAGAGCAAAGATTATCATTAATCTTCATTTAAAGTTGTAATTAATAAAAATCCATTATATATGTGGTATTGCAAGGATGCAATTTAATGTAACAATAAAGGTTTAATGAAACAAAGAAATAATTGTTTTTCATAGAAACAACGGAATTGTTTGGCTACGTTATATGTCAAAAGATCACAAATGAATCTACATTTTTAGTTACCAATGGTATAAATCCATTATACGTGCGGCATACCGGAAAATAGAGAATAAAAGTAAAAAAATAAAAAGGAAACTGTTTTCAGAAAGAGCGGGGTATCCTGAGTGTTGGATCATTTTCTGCCAATGACAAAGTGCTTAGGATCATTATTCCTATCAGTCAGTTTGGGCCTTGTAGTGGCAGTTGTCAGCAGACACAGGAAGAGAAAGAACTTTGCGATATATCATATGGTTAGAATTATTATTTTTTTTTTTTTGAGTTTCAAAACAACTTCATTGCGAATCTGCACAGTACACAAGCGTAATGACAACCATCCATGGCATTGCTGAATTGTTATGACATTGATTTACACCTTCCCATGCATATTCTCCACATATAAACATCCCTCTTCCCCTCCCCCCACCTGTTGAAGGGTCCACCCACCAGTCATAGGGTAACTTAATGGTACAGTGTATGAAGAGCAACACAGTCCCTATAAAGTCAGATTCTTCAAGCAAACGCACAATACAGGGCAGCTCCGTATGAATGACAGCTGACAGATTTCCGCGCCCGTCCGCCTCTAGAGCAAGTACCAGGCATGACCCCTCCCACCCTCCATATTCCACCTCAGCCTTGTATCGATTCCGCCCTATTGCTCCCCTTGCGCTCATCCCGCATCTGGGAATATCACAATAGAGTGCCTGCAGCTCCCTCTCCTGCGGGGTCCACTTCTTTCTCCCGCAATGTTACACCGCGGGATGCTCCAGAGTCCAGAAGAAAAGCAGTCAATGGCCCCCATATATCCTTCAGGCGAGACCTCACCGGTAACAGTTCCGCATAATCATGCAAATGTCCTTGCCACGTAGCCATCTCATTTACCCAGTCTTTGAATTTTGGAGCTCGGCCCGCCCCCACCTACAAGCTATCTGCCGTTTTGCCAAGAACAGCGCTATCGCCAGGAATTTCTTATGTACTGTTTTGATGCCCTGGATGAGACCTAGGAGCGCCACAAGTGGATCTGGGACTATAGGCTCTCCAATCATAGCGGATAGCCCCTCGAAGACTTGTACTCAGTATGTGGACACTTGGGAACAGCACCATGCTAAATGTAGAAAGTCCGCACCCTGCTGCCCACATCGCGCACAGTGATCATGCTCCCTCAATCTCAGTTTGTGTAGTTTAATAGGGGTATGGTACAATCTATGCAGATACTTAAAGTGTATGAGGCAAAGTCTATTGTTACCGGTAACCTCCTCAGTCTGCCTGCAATCCAACTCCCATTGCTCATCCGTCAGCGGGACAGCTAGATCCTTGTCCCACTCCCGTCGTGCCCTTGGCATGCCGGCGGAAGGCCCTTTCTTAATGTGTTTATACAGGGTTGATACCAAATGGCGAGGAGTTTCCACTCGCAACAGGTCATGCAGGGGGGGGGGAATGTGTCCGGTTCATCCGGAAACGCTGGGGTGACCGCCTTCACACTCTGCCGGAGCCTGGTGTACATGAACCGATCCATAGTGGACGCTCATGGCCCTCAAAGAATTGCCCTTGGGTTCGGAATTGCCTCCCTACATAGAGATCTCCCCAGGTGGTGTAGTGCAGCCTACCCAGTAAGTTGCGGCACAGTCCTTCATACGTGACTTGTAATAAGGGGTTGCGCAGCAGAAGTATTTTCGGAGAATACATCATGGGAGCACCCAGCTTGCGCACAATATGGTCCCACGTAGCGATCGTACAATCCACCGTGGAAGGGTCGCGCTCTCGCCTCGCCACCCTGGTGAAGAGGTACCCTTCTGGTGGTGTCGGGGACATGTAGCCATCTTCCACTGCTAAGTGTGGCACGTATGGAGGCGGATGAAACCAATAAATGGCAAAATGCGCCTGCGCGCAATAGTAATAGCATTCAAAGTTGTGAACATCATACCCTCCCTGCTGATACGGTAACATCATCGTGGCAAGGCTTAGGCGCGCCTGCTTCCCCCCCATATAGGTCGTATAATTTGTGAGTTTAATGCATTAAAGAAGAATCGCCCTGGGTGATCAGGGATATTGACGAAGAGATACAAAAATTTAGGGCCCATCTTTATAAGGGAAATTCTCCCCGCCATTGATAGCGGGAGGCGGATCCACCTGGCAATCTTGTCGGTAACCCCATCTAGCGCCACACCATAATTCGCCCACATCAGTGCATCCCTGTCCCTTGTTATCTGTACCCCCAGGTATCTTAACTCTTCATCCTCCCAGACTAAGAGGTAGTCCATTGGGAATTGTTGGGTAGTCGGCGTGAGGGGGGAACACCGCTAACTTAGCCCGATATGGCGCCATATTTGGTAACCTCACACAACACTGGATTGAGGTTTTCCATCATTTTTTTAATATACAAGGTCATATCGTCCGCATACAATGAGATAAGTAATTGCCTGGCAGGATATACCAAGGAACGCTCCTTATGGTGCTGCCGAAGCTTCGCAGCCAAAGGTTCGATGGCTAGAGCAAATAAGATCGGGGAGAGTGGGCATCCCTGCCTCGTGCCTCTAGATACCTGAAAGGGAGTAGAGTGTGCGCCATTCAGCAATACCGTCGCCAATGGTCTCGTATACAGCAGTTTAATCCAATTCAGGAGGGAAAACGGCATTCCCATATATTGTAGAGTACCTATCAGGTAATCCCACTCCACAGAATCAAACGCTTTAGTGGCGTCTAAAAAGACCGCCACTGCGGAGCATTTAGGATCTATGTCCTGCATGACTGCGAATAAGGTGCGAAGGTTGTGGGCCGTGGCTCTATTGGGAATAAAGCCCGCCTGGTCGGGCAGCACCAGGCGCTCCATTAAAAGACTGAGCCAAATTGCTAGAACTTTTGCGAGAATTTTGGTGTCCCAATTCAGGAGGGATAATGGACGGTATGACTCACAATGTATCGGGGACTTGCCAGGCTTTAGCAAAGAGATAATTTGGGCCTCCCGCATTGTCGTCGGCAGTGTAGCTTCCTCTAGCGCCGCATAAAACACGTCTTTCAAAATCGGCGCTAAAAATCAGCGCATATGCTTTATAAAATTCAATTGGAAGGCCGTAAGAGCCCGGAGTCTTTCCCGACTTCATAGTCATGATGGCCTCAATGATCTCATCCACTTCTAATTCCAAATTTAAGAACTTTTGTTGTGTGGGTCCCAACCATGCCAGAGCCGTGTCTTCAAAGTATACCTGCAGACCTAACGGGTCCCCCCTGTGCGTGGTATAGAGTGCGTTATAATAACTGCGGAACACCTCCAGTTGGTCGGTGAGGCCACGATGCACCGTACCCTGGGGATCCACCATCTCCATGACGTAATTAGAAAACCTAGGGGGTCGAGTCAGCTGCGCTAACATTTTCCCGGGGCGATCCCCTTCCCCGTAGGCTCTGGCCTGGTACTGTTTCCCCCGAAATCTGCTCTCTCTGCTCGCCGCTTCCTCATACGCTGTGAGTACCTGCCTCAGCTTAGCCAGGCATACCCCATCATCCGGAGACACCTGGAGTGCTGCTTCCAATATTTTAAATTCGCCCTCTAGCTTTTGAATATCCCTTCGTAGTGCCTTTAGGACACCCCCTCCTTTGGAAATGCACCAGCCCCTGGCCGTAACTTTAAATGCCTCCCAAACAGTAGTGAGGCTTGAGACAGAGCACACATTTCGCTCAAAGAAGTCTTTGATGTCCTGCTCCAGATCACTGCGAAAAACTGGATCCTGGAGGTGTAAGGGGTTGAGACGCCAACTGCGATACAGGCTTTGCGGAGCAGGGGGCTGAATGGTCATCACCACAGGGGAGTGATCGGAGTAGGTGCGCACCAGGTGCACAACGTCCGAGAGCCAGTGCGCCATCCCCACCGATACCAGAAGGTAATCCAGTCGGGCCAAGGACGCGTGTACCGCCGAGTAATGTGTTCCTTCCCTCTGCGTCGGATGTGTGTACTGCCACGCATCTAAAAGGACACCAGCGTCCAGCACGCCCTTGAGTGTTTGCTGCGTACGCATGTAATGCGCAGGCACGGCACAAGACCGATCCACCTGGGGCAGCACTACCGTGTTGAAGTCCCCCCCCCAAATGACATACCGAGTGCCTAGCATCTGGATTTTGTCCCATACGGAGAGTAAGGGTTGGGAGTCATCCGAATTAGGGCCATAGAAAGCGGCCAGGGTCACCTCATGTGCATTAAGCATCCCCCCATACCAGGCAGAACCGCCCATCCCTATCCACTTCAGACCCACCAGGGACAAACCCCACCCCACGTTTAATTAGTATGGCCACCCCTCTAGAGTATCCAGAATAGGACGCAAAGTATCGATGTGAGGCCCACTTCGCTGCAAAGGGGGAATCCACGCCAGCGCGCAAATGTGTTTCCCGTAGCATGACTATAGCAACCCGGTGCCTGTCAAGATAGTTAAGTACCTGTCGTTTTTTCCTAGGGTTATTCAGCCCCCGGACGTTCCAAGTGAGAACTTTCAGATCATTAAGGTCCCGCGTGCCCTCCATCATTGTCCCCGCTATGATATGCTGACTGAGGTACTAGTTGCTCCCTACTGACCATCTGGGTGAGTAACAAAACTGAAGCCCAAGATACACCCTCCCCCCCCCCCCCCCCCCCCCACTCCGGCATCCCCAACTCGCCGGGTACTAACGCCCACCCCCCTGAAAGGGCATCAACCCGTTAAACACTATTCCTCCCATTAGGAGATTTGGGGGAACACACGTGTGGGAAAAACGCTAGGGGCACGCTCCGTACCCACTCTCCTCCACGTTTGCACCCACCGCGCCATACGCGCAGGTAGTTTTAGCGGGAGAGAGGAGAGAGTCCAGACGAGAACAGTATGTATGCTATATAAATCTGAGAACATCTCCACCATTCAATAGCTCTGTGCACATCATTCGTCAAGTGTCCCTGTACGTGTAGGCACAAGGGCGCAGGTCAATCCGGATTTGACAAAGGAGACAGTGATCCAGACCGAGCTCGTGCCTCCGCCCCAGTTGCTGTGTGCATACGATGCTTTTTGAGAAAGTCCTCCACTTGTTGAGGGTTCTGAAAAAAATGTTGCCGACCCTGGTGCGTGACTTTCAGTTTTGCTGGGTATAGCGTATGAAATTGATTGCGCCTGCAGTTTCTTCTTCACGGACGTAAATTTGCGCCGCGCCTCCTGCACAGATTGTGTAAAGTCCGGAAAGAATGACAGCGTGGTGTTTTCGTAGTGTACCTGCATCTTCTCTCGAGCCAGACGTAACACCGCATCCCTATCCCGGTAATTAAGAAAGCGCGCAATCACTGGGCACGGTGGGGCCAAGGATCTGCGCGCGCGCTCCACCGTTAGGTGAGCCGAGAAGGAATCGCGGCCAAACAGCTCCACCACCAATTTTTCGACAAAGACCTCCATACTCCCTGTATTGGCCGACTCCGCCAAACCCAGAATGCGCACATTGTTCCTTCGGGAACGTGCCTCCAACTCCTCGTTTTTGTCAGCAATTACCTTAAGTAGCCGCTCCATCTGTGAGAGTTGCGCCCCGTGTGCCGTAGCACCATCCTCCAAATCAGACACCCTAGTTTCTGCCTCCGTTATTCCGCTGCTCGTGATGGTCTAGTTTATTAACCACGGAGTCCATGCGGGCATTCATAGTGTTTTATCTTTTCGACAATCGTTGTAAGACTCTGTTTCATTCCCAGCAGCAGTGATTTCCAATCCTCCTCCTGGGCGTCCATAGTGTCTTTATCTGCTTGGTCAGCTGAGTTGGGTTTGGAGGATTTACGCGCCTCGAAGGGCAACTTCGCCTGCTTGGCATCAGTGCGGCCCATTCTGAAGCGGTGAAAGGCCTGCGATGTGTCCAGGGCCCCACTAGGTACTAGGGGAGACGTCCTCCCCAGCGGCTCCTGTCCTCAAAGTCCCACAGCTGGTGTCTCGGGGCCCCACGATAATGCCCCTCAGGCGGTCCACACCCCCACCATGGTGGCACCACAAAGCAGCAGAGTCCCCAGGTTGCACAAGTGTATGATCTCGGGGAGAGGCCTTCCCCTCAGCACTCCCCACAGGTTCCCCGCAAAATGGCCGCCACTCACCACACCGGGCATGCGATCCAGGCAGTTTACTCCCAGGACGCCCTCACAGATCCATCAGGAGAGGGGTCTTCGCTCTGTGCAAAGATCCTCCAAACCCCTGCCAGTGAGGGAGTAGCTCTGTAAGACTCTGTAATAGGGACCTCTCCTCCCGACTCACAAAATGGCGGCAGAGGTTTTGCAGCACTGTCCGCAAACGGTGATCTCTTCAGAGGCGCCTTGTCAGCCCCTACAGCTCCTCCGTCCGCCACCAAGATACAGCCACAGCAGGGGGGGCCGCCACTCGTCTCGGGTCAGAGCTCGCGGGGGAAGCGCAGCCTGCCACTCACACCCGGGCGGGCTCCCAAGCGGGCCGCCGGGTCTCGTGCCTGCCACTCTGAGGATCAAACCGCAGCAATCATCAGCCGGGGCGGATCGCAGCTGCAACGCCGCTCCGCCGGGCAGCACGGCCCAGTCAGCGCCGCAGGGATCCAAACCAGGCCCCCACCACTGCCCAGAAATGCCGCGCAGCACCGGCCTCGCGTTTCCGCGGCAGCCGCTCTCCCCTTCAGGGTCCACGAGGAGTCCAGCCGCTGGAAATTTCCACCGACTACAGAAGCAGCTCAGACCGCAACGGGCGCCCAAGATACCTCACGTTGCAATCTCCAGCGGTTCCGACACCGCTCAGTGCACTTTGCGGGTGGTAATAGCAGGACAGGATACACTGAAGGATATTATCTCGTCCGGAAGGGCGAGAGCCTTACCGGTGTGCGGCCATCTTGGTCACGCGCCACCTAGCGACCCCATATGGTTAGAAACTTATATCTTACAGTTTCGAGAAACGTATGGATATGTTAATTACCAATATCTTGATAAGTCCTGTGGGCGTGCCCAGGGCAAGTTACGTGGTCATACATGTGTGGCAGACTTGTGTAAAGGTTTTCTCTATCTAGCCCAATCAGCAATTGTTTTTCAGGGTCAAAAGGTTTGTTCTGCAGAGTTCTTAACACATCTTTTGTATCCTTTAGGTATGTGTAAGTGCCTTCAATGATTGTCTTAAAAAAACTACAGCAAACCAAGAAAGAGGTTCGAGAATCGACCCGATACCTGAAACAATGGGGCGTCCAGGAGGTCTATTCAGACCTTAGTGTATTTTGGGAACTGTGGAGAAATATTGAGTTACTGGATGTTTATTCATCAGGAAATCACTATCCTTCCTGGAGATCCAGTCATGGGCTAGGGCTTCTTCAGTCATTCTCCCAATTTGTATCCTTATTCTCTCCGTAGGATCCCTAGTAAGGGGTCCATAATTGCTTGTGTCATTAAGTAGGCGGAAGCATTGCATCCGGTATGCCTCCACGGTTTGGATAACTATAGCCCCTCCCTTATCTGCCGGCTTAATTACAACATTCTTGCTATCTGAGAGTTGTCGGATTGCCTACATTTGTTCTCTAGAGGTGTTGTGGAAAGTTCTAAGAGTTGCAGGGTTAATCTCCCCTATATCTTTCAACACCGCCTTTTCAAAAGCAAGAATCTCAACAGGGATGGTTGAGGCCGGTGGAGTAAATGAGTACCATTCTGGTGACATGAGAAATAGACCATTAGTAGACAGTAGTAGACAGTAGTGAGGCAGTGCACTTATCAACATCATGAATAAGCATATCACAAGAGCTTGAGCATAAAGTACCTAAATAAACAGCTACCTAAATTAAAACAGATTATCTGCTGCAGTGGCAATCGGGCACCTAGCCAGGGGGTGGAGGAGGGAGTGGGGGCTGCATCGAGGCTCAACTCGCTATATAACCACATACCCCAGCCCACACACCTGAGTCCAAAAGACCGGCAGAGACAGCAACCATTTATCAAAGCCCTTGCGACCTCACATGCTTCCCATCCATTCCTCTCAGTAGTGATAGCCTGTGACTCACAGGGGACGAACGTCTATTTTGGATCCCAGTTTCAGAAGGTATTCATACCATATTGTGATGTCCCGACCCAAGAACCCCTTGTAGCTAGCAAGAGAAGAGTGTCAACTCCGACCCTTGTCCATTTGTTCAAGTCTTCGAGCCAGGTCTTAACAGTGGGAGAAACAGGGATTGGTGGAGTGCGGGGTTCTCTGGCCTCTCCATTTCCAGGCAATTGAGATGCCGCGCTTAAACAGAACTACCGCCAGATCTATAAAGCGAAGGGTACACTTGGCTTTCTTTACTCTAGGCTTAACCCCTGCAGGCAGGTCTCAGGGACAAATGTAAGCTGTTGGTCCATCAGGCCCATCACCACCTCCAACACAGTTGCTCACGTCCGCAATAATGTAGGGTAGGTCCAGATAATATGGCTCCCCGATTTTACTAGAGATTTACAAAAACAGCCGGCATCTTTTACTGAAGGCCAAGAAACACTTTCGCCAATTAAGAATCCAACATGCAATGTTGTTAACTGCGAAACTTTGACTTTCAATAGAAGGGGAAGTTAGATTTTTCCCTTCACCTCTGGAAGTGAAGGAATGGATCGACAAACAGCTGCGGGGTTTGGCCTCCCCACAGGTCAGACGACTGGTATGGAACAGAGGTCACAACTACTCAGAGAAGTTTTGCACATCATCAGAATGTACCAACGTACGCTCAAGTGTAACAAGATGGACTGAATGCAGTGGCGGCAGAGGCAACTCTGAATACCACGGGAGCGAGTCTCTCATCAAACCCCGCAGGAACTCATTTGCAGGATACGGACTCGGACCAAGCTGAGATTTCTACTCTGGGCTTGAGCCCAGAGCTGCCACAGGTTACACCTCGCACAGTGGATGATATTATATGAACACTAAGGGTCGCAGTTGCTGTGGTTGAAGGGTTGGCATGGAAACCAGTGGCCTCACTGTTAAAGAGCTATATCTCGAAGTGCTTATAATGTGGATGGGGAGTCATGACGGCCCTTTTCAGTGGTAGGTTCAGCTGGTTGGTGTGGTGTGCCTATGTCAGGGAATACATTTGTGTTTACCCTCCTCATTATATAGCTGTGTAGTTTCTTACATGTGTTTGTTTCTTTCTAAAGATTGGATGGGTAGTAGTTGCCTTACTATCATGGGGTGTGGCAGTTGGGGGAGCTTTTCAAAGTCCATATTGTTGTTACAAAATGCACAATAATTGCCATGGTCACTGGCAGAAGCAAATGGCAGTATACATTACTGTCTGGAAATTGATGGGTTGAAATTGGTTACAAGCTAGGGGAATGGATGAATTATAAGATAACAACCGAATGTCAGGGGTTCTAATAATATGTCAATACATTATAAGGTCAAGTCTTTTAAAACGAAAGGGGATACACATCCCTCTACTTCAGGAAACTCACCTGACTGCCAATGAGGGAATAGTGCTGCGCAAGCGTTGGAGGGGCCAGGTATCTCACACTCACGCGACTTACTCTTCCTTTGCAATAGGGGTACTTCTTTGGCTGTGCCCAGGGAGGTGGGGGGGGGAGGGGAGGATCTCCTTTCAGATTTCGGGAGAGGTAAACAAAGCAGGGTGATATGTGGTGATTGATGGTCAGCTGGGGCGAGGGAATATCACTTTTGTTAATGAGGGCCATTTTTTTTGATGCCCTATCAAATGTTACTGCACCTTATATGATCGATGCTGTGCTACTATGAGAAAATTTTAATTGTGTTCACACCCCATGCTTGCTAGAACACATCCACCATTCAATGATTCCCCTGTGATGCGAGTGGGAATACCAGGTGAACTCGGGGATTTTAGAAACTTGAAGGGTCACACACCCACATGACAGGGATTACTCCTTTCTTTTGGCCTACACGAGCTACATGTTTGTCTCAACAAAGTCCGGTACACGACCGATGTACACATATCGATCACAAATATTGAATACTTGACCGGAACGTTATCAGACCACAATCCCCTTGTGCTGTCCATTAAGAGTACACCAACATGAACGCACCTGCATACTTACTTGGAAATTGAAAATAGAGTTACTAGATGATCAGGTCTTCAAGCATAATATAAAGGCAGGAATTAGGCACAATGTTGCAGAAAACAAACGCACTGCATCAACAACACTACTGGAATGGGATGCCTTTAAAAGAGTGATCAGGGGACAATGTTTGGTGGGGACAGTGGTAGTGCATTATGACTCTAGTACAAAAAGTTGAGGCACAGGAACAAGCCCTTAAGGAAGAGGAAATGGAGAGGACGGAGAACCCCGCAGTCCACCAATCCCTGCTAGATACCAAAGAGAAATTAGCTGAGCACACAGAAAGTCTCCAATGCTTAGATTATCAGGAATATATGATCAGAGCCCATGCAGAATGAAATACGTTCGGTACCTTATTGGCCTGACTGGTTAATCCCTTAAACAAAGGTTCTCTCATATTAGAACTTAAAGCAGAGTCTGGGGTAGGGGTAGGGTGTATAAACCAATCAACATTAATGAGCAGTTTCGTCAATACTATATGAAAATGTGTGCTGGGGATCACATTGATAAGCGGAAAGGTACAGTGGACTTTCTGAAAACTTTACTGCTCACCATTGCCTTGGAGGAAGCAGAGGCCATTGATTCTGATACAACTGTACAGGAAATTAGAGCAACAATTGAGGTTATGGCTAGAGGGAAAGTACCAGGCTCTGAGGGGCTGCATGCGGAACTTTATGCCACATATGTTCAACAGCTAGCACCCAGATGGTTGTAGATGTATAGTACAGCTAAGGAACACAGCTCTCTGCCAAAGTCGAAAAGGAAGACATTGGTGATTCCGTTGCGTAAACCAGGACGCCCCCACAATGAGATGAAGGTCTATCAACCGCTGTCAATGTTGAATGTCGACTATAAAGTAATGAACCGGGTGCTAGCGACCCGATTGTTGCCACATATGACAAAAATTAATCCACCGGGACCGGGTTGGCTTTATACCTGGCCGCAATACAACACTTAATATACACATGGGCTGACCACAGCGCAAGACAAGACAAAACCTGTACAGATGAGATGGGGTAGTTATGGCAGTCGACAATGATAGGGCATTTGATAGCCTGGACTGGGTGTACCTTTACGCAGTGATGGGGACAAGAACCAAAGGAAGAATTTTATGGCTTGGACCAAACGGTTACACTCTAATCCCATGGCGAGTTAAAACAAGGGGCATAATCTCAGGCACCTATGCAGTGGGGCGAGGGAACTTGCAGGAATGTCCTCGGTCACCGCTATTTGCATTGGTGATGGAACCCCTAGCTTGTAAAGCATGAATGGGTCTAGATTACGAAGGTATTATGAACACTGGGACACTGCATCAACGCTTGGGTATTGAACAAGTGGGAGAGCTCTGTCAAGATAGGAACCGGACGTTGTTTGAGGATTGAAGGACTGATTTTGAACTACCAGAGGGGCAGTTTCTACTCTACTGGGCTATAGCGGCTGAAGTTAAAGAACAGTTTAGGGTTAGACAGTCTGAGCCCTCCCAGCACCAAGGTAGCCACGTTATATGCACCACCACAGGCACACAAAGATTTCGAATCTTTATCTGGCGCTCTGCAAAGACATCAGCACCCCATTGACAACTTTACAAAACCAATGGGCAGCAGACCTTGGCATAGCAATCCGTGATCCGGATTGGTTGAAGACATGCTAGCCTTAGGATGTATACGACATTAGACTTCTCTTGCGTCATTGGCGCTCTCCTTCGTTTCGCAGAGGGATGGTGATTTGTGGGCATGCACAGACTACAGAGCCTTAAACCAGGTGACTTAAGAATAGGTATCCTTTGCCACTAATCCCAGAATCCCAGACTTGTTAGATCAGGTGTGGAAGTCCACCGTATACACTAAACTGGACTTGTGTGGAGCTTACCACCTCGTCCGCGTTAAAGAAGGTAACAAGTACGGAGGGGGTCTTAGTAATAGGGGGTGACTTCAATGCAGCGGTCTCAGGTACATTGGATAGGTACCCCCCCTCCCCGGGAGGTGAGGCCATCGGCTCGGTGGTTACCTGACTTTCTTGAGGCAATGGGACTGGTTGATGGATGGAGAGTATACCATTCAGACCAGATACAGCACACCTTCCACTCTGGGGTGCACCACAGTTTTTCCGGTTTAGACTATGGTCTCATTCCTGCCGCACACGCCACCTATATAAACGAAATCAAACACTTAGCTAGGGGTATCTCCGACCACTTGCCCCTCTGAGTCCACCTGCTCATAAGCCCGGGCACGGTGGGAGGGTTAGCCCCCATTAACCCATGGTATCTGCGCAACCCTAAGATCCGTAAAGACCTTACAAAGACCATTGACGAATATTTCTCTGACAATTTGGGGTCTGTGTCTTCTTCCCAGACCTTATGGGAAGCGTTTAAGACGGTGATTCGGGGACAGGGACTGTCTCCAACATCTGTCTCCAAAAGAGACAAGCAGAAGAAGTGCTCGAGCCTGATTTTTACAGGCTAGAAAGCGACCTGGAATCTGGGGTGACGCCAGAGAAGCTCCATCTGCTGAATCTGAAGCAGCATGACTATAAAACTTTAGTCTCCGATAGGGCCAAGGCCCTCAGAAGGGAACAGCAGGGCAGACTTTACGATCTGGGAGATAAGGCCGGGAAGCTCATATCGTGGCTAGACAGAAAGGAATGGGCGAGCCGACTGGTCCCGGAGCTTATAACAGAGGGTGGCATCTCGATCACGGAGCCCCAGGAAACAGTGGATAGGTTTGCTGGCCACTTTCAAAAGGTCTACACGTCAGTGAACTCACACACAGAAGCAGACTCTCAGGACTTACTGCGGGATATTAAGCTCCCCTGTCTCTCCCTGGAAGATCGAGACTTTATGGATAGCCCTCTCACGACCGACGAGATTGCGCAAGCGATCCGCTCCTTAAATTCCGGGAAAGCTCTGGGCACAAACGGACTCCCCATTGAACTTTACAAACTTAAGCCGGACAAACTTGCCCCCTATCTGAAAGCCATGTTTGAAGAATCTAGGGAAGCGGGAATGCTCCCCCGGGAGCAGAAAATAGCTACCATTGTCACTATACATAAGGAAGGGAAGGCTAAAACAGACTGTGCCTCGTATAGGCCCATCTCTCTTCTAAATGCAGAACCTAAGATACTAGGCCAAACTGCTAGCTAACAGCCTGGTGAAAGTAATCAGTGGCCTTGTACATCCGGATCAGTCTGGTTTTATGCCCCATAGAAATACAGCCCTCAACCTTCGTAGGGTTCACGAGGTTGTGGATAGAGCACACACCCTTCGAGAACCAGCTGTGATCGTGTCACTAGACGAGACTATGGCCTTCGATACAAATGAGTGACCCTATTTGTGGGCAGTTTTAGTGAAGTTAGGATTCGGCCCGAAATATATCCACTGGGTGTGTCTTTCATATTCCGAACCATGGCTCAAGAGGTGGTAAACAACAAAGTCTCGGCCACTTTTTCGCTTAGTCGGGGAACTCGTCAGGGTTGCCCACTGTCCCCCCTCCTTTTCTCCTTGGCCTTAGAACCCTTTGCTGCTTGGATCCGTTTGGATCCAATGATAAGGGGGCTGCGGTGGTCCCCAGAATGGGAGGACCGTATATCTTTATACGCGGATGACATCCTACTCTATTTGGCCTCTCCTAAGAAATCTCTTACGGTAGTGCTAGACATCCTCACAATCTTCGGCAGATTCTCTGGACTCTCCATCAACTGGGGAAAATCCCTACTATTTGTACTGAGCGGGGATCACCCTGTTCCACCCCGGGGCGGTCAAATACAAATCAACACGGCCGGATTTAAATATCAGTGAATCTTTATCTCACTTGACCCTTCGGTCCGTTATGCCCAAAATCTTCTTCCCCCTCTTTGAAGACTACTGGGTAGGGCCGCCCTATTCAAAATGATGGCCTCACCATGATTCCTCTAAGTCCTACAAAACACCTTAGATCTAGTTCCAGCTCATTACTTTAGGGAGATCGAGGGTCTGCAGAGGGACTTACTATGGGATGGTAGACCCTGAATTGCCCTTAACAAACTAACGTTAAATTGGTAAGACGGAGGCATCAGCCTCCCAGATATCAGGATATATTATTGGGCATCCCAACTGGCGGCCATCAATCATTGTGCGTATGGGCGTGCGGACGACCCGGGCTACGCTATGGATAGGTGGCTCCTTCCGGGGGGCACCTACGGCAGAGCTTTGTATTCCCGACCTAAAAGATTAGTGTTAACAGGCCCCACGAAACATTCCGTTCAAATTTGGCATAACGCCACCAACTCACTTGGCTGGAGACATAAATTGACTCTGGCCACCCCTCTTTGGGACTCGGCGAAGTTAGGCGATCTGTGGAAAACCAAGGGCTTCGATAGGTGGGATCTGATCGGCATCTCGCTTGTCCAGGGTATATGGGGAAGAGAAGGGGTCAAGTCCTTCAGTACGCTCCAGAGCGAATATGAGTTGTCAGATACCGAGTACTTTTGTTATGCTCAGGTCTCACACTCACTCCACTCTTTGCTGCCTAAGGGTTCCAATCCCCCGGAGGCCTCTCCCCTGGAAGTTTTAGACGCCACCTCCCCGACAAAACAATCTCATTAATATATAAAAAGTTAATCAACCACATGGCAGACCCTCTACGGACACTGCGGGATAAGTGGACACAGGATGGGATAGAACTAGACGATGAGGATTGGCAAGCTGCAGTATCCTCCCCTAAAGAGGTGGCTATTCCGGCACGCTTGCGACTGGTTCAGCTTAAAATCCTTCATAGGTTCTACATAACAGGGCCCCAGTTAATGCACATGGGATGGTCAGACACAGGCGAATGCAAAAGAGGTTGCGGCCTCACCGTTACATTCATGCACACCATCTGGGAATGCGCACATATTAGCTCCTACTGGCTCCAAATACATGACAAAATCAATGAGGTGCTACGTGTCTCTCACAGCCCGGAGGCGAGACGATGTATTTTGAATATTTGGGAGCCCACAGACCTGAAAACTTCTCAAACGCAATGGGTCACACAGGGGTTCATGTTAGCCGAACGAAACATCGCTCAACTGTGGGGGGCAGCGCAACCGCCCACTCTGGAAGCCTGGGAGAAGAACCTTGATTGGTGTATGTTTAGAGAAAAAATTGTATATTTGGCAAGGGCGTGTCCTAGGAAATGGTCCCGTAGCTGGAATCCGTGGAATGTATATAGAGGGGAAATCTGTGTACCGCCTCGAAGTATTGAGCATGATGACCCTATACCCCCATGATGTTCCTCTCTATGATGAAGTCAATGTATCCATCCACCCATGCGTACTGTAATGTGTAAGCTGCACGACACTCTGCACTGTACTGTTTTGCCGATGTGTATTTCAATAAAAAGATTTATAAAAAAAAAAAAAAAAAAAAAAAAAAAAAAAAGAAGAAGAAGGTGACGAGTGGAAGGCCTTTTGAACTATGTTCGGGGTTTTGGAATATACAGTCATGCCTTTTGTATTGTGTAATGCCCCAGCGGCTATCCAATACTTAATCAATGAAGTTCAGTGAGATTTGCTGGAGATGTGCGTGGTCTTATAGATTAACGACATCTGGATCTATTTACAAAATATGACTGAACATAGAAAACCTGTCAGGACAGTCTTGCAACAACTCCGAGAACATGCTATTTTGCCAAGTTGGACAAATGTATGTTCCATATCCAGTCTGTTGCGTTGCTGGGATATATGTTATCTCCAGAGGCGGTGACCATGGATAAAAGAAAGGTTCAGGTGATTCTAGCTTGGCCAGCCCTGTCCACGGTAAAGGAAGTACAGAGCTTCTTGGGCTTCTCAAACTTTTACCACCGATTTATCACACACTTTTCTGACATTTTTAGTTCTCGTGCTCACTACGCCACTGGAGTCAAGCTATCCTGGCTGAAGAGGGGTGAAACCCAGAAACCGGTCCTAGGATGCTTGATTCCGGTCCAGGGAAGACATGGCTTGGCAGTTCGGGCTGGACTGTTCCCATGAGGCACAGGGTCAAGACTGATGTGCATATGGCCATGTCTGAACTGGGGTCATGTAGTGAGCAAAATAACGATGGATTAAACCCAGATATGTGCCTGGGGAAGAATGTTTTGCCAATGTGCAACATTCCGTCCATCATCTTGTGTGTTTTATTGTTAGTTCCATCACCAGACTTTCACGAAAGAAGGTACTTTTTGAGTGGGCCCGGGAGGCCAGTGATGCTTTTAACTTACTTAAGGAAAGATTCAATACGGTCCCTGTACTTAGACATCCAGACCCCATGCAGCCTTACTTTGTAGAGGCAGATGCCTCCCAGGTAGCTGTGGGAGGTATTTTATCACAGTGTGACAGCACTACTGGGCAAATGGACCCAGTTGATTTTTTTTCTAAAACATTGTTACCAGCGGGACAAAATTACACCGTTGCTGTACGAAAGTTGTAGGCATTTAAACTGTGCTTTCAAGAATGGCAACACTACCTACTAGGGGCCCAGCAGGTTGGCAAGACGTACACTGATCATAAGAATCTAGAATTCCTCCGGTCTCTGAAGGCCTTTACCCCTATGCAAGTTAGGTTGTATTTATTTTTCAGTGAATTTCATTTCATCATCACCAATCGACCAGGCACTCAACAGATTAAGGCTGATTTGCTAACTAGATGGGGTTACTCAGATCAAGGCACTCAGGGTCAGACACCAAAGAACATTGTAGACTCCGAACACATCATAGGTCTCTGTGACCAGGACTCTTTTCTAGATGAGGTCAGACATAATGCTTTCCCGTGATACACTACAGCACGTGAACCAATAGCTTACCTTGCTCCGCCGTTACCAGGGTCTTGGAGTGTTTTCCCTTGTGCAAATTTAGACAAAATAAAACACTCATTTTCTTTTAAATGATTCCATCCTTTAGTTTGCACCTGCTCTTCCTGTAAGGTTAAAGCCAGTGTACTAACACATCTTGAGAGGTTCTACTCAGCCTAAAGCTGAAATGGGAGGGTGTTCCATAATTTGAAAAATCCAGATTACCACTTGGCAGTCTTAGTTTTAGGAACAGACATTTAAGGTTGCCATCTAGAACGTAGATCCCCAGCTGAAAGAGCAATTATAATAAAAATACAAACGCAGGGATAGCTTTCATTGAAACAGTCAATGAGTCACAATGAAAATGCATGTTCTATACCTCTTTATAACCCTCTGGGGAACAAATAAATGCTCTAAAGGTTTATTTTTTACTAAAAAAACAACTTACAGATAATGGAACGGTACTAATGCTGACAGATGACCATACTATTCGAAAGCGCTGAAAATACAAATGGACAGCATGCCCAAGCAATCTATACACTGACAGTTTTCTGGAAGAAGCTGGAAGGGGACAGTGGAGGAAATTATCTCAGTGGCTTACAGAATTGACAGGGAAGATTTGATGACTCACGTAATTGGTCGGACACAATCTCAAAAGTAAGAGCCCATAGGGCACACGATCCCACAAGTATGAGCTCATATGGTTTGGAACTTGTTGGGAGGTTTAAAGTGCGTTCTCCACATCTGGACTTGCAGGAGTCCTGCTCCTAGAGGTGGGGGAACCTCAGGGATTCACAATGTCCTGTAGTTCATGTACATCTATGTAGTATCCTCAGGTCATGTTAATATGTTCCCTTTTATCCTGTACCTAGCTGCTCAGCCAGTGTGAGTGTTCTGTGTAGAATGTTAGTGTGAGTGGAATGCTTGGGTGCCTGGTGTGTGTGTGTGGTCAGTTGGAAGATGGGCTGAGCAGCTAGGAGGCTACTCCTGGTGGGGCTCTGTATCTACTCTACTTATGGTCTTGCTGTAGCTTGCTGTAACATCTACTTATGGACTCAATAAACTAAATCAACTCGGCTACGTCTACTTTGTCATCTGAACACGTGGGGCCAACCCACTACATTCTATCACTGGGGAAATTCCTGGCACTTCCTCTATAAGGAATCACAGAAGGTTATCGGTGTCTGTCTGTCCCTGGTGGTAGTCTATCTGGTCCTGCACTAACACAAAGTGCACCAAGACCATCCAATGGTGCGGTGTGCTGGGTTATGAGAACGGCAGCCATCTAACTATGTGCCACGACTACTGGCATGCACTCCACAGACGGCAAGAATTCTGCCCCTTAGTGTGGCAGTGAGAAGGAGCAGTAGCAGGGAGGGCATCGAAACTTCAGTCAAGCTCTAAGTGATTCACACTTATTCTTTATGGCCTACATTTATTTTAATTACAAAAACAATACTTCCTCACCACTTTTCTATTCTGAACCTCTTGCCTAGTTTGTTTTTGTTAGCTAAAACTGTTACAGCAAATGCCCTATGAAAGGTGTGTTTTGATTTGTATAATTATGCGGTCTATAAATAAAAAAAATTAAAAAAGCAAGCCATCAGGAGCAGCACCCCTGCTTATCTCGCAGACAAGTCCAACATGTCTGGTGGGTCTCGGCACACCTCCAGCCAGGCCACCAGTAGTCTAGAAAGTGTAATAGGCGTTTACATCTATGCACCCAGGATGTGTAACAACATCCCTGTATCCATCAGGAGTGCCAACATCACTCCTTCAGTTTAGGAAAGAGTTGGACTCACCTTTTGAAAAAAATAAAAAAAATTAAACTACATCACAATGAATTTATTGTCCACAACCCAACTACCTTTATCGCTGGCCGACTTTACGCTGGTCTATGACTCTTTTCAGAGCTCAGGTGCCTTTTGACTTGGTTCACATTATAGAAATACTACATACAAATGATTTGAACCACAATTTAGAAGGCCACAGCACTCTTTTATTCCAGTTTGCTTAACATGAAGTTAAAGCAAGATTTTTTTAAGTGATGTTAAGAAAAAAGCGTAAAACATCTGCGGAAAGCATCATTTTTGCTAAAGAAAGAAAATTAAGTAACATATACCTTCAGTACTTCGATCAAAGACTCCTTTGACTCGCCGTTCCGTTTCAGAAAAGCATACAAGTAGACATGAGCATTGGGGTTGGCTGGGTACTTGCTGTCGTAAGCATAATCGGACAGCAGAGTTCGAGCAGCCTCTTGTTCACCATGGAACTCTAGAAGCTGTAAAGTATAAAAATAAAGAATAACACATTAGACGCTATCAATATCATGAAAAACAAGCATTTGTTTTGCTTATATGGTATGTACAAATGTTATAGGGAGCTCACCTAAAAACTACACCAGCCTGTACCAACTTTACAGGGGTGACACCAAATAGTATACTGCAATAAAGGCGTGCTGAACAGCATTGAAAGGTAAGGTTTTCAATCTCATGCTGAAGCATTGGAAGTTCTGCAAATTCTTTATATGGAGCAGAAATGCATTCTGCCACTGAGCTCACATGAATCAGAGAAGTTTGCCACCCATAGTTCCTCTAACCAAGAGTGACTCTGCTTTAGAAGCAGATTGAATGGCTCAATCAACGAAATACAGTCTGAACTTTGTGAACCATTGAAAGCGCTGTAATTTTATTTGAGCTGCAATAAGAAAACTAACACTGCATTGTGAACATGGAGGATAAATGATCATAGTAAGGTTACTACTACCACAATCCAGGCTGCAGGATCTTGTATTCTCTGAACTCAAATGATTAGTTAACTAGTACACTAAAACTTTTTTTTAAAAAAAAGGAGGTTTGGAGTACTTTAATTGAGGCTCTAGAAAGCAGAGCCAATTGTGACTCTATGGGGAATTTGGCACATAGCACCCACAGTTGTTGGTGAGTCGGTTTAATTCACATTGCACGGTGAGTTCAGAATCAAATCAAAAGCAAATAGATTTAGTTTCTAATGACAGATTAATCATGTCAGGCCCATTATTCCGGTTTGCATGCCTGACCTAGACCACTAAAGGCATGACAAGATGCAGTCAGCACAGGGTCAGAGTAATGGTATCAGAGTCAGTCAGTCACTTGGCGTTCACGCAATCATGGAATTTATCAATTAGATTCACTATGTGAATTATCCTAAACGTTACTGCAAACAGGAATCAGAAGCTGGTTTTCACCATAACTAACAATCTTTATCCTTCAAGGTTGTGGGCAGTCATGAAGAAATGGCATATAATGGAGAAGAGCATTGGGGAATGTCTCAATGGAACTTCATTGTGGGCACAAGAAGCTCACTGCATGGTACCCATTATAGTTTGTTGCCTAAGAAAGATACCATGTACTGGAGCCATTGAGTGTGAGAAGTTGGCCTGATATGTAGTGCTCACTATTCTAGTGATCACTGTGTATCATTCCAAACGACCCTTATTGATGATTGGTTGTAAGTCAACCTTTTAGACCAGCTATCCTAGTAGCGTGGATACGAGCAGTCTTAGGCTAAACTCTAGAGGGCGTGTTAAGCCAGCTGTTTACCATCACATATACCCCTTGAACACCAAGTGAAAGGACACCACACAAGTTGTTATGAAAATAAAAGGGTATTTATTTATAACAAGACTACCCTGGCTCTTTATGAGTCAGGGAGCTAAGCACACTACAAACTCTTAGGAAAATACTTCAGTTGCACAATTTACACAAATGCCCGAGGGGCACGAGAAACCATCTACACTAACAGTGAAATGCGAATGGTTAGAGTCTGGAGGTACTGATTCCGGAGTGTTCCGATCAGTGGGACTAAACGAAAAAGGAACTGGACACTTGTAGAGCGAACCTGCGATGGAGCACCGAGATGCTCGATTTACCTAGCCCGGAGGCTGCGGCTGCGTGAAGTTCGTCAAGATGTCGGGAGTCCTCGTGTAGTCTCAGGAGCCTGAAAGAAGAAGTTGCTGGCAGGCGACCAGTGACGATGTTCAGAGCGATCCAAGCCTGGATCGGTGATGAAGGAAAACCTGAAAGCAGAGGGGACTCAGTTCTCAACCGCTAGCCAGCGATCGTGTGGGTACCAGGAGGGTACCGGCTGAAGTCACCTCGACCAGGTGAGTGGGTGACGTCGGACTCGGCTGTTCCTCGGACCAGGAGGCGCGGCGGCGACCAGGATGGAGGGCGAGCTGTCCCACGAAGGTGTCTGCTGTCGATGATGCTGGGCCCAGGAAGGGGGCAGCGGATCTTGGCAGTGGCCACCCAAGCGGGGGAGTCAAGATGGCGTCGGGAGTGGACCAGGAGGGTCCGGGGTACTCCTCTGTTGAAGGGGAGCAAGTGCCAGTCTGGAGCAACCAGACTAGTGATGAAAAATAATCTTGGAGCGTCGTGAAGAGGGCCACAAGCCGGTCGGCAAGTGGTCGGACAACGCGGTGAACAGCAAGGAGCGGAAGGGCCCCCCACGCAGATCTCGCGGATGCTGGGGAGACAGACTTCGATGCTGGAGCTGCTCAGGGTTTAGGGCTTCTCAAATCCTAGGTGCACTCACTCGAGGGTCCCTCGGTGGGCGTGCTAGATAAGCGTCGTGCAGGTTCTGAAGATAGCCGGTCCCGCAGGTCTCGTCACACCTACGACTCTCAGCTGAGCTGATGAGGGAGGTAAAAGGTCAGAGATGGCAGGGAACTCGGGTCTCGTCGAGCTGGGCAGTCTTGATCCGTAGGAGAGACTTACAGCAAACCGCAAGCGCTTAGTTGGTGCCTGCTGGTGCAGGGTGGCTACTCCTTAGCCACAAGGGAGAGTCTTCAGAAATAGTCAAGAGTTCCTTTCGTGGAAAGTGGTTCGTGATTCGGAGGTATCCGATTATCTGATTATCCAATTTGGGAAGGGGACTCGCTCCTACCTTTATTCTAAGAAAAAGGGGTTGGCCCGTGACTAGGTTCTACCTATGGGTGGAGCCAGGAGGGGGGTGGTTACACCCCTATCCTTTGTCCGGCTTCGCGCCAGCTCAGGGGCGGGTGTGCCCCCGAAACTGGTTTGAGCCGGGCTATGCACAGTGAGCACCGGGGTGCCACTGGCAATCACCTTCCTTTCAGCCCTGCCTACCTGGGATACACAAACCCTGTCTGGGACGGTGCTAACACCGCCCTCGACAGGAAACCCTTTGTCCAAACTCCCTTCGCTGGAAGGTCCCCCAGCAGCAGGAGGTCAGACTTGTGTCTGGTGGCAGCATCCATTTTGTGATGCTGAGGCTTGAGTCAACTTTAACCGGGGTTCAGGGTTACTTCCATGTCGTGCCCCTCTAGAAGGGGGGAATGCTAACCCCGTCGCCAGAACTAGCGAGGGGTTCGTATTCCAATTCGTATGACACCTTACGCGACATGTGTAGGTGATGCGATGCCAAAGTTAGCAAATAGTTGGCCCGCGTCACCATGGAACGGCTATTAGGACTTGGTTCCGCAAGCCGTCGACGGGCTCGGCTCGCGCCAGAGCACCATCCCACATGACTCCCCGCACTCTGCCTTCAGGATTGATAAGGCCTGCCATAGGAGTGACTGATAGGAATCCATGTGTCCATTTTAGGGTTAGGTGTAGGAATACTACACCTACAGCAACGGGTGATTACACCACGTGGCCCCAGCTGTCGTGCAGCCAGTTGTGTCAGATTTGGGCGGCCATTCCAGGGGTGGCATAATACATGCTGCAGCCCCTGGTAGGCCCTGGGTACACCGATGCCCTGGATACCTGTGGTATGCTGAGACAGGGACTGACAAGGCGGCCCAGTTCCAATTAGTGGATGCACCTAACGTACATGTGTGTTAATTTCGAGAGAGAACAGCTAGGCTGTGGGTCTGATTGGCAGGCCCACAGCCGGAGAAAGTCGTAAACCAATGAAGCAAAAGCAAAAAATCTGGGTGATCATAGGATTGCAGACCCTACTCTCCTACATGACCCCCCCCCAAACTTTGGGACAATAAGCTAACCTTGACCAGGTGAGTCTTCTTGCTCTAAGTGGAAATACCTGGAGAGCCCATCTGCATTGCCATGATCAGTGCCAGGTCTATGCTCCACTGTGAAGTCCATCCCCTGTAGGGAAATGGACCACCTAAGTAGTTTGGGGTTTTCACCCTTCATTTTATTTAGCCACAAGAGGGGCTTATGGTCGGTCTGAATCTTGAAGTGAGTGCCAAACAAGTATGGCCTCAACTTCTTCAGGGCCCAAACCACAGCAAAGGCCTCCCTCTCAATAGCTGACCAATTCTTCTCTCTGGGGGTCAGCCTCCTGCTAATAAAAGCTATGGGCTGGTCATGACCATCAAAATTCAGTTGCGATAGAACAGCTCCCACACCCAGCTCCGAAGCGTCTGTTTGGACAATGAATGGTTTGGAGTAGTCTGGACTCTTTAGGATAGGTGCTGTGCACATGGCCTGCTTTAGGTCATCGAATGCCTTCTGACAGCTTGCTGTCCACTGAACTTTTTTTGGCATCTTTTTACTTGTCAGGTCGTTTAGCGGGGTCACAATGGATCCATAATTTCTGACAAATTTCCGGTAATAACCAGTCAGGCCCAAGAAAGCTCGAACCTGAGTCTGGGTGGTTGGAGGAGCCCAGTCCTGTATGGCCTGTATTTTGCTCTCCAACGGTTGAACCTGACCCCCTCCTACAAGGTGGCCCAGGTATACAACCTGTGTCTGCCCTATCTGGCACTTGGTGGCCTTGATAGTGAGGCCTGCCTTCTGCAGGGCCTCTAACACTTTCCTCAGGTGGACCAGGTGATCCTCCCAGGTGGAGCTAAAGACAGCGATATTGTCCAGATACGCCGCACAGAAGTCGTCCAACCCAGTGAGAACTTGATTCACCAGCCTTTGGAAGGTGGCAGGTGCATTTTTCAAACCAAAGGGCATTACCACGAACTGATAATGCCCACCCGGGGTAGAAAATGCTGTTTTGGGCTTGGCCTCCTCAGCTAACCTGATTTGCCAATACCCAGCTGTCAGGTCAAACGTACTTAAGTAGTTGGCCGAGGCCAACCGGTCGATAAGTTCGTCTGCTCTTGGTATCGGGTGGGCGTCAGTCTTAGTGACTGCATTGAGACCTCTGTAGTCCACGCAGAACCTAATCTCTTTCTTACCGCCCTGGGTGTGAGGTTTCGGCACGAGCACTACGGGACTAGCCCAGGGGCTGTCCGAGGGTTCAATGACTCCCAGCTCCAACATTTTCTGCACCTCTGTCTTGATGCAGTCTCTGACGTGATCAGGTTGCCGATAGATTTTACTCTTTACGGGTAGACTGTCCCCAGTGTCGACCTCATGGGTACACCAATTGGTCTGACTGGGTGTCAGAGAGAACATATGTCGAAAGGATTGAAGAACCTGTTTACAATCCTTTTGTTGATGTCCAGAGAGGCTGCCACAAAAGACAACACCATCTACTGATCCATCGTCAGGGTTCTGAGAGAGCAGGTCCGGGAGAGGGTCACTCTCCTCCTCCTGTCCCTCATCTGTGGCCATGAGCAAGCCCATGCCCTCCCTGTCGACATATGCCTTGAGCCTGTTTACATGGAGCACCCTGTGGGGGCTCCGGGGAGTTCCCAGGTCTACCAGGTAGGTGACCTCTCCCTTTTGCTCAATGATCGTGTGGGGCCCAGACCATTTGTCTTTGAGTGCTGCTGGGGCCACTGGCTCCAGCACCCACACCTTCTGTCCAGGCTGGTACACAGTCAGGACAGCCTTTTGGTCGTGCCAAGCTTTCTGTAATTCTTGGCTCGCCTCAAGGTTTTTAGACGCCTTTTCCATGTACTCCGCCATCCGCGAGCGGAGACCGAGCACATAGTCCACAATGTTTGATGCCGGCTTTCTGAGAGGTCTCTCCCATCCTTCCTTTACCAAACAAAGGGGTCCCCTTACAGGATGTCCGAACAGAAGCTCGAAAGGGCTGTAGCCAACCCCCTTCTGCGGGACCTCTCTGTAGGCGAACAAGAGGCAGGGTATCAGGACATCCCATCTCCGCCGAAGCTTTTCAGGTAGTCCGTGAATCATCCCTTTTAGGGTCCGGTTGAATCTCTCAACCAGCCCATTGCATTGTGGGTGATAGGGTGTGGTGAACTTGTAGTTGACACCACATTCCTTCCACATAGCAGTCAGATATCCCGACATGAAGTTTGCACCTCTGTCTGAGACGACCTCCTTAGGGAAGCCCACTCTGGAGAACACTCCAAGTAGGGCCCGTGCCACCACAGGTGCTGTAGTGGTCCTAAGGGGAATAGCTTCAGGATACCTGGTGGCGTGGTCCACCACCACCAGTATAAACTTGTGCCCTGATGCTGTCTGGGGTTCCATTGGTCCGACAATGTCGATCCCCACTCGCTCAAAGGGTACCCCCACCACTGGTAGTGGTATGAGGGGGGCCTTTGTCGTGCCACCTGACTTACCACTGGCTTGGCAAGTGACACAGGAGCGGCAAAACTCCTTCGTATCCTCGGACATGTGGGGCCAGTGAAAGTGTGGGACAATTCTGTCCCAAGTCTTATTCTGGCCTAAGTGACCTGCAAGGGGAATCTCGTGGGCCAAGGTGAGAAGGAAACCTCTCAGAGACAAGGGAATGACCAGCCTCCTGGTCGCACCAGGTTTGGGGTCTCTTGCCTCAGAGTACAGGAGTCCATCGTCCCAGTACACTTTGTGGGTACCTGTGGCGTTCCCTGCAGCCTCAGCAGCAGCCTGCTGTCTGAGGGGTTCAAGTGAGGGGCAGTCTAACTGTGCCTTCCCCAGGTCTTCCCTGGAGGGTCCCCCTGAGCCCAGAAACTCAACCTGACCAGGTTCAAGCTCTTGCGGCTCAGTTTCCCTCAGTTCCTTAAGGTCAGCCTCCTCGGAGACTTGATCCACAACCTGGGGCAAGGGGGAAGGCGAAGCCTTACCCTTACTGCTCCTTTTCTTGGAAGGTGTCTGGTCCGTTCTTCCAGGATCCAGCACCTGTTCAGTGGGGCATCTTTTGGCCTGTGACCTGGTCACAGCAAGGACATGTGCTGGCAAGCCTAACATCTCCATGTGAGTCCTCTGCTCCACTTCTGACCATTGTGACGTTTCCAAATCATTGCCCAACAGACATTCTACGGGGAGGTCTGAACTAACCACAACCTTTTTCGGGCCACTTACCCCTCCCCAGGAGAAATCAACAACTGCCATACTGTGATTGGTAGTGACGTTGCTGGCATTGGTCACTAGGTAATTGGTACCTAGCATGATCTGTCCAGGGTCCACGAAGTTAGGCGTCACCATGGTGACACTGGCACACGTGTCCCTGTAGGCCTGAGCCACTTTTCCATTGATCAAAGGTGTCTGTCTGTATTTGCCCAAAGTATTGGGACTGGCATCAGGGGACATATCCATATCCCCTGTACAGACAAGGACGGCCTGAGTGAGCGTGCCGACTAAGTCGTCACTCCCCTCGGTTCCCAAGGTTAACCCAACTAATGCCTTGGGAGGCGCACTACCACTGCTGACTGTACTAGGGGGCGCAGGTGCCTTAGGGGCTGCAGTGGTAGGAGTTTGCCCTCCTTTCTTGGTGCACTCACTAAACCAGTGAGTCTTACTTTTACAGTACTGGCACCACCTTTTTGACTGGCCTTCTTGAGTCTTCTTCTTCTGTGAAGCCTGACCCCCACCCTCTTTGGTTTGTTGGGGACCTGTCGAAGACTTCTGGTCATTTTGTTCGTTCTTGTTACCCTTTTGGTCTGCTTTCTTCTGACCACCCTGGTTCTGATTCTGGTTCTGCTTGACCCTTGTTCTGACCCATCTGTCTGCCTTCTTTCCCAATTCTTGGGGAGAGGTCAGATCCGAGTCGACAAGGTGCTGATGCAACAATTGGTTCTGACAGTTGTTTAAAATCTGTTCTCGCATGATAAGATTGTACAATCCTGTGTAATCAGTAACCTTGCTACCCAGCAACCAGCCTTCCAAAGCCTTAGTGGCACAATCAACAAAGTCAGTCCAATCCTGAGACTGAATTTTCTGGGTGTCCCGGAACAGCACCCGGTACTGTTCCGTGGTTAAGCCGAACCCATCAATCAGTGTGTTCTTCAGGACTTGGTAGTTGTTAGCATCCTCAGCTCTAGTAGTGAGGAGCTTGTCCCTTCCTTTACCTTCAAAGGAAAGCCACAGTATAGCTGCCCACTGACTTGGGGGGACGCACTGGACAGTGCAGGCCCTCTCCAAAGCAGTTATCCACTTGTGGATGTCGTCCCCTTGTTTAAAGGGGGGCACTATTTTACTCAGGTGTCTAGTGTCTATACCCCTGTCTTTCTCTCTATTGAGACTGCTGCCACCAGTGGGATCTAACCCACTTAATTTCTGCTCTCGGGCCAGGGCAAGTCTTTCTTTGGCGAGGGCAAGTTCTTCCCGCTCGATCCTCAGATTGACTTCCCGCATCTTCGCTTCATGCTCCCTCCTCTGAGGGGAAGTCATTCCTCTCTGAGAGGATGCCTGAGAGACATGTGTATGAACCGATCTGCCGGAGCCTCTGGAGAGAGACCTAGCTCGTCCGTTCCCAAGGTTAAGCCTGCTTGAGCGTGGGCCCGGGGCTCCCCCAGTTCCATTCTCATGCCTGCTTAAGTTGGTCCTTGTAAGCCTGCTGACTACCACTGGACCTTTGTCTGCCTCGTCTCCCGATAACTCGTCCTCGTCCTCCTCCTCTGTGTGGAGGTCGAGGTCGGGGTCACCGAGGGTTCCCTCTAAGGGAGGCATGTTCCCATCTGCACTGGGGGGACCTGTGTTAGAGGACCTCCTAGCATCGTACGCCTCTAAGAGACCTATCAGAATTGCGATGGTAGGGTTAGAACCCTGGTTTAGCTTCCTGGAGGCACATAGTTGTCGCATCTCCTTGAAGCTAAGGGTTGCATATCGTGACACGACCTGTGGAGGGTCACTGACCACTAAGGGAGTCTGCGAGGACTCTCCGTGGACCGACATGCTTGTCTAGTGCGGTGTAAGTGTTGCACCTACCTACACTATGTGTTTACCTACTGATCCCTTGCTAGGAGTTGTAGTCAGGGTGTGCTAAGCCCTGTTACACTACAACAGCCGGTTCAGTAGAACTCGGAGTATTCTAAGTTAAGTTATATGTACCTGGGTACTTATGTGATCTTTCACTGCGATATTCTTAGGATACGTGTGTGGTAAAACAACAGCAAGCTCAAATCCCAACCGCTGCTCACCAATGTGAGAAGTTGGCCTGATATGTAGTGCTCACTATTCTAGTGATCACTGTGTATCATTCCAAACGACCCTTATTGATGATTGGTTGTAAGTCAACCTTTTAGACCAGCTATCCTAGTAGCGTGGATACGAGCAGTCTTAGGCTAAACTCTAGAGGGCGTGTTAAGCCAGCTGTTTACCATCACATATACCCCTTGAACACCAAGTGAAAGGACACCACACAAGTTGTTATGAAAATAAAAGGGTATTTATTTATAACAAGACTACCCTGGCTCTTTATGAGTCAGGGAGCTAAGCACACTACAAACTCTTAGGAAAATACTTCAGTTGCACAATTTACACAAATGCCCGAGGGGCACGAGAAACCATCTACACTAACAGTGAAATGCGAATGGTTAGAGTCTGGAGGTACTGATTCCGGAGTGTTCCGATCAGTGGGACTAAACGAAAAAGGAACTGGACACTTGTAGAGCGAACCTGCGATGGAGCACCGAGATGCTCGATTTACCTAGCCCGGAGGCTGCGGCTGCGTGAAGTTCGTCAAGATGTCGGGAGTCCTCGTGTAGTCTCAGGAGCCTGAAAGAAGAAGTTGCTGGCAGGCGACCAGTGACGATGTTCAGAGCGATCCAAGCCTGGATCGGTGATGAAGGAAAACCTGAAAGCAGAGGGGACTCAGTTCTCAACCGCTAGCCAGCGATCGTGTGGGTACCAGGAGGGTACCGGCTGAAGTCACCTCGACCAGGTGAGTGGGTGACGTCGGACTCGGCTGTTCCTCGGACCAGGAGGCGCGGCGGCGACCAGGATGGAGGGCGAGCTGTCCCACGAAGGTGTCTGCTGTCGATGATGCTGGGCCCAGGAAGGGGGCAGCGGATCTTGGCAGTGGCCACCCAAGCGGGGGAGTCAAGATGGCGTCGGGAGTGGACCAGGAGGGTCCGGGGTACTCCTCTGTTGAAGGGGAGCAAGTGCCAGTCTGGAGCAACCAGACTAGTGATGAAAAATAATCTTGGAGCGTCGTGAAGAGGGCCACAAGCCGGTCGGCAAGTGGTCGGACAACGCGGTGAACAGCAAGGAGCGGAAGGGCCCCCCACGCAGATCTCGCGGATGCTGGGGAGACAGACTTCGATGCTGGAGCTGCTCAGGGTTTAGGGCTTCTCAAACCCTAGGTGCACTCACTCGAGGGTCCCTCGGTGGGCGTGCTAGATAAGCGTCGTGCAGGTTCTGAAGATAGCCAGTCCCGCAGGTCTCGTCACACCTACGACTCTCAGCTGAGCTGATGAGGGAGGTAAAAGGTCAGAGATGGCAGGGAACTCGGGTCTCGTCGAGCTGGGCAGTCTTGATCCGTAGGAGAGACTTACAGCAAACCGCAAGCGCTTAGTTGGTGCCTGCTGGTGCAGGGTGGCTACTCCTTAGCCACAAGGGAGAGTCTTCAGAAATAGTCAAGAGTTCCTTTCGTGGAAAGTGGTTCGTGATTCGGAGGTATCCGATTATCTGATTATCCAATTTGGGAAGGGGACTCGCTCCTACCTTTATTCTAAGAAAAAGGGGTTGGCCCGTGACTAGGTTCTACCTATGGGTGGAGCCAGGAGGGGGGTGGTTACACCCCCTATCCTTTGTCCGGCTTCGCGCCAGCTCAGGGGCGGGTGTGCCCCCGAAACTGGTTTGAGCCGGGCTATGCACAGTGAGCACCGGGGTGCCACTGGCAATCACCTTCCTTTCAGCCCTGCCTACCTGGGATACACAAACCCTGTCTGGGACGGTGCTAACACCGCCCTCGACAGGAAACCCTTTGTCCAAACTCCCTTCGCTGGAAGGTCCCCCAGCAGCAGGAGGTCAGACTTGTGTCTGGTGGCAGCATCCATTTTGTGATGCTGAGGCTTGAGTCAACTTTAACCGGGGTTCAGGGTTACTTCCATGTCGTGC
Organism: Triturus cristatus; assembly: GCF_964204655.1. NCBI lineage: Eukaryota > Metazoa > Chordata > Amphibia > Caudata > Salamandridae > Triturus > Triturus cristatus. Next base: position 1,734,503,261 of record NC_140589.1, read on the forward strand.
CCCTCTAGAAGGGGGGAATGCTAACCCCGTCGCCAGAACTAGCGAGGGGTTCGTATTCCAATTCGTATGACACCTTACGCGACATGTGTAGGTGATGCGATGCCAAAGTTAGCAAATAGTTGGCCCGCGTCACCATGGAACGGCTATTAGGACTTGGTTCCGCAAGCCGTCGACGGGCTCGGCTCGCACCAGAGCACCATCCCACATGACTCCCCGCACTCTGCCTTCAGGATTGATAAGGCCTGCCATAGGAGTGACTGATAGGAATCCATGTGTCCATTTTAGGGTTAGGTGTAGGAATACTACACCTACAGCAACGGGTGATTACACCACGTGGCCCCAGCTGTCGTGCAGCCAGTTGTGTCAGATTTGGGCGGCCATTCCAGGGGTGGCATAATACATGCTGCAGCCCCTGGTAGGCCCTGGGTACACCGATGCCCTGGATACCTGTGGTATGCTGAGACAGGGACTGACAAGGCGGCCCAGTTCCAATTAGTGGATGCACCTAACGTACATGTGTGTTAATTTCGAGAGAGAACAGCTAGGCTGTGGGTCTGATTGGCAGGCCCACAGCCGGAGAAAGTCGTAAACCAATGAAGCAAAAGCAAAAAATCTGGGTGATCATAGGATTGCAGACCCTACTCTCCTACATGGAGTATCCCCAACAACTTTATCTCCCATAGTCTCTCAAGAAATATATGATCTGTCTTTTCCAAAAGTTATTCACTTACGTCAGTCAGGCAGTTTCAGGGCCTGAACCTAGACTGAAGCTTTCAGAGCAAATTATTATCTTTAAATGCCAAGTGAGAGGCAACTTGGGGACCAACTTCTCAAGAACTGTCATGAAGAAGAAAAGTTGATGGCTAGCTGGCCCAAGACGGTCCAAATCAAACTGCAAATCAAACTGTTCTAACAGTGGGGAACAGAGTCCTAAAGGACTGATTGATTGTGAAAGAGCATACACACAGTGCTCTACAAGAATGGCCAGAGTTGCAGATCTACTGGGTAGGGTTCAAGCTGGAAGTGATTGATTCTACCTCGAAAAGCAGGACAGAATTTAACCTAAATTGGAGCACCATCAGCATTGCTTTTGCTACCTTCTATTTAACACCGGCTTGTCCATCCCTATATTTTTCAAAATCATGCTTACCTGTATCTTAAGGTGTGTCTTATTGACCGTTGTAGGTCAAATGCAATAAATTAAAAGGCTAGTAGTCAGGAAAGGGACCTTTTTTGTTTTTTTAACAAACAAGTGGCTCCATGTGGTTCTCTTTGTGAGATGGAGCTTGTCTGTGTTACAGAGACAATGAAAGAAAAGTAACTTCCTACTGAGACGGCTCGCTGCAAGCGTGGAGGTTCTAGTAGTCCATCGATTGTAAACATCACAGAATGAGATGGGCGAGGCAGAGAAACTGTGATGTAAGGGCCAGGGGCCAAGTAGATTCTTTGGAAGGTGCCACATTTGGTGTTCCCTAAAGAAGAAAGATGATGGAGGCCCTGCTGGCATGGAGAATCCTTTAGAAAGAGAATAGAGGAGGAGAAAGACCCTGTGAGGAAAAGACTCCAGAAGGAGAACAGCTCCGAAGCGTCACAGGAGAATAGCAGTACAGATCACACAAAGCAGCGAAATTAAATACAAAACAAGCAAATAGAAGTGAGGCCAGGCAGTTCCACTAAGCCCAAAATAGACAAACCTTTTAAATTCAGTCTGCTTTGCATGATTTGTGGGCAGCCATCTATGCACTTTAAGAACGGGGAGAAGTTCATGAAGAAAATCAGAGGCAGATCCCAAATAAAAAAAGGCTTTATGCATCCATTGACATAATGAATTGTTTTGATGTATGGTCTTACATCAGCATAACTCTGGACAAAGACATCCCACACCCCTGGGACCTGGATGATCTCACGGAGGGCTCCTGTCGCCTGCTGGAAGTAACTGGCCATCTCCTGTGCACAGGCTGATTGAGATAAGTAATCCAACTCTGAAAATGAAGGAAAAGCTGCATTGTAACAACAATAATAAAGGATTCATCTGGTGCAAGAGCACACAAGCAAAGACATCAGTAGTTGGAGATCTCAAAAACCTCCATTCATTTCACTTTTTTAGCAGTATTTAACGCAATACAGCTGGAAACAAACATTAATAATTCCTTGTCATTTGCCCTATTAAAAGTGCGCGAGAAGCGCAAAAAACTTGTAAGTAAACAAATGAACTCCCTTGCTAGCGAATTAACAATCTAAGAATTATATGTATTTCTTTTAAATATTTTTGTAATTTGCATGGCACTACATGCACCCAGTTCAGCCATTTTAAGGTGCAGGTCTTTATGCAGTAAATTACTGTTGTTATCGATACATGATGAGGAGCAGAACACAGGTCTAGAGAGTGCAATCTCAGCAGGACACAGTGCGCAGTTTCCAACAGCCACAGATATACAATTGTTTAAATGGACTAATGAGTGATCTGTAAACTGCAGGAAGTAGTAAATACATCCGTCTCAGTAACACTGAGTTCTTAGTTCGGTATCTGAAGTCTCATAATGAAAGTATAGAGACCAAAGAGGACTCTGTTCGCAGAGCGGGGAGAATGAGAGGGGAGTAGGAATCTGTGGCAAGATACGGTCTCTACCGGATAAGGCATTACCGAAGGTAAGTAACTTGTTCATCTGACAGAGACATCTAGCGGCGGATTCCTTATTTTAGAATCAAATACCAAAGTAGACCAACCCCGGAGGAGGGTCTGCGAACTGAGACTACTGAAAGCTGCTAGCTAAAACAAAACCGGCCTAGAAGCAGAGAAAAATACCAGACCACCATATAAAGTAGGTGAGAAATAACATACTTTATAAGTTAAAAAACTTGTAGTAAAGTCACAAGACATTAAAGAAGCATGGGAATAAAATTATACATGTGAGCATGACAACTGTGGTAGTAGCCAACCAAGAAGACGAATAGAAAACTACTCGCATCCTAAAAAGGATCCGAACCCTTGCAAGCTCACCGCATAAGCACTGAAGAAGGAACCGCAGTAAGAAAAGTCGTAAAGACATAGAAGGCATGGGAAGAACGTTCGCCATGATAGCAGTACAACTTGCTAAATAACTCTATAGAATAAAACTGTTGTCGCACATATCCAGAGTAGAACAACGTGTTTGATACTTGTGAGACACAGGACAGGAGGTTGTCACAGAGGAAAGCCTCTGTGCCATAAGAGTTCAACCCAAGCTAGACCTGCACTGAAGCAGCAAGAGAGGTCCATTACCTGTGGGAAAGGATAACGAAAGCTTTATAAAAAAAAAAGACTCAAGACAACATACATAACGTGTAGCCGTAAATTGCACGTTCACGGCAATGGTATCTTGGCTCTGAATAACAGATGTTTAAAGTTACCCAACTAAATGGTATCCAAGTTATCTACCTCAGAAAGAAGAAAGGCTTGGTCACCGAGATATGAACCTGTGACCATAAGGTAAAACGCAGGCCCCTGCAGTGTACTTGTAGTCCACTAAGCCACCAGAACAACTAGGGTCATAGAAACAGTCATATCCCTAGAGAAATATTAGAAAGCCCGCTACGATATCTCCAAGAAATACACTGACATAGGAGTGAAAAATCACCTATGGATAGACAAGAGAAAATATAGCCGAATATTCAGCCAAACAATGTTGGCATAATAGCATGGAAACCAAAAATGGTCATCATGCTACGTAGGAAAGCAAAAGCCATCCAAAACGCCAGGGTAATGGAAACTGCCTGAGACAGTATCAGCAAGCAAGAGAATAAAGTTGAATAAGATATAAAAGATGAAAAAGAAAGCTTGAAGCTTAGCGAAACACATGGTTAGTACGTAATCTTACAATATGAAAAGAGACCCATCTACAGATGATGTGCAAATAAAAAAAACTCACTGAAATTGGAGAATTTTAAAGGAGTCCATAAAAAAAGAATCTGAGCGATCTATAAAATAAACCTCAATATGTATATGTCATCTAGGGACCATAGTCCACAAAGTGCGAGCCCAAATACAACAACTAGAGTTAGGTAAATGATGAAAGGAGTTGTCCCGTAGAAGAGCAATGTTCCCGTAAGACAAGAATAAAAGCCATCTACAAAAAGTAGGAGTTATGAGGTAAATACCTAGTCCCCTCTTGGCCACGTGTAGGAATAACTTCTGAGAGACGAAAAGGTACATCATTAGAGGGAAATGACCTTCAAAAAGAAGAAATCTTAGTAATAACGCAAAGCGTTATAACAACTCCAAAAGAGTCAAGAGTATTAAGTACCCTTTATAAGAGAAGGAATAGAATCGACAGAGACGTCTCCCTGGAGACCAAATATAGCATGAGAATATCCCAGGAAAAGAAACAAACATGACCAAGGGACATGTACAAACCAACCCTGTCTACAGGAAGGTGTGGAAGAGCCAATCAAATAGTAATGGCTATAAGACAGAACCTGAAGAGCAAAACACAAAGTTTAAAGGCTCACAAGAGGAAAATCTTGGGGCCAACACTGATCATATATCATGAAACTCCCATGAAGATACAAATATCAAAATCACCTAACAAGGGGTACCAAACTTCACAAATGTAGAATATCGTACGAATAACCCGACACAGAGGGTGGAACTCTGCACCCCCAAAGGAGGGTCCCATAGTGCACAAGCTGAGAATCCCAACTCAGCATCTATATATTTAGAAATGCTCACATAGCATACAAAAAATACTCCACCTAGAGTACGAAACGTACCATAATGATATAAACTTGAGCACTTCTGTAGAGTAAGCAAACTGCAAGACCTGTATATCAATAAAAAAACACAAATAGACAGCTGACAAACTGTCTATGTCGATGGAGAATGGCACGACTTGTGCGCCAAGCAGTAACAGTAATGCAGAAAGCTGCACATCGTGGGATATAGCGTAAAGAACACAATTTTACTGCAGAATAAATGCACAACCATAATCGTAAATGACCGAAGTAATGGTCAGGCAAAAACATGGTAAGAATAGCATGGTTAGCAGATCAAACAACCATAAACTTCTGCAGTAGGCAGAAACACCACACTGGTTGCAGGTAGAAGAATATGTATTGCAACTCAGTGATGAATAAACACTTCCGTCTACACAAGTCGGAAAGAAAGAAAAAAAGAATGAAAGCAGAGTCTTCAAAGATATGTCTAAGTGTCTTTATCACACCGTGCAGCTCCAAATCATTGCAAACCCGAATCAGCATGTACACAAAATAAGTGTACACCATCAAATGGCATATCTTTCAGGCTATTCTGTAGAGGCTCTGAAAACCCAGACTGATGCAGCCAAGCATGGCAGTGCAGTGCAACAGACTGAGACATAGCTCTACCCACGGAATCAGTGGTGTCCAAACCACATTTTACACTGAATTTTGTCTCCTCTCGGCCATCAGGCACCGACTGTAGCAGGTCGCTTTTGGCTTCCTCTGGGAGAGAGGGCAGTAAACTCTCCACTGAGTCCGATAAACCGCATGGGAAAACCTGCAGAAAATACATACAGTATTTAAAAACCATATTGCCTGCATTAACGGAAGAGAAAATATTCCTCCCACAACTTTCCAGCCATATGGACCGAGTGGTTGGTGGAGCCAGAGGGAGGACATTTGGGTTAGCAAAAACTGTAGCTACTTGCATAACCAGAACTATTGTGGAGGGAGGTTTAAAGAGATAATCAGGGTTCCCAGGGGTGGGCCGATGTCTAAGGGATATAGCCCGGTCTACAGGCATTTCGTTTACTGGCCTTGCCCAAGCCCCAAACAATATGTTGTGGAGAGACTCATAAGGACGTAAGGGTTCCACTCCCCTCTTACCCTGGTGAAGAACATCCACCAAAGGGTCTGTGGATAATTCTACTGAAGCAAGTAGGCAATCTAAGACAACAGCTGCCCTCCTTAAAACCGCAATACCAAAGGGGATGATGGACGGAGCGTTTGAGCAAATCAAACACTCACTCCCAGTCAACTGATCTGGGTTTAATTCATCAACATTCTTTAGCTCACTCCACCACCCCAGTTCAGACATGGCCATATGCAAATCTGTCTGACCCTGTGCCTCATGGGAACAGTCCAGCCCGAACTGCCAAGCCATGTCTTCCCTGGAACAGAAACAATCATCCTGGGACAATTGTAAGTAGGATTCCCTCAATCTGTAAATATTCAGTTACAGTTTCAGATATTATAATTCTAGAAGAGATTAACATAGGGTGTTCCACACCTATAGAGGAAAGAGTTTCTATGTCTGTTAATACGATTGTGGCACCAAAAGAATCTGCCTTAAAGGCATCAGGTAACTAGAATCATAAATAGAATCACTGCTGTTCGGTACAGCTATTTCATCCTCTCCTGCCCGTGTCAAATTATTATTATTTCAATTTTGACAGGATGAATTCTCAGTGCTGTATAATCTCTTTATATTCCAAATGACCAAGTTCACTTTGCTAAGAAAATAATTTTGTGATTTCAGTTGAGGAAAAGGGCCTAACAACTTTGTTCCACAGATTTTTCAATCAGATTGTTTGTATGCAGTGAGCTCCAGAGTATCATCTTAATTATACAGCCAACACATAATTTATTATTCTGGCTGCAGCTCCTTTCCAAACGTCGTTCCAGGTGCCAGCTAGTAGGTCACTTCAGTTATCTCTCCCAGATGAGAGTCACAGGCCAGCGAGGAGGTACCCCTAAAGAACTGAGACCTGCATCTGAAGTAGACAAAATGGATGACCCTTCATGCCGCTGAAGGGGCACATTCACCAATCGACATTAAAAAGGACTGAGCAGAAGGTCTCCATGCAAGTAAAGAGGCTTCCAACTGCTGCATGAAACACCACTGTATGGATCATCTTCCACTGAGCAGCAGGATGCACAAGGTCAAAAAGACAAAAAGGAGGAGAACCTTGAGAACCGTAAACAGAGCGTGAAGCATTGGGAATTTGTTGAAAAACCAAATAAAAGCTCTGGGCTTTCGTTGCGAAGTTATGGAAAAAGGAAATAATACTTGCCTATAATCCTAGTCCTAGTTCTCCTCCAGGGGAATTCTCATTTAAGCCCTAAGCACTCATTCATAAGCACCGATTGCTACTTTGGCATCTACCCTGGTCACACTCTATAACCGAAGTTCAATTCTAGACCAAAAATCACAATTCGTCAGTATGCTGACTAATTTCAATATGTTTAAACCATTCTCTTAATTACCAGAGTGGCTAACGTCTTGCTAAAACTCAATACTACAGAATCTCTATCCAATCCTGACTCACTCAGCTCTCTACACTTGGCATCTCAACAAACCAAGTCAATTCAGCAAACATCTATTGGCTTTACCATAGACTACTGTACAACATACCCTTTGCCAATAATATCTTCATCTAAAAATAAAATCTGTACTCCCTCATGAAAGCTAATTAGGGGCTGGTATTTAGGGTAGGAATGCCCAACTTGCAGGAATCCCATCACACAAGTATTGCAGCTCTCAAACCTTTTTGCAATGCTGCACAAAGGAATCAACCTCTACCCCACTCCCTCATAAAAAGAAAATAGCTTTCAGAGGTGTCTGCATCACCAAGAAGATTGTTATTTGTTAACAACCAATATGTCAGCATGAGAATCCCTCCGCTTGCACTGATTCCTGCAACCACACAAATGTTAACCTGGATCAGTTTTTAAACAGTCTTCCAGAATTAGTGTCAATCCCCCTTTCTCTTGATCCTCCGAAAGCTCTGAAAATTCACGACTACTGATCTCAGATTTGCACACGTATCATATTTTAGGAGGCCACAAGCTTCTATTTAACTTCTATTCCCTCAGTTACCTACACTGTTACTGTAAACTAACCCGCAAGATACCACCAGACGCGTTACCGACCCTCAGTTGTCACCTGTATGTTAATAATACAACTTAAAGTACTTAGAGTTGGCTATAAGCCATATGAAGCACTACATAAAAACATGCTATTGTATTCCTAAATAAATATTATTTGTACTGTTGTTTGTGGTGCTACAGCATTGTGCTGCACTCATGGATTAATCTTAAGTACAAAAATATATGTATAACGTAAGCAGAAAGGCAGGCTTGCATACACTGCCCAAGGTCAAGATCCTAATAAAGCCAATGACGTGTTTTTGTAGGAAAGTAAGAAACAATTGATTCATCAGGAACTTACCATTCTCCAATGTGGCAGACCGCTTTTGTGACCATTTCTGATAGACTAACAATGCCTGGTAGGCCTGGATAAGTTTCATGGTTTTATCTTGTGACTTATCGCCATGCCTCCAGCTCTGTGCTACAGTAAGGTTGAGATATGCATCCTCTGTTAACCCATGACACAGGAGATGAAAAACGTGCTCTAAGCACACCTGAAGAAGGAAATGAAAAGCTCAGAGATGCATTTTTTGATTAAAACAAAGCCCTGGAAATCATCGAGCAGTAAAGTGCATGCATTTGTGTTGTCTAACGTGACAATGCATTGTACAGTAAAATCAAGACAGTAATTGGTGTGGTTTTTAATATGGAGCTGGCAGCACAAGTAATGGTGATCACACAGAGAGGTACAACTTGGAACTAGACAACTTGGGTCTTCTGACTCTCTTCCTCCTAGACTATGGACTGGACATCACTCGTGGGAGTTAGATAGTGGAGTAAGCTTCAATACTTCGCACAGTCCCCTTGCTACCCCTGGTCTCACAGGTCTTGAGGGCCACAGAAGGAACACAAAGTCAATGAAGCTTTATACCACGGTTTTCTTTCTGAACTTTCAATTACTCTTCCTTTCCTTAGCTCCAAACCACAAATAGATAGCAGTTTAAGTGTGCAAGGTGGAATCATGGGTCTGCACTGCTATAGTTTCAGAATGTCAAAGCATTTTTGATTGCAATTCCACTACCGCATACACAAACTGTACTTCATATCATTAGCTCTAAAAGATGTGACTAATCTTTTCAATAACCTGCAGACATGACCCAAGGTCAAATTTCCTATTTTGAAAAAGAATTATTAGTAAACATTTTTATTAAAAAAAATCTTTACTGAACTTTAAAGATACAAAAGACAAAAAAAGCATAAGAAGCAATTGTTTGGGAACAAGTCCTCATGTTTGTCCATTTTACAGGCATAAGTAGTGGTAGGTAAACATCCTTAGTTAGAAAACACCATACATTGCATTCAACATACAGTAAGTATGAGTCCATTTCTCAGTCATACGAGTGGCATAGGTCAAAAAGTTTCAAAGAAAAGAAACACATATGCATACATACATATATATATATTATATATATATATATATACACACACACACATACACACACACATATATATGCATACATATTTATACATACATGTACATACACACATTAGTATACACACACATATATATACGTATGCACACACACATATAGATATATATATATATATATATACACACATACACACACATATACACATATATTACCTAATAGCGGTCGCCAGTAGGTAGCTATAGTTAGGACCTAGTTTCCATAGGAAAAGTGTTTTTTGTTTTCCCAATAACTTTGGCGCCGGATGACGAATCTTCGTGCAATTTTCAAAACTAGTGGGGCACTCCGGCCAGCTCTTGTCTTGAAAGTTTCGGTGCGATTCGTTAAGCGGGGGCCGAGAAAAAAGGAGGGTCCCAAAACGTGTTTTCTCCTTGTTATTTTCCATAGGAAACTTTAGACACAGCTACAGCCGAACTACTGAACGGAATTGCACCAAATTTGGCAAAAAGGTAGCTCTTGGTTCAGAAAGAGCCCTTTTTGTTAAATGGTGTAAATCCATTCAATAGTTCCTGAGATATTAAAAAAATAAAAAGTTTCGATATCTGGGCGGAGCCTAACCCTCCGAGCACGAGCTTCAAACCAGGAAGTGTTGGCAGTCATCTTGTACCTTGCATCAAGTAAAAATCAATGTGCGGTTTGTGAAGGTAGAGGTAGCCTGGCAAGGACTTTCGTTGCGGCGATCTGCAGTTTTTGCAGACTTGGTGTGGTGCTAAGGTAAAAATCAATGTGCCTATCCACCTGTACGTGGGTGACTCTGTAGTGTACAGACACACGGGTGTGTGCGTACCTCTGCTCTTTTGTTCATTCGCGTGTACACTTCTGTACATATTTATCAACTCACCATCCCTAAGCCTCTTTTATCAGACAGAAACAAAAGGTGATGCTTCACTTAAAGGCTTGACAGACTGGGACGCCAGCTCTGACAGCAGCTCTGCTGGATGCGAGCTACTGGCAGGTTTCATGCACCAATTTATCTAAACTGTCGCCATCCAAAAACTTTCGCGAGCAGCCTGGCCCCTGGGACAGCGCGTGCACCAAAGTCATCAGTTAGTGCATCTTCGGTAGCAAAAAAACACTGCTCAGTAATAACCGGTAGCTGGCTCGCTTTTTAAGTAATTTTGTTTGAGTGCAACAGCAAAATTGGGCCAGTAAGCGGTGTTATTAGTGAAGAATAAGCGCAAGGGGCCGTTATTGGAAACTCTATTTATATTACAATTGAACTGCGAGTGCCGGAGTCACGTCCAGTGTTTCCCAGGGTTTCGCCCACTTCCATGGTTTATTAGTAGCGGCGGTGAAGTGTAGTCGAAAGGGGACATACTTTTGATATTCATGAAGGCGGCTTTTTTTGTGTTTATTTTTTCTTCACACTGGTCCGAATCCGCGCCTGAGGCCTTCTTTTAACACGTGTATATCACAGAAATGTATTGTTATGAGGACACGGATAACAAACACTTAGTCCAAACGTTGTAGAACGAACATCCATCTAAGTGCGTTTGTACTACCCAAGGTATAATCTATCTATCTATCTATCTATCTATCAGTGATGTCATTTGATGTCATCAGTGATGTCACTGACCATGTCATGAATTATGTAATATGTGACATCATCAGCAGTGGATTGCGGGCGCGCGAGGTAACTATAACAAAGGAATTTCAATGGTTTTGTACGAGTGAAGTGTCCAGCTAACTAGAACACCCCTGAAACCTATGGTTTTTTCAGTGAATTTCAAAGGTTTTTTAAATGCTAATTCCTAACTTTAACATGTCTGAAACCTATGGTTTTTTTCAGTGAATATATATATATATATATATATATATATATATATATATATATACACACACACACATTCATATATACACATATGGTGGATCCCTGTTTGATGAATGCCTATCTGTGACCAAGGCTTGAGGGAAAGCTGAAACGCGTAAGGATTATGGTCATGTGCTTTATGGTGGACTGCCTGCCTGTCTCCAAAGTTTGAAGTAAAGTGCATTGAGTTTCCTTTTGCACTGGACTCTTCATATTTCTGGTGTAGAAATATGTTTGGATAAAAAGTAGGACTCTTCGTTCCTGCTCAACGAAGTCGCCCTGCCAGGGTCTGGGGCTCTGTTAACGAGGAAGCTGTCTGTGGATACATACATACACACACACGTACATATTCATACATACATATAAACACATACATACACACATAAATACGCATACATATACACATATACATATATACACACACATACATACACATATACATACAAACACATTATATATATATTACCTATTTGTAGTCGCCAGTAGGTAGTTCCAAAGGAAATGTGTTTTTTCACTGGCCTATAACTTAGGCGTTATTTGAGGAATCTTCACAAAATGTTCCCAAAAACAGTGTGCTGGTCATGGTGCTGGTGTCTACTAGGGACCCCACAAAAAGCATTTTTGCAGTTTGGCGCGGAGTCGCAAATTTGTGGCAAAAATGTTTAGTGTTTTTTTTTTTTTTTTAAAGACTATTGGGTCTCCCGTGCTTGCTTTTATTAAAGGACCAGAAGCATAATTAACAATATAATTTTGGGGGGGGAGGGCGCACACTGCTCCCCGCCCATGGCCAATCTTGGCGCCGGGGACCGCCACCTCCCGGGGCTGGCCGAGTTTTAAAATAGAGTGGAGCAGGGCCACACGGCCCTCCTCGTGAGGCTGTAAGAGCCCCAGGGACCAGCACCTTCCAGGGGCTTGATGAATAAAAACAGGAGTCGGTTCGCAGTAACCCATCTCCATTGCTCAAAAGGGCCTCAGGGGCTATCACCTTCCCAGGGCTATGTATATACTAGAAGGAGGGGGGCCATGCGGACCCCCCACCTGGAGCCATTAACGGCCCTAGGGACCACCACCTCCCCGGGTCAGGCTACTGATATCTCCCGAGGTGCCCATTCTACGGAGATAGCGGTTTGCTTTTGCATGGTGGGAGCTGTGCCAAAACCAAACAGGGGATAGGGGGCCATGCAATCCCCCCCTCCCCCCAGTAAAACAAATTCCCGCCTTTTGTCAGGATGACTGACAGCTGAGCAAGAGGCCCCCAGGCACGTTTCCCGCCAATTTTGGAGACGCATTTTTTAAGCCAAGGAATATGCGGACATCTCCACCAAACAAAGAAGCACTTACTTCATTTAGTTAAGAAGAAAGACTCTTGTTCGAAGGAGATTTACCTCTTTGTAGTCTCGTTGTCTTCTCTATAGGAGGATTCATGTTATCACAAATCTCTGAATAAGGACGCACCAGGAACAATCAAATTGCCAAAACACAGACAAGGTCACTGGTGACATTTACTCGTGCTTCATTACGCAGCTTGATTGTAGAATACGTACTGGATATTTACCCAAAGAGGTAGCAGTTAGTAATTAACCAGTAGAAAGTACTCGACTTGGGTAGATATTTTGTGCAAAACTGTGGACTCTTGTTGGATAAAGGGCCAGTTACGGTTCTGTTGTTGCCAAGTCCCTCACACAGCTACTCACAGATACTTAGACACCCACTCACAGACCCACCCATGCCTAAACCAAATGAGTTCCCGATGTAAAGGAAATCAGCCTAGCCTTTTAAAGCAATCTCTGCTTTGTTTTTTAAAGTTATATTCAAATTTCTTATTTTATATAAATATTATAATTTTTCCAATCACATACTCTGCTTTTAACTACGCATGTTTGTGGCTTCAAACACACAAAAATGTTTAATTTGTGGTTTTGACACATGCTTATTACACACTAGCATTTGATGTCATTTCCGGGTCACATTGCTTCATATGGCAACATTGCACTTTGTGTACGCTATTTAGCCCACACCATGTTTTTATTGAAGCCTTGAGTTGCATAGCCTTAAAACATACCAAGTCTCACCCGAAATCGGCAGTCACCTGGTGTGGCAGGTGGGTTTAGGAACCTCTCCCGATGCTCTCACCCTCTCTGTCCCCTAGCACACTCACCGCTGCTTAACTCCTTTTCCAGTATATCTCCCAGGCAGCAGGCAGATCCTGCTTCTACTCAGGATCCACTGCACATATCCACTGTGCAGCATGAGCAAGGGCTGCAGAGGGTAATGTGTGCATAAGCACTTCGTAGTGTGCTTAAAGAAAAAGAAAAAAGTAGTACCTGGAAACAAGCAGTAGAACAACATATGCAATCGGCCCATACTCCAGGGAAGGGGCAAACCCAACAAGACAAATGAAGCCAAGCAATGGTAAGCAATCGGCAGGTTCTAAGCCCACTAAGTTAACTAAATGTCTTGCAACAGCAAGTGCATGCGCTGTCTAAGGCAATACCTTGGAGAACCTAATTATTAACGTGCAGACGGATGTTGATCCCCTCACTCTTCTTTTACTATATCGGCCCCCATATCCCATGCCATCTTTTTCCGCCACTCTTAGTGAACAACTATCCTCCCTTCTTATATCGCATTCCCATCTCGCCATTTTCGGCGACCTGAATTACTGGTTCGGCGACAGCCACGCCGGCTCCCATGCTACTGAGCTTTTTGAGACGCTTAAAAGCCTGAACCTTGTCCAACACGTCTCCCAACCTACTCATATCAAGGGACACGTCTTGGACCAGATCTGGACCTGCAACCTGGAGCTGTCCCCACCAGACATACGTCCGTGTGCCTGGTCCGACCATCATTTGGTAGACACTATCATCACGGTTGCTGCTCAGACCCCCGCTCCCTTGATGGCCGGCGGCCATGCCCGTAAATGGAGCTCATATGACTCCCAGGGATTTCTAATTGCCCTGGCTGACTCCTCCCCGGTGATTTCTGACTCCACCGACATGGACGGGCTGGAACAAAAAGTGGCCACCTGGCTCGAGTCGGCCAGCGATTTGTTTGCCTCTCTGGTCAAATTTCCCTGTACCAAACACAGGAACTCTCACAGGTGGTTCTCCGTCGACCTCAAAGCCCGGAAACTTAAAACACGCCAGCTGGAACACATTTGGAGACACGATTACTCTGACCTAGCCAAACAATCTTATCTAACCGCTCGCAAAGAATTTAAAACAGCTATTCGTTCAGCTAAAACCGAACACTTCGCCAGTAGGATATCTCAGGCAGCTAATAAATCTAAGGAGGTGTTCATAGTTATGAACGAGTTAACCAGATGATAGGACCCTACCAGCCCAGACTCCCACGCAGGAGGCCTGTGATACCTTGAACTCGTACTTTCTAGAAAAAATTTCCACTATCAAAAAATCCATTTCCTCACTCCACCAACTGCCACTACTGGATAACTCCCTCAATAATCCCCTGTCCTTCACTTCTTTCCCGGTTCTAGACTCCTCTTCTTTGGCGGAACTAGCCACTCGCGTAAAATCTGGCTCCCCAAATGACTGCTTGTCCGTTCTGCGGAACATATGTCTTAATCTACCTGACAGTATTCTACATCTACTTAATAGCTCCCTCAGCAGCGGCATTTGCCCCACTTCCCTCAAGGAAGCTATCCTTGTACCCTTACTAAAAAAACCTGGCGCCGACATGACGGAGCCATCGAACTACCGCCCCATCTCTCTTCTCCCCTATTTTTCTAAACTCATGGAGGCCCATGTCACTCGCTGCCTGTCCGGGTTTATTGAATCCTCCGGCTATCTTGTACCTACCCAGGCCTGCTTCAGACCCGCCCATTCTACAGAAGCTGTTATTCTGGCAGTCCTTGACACACTCAGAGGCAACGCGGACGCGGGAAACCCCCAAGCCCTCGTCTTACTGGACCTGTCGGCCGCGTTCGACACGGTGGACCATGACATCCTTCTCCACCGTGTCGGACAGGCGGGCATCCAGGGCGTTGCTCTTGAGTGGGTCAGGTCTTTCCTCACAGGGAGAACACAGGCGGTCCGCCTTGGTCCTTACACTGCAAAAAAAACTCTCACATCCTGTGGTGTCCCCCAAGGCTCTTCCCTCTCCCCGCTCCTCTTTAATCTTTACCTCCGGCCACTCATTCAATCGCTTCTGAAATGGGACATCGTCACCTATAACTATGCGGACGATCTCCAAATCATCTTCCCCCTCAACTCACCTAATGCCATCACAACTTTTCATGGAGCCATGACCCATATCCAACTCTGGATGAACCAGAACCAATTAAAGTTGAACCCCGGTAAAACTGAGCTCCTACTTCCCGGACTCAGTTCCACCTACTGGGGTCCACAGTTCTGGCCTCCAGAGTTTGGCTCCCCCCCCCCGTCCCAGCAAAATCAGTAAAAAGTCTGGGTGTCATTATCGACACCGAGCTTTCTCTTAGTGCTCATGTGGGAGCGGTGGTTTCCTCCTGTATGTTCCAACTTCGGAGGATCCGCAAAATCCGCCACCTTCTCCCCCTGGCAGCACTCACCCAAACTGTCATTTCGCTGGTACTCTCCCGTTTGGATTTTTCCAATGCCATCTACCACGGTTTGCCACAATACCTGACTCAACGCCTTCAAATCGTTCAGAACCCGGCTGCCCGCCTGATCCATGGAACACCCAGATGGCAATCAGCTAAACCTTTGCTTATGAACCTGCATTGGCTCCCGGTTGAGCGAAGGGCTGCCTTTAAGGTGGCTTGTCTCACCTTTAAGGCACTTCATTGCCCTTCCCCTGCTTTCCTAAAATCTACCATCCGCCCTTACTGCCCCACACGTAATCTTCGATCCGCCCACCGCGACTTGCTGATCAACCCCAGGAGCAAAACTAAGAGATTCGGCGGACGCCGGTTCTCTCACCTAGCCCCCGGGCTCTGGAACCTCCTCCCTTCCTCTATTAAATCCTGCTCCTCTTTTCTCAAATTTAGGAAAATGCTAAAAACTTACTTCTTTCCCACCCCCACGTAGACTCTGTTCCTCTACCTCCCCCTCACTTTGTTCTGTCTACCAGCGCCAGGAAGCTTCGGTGTCAGTGCGCTCTATAAGCAACACTTAACATAACATAACAATACCTAAAAAGGTACAGAGTCAAATCCAGCAAATTATAGATAGATTGTATTGATGGATGTCTTAGCTAAGGACTTAGCAAGTCTGCTACTCCAAAACTTAATTTGGTTCCATTAAATCAACCTAGTTTCGGGCCTAGAATTTGGTTCCAATAAATCAACCTAGTTTCGGGTCTAGAATAGGAACCATAAACATACTTGTTCTTTCACTGCTCATAGAAAAATCGCTTTCTACACATTCATTTTTATGCACTTGTTTCAAATATTTAAAATCAGATTCCAGCAAAGTTCCTAAGAAATATCTATGGGCAAATCAAAATCAATTGGAAAGAACACCAAAGGTTTTACAAGACATACAACTAATCTGTTCTAAAACTTGGGTTAGAGTGTGTGAGGGGCAATCGGTCTCTGTCAACATACACACTGTAAAAGGTTTAAAACAAGGGTGTGTCTTCAAACCCTCCGTTTTAGGTCTCGCCTGACCCAGCGCATGCGCTGGTCTGGCGAGACTTCCCTTTTGACTCTTCAGGACTTCAGTTAACAGTGTCTATGGTGCTGCAGCACCTTCAGCAGTGAATACTCGGGGGGGCCCCAAAGGTCCTACTTCAAGTCTTACCCACTCCTGCAGCACAGAAGAATTTGGCGTTACAGTGGGTAACCTCAGCACAGGCACTCACAAGATCAGATCCTGCTTGGAGAAGTAGGGATGCCTGTGGTACACACGTGAGCCTCAGGCGGGCACAGGCTCACAATTTGGAGTGGGGCAGCCACTCTCCCTAACGCAGCATGCGCTAAGACAAGTCCTCCCTGGCAGAGTGGCATTCAGTCCATTGGCTATCGGCTGGAGTCCTGTAAGGGTGCTTCGTTCACCTTGGCCCTTCCTGGCATACCGGGTTCACAAATCCTAGCATGCCGGTCACAAAACTTCTTCACCCGTAGCCCCCTCTGGCTTACACAGTCACTGCAACCAGGTCATGTGGCTTGGCATATGCATTGCCAAGCAGGCCGGTGTGTCGCGAGCGATTCGCCTGGATCTCAAGACCACGGAGGACGCGCTGCGCTACTTAGACGAGCGTACTTTAACAGAAGATCCCCCCCTTCATTGCATCAACATGCAAAGCTTCTCGCTGAGTTCCAGGACCTAGCAGCTCGCGAGGTCAACTACCTCGGCAAATATGCACGCACAAGAGTATACGGTTAGGGCGAGAGGCCACACCGGACATTGGCCAGACGCCTCCGCCCTCGACATTAGTCCTCGTTCATTACATAACTGCAACTGGATGACGGGGTATTGCATACACGGGGTCCAGATATCACCTCCACCCTCCTTGCCTACTATTCTCGTTTATACACCACTCGCTCTCCCCCTTCAGATGAAGCTCTCACTTACTATCTTGCTGAAGTGGCAATGGTCTAGCTGGTGGATTGTCAAAGTCAATTTTTAGCGTCGCTGATTACGGCAGAAGAACGCTGACTGGCCATTGATGATCTCAATGGCACCCACGCTACAGGCACCAATGGCCTAACTGGAATCTTTTATCAAACATATACATCATTATTAGTTCCTCATCTGTTGGAGGTGTATGCTGAGTCCCTTGAGAATGGACGAATACTCCTTTCAATGCAGGAGGCCGACATAACTCTTCTTCTTAAACCGGGTAAACCCTCTAATCGATGTGCCCCATATCGGCCCTTATCACTGCTAAATCAGGATTATAAAATTCTGGCCAAAGTCCTTACAACGCCCCTATCATTACTAGTGGACCAAATTATATCCCCGTTCCAATCTGACTTTATTCCAAATCGATCCACATCTGTGAACCTTTGCAGTCATTAATCAAATAGATCCCAGCCTTCCAGCCGCGGTTATATTACTGTTGTGCAGTTCCTATAAACCTATACAGGATGTGCATGTTAAGACAACAGAGTGTGGGATTGGGGTCCAGACTGATTCCAGAGACCCCCAACAGGTATGTTTGCCTGTATACCAGCTAGCGCTCAGTGCCACTAGAAACCCCTCTTACCAAGGAGAGAATAGTTCTTGGCAACTATCGAACATGACATCAGGGATCGTGCAAACAGTGCGATCCTTTTCGCTCACTCACTCGTGCTCACTTTGTCTCGGAGAGATACACAGAATAAACGGTGGGGACGTTTTCAATAAGCATTTATTGAACCAGCCTCATTCTAGTGTAAAATAGGTGTGCTGAAACAACCATAAGACAGAAACAGATATAAATGATTATAAGCACAAACAGAGTAAAAGGATGGTAGATTTCTATGATAATGCTAAAACAATGAGTCCAGGCAGGTATAAATGACATGATACATGACAGTAATAATGCGTACTCCTACGATGAAAACCTAACTAGATGTACAAAGTGTACCTAGAATGTATGTAGGTGTAGAGCCAAGAATCCCTCTAAGATAAAGTCAACCCCATTACCTGAAGTGAGAGACTGTGGGATCCCGTCTTGGTCCGGAGATGGACACACCGCGAGGGATGTCAGACCACTGCGAGCTGGAGTATCTGCATGCAGAAGCCTCAGTGTCTTGTGTCAGTGTGTCAGCATGGAAGTCCTTTTTCTCCTCTTCTTGCCTCAGCAAAGATATGGTGCTTATATACTCAAAGTGGTACCCTTAGGGGATCCACATTGCTGTTTCATGTCGGACTTAGGATGACAGAAGGAATAACCCTTATACATAGTTATTATGCAGGAGATGGTAGTCCTGCTGGTTTTCAAGAATCCTCATGCATAATGAATGAGGCTAGTTTTCAGGGAAAACCCCACATCCTGTTAGCAGTACCGTAACTAGGTAAAAGGTCAGTCCCAAGAACCGTTATGTAGTGTAATGGCAGGGGAGATATAGGTGAAAGGTTAGGTGACTACCTGAGTCTATATTGGGGTACCTATAAGAAACATAACACCCACTCCTCATCCAACTGGACGACATACAAAAATGTTAATGTACTTCTAGGCATTTGTACACAAACAAATAATTAGTCTAAAACAATAGTGCGATTTTTTTTTCTTTTTAAATGCAAAAAAATGCTAACATCGTATTTTAAACTGTAGAAGTCTTACTAAAATAGATGTTTATATATATAGTTTGCGGTACAAAAGGGGGTGGTGATGGACGGAGCATCAGAACCAATCAAACACTCACACCCAGTCAACAGATCCAGCGGCGTCACTAGGGGGGTGCGGGGGGTGCGGACCGCACCGGGTGACACCATCATGGGGTGACACCAATCTGGTTACGGCGCTGTGTAACACAGCTCTGCAGCCTCGCCTCACCTCTGCTCTGCTTTATTATCAGGATGGAGGAACCCTGAGCCTAATAAAACGTTGTTCCTCTCTGACAAGCGCAGAGAGGCTGCTCTCCCAGGCTCCTGACGACATCACTGAGTATCAGCCTCGCCCCCTCTGCTGGTTAATTGATGGACTCACACTGAGCGGGATCGGATCAACAGATGAGCGCAGCTGCAGTCAGTTCCTGCAGCCACCAGCGCGCTGTACGCACTGTCACAGGATCCCAGGAAGGAAGTTGCCCGACTAGGCCTCAGAACTCATTCCTTGCAGGTTATATGCAGCTATTGGCAGAGGCACACAACCCACTGAACTGTTTTTACCAAGAACCTTTGTAACAAAAGAAATCGCCCAGAAAAACATTTTACTTGGACTACAAACATTCGATCTTCATAGTAACGGTAAAGCTCTGCAGCAGACATTTTAAACCTTTGTGTTGATTCGGACATGTGATCAGATGTTCCACAAAAGCATTTCTGCAGCATGTGCATTACCCACGAGGCTACCTTACAAACAGAAACTCTGAGTCTGATTAATAAACATAGATAGCTAGACACGGCAGGTGCCTCCATCCCTAAACCATCTAAAAACACAACCAGGGTCGGCTTTAGGGCGGTGCAACCAGTGCAGCTGCACCTGGCACTAAGCTGTGGGAGGAGGAGCACTGTGTTTAGAAATACCTAATGGGTTTTAACACATATGCCACAGAGTTCCTTGTGCGCCCAGCAGTTATCAAGCAGCATCACAAAATGTCAAGATAACGCTGATGATTAATGTTCCTGCTGAAGGGAGATCAGAGTTTTGTCTAGTGGCAGTTTTGACTCATCATACAGTAGTGTGGAGGGTAAATGTGTCTGCTGCAAAGAACTGGGCTATGCTGATCACAGAACTGTATATTATGTGAATAGCTGAGTAAGTTACTGCTTCTGTCATAGAGATCTTTTGTTACAGCAGTTCATTGGTTACTATCCTAATCTAGCACGGTAACCCATGAACTGTCATCAAAGAGCTACATGCAAACTGCATGTTCTAGGTCAGAATGTTACGTTTTTCCCCAGTCTTTCATTATCCTAATGTTGCTTTGCCTATGTTACATTTCACAAGTGGATTTCTTCATATGAGCCCCGTGCTGCCTGCCCATCCTGGAGCCCCTCTAGCATGCTCGACAGTCGACAGACGACTGATGTCGCCGCAGAACAAGTTGGTCGTTCCTGAGGAGAGCCGAGTGAGCAGCAAGGCAAACGCCTTACTCGGAATTAATGCGAACTAAGTTTTACTTTTGGTTAATAGGCCACTGGCGGACTCAGAGCGGAGGAGGTCCATGCGGTAAGTCATAAGGGGGTGACACCATGAGTTACCCGCACCGGGTGACACCAACCCTAGTGACGCCACTGAACAGATCTGGGTTTGATCCATCACCGTTCTTTAGCCCACTCTGCCACCCCATTTCAGACATGACCATATGCAAATCAGTCTGACCCTGTGCCTCATGGGAACAGTCCAGCCCGAACTGCCAAGCCATGTCTTCCCTGGACCGGAAACAAGCTTCCTAGGACCAGTTTCTGGCATTTCAGCCGTCTTCAGCCAGGCTTGCTTGAATCCAGTGGCAAAGTGAGCAAGGGACTCAACGTCTGAGCATACCCTGCCAAATTATAGCGAACAAAGCGGTACAAAAGGGGGTGGTGATGGACGGAGCATCAGAATCAATCAAACACTCACACCCAGTCAACAGATCTGGGTTTGATCCATCACCGTTCTTTAGCCCACTCTGCCACCCCAGTTCAGACATGGCCAACCTGATGCTCCGTCCATCAGACCTTGCGACCTGAAGATCAAAAGTCTCTCGGGCGGAGGTTAAGAGCATGATTTTCTGTAAAAGCATGGCTTTCATTCAGCTCAGAGTATCAAAACGTATAAAGGAAAAATTCAGTGAAGGCCATAACGGTGCCTCACTGACTGTGTGGGTCGGTGGAAACAATACTTGCCCACAACAAGTAACCCTGGAGTTAACAGTGACAAAATATGCAATGACTGGAAGCATCCCACAACAACCTTGATCATTCAGCATCAAGTAGCTCCCATTTGAAAGCAACTTGAACACCGGATTAATCACGACAGCCGGGACTCTTTCAAATGACAGGATAAGTTTGCAACTGGCCCGTTACGGGGCCTGTGAAGCATGATATCTTGGCATTTGCGGGATCCACTTAAAGAGTTCTTGCAGTTTGTACCGCTTAGAAACACTTCCATGTCCCCACTCTTGCATCGAAATCTGTATGGCAATTACCAAGATTCATTGATGCACCCATCGCTTCATATCTGCTTGCCTGTTGTTGTTCTAGGCAATACTGAAGCTGGAAAGTTGTGACCGGTAATGTTATATGGCCATGGATTAACCATTTTGTTGATGGTGACTCTGCCACAGTAAAAGGTAATTGGTCCAATTTTTCAATACGCAGCATTGTATATTTTGCACCCCTCTGTGCCATAGTTATCTGTTTTTAGTTAGATTGTATGCAGAGAACAAGGACGTACTGTTGATAAATCGCCAAGGCACATAACCACCGTGCAATGATTGCAGTGTCCAGCTTAATAACATAATAGAACTTAGCGGAGACTGTCTGTGCTGTAGTATGGACAAATGCTGTTCTACTACATCTATAGCAGAAGATACAATGTTGCCCATTGAATAAAGCCTGGATGTTAATGTAGGCATACCATTATCGACTACAGCTAATGCTTTTTCTAGGTTTCATTCTATAAATTTCACGAAGTCTCTCCACAGCTTCTTGTTGAGAGATTTTCCAGATGACATTATAAACGGCGTATAAGAAACGTTTCTGACGTGGCTTTCGGGGGCCCAATAAAAAGTCCCTTAGATCCATGTCTTCTGATAGTAAGGATAAGTGTTGTTTCATCTGTGATAGTGTCTAGGTTTTTAACCAATCGAGGCATAACTTCCCAACACTGTATGATGTCACCACCCCCGGATGTTCTCGTTGTACATAGCTTTGGTCCGGCCTATGGATACTAAACCGTTCAGAAGTACCCCGGAATCTTGTTTGACACCTATTTGTGTCTGTGGGCCAAACTAACAGTCCCTTCCAATTAGGGTCTAATGAATTATAATGTATGAGGTCATCTATTGTATCCCCTCCACCTGATGTAAAGTTTTGCCACCCCTCAAAGTGTGATGGTGAGGGAATCCGAGGTGTGTTCAGGTCTTTGTTCTTGGCTAGTCCAAGACATGAGGTCTGTTGCACAGTGGCATTCAGAAAGATGATCTGCTGTGGAATGAGGCAGGCTCGCAATAGTGCTTCTGTTCCCTGAACTTGCCATTCCTTTGAACCCCAGACTGATTTTATGTCTATAGTGTCCTTCCATAAGTCGAAACCCTGTTTAGACAGTTGGGAAATGAAGGATGCAGAGTAGATCTGTTTGGTGTTAGTTAGCATATTTTTCTGTGCAGTTGTATGCGCAACCTTATAATAATATGAGGTCGGGTCAGAAGTCTTAAACCCTGAAAAATAAGAACATTTCTGGGCAATCATTCGTGAACTACTTTTCGGTGGTGTCGGGCAATGTTCCAATTGGCGGTATGTAAAAACATTACGTAGGATACTGGATTTGTGTAAAAAGTGATGACCATAATGTTGGTAACAATAAATGGTTTCATAATCAATGCTTGAAAATGCAGCAGATTATTCTAAATCAGACAACATATTATTTACTTTCAAAATCCCAATCGGCAGAAAATGTACTAGAGGTAATGATATAATTTGGAGACATTTTAAACACATGATGTATTTTCAAACGTTCAGTGGGACCAATTATATCATATGAAAGTCCGTCACAAGCTATACCATCTGGGATTGGAAAAGATCTAATGTTCACGAAGGACAGGTCTCTTTGTTCATGATGAGATGACCTATGAGGTTTCAGGACCAAGTTCACATTTGATACTGCAGAGCGTTCTGGGAGGTAATTTCCGTTCATGAGTAAGCAAAAGACAGCCACTAGGCCAAACCAGAATAGAAAAAACAATATTCCAGTTATTATCCATAGTTGTAGCCAAGGTGATACTAGGTAAGTCTTTTTCAGAAAAATGTAGAATTCATAAAGTTATTGTTTACGAGAAACTTAAGCTGGCGTTGTTTCAGGTTTACTGGGATCAAGAGAAAAGGTATCAAAATCGATGAAGTAGCCAGAAGCAGTTCAATCCATCTTTGGTAGCTCAACAGGTTTTGTTGAACTGGCAGACGTCTTTTGTACAGGCATGTTTATGTAGATAAATATCGGCGGTAGGCCGAATTGATATTTGTCTTTCATTTGTGTTTTGATGTTCTGTTTCAACAGGAACAAGTTAAATTTCTAGTTGGAAAGCCCATTACTTTGTATTGGTGACTCTTCAAATGTTATGAGTATTTCCGTATGAACTTACTGTATGGTAGCGAGAGGGGAGCGTTGGCTACCCAGGAGCCTACTATTCAGTATCGGCCACATAGTGTAGTTTGAACAGATCGCTGGAGACAAATCTCTTTTCTTTTTTGCCGGCAAGAGGCAGAAGAATGGTACTTCTTGTTTCTTCGACAGCCAGGACAGTTACAGGCTTTCTGTCTACAATCTTTTCTCTGACCAGATCCCTGGCTTGAGGGATTCAGGTAGGTCTTGCCATGACCGATTTGACTTCCCCAGTTGCGGTGCGTTTTAACTGCACGTTGCTTTGTAAAGTCCGGAATTCATTAAGATCCTGTAAAACAGCCAAACGCTTATTGATATTAAATGGTTTTTCATCCGCCCCTGTGCTTTCAGACTCGAGATCAGGTATTTACATTCTCGTTCCAAATAGGACTTCGTAAGCAGTGACACCTCCTATGAAACTTCTAGGCATATTATTAATTCCCCCCTGGACCCCATATAAGTGATTGACCAAACTACCACCCGAACCTAATACTCTTGCTGTTAAAGATTGCTGTAAGTCTCGGTTTTTCCTCTCCACGACCGAATTTCCCTCGGTATGGTACGGAGAGGAATACCGCAATGCAACACCCAAACTTCCCATGGCTTCCTTGCAAGCCCTAGAGCTAAACGCTGGGCCGCAGTCTGAATGTAATGTGCCAACTGCATATGTTCCTATGAAGACCTGCAAACCTTTTATAACAGTTCAAGCGTCAGCCGAGCGTTGAGGCCATACCCATAGGAATCTAGAGCATGAATCTACTGCCACCAATATATACTTGTAAGCCCCATCTGATTGTAAGGGGCTGCAGTGGTCCAAATAGACACAGGCGAGTGGTCTGTCTGATATTAGTAAAGGCATCTGTGCTGGACTCACCAAGGAGGAACCCTTCATCTGCTGACAGATGTCACACTTCAAGATACATGTTTTCTTCTGTTTAGTTAGTCCTGGCCAACAATAGTGTAGTTTTAGAAACCGTCGGGGTAACTCCTGCGTGTGCAGGACCTAGACCCTTGTGTGCAGCTAGAATTAAACCTAATCTGAGATCCATGTTTGGTATTACTCTATACCCTACTCCTGGAATTTGAGCATATGGAATATTTTTTGCATCTAACTTGTAGGAGTACTTGAGTGGAAAACCTTTCAGTAAGTGTTGGAATTGGACCTTATTGCAGGGTTATCCCCAACCTTTTTCCTTCTTCCTCCTATTCTTTCCTGACCTGTTGTTGTTGGTGGTGGTTTTGGGACTCTGGACACTTTACCACTGCTGATCAGTGCTAAAGTGCATATGTTCTCTGTGTAAATTGTTATTATAATTGGTTATACCTCATTGGCATATTTGATGTACTGGCCAGTCCCTAATAAAGTGCACTGAGTGTGCCGGGGCTGGTAAATCAAATACTACTAGTGGGCCTGCAGCACTGATTGTGCCACCCACATGAGTAGTTCTGAAACAGTAACTCAGACCTGCCACTGCAGTGTCTGTGCGCAGTTGTTAACTGCCATGTCCACTTGGCAGGTGCACCCACTTGATAGGCCCGAACCTTCCCTTTTCTTACATGTCAGTCACCCCTATGGTAGGCCCAAGGTACCCCATGGGCAGGGTGCAGTGTATGTGAAAGGTAGGACATGTCAACACAATGTAGAGGGGGGGACGGGGAGCTATTAAAGAAAGAATAGGTCCAGTACCCGTGCTCCCAAAGGTAGATGCAGTAATCACTTGGGGGTAGCGGTTCCTAAAAAATGAGAGTCACCGCCAATTGTGGCCGTGAGTCTTGCTTAGTGAGATGTCTGTCTCATTCAAGTTGGGTTTTGAAGTGATGGGGGGTCCCTCCTTTTTTGGATATAGTGCCCTCATATACCCTTGCAAGTGTCATGCTTCATCATCGGGCGTTGCTTCTCGTGGGGTTGCCGCTGCTGTCCTCCACGGACCCCGCAAGAGGGTTCTTTATCGGAGATCTTTTAAGGAGAAGCCGCAGTTGTGCATGTGGGTGTGTGGGCTCAGGGTGATATAGAAGTGAGTGAGTTAAAATTACCAAGCGGTACCCAGAAACCAATTTTATTCGGGGGGTCCGTGTGGCAAAATTAAAAGCAGGAGTTAGACATTGGAGCTACCTCTGTCCAGCAAATAAGGAGATGGGGATATGATCGTCTTTCCTTTACTCTCAGAATCTCTATATGTGTGCGTGATTATAGTGAAGAATGGTAAACATGTTTCGCGCTTCTCATTGGTCCATAAGGGATCCTGGGGCGCTTCGTCAGGACCGGAAAGAGTGTGAAATGAGGAAAAAGTGTTTTAAGGAATCAGGGGGAATAAAAGAACCCCTGTATACCTGTGATCCCCCTAGTCAGGTATAGATGCATCTTCGCGCTGGAACCAACCTGTGGTGCAGGTTCCTAAAACCCAACCTGGTAAAATGAAGAGAGAGAGAAGGACGTACATATACATATAAAAAGGTAGGACATGCCCTGATGTGTGTGGCATGTCCTGATAGTGAATTAATGCCAATTTTGTTTTTCACTATTGCAAGGCTACCTGTTGCCACAGGACAGAATGGGGAGTTTGTTTGTAACATCTTATAAACATAACTGCCCCTGGGAGCAAGGTAGGAAAATTAAGTTTAGTATGCCTGAACTCAGAATGTGAAAATGCATCTCTTAGTGAGGGTCATTATTACATTCTGTGTTTGAAAATACCACTTTTAGAAAGTAGGTATTTTGTTGCCTAACCATCCAGTTAGCCTCTGCTAGGATGTGGATTGACTGCCTGGCTGTAGAGAGACAGGTGCTGGGGAGCTTTAGTGGCTCAAGGAGTCTGGATGAGGCGACACTAGGTTGAATAGGCCTGATCTGCATTTGGAGTGGTGGGAGGAGTGGCACCTGTACCTGAATAGGGCTGTGCCTGCCTTTCACAATGCTGACTCCGACCCCCTGTGGTGTGTCCGGAGCCAAGGCTCACACTGACAATGGATGTTATTGTGCACTTGCAGAGTGCCCCCCAGAACTGGTTTGAACTGGGCTCAGAGCCCCTTGCACAAAGAGAACAGGGACATTTTAGGGTATACGTATCAGAATCAAAACCCCAGACTTTTAGACTACTCCTGGAATCAAGCGGAACCTTTGCTGAGGAGAAGAGATGGAGAAAATAAGGAGAAGTACTGCCCTTGCTGTGTGTCTGGTGTTGGCCTGCAGTTGCTGTTTCTGCCAAAGAAAGGAGAAGGACTTTGCTGTGTGCTGTGTCCCCTGCTTGATGAAAGTCTCCAAGGGCCCGAGTAGATCTTGCCTCCTGTTTTGAAGTCTCAGGAACACAAAAAGGCATCACCCCCAGCTCCCCTGAACTTCTTGCTGGGAGTTCTGACCTGCCAGGAGCGCCTCTGACTGTGTGGGTCCTCTGGAGGTTGTTTCTGCTGCTGGGAGCTGGAAAGCAACGCAATAAACAAGGAAGTCAACGCATCGCTCTTCTGGCAACAGTTTTCCGACGAAACGCTGTGGTGCGAGAAGAATCTCCCGCACTGCTGCACCGCTGCTGAAACCGCCGCAGCGCCTGTTGCTCCTGTAAGAATCGACACATCGAGGCTGAAAAGGTCAACGTAGCGCCGCCTCATCGTTCGCCGATGCATCCCGGATTTCCACACATCATCCCTGCGCCACAAGTTTTCCCCGGCGCAACACCGGCAGATCAGAGTCGTCTCAGAACCGACGCATCACTTTCCCCTACAGACCGGACACGACGCATCGCTGCCCTGTGTAAAGCGGAACTGTTGCATCGCATCCACGAAGGTCTCAGGAATGACGCATCTCTTTGTTTTTCCGACGCTTCTCATCGCTGCGGATGTTTGGCTTAGTGAACTTTGCTGCAACAACAGGTACTTTGCAAGAAATAGTTTTCTTTGGACTCAGTTGCTAAAACCTTTTGAAAGTCATTTTTCTTAATACTTGTATGTTGGATTTGTGTTGTTTTGGACTTGTTAAGTTTAGATAAAGATACTTTAAGTTCTAAACCGGTGTGGTGTCTATTTATGGTGTTATCACTGTATTACTGTGAGTGTTGGTACAAATACTTTACACATTGCCTTTGGGATAAGCCTATCTGCTCATGCCAAGCTACCAAGGGAGTGAGCAGGGTTTATCTAAAGTGTGTACCCCCCCTTACCCTGACTAGAAGCAAGGGTCCCTATTTGGACAAAGGTACCTACCTCTGCCAACTAGAAACCCCCATTTCTAACAGTAAGGCTGTGCTATTCTTGCGTGAAGCAATGACAGCTACCATTATCTGTCTATCTATTCTTGTACTAGAACCTGTGATTGCAGCTACGGCAGCAGTTCGTACTGCCCTTTTTGCGGCTTCATCGGCCAATGAATTCCCTTCAACATGAACACCATCATGTTGATGACTCAGCGTGTGTATCACGTGAGCTCTTGGTAGTTCGTTTTTCAACTCAGCTACCTGTTCCCATATCATTTGATGCTTAATTGTGACACCTTTTGAGTCTTTAAACCCATTTTGACCCCACTAGTGAAGACATTCATTGTATGACTGGACACAGTAAAAAGAATCGCACACAATCAGTGAGGGGAATTATCGATCCGTATTTATTAGTGCCTGTAACAGGGCTTTTAATTCTGTCAGCTGTGCCGAGCGGTCTCCTAGAGACTGGCTTCGTACAGCTAGGATGGAACTTGCCTTCCTGCATACGAACCTTCACAATCGCACATGGGACGCTGTATTGTTGTTTACTACCTATGGTCGGCTGAGCAGAACCGTCAGTGTAAATAATATATTCATACTGTTCAAGAGGCATTATTTCATTTGGGAGAGGATATTCTTGTTCGTATTGTTGGAATGCTGGTGTTTAGTGTGGAGTCAAATTTGTAATCCACATCTGTTGCAGTGAGAAAATGGCCCATTGTATCAATCTTGGATGTAAAGCTTTAGCATTTGGAACACTTGTTTTTGTAACAGTCTCTAAGGCTGGTACTGGAGTTAAGACAATTATTCGCAGTTCTCTTTCTCTCACTACAGCAGTCTGTACTGCCGTCAGAAATATTTCTGTAGAAGCAAAACGCGTTTCAGCATTTGTGTACAAGTGTGATTTGTATGCTATGGGTACTGTTTCGCATTCATTGAAGGTTAGATAAGTGTACTCAGATTGACCCGCTATAACACGGATCACCAAATCTGTGGTTTTACACGTGTGTGTAGATGGTGGGACTTGTACCATGACATTTCAAAATAAATGCTGGTTTACAACTGTTCTAGTGTTCTCATTTATACCTGCATTGTGTATGCTTTGAGGGGGCTCATACATTTAGGTTATTTCACTTTCTTTGTTCAGCCGATGATGCTGAGAGAGCAGTGAGCAGGGCGGTGAGCAGAGCCACGGGTGGAGAGCTTTGTTGCGCCATTGCCAGGCAACAGCTAACAGCTACTCACCTTCTCAGTTCTGGCGAAAACCCGAGGACCAAGGTGAGGAGCTGAACACAAAACATCCTGTGGGGGTGCTCTCGTGCTTTTCAGCGAGTGTGGCCACTGTCAGTCAGTGGTCACGGAGGGTGTACCACAGGTGGTCCACAGAGGCAGCCTGCGGCCTCCTAGTAGGTCCCCCTCGCCACAGGGGTACAAAACCGGCCCCTAGCACTCAGGCTGCCCCCACCATCACATGTACAACACCATTCGGCCTGATGAGACCAACTAGGCCTGATAAAACTCAGCATATCCAGCAAAGCTTTTGGGGCAAGGGTGTTGATGCTGATCACCCTATTGTCGCGGTGGAGCCGTAGAAGCTGCGGAAGCTGTGGGCAAAACTCAGGCCCCGCGTTTCGTCGCTCCTCCTCTCCTCCCCCTGTAGCTAGCTAGCAACAAGCCTCTCGCCCTCCAACACTGTAGGGGGGGGGGGGGTAGTACAGTGGTACAGCGGCACAGTGGTGTGGCCCAAGCGGAATGGTGAACAGAGTGCCCCCTGAGCCCACATCAAAGAGCAGGCCACGTCAAGGGGAAGAAGCAAAACTACTACATCAACTGGAAGTACCAACCAGGTCCCAGGCAGCAGTCCTAGCAAAGGGCTTCACATAACCCACTGATCCCGAAGGATCCAGACAGAACTGGGAGGGTCAATCACTTCGGCATTCCATTAGTAACGGCAGTAACAGCGCTCTATCAGTACAGACAGCCAGTGCGATGGGACCCAAAAAGAAGGACATTGGACG
Source organism: Triturus cristatus (assembly GCF_964204655.1). NCBI lineage: Eukaryota > Metazoa > Chordata > Amphibia > Caudata > Salamandridae > Triturus > Triturus cristatus. The sequence goes on from NC_140589.1 coordinate 1,734,533,487, forward strand.
GTCAACTATGGCCTCAGATGGAAAGGACAGCCTGGAGTCGCCCATTAAAAGGCTCGCAAGGAGCCCTACTCTGCCTCCGAGCCCCAACAAAATTCTCCAAGTCGCTTCGCAAAGTGGATCAATTATGCATTTCTTTAAAAAAAGTGGCAGCCCAAGTATTACCCAGGACATTGTTCAGGGCTGTCAAATGGACAAATCTCAGGACGAACCACCCACCAGTCCTGACATGCCCACCCAACAAGCAATTAGCAAGACAAAAGAAAGCAGAAATTCCTTCCACCACCACTACCCATACACTCCCAAAAGAGAATTATTTCCAAGCCCGGCAAGTTGGGGAGAGCAGGAAGCTCATCACCGGGGCATTTACTGGCAACATTATATCCACATTCAAAGAAAAGGAGTTTGACCCCTCAATCAACAGGAATCATGAGGCAACAAGGATAAATGTGGAACACGCACCAGTGACAGTGGCACAAATCCACCGGACCGATATCCACGAACAAGAAGGCCAGAATACCGAGCCTCTTCCATCAGTCTCAAATGCTGTCTCACCCATAGGCAATTTAACTTTAGATTCTCCAGAGGCCGGAGACTGCCTCTTTCCTCCAGAAACCAGGGCAAAAGATTGAAAGAACTCTGGAGTTAACCCCAAAATTGTTGGGGCTATTAGAGCTTACACGGGACGCCAAGGCGGACCGTAATCAATCAAATGATAACATTAACGAAGATCTTTCAACAGTGCTCTCAAACAAAACTAACAGCTCTATAAGCAGAGCATTACTGTGGCAATCATCAAAGATGGAGGTCCAAATTTGACCTCCCCTCCGGCTCAGCAGTGGCCCGAGGTACCGACGGAGAGAGCGGGGCCTCCTATTTCCTGAGCAGTTGCCAGGTGAGGTGAGGCCAATACCCAGATTAATTCGGGTAATTTCTTCCACACCTATTCCAGGTGCAGGTTGTATGATTTACCCTTTTTTTCACAATCACAATTGCAGTAGCTTACTCGGTCCTGACGAAAGCCAGGGTACGTCTACCCAAGGCTGAAACATGTCGACCACCTCTATCACAGTTATTTGTTAAAACTGTTAAAGCACTGTTTTAATTTGGTACCAAGGCAGCACTTTATTAAACTATTTTTGTGCCTTGCTCCCAATTTTATTACACCACATTCACTTAATTGCACTGCACACATCACCCCACACAATGTCCTAGAGTGGTCCTCCCATTTTAACAACATTGCCACACGAGCATCCGGGACGTATTCTGAACCTTGCCTCATGACAACTTGGTGGCATCCGGTTCTCAGATAAAAGTCCCTGGTTTCCCAAATGATGAGGCAAGCCACTCTATGTGGGTGATGGGAACCTTCGATGCATTTCGAGATCTCATAATGCATGCACATATCCAAAGCGATATTTTGGTAGGAACATACCTTTATGGTGCTGTTGTATGAAGTTCACCTAGCCCTCCAGACTCACAGTTAGCTTTGTATTTATATTGTGGATTGGGATTTTTTCTGTTTGAGTCTTTAAATTGATATCCCGTAGACCCCCTACTCTTCTTGAGATTCTTTTTATTGGTCCAAATAGACCTCCTGCAATCAACAGCAGTCCGCCTAGTTAATTTAACCACCAGGGTGGAAGACCTGCGAAACAGAATTGCTCAGTTCCTCGATACCAACCCCAGCGTAGGCTCCTGCCCAAAACTCATTGACAAGTGGGCCTCTCTCCCAGAGATGCTAGCGGGCATAGCTGAAATAGTTAGAGGAAGAAGGGGCTTATTGATGACTAGCACAACAGATGGCCGGGCAGTCCTAAACAATCATCATCCTAACCCAAGTAAGAAGGAGGCAGTTCCATCAAGCCCGAAGTTAACCGACGGAGACAAACAGAATCAAGCACAAGGACCAGGGAGCCCTGTTAAAGGGCTCAATGCAACTCCAGGCAAACACAGGGTCAACGGCAGGGAATGCGATGTTCCGATAATAATCAATAATGATCTCGGCGCCCCAAGCTCGACAGACATGCCAGATGCCCCCCTATGGTGAGCAAATAAAAAAAGCTGAGGAAACAACTCAAAAAGACCAAAACAAAACGGAGAGAATCACAGCCATTGAATTTAAAGCATCCCCTTCCACAAAGCAATACTAAAAACAGACAGCTTTATCCAATATTCCCAGGCAAGCTGGGAGGCAAGTCGGACGCCTCGTCTGGCCCAACACATGGAGACCATCAAGAACAGACAATACCACAAAGACAGTCTATTGCAAGAGTCCCCATGACTCCTGCCAGACCAAGCTCTCCTTCAGAGCACAAAACAGCGTTAGGAACATGTCCTACACCACTGGGCAAAATCACCCAGGCAACGACAGCTATTTCACTATCGTACACGGATGTCTTACCTGCATCCTCAGTCAAGCACTGAGATGCAGATAAGAGCACAGAGCACACAAGAATGGAAAACCAGCAAGCAATACCCTGAAACACCCAGCAAGTACAAGCCCAGTGTTAAGCTTGGAAGTCTGTGCCCCAGGAACAGGAGATGCTTCAACTATAGACTCCACAACAAACGTCCATGATGGGGTACCATATTACGGGACAGCACGATAACCTGAACAGGAGCAATATTCTATGCCTCTTCAAACATCTATTCACCCGGGCACAAATCCGTACGGAAGATCTGGCTTGGGTCAAATTGATGAGACTCCAGGGGGACACTCATGGCGAATCCACTGTGGTGGGTCTGAAGCAAAAGAGACTCCAACAAGCAGTCCTGGATGAATCGCGACAGTTTGCCGAGTGGTGCATAGATGTCCAGCTCCCGCCACAACCAAAATATCTCCATGTCCTAGCAGAGAACAATGGGGTTAAGGACACATGGTCTGTCTTGAGTGGGACCAACAGCCATGGGGGCCATGGCAGCAGTTGGACTAGCTCCAAGGCCCCAACGGGCATTAGGATCTCATGCCGGAACAACTATCGGGGCTGACATTTAAGTCACCTGGCTTCAGATCAAACAAGCACATCAAGAATGAGGCTGCACTATTACTAACAGCCGTGGCACTTGGCCCGGCCGAGCTGAGGCAAGGGGAGCAAATCCCACCCAACAGCAACTGTCTATAATCTCCTGGAACATCGCAAGGATCAGTAAAATCACAAAAGAAGATAATACGAAGGAGTTTTTAGAGAAGGGCGACATATTATGCTTCCAAGAGACATGGGCTCTGTCTAGCACCCTATTGGCAGGGTACTATGAATATCATGTAGCAGCAACTAAAAGGAACATCTTTGGTCGTCCATCGGGCGGATTGTCAGTTTTTATAAAACACACCTGTAGTTTCGTAGCCACAGAAAACAAATCTACCACCCCAGGGATGCAAGTACTATTGATTAGAGGCCTGAACCTAAATTCCCACCTGCGCCGCCTCCTGCTATTAAATTGCTACATCAATCCAGCACAGACTACTATGAAAGACTATATGGATATGCGGACACAGACTCTTGAAGATCTACTAACCAAATATAAATCCCATCAGGCAATCATAGCGGGGGACCTCATTCTGAGGAATTTAGACAAAGCGAACTCCCCCCCCCCATAGTGCAAGGGCCGGGCAGAACCCCTCTACGATCTCTTCAATAATCACAAGTGAAGAACAACCCACACATTAAAGAAAGCACGTTTGATATCTTGGCATCCGAAACAAACTTTTCGGAACATCTCGACAATTGTCTATATTTTAGTCAGCGAAACAATCGCAGCCAGACTAAAAGATTTGGAAGTTGAGGACAGGGCCGAAAGTGATCATAGGTCCTTGAGAGCTGTGATTCAGCTAGAAGTACCATCAGCCACCATCTTTCAACCAATAGGAGAGTCAAGAGGGGCCAAAACAGCATAAAGTCCTCCGGAGGATAAAATGGTCCGAATATATAGGAAAGAAGATGCGAGCTTGGCTGGATTCGAAGCAGGAAGGCACCTCACCACCCCAAGTAACATCAATAAAGGATTGGGAAAACATTGTTAAAGACCTCCAATTAAAACTGGGAAACCCTCAACATCAACACCCATATATCAAGGAACCATCAATAGCAGGAAGGTCCCCTAAACGATATACTCAAAGGCAAACGTGCCCTCCACAAGGCCCTAGAAGCAAGGAAAAGAGGGGGCATACCAGTTGTGGGTCCGTCTGTTACAGCGCTAAGGGCAGTCTTAAGAAAGAAACAGTGGGAGCATAAAAAGGAACATTATATAGAAGGAATGGCTCCCTGTTGAAGGATAAGAACCACTCTGGGCTGTGGAGGCACATCAATCAGTTGAGTGGTAGAGGAGCACCAAGAGAAAATAGAGTGGCGAAGCGTGACTAGATAAAGCATGAAACATAACTATACTCGCACACCTCCTCCAACAAAGGCAGCTCCGAAGCGAGATGCTAGGGAGAGGGGCAGATCCGGATAAACAGTACAAATCTCCAAGATCTGAGCGTCCTCTGCGATAATGTTTCCACAGTTCAGATCACCTGGGATTAAGAGCACTGCAAGTCGCCAGGTTTAATAAACACCAACATGGTGATCACGACCTTCAAGAAAATGAGGAACGACGGAGCCCCAGGGCCAAATGGGTGACCAGCACCTGTATTCAAAACAGTGCCGGACTTTTGGACAGCAATTCTAACTACGCTCTTTAACAACATCTTTTCCACAGCCAAGACACCAGATTCTTGGAGGGGCTCTATACTCGTCCCCATCTTCAAAAAGGGCGACCGCCTAAAGCAATCAAATTACGGGCTTATTGCCCTTCTCGACCTTGAAGGAAAAGCCTGTGCCCGACTACTCCTGGAGTCCTGGGTACAAGAAAAATATATAATACTGTGACGGGGTGTCAGGGACAGGCGGGACACAACGTTGTTTCAAACAGGGTTTTATTGACAAGTAGTGCTTTCTAGATACACGGTCAGCCAGAGTTTGAGATGTGTTTACAGTTCTCTAGGCTTTCGTTATTGGCACTCTCTTCTCTCCTGTCCTCTTCTGATCCGTCCTGACTCCAGGCGTCACGTGGGCAGGTTCTCCCCGGGACAAGGTGGTCTCCCAGCCGGAAGAAAACAAAGAGAAAAGGCGATGTCAGGGGATCGTGTTACTAAGCTCTTTCCCTAACTCCAGGACCGGGTGTGAGGAAAGTCTAACACCAGTGCTTTGACCCCTTTTCCCCTCACGCTGTGCCTATTCAAGTGTCGACTAAGGGAAGGGAACACAGGAAATAACTCTCCTACACCGGCGGTCTGCCTTCTCTGCCTAACCAGCCCGCTACTCGGTCACGTACCTGACCGAGCCACGCTCCTCCCCGGGGAACGTGGCTGGGCGATGCACGGGGTCCCGGGCCTCCTGGCCGTCCGAAGTCCGTCTCGCCTCCTCCTTCTTCGCTCCGCTCCTCTCCTCGTTCTTGCTCGGTCCGCTCCTCTCCTCGTCCTTGTTCACTCCGCTCCGCACCAACACTCCTCCGGGAAACGCCGTCCGACTCTCTGCGAGGTTCTTCCTGTTTTGGCTGCTCCCACTCGGTGACGTCATAGGAGGGCGGGCACAGCGTCTCGTAGTCGCTCCACTTAAAGGGACCGGTTCCTTCTGGTCCCGATCCTTGCTGTTGGTCCACGAAGGGGAACCATTCCTCCTGCTGTGGAGTTACAAGTGGAGGTGAGACCGGTCTGGGAGTCCACCACTCGTTATAGTCACAGTCCTCCTCATGTCCCGCACTGTCACAAATACCCTTGTATCTGTCCGGCTTCAGGTCACAATCGCCGACTTTGGACAATATCATAGTGAAGAAGAAAAGCTTACCACTGTTTTGCTGTTTCATCGACTACAGCAAAGCTTTTGACAAAGTGGATTGTACAAGGTTATGGTGGAAACTAGACTGCTGGGGAATACCATCCAAATAATTGAATGCAATAAGATCACTATACGAGGATACCTGGGTGCGGATCAAAACAAGCTCCCACACAGTGACCCCCAAGATTGCCACATGCAACAGGCTCAAACAGGGCTGTGTGTTGGCGCCCATCCTCTTCAATTCGTACACCGCCGATCTGGGGGCTGCTCTGCAATGTGCCACCTTAGTAGCTCCCAGGCTGGGAAGTGTGAGGCTGCCAGTACTACATTATGCTGATGATACAGCAATAATGGACCACACTAAAGTGAGCCTCCAAAGAGCCTTGCATGCGTTGGATCACTTCAACAAGGCAAACTCCCAGACGGTCAACCAGGGGAAGACAAAGGTAATCGTCTTTGGGAGACATCACTTCAAAAGGCAAGCACAATGGCTCTTGGGGGATTTACAAATCGGCACAGTGGCCTGTTATGAGTATCTTGGGGTCTGGTTCTCAGAGCGGGCCAATGCAAAGATTCATTTAAACCAACTGAACTCCAAGGCCAAGAATGTCATACACTCGCTAAAACAACTACGCCAACATCTGCTAAGACCTACAGCGGGCCCAATACTGACAGCACTAAAAGCAAAACTGCTTCTAGGCATCAGTTAAGATCACCTGGCCTTCCCAGGATCACTAGATGCCTTCTTGAACCAAGTCCAAAATGAAGCTTATAAATCAGTGCTGCTTGTTCCACAAGCTGCCAGGAGGACCTTATAAAGCTATACCTAAGGATCCTGAGGGCCCCAGCTGACTCCCTAAAATACCAACTGATATCTGCCTTTGAGGAGGTAGGGACAGCTTGGCATGCCAATCTGGGCAACGGTATTAACACTTTGAAGATAGAGGCAGCGAGCCTGTGACTGTTGGAAATCCCGCTCATGGTCTGGAACAAATCATACCTGCCGGGGAAAGCCCAACTCTACCTTAGAAAGGCCCTGACAACGCAAGTCCGCAGTAAAATATTTTTTATGAGACTATTAACGCTACATATCCCTGATTTCAATCCAGCATGGGCACGTAAGGGGGATAATATAGAATGCAGGCTGTGCCCCTTTCAGAAAGAATCCAGTCTGCACCTCCTGTGCTGCTGCCCAAATTAAATAATTATCGCAGGCACCTTCTTTGCCTGATCTGTAAGGCCAATGGGGCAAAGATGTGCAGAGAGGCCTCGACCTTATGTTTCTCCAAATCAACGACAATGAATCTAGCAAGAATGGGGAAATTTACGCATCTGATTAGGATCGCCTGAAAGGAGTCAAAGGAATGTAACCCTGTTCCTGTAAAGGAAATGCCAAATGATGCTGAAGCAATCAGGGTGGTCCCCGACAGGCACTAAGGGGTCCCACCCAACTACTCAAAACTATCAAATCAGAGCATTTTAATGGTTCTGTATCAATGGTTTTAAGTATAAATGAAATATGAGTAATATGGACGATCGCACTATGCGCACAAAGTGCTGTTCTTTTTACTGTAATGATTTTAATTAATCGATCATTCAATAAAAACTATAAATATAGGTGTTTTGAAGCTATCATGTCACCTTGTAAGGAACGAAGGATATCTGTGTGTTCCTGTGCCCAATGCCTAACTGAAAAATCAGGTCTTATTAGGTCGTACAAAGGTTTCACTTTTTCTGCGTAATCTAAAATGTAAGTTCTGCCAAAATGTATGAATCCCAATACGGATTGTAAGTTTTTCAATGATTTAGGAGGTTGGAGCAGCGCACACGTTCCTAAATAGTTAGCTGCCAGACTTTTCCCTTCACTTGAAAGCTCATATCCCAAAAATAGGACATTGATGTGGGCTATTTTTTTCTTTTTTTTAAATTACATTTGTAGCCCTCAGGGGCGAACCCGAAAATGATGTTGCTCACCCTGGTCAAGTGATCCTTTAAATCATCATCCGTCAGAGAAGGATCATCTACATAGGACAATGCCTCTTCATCCAAATTCTGAAGTAACTCTGTTACCCTAGCGGAGAACAACCAAGGGCTATTCTTACATCCTTGGGGGAGTCGACAAGATTGACTCTGAGAACCAGGCACTGAGAATGCTGTCAAATATCTGCTTTCAGGCACTATATTTTGGCAGAAAAATCCATTTGAGATATCTAGAGTTGTTTTGTATTTTTTCCGCACAATGTTATTCATTAATGCAGCACTTTGTGCATTCTGTACTGCAACTGTTTTAGTGCATGTGTTCAGATGTCTGTAGTCTAAAACTAGACGGTATGAATTATCGGGTTTCATTACAGGAAACAAAGGATTATTCATCGAAGAGGTGCAACTTTCAATTACATCCTGGTTTTTAAGTTGATCCAAGATCTCCCTGACCTATTTTTTCGCTTCTTGTTTTATTGGGTACTGTTTCTGTGGAGTTGTAGTAGTTTTTACTGGGATTGCATGGTGAGGTGACTCAGCATCCCACCCAACATGGTTGCAATATAATGCTGGAGCAAGTGCTACCGCCCACTCCTGCGCGTATGTATGTTTTAAGTATATAGAAACAAGGTTAGAAAAAGCTGGTAAAATTACCGTTTCTCCCTTTGGGCAATCCATAACAATTTCCAGCGGCCAATCTTTTTCAGCTAAAGTATGTCATAGCCATGAGTCAGGTTCTCCCAACTGAGACCTTTAATTTTTCTGGGTTTGTCCCCCTCCATTTGGAGTGTTATTTCATGTAACCTATGTGTTCATTCAACTACGCTGTCACCAGAAATTCCATCAGGTTCTGGCGAGCTATTGTTACTTCTGCTGCGCTGTCTAGCATCGTCAGAGCCCATTCCCCGCTCAGAAGTTGAGTCCTCAGAACTCTGGGCATGTCTAACTCTAAGACCTTCTACTTTCTTCTTTTTAAATTGAGGTTTTGATTTTGTTTTCCCTTCTTTTTTGGAAGTATAGTCTGAAGAGCATTGCGTGTCTCTGGACTTTGTATGCTCTTCTTGTCTGTGTTCTGACCGTCCTTCCCTCTCTGAGTGTTTTGATGAACCCTGAAAGAAACGAGAGGAACGTGCATCAGAATCCTGATACCTGTCAGGTTTTTTAATGTTATCACGATTCCCAAGGATGTACCTCCTTTAGGAGGGTTCCAGTTGAGGAAACCCACCCCTGGATTGTGATCTATTCTCTCTATTCTTCTGTTTTTTATAGTTATCCCATTTATTTTTGGAAGAATCAGGTGCTTGCTTGGTGGTCTCTTTTTCAGAACCACCCATGAGTTGAGGTTTTGTTGCTCTAGCTCCCAAACTATCTCTACCTAATTCAGCATAGGTGTCTTCGAAAAGTTTAGGTAATTCACGTTCCTGTTGTAAAGAAGTGAAATTCCTCAGGCGTTGGCGGATTGCCACTGCTGCTGCCTCCCCTTTTATGTTCCCTAATATAAAAGCTGATACCTGGGCAAAAGTTCCTAACAATTTTATCCCTAAGTTCAGAGCAGGTTCTGCTCCATACTCATTCTGTATTTGTCTTAATACATCTGGTATTACTGCTAATGAAGGCATACCATGAGTTCTGGTATATATGGCAGCAAAAACTGTACCCCAAGTGGTATAATCCTCTATCTGGGGAGCTATCCCCATTGGCAAGCAGATTGTTAGCATTCTGTGTATTTCTTGAGGGCTTGTGTGTGGAAATACTGCCTCTGTGTTATTTTTTGAGCTATCCAGAATGGCATTTGCTCACGTCTAGTGGGCATTTTACCCATAACTGTGTGTAGCGTTTGTGGTGTTATTTTAGTTGTAGATCCCTGCATTTGTCCTGCTGGTGTAGCCATTGCTGGCTAAAGTGTGGGTGTTCTCATCACAAACTGTGTCAGGTTTCTGTAAAGTTTTATTATTTCTTCATGAAGTGGACCCAAGTCTGCTACTGGCATTGTGTCAATGTCTCGATGTGGTGTGTAAGCCGCTAGGACTCCCCAATTTGCTCCATCTCTACCAAGCGGACATAGTCTCACTTTTTCTTTTGTGTGTGGGAGGGCGCCTGTAAACCGATTTATGGGCTCCTGGTAGGTGAGCGGAATTTCAATGTCCTCATACGGACAGTATTCATCTGGTGTTTCATCTTTAGTACAATAATGAAATGTGTTCGTGCATCTGCTTGTGGGCATTTAACCCATGAATAGAATACCTCTGTTCTGTATGATTCATGTCAATCACACATTTTACTGTCCCACCCCTAGCTGTGACTCCATAGTCTGCTAGTTTTAAGCTAAGGGCAGTTCTGACATTTTCTGAAATGTTTATTTCATCATCTTCTTCCTCCCTTGCTGCTGCACGCTGTGCTAGCTCAGTGGCGTCTTCGTCAGCCATTATTTTGAAAAAGAAGAAGTTTCAAGAAAACTGAGATAAGGTTTTATGCACAATAGGAACTATTTGTCCTTCAAACTTGATAAACCTACAGCCAATACATAGTATATGCCTACTCAGCTGTGGCGGATAGCTCCCTTCCACGCCAGACGTCTCTGGGAAAATCTAAGTAGGGGCCTCTGAGAACAGCACAACTGAACTACTATGTTTTGACCATTAAATAGGTACCAAACCAACATTGGCTAAGCCATGTCGTGTAGTTCCTCTATAGGATCTGTGCGTTTAGACAACAGACTGTGGGATTGGGGTCCAGACTGATTCCAGACACCCCTACCGTGTATGTTTGCCTGTATAACAGCTAGCTCACAGTGCCACTAGAAACCCCCTCTTACCAAGGAGAGCATAGTTGTTGGCAACTATCGAACAAGACAACTCTGTGCCATCAGGGATCATGCAAACAGTGCAATACTTTTTGCTCAGTCACTTGTGTTTTCTTGGTCTCTGAGAGATACATCGTCATTCTAGTGTAAAATAGATGTGCTGAAACAAGCATAAGACAGAAACAGATATAAATGATTATAAGCACCAACAAAGTAAAAGGATGGTAGATTTCTACCATAGTGCTGAAATAAGGAGTACAGGCAGGTATAAAAATACATGACCGTAATAATGTATACTCCTACGATGCAACCCTAACTGGATGTACCCCAGTGTACCTAGCATGTATGTAGGTATACAGCCAAGAATCCCACTAGTCAACCCCATTACCTGAAGTGAGAGACTGTGGGACCCCGTCTTCGTCTCAAGAAGGACACCCCGTCAGGGATGTCAGACCACAGTGAGCTGGAGTGTCTGCATGCAGAAGCCTCAGCGTCTTGCGTCAGTGTGTCAGCATGGAAGTCCTTTTTCTCCTCTTCTTGCCTCAGCAAAGATATGGTGTTTATATACCCAAAGTGGTAGCCTCAGGGAATATACCTTGCTGTGTCATGTCGGACTTAGGATGAAGGAAGGAATGACCCTTATACATAGTTATTATGCAGGAGATGGTAGTCCTGCTGAGTTTCCAAGAATCCTCATGCATAATGAATGAGGCTAGTTGTTAGGGAAAACCCCACGTCCTGTTAGCAGTACTGTAACTAGGTAAAAGGTCAGTCCCAAGAACCGTTATGTTGTGTAATGGCAGGGGAAATATAGGTGAAAGGTTAAGTTTCCACCTTAGCCTATATTGGCGTGCCTATATGAAACATAACATTACTCGACGCAGAAAAAGCGTTTGATTCATTAGAGTGGTCTTTTTTATATGCTGCATTACAAAAGCTGGGTATTCCTAAGGGCTTTTCTGATCTCATATGCTTACTTTACACGGACCCCTAGGCCAGGCTCCGGGTCAACGGCAAGCTTACCAGATAATTCCCCTTATCGAGTGGTACCAGGCAAGGCTGCCCCATATCGCCGTTGCTTTTCATCATAGCCATGAAAACACTTGTGCGCCACCTGCAGGAGCGCCATCTGCAACGTGGGTTAAGATTCCATCGGGGGCCTCTTTTGGCCTCACTGTATGCAGATGACATTCTGCTGGTCGTTGGGGACCCCACCGATAATCTCTCTCTTCTCCGCGAGATTGTGCGGTTTGACAGATGGATCCAACTTCCACTTTTCATTGTGGGTAGGATTGCCATTATTAAAATGGGAGAGTTGCCCCGGTTTCTATATCTCTTTCTTAATATCCCTATTCCTCTCACTTCTAGATTTTTGGATACATGTTGGACTTGGCCCTTTTTGCAGGGTCATCCCTGAACTTTTAGCCTTCCTCCTAGATTTTTGTCTGACCTGTTGTTGGCTGGTTTATGACTCTGGGCACTTTACCACTGCTGATCACTGCTAAAGTGCATATGCTCTCCCTTTTGTAAATTGATGTATGGATTAGTGATTCCATGATTGGCTGGTTTGGTTTACTTGTCAGACCCTAGTACACTGCACTGAGTGTGCCCAGGGCTTGTAAACCAAATGCTGCTAGTGGGCTTGCAGCACTAGTTGTGCCACCCATAGAAGCAGCCTGTTAAAGTGTGTCTACGGCTTGCCATTGCAGAGCCTGTGTGCAGTTTGGCACTGCCATGCTGACTGGGCAAGTGCACCCACTTGCCAGTCCCTAAACCTTCCCTTTTCTTCATATCAGACGTCCCTATGGTAGGCCCAAGGGCAGGATGCCTTGTAGGTATAAGGTAGGACATGCCTTGGTGTGTTTGGCATGTCCGAATAGTGAATTACAGCCATTTTCGTTTTTCACTATTGCAAAGCTATCTGTTCCCCATAGGCCAGAATGGGCAGTTTGATTATTACATCCTATAATCCTAACTGACTCAGAGAACATGGTAGAAATTCGAGTTTAGTATGCCTGAACTCAGAATGATAAAATACATCTTTTAGTGAAGTTAGTTTTTAATATTCTGTGTTTGAAAATACCACTTTTAGAAAGTAGGTATTTTCTTGTCTAACCATCCAAACCTGCCTCTGCTAGGTTGTGTATTCCTTGTCTAGAGTTTGAGTGACAAGGGCTGGGGAATTCCAGGAGGGCTGGGGAATTCCCCGAGACAGAGCGAGTCAGCACAGGGCTGAATAGAGAGATCTCCAGGTTGATGGGTGGGAGGAGTTGCACCTGGGACCTGAATAGGGCTGTGCTTTCCCTGTACAATGCTGGTTGCACTTCCTGTGGTGCGTCTGATGTCTCTGCCCTGCACTGTGAAAGGAAAGAAGGAGTCATGTAAACAAAGTGCTCCAGGACTGACCAGAACTGGTTTGGACTAGGCAAAAGCCTCTCTGCTTTCAGAGAACAAAGAGAAACTGGGTATAAATATTGGGACCCAAACCCAAGAACTTTAGATCACTTTGGGAAACAAGAAGAAACCTTTACTAAGGAGTGGAACCAGAAGAAACTGAGGAGAACTATCCCTAAGATGAAGGACTGCTTGGGGAATTGGCCTGCAGTGGTTGCCTGACTGCCAAAGAAAGGAGAAAGGACTTTGTGTGCATTTTCATTCAACTTGTGTAAGGATCTCCAAGGGCTTGGAAAAGAGCTTGTCTCAGGGACAACAGACTTCAACCACCAGCTCCCCACAGTTCTTTAGAAGTGCCTGCTGCTGTTTTGGGCCTTCTGAGGGACTGCGTGTCGCAAGGAGCTGGGAGCGCGACTCGTGGAGAAAAAGTGTGTCGCCGTCACAGCCGCTGCCGTCGCATCGTGGATGTCGCCGCTGTAGCGGTCGCATTGCACCGCATCAAGAAAAGCGCCTCGCATCCACGGAGAAGCGTGCTGCCGTCGCATCACTGAACAAGGGTGTCGCCGCTGTAGCTGTCGCATCAAGTCAAGTCTTCTCGCAACATCGGGGAAGCGTGAGGCATCAGGAAGATCTTCACGTCTTTATTTCTTTGCACCGAACTTTCATCGCATCACCATTGTTGCAACACTTTCATTGCACTGCGTGTCGCATCTAAAGTTACATTGACTCAAAGTGTCGCATTTAAGATCTAAAAGAGAACTAAGCTAAATTCTACCATTTTTAAAGTAACAGTATTGTGGATTTTTGTCGTTTATGGTCTTGTGTTAAATCTATATAAAAAATACTTATTTTTTATATAAAACATGTGTGGTGTCCATCTGTAGTGTTGTCACTTGATTACTGTATGTGTTCACAAATGCTTTACACACTGCCTCTGAGATAAGCCTGTCTGCTCGTGCCAAGCTACCAAGGGGGTGAGCAGGGGTTATTTTAGGAGTGTACCCCCTTACCCTGACTAGAGGCAGGGGTCCCTATTTGTCACAAGTGCATACCTGTGCCAACTAGAGACCCCCAAATCTAACATTGGTGGTCAGCGGTGAGGATTCCGGACTTGCATTTGTGACTCATGTACAGTGATTGGTGAACACTACTAGCGAGTGCAGACCAAAACGCAACCACATACCGTTTTTCAGTTTTATGGTGTCCTCCTAAAGGTATTTTTTATACCATGACCCTGGTTAGTTGTTGCAAAATTGAACTCTACTTCTGGCACATGTTTGTCTACACAATGAAGGAGCTACGTGTGTTTTGCAAGGAAAGGGGGCTGCCTGTGGAGAGAAGGTCCAGGGAGGATCTAGAGGCATCCCTATTTCAGTATGAGTTACCCAGCTGGAAGGCAACACTACCAGTTGAGTCTGAGAAGGAGGAATTCCCTGAAAGTGAGGGAGAAACAGAAAAAGATAGCTGGCTTCTGGCTCATGAGCAGAGGCTGAGAGAAATTGACGAATAGCTGAGAGAGATTGATGAGGCTCAGAGGGCCTTAGCCCAAAAAGAAGAAATTTGGGCAGCTCAGATAGTGAGCTTTGCTGAGTTGGAGGTGGCGTCCAGCTCAGATGGTGGCAGCAACATTGAGGTATCCAGTGCTGAGGGAGTAGTACAAACACCCAGAGATGTGGCGCCTGACTTGAAGGAGGGGGTTAATATACACCAGGAGGTACAAGGATATGAGATAGCTCCAGTAGTGCGCAGTGTCCCTGAGGAGAATGGGGAAACTGGCGCAGGGGTTCATGGTCTTAGTGGTGGGCAGGACACTCTACTGACTCTAGATGAGAGGTGCAGGGAGAGGGGTTCCCCCATGGTTGAAGTCCTGGTGTGTGAGTGTGAAGACCGCCCAGAAGAGTGTGGGTTGAGTGACAGAGAAAGTCCGATACTGTCTTGCCAATCTCAGGAGAGTGGTGTGGAGTACGTGTGCGAGGCATTGAATGGTAAGGTGAAGGATAGTTTGGTTAACCCTTGTAGGGGGCTGTGTGATCCAATTGTGGGAGAGCATATTGTAAGTCCCTGTTTTCCAGAGCTATGCCAACACCTGCTGGAGAGTGAGTTCTCTGAACCCAGGGAGCTCATATTGGAGGCAGACCTTTTGGTGGATTCCAGAGGGTCTGGAGAGGCATCAAGGAGTGATGCCAAGAAGAGTGATTCAGGTATCTTCCAACCCAGCGTGGGGGGAAGAGGTTCAGTGTAGCCCAGCTAGGTCCCAGAGTAGTGGGAGGGGTGTAGGGACTCCGGTCCTGTCTCAGTGGAAAAGGAGTAAGTGTGGGGCTGCGTGTCCCAAGGCGCCCAAAACCCAGACTCAGAGCCTGGATGGTTCTTTAAGGGACCACCAGGTGGGGAGCCTAGTCTGTCCTGAGGGGATGCCTGTTGTGCGGGATTCCCTTAGTTTCTGGTGAATGGGAGTGTCTGTAAGCAGGCCTCCATCAGTTCTCGTGTCTGGCAGTGCCACTCCTAAGAGGAGGGTGCAGAAGTCTAGACTGAGGGGTGAGAGGGGGGAAAGAGTCCCCAGTGGAAGAACCAGTGGGTCAGGGGCCAGCCAGAAGGGCTGCGTCCCCAGAGAATGACCATGGTGACACCACTTCTGTCCTGGGGGATCTTCGCGCACTGTCAGATGGACAGGGGTCGGGAGATCTGCGCCAGGCAAACTATCACACAACACATGAGTTATGTGTTACCCTCGGGGGGAATGCGTGCTCCCCAGGAAGTCCTGGTGCACCGGGCGAGTGTTCAACCGCATGGGATGGTCCCTGGGTTGGGAAGCCAGATTCAGGTGGTGACTGACCTGGAGGAAGGGGCAACTGTAATCAGTATCCTGACCGATGTAGCTTATAGGTATACCCCTCCAGGTGGGAGGGTACAGCACTCTGGAAGGGGGTGCAGAGGGAGGGAGTCCTCGCCTCTGACCCCGGTGCAGCCTGAGGGTTTAGACCCTAGGGTGGAGAGCCAGGTTCAGGTGTTGTCTGACCTGGAGGGAGGGACTACCACAAACAGTGTCCTGACCGGTTTGTCTTATAGGTGTACCACTCCAGGTGGGAGGGTACAGCACTCTGGAAGGGGGTGCAGAGGGAGGGAGTCCTCGCCTCTGACCCCGGTTCAACTGGAGGGTTTAGACCCTAGGTTGGAGGGCCAGGTTCGGGGTGTCCCCCCTGATCTGGAAGCCCAGTTGCAGGATAGAACCCCTGAACTGGTGGGCGAATTGTGCAGGACACCTGCTACAGGCACCCTGACAATTATGGAAGGGGGTACCGCTACAGGTAGGAGGGTACAGAGCCCCAAGGAGAAGGACCGGGTGTGGGAGAGGCCACCCCAGTCACTGGTCCAGCCGCCGGGTACAGGCCTGGGGCTGGTGGGTCAGTGCCAGGATGTCATACCTGACCTGACAGGAGGGAGAATGGACAAAGGGTGCCAAGCACCTGGGGCTACTGCCCGCCGCTCTATGACGCCACAGACATTTGAGAGCCCTGAGAGGCATAAGGCCTGGGTCTCATCCCTGACCACTGTCCGTGGCCACTGTGGCTTGCTGTCTGTCTGTTGGGACACACCTGTGAGCAGGCTAAGGTAAGGTGCTGCACAGATGGTGTCCACAAGTGAGGAGAAGAGTTCCCCATGGATTAGCTAGGTGGGCCCTGAGAGTATGGACAGAGGGATCCAAATGGGTTCAGATTGGCGTAGGACTGGAAAATGCCCCTACAGTTGCGGGCCAAGTCCAGGTTCTATCTCCCAAAGCAGGGAAGCCCATCAAGGTAGTGATTGGTCTACCCTGCGTTTTGGCTGGACGGGGATTGTGTTGGACTTGGCCCTTTTTGCAGGGTCATTCTTGAACTTTTTGCCTTCCTCCTATATTTTTTCTGACCTGTTGTTGGCTGTTTTATGACTCTGGGAACTTTACCGCTGCTGATCAGTGCTAAAGTGTATATGCTCTCCCTATTGCAAATTGATGTATGGATTAGTGATTCCATGATTGGCTGGTTTGGTTTACTTGTCAGACCCTAGTACAGTGCACTGAGTGTGCCCAGGGCTTGTAAACCAAATGATGCTAGTGGGCTTGCAGCACTGGTTGTGCCACCCATAGAAGCAGCCTGTTAAAGTGTGTCTACGGCTTGCCATTGCAGAGCCTGTGTGCAGTCCAGTACTGCCATGCTGACTGGGCAAGTGCACCTACTTGCCACTCCCTAAACCTTCCCTTTTCTTCATATCAGACACCCCTATGGTAGGCCCAAGGGCAGGGTGCCTTGTAAGTATAAGGTAGGACATGCCCTGGTGTGTGTGGCATATCCTAATCGTGAATTACAGCCATTTTCGTTTTTCACTATTGCAAGGCTACCAGTTCCCCATAGGCCAGAATGGGCAGTTTGATTATTACATCCTATAATCCTAACTGTCTCAGGGAACATGGTACAAATTTGAGTTTAGTATGCCTGAACTCAGAGTGATAAAATACATCTTTTAGTGAAGTTGGTTTTAACATTCTGTGTTTGAAAATACCACTTTTAGAAAGTAGGTATTTTCTTGTCTGACCATCCAAACCTGCCTCTGCTAGGTTGTGTATTCCTTGTCTGGAGTTTGAGTGACAGGGGCTGGGGAATTCCAGAGGGGCTGGGGAGTTCCCGGAGACAGGGTGAGTTAGCACAGGGCTGAATAGAGAGATCTCCATGTAGATGGGTGGGAGGAGTTGCACCTGGGACCTGAATAGGGCTGTGCTTTCCATCCAGAATGCTGGCTTCACCTCCTGTGGTGCGTCTGATGTCCCTGCCCTGCACTGTGAAAGGAAAGAAGGAGTCTTGTAAACAAAGTGCTCCAGGACTGACCAGAACTGGTTTGGACTAGGCAAAGGCCTCTCTGCCTTCAGAGAACAAAGAGAAACTGGGTATAAATATTGGGACCCAAACCCAAGAACTTTAGATCACTTTGGGAAACAAGAAGAAACCTTTGCCGAGGAGTGGAACCAGAAGAAACTGGGGAGAGACTAACCCTAAGCTGAAGTACTGCTTGGGGGATTGGCCTGCAGTGGTTGCCTGACTGCCAAAGAAAGGAGAAAGGACTTTGTGTGCATTTTCATTCAACTTGTGTAAGGCTTGGAAAAGAGCTTGCCTCCTGCTGAAGTCTCAGGGACAACAGACTTCAACCACCAGCTCCCTAGAGTTCTTTTGAAGTGCCTGCTGCTGTTTTGGGCCTTCTGAGGGACTGTGTGTCGCAAGGAGCTGGAAGTGCGACTCACGGAGAAGAAGCATGTCGCCGTCACAGCCGCTGCCGTCGCATCACTGAACAAGGGTGTCGCCGCTGTAGCTGTCGCATTGCACCGCACCACGAGAAGCGTCCCAAAACACCGAATAAGCGGGTCGCCGTCACAGCCGCTGCCATCGCATCACTGAACAAGGGAGTTACCGCTGTAGCTGTCGCATTGCACCGCATCACAAGAAGAGTCTCGCATCAAGGAAGAAGCGCGTCGCCGTCGCAGCCGCTGCATCGTGGAGGTCGCCACTGTAGCTGTCGCATTGCACCGCATAAAGAAAAGCACCTCGCAACCACGGAGAAGCGTGCCGCCGTTGGAGTTGCTGCCGTCGCATCACTGAACAAGGGTGTCGCCGCTGTAGCTGTCTCATTGAGCGGAAGCATCTCGCATCGTCGGAGAAGAGCGTCACCGCTGTCGTCGCATCACTGGACAAAGGCGTCCCCGCTGCAGCTGACACATCAAGTCGAGTCTTCTCGCAACATCGGGGAAGCGTGCCGCATCAGGAAGATCTTCACGTCTTTATTTCTTTGCACCGAACTTTCATCGCATCACCATCGTTGCAACATTTTCGTTGCCCTGCGTGTCGCATCTAAAGGTACATTGACTCAAAGTGTTGCATTTAAGATCTAAAAGAGAACTAAGCTAAACTCTACCATTTTTAAAGTGACAGTATTGTGGATTTTGTAGTTTATGGTCTTGTGTTAAATTTATATAAAGAATACTTATTTTTTATATAAAACCTGTGTGGTGTCCATCTGTAGTGTTTTCACTTGATTACTGTATGTGTTCACAAATGCTTTACACACTGCCTCTGAGATAAGCCTGTCTGCTCATGCCAAGCTACCTATGGGGTGAGCAGGGGTTATTTTAGGAGTGTACCCCCTTACTCTGACAAGAGGCAAGGGTCCCTATTTGTCACAAGTGCATACCTGTGCCAACTAGAGACCCCCAAATCTAACAATACACTACGGAGCATGCTCACAAGTTTGGTTTGGGCCTGTGGTGGGGAGCGTATTAAATGGCAAACATTGACAATGCCCTTTCGACATGGGGGATTTGGCGTCCTGGACTTTTATTTATATTACCTTGTGGCGCAGGCGCATTATGCATATTTTTGGTACCACCCAGATGCGAGACTACAGTGCCTAAAACCTGAATGGTCACAGGCTCATCCCCGTCCTCTTTGCACCATTATTCCACATAGCCTTCCCAGATCACCTACAGAAATACAGACACTTCAAACCATATATCAGGCCTTCTGAGATGTTACGCTGTTATTTGAACACTGGACTCCTTTACTCCCCACACTTGCCGCTCCACCCATGGCTATCCCCATTTCTGGAAACATTAACCAAGCAGACTCTCACCCGATACGGAATATGCACTGTTGGAGATTTATTTTGCGAGGCTCAGTACTGCACTGCTGCTGGTCTAACAGGGGAACAAAATGTGTCTTACAAGGATAAGTTCCTCTTGCATAGAACACGTACATCCATGTACACTGCACTTCACCACAACCGAGCCAGCTGATATTTTGCCGTGATCTTTTATCATTACATCCACGGATGGCACTCACCTGGTCTCCCGCTTATACAGCTTGGCCCAGACGCTCAAACCACCAGTGGGGATGGGAGCGCGCACAGCATGGGAAGGGGATTTGGGGCACTCCGTATCAGATGAGACATGGACATTCTGTTGCGAACCAACCCATTTCATCTCTGGTAATTATCAGCAAAAGCTGCTTCATTACAAATATCTACACAGAACATACATCACACCAATAGCTGCTCGCAACAATGGATCCTACTAAACCTCACATTTGCCCCAGGTGCCTTACAGAGCAGGCTGATTTCGCTCATTTGGCATGGAGCTGCCCGACCATACTAGGGTTCTGACAAGAGATTTTCCAGTGTCTTGCATTAATGATAGAGTCTGACTTAAGTCCCTTCCAGCTACTTGCCTTATTGGGATACATCAAACCACCGAGTACTGGGATTTGCCGCTTTACCAATGTTGCCTTGCTCCTTGCCAAGAGGCAAATTTCTAAACACTGGTAGGTTCCCACGGCCCCCACAATTAAGGCCTGGCTATGGGACCTAATATATTGTTAAACCACTAGTGACATATATGCTACACTGTAACCACACTCATTCAGACCCAAAAATATCTGCCAGCCACGCCGTACTTACTTGTTGCTACACCCAGAGGAGACGCAATGAGGGGAAACTAGGTTGAACTGAGATGGGGGCTGTATATCCACCATACTGGCGGGAGCGGGGAATGAGCACAGATCCGCACAGTAATACTTACCTTGTCGAATAGACCCTGGTCATGTCATTGTGTCTTGCTATGTCTCCTTTCTATATTTTTATCTAATTTCCCTGAAACTGGAGCGCCTGGACTGGTCCCTTTTCTCTACCCCTATTGGACTCACCAAAATATCGGACATGTGATACCATGAACGATAACGATGCTGAAACAGTTTTCTTATCGCACTATTCTCAAATACTTCTGTGTGAACGGCACTGTATTGTGAACATGTACATGATGTGCTTTCTCCTACAGATTGTTTACGTCTGTTTGTAACTGATGAAAATTTTAATAAAAAGAATTCCATTCATTCATATTCTCAGGGTTGCTCCTCTACAGGCCCACAGGGCCGGCTGCGGATTTTCTGCACCATATCCCAGATATCATAGCGTCTTAGTTTCTAAACTGCTAATTACACCATCCTGGGACACTTAAATATACATCTAGACGACACTACTTGCAGTCAGTCTCAAAATCTGTTAAACGACCTATCTGCAATTCAGCCTGAACAACTAGTCAGGCTCCCCACCCATTGTAAAGGACATATATTGGATCCCATTTTTTTTTATCCTGCCCAATCTAACTGTCAGCAAGCCACGACCTGTGCATTGGTCAGACCATCCTTTGATTGAATTTGTGATTAACAAGATAGACAGGACTAAGTCTAACATGTCTTGCCACAAACTGAGCAGGCAAGGGTCTAAAATGAACATTCCTCAGTGGATTAAATCTCTTACGGACTATGGGTGCTCACAAGATAGTGATATCAACGCTGTTTATAAGGCATTTAAGGACTAGGTCGAATCATCTTTGGAGACTCAGATCCCAAGAAAAATGTCAAAGTCTCATTATACTAGTAGAAATGTCACCTGGTTTACACTCGAAATTAGAGAATTAAAGAAACCATGTAATAGGGAGGAAAGGATTTGGAGACAAAGGAAATTTATAAAAAAAAGCTAGGGAAAAGTATCAATATGCTATCAGGAAAGCCAGGTTAACAGACATTGCTGATAGAATCACACGGTCCCCACTGGTCTCTAGGGAAATCTACAGTATAGTGAATTGATTTCTGAAACCCAAAATAACAGGGGTAGGCTCTATCCCTCCAGAGAACGATGTGAAGAGCATGCTCGCTATTTTGTCAGCAAAAGTCAGTTAGATCTATGACTCTCTGGGAAATGACTCTGATCAGGAGCCGGTTCAAATCACTAATGTAGGCTACAACACAGTTAGTTTAGATACTCACACTTTGTCTACATTTCTTCAACTAAATAATAACGTGATTGAGGAAACAGCAAATTGGGATTCCCCCCTAGACCCTGCCTCTATTGATATCCTGCTAAAAGGAGGTGATATTATTCTATCAACCCTTACTAACCTACATAATCTTTCCTTGGAAATGGGTCAGGTCCCCAGTCGTTGGAAACATGCGGTCAATAGTCCACTGCTGAAGAAGCCCTCATTGGACCCAGACAAGACAGAAAATTGTAGACCTATATCTCTGCTCCCTGGTGCAAGCAAGATTTTAGAGAAGGTGGTCAATAGCCAGTTGACTAATTTCCTAGAATCTCATGATCTGTTACATCCAACTCAAATGGAATTTAGACCAGGATATGGCATTGAGGCAGCTCTCCTAGGCTACTGAAGATCTCAGGAGAATACTGGATCAAAGGGGTTCAGCTGTGCTCATGCTCTTGGATTTCAGCGCATCCTTTGACAGGCTGGAGGTGCTAGGAATTAAGGATAAAGCACTAAACTGATCGAACTCCTTTTTGGAAAATAGAAGTTTCAAGGTCAGGGAGGGACCCTGCCTGTATGAAGTACATCAGTGTAGTAATGCACATTTTATTTATATATTCACCTTGTACATACTTGTAGTATTTCTTTAAGGTTTATGTACTGGAGAGTTGTTGTTGTTGAAGTAGCTCCATGGTGATGGAATACTCTGGTGTGGAGATGAGTCAGTTGCACCTGACAGATTGAACTTGGTGGATGGGATCTTATTTCCTCTACAATAAACTAATGAAGGCAAATCAGTGGAAAATTATGTTACTGCTCTTAGAAAATTAGGATCATCTTGCAACTTGGGAGGTCTACTAGAGGAAAGAATAAGAGATCAATTTATGCTAGGGTGTAATTTACAAAAAGTAAGATGACATATGGCAGAACGATGATCCTACCCTTGACGAAGTTCTAGTTATTGCAAAACAAATTGAACATTCAGTTAAATGTGTAGAAGTGATAACCAAGAATGAGAGTAAAAGTGAAAAGGTTCAAGTGGTAAAGGTGCAATGAAAGGAAAATGTAGGTAGCAAAGATAAGAAATCTAAAAATTTCAGTTCTGAAAAGAAGTCTTCGTATGCGTCTAAGGATCAGGATTTCAATTTTAAATGCTATAGGTGTGGGAATCCCAATCACCTAGCCAATGATAGGAAATGTCCTGCACTCAAGACAAAATGTAATAAATGCAAGAAGATCGGGCACTTTTCATCCTCTTGTAGATTCAAGAATAGTAATTCAAAAGTAAATATGATTTGCAAGAATGATGAAAGTAACAGTGCCTCCAACTCAGACATAGATTGTGGACAGATTGTCTCCCAAGTTTCTAATGACAAAAAGAAAGGTCCCATAGACGAGGTTATGGTGGAGCATTGTAGAACAGATATTCTTTTTGATTCCGGTGCGAAGATTACTATAGTTTCTAAAAAGTTCTATGAGCACCGTTTAATGGATAAGATTAAATTATTGAAGGCGGACATAAACCCCTATTCTTGTGGTTGGGATCCAATAAAGTTAATGGGTTACTTTAATGGTCTAATTGAATATAAGGGTAGATATCTATCCGGAAAGGTGTATGTTTCATACAAAGGAGACAGTTTATTAAGCTGGTTACATCAAAAAGATTTAGGGGTGATGTTCGACCCAAATAGTGATCCACCTATTCTATTAAAGGAGAATTTCAACATAAATAAAATAGATTTACAGTCTTATTGTGATGAATACTCATTGAAGTTGAAGGATTTGTTTCTGAATGTTTTCAAAGATGAATTAGGCTGTCTCAATGATTACATTCATAAGATCAAACTTAAACCTGGAGCTGTTCCTTTTGCCAACAAAGTGCGGGGAGTCCCTTTGTCAGTTAGAGAAGAAATGAAAGATCAACTGGAGAAATTAAAATTAGATGGCATAATTGAGGAGGTAGAAGGTACACAGTGGTTGGCTCCGGTTGTAGCTGCCCAAAAATCGGACGGAAGTCTCCGTCTATGCATTGATCTAAGAGAACTTAATAAACAGGTGGTGGTTGACAAATATCCTCTTCCAAAAATTTCAGACATGCTCATGCTACTAAAAGGAGCAAAAGTATTTTCCACAGTCGACCTTAAATCGGCTTATCATCAGATTAAATTAGAAGAGGGTTCTAAGGACTACACTTCTTTCATCACTCCTTTTGGAGCTTTCAGATTCAGGCGCCTACCATTTGGCCTCGTTTCTGCAGCTTCGGTTTTTCAGAGGGCACTGGAGCGAGTCTTAAAAGGTCAGAAAGGTGTAAAGATTTACCAGGACGATGTCTTGATTTATGGGAAAGATGAGGTGGAGCATGATCTAAGAGTTAAGGAGGTCTTGGAGAGGTTTAGCTTACATAATATCACTGTTAGGATTGACAAATGCAAGTTTAGGAAGTCTTCTATCGATTACTTGGGACACACAATATCTGGTAAAGGTATACAACCCAAGAGTGACTTGGTTAAATCTAGAGAAAATCTGGCTTTCACCT
The DNA here is from genome assembly GCF_964204655.1 of Triturus cristatus. Lineage (NCBI taxonomy): Eukaryota > Metazoa > Chordata > Amphibia > Caudata > Salamandridae > Triturus > Triturus cristatus. Next base: position 1,734,557,849 of record NC_140589.1, read on the forward strand.
AAAAGTAAAGAGGACCTCATGAAATTTTTGGGGATGACTGAGTATTACAGCAAGTTTGTCAAAGGGTTTGCTGAAAAGTGTGTTCACATGCGTACCCTTCTTTGCAAAGGCGTGGAATTCATATGGAGCAAGGAATGTGAAGCAGAATTTACCAAGATTAAGGAGTACCTAAAAGAGACACCCAGATTAGGGAGTTTTGACCCTGCAGCCAAATCAGTTCTAGTTACAGATGCTAGTATGAAAGGGTTGGGTGCCGTTTTACAACAGGAGAGTGGGGGCAAAACAGAAGTCATTCTTTTTCTGTCAAGAAGTCTCAGGGGAGCTGAATCTCGATACTCAGTGATAGAGGAGGCGGCGTTAGCTGTTCATTGGGCTATGAAGAAGCTAAAGAACTTTTTGTGGGGTATTACATTTGTGGTTCGTACTGATTACAAACCCTTGGTGGAAGTTTTTAATAGAAAAGGAACAGATGCTATCTCAAGCAGGATTTCGAGATGGGTCGTTGACTTGCAAGGATACAATTTTAAGGTGGAATATTTACCAGGAGTACGTAATTATACTGCTGATGCTTTGTCCAGATTGGTTAAACAAAATGATGATTGACCAAGAAGAAGAGGAGGAGTTTGAATGGGTGTGTGCTATAGAGTGTGGTAGCATTAAAGAAGATAAATGGAGAGAAGAGTGTAGGACTGACAAATAACTTGTAGAGTTGTCCTCTTTCGTTAATAATGGATGGGTTAAGAAAGGTCAAGGTGTTTTCAGAGAAGTATTGGAATGTGAGGGGTGAGTTATCTATGTCGGATGGCTTGATGTTTCGTGGCACCAGATTGATTCCCTCCAGGTGTCTACGTGAAGAATTAATCACTTTAGCTCATCAAGGCCATCAAGGCATTTCTAAAACCAAAGAGAGCATTCGACTCAACTATTGGTGGGCTGGGATGGACTTGGATATTGAGAGATTAGTGCGTGAATATATTCCTTGCACTCTAAGTGAGAAATGTTTCAAACCAAGAGTGCAACCTATGGTCATAAGGGACAGACCGAATGCGCCTTGGGAGGAATTAGCTCTTGATATATTGGGCCCTGTCAAAGGTAAAGAGGGTGAGGTTTATTTGTTTGTTCTTATTGACTTGTTTTCAAGGTGACCCAAAATTAAAATCACAAAAAGCATCGACTCTAAACATGTCATATCTTTCCTTAAAGAGGTTTTCACTACAGAAGGTCTCCCTGGATATCTTCTTACGAATAATGGAGTGCAATTTATTTCCAAAGAAATGGGGGAGTTCCTAGAGAAGTGTTCTATTAAACATAAGCGTTGTTCTTTATATCATCCGGAAAGTAATGGAATGGTAGAAAGGTTTGTGCGAGTTCTTAAAGAATCAATTTCTCTATCCAAACAAAATAATGTAGATTGGAAGGAAGGGGTTGATAAAGTTGTAGAAATGTATAGAGTTACGCCTCATGCAACCACTGGTTGTACACCATTTCTCCTTCTAAAAAACAGGCATCCCAATACATTCATCACACCTTTCTAGGTGAATGAAAAGGTGGGAAAGACAAATAGAGTTATGTCTACTTTTAAATCATGGAGAAAACGTGAGGCAGATAAAATTATCGATCGCAAAATCTGGTTTGACAAAAGGAAAGCTGTAAAGAAAACTCTTGTTAATGTAGGGGACTTAGTAATGATTAGGGCTCCTCCAGGACGGAAGTCTTCGGAAATATTTAAAATGATTCACAAAGTTAAAGTTTTTTCTAATGCAATCAAAACTGAAGATTCTAGGATTTGGAATCTTAATAGGGTTGTGGTTGTTAATAAAAATATCGTAAACAGGAAAGTGGATGAAACCAATGTCGAGTCAGGTAACAAGTCTCTTTCTAGTCCTTTGAGAGCAAAGGATAAAAGAGTTGTAAGACTTCCATCAAAATTCAATGACTATGTTAGAGATTAATCTGTTGTTTTATTCAGTGTTTCTTAATATTTTGTTCCTTCTATCTGTGGGAGAAAGATGTGTAGTAATGTACATATTATTTATATATTCACCTTGTACATACTTGTAGTATTTCTTTAAGGTTTATGTACTGGAGAGTTGTTGTTGAAGTAGCTCCATGGTGATGGAATACTCTGGTGTGGAGATGAGTTGGTTGCACCTGACATATTGAACTTGGTGGATGGGATCTTATTTCCTCTACAATAAACTTCCTGCTTTCTCATTTCAACCTGAACCTGGCTGTCTTATTACTACCATTTCACAATCAGCTTAAATGCAGAGTACCCCAGGGCTCATCTCGGAGCCCTACTCTTATCAAAATATATGGAGTGATCAATCTGGAGATGACCTCCAGTCACACCACACTGGCTACAAACTAAACTGAAAAACAAGGAGGGTAGGCTGTAAGACTAAATTAGCTGTTAATTTCAATACTTTGTTCTTTAACTGTACTGAGGATTGCAAGCCTGTGGATGCAGAACAATTCAACGCACATGAATTTATAAAAGTTTCAATAAGGAGAGCAGATGGATGCCCTCCTCCCCTCCCACTTTTAGCACTGATTTAGAATGGCTGTCCTGAACCCTTGGAGGAACACAAGATTCACCACTTTGTTCTTTATTATTGGCCAACTGGTCAATGACCGAAATGGGGCAAAAAAATTGCTGTTACCCGCCACCCTCCCATGAAAGTTAATTTAAACATATGGATAGAGCCATTCAAGGACAACCGTATTAACCTACACTGTATTACAATTGCTTCTTATCCTCTGGTAAAATAATACATTTGAAAAAAGAACTGGACGGGGCGTGGCTTGGCGTGCCACCATGGCGGACGTAGCCTGATCGGGCTCCGTACACCCACGGCAAAATCCTTCATTATCCTCCACTAATCCTACCCAGAGGAGCGCACACCTGTAGCAGCGGACGCCCATAACACCCGGGAGTGTCGAGACCTGTTCATATCCGATGCAGCGGTGCCATAGCGGTGGTTCCCCGGCGAAGTTACTACGGTGCGGCGTGGGCCGCGTTCTCTAATGACGGCCCGGCCGGAGGCTAGGCGGCGATCAGCAGAACTTGATCCCGCTTGGGGACGAAGGTAGCAATTGCAGGGCGTGCCACCGGTTGCCCTGGGCCCCAGGTGAGGAACGCTGCAGAGGACTCGGAACCGGCGCAGAGGCGCCACCGCCCCTCCCCCACGTTCTGGGATCTGCCATTTTCTCCGCCCGCTCGGCCGAGAGCGTGGCTGAGCCGGCCCGAAACAGCTGCCCGGATCCATCCTGCGAAGAAGCTGCCTGGGGAGTCGAGATCCTGCTGGCGCCCTCTGTGCCATCGGGGCCGGCCGGACTCATGCACAGGACACGCTGGGCCCCGGAGGGCCGAGCTCCGGCCGTGAATCGATCGGGTGGTGCCTGGGGCTGGTTTGTGGCCTCGGAAGGTGAGCGGAAGGCCCACATCCACACCCGCTCCACGTACTGCCACAGGCGCTCCTGCACTTCTCCTTCCTCCGTCTCCATAAACATTGCGCTGTTCGCTTGGGCTGGTCTGTGATCCCCCGCTGCCTCTAGGGGATTGGAGGTATTCATTGGACTGCCTCACTTGGCTGGCTGAGGCCCTGATGGAGCTCAGAAGCGCTCAGTGATCGCGCAGAGTCGATGACCTGCCTGGGGCCCCCGTCTGCTATCTCGCACGACTGGTGTCAGGCACGATATGCCCCGCTACTGAGCCCTCGCCCAACATAATATCCTTGGCCACATAAATCTACCAGACGCCGACTGACCCTCTCGTTGCTCCTACTGCGGGGGAGTGGGGCTCTCTAGGGACTGACTCTGTAGCTACTCCTTTTGTCGCCTGCTCCTGGCTACACCGGCGGCCCCACCGCCTATCATTGGCGTAACCTCGTGGCCCAGGCCTACATACACGTGCGCGCTGCTACTCCCTTTCCATGCGGAGGCTGCTAGTTCCAAGACATGGGCCCGACATTCCAGGTGCCGGCACCCTCCCCTGCACGGCCGAGCCGCCCCGGGCCGCCTCTCACGATGGGCAGGGACAAGCCAGGGGGAGCCGGCCCAAAGCAGGGCACCATCGACCAATTTACAACATCTACAGGGGGTGCCACGGCTGGTGACGGGAACTGCTCAGCTCCAGACAATGCGGCCCTCCTGGTGGCAATCAATGGTGCCCAGGACATGTTGGACGCCAAGATCGGAGCGATTGGGTCCGAGGTCTCCTTCCTACATCTGGACCTCCGCAAGGCAGTTGACCGCATCACTGAGGCAGAAGCGAGTCTCGATGGTAGAGGATACGGTGTCCACCCTACAAAAGAAGGTAAACAAGGTCACACTGGGGTCTCAGGAACTGGCCTCTAGAGTGGAAGATGCGGAGGGTCGGGCCCGACGGAATAATCTACGCTTCATAGGCCTGCCGGAGGGCTGCGAAGGTGCCTCAATGACTGGCTTTATCACCAGGTGGCTCACGGATCTCATGCCAACTGACCTCCTCTCATCAGCCTTCGTAGTAGAACGCGCTCACAGGGCCTTGATGCAAAAAAAAAAAACCCGGGCGCGGCTCCCAGGCCGGTTATCGCCAAAATCCTGAACTATGCTGACAGAGATGCAATTCTACGCTATGCTAGAACCTACAACGATGGGTATCCGACATGACTCCCGTTCTATCATGGTATTTCCGGACTACACGCGCCTGGTCCAACAACAACGGCAATCCTTCACAGCAGCGATGAGTGCAATACTGTGTCCAGCCAGGATGCGTGTCATCTATGACTCCAAGGCAGTCTTCACTTGGAATGATGAACGCCCCCAACTGAGGTTGAACTCTCCACCTGCTGTGGATTCAGACTCCTCTTGAGGCTCACGCAGTCGACAGCCACGGCGAACCAAGTCCCAAAAACTACGAGGCTCGGACAGGGTGTCCGTAAGTCCTGAGCGGCCGCCCTGAACATCCAGGAGCTCCATATGTGGACAGGCAGCAAGTCACTGGGCTCTATACCTGCTTTAAAATTGCTTTGGTAATGCCTCCTCTGGGTGGGTGTGGGGGCTAGGTCATGGTCTACTAAGCCACAGACTCTTTGCACCCCTCGTGTTTCTATGGTTATAGGGTGGGTAGGGTTCCATTGGTGTGGGAGCGGGGGGGTCCCCCTGTTGGGGGTCTCCCATTCCTCACAACTTGACAGATGTTCCTTGTTCCTGGGGGTGGGGGTTTCCTAGAGATTTACACTTTTAGTAGTATGTTAACATGAAATGAAATAATGAAATAAAATACAGTATTGGTAAAGCGCACAGCTACCTCCGAAGTGGTGTCCTGGCGCTGGGGGCCCTCTGGAAGATTAAGCAAGCTATTGCCCAGAGTCACATGGTGCCCGGCTAACCTGCCGCCGGCGATCGAACCGTGAACCCCGTAGTCCGGAGTCAGGCAGCCTGGCGCTGCGCCACACCTCTTCCACATGTTTAAGTTGTATGCAGACAGACTATTTTGACGACGATCTCCTTGCCCTAACTGTTTGCTATTTATGGATTCATGGTTTCGGGTGATACGGCCCCGTTTGGAGACCTCACTGTGGTCTCATGGAATGTCCGAGGCTTACTCAATAAGGTAAAACGAGGCGCAATCTTACGTCAGGCCAAGAGACATGGGGCAGACATCCTGCTCTTACAAGAGACCCATCTACTAGGCACAAAAGCCCCCTGCCTTGCCCGATTTGGCTTTCATCATGTATATCATGCTGGGTTCACTAGGGGCTCCAGGGGAGTTGCTATCCTTATTCAGCGCAGAGTCCAATTTCAACATACTGCACACAGGGCTGATCCGGGGGGCTGTTTCCTTTTTGTTACAGGCTTGTTTTACAGGGAACAAGTTACCATTGGCAGTATTTATGCCCCCCCCCCACTGGGGACTACATTCATTCATAACCTATTGGGAGTATGGGGCGGCATGACCCTGCTAGGGGGCGACTGGAATGACACCATTGGGCCACATGACCAACAATGCAATCCGGACACCCCAGCATTATCAGGCCCAACAAAATTGCACACACTAGTATCCACCCTTGGTTGGGCGGATGTATGGCGCGAATTCCACCCCACAGAATATAACTACACATATTTATCGGCTGTACATGGGTCACAATCCCAACTAGATTATTTCTTTGAACCCCGGATATACCTTCACAGGTTCTCGCGGGTGGCACACCGACCCCGTGGACTCTCCGACCATTCCCCGGTCACCATACAGTTCCATACTTGCTTCCGAAAAACCCCCCTTCCGATGGCGAATGTCCCCTTTGCACCAACGAAACCCTGCCTATCGTGACATGCTCAGCGCAGCGATTAGTACGTATCTAGAAGACAACTGTCCCTCTGCCCCTTCTTGAAGCATCCTGTGGGAGGCCCTCAAGCCAACCATCTGAGGCACCGAAATTAGTTACAGTACTAACGAGAAGTGTGCACGCCGGGAACAGCTTGAGGCCCTGGAGTCACGTCAGGTGGCCCTGGCTTCCCAACTCAATACAGATCCTAGCCCTATTATTCGTCGTAACCTGATGCTTGCACAACAGGAACTACGGCAGTTTCTACTAGGAGAAGCCAAAGAGATCTGGGAGGCGTCACAGCACCGAATATATCAATGGGGCGATAAATCAAGCAGAATTCTCCACAGACTATGCCAGGCTGTGTCACCCGCCATTCGAGCTTCGGATGGGACATTATACACGACGCCGGAGGGTGTTGCTGTCGAGTTCGCGCAGCACTTTGCATCCCTGTATGCCCATAAAGAGGAGATTTCAGCTGCACTCATTGGGGACATTCCACCTCGACGGCTCCCTGACCATCTACGGGAGCAGTTAGAGACCCCGATTACGGTAGAGGAATTGACTGGGGCCCTCAATGTGCTCCACCCTGGCCGCGCCCCTGGCTCCAACGGATTCCCCATGGAATTCCTACGGCCAAACATACATCTCCCGGGGCCTCATCTATTGGAGGCCATGCAGGAAGCCGCAAAACTCCCTATTCTGCCAGACGATTGGCGACACCCAGAAATTGTGCTATTTCTCAAGCCTGACCGCCCTCCGGAAGACCTCTCCTCTTATCACCCCATCTCCCTTATTAATTTTGAACCCAAACTGTTAGGGAAAGTCCTGGCAGATCGCCTTCGCAACTGTGTCGCGGACTTGATCCATCCCGATCAATCCAGCTTCATGCCACAGAGAGCCACCCGATACAATATCCGGCGAGTTCACAACGCCATGGCAGCGACTCCAGCGCTGGGCCGGCCAGCCGCCCTACTCCTCGCCGACATAGATAAGGCGTTTGACACCTTGCACTGGGTGTATCTCTTTCAATTCCTCGAGGCGATTAACTTTTGGCCCTCTTCCTGTCATAAGTACGCCCGTTATATACAGACCTCACGGCATCGGTTCGCATTGGGGTACATCGGTCCTGCTCCTTTCCAATCCAGAGAGGTACCCGACAGGGTTGCCCCCTGTCCCCGCTGTTCGCCCTCATGGTTGAGCCCTTGGCGGCATGGGTCAGGAGCGACCCGGTACTTCGGGGTTTCGATTGGTCTCGGTCGGACCGCAAAGCGTTACACGCCGACGACGTCATCTTTTTCATGACAGACCCCTGGTACTTGGGGCCCCGTATACTGGATATTCTTAGGGTATTTGGAGGCACCATCGGCCTCCATACCAATCCCACCAAATCTATCTTATTCACAGTGTGTGGACATCAGGGCCGCGACTCATGGGCCTCGCAGCTCTCCCGAGCAACGGATGGTTTCAAATATCTCAGGATTTACGTTTCCCCTGGGCGCACAATATCTCCCCGCTGTTAACGAGCCTTAAAAATTAGACTGCAATCTGGTCCTCCCTCGCCCTCTCCCTATACAGGCCTTCAAGATGGCATCACTGCCCCGGATCTTATACCGCCTTCAAAACTTCCCAAACCCCATCCCGCGCTCCTGGTTCGCGCAGGTTGCCGCCGTACAAAACAAATTCCTTTGGAACGGCGGGGCAGTCCGTGTTGCACTCTGTACTTGTACACAATCTACATACTGTGGGGGGGGGGGGGGGGGAAAATCGCCGCAGCCGATATTTACTCCTACTATGTAGCGTCTCACATCCTTGTCGTGAACGAATGGTGGTATAACTCCCCCACAGATCCGGCCTATTCAATAGAGCATGCGGCAATGGAACAAGTCTCTCTTCTTCATTTACTGTACAGTTCCACACACTTGGAGCCTTTACCGCCGGCGGGCAGAGTTGTTATACAGTTGTGGCGCGCTAAGACCCGACAGATAGGTTGGAAAGGGAAACTCACCCAACAAACTCCCCTGTGGCAAGGTACATATCTCCGATCAGTGGCCGCCTTGGGTGGGTTCCGGGGGGGGGGACATGGTGGGGATCTCGACCATCGGGGATGTGTTGCGAGACACCACATTGAAGTCATTCCAGCAATTACAGGCCGAATTTGACCTACGCAAGTCACAATTCTACGCATTTCTTCAACTTCACCATGCCCTCACTCCCCGGATCCGCACTTTGCAAGCTCTCCCCGAATTCAAACACTTGGAGGGCCGCCTACTAATGGGTGACCTCGGTCTCCATAAGATCAGGCAAATATACCAGACACTGACTACATACACGCCCACCACCCTTGACGAGACTCGCCTCGCTTGGCAGGCCGACATTCCAGAACTGACTGACGACGACTGGGCCGAGGCATTTGCTAGCCCGAGGGGTGCAGCGGTCTCCATGCGCTATAGGCTCATCCAGTTCAAGTACTTACACTGAGTATACCGAGTATACTATACCAGAGTGCGGCTGTGGCGGATGGGTGTCATCCAGTCCCCTATATGTCTGAGGTGTGGTCGGGAGGAGGAAACATTCATGCACACGGTTTGGAGCTGCACGGCTCTGCAGCCCGTCTGGCGTAGGATTAGGTCATGCCTTAATGAAGTACTGGCATGGGAGCTTCCCCTCGGCCCACGACTCTCTGTTACACTCCACTGAGGATATTGGGGTAAATTGTTAAAAACAGCATCTATTGTGCCTGGCCCTTACTATCGCCAAGCGGGACATAGCACAGGGGTGGAAGGCGACATCTCCCTCAACCATGAGCAAATGGAAGACTGAACAAGATAATTGCATGGGGGCGGAGATTGCTGTCTTCGATGCCCTACAAAACATCGTAAGATTTGGACCCGGTGGGCGACATATCAAGGAATTTACCTTCCTCCTCTGCCTGATGTGGAACCCTGAGTGGCGTTCCTCGATCCCTGATATTTATTACCTCAGATTATACCACTATGGTCCATTGCAGTCTCGTTATTTTGTATACATTGAGTCCGTTGTACCATATGTCTTGATGTGGAGATCGACAGCTGTCTGCAACATGTTCATGTTGTTTCACCTGCATGTTTGGCAGGTATTGTTTTATTGACAGAAATGTGGTTATTAGAGCAAGTAACATAATTTTGCCCCTACAGGTCGCTGTAGGGCTTGTGCCCATCTCAATACAAAATAGCCCAATAAGAGTTGTTTAAAAAAAAAAAAAAAAAAAACTTGCCAACATAACGTCACATTTAATATACTTTTAAATGTTCAAGTTAATCCAAGCACCCACATAGGAGATCTCTCATTTACTGATATCTACTCAGCCAAAGGTTTAGTAATCTCCGGTTAGAAAGCACAGGTGGACAAATAAAAATTAAGAAATTAAGACCGGCCAAGCCCAAAACAATCCATTCCCTAGTATAGAAACTGCTAATTCGAACTACGTAACCATTAATCTTTCTACTCGCACTGCAGTTCATAAGAAGGAACCTACAATCCCACTTTTACTGCAGTTACTGATTAGAAGCAAAGTATCTAAGTATGTATATATTGTACGGCTACCCATCATAAAACAGTTAAATGAAGTTCTCTTCAGATACCTAAATGCCAGTGCCATATTCATTTCAATAACTCTCGCCCTCACAGGCAGACTAGTAAACTAGTCTGTCATCAGGTCACACTCATTTTACCAGTGTGGCTCAGAGTGGTGAGCAGCTGAAACCAAGTTCAGTCAGACAAGGTAGGTATACAGTCAAAATCAAAATGCATAAACGTGAAAGTCTAACTGGTTCACATAGGGTGCAGACTGAACCTTTACACTTGGCGCACATTTTTGAACTACCAGGGCACAGTTCCAACAATAAAGTGGCACAAGGTTGTAAAGAAGGAAAACACGTACATTACTACCTCAATTTACTACAATTTACTAATTTGTCATCATACAACTAAACACGAGACACAATCTGGCAAATGCATTAGGGTTATATTCACCTTCAAATAATTATTGATTCCTAAGCTCTTCATTCTGCCCGCAAACACGTTGATATCTTCTAGCTTGCTTTGTGGATGATGGAGCAAAATTCCAGTTCCTAGTCTCCAAATGAGCTGAAAAAAAACAAGAGAGCATGGGTATTCATTCCTTGTGAACTCAATCCCAAGAATGTTGGAATCACTGAGGGCGGAATTGGAAGGAATCAAAAGAGTTATTATAGACAAAAGCCTGATGTGGCTCTTCAACAATTGCTAAAGGAATACATGAAGTACATCAGCAAGAGGCCATGCAGTCACGAGCTGCCCACTGATGGGTAAAACTCTTTTTTTTTTTTTTTTGCATTGATCCAAATTTGGAGAAGAAGTTAGTTTTGTAATGACTGGCCGGAGAAGAGAGTTAACAAATAGACCAATGAGTTTAGAAAGAGCCGTGAAGACAAGCACAGCTAACTGTTGCAGAACAGTGTGCTGGCAAAGGGAAGCACTGGAACCTGGAGTTTGTTCACACTACTTTTGAGGTCTGTTAAAACTTTCAGTGGCTGGGCTAGTGTAAGATTTCCACAGTCTGAAGCGATGGAACACGGACAATGGAAGAAACCTCCAGGCCTTTGGGTAGAGACCGATCAAGGAGCAGCAACTCTTGTACTAAGGGCAGGAGGAAAGACAGAACATAATGGCACCTTCATCATTAAGGCATATAGCAGATACCCAGGCATACATTACAACCATTTGATTAGCCACATCCTAAGATTTGCCAGCAGGTGAAAGTTGGAACGAATGGAAGATGGACTAGACTTATGGAGGAGTAATGTTAAGTTACTCCCCAAAAATCGAACTGAGACCACAGAATATGCAATTCACTCCACGTATGTAGTTCGCATGGAAAACTCGAACAAAGCTGCAATGAGGAACTGAAAGCAAACATTCAATAACTTTCTAGGCCATAGGGAGGAAATGTGGGTGACCCTTAACTCAGCTTGCATTCGCCCACTTAAACTTCCACAACGAAAGGCACACAACTTCAACAAACATTTGCAAGATAATTAACAGTTTAAATAATGAGAACGAGGCGTTTACATTCTCCACATTATCTTGTTATTGCAGAGGAAGTAGACGGCTCAAAAAGAGTTTCTTTAAAAAAAATAACTTCAAGACACAGGGGAAAAGCTTCCTATCGTCCATATTTTCCTATCATTGGGTGAGGATCAGCACACACAGCACGCTGATGTCAACAGAATAAAAATGAAAGCAGTCGGAGCCATTAGGAGCCAGGGCTTTCACACTACTCGGTGCTCAGGGGGAGACACAACTCAGCCCTCGAGCACTGATCAACGGAGATGTTTCAAGCAGTACATCTCCTCAATGGTCTCCTGTTGGGGAACCAAGCAGGACTAGCCAACAGGTAGTGGCCTTGGTAGGGTGAGTGAACCCCTTGGCCCTGGGCCTATCCCTCATCTCTAAAGACCCACATTAGTGTTCTTGCACTACCCCTCTCCCCCTCCCATATACTTAGACACAAAGGAACCTTTGAAAAAACAAAAAACGGGCATTTAGCCTGACCCTCACCACCAATTGGCCCAATAGTCCTTCTACCTTCTTGCGTGCCAAAAGCAACCCTGATCCCATGGCAAGCAAAAGGAACTTTGGATAATTTTGTGGCTTATTTTGACATATGGGCTGGCTGAGAAAGGGTAAATCACTATTTCCTCTCTGTTGAACAAGTTACTTACCTTCGGTAACGATATATCTGTAAGAAACATAAGTTAGTGATAGATTCCTTACCTTAGAATGACCCCCAGGCGTCAGACAGGATCCGGAAAGTTTTCGGCAGCAGTACCCCTGCGCGTTGGAAGGTGGGTTGTGCGGCTCCGCATCCGTCATTGGCGTCGTGGTCACCAAGATGACGCTGTCAGTTCTGCACACGACTTTCCACGCCAGGAACGCAGCGACATGCAAGATACTGACCATTGGTGCATTGAAACTAGGGCTCTGAAAGGGATGACCTTAACCCTAGAAAACAGTTCGCAGAACGAGGAGGATGGATGAGGCGGTAAGGAATCTATCAATAACTAATGTTTCTTACAGTTATATCGTTACCGAAGGTAAGTAACTTGTTCATCTGAAAGAAACACGTAGTGATAGATTCCTTAGCTTAGAATAGATACCCCAGCAATACCAGTAATACCAACCACGGTGGTGGGTCTGCGAACCAAGGTTTACAAGAAAGAGCCTGGAGCTCACTGAATCTCCTAGCTGAGCCGATGGCAACCAGTAAAGCAGTCTTCAAAGTTAATAGACGTAAAGGACAGTTGTGGAGAGGCTCAAAGGGAGTGCTCATCAAATATGTGAGAACCAAGTTCAAGTCCCACTGTGGCATCACAAAAGGAATAGGAGGGAAGAGGTGAGTAATGCCTTTGAAGAATCTACTTACAACAGGGGACTTGAAAAGAGAGGGCTGATCAGGGAGCCTGAGGAAGGCTGAAATAGCAGAAAGGTAGCCCTTGATAGTGCCCAGAGCAGAGCCCTGCTGGGCCAAAGAAAGAAGGAACAAAAGTACTTCTGAAAGAGAGGCAGAAAGGGGATCCACAGCCTTTGCTGTGCACCATGCCACAAATTTGTTCCACCTGCAGGCGTATACCAACTTAGTGGAGGGTCGCCTGGCTGCCAGAATGACATCACAAACTTCAGGAGGCAAGTCGAAAGGAATCGACTGCCGCCGCTCAATCTCCACCCAAGGAGGTGGAGACTGGACAGATTCTGGTGGAGGACCGTCCCCTGCTGCTGCAACAAAAGATCCTCCCGAAGAGGCAGTCAGGTCGGGGGATTGATGGTCATACTGAGTAGGTCAGGATACCAAACTCTTCTAGCCCAGTCCGGGGCCACAAGAATGACATGGGCCTGGTCACGCCTGATCTTCTTCAGCACTCTGGGCAGAAGTGGTATAGGTGGAAAAACGTACAACAGACCGCAACTCAACTCACGACGACAAACGTCGCCTAGCAAGTGCCACCTTGGAAATTCCAACGCGCAGAACTGCTGACATTGCGCGTTCTCTTCGGTGGCGAATAGATCTAACCAAGGCTCCCCCCACTTTTGAAAGAGACCTTGCGCCACGTCCGAGTGAAGACGCCATTCGTGATCAATCATGCACCTGCGGCTGAGTTTGTCTGCCATGGCGTTCAGTGAACCTGCCAGATGTTGAACCACCAGGGAAATGCCCTGATGTTCCAGCCATGTCCAGAGGCGCAGAGCCTCCTGACATAGGGTCCATGACTCCACTCCGCCCGGGTTGTTGCAGTTCCACATGGCGGTGGTGTTGTCTGCGAACACCTGCACTACTCTCCCCTTGACAGAAGGATGGAATGCCTTCAGAAGTCAGATCGCCCGGAGCTCCAGAAGGTTGAAATGGAGCCGGGACTCTGCCGGAGACCAGAGGCCTCTGATCTCTGCCTCTCCCATGTGGCTGCCCCATCCCAGTAGGGACGCATCCGTCACCACTGTGTGTTCCGGTTGGGGAAGGGAGAGGGATCTGCCATTGACCCAATGGCAGTTTGTGAGCCACCACTGCAATTGTCGTGCAGTGCCCTACGAGATCTGGACGTACTTGGACAGGTTCCCCTGATGCTGTTCCCACTGGAACTTCAGGTCCCTCTGCAGAGCCCGCATATGCAATCTGGCATGATCGACTAGCAGGATGCAGGAGGCCATGAGGCCCAGAAGCCTCAGGGTCATCCTGACCAAAACCCAGGATAGAGGCTGAAAGATTGGAATAAGGGCCTGAATATCCTGGACTCGCCGTTCAGGAGGATAGACCCGAAACTGCACCGTATCCAGAACTGCTCCGATGTAGAGGAGCTTCTGAGAGGGAATCAGGTGCGACTTTGCCACATTGATGGAGAACCCCAGCAAATGCAGGCGGTCAGCCATAGTCTGGAGGTGGGAGACGACTGCCTGGGGCGAGCCCGCCTTCAACAGGCAGTCGTCGAGATAGGGGAAGACTGGAATCCCTGATCTGCGCAGATGAGCTGCAACCACCGCCATCACTTTCGTCAACACCCGGGGGCGCTGGTAAGGCCAAAGGGGAGCACAGTAAACTAAGTGCTCGTGGCCTACCGTAGGTAACGCAGGTGGGCCGGCAGGACCGGAATATGGAAATATGCATCCTGCAGATCCAATGCTACCATCCAGTCTCCAGGGCCGAGGGCAGACAAGACCTGAGCCAGAGTTAACATCTTGAACTTCTCCTTCCGGAGGAAGCAATTGATGTTCCGTAGGTCCAAGATAGGACGCAGGCCCTTGTCCTTCTTGGGCACCAGAAAGTAGTGAGAGTAGCAACTACGTCCTACTTCTGGCACAGGAACGCGCTCGATGGGCCCCCTGGCCAAGAGGGCCACGACTTCCTGTTGAAGAAGTGCCAAGTGATCCCCCGACATGTGGTGGTACTGGGGTGGTATGGCTGGAAGGTAGTCTCGAAGGGGAGGGTAGCCCCTTCGCACTATTTGTAAAACCCCCTGTCCTTAGTGATGGTGTGCCAGTGGGGAAGGTGATGGCTAATCCTGCCGCCCACTAGCTTTTGATGGGCCTGAAAAAACGGACTAGGAAGGTTCGGAGGCCGTGGTGGCTGGGGTGGAGGTGGACTGACCTACCCGCTGGCCCCCTGACCCACCTCGGCAGGTCCCACGTCTGCGGCCGGGCTGGGACTGTTGCTGCGCAGGCCAGTGGCTCTGAAGCGAACGTGTCAGGGTACCCCTTCCGTGGCCACAAAAGGAGTGAAAAGCAGAAGGCGGAGGAGGGCGAGTGGCCGAAAGGCCCAAGGACTTGACCATAGCCCGCGAGTCCTTAAAACACTCCAACGCACTATCTGCCTTGTTGCCGAAAAGGCAAATGCCATCAAAGGTCATGTCCATCAGAGTGTTCTGGACATCCCCAGAGAAACCTGTTGTCCTCAGCCAGGCGTGGCGGCGGAGCGCGACTGTCGTGGAAATCGCCCTGCTCAGCGAGTCGGCAGTGTCAAGGCCACAGCGGATTGTGAACTTGGCTGCATCTCTCCCTTTAGCAATAGCTTGAGAGAGCACTGTCCGAGCCTCCTCCGGACACTGAGGCAGCACTTGCGCCACCTTATCCCACACAGAGTGGGAATAACGGCCCAAGAGGCATGCGGTGTTCACAGCCCGTAGCCCTGAACTGGCGGAAGAAAAAAGCTTCTTACCGAACTGCTCCAGTTTCTTGGATTCCCTGCCCAGAGGTGCGGTAGGGAATGCGCTCTGGGATGTAGAGGCTTGGACAACAAAGCTCTCAGGGGGTGGGGTGCTGAGAAAGGAAAAGGGGGTCGCCTGGGGCTGGGCGATGGCGTTGGGCCACTTTCCTATCCACAGGAGCCCCTGTGTTGGTCCAGGACAAGGGGGCCAAAAGAACATCTGAAAGTGCATCATTAAAGGGCAGCAGTGGCTCCGCAGTGGTAGCTGCTGGCTGAAGCACTTCTGTCAGGAGGTTAGTCCTGACGGCCACTATAGGCAGTTCAAGGTGGAGGGCCTCGGCCACCCTACGCAACACCACTGAGTAACATGCACCCTCCTCCGTAGCCACTGTAGGAGGAGTTAGCATGCCAAGGTCAGGAGAGGTATCAAGACCACTGGCATCCCCCCAGCTCCTCTGCCCAGTCTGGGTCAAACTCACATTGAGCTGCGAGAGGGTCCTCAGACCCCTCTCAGTCCTCCCCTTCCTCCGAAGGCTGATGTACAGGCCGAAAATAAGGAGGCTGGACATAGGGGTAGAAAGGCCCCGTCAGAATCGGCGTCGAGCGACGCCGTTCCGGCGCCGTGTCCACATCGGGGACAACGTCATCCCGTAGCACGGGCGACATCGGAGGTGGTGCCGGTGGGGGAGATGTCGGTGGAGGTGTCACAAGGTCACACCGGCGTCGACTGGGATCCACGCCTGGATCCAAGGGGGCCCTGTGGCGCCGGGGCCGGAGCAGACAGCGAAGCCGGAGCTGCCAACAGTAAAGGGCGAGGACCTCCAGTTGGGCCCGCGGGGCCCGAAGCTGCACTGGCGGGCCCGACTGCCCAAAGAGGCGAGCCATGGCTGACAGAAATTTCTGCAGCTGGGCTGGAGTCACCAACGGACCTGGGAAGGGCGGGTAGGCCGACGGCGACTGCGTAGGCTCAGCCGGAGCCGTAGGGGGAGGCACCACCCGCACCCTCAGCCGCGACGGGCAAGGGGAAACCGTCGGGCGAGCGATGGCGCTTCTTCGACTTCATGATGCTTCGCCTTACCTGACCCAGAGTGCGAAGACTTCGATCCCGACGAACGATGTTGGTGGCTCCGTGACCGGTCCCTTGACCTCCCACGGGACCGGGACCTTGAGCGGCGCAGAGCCGACTGCCGGACTTGAAGCAACTTTCGGGACCGCTCCCGCAAAGTCTTCGGCGCCATGGCCCGGCAGTCGGGGCACGACTTGGGGTCGTGGTCACGCCCCAGGTAGTAGAGACACACGCGGTCCGGATCCGTCACCGACATCATGCAATGACAGTCCCCGCAAGACTTGAAGCCGGGCATCCCTACAGCACCAGGAGTCGATCGACTCGAAAAATAAAGACAAAAAGGCCTCGAAAAACTCAGTCAAAAAGTGACTGGGGGTACCGCTCTCTCCGGATCTGCGCTTGCTGGCGCGGAAAAATAAAGAACTGACGTCAGCATGCGAGGGCGGCATCTAAATAGCTGCAGCGACGTCATCTCGGAGACCACTACGCCAACGGCGGACACGGAGCCGCACAACGCCACCTTCCGACGCCCAGGGGTACTGTGGACGAAAACTTTCCGAATCCACTCTGACGCCTGGGGGTAATTCTAAGGTAAGGAATCTATCACTACGTGTTTCTTTCAGATACCGTGGTTAATGGATGTAATATTAAGGCTCTAGTTCAGCAGGCAAACAGGAAACTCTACCAAACCTGGGTATTTCTGAAAATCTTGAGGCCCAGGGGAATCCACGGTGGTGTGGCTTCTGTGGATCTCATTATGTTGTCCTACCCAGAATGCCCTGCAAATGTGATTGTATGGGGAAAAACAACAAGAAAATGTTTCCTATATTTGTTTGACAGAAATCTCAAGCACTTCCAGCCAATGGTGAAAGTCTTACCCCTCTGCAATCTCATACTTCTCCAGATTGAAAACAGTGCCTCTTGTATGTGGATGGAATTAAGTACCATGGTTGGAACCAGTGCTTAATTTGTAAAAAGATTATTGCCAGGACCCTCGCCAGGAGGCCACTGCAGCTTGCACCACCCACAGTCCCAGTCAGTACTGCCAATGACAGTACCAACACAACCACCAACAACCACACTCCTACAAGTGTGACAATTCATACTATTACATGCCCCCAAAACTATAAGAATGACTAAGGCAGCAGGTATTAGTAATTTTTGATGTATATTGTATTAATGTACCACTATTGTGTTCATTTCTATTTATTTATTTTATTTGTAGGGTTCACAAATCATCCCAGAGGTGATCTCTTGCCGCTGTGATCGCCAAAGCAGTTCGCAATGCGATACAAAGATTAGCGATTAGGAGCGCTAGGTGGTGCCGGACCAGCATGGCCGCTTCGCGGTAAAGCTCCGGACGCCGGACCCCGAAAATCCTCCCTGATCCGCACTGAGCTGCCCTGGCAGATTCCTTCTGGGCACCCTGGGGTGCGCACCTGCCCTCGACCCAGGACTCTAATTTGGGGCGATTCTGCCCGCCCGGAGCACAGCCTGACGACTCGGAGGCGGGCCGGTGGGAGGAGGCAGCGATCCCGGTGCTGAAACCCGGGCGGGCTGCCACTCGAGCCCGCGGCGCCCTCAAGGTATTCGGGCCCGGGGACGCCTGCGGCCTAGAAGAGGTGTTTCTGCTGCCGATGCGGGGCCCCCCCCCGCAAGAAGAAAGGTGTTCCCGCTGGGTGTCTGCCTGCGGTGCTGTGGGGGTGCGGAGCTGGCCCCGGAGGGCCGAATTGCGCTGGAAGACGGACGGTGAGTGCGGCGCTGGGGAGGCGCACCAGCGAGGCTGCCAGAGCTGTCGCGGAGAACTGGGAGCGGTAGGGAGACCCCCCCCTTCGGGCCGGGGGTCGACGGTCGGGGGCCGGCTCCCCTCCTCCCCCCGCCTACGTTGCTGCTTCCGAACCTAGTTCCCTGCTGCCTACTGGGGGCATTTGAGTGGCACGGAGCCACCTTGATGATCGGGCTGGCGGTCGGGGTGTATGCGGCTTCCTTCCCCCCCTCCCCGCCCCCCCTCTCCTCGGCTACGGGACCTACATTGTCGGGGGTGAAGATATCAAGATCCCTGGAGGGGGAAAATCGGAACTGAACTTGGCGCCCGCGGCCTCTGGCTGAGCGCAGGCCTTGGTGGTGGGGGACCCACCGGGAGGGGTCTGAGACGAGGACGAACGCACTCGCCTGTGTCCCGAGGTCCTTCTTGGAGTGCGTGAGCGTCTGTATGGGATGATTGGGCCCCATGCCTTCAATGGGGGCTGTGAAGATCTAGCCTCGGCTGTGTTGTACGGCGGGAGGCGGCGCACCACCCTGGATACCGGCGGGCTGCGGATCGGTGGCGGACCCTGAGGGGTAATCGGCTGCCATATCGGGCAGCGTGCAGAGAAGTGACCTGCGGTACTTGCGGCAATTGTCCCTCCAGGCGGGCGTGGTGCCCTGACCGTGCGTCCTCCCGCTACCGTCCGCATCCCCGGCCCTCGTGAAGTCACCGGAGGCTGCCCGCGTTGCTTACTGGCCGGCTTTGACGTCCACCATTGACCGAGGTGCGGCCACCATGGATAAGGACAGGGCTTCCAGGCCGACACCCGCAGCCACCCAAACCAAGATGGACCAATTCACGACCTCCGTGAAAGGGACGGGCCCTACCGAAGAGGCGGCTTCGGCCCCTAACACGTACCGGGCTGCCATTTTGCAGGCCATCAATGCGTCCCGCTCCTCCCTGGAGGGTATGGTGGGGGAGGTCAGGGTCGATGTTGCCCTTCTCAGGCAGGACTTGCGTAACGCCACCGCCCGCATCTCTGAAGCCGAATCGAGAATATCAACAGCCGAGGACAATATCCGCCAGCTGCAGGACCAAGTGCAAGAACTGACCACCCACTCTAAGGAACTGCACCGCCGGGCCGAGGATGCAGAAAACCGAGCCCGGCGTAGTAATCTCCGCCTGGTGGGATTCCCGGAGGGGGCTGAGTCGGGCCGTGCCGATGACTTTCTGGAGCGCTGGTTTAAGTCCTGGATGCCGGCGACAGCCTGTCAGCCTGGTTTGTGGTGGAGAGGGCCCATCGTTCCTTGGCTCCCAGGCCTCCGGGAGCGCCCCCCCCCCCGTCTCTTCATCTTAAACATCCTTAATTTCAGGGACAGAGATGCGATCTCACTTATCAAAATCATACTATAATGATTTTGCCTGACTACACCCGGGAGGTCCAAGAGCTAAGGCGATCCTACACGGAGGTGAAGCAGAAGATGCAAGCTCTGGGCCTCCAATACCAACTTCAGTTCCCGGCCCGCCTCCGAGTCATTTTCCAACACAAGGCAATATTCTTTGACACGCCACGAGCAGCCTGGACCTGGCTAACGGAGGAACGCCCCTTGCATCGATCTGGACAAGGATCACCGGCGGGCGGACGAGGGGGGCGGGAAGTGCCCCGGCTGTCAAGAACCCGTCGACGGCGACGCACACTGCCCCGGAGGCGCGCAGAGGGTGAGGTGATCGTCACACGCTCCATGGGACGGCCACGCCGGGCGTCTGGGGCCTCATCTGCCTCCTCAGCTGCTCATACCAGCCCCGCCGCTACCGGGCGGCAGGCCGAGTCCCCCCTGCGGGCGGATTCCGCAGCTCAGCCAGACGCACAAATGGACCTCTCGGACCTCTCACGCAGTCCTGTCATTTGATTTCCCTTTATTGTATGTGGTTTTGTCGGGGGGGGTGGGATTTGCTTACCAGGCTGACAGGGCTAGAAACTGGGCCTCAGTGATCCACTACACTCGCAGCTCTCGGCCAGGGCAGGTGAATTAGTCTTGCTCCGATCTACTGGGGGGTCCACTATGTGCTCAGGCCCGAGCGTTTTAGCTTGGTTTTTGTTACACATCGTTAGGGCGACAGATGCTTCTGTTTTCTAAGTATAGGTTTGGGGGGTGGGGGGGGGTCGGGGTTGGTTTGGGGTTGTTTTTCCTTCTAGGAGGGATTTTGTTGGTGGAGGGTAAACTCCTTATTGTTGTTGTTCCAAGGCATCATGACACCTTTGATCTGATCTCCTGTCCGCTTTCCCGATGTCTCTCCCTCCGAGGAGACCACGCGCCTGCGCCCCCCTCAGATCCGGTGTGGGTGCCGTGCCCAACGGGCGGACCCTATCTCTGCGTGCTCCCCGGCCCTCCTGGCGTTTGACTCCGGGGTCACCCGCTCCTCGCAAGGGATGTGTCTCTCACAATGGCATCTGCTTCCACGGCATGCTAGGGCAATGTCGTATTTTGCTCCATGCTCCTGGATCGCTCCTCTTATGGAGTATCTTGCGGACGGAGGGACGCGGCCCTGCCACTCTGGAAGGCGAGATCTCTTGTTCGGCGTGCCCCCGAATACAACTATGGCTGACACACCCATTCCTAAGGCCGCCATGCGCGTATTGTCCTGGAATGTAAATGGTCTTTTGGACCGTTTCAAACGCATGGCAGTCCTCAAATATGCACAGCGTATGGAGGTCGACGTGCTCCTCCTTCAGGAGACTCACCTTGTTGGCAATAAATGTCCCTTTCTCGCCCGGTACGGGTACGATAGGGTGTGGCACTCAGGTTTTGCTAGGGGCTCCCGGGGGGGTGGCTATCCTGATCAGACTGTCCTTTCCCTTTGTACTGGCCCAGGTGCATTTAGACTCCCAGGGAATGGCCGTTGCAGTTTGTGGCACTCTCGAGGGTCGACCACTTTCCTTGCTTTCCCTCTATGCGGCGCCGTCCCTGTTGCAGACTGCCCTTTCCTACACCGCGGATCTACTTCCAGCACTTCCAGCGGGCTCGCTCTAGGGGGGGACTTTAACGCTGTTTACACGCCCCGTCTGGACTCGACAGGCTCGATCTCTCCCGCCAGAGCCGCTCGCGCAAAGCAGCTGTCGAGCTGGGCCGAAGCCCAGGGCCTGTGCGATGTCTGGAGGGTTTGGCACCCACATGCTCGCCAGTATACCCACACCTCGGCGGCACACCATTCACACGCCCGGATTGACCTAATTTTCGTCCCGTCCACCGAGTGCGCAGGTGTTCAAGATGCCCGCATTCTTCCGAGAGGCCTTTTGCACCACTCGCCAGTGCTCCTCGCTCTTAGCCCGCCTCCCTTCTCAGCTCGCCCGATGTGGCGTCTGAATGCTTGGTTCCTTCAAGACAAGGACTTTCGGAAAAAGGTGGGAGAGGAAATTACTAATTATTACCTTCATAATGTAGGTTCTGTCTCTTCCTCAGCCACCCTTTGGGAGGCCGGCAAGGCGACTATTAGGGGGGCTGCGAAGGGACACGTGCAACAGCAGCGCCAAAGACAAATCCAGCAGCTAACGGCTTGCGAAGCACAGGCCTTGGAACTTGAGCGGGACCAGGAGGCGTTGAAGGACGTCACGCGGGCGCGGCGGCTGGCCTTTCTGCGGGACGAGATACGCATGCACTCTATGGAGGCGGCGAAGACTCTTTGGCGCTCCTCGGTGGCCCGGGTTTACGGGTGGGGGGACAAGAACAGTACGCTTCTCCATCGGCTGGCCACCTACCCCCGGGCAAGCCGGATTATTCCTGCCATTGTGGACTCCACAGGCGAGACCCACACAGTCTCCGTAGCAGTGGCACAGACCTTTGCGGAGTACTACTCCCAACTATATCAGGCTCGGGCGCCGGGGATCTCCCTTGCGGAGATGATGGGGGCGACCACGGCGGACCTTGGGCAACTGGGACGGGAGGCTTGTGAGACCCTTGATTTGCCCATCACGCTGCAAGAAATTGATGAAGCGATCAGTCACCTGGCGTCCGGGAAGACCCCGGGACCAGACGGCTTCCCACAGGAATATTATGCCCACTACCGTGAGGCCCTTGCCCCGAGGCTTCTGGATCTCTATGCTGAGGTGGTGGAGAAGGGTTCGTTCCCGCCAGAAACGGATATGGCCACAATAGTCGTCCTTCCCAAAACGCAATCCCCATCACAGTCCTGCTCGGATTATCGGCCGATATCTCTCATCAATACCGAGCTTAAGATATACGCTACCATCCTTGCGCAACGGCTGTGCCCGCATCTTGTCTCACTGGTCCACCCGGACCAATGTGGATTTATGCCGGACCGAGGGACCAGACACTGCTTGCGGCGCCTGCATCTCGCCCTGGCCCACCGGGAGCGCCTTTCTCCTTATCTGGCCCTTCTGCTGGTCGATTTTGAAAAGGCCTTTGATTCGGTGGGGTGGGACTATATCGGAGAGATCCTGGAGCAAATGGGTTTTGGCCCCCAGTTTCGCGCCATGGTCCGCGTCCTGTATGCGGATCCACGAGCCAGAGTGTTGGTGAATGGGGCTCTATCCCGCCCGTTTTCCATAGAACGGGGGACGCGGCAGGGTTGCCCACTCTCGCCCCTCCTCTTCGTCCTGGCAATGGAGCCCCTGGCGGTGCTGATCCGTTCGGACCCTACTCTCCGTGTGTGGGATTGGCCGGGTATGGTCCCTGATAAGATTGCTCTGTACGCGGACGATGTCCTTCTCTATCTCTAGGATCCGGCTGTTTCGGGTCCCCGTGTTCGCCAGATTCTTCGCCGGTTCGGTCAGGCATTTGGTCTCCACCTAAACCCCAGGAAATCTGCCCTGGTCCCGTTGCACCCGTCTAGGGAGTGTTTCGACTGGCAGTCTGATATTCCCCTCCGGAGACTCTCCTTTAAGTATTTAGGGATCTGGATCACCCTTCTTCCGGAGCTCTGCTGGGCTCTCAATGTGGCCCCCGTGGTCAATAAGACCAGATCAGACATGGTAAAGTGGCAGTCGCTCCCACTGAATCCATTGGGGAGGATTGCACTTTATAAGATGATGATCCTCCCCAAGTTCCTATACATGCTACAGAACACGCCCTGCTCCTTCTCCCGCTCTTGGTTCCGGGACTTGGACAAAATTGCGACTAAATTCCTTTGGGGTGGCGGTAGGCCCCGTCTAGCCCTGGACCTATGCCGGATTCCTTCATATGATGGAGGCCTGAGCATGACTAATCTTTACTTGTATTATCTTGCCACTCGGCTTCTGGTGGTTCATGATTGGTTCTCAGGCGGGTGGGACGATCCGGCCTATAGGCTAGAGGTGCAGCTCACTGGGTTCTCTTCTATTCAGAACATGCTCTACGGGGCGGCGAACCCCTGTCGCTCCCGGATGTTATGCGGTCCCCCTTTCTGGCATGGCGCGCCGCCTTACGGCACACCCGCTGGTCGAGGACGCTGACCCTAGTTACACCACTTTGGCATGGTACATGGCTGCGGGAGGTAACGGGGCTTGCAGGATTTCAAGCATGGGATCTTCTGGGAATCTCTCGTTTGGGTGACGTGTGGCGGGGGAGCACAGAAACAGTTCTCCTTACACCCTTCGCAATTCTATAAATATCTCCAACTGCGCCATGCGGTCCAATCTCACGTCCCTCTAGACTCACGGATTCCCGACCATAGCCCGCCTGAGGCTCAGGTGATGCTGGGGTGTCTTGGGAGGGGAGGAATCTCCCGCATTTATCGGTCCCTGGTCAATAACACCCCGGTGGATTGGGACAGACTGAGGCAGTGGTGGGAGACCTGGGTGGGACCATTGGACGAAGCTGATTGGAGGGACGCCCTTATGGCACCCAGGACGATTACC
Organism: Triturus cristatus; assembly: GCF_964204655.1. Classification (NCBI taxonomy): domain Eukaryota; kingdom Metazoa; phylum Chordata; class Amphibia; order Caudata; family Salamandridae; genus Triturus; species Triturus cristatus. The sequence goes on from NC_140589.1 coordinate 1,734,582,038, forward strand.
ACTTCGGCTAGACTGCGGCTCATCCAGCTCTATTACCTCCATGCCGCCTATCTGACCCCGGAACGCCTATATCGCACGGGCCTTTCTCCGGACGCGCCATGCGCCCGCTGTGGGGTAGATCCGGCGGACTTCTTCCATATGGTCTGGACGTGCCCGCGCCTGGGGAACTATTGGACCGAGATTGAAATTGAATTAACTGAGGTCCTGGGATGGGAGGTTCCCCATGACCCTAAGTTGGCTTTACTGGGAATAACGGATGGGTTGGATGGATCCCGCAATGAAAAATATTTCCTAACTACTACTCTGGTGGTGGCTAAAAGAGATATCGCAGCCGCCTGGAAGCAGACTGACCCACCCAAAGGTGCTAAATGGAGAATAGGTGTGGACTGGTGCGCCGCACAGGAACGGACGTTGTATACTGCTCGGGGTTGCCCCTAAAAGTTTCACAGAGTGTGGGGGAAATGGCTAGGAGGCCTGTTCTAGGGGGGGGGGGGGGGGGAGTGCGGGTGACGGGGGCGGGAGGTTGGGGGAGGGGGGACGGGGGTCTTGCTACGGATTGTTACTGATTCCATGATATGTCGTTTTGATGCCAATTCAATCTGTTTGTTGTATATGCTTTCTGATTCTTGTTCTTCTCAAGAAAATAAAAATTTGCTTATAAAAAAAAAAAAGATTAGCGATTAAACAGCCATGTCTTCAGAATTTCTTGAAAATAATTAGATCTGGGCAACAACGGATGGACAAGGGTAGCTGATTCCAGTGATTTGGAGCTAGGAAAGAAAAGGAACGGCCCCGAATCTGGCTGTATGGATATGTTTGGGACATAACAGTAGTAGTTCACCAGATTTAAGTTGGCGTACTGAGAAATAAGGCCGTAGTTTATTTTTCAGGTAGCATGGTCCCCTTCCGTGCAGGGTTTTAAAAACCAGACACAAAAGTTTGAACAGTGCAAGCTTTTTTATAGGCAACCAGTGAAAGGAGCGCAGTAAAGGTTTGGATGTGGATCGTGGGGGAAGATTACAGATAAGGTGCGTAGCTGTATTCTGCACCATGTGAAGCCTGGAAAACAGGCCTTCGTTCATTGCAATATCAAAAAAGAAGATTTCCTTTGGACTACTCTAAGAATAACTTTTACTACTCACCACATCCTCAGACGCTCACAATAGTCACGCAACCTCAAAACCACTGATCATTCACCATACACACAAAGGGAGTATAATAGTAAGCCCAACGTCAAAATACTAAATTGTAAAAATAGATCTATTTATTAATAATTATATTAAAAAAAATACAAAAACAATACGAATTACTTCTTAGGTTAAAAACAGCCTAATTACTTTTTTTTTTTTTTAACTTTGTTTATCGTGACATAGTGGAAAAATTCACATCCGTTGTTCTTAGTGTTATCTGCAACAAGACTAACACAAGGTCTATAAACAATTCATGGGAATATTGCACAATAAACAAACAATACAATCTAACAGGGACAGAACACACAAAAGACGACACACTTTGTCATAAACAAAGCACACATCTGTGGTAAAACAATAGTAGGCACTAGAACCCGATACTACAAAATTGATTAGTAGTCTGTGGTTCAATGAATTTATTGAACCCTATTCCTTTGGTTCTAAGGGGTCCCTCTCATTTTCCTTACACTTCGTTCATTCGAACCATTAGGGAATTTTCATAGTCTAGGCAGCTCGCTATCAGCGCCTGGATCAGGGTCTTCCTGGCATGCAAAGAGGCCCACTGAAAAGCCTTCCTAAGCATGGGCAGCAGGCCGAAACCAGTTCCAGAAATGGTTTGAACGTGTTCATTCACAGAAAGATTATTGTAAGACACCCAGATCTTTGACAATTATTTTTGGTATTGTAAGTGATCCAAGTTCGGGTGGCCACCAGTCTGCAGATCAAACTGATTGAACCTTCCCAAATAGTAGCACCTCCGTCTTACTGGTGTTAAGCTGAAGGAAGTTGGCAGTCATTCATGAGGCAATCTTTAACATACAGTCTTTAAATTTGACTCTGGCGAGTGCTGAATTAGAATCCATGGTGACGACAAGTTGCGTGTCCTCAGCATATGAGATTGTCTAAAAACCACACAACCTGATAAGCTTAGCCTGGGGAGACACGTAGATATGAAAATGGGTGTGACTCAAGATTGATCCCTTTGGCACCCCTTTGTCCAGGACCGTGGATTTTGAAAGGTAAGGGCCATCTGTACTGAGTGGGTGCATTCTGAAAAACAATTTCCACCCATTACAGGGCTTTTCCAGTGATACCAACGTCCCCCAATCTTTGAGCTAGAATTTGATGGGCGATGGCATCGAAAGCCGCTGATAGATCAAGAAGAATTAGCATGGCTGAAGTCCCCTTGTCTAAAGCGAATTTGATTGTGTCAGTAACCTCCATTAAAGCGTACTCTGTGCTAGAAGAGTACATTTCAGGGCTTTACCGCTGATACCAATCTCCCCCAATATTTGAACTAGAATTTGATGGGAGATGGTATAGAAAGCTGCTGATAAATCAAGGAGAATTAGCATGGCTGAAGTCCCCATGTCTAAAGCAAGTTTGATTGCATCAGTAACCTCCATTAAAGTGGACTCTGTGCTATAAGAGGCACGGAAGCCTGACTGAGAGGCTAAATTAGACAAACACGTGGCAGAATGTTATAAGGGCCGGTATTGGCAATTAAGTGCAGGTGCCAAGCACCGGAAACCACTGGCTCAAATTAAGCACTGGTTGGAACTGTAACCTTCATCACTTACAAAACATTGACTTCACAAGATCCAAGTTTTAACCAGTTCCTGTCGTGGGTGTTACGCCCAGCCATACAAATGCTTCCTTTTAGTAGAAGATGTGTGGTTGCACAGAACAGTAGAACATTTGTTTTTTAACAAACTAAATTCTCTCGACGTTTAACTTCTAAATGTAAGCAAGTGCACAAGAATGAAGACAATTTGCAAAATACCCTCTAACTCACATTGCAGAATGAGTATCTCCATATTAAGAGTTGAACAAATAACCACTTTCTTTAGTATATTTAGCACGTTCCAAAAATGTATACATTTGCTGGATACACATTGCTCCTTCATTAGATTTTGCCAAATTAATAGATACATAGTGGATTAACAATAACAAATTACTATAACCTGCAGTTCATTTGTTTGCTCTCTCATGTTCTTGCTAAACCAAAAAAATACTACACATCCGTGCAACCAGAACAGTTTTACAGATGTAGTATTACTTTTGTAAATTGGCCCATCAGGACTAAACAATTTCAGACAAAACCGTTGTCAACTATTTCTATTTTTTACCTAGATATTTTCATGGAATTTCAATTCAATTCAATAATAACTTTATTTCGGCCACTTTGACCTTAAAAGCACATGTAAAATAACATACAATTCATTTACTTTAAAATCAAGATAGATAAAAAAAAGAAAAAACAAGATTGGATACATACAATATAAGCAATTGGTTAAAACATACCCAGGTATGACCTGGAGCAGTATAGAATATAGTGCAATCTATGGTAGCTGCTCAATAAGTAGGAGGTCTATTCATGTAGGTCGCTATATCAATCACAGATGGGAATAGTATTAACGATTCAAACTGCATGTGCAATATATGTGAACAGGTCACCAGTCCAAATTTGAGAAGTCAGAGCTTTATCTTCGCCGCTAAAAGTGGTCAATTCTCAGAAACAACAAGCCAGTAGAACAATACATTTGGAATATAAATAAGCTACATCATTAAAATCGTTCTCAATTGGACAATAAAACAGGTAACCCCTTTAAAATTCCTTCATTTGGCGACTATTGTAAAAGAATATAGATCTTATTTATTGGGTTGGTTTTAAAAATACTCTGCGAGTGCACCACATAAAGAATAAAAAGCCTGCTCCCGAGTATACTATAGGGAGGCTAGTATCTTGTTTCAGTATCCTAAAAGCCTCAGAACAGCACCTTGTACCTAGGTTTCCTCATATCTGGACCAGCCACCGTTTTCTCGCTTTGTGGTATCCGGGGCAACAATAGAACACATGGAAATCTGATTCTGTGGCACAGTCACAGGCTGGACACCCCAGAGTTTGCAAACCCGCCCATTTATTTGTAAAGGAGCAGAGTGGCAAGACCCCGTATCTAAACTGCAGATAGACCTTTCTGGCAGTTGCCGGCTTGATGTCGTTCAGTGCCAGCTCTAAGCTATACCAGTCCTTAGTTTCTAAGAAAACTGCAGTTACCTTACCTACTAAAGGATTGCTCTGGAGTTGTGCCAATTTAAACTCCCAATAGCAGTCCTTTAGCTCTTTCCTGGACACTGTGGCACATGCCTCTTCTGGGTCAACCCAGAGATTGCGCCATCCCAGATTCTCTGAAATGTGTCGAATGTAAGAGAGTCAGGGTAATTTTCCCGCCCCCGGTAGACTCATCACCTCTATTAGTTCATCCCTGTATTCTAAGAGTTCTGGGGTAACCCACAGAATGAAAGGGGTCTAAGATTAACTACTTCAGCGATAGCCCTTACCCCCAGGTCCAATCGGAGCGGCGTGAGTGGGGTGCTCCGTGGGAGGCCAAACAGTTGCCTGAGAAAGGTGTTTTCTGTCTGTGTGAGACTCTCAGAACTGCGATGACCCCATATTTCTGTTTCATACACCGCCGCTCCCCTGGCTTGAACCTTGTATATTTCTATTGCTGGGCTCACAGGTTTATGGCTGGATTTTCGAAAAACCTTTGCTAAGCCCCCTGATGTTTGTGCCAGTTTCAAAGTTGATTTTGTAATTTGGGCCCCCCAGTCCATTGTTTCTGTGATAGTTATGCCGAGATAATCAAAATCAGATACTCTCTCTACGGGTTTACCATTTAAGCTTGGATTTGGTTGGGTACTTTTGGCTGAGTTAAACGCCATGAATTTCGTTTTTTGGGGGTTAATCTCAAGCCCTCTTTCTCTGCAAAACGCATCAAATCTATTAGTACCCTCTGTATCCCCATGGGCGATTTTGATAATAATAGGGTATCATCGGCAAACATCATGGCTGGAATTTTGCGTGATACCAACTTAGGGACGTCCAGATCTTTCTCACTGAGTAAAAAATCAACTAGCCCGTTTATAAATAGACTGAAAAGAGTCGGGGCGAGGACACATCCCTGGCAGACACCTCTACTTACGGGAACGGGGGCCATGAGTTTTCCTTCCTTGCCAAATCTAATTTAATTTGGGCATAGTTTCCCTCAATGGATTTTCATTTCAAGGACTAGTTTCTTTGGAAAAATAATGAGTGATCAACACAAATAACCAACTGCGGAAATTCCGAATTTTCTTTCCTTTTCAGAAATGTTTAGCTTTCTTGACTCGCCCATGAATTTCACACTTGTTTCCATCAAAAACGGCAAATAAGTAGAAAGCACAAACAATAATAATGATCAACTACCACTTAGAAATATGCATAAACTGTGAGGAAAATAAATATTTTTTCACAAATCCGCATGGTCTTGAAAGCTGGAACGAGGGTGATCTTAGCACAGGTAACCTTTTTTGATACCACATTTAGAAAAAACAAAACACGCACACACTTACTTGCACAACACTAGCCCTCATTTTCCCCCAAAAAGTTCAACATTGCTACAATATTTTCTCTACTCCCTACAGGGGAATCCACAACCCTGGATACCTTTAGAGTCCCTAATATCTAAGGGGTAAAAGAACGCAGATTTGAACTTCAAAGTGTCTCAAACATAGAAAAAGGGCTCAGAACTGGAGGGAGAAAGCCTCAACAGTTAAGGGACAAAAGGAATAAAAGTATAAAAAAAGAACACATGCCACCCCCAAAATGTGATGGAATGTGTAAGCTATAAAAAAAAAAATTATGCATACCACTGGACAGCTATCTTGCAATGGTATTTTACATGACATATTTTTTTAGAATTTGAATAAGGCTGCAACGTTTAGAAGCAATATCTTGGTCATCTTGGATTAGTAAAACAAGGACGCGCAATTCAATTCCTAGAAAGTTGCTCTGTAAACATCACGTTGTGGACTTTTGGAATTGCAAAATAATTAATTATAGTGGGCAATACAATTTCAAGTTGGCCATGGGTTTAGAAGCATTGGCCGAGCAGAATGCTGCACAATACAGATTACATTGCTACAGGAGGTCAAATATCACTGTTAGAGAAGCTGCAGGATGTTCTTAACCCCTTCCATGCTGCGCAAATTCCGCCGCTGTGCTGACGGTTTGTTGCGCGGGCGTGGTCATGACGGAACGGTTCCGTCATGAGCACAGCTCAACCGTGGCTCATGACGGAACCGTTCCGTCATGAGCACCGAAGGGGTTAAAATATAATAAAAAGCAGGAAGAAACAAATGAAAGGGGGAAATGGAAAACCCTGGAAGTGAAGCACATTAATTTTCAGATAAATGTGCGCATGTGATTAGGCATTATGTCGTCAATCACAGACCAATAAAGTCAATGAGCGAGGCAGGCTGACCCATACTGCGCCAAGCTGTTTACTTTCATTGGCAGAAGTAGATGTGGTAATGACACTCGAACAGACCACTAGAAGACTAGGGCTGATCAAAAGTTCCTTCGTATAAGCATGTGTATGTATTTTTTTTTTTAGGAATTTGTGTGTTTTTAAGACTATGGCAGGCTGCTAAGCCGGTCATTCCCTACTAACAGACTATAAGTGAAGCCTACAACCTTTGGAATAGTGTTTCATAATCAACATATCAGACCTATGGCATCTGAAAAAACTTTTTCCCAATGAACCAATGGGGCTTCTAGCCTTCATCATTAGCTTGCCACCATAACTAACTCTGGTCTATTGTATTTCACAAAGGCTTTCCCACAAGACAATCAAATATTTAAACATGAGTCCACCTCCAGTCCTTGTGGTCAACACATTGTTCAGCAAATCTCAAAGTCTCCGATTCGGTCGAGGGGTCTCTCTCAGCTGATAGGGGTGACCACACTAAGATGCCCCCTTACTCCTCGTCTCTCACTTCCTCACTTAGCTTCATCTCTTCTTCATTTCCTTGAAGCCCCAAATCCGTCTCTTCACAGGTCGGCAGAGGTGCTTCCATCTCCTCGTTCCCTTTTAGGGGCTCCTGTGATAGAGTCTCTTGCGACCCACTACTTACGGACTCCTGTTGCAACATGTCTTTTTTTAAACCACGATATATTCCTTGACAATTGTCAATCTCCTCTTCTTGCCGTGACTATTGTTCCTTTCATTCCGACAACATCCCAGATCTCCCTTTCAAACAGGGTTCTGAACTTTGTTCCTGAATGTCCGTTTCTCACAACCTACTTAAAAGAGAGAGAGAGTGGCCCCACAACCCAAGAGCCAGGGTACCATATACAATAAATGTATCAAAAAAACAATTTCTCTTGGATGACTTCACATAATCGATTATATCTCACACTCATTCACTCATGCGAACCATTAAGACAGGGCCCAAAAATAGATTATAAACACATTTTTATATACATCAGAGCACGTTTATTAAAAAACAATTATACTCATGTAAAACGCAATTCATAGGCACAATAATATTCAAAGGTTAAAAACAATCCAAAAGTTGATATCAGATTCATGAGAAAGCAATCCAACAAACATTAAAATGAGAGACAATCCAAGTGACAAACATATCATAAACATGTTAATTCGATTGAATCAATATTATCCAAGTCTGTAAATTCTGTTGTATCTAGACTTCACCATTCCTCAAATTTAACAGTAAAGAGAGAAGTATCAACACGTTTCGTGTGGACAATGTATTGTTAAGCCACCTTCTTCAGGACTCACAATTTTAATGTCCCTCTCAAGAATAAAATAATATAGTGTATGCCTGCATTAAAACAAAATAAATACAACTTTTTTATATAATACATTGTGCAAAGTCTTTTAAAACAAAGTATATACTATTCTCACAATAGTTACCCAGACATTTCCACAACCACCAGATCTCCCGCACTGAGTTTCACCTTCCTCGCTCTTCGGTGTTGGCTGGCTCAATCATCATTCCTCTTCCTCTTGGCTTGAACCATGTCTCCCTCCATCGTTCCCAACACCCACTGTTCACTCACCGGAACAACATCTCTCACTGTTATCAGGAGCTCACTCGGTGAGCACTCAGTCATGCTATGGTGTGTCTGCCGATACGCCCTTAGGAACTGATGCAAACCTCCTTCTAGCTCGACCTGCTGGTCCATGCCAATCCTCAGTGTCTTATTTAGAGTTTGCATGAATCTTTTGATCTCCCCATTAGCTTGAGGCCACTGGGGAGTCACTCTTCTGTGCTTGATGTTGCGATGGTGCTAGAACTCTCGAATCTCCATCCCCTGGAATCGCGGCCGTTGTCCGATCGGATCTCTTCCAGCAGCCCTAGCGTGGCAAAGGCCTTCCCAATTACTGGTTTGATGCATTCGAAAGTCGTTGAGGACACTAATTCCACTATCAGAAACTTCGAATGGCTGTCCATCATTACCAACGTTGCACACCCATCAGGGAATTTTCCAAAATCCATGCTTATGGCTGAACAGGGTCGGATGCTGGCCGTTTCCGTTATCACTGGAGGCACGGGAGGTTCACCTACCATTATCTGGGAGGAGTGGCACCCTCTCACAATCTTCTCAATCATCCTTTCGACCCCCGGGAACCACACTTTGGATCGCAACCTCGCCTTTGTTTTAGCTATTCCTTGGTGTCCTTGGTGTGCCAATTCCGCGGTCATTCTCCATACCTTCTGGGGTACCACGATCTGCACTCCTCTCAACACCAATCCTTCATTTTCACTGAGCTCATCCCTGCATCTCCACAAACTCGTTCTCGCCTCTCTCTCTTCGTCCGTCAGTCTCTTCACTCCGTCCAGGAAGTTCTTCCAGTTATGTCCATGCAACGCCGCCTTGACGGCCGTTAAATAGCGATCCTCTTTGGTGGTCTCCACCAATTCAGCCAACAACAGCCCCCTCGGGCAAGCCAGTTCTGTTATTAGTTTCACAAAGCTGTCCGCTCCTCCATCCACCTCCCGCTGACATTGAGGGTCCGTGCCATGGAGTGCTGCAACAGATAGTCGGCTTGATTGTTTACTCCCTGCCAATAGACCACATCGAAGTCGTATTGCTGGAGCAGGACAGCCCATCTTTCAGTCCTCGGGGGCCCATTCTTAGCTGTTCCTCCAAACAGCGGCACCAGCGGCTTGTGTTCAGTGACCACGTGAAACCTATGCCCACAGAGGTAGATATCGAAGTGTTGGCATGCCCATCTGATCGCTAACGCTTTTCTTTCAACCAGTGCATATCTTGTTGACACAGTTGTCAGTGCTTTGCTCGCATAAGTATTGGGCACCCATTCTTGTTCCGATTGTTGCAGGAGTACGTCCCCTAGTCCAACGGGACTGGCATCCACTATGAGCTCCGTGGGGCTCCCCGGCTTGAAGTAAGCAACTGTTGCTCCTTTCAGGAGCACACTTTTCACCTCTTGAAAGGCATGAGTTTTTGCACTTGTCCACACACATTTGGTGTCCTTCTTTGTGAGCGCCCTCAGTGGCTCCGTGATGGTCGCCAGGTGTGGGATAAATCTCCCGCAATAATTCGCCATCCTCAAAAAGCTCAGCATTTCCATTGGGTTCTGTGGAATGGTGGCCGCGCGGATGGCTTCTACCTTGGCGGAGTCTACCTGTAGGCCGTCCTTGGAGAACTTGTGGCCAAAGTACTCCACCTCATTCGTGTAGAACTCACACTTGTCTCGGTGCAGTGTCAAACCTTGTTCCACCATTCTCCTTAAAGTTGCTCTTAACCGCTTTGTGAGAAGATCAACACATCGCTGCTAACTTTGATGACCACTATTAAGCTAGATAGGGCCTAAAGAATGGCATCCTGGAATACCTCGGCTACTGAGGATACTTCAAATCTCAGGCACTTGAACCTGCGCAAACCCACATCGGTCGAGAAGGTTGTGATGTATCGGCTGGCCTCTTCCAACATCAACTGGTGGTAACTGGGGTTGAGGTCCACCTTCTAAAATTATTTTGCCCAGTTGATGTCAGTGACGATTTAATCAATGGTAGGTGTGATAGGTCTCTCCCACCTGATCACTTTGTTGAGCAGCCGCATATCCACACACAACCTGATCGCTCCCGGCTGTTTGGGAGCGATAACTAACCGTGATACCCATGGCGTCAACCCAGATACCTTCTCGATGACTCCTGCCTTCTCGAGTGTGTCAAGCTACGCCTCTACAAGTGGTTGCAGATGAAATGGCACTCTCCGGTGACGTAACGCCACCGGTTTAACTGCTCTGTCTATATGCAGCTTGACCTTCACACCTTTGAGGCAGCACAGCCCCTCGAAGAGCTCTGGAAACTCTGCCATGATTATCGCTGCATGAGACTGGTGGACCTGTCGCGCAAACAGGACTAATCCGAGGTCCTCTGCTGAATGGCAGGCAATTAGTGTACCCGCACTGTCCTCCGTCACGTGGAACTTTGTCCGTGCCAAGATCTTGCCGTGCCTGACATCCACCTCAATTACTCCCTGTAGTGGAATGGGAGTGTCACCCCATACATAAATATCTTCACTGTCGTGCCACCAACCGTGGGCGAGGACTGAGCTGGTTGTAATGTTTGGTATCCAGGATGTTCACCGATGCTCCTGTATCGATGAGAGCAGTCACCGCGCTGTAGCAAATTTGTATCTGGCACATCGGTAGGGGTCTCTTCTTTTTGTTGCTCTGCCCTGTAAATGATATTACAAACCCCTACTCATTGTAGTCATTAAGCTGCTGGCATAGGGTATCCGGAATTTCTGGCAGCTCAGCCCCTTGTGTTACCTGTTTGACTTGGCCAAACCTTTTGCCACATCCTGCTGTGCTTGCTGCCCTCATTGCACTCTGGCACACTTTAGCGAAATGGCCTGTGTTTCCGCATTTCCGACATGATTTTCCATGTACAGGACAACCCCGCGGCGGGTGGTTCTCCATTCCACAGTTGCTGCATCCCAGTCTTCCTTGGCGAGCATTTGTGTAGCTTTTTCTTCATCCAACTCCTTTATGGATGGCTTCCACCCTTTCCTCTTTGATGGTGAAGGGGTGTGATTGTGGTGTCCCTGACGAACGTCGTGCCAGTGCTGACTCCATTTCTCCTGCACTGACATTCACTAGCTCGTGCAATCTTCCCAGTATCAGTATTTCATCTAACGTGATGCTGGGGTGCCGTGGGATGAGTTTCCTCAGGTCAGAAGACCTACAGCTTTGTATGAGCTGGGCCCCGATTTCCAGTTCTTTGTCTATCCCTGTGCATGAGCTCACCAATTTTCTTACTCACGCGAAAAACATGTCTACGGTCTCCCCTTCCTGTTGCTTCGCCTGCCGCAGTTTGAAATGTTCAAAGTCAGGGTTCAGTTGTGGATTGAAATGACGGTTTAGCGCTGCCACTGCAACCTCGTAATCATTCCTGTCTCAGGTGTTAGGACGATCTTGAAACAGTTCATATAATTAATCTCCACTGATGTTAAGCATCGTCGATCGCTTGACCGCCCCATTTGTCTCACGTGCCGCCAGAAAGTAATTTTCTAGGTGACCGATCCGCTTCCTCCATCATGGTGCAGCAGTGGCCCGGTCCGCCAGCTGACTAAACGGAAGCAACGCCGCTAGCGGGGAGTGCGAATGATGCTCCACCACTCCTCCTGCACCCCCTCCTGCTCCGCCACCTGCACCATCCGCAGCCTGCACAGACATGACCTTTCGTCTTTTTCACGTATTGGATATCTGGGGGCTCCCATCCACACACAGTTCTCTGTGCTCCACTCTCTGCTGGGCTTCTCCTTCCTCTGCCAATGCTCACCAGTGCTGACTAGCCCTTGCCTCAGCCACCCTTTTGTCTGCCTTCGTTGTAGGCCTTAACACTTCTGCTCGTCAACAAGTTGCCTGTGTTTGTTTCTTTTAGCCTGGCAGTGGTTCTGTGTGTTCACTTCAGCAGCGGGTCTGCCTTATACATGTATTCCAATCCAGTTCTCCGTCCTGGCCTTCTTCAAAGGCCTTGCTACTGTGCTGCATGTTCCTCAGAGCCCAAGGCTCGTCTCTTACACTCTCTGAGCCCACGTGCTCCCACTCGGTTGCCCGCTCACTCCACACCCACCAGGGGAAAATGGTGAACTCCTCAGAGTTCAGCATGTGCACTCTGGCGCTCGGTGACACCGCGCCTCATCCCAGCGTAGGCTCCTCACAGCAGGCTGCCGCCTACAGCTGCTGCCTGCACCAACTTGCGGAGCGACACCCGACACCACAGCGTGCGCAGCCTCCTCACCTCTCACAGCGGGATCGCGCTGCCTGACACAGCTGCTCCGGCACTCCAGCGCCGTTGATCTCTCCTCCACCGTGCTGCTCTTGCCACATGACAGCCAGCGATGGTAAGCAGCACACCTCACAAATCCTCTCGCTGTTCACTTCAGGTGTCGGATGACAGTGCACGTCGCAGGCTCGGTCCGGCCTCATCGCCAATGTGGAGGCCAGGCAGGGTCGGACTGGGAACTGAAAGCAGCCCTGGCAAATTTAGCCAGACCAGCCCCCGTTTGGCACATAGCGAGGGATCGTAGCCAGCGAGCCGACCAGTACTAGGGGTATTTGGGGAAATTCTCCCCCCAAGAAAATTTTGGAAAAAGACAGACCAAAATGGTGCCTTTTACAGCACATTTTTCATTACATATTTAATTGGATTAACTTTCAAATCACAGTAAATAGTAGATAATGACCTTAAAGAGCACTAGGTTACCCACTCATATGTACCCATAGATATTCTTACAGAGAGCACCAAAAATAGACACAAGAGAAGTGAATCAGAGAGTGCAAAGTATAAGTGAGACCAGCCCCCATATGGTGTATAGCGAGCAAGTGCAGTGATTGACCACTGCTAGGGGGAGTTTGGGGTGTTCTCCCCCCAAGAAAATTTGGGAGACAGAAAGGCCAAAACAATGCATTTTCCAACACATTTTTCATTACATGTTTGTTGGACCTGTCAGCCCTAGGGTGGACTCCCCTTCTATTTTTGTATCGTGCCTCATTTTTCCACCCTCATTTTTATGTTGGACTAGGTCTCCGGGCGCCTTTTCATTGCCAATCAGTGTTAAGGTGCAGGTGCTCCCTTCTCCCAAGATGGCTGCCACAGGCCCCTGCTACTGCAGAGTGGTCTTTCATAGTAGCACACTAGCTGCCAGGAGCTGGCTGGAACCCCACAACAATGTTGCGACTCCAGCCCGGATTTTTGTCCCATAGGTAGAGTGGGGAAGCTCCTGGAATGTGCTGGAACTTTCTAGAAGGGAGGTGTGGTTTTTCTTTTGCCGCCTTGGCCAGAGGTCACCTGACCTAGGGCTACTTAAGAGAGGGAGGGAAACTTTTGTGGTGAGTTGGCCATTGGGGTGAAGCAGAGCTGGAAGAATCCACCAGGAGTGTAGGCGGTAGGGCCTAGCCAGGGACTTATGCCTCTGAGAGTGACAGGATCTAGGTGCTGCCTCTTAAGTGAGTGAGGGACCCTGTGAAACCCACTGATCTTGCCCAGCAGTAGGAGGACCCAGAGAACCTCTGCCCAGCCTGACTAGGAAGGACCTAGTCGCCCTCTCCATCCCTACCCCCTGTAACACAACCCTCTTTAAGGGCGCCAGATACATCTGCGCCAACAAGACTTCATCTAATATCGGAGAACAAGAAACTTATATGCAGGAGCTGAGACTGCTTGTCCAGATTGAACTTTAACCTTATATGCAAGAGCTGAGACTGCATGTCCAGATTGAACTTTGACCCTATATGCAAGCGCTGAGACTGCGTGTCCAGACTGACCCTTAAAACTCTATGCAAAGCAGATTACCGAACCACCGGGGATCGACCAGGTATTAGCGCTGTGACCCCTGCGCTCCCTGACCTGGTCTGGGACCCCCAGCAGCGTGCTCCGCTGAGCACAGACCCCCTTCCTTAATTTGAGCACCCCCCTGTGACGTCGACGGCAGCGCGCTCACCGCCGTGGCCTGGAGGCCGGAGGAAGTGCCCTGCATAGTCGCGAGGCCCGCGGAGAAGCCCGGGGCCCCGTCGCTGCCGTCGCAGCTGTGTGAGGAGAGGCCGAGGCGGAGTTCCCCATCGTCGCTGGAGCGGACGCCGAGATCGAGGTAAGCCCGGAGGGTGGGATTGTCCCCGGTGCGCCCCCTACTGGTTGGGAGCCACACCGCACCCTCAGCCCGGGTCCCCCTCTCCGTGGGAGTTCCCCGTGTCATCGCGCCGGAGAGACCCCGCCGAGGGATCCCTTCTTGGTGCCCCCCCCAGGACTGCACTGAAGCGTGGTGCCCTACGAACTGCACCGGGGCCCGCAAGACGCGCTCTGCGAGTCCCGCGCGTGTCCGACTAACTGCTCCGTGTACACCGGGACTGCCTTGAAGTGCTCCCTACGATTACTTGCGAGCAGCGCTCGGGGATTCAGGTTGTATATGGATGTGCGCAATATCAATAATTACGAGTAGCGCTCTGTCAGGCATATTTCAGATTGATGCACGGAATGCCAATAATTACGAGTAGCGCTCCGTTATGCATATCTCATGTTGATGCCCTGAATACCATTAATCACGAGTAGCGCACTGTTATGCATACCTCATGTTGATGCACTGAATGCCATTAATTACGAGTAGCGCACTGTTATGCATATCTCATGTTGATGCACTGAATGCCAGTAATTACGAGTAGCACACTGTTATGCATATCTCATGTTGATGCACTGAATGCCAGTAATTACGAGTAGCGCACTGTTATGCATATTTCATGTTGATGCACTGAATGTCATTAATTACGAGTAGCGCTCTGCTATTCATGTTTACTGTTAACGTGCTAAATGCCCATGGTTACGAGTATCACCCAGTTATTTATGCTCCGTCCCGAAGTGTAGGTGGCCCCGTTCATTGCGGGCAGTACGGATATCACACCTGAGTGGCAGTTAGGGAATAGCCCTCTTTGATGGTCCCTGTATGACATGCACCTTGCCAAGAGTTGTGGTATCCACTTATGAAAATGTACTGTTGCCTCGTGAATTGCATCGAACTTGACCTACTGGGATAAACTTGAGCAATTACATAACTTTTACGGTGTGGCGTCACTTATTGTGTGTGTTCCTCGTCGCGTGTGGAGTGCGTGTTGTATGGTTGCTTAACACACAGTCCACTGGTTGCCCGACCGGCTCGTGCCACGTTACCGCCCCATAGGGCCTGGAGACCCCAGGTCCTACATTGTTGGCGAGCGGTGGGATCCTTAGGACCTGTGACCATACAGCACCCTTCCGTGAGGCGGAGGGCGCCACAATTAAACGCCTAATTGTTCCACAGCTCTGAAACCATTGATTGCTGCATTGTTATTTCCACTGTCCAGGTTGAGAGTACAAGAAGCCTGGTTAGCTGAGAACTGTTGCCTATCCGCTAGGAATTTTTCTCCTTAGTGTCTAGGTCCCCACCTGCCAGAATGGAATTCCGGGTTAGCTGACCTCGAGGGGTACTCAGTGAAGCAACTAAGGGAGTTCGGGCAGGGGATGGGGGTGCCTGGGGTACGGAGGGCCAAAGGACCGGAACTCCGCACCGCCATTAGGGCATGGGTAGAAGCCCACCCAGAAGGGAGAGGGGATGAGGGACAGGAGGCGCCAGATGCACCTCAGGAGGAGAGCGCCCAAGAAGTACTAGACATCTTAAATGTAGATATGTCGGAAAATGTGCCCCCAGGGAGACGTTCTGGGGCCAGTAGTAGGACAGGGTCTAGAAGGAGCGCGTCCCCAGAGGAGTACGAGGACAGGAGGGAAGAGAGGCAACTAAAATGGGAGCTAGCGAAATTAGAACATGAAAGAGAAAGGGAAAGAGAGAACAAGAAATGGGCAATGGAGGAGAAGAGGCTGGCGCACGAACTTCAGCTAAAAGAGCTGGAGCTACGCGCCCTCCAATTGAACGCGTCCAATAAGGACAATGGTGGCAGCATACCTAAGGAACCTCAAGAGTCAAAGTTCTACCTACCTAAAGCAGGGCCGGACTGGAAACTGAAAGCAGCCCTGGCAAATTTAGCCAGACCAGCCCCCGTTTGGCACGTAGCGAGTGATCGTAGCGAGCGAGCCGACCAGTACTAGGGGTATTTGGGGAAATTCTCCCCCCAAGAAAATTTTGGAAAAAGACAGACCAAAATGGTGCCTTTTACAGCACATTTTTCATTACATATTTAATTGTATTAGCTTTCAAAGCACAGTAAATAGTAGATAATGACCTTAAAGAGCACTAGGTTACCCACTCATATGTACCCATAGATATTCTTACAGAGAGCACCAAAAATAGACACAAGAGAAGTGAATCAGAGAGTGCAAAGTATAAGTGAGACCAGCCCCCATATGGTGTATAGCGAGCAAGTGCAGTGATTGACCACTGCTAGGGGGAGTTTGGGGTGTTCTCTCCCCAAGAAAATTTGGGAGACAGAAAGGCCAAAACAATGCATTTTCCAACACATTTTTCATTACATGTTTAATTGTATTAACTTTTAAAGCATAGTAAATGATGACCTAATGGTGCACCAGGATGCCCAGTCAAAACAGTCATGCAAGCACTTTAGCACTGGTTAGCAGAAGTAAAGTGCACAGAGCCCTAAGAGCCAACAAAAATGGCTTCAGAAAACAGGAGGAGTGAAGGCAAAAATTGTTTAGGAGTGACCCCGCCAAGAGCGCCAGGTCCAATGTTACTGATGTGTGTTCCAATTCTTTTTTTAGTTTAAGGCCATCACTAGGGTGGAAAGGAGGTGCTGTCGAAGACGATGTCACCCCCCCCCCCCCCGTCCCACCGTTGATGATCGTATACAACTTTCCTCCAAGGCTACATAAAAAGAGCCATCTGTAGAGCCAGACATTGTGGCCTGATTCTGCGCCAGAAAACCCTTTACTCCTTGGAGATGCAGGGGCTCTAAGAAGGGCTGAAAACACAACAAAGCCTCATTAACAAGTAAATGGTCTTTTAAAGACCTGTGAAGTACTCCTGTGCGGCTGCAATAAGCTGGGGCAGTCCTGTCCCAGTACCCACCTGAAACTGGCACACCTTTCTGTCTCAGTAGAGAGGCTGGTGCAGAATGAACACTGACTGGACGTCTTTGTCTCCTTGCACAGCAAGTATGATGTTAACTGTTAATAGTGTATTATTCCGAAATCTCCACACCCTCAGGCCTTAGGGCTTTCAATGTGGCTGCTTTGACTCCTTACCAGCTTCCGACTTATAAAAGTGCTTCGAGTCATTCAGTTTTCAGTGCATACTTTACAGAAAGTGCCATATAGGACGTTGATTATTTTAAGAAATAGATCTTACCTCACTTGCAGATAAAAGGACACAAAAGAGAAGTTTGCAATGATTTTGAATTGTTCACACAAAAATAATGCCTAGAAGCCAAAATATGAATTTAAATAGGTTTTCCATGAAAAAGCTAAACAAACATTGCGATTATACTTTAAGCACGCCTGTGCAGTTGAATCCAATGTGCTATTCTGTTCAATAGATCAACTTTTACAGGGTGGTTAGCTCTTAGTAAATCATGAGCCAAGCACACTACTTCACCATACTCGGGTAATATTACTCCATATTAAATCAGTGTAAGAGTGCTATATCACAGCCTGCAAAATCTTTGCACTTTTAAATCAATCAATGGCTTTGTGAGTGGGGCTTGCAGTGTTTACTGGTGGTAGGTGACTGTGGGTGAAATCAGGTGATTTCCACAAGTGACAAACTGTGGAACTTAGGGCAAGCACTGTGGCCTCCTGTTTCAAAGTTCTTATCATTCTACACTAAGAATCCTCAAAAGGGTGTGTAGCTCCCAGTAGGACGCCTGTTGCAAATCTGTACATTTACAACTACTTGCGGAGAGCTCCTCACGCAAGGTGCACGTTAAGCACACTCGATAAAAAACAATATTGTGCCTCATTAAAACTGCAGTTACTGCAAAAGTTGTTAAAGACAGGTGCACTAAAACACAGAGGATCTTGCATAACATACCCCTCTCAACATCATCAAACAAGTTTATTGAGAAACAACCGCCATGCCATTAAATCTTCCTTGCAAATAATAAAATTCAGTTGAAAATATAGTAATACAAATGAGCAAAAATTGAAACTTTTTAAAAGTGCATTACTTGAAATACTGATTCCACCCCCCCCCACAAACGTTTCGACAAGGAGCATAGAAAAAGAATATATATATTTTACACCCAGAGATCAGGCTGTCCTGCACCAAATTTACAGAGAAATAGGTGTGACGCACTTTCTTCTAATTGCTTTATACCAAATCACGAGGAATGATGTTTTGTGGTTGTTCCAAATGGACTTTCGAATCGCAAGTTAAGCATCCAATTCGGTTCGCCAAGGTCTGCATCATTAGCAAAATTGGTTCCATATTGTATCTTAGTTTGATGATGGCTTTTGACATCATCCACTTTTAGACGCCCTCTTCAATCAAAATGTTGGGAACGCAATCATCTGTAAGTGTTTCTAAGACGATCGCAAGGGACATTGCCGTCTTTTATTTAATATATACCTCTCCTTGTTTCCAAGCATTTCAGATGTTAACAGATATAGTTATTGACCAGAATCACACCGTTTTTTTTGATCCAGTGGGGAAGCCAGGCTTCGAATCCAGGCCTTCCAGCGCCAATGTCCCTGACAAATCTCTAGGTCACATCTCCCAAAACCACTTACCAGAGAAATGCATGAAGTCATCGTGGAGCCTTTCGGCCGGGGAAATCGGAAACAACTTTTTTTTGCTGTGGGCTGCATCTCCGATGTACCGTTGTATAACACCACCAGCAGCGGGCGAACTTGGGGAGGGGACGCAGACCATTTGTCAGACAAATGATCTGCGCCCATCCTACGTCACGAGTGGTGGGGGCGTGGAGCCGAAAGTGTGCACGGCCTGCGCACACCCTGCGCACACGCACTATTAAATTCACCCACAGCAGTCCACAAATTATCTGACCTGACTCTGTATGTGCGGCTAATACTAAAAAGCACAACTGCCATTCGTGAGATGAGGTCACCTCACCTATGGCAGTGGTGCTTTTTCCCCATGCAGAGAAACTGACGGTCACTGTCAGTGTCACGGACGGACTTATGATTTTGTTGCTGGGGGCTGATTTTGATGAAAAATCGGTCCCCAGTAGCAAAACCGGCCCCCTGTGATAAAACCGGCCCCCACCCCTTCCGGCCTCCCGGGGGATTGCCCGGTGCCCGGCATCACCAGTCCGGCCCTGACCTAAAGAGGTAATTGCCAATTACACAGTGGGGGACGACATCATGAAATGGTTGGAGGCATACGAGGTAGCCTTGACGGCCCATGGGGTACCCGAGAGTAATTGGGGAGGTGGTTTATACCGGTATATCCCTCCCAATGTTAGGGACACCCTGCTATATTTGGCCAAGGCGGATAAGGTGAGGTATGCCCCCATGAAAGAGGCCTTGTTAAAAAAATTTGGTCTCAACCCCGAGAGGTACAGACAGAAGTTTCGTGGCAGCCATAAGCTGTCCACCCAGACATGGGTAGATTTTTTTGATTATGCGAGGAAGGCACTAGATGGTTGGGTGCGTGGCAGCGAGGTGCAGGACTACCAAGGGTTGTACGATCTTTTTTTAAGGGAGCACCTCTTGGATAAGAGCTTTCCGGAGCTGCGCCAACATCTGGTGGACCGCAAGTTGATGGATCCCCGTGAGCTTGCGGAGGAGGCAGATATTTGGGTGAGCACCCGGGTGTCTCACAAGGGCCCCGGGGGAGATGGCTCGAAAGGCGGACAGGGTTTCCCCCAGAAGAAAGAGGGGGGAGATAAAAAGGTGGAGTTCTCGAAAGGTCCCCAAAATAAGTTTGGGAAGGGAGTAGGAACCCCACCCCCGTCCAATTCCACAAGACCCACTTACCCTGACAGGAGTCAGCAGCCTAGGATTGTGCGGTGCTACGAGTGTGGGGAGATTGGACACTACAGGGGAGATCCCAAGTGTCGCAAGCGACCACCAGCCCCAATGGGCGGGAAAAGTCCCGGGGTGAGTAGTATAGCACTTGGGGTGGAGCTGCCCTTAGATAGGGAAGGGGAGTGGACAGGCCTGATGCTAGTTTCACTCTGGGATAGAGAGGTGGTCCCCGTAGTGTCCCTGCCCCCGAACACTGCTAAATATCAGCAGAGGGTGAGAATTAATGGGGAGGAGGTGGAAGCTCTGAGGGACACAGGGGCCAGCATGACCACTGTCGTTCGGCGGCTGGTGTCCCCAGACCAAGTAGTCCCCGAGGAGTTCCATCCGGCCGTATTGGCTGACGGCAGTATGAGTCACTATCCAGTGGCTCGTGTTCCATTTGAGTGGGGAGGAGTCAGAGGCCTACTGAGAGTTGCTGTGAGCCCTGCCTTGCCTGTGGGGTGTTTGCTAGGGAACGACCTGGAGCACACCAAGTGGAAAGACGTCGAATTTCACGCTCACACCGAGATGCTGGGATTACCAGGGTGGACTTGTGTCAGCACGCGGTCCATGGCTGCCCGGCATGGAACTCACCCTGGGTTGGAGCCTGGAATCATGGCCCAACCCAAAGCCAAACGTGGAAAGAAGAAGGTGGTAGAGGACATGCCCCGTGAGATGGATGGGGAGGCCGCAGAGGTGCCCCCGGAGTCCGCGGAGGTAGATGTCGTTCCTGTGGAGGACTTGCCGACCCTTGCTGACTGGCATGTGGAAGGAGGGCCTACCCGGGAGGAATTTTGTCAGGCACAAAGGGCGTGCCCCACGCTTGAAGGCATGCGGCGGCAGGCCGAAGCCCAAGTGGCCAGTCAGGAACTGGGAGGTTATCACGTGTATTGGGAGGATGGTCTCCTATACAGTGAGCCCAGGGTGCCGGTACATGGATCTTCGAGGGCCATAGTGGTCCCCCAATGTTACCGGGCCTTTCTGCTGGAGTTAGCGCACGAGATACACTTAGCCGGACACCTGGGTCAGGACAAAACCTTTGCACGGTTGGTTCCCCATTTTTATTGGCCCAGGATGAGGATTGCTTCAGACACCTTTTGCAAGACCTGCAAGTCTTGTCAGGCTAGTGGCAAGACTGGGACTAAGTTGAAGGTCCCGTTGGAACCGCTCCCCGTGGTCGGGACCCCTTTTGAGAGGGTCGGTATCGATATTGTTGGGCCATTGGACCCTTCGACCGCAGCGGAACACCGGTTCATCTTGGTTTTGGTGGACCACGCCACAAGGTACCCAGAGGCTATTCCTCTGAGGACCATCACTGCACCGGTGGTGGCGCGGGCACTGTTGGGGATTTTTACCCGAGTGGGATTCCCCAAGGTCGTGGTGTCGGACAGGGGCACCAATTTCATGTCGGCCTACATGCAGGCCATGTGGAAGGAGTGTGGGGTGACCTACCGGTTCTCCACTCCTTACCATCCCCAGACTAACGGACTTGTAGAGCGCTTCAATAAGACATTAAAGGTTGATGATCCGAAGCCTTCCAGAGGGCTTGAGGCGTAAATGGGATGTCCTCCTCCCCTGCTTGTTATTCTCCTATCGGGAGGTACCACAGAAGGGAGTCGGGTTCAGCCCGTTTGAATTGCTCTATGGCCATCCCGTTAGGGGTCCCCTCAGTTTAGTGAAAGAGGGGTGGGAGAAGACTTCACAGAAGCTTCCCCGTGACATTGTCAGCTACATGCTGGCATCCGCAGCCAGATGGCCAAGCTGTGGAAGGCAGCCACAGAGAACCTGGAGGCTAGCCAGACCGTGATGAAGGAGTGGTATGACCGCAACGCTCGGACGGTCGAGTTAGACGTTGGACAGAAGGTGTGGGTTATGGAACCTGGGGAGCTTTGTGCCCTCCAGGACCGGTGGACTAGCCCGTTTGACATTGTGGAGCGGCGAGGCCAGACCACGTACGTTGTAGATGTGAAAACCCCCCGTCAGCCCCTCAGGGTGCTCCACGTCAACCGCCTGAAGCCGCACCATGAGCGATCAGAGCTTGCTCTCCTTATGGTGACGGATGGGAGCGAAGAGGAGGAGAGTGAAGCTCTTCCTGACCTTCTAGCGGTACAAGAGAAGGATGATTCGGTGGAAAGTGTAGTCCTCTCCCCATCCTTGACCCCAGAGCAACAGAGGGACTGTCGCCATGTCCTAGGACAGTTCGCCTCGTTGTTCTCCCTCACGCCTGGAATCACTCATCTGTGTACCCATGATGTGGACACAGGGGACAGCCCCCCAATGAAGAACAAGTCTTACCGGCTCTCTGACCGAGTGAAGGATAGCATCCAGCGTGAGGTGGCAAAAATGCTGGAGCTGGGGGTGATAGAACCTTCCAGCAGCCCGTGGGCTAGTCCAGTGGTGTTGGTGCCGAAAGCGGCCCCACCGGGTACGACACCGGAGCTTCGGTTCTGTGTGGACTACCGGGGGTTGAACTCTGTCACGAAGACAGATGCTCACCCCATCCCACGTGCAGACGAGCTGGTGGACCGGCTGGGAGCAGCCCGGTACCTCAGCACCATTGACCTGACATCCGGATATTGGCAGATTGCCATGGCCGATGGAGCACGGGAGAAGACAGCGTTCTCCACCCCTGAGGGCCACTACCAGTTTCGAGTGATGCCCTTTGGGCTTAAAAATGCTCCGGCCACATTCCAGCGGTTAGTGAATCAGGTACTATCTGGCCTGGAGTCCTTCTCAGCGGCCTACCTGGATGACATAGCTGTCTTCAGTGGCACCTGGGAGGACCGTCTGCAACACCTCCAGGAGGTATTGCAGGCGCTGCAATGCGCTGGCTTAACAATTAAAGCCAGCAAGTGCCAGATTGGACAGGGATCTGTCGTGTACCTGGGACACCTGGTGGGCGGAGGTAAGGTGCAACCCCTCCAGGCCAAAATAGAAACCATCTTCGCTTGGGAGCCCCCCCAAGACCCAAATAGAGGTCCAAGCTTTCCTCGGCCTCACTGGGTATTACCGCCGGTTCGTCAAGGGATATGGTACCATCGTAGCCCCCTTGACGGAATTGACCTCAAAGAAGCAACCTCGCAAGGTCATATGGACAGCTGCATGCCAAGAAGCCTTTGACACGCTGAAACATGCGATGTGTACCGCTCCAGTACTAGCAACACCAGATTTCAGCAAGGAATTTATTGTACAGACAGATGCCTCAGAGCACGGCATAGGTGCGGTGCTCTCACAACTCAATGCCGAGGGCCAAGATCAACCGGTGGCCTTCATATCCAGAAGACTTCTCCCTCGGGAACGGCGATGGAGCACCATTGAGAGAGAAGCCTTCGCGGCGGTCTGGGCCCTGAAGAAGTTGAGGCCATACCTCTTTGGAACTCACTTCCTTATTCAGACCGACCACCGGCCCCTTCGCTGGCTCATGCAGATGAGAGGTGATAACCCCAAGTTGTTGAGGTGGTCCATTTCCCTACAGGGGATGGACTTTCGGGTGGCACATCGGCCCGGAGTTGACCACGCCAATGCTGACGGTCTCTCCAGGTTTTTCCGCCTTAGTGATGAGAACTCCCTAGAGGTTGGGTAGCTCTCCCCTCTTTCGGCTGGGGGGGGGGGGGACGCATGTTGGACCTGTCAGCCCTAGGGTGGTCTCCCCTTCTATTTTTGTATCGTGCCTCATTTTTTTCACCCTCATTTTTATGTTGGACTAGGTCTCCGGGCGCCTTTTCATTGCCAATCAGTGTTAAGGTGCAGGTGCTCCCTTCTCCCAAGATGGCTGCCACAGGCCCCTGATACTGCAGAGTGGTCTTTCATAGTAGCACCCTAGCTGCCAGGAGCTGGCTGGAACCCCACAACAATGTTGCGACTCCAGCCCGCCTTTTTGTCCCATAGGTAGAGTGGGGAAGCTCCTGGAATGTGCTGGAGCCTTCTAGAAGGGAGGTGTGATTTTTCTTTTGCCGCCTTGGCCAGAGGTCACCTGACCTAGGGCTACTTAAGAGAGGGAGGGAAACATTTGTGGTGAGTTGGCCATTGGGGTGAAGCAGAGCTGGAAGAATCCACCAGGAGTGTAGGCGGTATGGCCTAGCCAGGGACTTATGCCTCTGAGAGTGACAGGATCTAGGTGCTGCCTCTTAAGTGAGTGAGGGACCCTGTGAAACCCACTGATCTTGCCCAGCAGTAGGAGGACCCAGAGAACCTCTGCCCAGCCTGACTAGGAAGGACCTAGTCGCCCTCTCCATCCCTACCCCCTGTAACAGAACCCTCTTTAAGGGCGCCAGATACATCTGCGCCAACAAGAATTCATCTAATATCTGAGAACAAGAATCTTATTTGCAGGAGCGGAGACTGCGTGTCCAGATTGAACTTTAACCTTATATGCAGGAGCTGAGACTGCGTGTCCAGATTGAACTTTCACCTTATATGCAAGAGCCGAGACTGCGTGTCCAGATTGAACTTTGACCCTATATGCAAGCGCTGAGACTGCGTGTCCAGACTGACCCTTAAAACTCTATGCAAAGCAGATTACCGAACCACCGGGGATCGACCAGGTATTAGCGCTGTGACCCCTGCGCTCCCTGACCTGGTCTGGGACCCCCGGCAGCGTGCTCCGCTGAGCACAGACCCCCATCCTTAATTTGAGCACCCCCCTGTGACGTCGACGCCAGCGCGCTCACCGCCGCGGCCTGGAGGCCGGAGGAAGTGCCCTGCAGAGTCGCGAAGCCCGGGGCCCCGTCGCTGCCGTCGCAGCTGTGTGAGGAGAGTCGCGAGGCCGAGGCGGAGTTCCCCATCGTCGCTGGAGTGGACGCCGAGATCGAGGTAAGCCCGGAGGCTGGGATTGTCCCCGGTGCGCCCCCTACTGGTTGGGAGCCACACCGCATCCCTCAGCCCGGGTCCCCCTCTCCGTGGGAGTTCCCCGTGTCATCGCGCCGGAGAGACCCCACCGAGGGATCCCTTCTTGGTGCCCCCCCCAGGACTGCACTGAAGCGTGGTGCCCTACGAACTGCACCGGGGCCCGCGAGACGCGCTCTGCGAGTCCCGCGCGTGTCCGACTAACTGCTCCGTGTACACCGGGACTGCCTTGAAGTGCTCCCTACGATTACTTGCGAGTAGCGCTCGGGGATTCAGGTTGTATATGGATGTGCGCAATATCAATAATTACGAGTAGCGCTCTATCAGGCATATTTCAGATTGATGCACGGAATGCCAATAATTCCGAGCAGCGCTCCGTTATGCATATCTCATGTTGATGCCCTGAATACCATTAATCACGAGTAGCGCACTGTTATGCATACCTCATGTTGATGCACTGAATGCCATTAATTACGAGTAGCGCACTGTTATGCATATCTCATGTTGATGCACTGAATGCCAGTAATTACGAGTAGCACACTGTTATGCATATTTCATGTTGATGCACTGAATGTCATTGATTACGAGTAGCGCTCTGCTATTCATGTTTACTGTTAACGTGCTCAATGCCCATGGTTACGAGTATCACCCAGTTATTTATGCTCCGTCCCGAAGTGTAGGTGGCCCCGTTCATTGCGGGCAGTACGGATATCACCCCTGAGTGGCAGTTAGGGAATAGCCCTCTTTGATGGTCCCTGTATGACATGCACCTTGCCAAGAGTTGTGGTATCCACTTATGAAAATGTACTGTTGCCTCGTGAATTGCATCTAACTTGACCTACTGGGATGAACTTGAGCAATTACATAACTTTTACGGTGTGGCGTCACTTATTGTGTGTGTTCCTCGTCGCGTGTGGAGTGCGTGTTGTATGGTTGCTTAACACACAGTCCACTGGTTGCCCGACCGGCTCGTGCCATGTTACCGCCCCATAGGGCCTGGAGACCCCAGGTCCTACAATGTTTAATTGTATTAACTTTTAAAGCATAGTAAATGATGACCTAATGGTGCACCAGGATGTCCAGTCAAAACAGTCATGCAAGCACTTTAGCACTGGTTAGCAGTAGTAAAGTGCACAGAGCCCTAAGAGCCAACAGAAATGGCTTCAGAAAACAGGAGGAGTGAAGGCAAAAATTGTTTAGGAGTGACCCCGCCAAGAGCGCCAGGTCCAATGTTACTGATGTGTGTTCCAATTCTTTTTTTAGTTTAAGGCCATCACTAGGGTGGAAAGGAGGTGCTGTCGAAGACGATGTCACCCCCCCCCCCCCTCCGTCCCACCGTTGATAATCGTATACAACTTTCCTCCAAGGCTACATAAAAAGAGCCATCTGTAGAGCCAGACATTGTGGCCTGATTCTGCGCCAGAAAACCCTTTACTCCTTGGAGATGCAGGGGCTCTAAGAAGGGCTGAAAACACAACAAAGCCTCATTAACAAGTAAATGGTCTTTTAAAGACCTGTGAAGTACTCCTGTGCAGCTGCAATAAGCTGGGGCAGTCCTGTCCCAGTACCCACCTGAAACTGGCACACCTTTCTGTCTCAGTAGAGAGGATGGTGCAGAATGAACACTGACTGGACGTCTTTGTCTCCTTGCACAGCAAGTATGATGTTAACTGTTAATAGTGTATTATTCCGAAATCTCCACACCCTCGGGCCTTAGGGCTTTCAATGTGGCTGCTTTGACTCCTTACCAGCTTCCGACTTATAAAAGTGCTTCGAGTCATTCAGTTTTCAGTGCATACTTTACAGAAAGTGCCATATAGGACGTTGATTATTTTAAGAAATATATCTTACCTCACTTGCAGATAAAAGGACACAAAAGAGAAGTTTGCAATGATTTTGAATTGTTCACACAAAAATAATGCCTAGAAGCCAAAAAATGAATTTAAATAGGTTTTCCATGAAAAAGCTAAACAAACATTGCGATTATACTTTCAGCACGCCTGTGCAGTTGAATCCAATGTGCTATTCTGTTCAATAGATCAACTTTTACAGGGTGGTTAGCTCTTAGTAAATCATGAGCCAAGCACACTACTTCACCATACTCGGGTAATATTACTCCGTATTAAATCAGTGTAAGAGTGCTATATCACAGCCTGCAAAGTCTTTGCACTTTTAAATCAATCAATGGCATTGTGAGTGGGGCTTGCAGTGTTTACTGGTGGTAGGTGACTGTGGGTGAAATCAGGTGATTTCCACAAGTGACAAACTGTGGAACTTAGGGCAAGCACTGTGGCCTCCTGTTTCAAAGTTCTTATCATTCTACACTAAGAATCCTCAAAAGGGTGTGTAGCTCCCAGTAGGACGCCTGTTGCAAATCTGTACATTTACAACTACTTGTGGAGAGCTCTTCACGTAAGGTGCACGTTAAGCACACTCGATAAAAAACAATATTGTGCCTCATTAAAACTGCAGTTACTGCAAAAGTTGTTAAAGACAGGTGCACTAAAACACAGAGGATCTTGCATAACATACCCCTCTCAACATCATCAAACAAGTTTATTGAGAAACAACCACCATGCCATTAAATCTTCCTTGCAAATAATAAAATTCAGTTGAAAAATAGTAATACAAATGAGCAAAAATTGAAACTTTTTAAAAGTGCATTACTTGAAATACTGATTCCACCCCCCTACAAACGTTTCGACAAGGAGCATAGAAAAAGAATATATATATTTTACACCCAGAGATCAGGCTGTCCTGCACCAAATTTACAGAGAAATAGGTGTGACGCACTTTCTTCTAATTGCTTTATACCAAATCACGAGGAATGATGTTTTGTGGTTGTTCCAAATGGACTTTCGAATCGCAAGTTAAGCATCCAATTCTGTTCGCCAAGGTCTGTATCATTAGCAAAATCGGTTCCATATTGTATCTTAGTTTGATGATGGCTTTTGACATCATCCACTTTTAGACGCCCTCTTCAATCAAAATGTTGGGAACGCAATCATCTGTAAGTGTTTCGAAGACGATCGCAAGGGACATTGCCGTCTTTTATTTAATATATACACCTCTCCTTGTTTCCAAGCACTTCAGATGTTAACAGATATAGTTATTGACCAGAATCACACCGTTTTTTTTGATCCAGTGGGGAAGCCAGGCTTCGAATCCAGGCCTCGCAGCGCCAATGTCCCTGACAAAATCTCTAGGCCACATCTCCCAAAACCACCTACCAGAGAAATGCATGAAGTCATCGTGGAGCCTTTCGGCCGGGGAAATCGGAAACAACTTTTTTTTGCTGTGGGCTGCATCTCCGATGTTCCGTTGTTTCACACCACCAGCAGCGGGCGAACTTGGGAAGGAGACGCAGACCATTTGTCAGACAAATGATCTGCGCCCATCCTACGTCACGAGTGGTGGGGCTGTGGGCGTGGAGCCGAAAGTGTGCACGGCCTGCGGACACCCTGCGCACACGCACTATTAAATTCACCCACAGCAGTCCACAAATTATCTGACCTGACTCTGTGTGTGCGGTTAATACTAAAAAGAACAACTGCCATTCGTGAGATGAGGTCCCCTCACCTATGGCAGTTGTGCTTTTTCCACGGGCCGCAGGGCCGGACTGGTGATACTGGGCAATCCCCCGGGAGGCCGGAAGGGGTTGGGGCCGGTTTTATCACAGGGGGCCGGTTTTGCTACTGGGGACCGATTTTTCATCAAAATCAGCCCCCAGCAACAAAATCATAAGGCCGTCCGTGACACTGACAGTGACCGTCAGTTTCTCTGCATGGGGAAAAAGCACAACTGCCATAGGTGAGGTGACCTCATCTCACGAATGGCAGTTGTGCTTTTTAGTATTAGCCGCACATACAGAGTCAGGTCAGATAATTTGTGGACTGCTGTGGGTGAATTTAATAGTGCGTGTGCGCAGGGTGTGCGCAGGCCGTGCACACTTTCGGCTCCACGCCCACGCCCCCACCACTCGTGACGTAGGATGGGCGCAGATCATTTGTCTGACAAATGGTCTGCGTCCCCTCCCCAAGTTCGCCCGCTGCTGGTGGTGTGAAACAACGGAACATCGGAGATGCAGCCCACAGCAAAAAAAAGTTGTTTCCGATTTCCCCGGCCGAAAGGCTCCACGATGACTTCATGCATTTCTCTGGTAAGTGGTTTTGGGAGATGTGACCTAGAGATTTTGTCAGGGACATTGGCGCTGGAAGGCCTGGATTCGAAGCCTGGCTTCCCCACTGGATCAAAAAAAACGGTGTGATTCTGGTCAATAACTATATCTGTTAACATCTGAAATGCTTGGAAACAAGGAGAGGTATATATTAAATAAAAGACGGCAATGTCCCTTGCGATCGTCTTAGAAACACTTACAGATGATTGCGTTCCCAACATTTTGATTGAAGAGGGCGTCTAAAAGTGGATGATGTCAAAAGCCATCATCAAACTAAGATACAATATGGAACCAATTTTGCTAATGATGCAGACCTTGGCGAACAGAATTGGATGCTTAACTTGCGATTCGAAAGTCCATTTGGAACAACCACAAAACATCATTCCTCGTGATTTGGTATAAAGCAATTAGAAGAAAGTGCGTCACACCTATTTCTCTGTAAATTTGGTGCAGGACAGCCTGATCTCTGGGTGTAAAATATATATATTCTTTTTCTATGCTCCTTGTCGAAACGTTTGTAGGGGGGGTGTAATCAGTATTTCAAGTAATGCACTTTTAAAAAGTTTCAATTTTTGCTCATTTGTATTACTATATTTTCAACTGAATTTTATTATTTGCAAGGAAGATTTAATGGCATGGTGGTTGTTTCTCAATAAACTTGTTTGATGATGTTGAGAGGGGTATGTTATGCAAGATCCTCTGTGTTTTAGTGCACCTGTCTTTAACAACTTTTGCAGTAACTGCAGTTTTAATGAGGCACAATATTGTTTTTTATCGAGTGTGCTTAACGTGCACCTTGCGTGAGGAGCTCTCCACAAGTAGTTGTAAATGTACAGATTTGCAACAGGCGTCCTACTGGGAGCTACACACCCTTTTGAGGATTCTTAGTGTAGAATAAGAACTTTGAAACAGGAGGCCACAGTGCTTGCCCTAAGTTCCACAGTTTGTCACTTGTGGAAATCACCTGATTTCACCCACAGTCACCTACCACCAGTAAACACTGCAAGCCCCACTCACAAAGCCATTGATTGATTTAAAAGTGCAAAGACTTTGCAGGCTGTGATATAAGCACTCTTACACTGATTTAATATGGAGTAATATTACCCGAGTATGGTGAAGTAGTGTGCTTGGCTCATGATTTACTAAGAGCTAACCACCCTGTAAAAGTTGATCTATTGAACAGAATAGCACATTGGATTCAACTGCACAGGCGTGCTGAAAGTATAATCGCAATGTTTGTTTCGCTTTTTCATGGAAAACCTATTTAAATTCATATTTTGGCTTCTAGGCATTATTTTTGTGTGAACAATTCAAAATCATTGCAAACTTCTCTTTTGTGTCCTTTTATCTGCAAGTGAGGCAAGACATATTTCTTAAAATAATCAACGTCCTATATGGCACTTTCTGTAAAGTATGCACTGAAAACTGAATGACTCGAAGCACTTTTATAAGTCGGAAGCTGGTAAGGAGTCAAAGCAGCCACATTGAAAGCCCTAAGGCCTGAGGGTGTGGAGATTTCGGAATAATACACTATTAACAGTTAACATCATACTTGCTGTGCAAGGAGACAAAGACGTCCAGTCAGTGTTCATTCTGCACCAGCCTCTCTACTGAGACAGAAAGGTGTGCCAGTTTCAGGTGGGTACTGGGACAGGACTGCCCCAGCTTATTGCAGCCGCACAGGAGTACTTCACAGGTCTTTAAAAGACCATTTACTTGTTAATGAGGCTTTGTTGTGTTTTCAGCCCTTCTTAGAGCCCCTGCATCTCCAAGGAGTAAAGGGTTTTCTGGCGCAGAATCAGGCCACAATGTCTGGCTCTACAGATGGCTCTTTTTATGTAGCCTTGGAGGAAAGTTGTATACGATCATCAACGGTGGGACGGGGGGGGGGGGTGACATCGTCTTCGACAGCACCTCCTTTCCACCCTAGTGATGGTCTTAAACTAAAAAAAGAATTGGAACACACATCAGTAACATTGGACCTGGCGCTCTTGGCGGGGTCACTCCTAAACAATTTTTGCCTTCACTCCTCCTGTTTTCTGAAGCCATTTTTGTTGGCTCTTAGGGCTCTGTGCACTTTACTACTGCTAACCAGTGCTAAAGTGCTTGCATGACTGTTTTGACTGGGCATCCTGGTGCACCATTAGGTCATCATTTACTATGCTTTAAAAGTTAATACAATTAAACATGTAATGAAAAATGTGTTGGAAAATGCATTGTTTTGGCCTTTCTGTCTCCCAAATTTTCTTGGGGGGAGAACACCCCAAACTCCCCCTAGCAGTGGTCAATCACTGCACTTGCTCGCTATACACCATATGGGGGCTGGTCTCACTTATACTTTGCACTCTCTGATTCACTTCTCTGGTGTCTATTTTTGGTGCTCTCTGTAAGAATATCTATGGGTACATATGAGTGGGTAACCTAGTGCTCTTTAAGGTCATTATCTACTATTTACTGTGGTTTGAAAGTTAATACAATTAGATATGTAATGAAAAATGTGCTGTAAAAGGCACCATTTTGGTCTGTCTTTCTCCAAACTTTTCTTGGGGGGAGAATTTCCCCAAATACCCCTAGTACTGGTCGGCTCGCTCGCTACGATCACTCGCTACGTGCCAAACGGGGGCTGGTCTGGCTAAATTTGCCAGGGCTGCTTTCAGTTTCCAGTCCGGCCCTGGTGGAGGCCGGGGAGATTATTATATGAGGGCCCAGGATACAGGTGAATAACTGGAACACGACACAGTGGGTATACTTGGTATGCGACGACAAACACGAGCGATTGTCCCACTTTTATTTATAGCCTACAGTCCGCGCCTGGGCCCGAAGGCTGAGGTACATACAAAGTATTACAGTGGCCAGGTGGCTGACTACATCTGTCACCATAGTTGACAACCACATTGATTTGTATTAGGCATTATGCCATGAGAGTGAAGGAAACGTGTCGAAACCCGGCGGGACTACGTGTTACAGGCATTATAGAGGGCCCAGGAGTCCGCCCTCTCAACCTACAGCACCTGGGATTGACTGCCACGAGCTATATAATACCACATGCAACTCGCTTAGCTCGAAGGAAAGTGGCAAAACACGGCATGACTACGTGTTCTGGGCATTAGAGGATCCAGGAGGTGGCCCTCTCAACCTACAGCACCTGGTATTGACTGCCACGTGCTATATAACGCCACACGCAACCTGTTTTGCAGGAATTTTTCAGGCCACGCCCAGTAGAAGCCCGGGCAGCGGGTGGGCCGGCCTGCGCCTGTCAGGGCCAGTTAGAGCAATGGCAGGGCCACTCAACTTGGTTTTAGTCGTTTACTGATGGACTCCCTTCTTAAACCCAAGTGGTACAATATTCATATTTTCGTTCGTACATCCTGTTCTGCCGATTGACTTGGTGTAAAAGACGGGACTCAGTCACCTGGTTGTTGCAAGGATTGTGGGCTGCTTGCTTTTCCCTTTGCCGGCGCCTGATATCCACAACAGTTTTGTGCCCTGCCTTTCCAAATGCTGCTCATAATTTAACAGAGCAGTGAGGGCTCTCTTTAATGTATCATCCAGAGTAGGCAGCAACCCTATCATACCTCTGTTGGAAATCTACAGAGTGAAATGGCTACCCATTCTCACTTACAGGGCTGGAACATGGGGCACAGAGTCTGTAGCAGCCTGCAGAGGGAGGAAAATCGTTTCTGCAGGCGGCTTTTTGGCCTTGGGCCAGGCAGCTCACGGCACATCATACATGATGAGCTGAGTTTAGCTTATGTCACGGATTTGGTGGGGCGTGCACCCTTCCTTCTATAGATATCCATCTGAAGCAACTCAGAAGGCTCCTTTAACTGTGAGATTATAGAGCATTGCATGTTTTACGATTATGGCCCAAGAACCCCATGGCTGAAATACATACAAAAAAATTGAAGCCATAGGAAGATCAGAATTGTTCCCTAACCCATGCTTTTTCTTAAAGGGGGAGTCTGCAAAAATTAAAGACCTGTTTTTAAAATGGGCAGTGTCTAATACAGATGACAGAGAGGTAATGAGGCCTAACATGAGAGAACTAATGGGTCTACGAACGACAGACGGGATCAAGACATATTTGCTGTATGTCAACAACATATGGGGAAGGGCATTACTGGTGAAGTTTCGCCTAGTTACCATCAGATGACATGTGAGTTTCCTTTTTGGCCAATTCACCCAAAAGAAATTCTGCTTTATCCCTGTGATGAATCATCTCCCCCAAACACTTATAATTTTTGTAAGTTTTATAATGTGCCTAGGAAAATGTTTCAATTACAGATAGTTAAAAAACAAAGCATTTTTTTTTTAAGCATACAGGCCCGGCCTTCACTATTTGCGTATGCTCCCGGCTGACCATGTGACTTATTCTGTGGGAGCCTTCCTGAAAAATACACTTTATTAGCGCAGTTCTACAGTTTTTTAGGTTTTATATATTGATGACAAGAAACTACACTGAATCGTTTATGATAACTTGGATTATATTTGATCGTGTTTTTACCTTTCTCTTTTTTTTCAAATCATGCTTTATGCATTTTATATAAAAATTTTAGATGAAATTATTGTCGGTAGTAATATTGTATTTTAAAATGTTTATTTGAACTTTTAGGATTATATTTTACAATCGAATAAAGAACTCATGGAATTAAGTGTAAGGTGTTGTAGTGCACCTGTAGGTCACATGTCGACATCACCGTAGTTGACAACCAAACTGATTTGTATCAGGAGTCATGCCATTGGAGTTAATGAGAATTGCAACACGTCAGCTGGGTATTATATCTTCCTTTGGAAGAAATATGACGCCCACATAGTGAGTTAATGATGGGTGGCTGTCAATAATGGTGTGCGTGTTTACAAACAAGGGGTTCAAGTATCCTTAAATAGACAAGAAATACAAACCTTGCATTGTCTACGCTGTCTCATGAAATCAAAAGGAGGAAAACTAGGTTATTCAGAAATACCCATTTGCAAATTAATTTTATGTATGGCTCCCACATTCTGCTCAGGTGTTGCTATGGACAGGTTGCAGCTGTACATAAGCGACGGGGTCATAAATACAATGACTTCTGCTCGCTTAGTCCCTTAGCCCCACTTCCGAGTGCTGAATTTAAAAAATATTAAATAACTGGTGTTTTTCGGACGCCCCTAATTAGAATCACTGGATAATTGCGTTTATAATTTAGACCCACCTTGCATACCTCCTCATCCATCACAATACTAGGTGCTTCTCCCCAAGATAACTAAAGAGCAACTCTTTGGTCACTCACGGACATCTTCAAAATGGCTGCTTTCCACAAAGCATGACTAGAACTGCAACGCCCTTCCAACCCCGCACTCCTAGTACAATGCTCTATGGAGCCCCTCAAGGGGTATGAAGCACTATATAAATGCTACCAAACAAGTAGCTCAACAAGTTAGACACTATTTAAATACCTTAAGTATAATATTAAAGTAAGAATACAGCGCGCCCTTGCACACGGTACGAAAATCCCTATGCATCAAGCTCGAGGTACAAACTGGGGAACCCCAGTAGCGAGAGGAGGTCTTCAACCTTCCAGGATATAAGATTAACTACTAAAAGCTGAAAACCTACTTTTAAAAATTGTCTTGCAAAGCTGAACAAACATGCTCTGTAGTGCATCAATGCCTGACGGCATTTGGACTGGCTTGAATAAAGCAAACAACACTCCTGAAGTGAACCGAAGGATTATAACTAGCCACCTCAGTGCAGGTTTATGTCCAACAGACGAGGCAAACCACAGGACCCGGATAAACACACAAACCTGCAACCCCGGATCATGCCTCAGGTGCCTTTGGCTGGTCTAGGTGTGTTTGACTAACACTCACATATCAAATGCACCTATTCTGCTCTTGCAAAAACACAAAATTACTGTACCGATGCGGCAAATTTGTTACTCATGCACATAATTTTTGGAGATGAGGTTTAGCAACTAAAGGGTTTTATTTTATTTGTTTGAGGTATTTCATGAATCCTTCAACAAAATATCGACTCTTCATGAGGAAGGATTTCTTATTTCGTAACCTTTAAAGAAGTTGATATTTTTCACTGGTTTTGGCACTTCAAAAAAAAGGATGACTTTTTTTGAAAACATTAACACAGCAAACATAAATGGTTTTAAATTAACAAGTTTTCCGAGAAATTGGTCAGTTGTTATTTCGAAAAACGACTCATTGGCAGCATTACACTTTCAGTAGGTTAACCATAAAAACTCTTGGAAAATCCCATAAATACTCTCAGATCCAAAGTAAAACACCCGACAACTGTAGGTGTCAACCCGAGAGAGAGGGGGGGGGGGGGGGAGGCAACAGTGCACCTAGAAGGGGATTAATCTGAGCAAGGGACGAGAGACTTAAGAAATATGTATCAATATAAAAGCGGTTTCAAGAAAAGGTGAAGGGAGCTCCTACTTACCAAACTTGTGAGTGTGAGGAAACGAAAAACGACAACAACTATGCCACAGTTCTTGAATGTTAACTTTGTTAGAACATTGGGAGAGAGGGGGCGAGGTAATTAATCTCCCACTTATGTGGTAAAGTAGAAAAAATAGACCAATGAACCACCATCTTCTTTCGTCGAGCCAGCACATTACCGACTGTGTAGTCTAGGTGGTCACAGAAGAGGGGTCTGAACGCCTTCTTTATTTGTGCATGTGAAGAAGTGTGACAGAGATGGCTCCGTGCACCTGCACGTACACAAAAGATACTGAAAAATACATTTGGTAGACTGCTTCAATACACAGTGGTTTTGAATAAGTTCTGTGGATGTCACATTTTAAAATCATGCCAAAAAGGCAATACAAGAGGGGAGGAGCCAAGATGGCGACCGGGACGGCAGCGTAGGCTCCCGGCTCCGTGAACCTCCGCACCCCGCACAGATATCCTGCACGAGATCCTTAGCCTGCGCTATCTACCCGTGTTGGTGAACGCGAGCGGCAACCGGCCGTGTGACCCCGAAGTTTCTGGCAGCGGTACCGCCGGAGAAATGTCCGTCTGAAGTTTGCGGCCTGCGTTGCCCCGGAGCCGGGACCTCGAGTGAACGCCGTGGCCGGGCGGCAGTGCAACAACAACGGCCTTTGGTGACTGGGTGGGGTCGGACTACCGGAGTGGTGCGAATGTCGGACTGCGCTTCGCCGTGGTCGCTCCTACCACTAAGCATAGCTGAACGAGTGCGTGCCCGAGGTGGCAACTCCAAGACTCTCCGGTGATTGCTTCAGCCTTCGCCGGTGAGCTGCCCGGACGCCGCCCGTAACCTGTCCCGATTCTTGCGGGCTGCTCCCGGATTTTCGCGGGCGCTGGTCCGTGGTGGGGACGACTGTGGCCCGTGACCACACTCCGGACACATTGTTTGCCTGCCCTCGGAACCCAGTTACCGGTGCCATGGAACCCGAGGCGCTTGTGTCTGAGCCCCGGTCCCGCTCTGGGATGGATCTACCCGGCGGCCATTCTGGTACGCCAGAGTCCACCATCCTGTACACCGGGTTGCAGCAGGATTGGGAGGGTGCGACTCTGAGGAGCGTAGCGGAGCGAGCGCCGGGAGCTGTACTGGGGTACGGTGACCTTTTCAGGGCTCTCGGTGCCCTTCACTCCACCCTGATTCACGGAGCCTGGGTGTTGGGGAGCAAGCTTGACGGAGTGACATCAGCGTTGGAACAGTTGCCGCCTGCCTATCCCCAGGTACACTGGGACTTCTCACGCTGCGCACGGGGGGACATTGTCGTGGCCGCCCCTGTAAATAGTGCACGCCTGGACCCTCCGGACAGTATATTAACGTGCGATCAGCTGGCTGTGGATTTGGTCTGTTCTGGAGATTTCGGACCTGAGTGGGGGGTGGTGGCCTTGTCCCGTGCGCGGTCCCCGACGACCCAGGCAACGTCCAAGCAACGGTCGCCTGCCCTGGCTGATTCCGCCTTCCTGGGCCTGGTGTGCAGTGTAAATCCTGGCTCGGCATCGGGAAAGACGATCCTCCCTAGAGCTGACTGTGTCGATCTTCAGAGCCCTCTACCCTACCTGTGTGTGTCGCTTCCTGAGTTTTGTTGGACACTTCTCTTCGTGGTAACATTGGACATGGCACTGGGACGGGGGGTATGCATGGGTGGGTTTGCAAAGAGTGGCCAAGGATGATACTGACCCTTCCGAGGTGGTCACCTATTAGGCGGGCGGGCTCGGGAGTTGTGTGCTCTCACGGCATAACTGATAGTGTACCAAGCGTGTAATGCTCCTTACTCCTCTTTGACAGGGTCGATTTTGTGTTCATTATTGTATGCTTTATGGGAAACCGTGTGGTGCGGGAGGGAGAAACCGGGGGCGTGTTTTGTAGGCCCTCCTCCAGTTTATTAATACTCTTTCTGCCCCCCGTCTGGTGGGTGCTCTTTTCCCACTTCTTTTCTCTGTTTCTTCTATATTTCGGGTCTGGTTCCGGGGCGACAGGCACACTGCTGGGGGGGGGGGGGCCGTACTCATCTGCAGAGGTGCAGGGTGGGGGGTTGGGGGGGGGATCCTTTAGTCTTTCACCTCCGTTTTCTATGGCCTCTTTTTCCTCTCTTATTTTCTTTGTCTTTTCTGGGATCAGCATGGTAGTACTCCTTTGTTGTTAATCACTGCTGTTTCCGGAGTGCCATAATTTCCGTGGAGTTTCCTGGGTCTTGGGGCAGGGGGTTGCAGGCGCAAATGGCCGTGTCATTCCTCCACATCCTGAACTTCCTGTTTCAGCGCCATAGCTTAGATAGACTGCTGTGTATTGTTTACGTTTATCGTTCTGCCTGCCATTTTTCGCTGCTGGGAAACTGTTTGGCACCTGATCCTTCCATCCTTTTCTATTATAAAATGTAAACCTTTATTATCCTGGTTTCCTACTTGGGCTGTTCAGAGACTGAGAGTATGTTAGCGTCGAGATTTTGCTCCCCGAGGTACTGACTGTGATATACCTGCTTTTTGTTATTCTGATTGTTTAGCGGCCGGCCCCGGGGGTTGTAGGCCCGTATGTGTAATTGAGTGAAATGTCAATAAAGGTTTTCAAAAAAAAAAAGGCAATACAAACATTTCATATAAATACACGACATAGAATAAAACATACTACTCCAGTCGTCTTAAAAACATATACATTGTAATAATAAAAAAGTCTACTACTACCAAGCCTTACCCACCCCTTTTTTTTTTTTTTTTTTTGAAAAACCTTTATTGACATTTCAACCAATAACAGGTATGGGCCTACAACCCCCGGGGCCGGCCGCTAAGCAGTCAGAGTAACAAAAATCAATATTTATCACAGGCAGCACCTCGGGGAGCAGAATCTCCATGCTGGTATACTCTCGGCCACTAAACAGCCCAAGTAGGAGACCATGATACAAAAGGTTTTCATTTTATAATAAGGGAGAATGGAAGGATCAGGTGCTAAACAGTTTCCCGGCAGCAAGAAATGGCAGGCAGAATAATAAACGTCCACAATAAACAGCAATTTATCTAGTCAATGGCGCTGAAACAAGAAGTTCAGGATGTGGAGGAATATCACGGCCATTTACACCTGCAGTCCCCTGCCCTAAAACCCAGAAAACACCACGGAAATTGTGGCACACATGAAAACGCAACGATTAACGACGAAGGAGTTCTACCATGCTGATCCCAGAAAAAAAGGACAAAGAAGAATAAGAGAAGAAAAAGGAGGCCATGGAAAAAAGGAGGTTAAAGACTAAAGGATCCCCTCCCCCAACCCCCCACCCTGCACCTCTGCAGATGAGTACGGCCCCCCCCCCAGCAGCGTGCCTGTCGCCCCGGAACCAGACCCGAAATATAGAAGAAACAGAGAAAGAGGAGTAGGAAAAGAAACCCCACCAGACGGGGGGTAGAGAGAATATTAATAAACTGGAGGAGGGCCTTCAAAACATGCACCCGGCTTCTCCCTCCCGCACAATTTGTTTTCCCCTAAAGCAAACATTAAGCAACACAGAATCGACCAAGTCAAAGAAGAATGGGGAGCATTATGCGCCTAATACACTAACAGTTATGCCGTGAGAGCACGCAACCCCTGAGCCCGCCCGCCTATCAGATGACTACCTCTGAAGGATCAGCCTTATCCTTGGCCACTCTTTGCGAATCTACCCATGCATATCCATCGACCCAGTGCCATGTCCAATGCTACAAAGAAGAGGAGCGTCCAAGAGAGAACAGGAAGCGACACACACAGGTAGGGTGGAAGTCTCTGATCACCGACACAGTCAGCAGTATGGAGAGTCATCTTTCCCAGTGCTGCCCCAGGATCTGCACCGCAC
Source organism: Triturus cristatus (assembly GCF_964204655.1). Taxonomy (NCBI): domain Eukaryota; kingdom Metazoa; phylum Chordata; class Amphibia; order Caudata; family Salamandridae; genus Triturus; species Triturus cristatus. The sequence continues at coordinate 1,734,621,322 of NC_140589.1, forward strand.
ACAAGGTCCAAGAAAGCGAAATCAGCCAGAGCAGGCGACCGTTGCTTGAATGTTGCCTGGGTTGCCGGAGGCCGCGCACGGGACAAGGCCACCACCCCCCACTCAGGTCCAATACCTCCGGAACAGACCAGACCCACAGCCAGCCGATCACACGTTAAGATACTGTCCGGAGTTTCCAGCTGGTCACTATCCACAGGGGCGGCCACGACACTGTCCTCTTGTGTGCGGTGTAGGAATTCCCCGTGTACCTGGGGACAGGCAGGCAGCAACTGTTCCAACGCTGATGTCACCCCATCAAGCTTACTCCCCAATACCCAGGCGCCGTGAACCAAGGTGGAATGGAGGGCACCGAGAGCCTCGAGAAGATCACCATACCCCAGCACAGTTCTCGGCGCTCGCACCGCGACGCTCCTCATAGTCGCACACTTCCAATCGTGCTGCGACCCAGTGTACAGGATAGTAGACTTCGTCCTGTCAAGATGGCCGCCGGGCAGGGCCAACCCAGATTGGGACCAGGACTCCGGGACAAGCGCCTCAGGTTCCATGTCACTGGAATCAGGGTTTCGGGGGCAGGCAAAAAATATATCCGGCGTGTGGTCACGGGCAACAGTCATCCCCTCCACGGACCTGCGCCCGCGAAAATCCGGGAGCAGTCCGCAAAAATCCGGGCGAGTTACGGGCGGCGGCCGGGCGGCTCACCGGCGAAGGCTGAGACAATCACCGGGGAATCTTGGATTAGTCACCTCGGGCATGCACTCGTTCCGCTACGCTTAGTGGTAGGAACGACCACGGCGAAATGTAGGCCGATATTCGCACCGCTCCGGCTAGGCCGACTCCACCCAGTCATCAAAGGCCGCTGTTGTTGAACTGCCGCCCGGCCATGTTGTCCACTCGAGGTCCCGGTTCCAGGGTTGCACAGGCCGCAAACTTCAACTGGACATTTCTCCGGCGATACCGCCGCCAGAAACTTCGGAGTCACACGATCGGTTGCCGCTATCATTCACCAACACGGGCATATAGCGCAGGCTAAGGATCTCATGCAGGATATCTGTGCGGGACGCGGAGGTTCACAGAGCCGGGAGCCTACGCTGCCGTCCCGGTCGCCATCTTGGCTCCTCCCCTTACCCACCCCTTTTAAAGATATTTTAAGACCTAAAAATGCTAGCTTTTTCCTACTGTCTAGGCAGTGTTCGGAGAACTAAAATCTATCCTGCTTCCAGTCCAAGCTGAGGCACTCTACCTTAAACACATTTTCACACAGATATGATATTATTCATATATCTACAACAGTACTCAAACACAGGGCAGCATGAAGGGAAGCATATTTCAGGCCACCAACCTGCTAGGACATAAAAAACATAAAATGTTGACAACTTGACCGCTTACTCAATTTAGCTGGTTTTTCTCGATGCATCTTCATCATTAGCAACCTGGCAGTCAGTGTGGTAATTCCCTTCATTATTGTACTTGTACGTTTTCTCGAGGACCTACCAATTCAGACCGGTTTTACCCTTATTAGGGCTCATCAGTCAGGCATAGCTTGGTTCCAGTGGCACAGTCTTGACCCTGCGCTAATAGCAACAATCTAGCGCAAGCTGCTAGACCAGACAGCTCTCTGAACCAGAACACAAGTAGCCCAAAACTGGTTTCGCCTTTATTAGATCTCACCAGTTGGGTGGGTAGAGCTTGGTTCCAGAGATACAGTGTGCATGGGATCCATGTATGGGCATACCAGTCCCACGTAGGGTATCACACTGATGTATACAAAAATGTGATGGATGGACTGCTTGAATTAATCTCAACTAGTAATTACTTGAGCCACATCCCATTTCACCGATATTTTGCACACCAGGACACCTCAGTTTGGACCCAGCCATATGCCGATCAGTTTTGACCCTACTCCAATAGGAACAGTCCAGCCTAATATTAACAGTTTTGTAGCTTGGCTCCATATGACAATCTGCAACTTTGTACAGATGGTTCACATTGACCTGAATACAAAGAGAGGGCTTCTGAGTTTCACTTGAAACTCACAGATGCAGACTGTTAGATATATATATATATCTATACCTTGGTGGCTGGGTCGGCTGAAACGAAGCTGCGAGCAGACGAAGGATCAGGTGCGTCTTCACACACATATATATATATATATATATATATATATATATTACCTACTGGCGGTCGCCAGTAGGTAGTTATAGTTAGGACCCCTTTTCCATAGGAAATCCGCAACATTCTATTTTGAATAACTTTGGCGCCGGTCGACGAATCCTCGCGAATTTCTCAAAATAGGTGGGGCGCTACGCTCCGCTCCTACCCTGAAAGTCTCGGGGGGATTCGTCAAGCGGGGGCTGAGAAAAAAGGGGGGTCCCAAAACGCGTTTTTCCCATGCATTTTTCCATAGGACCTTTAGACAGGGCTACAGCCCGAACGGCTGAACAGAATTACTAGAAATTTGGCAGAGAGGTAGTCCCTAGGTCAAGGAAGTGCCTTTTGTAGGTTTGGTGTAAATCTGTTCAGTAGGTCCTGAGAAAATAGCATTTAAATCAATATATATATCTGAGCCAGCTTACGGTACGCTTACCGTAAGCTTACCGTACGCGTACGGTGGCGTGCGCGAGCGCGATTCTGATTGGCTGTTAGATCTTAGTAAACATTCGAATCGGCCGAAACCAGGAAGCGGCGGCCGCCATTTTGTGTGTTTCACTCAGAAAAAAAAGAGTGAAAACAAGAAAAGGGGGCAAGGAGGAGAGTTACAGACCCCCTTACATTTGTGAGGGGGTCAAAGAAGGACAGAAAAGTACAAAGAAAACATTTATGGATTTTAAAAAAAATCACGGGGTACGCGTACGGTAAGCGTACGGAAGAAAAAATAAATAAAAAAAGAAATGAAATGCAGATTTAAGAGTTTAGATATTAGGGGGCTCTAAAAAGAGCCGTTGTGTTTATGAAGTGATTTTTTAAGTGGTACCTACAAGTAAGTACCGATGCAGAGTCTAAGGTTCAAGAGGAAGACTCTGTTCCCTTCATCATTGAAGTGCACACCATCTCCTCTATAAATGTCTTGCATGTCATAACGCAAGTTGTTGTGGTAAATGGCACCCATACCATAGTCACGGAGGAAAGCAGAAACAGATTTGTTGACGTGCTTTCTTGCTTTGTCAATTTGCGGACAGAAATGATTGGACCAGTTCCATTTTTGCCTTTGGCATATGTTGTTAAACACAAAGGCAGTTTTAGGGAAAAGTGAAAACAGTTGTGCAAAGGTCTCCTTCATAAGCATTTCCAGACCTACCCCAGTCAAAGTGCCTAGGTCATTGCCACCACAGTGCACTATTATGAGGTCAGGGTGTTGGATTTGCATGAAGGATTTCACCAATGGCATCAATTGGTGCCACTTTAACCCTCTCTGACCAATCCATTTAATGTCTACATTTGGCAAAGCAAGGTCTCTCACCATACCTGTTTTCTCTGCAAACTTTTCACTCCAGAAGACATAGCTGTGCCCTACAATCCACACTGTGAACATCTTCAAAGGAGAACTGGATGCACTCAGGAGGTGTCTTTCAGTAGAATGGCAATAAGAAAAGAAAGACAGTTTGGAAATGGAGGCATACATATTTTTTTTCAAAACAAAAAGAACTGATTGGCTGTTTCATACCATTCTAGAATAAAAACTAGGCTGTATGTGTAAATTAATAGAAGCATGTTTCGTATTGGTACAAAAAAATGTGTTACCAAAGAACAGTACTATGGATTTGCTGTTAGGTTTGAAAAGTCAAGCACTCTCGCTCTGTGGAATTGAAACATTGTGTGGCGAACTTCTGACCTAACTCCACACAGCAGTGTTCCATGAGCTGTTGCTATGGTAGCAGGCAGAAGTCAAGTTGGGGGAAGGGTACTAGGCAGAAGTCAAGTTGGGGGCAGGGTACTTTTGGAAAAGGGTTGGTTTTCAACCAATAGAAATGTGTGATTACATTTGAAAAAAAGGGGGAAGCACTGAGATTTGAAACTTACATGTATATGTGTGGAAAAATAGAGGGAAAGTTTGCCATTATCTGGTTCTGCTGAGAGGAGAGAGGTGTAGAGAACAGAGATCCTGGCTCTGATAATCTGCTGTTTGAGTGCCACATTTCTTTCACAACTAACTAATTTTAAAGGTGAGTTTAGAGTTTGAGAGGGGATGTATATGGTAAATTAAGAAATGAATAATAGAATTGGAATTCCTTTTGTAGAAGTTGTGTTTATTATTTTCTGTTTTGGGAGAAATTTAAATGTGAGGAACATGTAAAATAATATGGACAATTTTTTCATGATAAATTAAGGTGTACTGGTAAAAATAAGGAATACTTTAAGGGTTTGAGGTTGCAGTCAGTAATGCAAATACATTCAGCATCACTAAGGCTGGTTGCCCTTGCTGGAGTGTAGGCAGTCACCGAGGATACACATGGTGGTGGTCTGAAAAAGCAGTTTGGACATGGGCTTTTTAAGAAAATCTAAAAAGTGGATTCATAATGTGTCAGTCTGTAAAAGTGATTTTCACTTGCCAAAAAAAAAAAGAGCAGTAAGTGTGCATTCAAATTGGCAAAGAAATTTCGTTTTGGGACTAATGTGAAAACATGACTCTGTGTGCAAATAGGAATTACAGGCAGAGATTTATTGCGTTTTGCTCTGGTGATTTCACAGTTGCATTAGTAGGAAAAAGGGGGAGCGATTTTTTGGGGGAAGAAGCAGACTCTTAGCACACACCCAGCTCCTGTCCATGTATAATCATGCACAGTATTTACAAGCGAGTGGGGTTTTCAGGTTTCAGTCTGTAATGCAAATACATTCTGCATCACTAAGGCTGGTTGCCCTTGCTGGAGTGTAGGCAGTCACCGAGGATACACATGGTGGTGGTCTGAAAAAGCAGTCTGGACATGTGCAATTTAAAAAAATCTGAAAAGTGGTTTCATAATGTGTCAGTCTGTAAAAGTGATTTTCACTTGCCAAAAAAAAAGAGCAGTAAGTGTGCATTCAAATTGGCAAAGAAATTTCGTTTTGGGACTAATGTGAAAACATGACTCTGTGTGCAAATAGGAATTACAGGCAGAGATTTATTGCGTTTTGTTCTGGTGATTTCACAGTTGCATTAGTAGGAAAAAGGGGGAGCGATTTTTTGGGGGAAGAAGCAGACTCTTAGCACACACCCAGCTCCTGTCCATGTATAATCATGCACAGTATTTACAAGCGAGTGGGGTTTTCAGGTTTCAGTCTGTAATGCAAATACATTCTGCATCACTAAGGCTGGTTGCCCTTGCTGGAGTGTAGGCAGTCACCGAGGATACACATGGTGGTGGTCTGAAAAAGCAGTCTGGACATGTGCAATTTAAAAAAATCTGAAAAGTGGTTTCATAATGTGTCAGTCTGTAAAAGTGATTTTCACTTGCCAAAAAAAAAGAGCAGTAAGTGTGCATTCAAATTGGCAAAGAAATTTCGTTTTGGGACTAATGTGAAAACATGACTGTGTGCAAATAGGAATTACAGGCAGAGATTTATTGCGTTTTGCTCTGGTGATTTCACAGTTGCATTAGTAGGAAAAAGGGGGAGCGATTTTTTGGGGGAAGAAGCAGACTCTTAGCACACACCCAGCTGCTTACCATGTGGAATCATGCACAGTATTTAGAAGCGAGTGGGGTTTTGAGGTTTCAGTCTGTAATGCAAATACATTCAGCATCACTAAGGCTGGTTGCCCTTGCTGGAGTGTAGGCAGTCACCGAGGATACACATGGTGGTGGTCTGAAAAAGCAGTCTGGACATGGGCTTTTTTAAAAAAATCTGAAAAGTGGTTTCATAATGTGTCAGTCTGTAAAAGTGATTTTCACTTGCTAAAAAAAACAAAGGAGCAGTAAGTGTGCTTTCAAATTGGCAAAGAAATTTCGTTTTGGGACTAATGTGAAAACATGACTCTGTGTGCAAATAGGAATTACAGGCAGAGATATATTGCGTTTTGCTCTGGTGATTTCACAGTTGCATTAGTAGGAAAAAGGGGGAGCGATTTTTTGGGGGAATAAGCAGACTCTTAGCACACACCCAGCTGCTTACCATGTGGAATCATGCACAGTATTTAGAAGCGAGTGGGGTTTTGAGGTTTCAGTCTGTAATGCAAATACAATCAGGATCACTAAAGCTGGTTGCCCTTGCTGGAGTGTAGGCAGTCACCGAGGATACACATGGTGGTGGTCTGAAAAAGCAGTCTGGACATGGGCTTTTTAAAAAAAATCTGAAAAGTGGTTTCATAATGTGTCAGTCTGTAAAAGTGATTTTCACTTGCCAAAAAAAAAGAGCAGTAAGTGTGCATTCAAATTGGCAAAGAAATTTCGTTTTGGGACTAAATGTGAAAACATGACTCTGTGTGCAAATAGGAATTACAGGCAGAGATTTATTGCGTTTTGCTCTGGTGATTTCACAGTTGCATTAGTAGGAAAAAGGGGGAGCGATTTTTTGGGGGAAGAAGCAGACTCTTAGCACACACCCAGCTCCTGTCCATGTATAATCATGCACAGTATTTACAAGCGAGTGGGGTTTTCAGGTTTCAGTCTGTAATGCAAATACATTCAGCATCACTAAGGCTGGTTGCCCTTGCTGGAGTGTAGGCAGTCACTGAGGATACACATGGTGGTGGTCTGAAAAAGCAGTCTGGACATGGGCTTTTTTAAAAAAATCTGAAAAGTGGTTTCATAATGTGTCAGTCTGTAAAAGTGATTTTCACTTGCCAAAAAAAAAGAGCAGTAAGTGTGCTTTCAAATTGGCAAAGAAATTTCGTTTTGGGACTAATGTGAAAACATGACTCTGTGTGCAAATAGGAATTACAGGCAGAGATATATTGCGTTTTGCTCTGGTGATTTCACAGTTGCATTAGTAGGAAAAAGGGGGAGCGATTTTTTGGGGGAAGAAGCAGACTCTTAGCACACACCCAGCTCCTGTCCATGTATAATCATGCACAGTATTTACAAGCGAGTGGGGTTTTCAGGTTTCAGTCTGTAATGCAAATACATTCAGCATCACTAAGGCTGGTTGCCCTTGCTGGAGTGTAGGCAGTCACCGAGGATACACATGGTGGTGGTCTGAAAAAGCAGTCTGGACATGTGCAAGTTAAAAAATCTAAAAAGTGGTTTCATAATGTGTCAGTCTGTAAAAGTGATTTTCACTTGCCAAAAAAAAAAAAGAGCAGTAAGTTTGCTTTCAAATTGGCAAAGAAATTTCGTTTTGGGACTAATGTGAAAACATGACTCTGTGTGGAAATAGGAATTACAGGCAGAGATTTATTGCGTTTTGCTCTGGTGATTTCACAGTTGCATTAGTAGGAAAAAGGGGGAGCGATTTTTTGGGGGAAGAAGCAGACTCTTAGCACACACCCAGCTCCTTTCCATGTATAATCATGCACAGTATTTAGAAGCGAGTGGGGTTTTCAGGTTTCAGTCTGTAATGCAAATACATTCAGCATCACTAAGGCTGGTTGCCCTTGCTGGAGTGTAGGTAGACACCGAGGATACACATGGTGGTGGTCTGAAAAAGCAGTCTGGACATGGGCTTTTTTAAAAAACTGAAAAGTGGTTTCATAATGTGTCAGTCTGTAAAAGTGATTTTAACTTGCCAAAAAAAAAGAGCAGTAAGTGTGCATTCAAATTGGCAAAGAAATTATGTTTTGTGACTATTGTGAAAAGAAATGTAGTAATATATTTAAATAAAATAAAGGATTTTTTTTTTAGTTTTTTCAGGTATTGCTGAAGAGCAGTGGACAAAATTTAAGATGCCTACAAAATCCAGAGTTCAAAAAACGCACAAAAAAAACCTATATTTGAAGACAACTAGAGGACCAAAGTTAGTAGAAGATGCTCATGTTGGGAAAAAGAAAAAATCTTCTGGTAAGCAGAAAAAACAATTTCTAAAAAATATATTCAAAAGAATGAAAAATGTACAAAATGTCTGTACTCGAAAGGATGTTTTGAACAAAAAAGGAGAGGAAAAAATTGACAATTTAGTTAATGCAAATATACCTTCAGCAACTGAAAAGATTTATATAAATAGAAAAACAGCGTTTAAAGAGATACGTAGAAAAATGTTTCAGAGAAGAGTTATGTCCAATTTGATGAAGGATGTGAACAAATATAAGAAAAAGACAAAGTTTTATAAAAGAAAAAAAGAAATAGAAGCCATTGCAGCAAAGGCATTAGAATTAAAAAGGAAACTATTCATTTTAATTTTGAATAGGATGCGTACATTAGACAAAATGGTTAATGTACTGAAATCACATAGCAAAAGGAAAAGAGTAGTGAACAGAACAAACTTTTGTAAAGTGTTTTTAGGAAAGTGGATGCATAGTTCAAGTAGTGAACCTTTTTTTAATGAAGAGAGCTATTTTCAAAGTAATAGTTTGCTGCATGCAGTTGACACCAGAGGTCGTTCTTACGAAGTAAAAAATGGTTGCATAATGGAGAAGGAGATAATGGTTCCAAGAGATGAGGTACAAGTGATGGCAGATGAGGCTATGGGGAGACGTCCTAAAGCCCCAGTGTACACTTGGAATTGTAGTAGTATTTGCACTGTGCATAAGGAATCTATTGACAAATTTCGAGAGTTTCTAAGAGAATATAGTAAAAAAAGTATAAAACAGAAGATTAAGGTGCTTCAAAGTCTGGATCCATGCAGAGTGAGAGAGAATACTGGTTTGCAGGGTCATTCTCTGGCTTGTCTATCTAGAAAAGTGTGCAATAGTGTTTTCCATCATTTTAGGATGCTGGCTGTTCATCATACTGAAATGAGAAAGTTTGTGAGACGGTTGTATTTTGCCAAAAGTCCAGCAATAAAGTTAAATGAATTGAATAGGGCTCTGTTCCGAGGAACGGTATCAGATGTAGAGAAGGTTGTGGATGAAATTCAGTTTTGTTACTTTGGTCCTGAACAAAACAGTGCAGAGAAGGACACAGTAAATGAGGAAGAAGTGGAAGAGAATGTAGAACCCTCTGTAAGTAACACATTTAATGATCATATAACAAAATTTGCAATAGTCTCTAATGAAAGACCAAATTTTACTTGTATTTGTTGCCGCAGAACTCATTATAGAAAACAAACTAGGAATGTTGATCTCTACAGAAAGAGTGAAAATGAAGATAATTATAAGTGGAAGGATTTTGCCACATATATATTTCTAGAAAATTGTTTTGATTTGGGTGAAGATCAGCGTATTTGTAAATACTGTTACAACAAGTTAGAGGAAAATAGAATGCCGACCAGAGCTGTACATAATAATTTAGAATTGGATGCTATTCCTGCTGAACTTTCTGAATTAAATACATATGAGTCTATACTCATTCAATGTGTTCATCCGTTCCAGACCATAGTACGTATGGAGCCCAAAACTGGTAAATTGCCTCCTTCTGATTTACTGAGAGGTTTAAAAGGAAGAGTGGTGTATTTGCCCTTGGATTTGAAAAAAAATATGGAAACTATTGATGCGGATACTTAGGAAACTGAACCATTAATTATTCTGGTTAATGGTGTACCTACAAAGAATAAGAAGATTTGGCAGGAGCTGGTAGATGTGCGGAAAGTACAAAGAGCAAATTTGTATTTGAAAAGGAATAACAAATGGTATGAATCAATTTATATAGAAGAAGAAGAAGAAGAAGATTTACAAGAAGACACAGAAACACCAACTGGACAAATTGAAAAAGTGGACAAGTCAAAGGAAGAAGAAATTTATGAACATTTTAGCATACATCCTCTTCATTCAAAAGAAGTTATGGGAGATAATATTGATCTCTTTCAGATGAAGAAAGCAAAAGGAACTCCCGTGAGTGTATGGGAGGAGAGCTTGGAAGCTCGATGTTTTCCCCAGCTGTTTCCTAAAGGAAAAGGAAGACGATACGATGAACGTCCAGAACAGATTCCAGCTTCTGAGTATCGGACTACAAGACTATATGCTGAAGATCCCAGATTTCGACAAAGTATTCCTTATTTGTTCCATCTTTTATTTGAAAGCGACTTGTCTGCACTGTCTTATGCAGTAAATCACATTTTAAAAAGTGGAGTACATTTACAAAATGTGTCTGCTAAGGATTTTATGGAGAAAGTGCAGCACCGAGATGATCATTTGGAAACACAACTGATCAATCTGATGGCTTGTCAGCGTGGGACAAATGAATATTGGTACCGACGCCATGGTGAACTAAAATGCATGTTACGGAATTTAGGAACACCAACATGGTTCGTTACCCTAAGCTGTGCGGAGTACGCTTGGGATGATTTACTGGATTTTCTACGAGAGGCAAATTCAAACATTAAAAACATTGAATACAAGACAGCAGGAGAACTGTGCTCATTGGATCCGGTTAATGTTTGCAGATATTTCAATCATAGATTTGAGGCTATGATGTCCTTCATCTGCAATAAAAAAAATCCACCTCTTGGAGAAGTAGTAGATTTCTTTTGGAGAAAAGAGTACCAGGCAAGAGGTGCTCCTCATATTCATATGCTGTTGTGGATCAAGGATGCCCTAAAGTTTGGAACAGATACTGATGAAGCAGTGTTATCTTTCATTGAAGAATATGCAACATGTGCTATACCAAAAAGCACAGAAGAGAAAAAGTTAAAGGAGCAAGTTTTACGTTTCCAAAGTCATCGGTGTGGAAAATACTGTCGACGGAAATACAAGAGCAAAGATAAATACTACACTAAATGTCGATTTGGATTTCCTAGACCTGTTCTTTCAAATGGAAGAGTCAACAGTTTTATGTCAGCTGTGAGACATACTATCACAAGGAAATCACCTAAGAATACCTACAACCTAAAAAGAAAAGAAGAATCCAAAAATATAAATGACTACAACCCAGTCATTTTATCCATGTGGAACGCTAACATGGATATACAGTATATATATTACCTACTGGCGGTCGCCAGTAGGTAGTTATAGTTAGGACCACGTTTCCATAGGAAATCCGCAACATTCTATTTTGAATAACTTTGGCGCCGGTCGACGAATCCTCGCGAATTTTTCAAAATAGGTGGGGCGCTACGCTCCGCTCCTACCCTGAAAGTCTCGGGGGGATTCGTCAAGCAGGGGGTGAGATAAAAGGGGGGTCCCAAAACGCGTTTTTCCCATGCATTTTTCCATAGGACCTTTAGACAGGGCTACAGCCCGAACGGCTGAACAGAATTTAATGAAATTTGGCAGAGAGGTAGTCCCCAGGTCAAGGAAATGCCTTTTGTAGGTTTGGTGTAAATCTGTTCAGTAGATTCTGAGAAAATAGCCTTTAAATCAAGATATATATCTGAGCCAGCTTACGGTGCGCTTACGGTACGCTTACCGTACGCGTACGGTGGCGTGCGCGAGCGCGATTCTGATTGGCTCTTAGATCTTAGTAAACATTCGAATCGGCCGAAACCAGGAAGCGGCGGCCGCCATTTTCTCTCTCGCACTGAGTGTGTGGATTAAAACACAATGCACAAAAACATGTAAAGGGACTGTTTGGACAGCTCGAAAAAACCTAACCATGTTGAGGGAGTCCCCAAAGATCCCCCAAGGCCAAAAACGGAATTTTTATTTTTTCGCTAATTCCGCCGATTACGCTTACCGTACGCGTACGGTACAAAAATTTTTTTTTAAAAAAATTATCCACACTCACCCTGCCCCGTGTGCAAATGGTGCCCGAAGTGCACCCTTTGTGCATGGCGTATTACTGGTATGAAAAATTAAAATATTACCTTTCAAAACTAAGTGCATCATATGTCCTCCATGTGCGCACGGTGCGCGAAGCGCATCGTGCGTACATGGCCCATCTAGCGTAACGTGGGCACGCGGTGCGCGTAGCGCACCGCGTGCCCACCGTGCGTGCACGGCACTAACTGCGTAAAGTGGGCGCACGGTGCGCGCACGGAACGAACTGCGTTAAGTGGGCGCGCACGCCACGAATGGCGTAAAGTAACTTAGCATTTAAAAAACCGTACAAATTCACTGAAAAACCCATAGGTTTCACACACGTTATAGTTCGGAATTAGCATTTAAAAAACCTTGCAAATTCACTGAAAAAACCATAGGTTTCACACATGTTATAGTTAGCGGAAATTTTACTGATAAAAAACCAATGAAATTCCCCCGTTATAGTTAGTGCAGGCAACTATAACTCACGCGACCGCAATCTTCTGCTGATGACATATGTGTCTTTATGAAAAAAAAATATTTGTAATATATGTATAGCTAAAAATTTATGGAAGAAGACATGGGCAAATAAGTGTCTAAAAACAGTATTAGCATCAGCAGAGGATTGCGGTCGCGTGAGTTATAGTTGCCTGCACTAACTATAACGGGGGAATTTCATTGGTTTTTTATCTGTAAAATTTCCGCTAACTATAACATGTGTGAAACCTATGGTTTTTTCAGTGAATATATATATATATATATATATATATATATATATATATATATATATATATATATTACCTACTGGCGGTCGCCAGTAGGTAGTTATAGTTAGGACCACGTTTCCATAGGAAATCCGCAACATTCTATTTTGAATAACTTTGGCGCCGGTCGATGAATCCTCGCGAATTTTTCAAAATAGGTGGGGCGCTACGCTCCGCTCCTACCCTGAAAGTCTCGGGGGGATTCGTCAAGCGGGGGCTGAGATAAAAGGGGGGTCCCAAAACGCGTTTTTCCCATGCATTTTTCCATAGGACCTTTAGACAGAGCTACAGCCCGAACGGCTGAACAGAATTTAATGAAATTTGGCAGAGAGGTAGTCCCCAGGTCAAGGAAGTGCCTTTTGTAGGTTTGGTGTAAATCTGTTCAGTAGATTCTGAGAAAATAGCCTTTAAATCAATATATATATCTGAGCCAGCTTACGGTGCGCTTACGGTGCGCTTACCGTACGCGTACGGTGACGTGCGCGAGCGCGATTCTGATTGGCCGTTAGATCTTAGTAAACATTCGAATCGGTCGAAACCAGGAAGCGGCTGCCGCCATTTTCTCTCTCGCACTCTGACAGGGGGTTGAAAAACAAAGTGCAAAAACATGTAAAGGGGCTGTTTAGTCAGCACCCAAGCACCTAGCCATGTTGGGGGAGTCCCCAACGATCCCCCAAGTGAAAAAAGGCAATTTTAATTTTTTCGAAAATTTCGCCGATTACGCTTACCGTACGCGTACGGTAGCAAATAATAAAAAATAAAAAAAAATATCCACATTCTCCCCACCCCGTGTGCAAATGGTCCCCGAAGGGCACCATTTGTGCATGGCTTATCAGTGCAAAACAAAACATATATTTTACCTGTCACAACGATGCTCATCATATGTTTCCTCCATGTGCGCACGGTGCGCGAAGCGCATCGTGCGTTCATGGCCCATCTAGCGTAACGTGGACACGCGGTGCGCGAAGCGCACCGCGTGCTCACTGTGCGCGCACGGTGCGCGAAGCGCACCGTGCGCGCACGGAACGCACTGCGTTAAGTGGGCGCGCACGCCACAAATGGCGTAAAGTAACTTAGCATTTAAAAAAACGTACAAATTCACTGAAAAAAACCATAGGTTTCACACACGTTATAGTTAGGAATTAGCATTTAAAAAACCTTGCAAATTCACTGAAAAAACCATAGGTTTCACACATGTTATAGTTAGCTGGACATTTTACTGATAAAAAACCAATGAAATTCCCCCGTTATAGTTACTGTAGGCAACTATAACTCACGCGACCGTAATCCTCTGCTGATGACATATGTGTCTTTATGAAAAAAAAATATTTGTAATATATGTATAGCTAAAATTTAATGGAAGAAGACATGGGCAAATAAGTGTCTAAATACAGTATTAGCATCAGCAGAGGATTACGGTCGCGGGAGTTATAGTTGCCTACAGTAACTATAACGGGGGAATTTCATTGGTTTTTTATCAGTAAAATGTCCAGCTAACTATAACATGTGTGAAACCTATGGTTTTTTCAGTGAATATATATATATATATATATTCACATTTGTAAAATGTTCTTGTATGTTTTTTAGCCAGGCTTGGCCCCTTTCTTTGTAACCAGTTTTATCTGAAAATTCTGATTTCTGAAATTCACTCGCTTATTTTTGTTGGTCCTTGGTGGCTTGCTTTTGAGGTGTCGAACAAATGGACTATTTACGAATCTGAAACATTTTTACTTTATCTTGATTTTTCGATGTAACATGACCACTTTGTATCTAATATATGTCAAGGCACTAATGTATTATTATCTTCTTTCATTGTTTCTGCAGCTCGGGGGCTCATGGAAAGACGATTTCACAACGATTAGTCATGGATATGATGTATTGGTTAAGTTCCTGATATGCGCACATCCTTCAGTGGATAGACATGTACTGTATTAAGATAAGGGTACTACACCTTTCTTTGCACCCATTATTATTATTATTATTTTTTAGATATAGACACATAGCGCGGAGCTGGGACACTTGACCTTGGTACTATACCTGTATGCTCTAGCACTATAGCAATGGAGCAATTGCCTCTTGTTCATGTTAACCATCACATAACACTCCCCTTCTGCAGAACTTTTATGCATTGACGATTATTCCAAATATTTTTTCGAAAGTTACTGTTATAAATGCCATGTGAAATGTTTCAGTAATTCATGTCATTCCAGACTTCTAATTTGCCGACCCTAATATTAACTGAATAGTGATGTCATGGGTCACAAGACATTTGTTTAAATCATTTTTCTTTCTCTGACTACTACAGTCTTTATGGAATGAACGACACGGCAGAACTTTGTAAACCACCTTAGTTGTGACCAAGTCTGTTTTCACTTTTAATTAGTGCACGCTGCGACGTGCCTGAATCGAAACTGTGATATATACTTCCTGGTTCACAGGTGAGGTCATGTGACCAAGGCTGCTTGTCAGCCGAAACGTGTCTTCTGCCGCTGGTGTGAATAAACTTTACATTTTTCCAGCAAGACCGGTGTGGCTCGCCTTCTTTCCCAGTGGATGTGTGGAGAGAACTTCTGTGCAATATATATATATATATATATATATATATATATTCACTTAAAAAACCATAGGTTTCACACATGTTATAGTTCGGTGGATATTTCACTCGTAAAAAACCAATGAAATTCCCCCGTTATAGTTAGTTCAGATAACTATAACTTGCGCGCCCGCAATCCACTGCTCATGACGTCACATATTACATCACTCATGACATGGTCAGTGGCATCAATCATGACATCACTGATGACATCATCCTTGTGATAGAGTGGCGGTCGCGCGAGTTATAGTTATCTGAACTAACTATAACGGGGGAATTTCATTGGTTTTTTACGAGTGAAATATCCACCTAACTGTAACGTGTGAAACCTATGGTTTTTTAAGTGAATTTGCAAGGTTTTTTAAATGCTAATTCCTAACTATAACGTGTGTGAAACCTATGGTTTTTTCAGTGAATTTGTACGTTTTTTTAAATGCTAATTTATTTATGTATTATTTTTTTTATATATTTATTTTACAATAAACTACGTATTAAAAATTTATTTTTGGTTTTTCACCGCGCGCGCACCCCCGCGATTTAAAAAAAAAACATTTTAACGTTTTTTTCTACCTTCGGGGTCCTCCAGGGACCCCCTGACAAAGGCTAGGGGGTCAGGAACTCTCTACCCTGCCCCCTTTTCACGTTCGCCACCTTCCTTTTTCACTCTCGCACTGAAAACAAACAAAATGGCGGCCGACACTTCCTGATTTCGACCGATTCGAACGTTGACTAACATGTAACCACCAATCAGAATTACGCTCGCGCACGTTAGGGTGCTCGCACGATGCGCGCACGTTGCGCTTATAGATATTTATATGCTTTTAAATGCTATTTTCTCAGGAACTACTGAACAGATTGACACCAGACCTGCAAACGGCACTTCCCTGACCTGAGGACTACCTCTCTGCCAAATTTCAAGTAATTCTGTTCAGCCGTTCGGGCTGTACCTTCGACTAAAGGTCCTATGGAAAAATGCATGGGGAAAACGCGTTTTGGGACCCCCCTTTTTTCTTGGCCCCCGCTTGACGAATCACCCCGAGACTTTTAGGGTAGGAGCTGAACGGAGCGCCCCATTAGTTTTGAAAATTTCGCGAGGATTCGTCAACTGGCGACAAAGTTATTCAAAATAGAATTTTCAGATTTCCTATGGAAACTCGGTCCTAACTATAACTATCTACTGGCGACTGCCAGTAGATTATATATATATATATATATATATATATATATATATATATATATATATATATATATATATATATATATATATATATATATATATATATATATATATATATATATATATATATATATATATATATATATATATATATATATATATATATATATATATATATATACGAGCGTGAGAGATCTCAAAACACAGTGGCAGTTGCCATGTGTAGTTCTAGCTAGCATTACGTTTCCATAGTTAATTACTTTGCCAAATCTTCACAAAATTTTGGAAAAAAGTGAATTCATCTCAGTTTCTTCCTGGAACGTTTCAGGATGAATCGTCAAGCGGAGGCCGAGAAGAAGGAGGGTCCCAAAACACATTTTTACCATGTAATTTTCTATAGGAGGATTGAACAGCGACAATGCAAAGACAGATGAATGCAATTACACCAAATTTGGGAAAAAGCTAGAACATGGTCCAGAAAGAGTACTTTTTGTGATTTATTGAAATCCATTTACTAGTTTGAGAAATTGAGGTTTAAACATTTATGGAAATATAGGGATGAGCGAATCCAACAGATTGATTATGCTACTTACCAGTATGCATCTGTTCTTGGCATGTAGGGCTGCTGACATTCATATCTGTGCATAGATCGCCGCCTAGTGTTGGGTCCGGATGATTGCCCATTGTTGTCCTGGAAGAGTCTTCGAAGTATCACGAGATAGGTGGCTCCTCCCCTGGACTACAGTGCGCATGGGCATCCTCTCCATTCTTAGATTGTTTTTCGCCATTGTGGCAGTGATGGAGTAGATATAGTAAGTGATGACCATGCTATACAGAAAATACTGAGTGCTGCAGCCGCGACAGGCGCCGGGGAGGAGGGTGGGCGATATGAATGTCAGCAGCCCTACATGCCAAGAACAGATGCATACTGGTAAGTAGCATAATCAGTTCGAGGCATGTGGGCTGCTGAATTCATATCTGTGCATAGAATATATAGCAGTACCTCCCCTAGCGGCGGCTACCTGTGCCAGCTGCAGCAGTCTGGAAAAGAGTTTTGAGAACAGCCTGTCCTACAGCTGCTTGCTGTCTTGAGTGTACATCTACGCAGTAGTGTTTGGTAAATGTATGTATAGTGGACCATGTGGCTGCTCTACAAATTTCGTGTAAAGGGATGTTTCCTAGGAAAGCCATGGATGCCCCTAACTTTCGTGTTGAGTGGGCTCGTGGGGGAACCGTTAATGTGCGTTTAGCTTTGTGATAGCAAATCTGAATGCATTTAACGATCCATCTGGCTATTCCTGCTTTGGAAATGGCGTTGCCTTTGTGTTGTGGAGAGAAGGCAACGAAGAGTTGTTTAGTTTTTCTAAAATCCTTTGTCCTGTCAATATAGTACATGAAAGCCCGCTTTACATCTAGTGTATGGAGCATTCTTTCTGCGACATTTTGCGGATTTTGGAAGAAAACGGGCAGTTCGATAATTTGATTAATGTGGAACTGTGATATGACTTTGGGCATGAACTTGGGGTTGGTGCGTAGGACAACCCTGTTTGCGTGGACCTGAATGAATGGCTCCTGAATGGTTAGTGCCTGGAGTTCACTAACTCTCCTTAAGGAAGTGATGGCCACCAGGAAAGCCACTTTCCAGGTGAGGAATTGAATTTCACATGAATGGAGAGGTTCAAAGGGCGGACCCATCAGTCTGGTGAGGACCAAGTTGAGGTTCCACACTGGTGCTGGTGGGTGTCTTGGGGGAATTACTCGTTTGAGTCCCTCCAAGAAAGCTTTGATGGCAAGTACCTTGAATAAGGAGAGGTGCTGCCTGTTTTGGAGGTAGACTGCTATCGCGGTCAAATGGATGCGTATTGAGTTGTATGCCAGATTACAGCGGTATAGGTGTAAGAGGTAGCATATGATGTTTTGAATAGATGCGTCCAGTGGGTTAATGTCATTGTTGCTGCAGTAAATGACAAACCTTTTCCATTTGGCCGCATAGCAGGCTCTAGTAGTGGGTCTCCTGGCTTCTTTGATGATAGTCATACAGTCAGGTGGTAAGTTTAGGTAGCAAAATTCTAAGACCTCAGGAGCCAGATCGCTAGGTTCAGTTGCTGGAGATCTGGGTGTTGAATTTCGCCATGGTTCTGCGTTAAAAATGCTGGTTTTATCCGCAGTCGTTGATGAGGCACCACGGAAAGTTCCAGAAAGGTGGTGTACCACGGCTGGCGTGCCCACGTTGGAGCAACCAGGATAAGGGTCAGTGAGTGTTGCCTTAGTTTGCGCGCCACCAGCGGTATTAATGGTGCTGGGGGAAAAGCGTACACAAATCTGCCGGACCAGTTCATCCATATCGCATTGCCCTGCGACTGTGGGTGTGGGAACCTGGCGGCAAAGCTTTGGCATTTTGCGTTTTCTTTTGTGGCGAATAGGTCTATCTCTGGATGACCCCACTGCTGGAAGTACGGTTGGAGAACTGATGGGTGTAGCTCCCACTCGTGCATTTGGTGGCTGTGTCTGCTGAGCAGATCCGCCATCTGGTTGTCCTTGCCTGGGAGGTGTTCTGCCATGAGGAATATGTTCCTCTGAATGGCCCACTTCCACATGCTCTGAGCTAGATGAGACAACTGTGGAGAGTGTGTTCCTCCCTGCTTCTGTATGTAGTACATGGCAGTCATGTTGTCCGTCCGGATCAACACGACTTTGTTGCACAGGTGTACTTTGAATGCCTTCATGGCTAGGAAGATTGCCATCAGTTCCAGAAGGTTGATGTGCATCTTCTTTTGTTGTGTTGTCCATAGTCCCTGCACTGTGTAATTGAGTACATGAGCTCCCCATCCCTGGAGAGACGCGTCCGCTGTTAGTATGATTTGTGGAACAGGCTCTTGGAACGGTCGGCCCTTGCCAAGGTTTTGTGGACTCCACCAATGCAGAGAGTTGTATGCCCGACCGCTCACCAACACTAGGTCTTTTAGTTGCCCGTGAGCCTGATTCCATTGACGTGCCAAGCACTCCTGAAGCGGGCGCATATGTAGTCTCGCGTGTGGGACTATGAAAATGCAGGAGGCCATCATGCCTATCAACTGCATGAACACTCGCGCAGGAAGGGAGTGTTGAGGTTGGAATTTTGAGATCAGCAGTTGCATGCTGTTGATTCTCACTAAAGTTGGCTGAGCTGTGGCAGCCAGAGTGTTGATCGTTGCGCCTAAGTATTGTTGTACGTGCGCAGGTTGGAGACTTGATTTTGGGTAATTTAGTGAGAATCCCAGATCGTGAAGAAGGTGAATGGTGTGGGACATGTGGGTGGCACATTGTTGTGCTGACTTGGCCTGAACTAGCCAGTCGTCCAGATAAGGGAAGACGTGAATGTTTTGTCTTCGCAGATGCGCGGCCACTGTTGCCAGGCACTTGGTAAAGACCCTGGGTGCTGTTGTTACTCCGAAGGGGAGAACTTTGAACTGATAGTGATTCCCTTGAATAGTGAATCTGAGGTATTTCCTGTGTGAAGGGTGTATGGGTATGTGGAAGTATACATCCTTCAGGTCTAGCGTGGCTATGAAATCCCCCTGACTGAGTAGTGGGAGAACCTGCTGGAGGGTGAGCATATGGAAATGCTCTGACAGAATATATAGGTTTAGGGGTCGCAGGTCTAGAATAGGTCTGAGCGAGCCGTCCTTTTTGGGGATTAAGAAGTACAGAGAGTACACCCCTGTGCCCTGCTGGTCGATGGGCACTACTTCTATTGCCCCTTTTGCGAGCATAGCAAGCACTTCCTGCTGGAGTAAACCTAAGTGTTCGGCTGACATAGGACGGTGCTTTGGTGGTATGTTGGGTGGAGTGGAAGTTAGTTCTAGACAGTACCCGTGCTGGATGATGTCCCTGACCCACCTGTCCGTGGTGATGTTCTTCCACGCGGACAGGAACAGCTGGAGTCGTCCCCCGACAGGTGTTATGTGGTCGGGGGGTAAGGAGAGGGCGTCACTGTTTGTTCTTTGGAGAGGACCTGGTGTTGCCATAGCCATGTCCCCTGCCTTTGGTGCTGGATCCACGATATCCACCCCTGTTGTTTTTGTCATAGGTGCTTTGTGCGCCACTTTTAGCATACTGCTGTTGTGACCCCTGACCCCTTGTTGTTCCCCTATTTCCGGTGCGACGAAAGGAGCCACTACGAAATTGCTGCGTTTGCAGAGCCCCCATTGATTTCGCAGTGTCAGTGTCTTTCTTTATTGTTTCTAGGGTAGTGTCAACGTCTGGGCCAAATAAGAATTCTGTGTTAACTGGTATGTTCAGAATATTGTTTTGGATCTCGGGTTTGAAGCCTGAGATGAGATGCGTAACCAGGCATGGCGTCGTAGCATGACGCTTGTGTTTATTGCCCTAGCCGCCGTGTCAGCTGCGTCAAGGGCGCATTTTATGGATGCATTAGTGAGGAGTTGTCCTTCTCTAATGAGGAGCTCCGCTGACTCTTCGTCATGTGACCTGTCATAACGTGCCAGGAGTGCCTGTGTATTGGCAATGCGCAGGATGTTCGCTGCTTGCGCTGCAATGCGTTTGCCCGATGTTTCTAGTACTTTTGACTCTCTGTCTGGGGGAGGAGCATCACCAGTCGTTTGTGAGTGGGCTCTCTTGCGAGCATTGGCAACCACCATGGAGTCTAATGGCAACTGACCCCTAATGTATTTAGGGTCACCGGGTGCAGGCTTGTATTTCTTTTCAATCCTGGGATTTAACACCCGGGCTCTTGTGGTGTCCTTGAAAATGTCTTTGGCAGGTTTTAGAACCCCTTTTAACATGGGCAGAGTTTTGACAGTTCTTTCTGAAGATGCGAAAGTGTCAAGCAGGAAGTCTTCCTCAATGGCGTCAGAATGGAGTTCCACCCCATGATGAGCAGCAGCCTGTTCGATGAGGGCATTAAATGCAGCCGTTTCCTCTGTAGGAGACGTTTTTAAGTGATAGAGTTGCGCATCTTGAGTATGTGGCGCGACACTTTGGTCTGTGGGATCATCCCACGCCTGATCCGGGTCTTGTAGTTGTTCATCAGGATCTACGTCCCCAGGGTAGATGGTATCCTCCCCGCCATAGTCCTGTATTGTGTCCGATTCGGAAGGGGTAGGAGAAAAGGACTGCGGATCTGAATGAAAGGGTTGGAAGTGTTCTTGGAGCACTGGATCCTGCTCCGCTGGCAGCTTGCGTTTAAGAGGAATTTTGTATGGCTCCTCTTCCCTAACTGGCGTTATTTTGCGCTTGTGGAGCATTAACCTGCCAGTGTCGGCGTCGATAAATTGTGGCCCCGAAGAGTCTTGTTCTGTAAGGCCAGAGGTGGTGGCCTGTGTGTGGAGGACACGTGTCCGAATTTGAAATAGTTTCGGTGCCGATGCCGGTGGCAGCCCAAACGTAATGTTGGTGGGCTCCGAGTGCACTCTACAGGGTGTGGTTGTGTCGGGACCCGAGATGGAGTGGAGGGTTGCCCGGTCACGGATGCGTTGTAAAGATGCAGAGACCTGCTGCACAGTGAACGCAGATGGTGGTTTGATGGGCACCTTGGTAGTAGACGTCGAGGCCAGCCCCGACTTTTTTGTCGGAAGGGGGTCACTGGTTTGAAGGGATGTATCGACAGTCGACGTAGTCGAGGACTTAGTCGGCATCGGTGCGCTAGGCGTTGACGTAGCCGGGGCGGCCATTTTGACTGCGGAGGTTACGGCCTTCGATGTCGGCGCCGAAGGTCTCGGTGCCTTGCGGTGCCCGAGGGCGTGCTTTTTCTGGGTGTCAACCGCATCCGCTGCGGTGAGCTCGGCGCCGAAGTCTCTTTGTACGCGGTTGGAGCCGACGACTTTTTTCGGCGTCGGAGCAGTGGATGGTTTCGACGCCTTCGATCCGACCACCACCAGTTTCACTTTCGTTATTGAAGGGACTGGAGCGATGGATGGTTTTGGGTTTAACAACCCGGTCGTCTTCGGTAATAGTGGCTCTTGCAGAGTGTTCGAGGCCGGACCGGAAGGTGGGGCCGAGGAACCATGTATTTGATCTTGGGTAAGGCCCGAAGGCGATCCCTCGACCGGAGCCTGATGACGACGTACAGTTTCGGCCTCCGTTTCGACGGATTGGCCTAGCTCCTCAGGAGAGCTGTCTTCTTCGGCCCCGTAGGCCTCGTCGAAGTCTCCTACCTAATCGACGGTTTCTTCACGTCGAAAGATCACTTCATCGTCGTCGTCCGATCGGGAATCATGTTCTGAAGCGGGGCTAGAGACTACTTCTTCCACGCTCTCGGCGTCCTCGTCCTCGGTGCTGAATATGTTGGTGGGAGCAGGCGCTGCTTGCTGCGCCTCCAGCCTCGCTGCCCGTCGATTCCGCAGAGTCTTCTTAGATCGGAACCGTGCACAGGCCATGCATTTCGATTCGTCGTGATCCGGCGAGAGACATTTATTACAGACTGGGTGGACGTCGATATGAGGGTACTTCGCGTGGCATAACGGACACCTCTTGAATGGAGTCCTCGATTCCATCGTCGATCGAGCTTCGAAGTTCGGACCAATCCGGTCTGAAAGTTGGAAGAGGGTGCGGAGCACTAAAGCTAGTAGTCGACACCGAACGGTAACTGTACCGACGAAAACTAAAGGCCTTTTGGCCTAAAACTAAGTATTCCTAAGTTGAGCTAAGATAGTCACATCCGAACCCAATGGCGGAAAAAAACAATCTAAGGATGGAGAGGATGCCCATGCGCACTGTAGTCCAGGGGAGGAGCCACCTATCTCGTGATACTTCGAAGACTCTTCCAGGACAACAATGGGCAATCATCCGGACCCAACACTAGGTGGCGATCTATGCACAGATATGAATTCAGCAGCCCACATGCCTCGAACCGAAAGATATGATCTGATTGCCTGCCACCACATCAACAAAGATGTGGCAGCAGCCACTATAAAACTTTGTGAATTAGTCCCGTTGGCTGAATTTCTTTTAATTCTTTTTTAAATCCCTAGGCCTGGTGGAGGCAAAGGGATCTGGCTGGGGACAAAAACAATTACATTATTATTCTTATTTTTTTTTTTTTTTTTTTTTTTTAAATTGTACAGAGGATTTTTACTTTTAAAAAATAGGGCTCCCAGTGTGGCCCATGGCCCGAGGGTGGGATGGCACAATTATGTTTTGTGGACGAGCTCCCCAGGTCATTTTGAGGCCCCAGGATCTCCATCACCCAGGGATGCAACAATTAAGTGTTATGGGTGCCCCCATCCTACTAGGGACACCCACAGCAAATGCAACTCATAGGGTCATGGTGGAAGGGAGGGGGGCTGCTGGCTCCTTGCCTGCATTCATCCCGAGAGCCGGCTATATTTGTTTGTTCCCACCCAACACAAGCAGATTTTCTCTAATCCCACTGGGCCAGTGTTGCGGCCAGAAGTTGATGTGTGTATATAGGGAACTGCAGTGTTCTGTGGATGAGATGGGGTATCCAGGGCCATTGGATGGCTGGAGGGGAGCCCCATGACACCCCCACCCCCAAAGAAAAAGCTTCAGCACCAGGGGAAGTGGTCCCCTTTAATTATGAATTTGGCTCTGAACGATGCTCGAAGGGGTGGGGGGGGGGGGTGGCGGGACAGGGGCAGCACGCTCGATTTCCCATCAAAGAAGGGATCGGCTGATCAGCCCAATGGGAATGGGGTCACAAGGGCCCTCATAAGGCTACGGGAGAGGGCCCCCTCAAAGAATAAATAAATATTAAGCAGTGAATGTGAAATGAGTGGACTAGTCAGTCATTTCACTTTCACAGCTCCAGCCAGGGAGTGCCCAATAATGCCTCGGAAAAGCCTTTTTCATTTATATAAAAAAAAAAAAACACATCTGTTTTGATGCTGGTGATGCCCTCAGAAGAGGCAGGGACACCATCAGTTTGTTTTAGAAATGTTGTGAGAGCTGCAGGGATCACAGTGGCCTCCCTAGGAACATTTAACATTGAACGATTGAATTCATAACTTACCAGATTTTGAAAGTGTTCAAAGCTGGAGCTGCATGCTCTTCAGCTGGAGTGATGAGACCTGAAATGAAGGTTAAAAATGTATATATATCTGGACTGCTGGGTACGCGGGAGTCTTAGGGGCACGCAATTTAAAGAAATAGAGCAATCTCATTGGTCGCTGCAGCTTTTTTATCTCCTTGTTGATCACTTCACTCCTGTTAGAGCAAGAGGTTTCCTTAAGTCCTGGTGGAGTGAGAGGCTCCCGCAGTAGGTCACCCTCCGGTTGGCAGACTATAGCATGAAGAGAAATGTTGTGGCCACCATTAAAAGACATGGGGACTTGGTTCCCGTGTCCCGAAAATAACAAAACAGTAAGGTACAAAGGAACAGGGTAGAGACATCCTGACTACCTGTACCTTTCGAGGGATTCCCAACATCACACCCGGAACCAAATTTAAAAGGGAGACCACGCGACCCACTTACTCCTGCAGGAGATACCCTCAAGGAGGCCAAGTGCACTGCATCATTATTCAAGGCCCCTGACTTCTCCAATGAGTTTATAGCGCAGACAGATGCTTCAGAGTATGCATAGGGGCTGTGCTCTCACATCTATATGAAGAGGGACTAGACCGACCAGTAGCCTTCATCAGTAGGTGGCTACTGCCCAAGGAACAAAGGTAGAGTACTACTGAAAGAGAAACTTCTGCTGTTGTCTGGGCACTGAAGAAGTTCAGACCATCCCTGTTTGGGGACTTACTTCCGGGCTCAAACAAAGCCACTGGCTCCTCAGATGGCTCATGCAAATGAGGGTCAGAATCCCAAACTGTTGAGGTGGTCCATCTCCCTACAGAGACTGGACTTCATGGTGGAACACAGCCCCAGTTCTGACCATTCCAGTGCAGATGGTCTATCCACCTTAGTGATGAGAACTCCCATGAGGGTGGGTAGTTCAACCCACTTTCAGCTGGGCGGGGTGGGGGGGACGTTAGACCTGACAACCTTTGGTGTAGTCTCCCTATCCACAAATATTTTGCCTTCTCATCCTTGATTTCTGAAATTCGTTTTTGTTGTCATCAGGTCTCTATAACAGGTCAGCAGTGGTAAAGTGCACAACATGGGTCTGCTCCCTCCTTTAAACATGGTAAAATTAGCTTACACCCAATTCCCACATTTAATTTACTTATAAGTCCCTAGTAACGTGGTACTCCATGACCAAGTGCCAATACATTAAATGCTACTAGCAGGACTGCAGCACTTATTCTCCCACCCACCTAAGCAGTCCTTTAAAAAATGCCCCAGGCCTGCCACTGGAGCCTGTGTGCAGTTTTAAATTGCCATCTCAACCTGGCGAAATAAATCTTTTGCCAGGACTAACCTTCCCTTTTTGATACATACAAGTCACTCCTATTTTTATCTTGTTCAATTTTGCTGAATTCTACCACTGTCTTTTCGATTTTTTGTAAAACTGCCTTGGCATCAGTTATAAATCAGATCCTTGAATCTATTTTCCAAGTCAGCAATTTCTTGCAGAGGTTTTTTGGAATGTTCTAACGCAGTATCAATATCTAGGCGCATCGGAGTTCTTTAACAAGTGGTACATATGTGGCTAAAACGTTGTTTGTTTTCTTTGCGTTCAGTGAAGACACATGGGATATTTCTAACTTGCAAGCAGAGAGGGAGGGTGTCAGATTTATGATAATCAGTAATAGTTTTCATCATAAGTTGAAGTCTTGTAGATTTATGTCCATATTTTCTAGTTGTTCTGGATGATTAGTGGTCGATGTAGTTGGTGGTTGAGAGCTATCTGTGAGTAGAGAATGATGCCTCAACAGATTTTGGATATATTCTTCTGAATAGGTTGGAGTGTAATCTGACATACTAAACTGTCAGCCAACAACAATTCACAATACTGAACAAAGACTGAATTGCTTGAAATGAGATCCAGGCCCCACCAAGGCCCCACACCCTTTATCAATGACCTACTCAATGTGGCATTAACCAAAAAACTTTTCCTATTTGACAGTTTTTGCCCCAAACTTTGCCATTTTGTTAATAGACCATTTAGAGTCTGAAACAATGTTGACGCCACACAACCCCTTCCGCAACCATATATTGATGCGGAAGCAATATATTGATGATATTTTTCTTATTTGTCGAGGAACTGAAATTCTGTTAAACCTTTTTAGGGACTGGCTCAATACCACCAGCAGGGCACTTACATTCACCTCACACAATCACAAGTCAGAAACAGCATTCCTTGACCTTATTTTCAAATCTGAAAATGGAAATCATCCTGCTTCATCGTAAGCCTACGGAGAGAAATACCTTTTTACCCTATTCTACTCACCATCAGCTGGCACTAAACAGCTTCCTCCCATACAGACAATTTTTGAGAATTAGATGTAACTACTGTTTTAAGGCAGACTTTTTCAAGGAGGCAGAAAAAGCGATATAAAAGAATTGATGAGATGCTACCCCAGACAAACCGAGAACACCAAACTTGTTTGTGTCACCACATTTTGTCCTGTGTCTAATCATGTAACTAAATGTATAAAAACAAATATTAAAATATCCTTGCAGCAGTGACCACTTGAAAGGCCCATTTTCGCTTTTCGGAAAAGCAAAAACTTAAAGAATCATCATTCCCTCAAAATAACACATAACTCACAAATTATTTTTGGAGATTACCAGCCCCCACCCCCACCCAGCCCCCCCTTATTAGGCACTACAAATGGGACAGTGCACTGTCTACCTACTTACTATTGAATCAAAAGATTATCAACATGGGCAGCATCAGGGTGACTCTCAAGCAATTTCCCAAATGGAACACCCATAATGTGGTATATGTTATTTTCTGCCATTCCAATTTGATCTATGTAAAATCAGACAGGGTAGTGTTGGGACCTGAGAACGGTATTGTATTGTACATAGTTGTAGGTAACATGCCCTGTACTAACATTTTCAACCTCACCCTCTAATTTATTGACCTTCTCTAATGAGGTGCTACCGGATTGTAGAAGTACAAGCCAAATGGCTCCAGGTACACTGTGAAACTTTAAGACTTGTTTAAGCGGTTATATAATAAATGCTCAATGGGTTTTATGATGATTTTTAAGGATTGTATTGTTCTAAAGCTTTTATGTGAACTGTATCTATGCAAACTTTAATGGCAGCATTTACCGAACAAAGAATATGATGATGAAGAAAAAACAAGTGAATGAAACACCTAACGGATCAGTACAACCAACATATGGGAATATGGCCCTCTACAATGAATGCGTTCACAACGCATTCCATTACAACGCGATTGTTACAACGACCGCGTTGTTTCTACGCGATCCATTACATCGTAAGTCGTTTCAACAACTTGCTGTAAGGGGGCGCGGTGGACTTAGGAATAGTATAATTTACTATTCCAACACCAGTGTGCTCAACAGTAGGGAAGGTGTTAGAATACTAAATTATACTATTCCTTAGGTTAGCGCGCCCCCTACAGCAACTCGTTGAAACGACTTGCGTTGCAAATTGTAATGGAAGCGCGTTAAGTTAACAGCGTTGTAAACGCTGTTTCCCACACACAGTGCACACATGTCCATATGTGAATGAAAGGACCAAACAGAATAACATTTAACAAAATATATAAATGGCCCTACCGGTGAAACGTTATCAAGTATACACAAAAGCCACGAAATTCTATGTTAGGGCCAGAGGCGATGATTATGCCTTCTTTTCTTTAGTTTGGCAACTCAGCAGCCATTTAAACAATAACGCAAACTACCATGAAAAAAACCCAAAAGATTACAAGTCCGACGATTCATTTTATTTATTTCTTTATTTTATTTTTAAAGTTTTATATAGCGCAAACATGATCCCGAGGGATATCAGAGCGCTTTACAATTGTGGGGAAAGGAAGGTAACAGTTGTAGTACATGTGTTAAATAGGAATACAGACAGAATTACATATCAAAATAGAACTCACAGGACAAGAACGGTTACAGGTACAAGGGGTCAGCAAAATAATAAGAAAATAACTAGTATATAGCGAGATGGGGGAGCAAGTGCATCGAGAGAGAGGAAAAAAAAAAGAAAAAGAAATAGCATCCAGCGCAGGGCTTAAAGGTGTAAGTCCAACGCATTAGAGCAGACGTTCCATCAACCTATTAAGGTAAGAACTTATTCATAAGGAATATTTTTACTTCCAATTTGAAGACAACCTTGGAGGAGATTCTACGTATTTCCGGTGAGAGAGAGTTCCAGATCTTCGGTCCTGAGCCGGAGAGAGCTGTTTTACCCCTAGTCTTTCATTATCGTAATGTTGCTAAGAAAGATTTTTTTAGATAGAAATTCATACTTCTTAGTAAAGCCATCCCCAACCACAGAGGTACTTTTTAAATCCTGAGTTTGTGATTCTCCAGACCAGACACTTAAATTATACGGACAACTGGATGAAATGATTCCTACAGCTTGTAATCCTCATTGTTTTTATGGAAAAGTTCTATAGACTGATTTACATACGCATGATTCATTGTCCCTTGTGACGTAAAGCGCTCTGACACCCTACACTTGTATAAGTAATGCTATAAAACAAATAAAATATATTTACTAATATTAATGTGGTAATACTGATCACACTTAATATTGACTTGATGCCTATTCTCTGCTACGCGCCTCACATGGATGTCGATATTGTTGATATTTGTTCTGTAACTTTTATTTTTGATATTTGTTATGTAACTTGTACTATACCCTTTTGTCTTCAAATGCCGGGGCAGAGAGGGGATTTCTGAGAGGGAGTGAGTATTATGGGAAAGAGGTGGGTGAAGAATGCCAACTGTGGTTTTAGGTCTCGCCTGGCATAGGCTGCGCAGACATGCGCAGTCTCGCTGGCGAGATTTAATGATTTTGAGTAACTTCTGTAAAGGTTTTTAAGCCCCGCCCCTCTTTTTCATTGGCTGGCGTCACCGTTAATGCTAAACGGTGGCCAGCCATTGGAAAAGAGCTTCCAGTGACGTACACTTTTCTCTTTTAGAGCCGTCCCAGTTGGACTGGCTTGCTTGACTTACGTGTGTGGTAAAAGCTTTATCTTTATGGGACCATGTGTTTCAAACATATGGCCCCATAAAGACAAGAAAGCTTTTGCGAAGGACGAAAGTGAAAGCGGACCGTGCCTTAGCAGCTCAGCCAGGCGCACGTCTAATGGTGAAGTTATCCAACAGCAACACAAGTCAGAGCGGAGTGTTTGGACATTGCCGATCTTACTGTTTAATTTTTGTTTTGATTTCTACAACGCCATCACCGGGGGGGCGGGGGGGGGGTTGGGGGTGGTGTGTGTGTGTGTGTGTGGGTTTGTGTTACTATCCTTGTGGGGACTTGGGTGTGATAACACACTCACGCTGTGGGGACTTGATTGCACTGTGGGGACCTGAACCCAGGTCCCCACAAGGCAATGTCCTTTAAATGATAGAAAATGGCTTCAGGAACATCTGTGTCAATTTTTACAACTTTTTAAAAAATTGCCTTGTGGGGACCTGTGTTTCACAAAGTGTGTTTATATTTCTGCTCAGCTCTGCCCCTGTAGACAGGAGGCGGTACTGCAGTCTTAAACACACTTTGCATTTAAACACACTTTGTTCACCAGGAACACAAGTTAGCAGCAGAAAGCACAGATATTTCAAAGGTAAAGCTGCAAAATCCTGTGTTAAAAAATATTTTTCATGCAAAGTAACATTTTCCCCATTTAATAAAGTAAAACTTTATTTACATGAAAATTCTGAAGTTAAACTATTTGAGTTTAAAAATTGTTAGTGGTTGTATAAACTTTGCTAAAAGCAATTTGGGTACGTTTTAAATCCCAGATCACGTCACTATTGCAGTTTGATCCTTATCTGCAATTAAAGAATGATGGTGCATTAAAACATGATACAATATAAACTGATCTGATCATTTTTTGCAAATTTGATTACATATTAATATTCACTTTGGAATATGTTCTTCAGATGATGGCTAGATGAGTGAGTTCCTAGAGTTGCATTGTGCTAACAGCTGCGCTCTCTCAGACGCCGAACTGTAGTAATGTCATGCCCACAGCATGGGGAAGTTTAATTTTAATAGAAAAAGCATGTTCTTAGAACATTAGCTACATTCTTCGAAAATATATTCAAATGTTGCCATAAGATGAAGTTACATTTAAATCCTTTGAATTGCTTAATTTCTAAACTATTCCCAATGCTTTACAAATTAAAGCAGCTTCATTCCCAAAGATGGGTAAAGAACAGTCATATAACAAGCATTGGCAAAGCCAACAGGTGTCACCTACGAGACAGCTACTGGCTTTGACAGAGTTTTTTTGACCTGCTGTACAGCAGAGTCCCTGCTCTGCCGCATGGGTGCAATTGAAATTAAAACAAATTAAAAGCACTATGATGCAGCCAAAACAGACCACATCATGACACTTATTTTTATTGCTGGCAGGAGGGTGGGGTGTGTGAGGGGTCAACACTATCAACAGAGGAGGTAGGGAAAAGAAAAATCACTGATGCTGCCACTGCTGATCACAGTATATAAAGAAGTTGTCAGAGCCTCCTTGGCCATATTCAATTATAAAATGCAGACTCTGATATATATGAACCTTAACGAAGTAGGTGCAGAGACACAGGGCCCTGGTTCACCCTAATTAGTGGCTATGTTTTAAAAGCCAAAACAGGGGAGGTGGATAGGAGACCAAATCCCTATCTTGCATTAGGGCTCACAGTGCCCTTACTACTGCGTTGGCACCCACACTTATTACAGTCTGGACTTAGTGCTTCAGCTAAGGTGCAAAGTTCTGCTGTAAAATGGGCCATCTCATGTTGGTGTCCACTTCAATTTGCCCTTCCTGTGTATTTAAATATAGTTTGCCTTCCAAGATCATACTAGTTTAACTACAACATACTGCAGTAGCATAGGCTGTGCTCAACCACCTGCCTTATGACTGAGAAGGTCTTCAAGCCGAATGTGTGGAGAGGATGTGGCGTTATGCTAGAGCTGCAAACTTGGAACTCGATTCTTGACATTGGCTTGACATCCTGTGATTCTGGTAAAATCACTTTATCTCCCTGTGCCTAAAGAAATTGTACATGACTTAACTGGTGCTCATGTAAAGTGCTTCAAAGAGGAATGACACAAGCACAGCACTGGTGGGAATGTGGGATTTACAGAAGTATATGAGAAGTGGCTTTTATTGCTTCACCATAAGAACTTTTGTGTGGGTCAAGCCTACTAATGCATTCACAGCCATGGTTGAGGGTGATCTAGACTACTGCTCATACTCCACCCAAGAGAAGAAAGGCTTTCACCGCAGACATAGGGTGCATAAAGAATGGACAAGTATATCACATTAAGGGGGTGAAAAATCTCTTGTTTTGAAGTGAATTTTTTTTGGGGCATAATATGTTGTCTATGATCATATTGGTCAGCAGTTGGGAGCAGAGATTGTGGGATTCGCTTAACTGCAGACTATAAAGAGTGTTTATAACATTTGGAGGCCTACCTTTAGCAAGGAATATACCATACTTATATTGGAATTGAAGCATGAATGTTGCTGTAAATAGACTGTCATTTAAGGAGGGCAGCACTTTTTAAAATGAGGCACTACACCTAATATTTTGGGTAAACCTAGAAAATGATTGGTATACATATAAGAAGAAAGAGCCATAGCATGGATATGGGTGCGGGCAGACAACAGTAGATGTGTGTCTGTTTTGGAATGAAATTGCACTTCTTTACCTACAGCTCATAACCTAGCATGGAAATAGTCTAAGTTAGTGGCTAAGCTGTAGACAGTATATTCTATAAATACAAACATGATTTATTCACATTTTGATCATGTACTCATGTGGCATTGAGAGGGATTCAATCAACTTTGCCACATAAAATGATTTTTGTGTCAAACGTTGACGTGAGTGCAGCACCAAATTCTCTGCTCTGTGGTGCACAAACCCACTATCAGGGTGGGAACAGTTCAAAGACAACTGGAATACGCACAAAGCCGGATCTACTCAACTAATGTGTCCTGCCTTTGCATGAAGTTATACCACCAAATAAAACCAGGAGCAAGCAATTGGTATACGGAAAAGCCTAGGATATTTCCTTACACACATGTAATTTCTGCAAAAATATCCACTTGACACAGCTTACTTGACAGTGTGTTAAAATTTGTACTGGAGAGCTTCATCATATATAAATTTCACAAAAGGCACTACTAGCTTTCCTTATCACTGTCATGCAATGCTTAGAATCACACAAAACAGACATCATTGGCATGCGACTCTTTGAAAATATGGTGCTGTACTATTTTTACTGTTTGTCCAAGGGAGTGCAATGGAATATTACAAATGTTTATATAGCACTGCCCCATGTTTAGTTTATCTAGATCACTGGGTGGCACCACAGCTCCATGTTTCTGTGTTTCTGAACTAGAGAGTAGCCAGAAAATGAACATACTTCCCGATTTTGAACTAAAGCTTTGATGGCATCAAGTAAGTGAGACCAACCCGCCCTAGCTGAGCTCCCTTGTCTCCTCCATCCAAGCATCCTTTCACCCTACCACCTTTTGATATCCACTATTTCACCTTTACAATGTGTCAGTCATTCATTCTTTCATCCGTCATTCATTCTTCCCCATTCCATCCATCAAGCCATCCATCTATCCAGTCTGCCATCCATCCATCCACTTTGCTATCCATCCACTCTGCCATGCATCCATCCACCCACTCTGTCATCTCTCTCTCCATTCTGCCATCCATCCATCATCCACACTGCCATCCATCCATTATCCACTCTACCATCCATCCATTCACTCTTCCATGTATCCTCTCTGCCATCCACTCTACCATCTAAATACTCACTCAGCCATCCATCATCATCCATCCATCCACTGTGCCATTCATCTACCCACTCAACCATTCATCATCCATCCATCCATCTATCCATCCACTCTGCCATCCACCCACTCTGTCATCCATTCACTCATTCATCCACTCTGCCTTACATTAACTAATTTCATCCACTCAGCGATCAATCTATTCATCCATCCATCACTTTAATCTGTCATCCTTTCACCTGCTCATCCACCTATTCATTCATCCATCCAGCAATACCTTTACTCTGCCATCATTTCACCTGTCCATTCACCTATCCATTGCTTTACGCTGCCATCCATCCATGTCTTACCTCTGCCATCCTTTCAGATGTTCATCCACCTATCCATTCACTCTCTCATCCATCCAGCTATTTACTCTGCCATTCTTTCACCTATCCTTCCATTTATCTATCCATCCATCACTTTGCCATCCATCCATGTCTTACCTCTGCCATCCTTTCACATGTTCATCCACCTATTAATGTGCTCTCTCATCCATCCAGCCATTTACTCTGCCATCCTTTCACCTGTCCATCCAACTATCCATTCATTTCATGCATCCTTTCACCCACTCATCCATCAACCCACTCATTCATCCACCCACCTACCCATACACCCATCTTCCTTACTTTCACCCATCCTTCCTTTAAATATTCCTTCTTTCTTTCCTTTTCCTTTTTTACTCATCTTGTGTTCATCCTTTCTCCTGTGTGCTTTTCTGTTGAGGCAGAATTCCTTTATTGCATTAATTACGACATTTAGTCTGCTCAGGTGCAGACAGAATAGGAGCAAAAGAACTACAGCTCCCGCTGTAGCTGCTGAAGCAACACAACACCCCTGTTTCTGAGCTGTGCTAGCTCCAGCTTATTCACTAACTTGTACTTATCAAGTTATTGCATGCCCACATAGACATTCTGGGTTAATTCAAAACAGGTATACTGCTCCCTTCAGCATGATATGCTTTCTGGACTCTTTAAGCATGTAACTTGAGTAAGAAGAGTCTTAGACTGTCCACTGAACTGTGATCATCCACAACAGGTGTGTTTGTGGATTTGCAGCCAGTCAGGGAAGACTTCTCAAGAGTGGCTGAATTTCCCAATAACTACACCTTATCTCTGTGGGGACTTGAATAAGACACAATCTGTGTGAGCTCTTGCACAGTCCTATAATCACACACTATTTGTGTGGGCACTTAAACATCATAATCTTCACACACAATCGTTGAGGTGACTCGAACATGATTACCTTCACACACAATCTCTTTGAGATCTTAAGCATTCCTATAATCACACACTATCCTCATTACGATGTCCAGGGGTGGGGAAATCATATCGCCCGACGCCCGAGCCATGTTGATTTTTACCACGGGCAAGAAGATTTAATGCCTATATTGTCCGATGGACAAGTAGACATTAAACCGCATGCATAATACAGGTGGGGGCAGTTCGGGACTCGCAGCCAATCAGATAGGCTGCCAGAGAGCCGGAGACACTTTTGAGGCCTGTGATTGGCTAGCAGCCCAGGACTGGGCTCTCGCCAGTGATTGGCTGGGGGACTGAAACGTCAGTCTCAATAAGCGGTAGTCTCGCTTTCTCAAGCTTAATGGGGTGGACATGCAGAACCACGAGGAAGCTGTCTCAATTTTAACATGAGGGTAGCAGAAATATTTCGGTGCTGGTGGCGTGACCCGAGATAGAGGTGAGGAGAAAGGGTGGCTGGCATTAATGTTACCCGGTTAATGCCAAGTGAGCTTGCGGCACCAGGGGGCGGGGTGTAGGAGTACAGTTAACTTTATTCTCTCTGCTCGCGAAGGAAAAAAAATGCAAAGATCCCGCCGAGAGCTCAACGGATTGCAGTGACAATAACGGTATTATGCTAGTGCTCAGTTCAGAATCCAGGAAAGAAAACCGAGCGCGCTAACTTGGGGTTTGGAGTGGTCTGTTGTGTAAGTGGAGCTCTGCTATGCAACGGCTCATATTATACTAAATGTGGCGTTAAAGAATTGTATCGGGTTGAAAATATTTCAAATTCCGGTGATCAGTGTCTCAGCTACACCACACGGTAGCATTATAGCAAATGAGCAATATGTTTGTTTTACCCTGTATTGCTCATTACAGCTGGTGGAGTGATGGGACGGCTTTCTTACTCTCTCTTCTGCTTTTTACTCACTCTCTGAATCTGCTCCCCCTGTCTGTCTCTCTTCCTCTTCGCGTTAGCCCCTCTCCCTCTCTCTGCTTTGCCCCTCTCTCCTCCTTTTCCCTAGCTCTCTCTTTATCTGCTGTCCCTGTCTGCTCTCTCTTCCTCTTCCCTCTCCATCTTCCCTCTCCCTCCCTCCCATTCACTTCCTTCCCGTACCGCCCCAGCCAGAGTGCTGCACCTCCTCGCGGGTCGCCTCCTCGCCCTCCTTGCCCCACGGTAATCCACAAACAGTTCGGCCTCGGATGCCTCATTCTGCAGTTGTGTAATGAAAACAATGATTGCAGGGCGAAGAAAAACAGGCCGGCTCCATTACACACCAGAACTGGATGGCGATTGGGGCAAGAGCAGCAAACAGATGAAGACAGCTTCCCTCCAATGCCCCCTAGAACTGGATAGATTGGTCTCCCGGAGCCAGTTTGTCGTACTCACTGTGGATTTGGAAGGAGCACTGGATCCCACCTCCGAACGGGTGATTCAAGGCTCAGACATAGCCTCGGACACTCAAAATACTATCGTTGTTTCCTGCCCTAAAGGAAGAGCTGCTGGACTTCCAACTGAGGAGAGGAATAACCCTAAACTTGAGGAGAAAAAGCCAGGCACAACTCACAGAAGACCTGGCTGTGTGCACCATAAAGATAAAGAATTTGAGGAATAAGGACCTGTCAGCAAGTAAATATTAAACTACCAAGAACTTTAAAAAAAAAAATAATTGATGGGGCGGATGGGTGATTTATATTAATTTCCTTTCGGGACAGAAGCTGCTATCTGTTACCTGCAAAGTGCCTGATCAAATTTGTCTACTTTTTGCCCATATGAGATTTAAGGTGGTGAACAGTGAGCCGCTGTGTGCTGTTACATAATATATGTAAAGACGAAAAGATGTTGAAATTCCAGGGTCCCGAATCAGTCTCATGTCTCAGACACTCATTCATTGGTGGCCTAATAGAGTGTGTGTGCCTCACATTGCACACACTGTGACATGAGTTAACACTATCCGTCTCATTCACTCTCCCTCGCCTTATTTTTCTCTCACAGGCCCATGTTTCATGCTCTCTTTCCTGCTATTTTTTGTAACATGTGTCTGTTTAACTACCTTTTGAAAAACTGCTTGGCTCGTGAGGATCGTGAGTGCTGCCTGCAGCCATGTGCTGCAAGCGCATCGGCCCTGTCTCTTCCTCCCCAAATCCCCCTCCTATGATCTAAGCCACTGGGGTCGGAGCAGGGGAACTGCAGGTGTCTTTTTACCTTGTATGTGGTAGCAGGTGCAAAAGCCTACCAAACTACCATACTCATATCTATGGCACTTAGGTTACAAACCAATCACTGCAGCATACTCTCGACCTCCTTAGCTGTCTTCTTATAGGGAATGGAGGCTGTAATCTGAAAGTGTCAGTTTGCCTGTGACGTGATCAGATTTTCTCAAGCTCTATTTAGACAAAGTGGGCTCAATGCTTGGATACGTTAGAGGTACATTAAGAATGTTTAGACTGTTGTTCTCCCCCCTATTGCTGCCCCTCAACCTCATTCCCAGCCCAAAATCCCTCTCGATGCCTGCACTCGCCCATCCACATTATTTTTCATTCTGACTACAGAAATGATTTTCAGGGATCTCAGGGTCATAAGCCCACATTGTCACTGGTTCAGTGTCACTACTAGGTGGAATCAAAGCCTCCAGGACAGGCCCCTGCAGATAAAGAGCTGAATCATTGCCCCCTTCACCTGCGGTGACCAGAACCTCCTTCAGCAGAGACCCTGTGTACAGGCATCTCACAGCCTCCACCTCTACCCCAAGTAATCCAGGGCTGGCCCGGCTCTTTTGACAGTTGGTGGAGATGAGTGTCCTGCAAGATGGATGCTTGTGGCTAGCATCAGAACTCTGCAGCAAAACCTGCACAGTCACCGTTCCATAGAGATGCATGTGCAGTCTGCACATGTGGGTGCCAGTGCCTAGGACGGTCTGTCAGAGAGATTCCTGCCTGTTGTGCTAAATGTTAATGGGTTGGTCAGTGCATGAACTAATAGAGGTTTCATAATATCCCACTGATTAACGTAACTTTCATTTCAACTAAAGCTGTCCATTATTATACATGTAGTTACCTGAAGGTGAAAGACCACAAAAATTTAGAGAATATTTGTATTTTTTAGCCACTACTTTGACCCCCCCCCCTACAGGCTCTCTAACACTGCCTCCCCCTTTTCATGCAGCATCACAGTTCCCATACTGTTTTTTAATGCGCTTCAACCACTGAGCAGACAGCTCGCAGGCTGTGCCTGATACCACTGCTGCACTCACACTGCCCTCTGAATACAGTATTCAGGACTTGCTGCCATGGGGTTTGGAGAGCAGGGCAGGAGAAGAGGTAGGCGGAGGGCCTCCTGTCATAGACTCCAGACTGAAAGAAGGGAGCAAAGAGTCCCCTTTTTTTAAAGAGAGAGTGGGACTGCCCCACCATTTTACCAACCACCATCCCTATGCCCTTCACACACACATACCCACCCAGCTCCCAACCCCCCAGTTACAGCCAGAGCTGCCGACTTTGAACCTTGGGGACCAGGTTCAAGTCTCACCATTGCTAAACATCCTGAGATTCTGGGCAGATCACTTAATCTGCTCTGTCCTAAAAACAAATGCTCATGACCTTGTGTAATGTAACTGGTGCTCATGAAAAGCACACCAATACCTTTGCAAAAAATAAATGCCCATACGACAAGCATGGTGCTTTCCTTTCACAGATGAAGCAGAGTCTGAAGCTTTCCCAGTTTTAAAGGTGAAAGGAAAGAATCCTGAACTCGGACTTTATACCACATGCAGTGCAAGAGGTGCAGGGAAAGTGCCTCAGTGTTTACGCCTGTGTCCTGGCTTGATAACCTAACGTGCATTTTTAAAGCACATGTTCACCCAGAAGGGTATCTTCACACTGAATAACATTTGTTTATTGTTACCCAACTCAATGTTACTAATTTTATCGACCTCAGAAGGATGAAAGGCTGAGTGGACCCAGCAGGATTTGAACCTGTGACCATGAGGTTAAACACAGAGCCCTACAGTGGACGCATTAGTCCACTAAGCCACCAGCCCTGATATGTCATGAGAGGAAAGTAAAATAAAGTAGTGGCGCTTTGGGTGTTTGTTCAGCTATTATTGGATCTAAATCCGCTGAAGAATAAACAAACTTCATTCACCAGATACCATTTGACTATCCAAGAGGTCAGGACAAAGTTTCCAACTCTACTGTGACTGAGCCTGGGCATCCTTGCTAGGTGTGACATGGAATGCTGAGTGGTTGCAGTTACTCACTAGCCCCCGTCTCAATGATGCTCAGCTCTGCACTTCTAGATTTACTGTCTTTTCAAACTAACACTCCTTCCCTTCTCTGAGACTAACGCTTGCTTTCCAGCTTTGTGAGTATAAAGATATCACTGCTGCTACATGTCCTACAGATCTGAGAGAGACAAACTTGAACATCAATTGGTGAGCTGCACTTTTTCATGTTAGGGTAGCTTACTCAGCTGCTGCCATTACTATATGCAAGAGAGAACCCTGTACTGCTACTGCCAGTGCTGCATATGCTCTTTGTGTGGGAGAAGAATGTAGAGATGTAGCGGTGAGTGCCCAATAATATAAACACACCATACCTGATCAGAAGTGTAAAAGGAGAGATTTATTTAACTGCCTATTACTGCCTCTTGTGTATTTGTACTTAAGTATCCTGCCTCAGTGAGCCGCAGCACATCTGCTACTTGATTTTGCTGCCCCATGAACCGTTCGTAAGCTCTGCCAAGAAGTGCAGCTATTCCCATTCACAAGTTTATCAGAGCATCACATCTGAGTATTTTTGAAGCTGGACAGCTATGAGTTCGTCCTATGATGAACACCCTTCTATCCTACAGGTTCATATTTCGACAGTCTTGTCTGTGCCAAAAACACTTCCAGAAATGTAGTAAATTATAAGTCTGCACTCTGCCTTTAGGTACTATTTCTCTTAATATGAAAATGTTTTACATGCAAATTAGTTGATAATTGGGTGCAATGCACACTGACACATCTGCACGCATGCTGTACAGCCACCCTACAACAGTTGCATTTAAGAGTGCATGACAATGCATTGCAGAATTGGACTTGCACTTGAAATATATATTGCAAAGTATGTTGCACTGATTGCAGTGCAGGTTCTCTTCGTGAAGACCTCCCATAGTAATTTATGGAATAGGCGGGGCAAGCAGTTACCTTCCCAGGACAAGTAGATCGGTGAAACATTTTGTCCCTTGGCCAAGTAGATTTTGGAAAAATTTCCAC
Source organism: Triturus cristatus (assembly GCF_964204655.1). Taxonomy (NCBI): domain Eukaryota; kingdom Metazoa; phylum Chordata; class Amphibia; order Caudata; family Salamandridae; genus Triturus; species Triturus cristatus. Next base: position 1,734,660,879 of record NC_140589.1, read on the forward strand.
ACCCCTGCACACACTATCTTTGTGGGGACTTGAATATGATTAACTTCACACACAATCTGTGGGAGGCCTTGAACATTCCCATAATCACACATGTCCTGATTCACAAAGGTAAACTTACATTTTTGTGTATGTTTATGACATTTTGCAATTCACAAAGCAATTTTACAAGTAGTATCTTTACAACTCCTTATCTTTTTATGTGCAGAGTCCCTGCCACGAGTTTAGAGGCTCTGCAGCCGTAAAGATACTACTCGTAAAATGCCTTTGTGAATTGCAAAAATTTGTAAGCTTAAACAAAAGTTTAATTTGACCTTTATGAATCGGGACCACAGTATCTCAATGACACTAGAACAGCATTTTAGTGGAGACTTGGGCATGATCATCAACCATTATCTTTGTGGCGACTTGAACATGATTACCTTCACACACAATGGCTGTGAGGTCTTGAACTTTCATGTAATCGCTTCATTTCTTTGGGGACTTAAACATCATTATCTACACACAGTATTTTCATGCTCTTTTTTTGTGGGAATTTGATCATCATTACCTTCTCACACTGCCTCTGAGGTCTTGATCGTACCTATAAGCACACACAATCTTTGGAAAACTTGAACATCCCTTTAATCACACACTATGTATATGCAGATTTGAGGTTCACTGATGAAATATCGATGTACAAAATATCGATATACAAAAATATCGATGCAAAAATATAGGGGCCAATTAGGATTGCGGGTGGATCGCTCCCGCCGGGCCCGTCATCTATACCTGAAAGACCCCCCACCATATTAGACCGGCGGAAAAGGAGCATAACATGGTGGCCGTGTCTGCAAGACACTGCCATCCCTATTACGATGCTGGCAGAGAGCAGCCTTTCCATGGCGGCATTGCCGCCATGGAAAGGCAGGCCGTTCCTGCTGTTGGGGGCACATTGCGGGCCCCCAGGGTGTTGGGGGGTGCACATGGGGGGTACCTATGGTACTCCCCTACATTTGCATGCACAAGGTGTCAGGCACCGCACGGTGCCTGTCACATTGTGCATGCAAATGCACAACATGCCTTTTTTACATTGCGGCGGGTGGCGCTTACAGCACCGCCCGCCGCAAAGTAAAATATGCGGGATGCACCCGCCATTGTGGCGGGTGCATCCTAATTTGAATGGCGGGACCGCCGCAACATCGGCGGTCAGTCCTGTGCCCCGATGCGGTGGCGGGCGGACATAGTCCGTCCGCCATCGTAATAGGCCCCATAGAGCACAAAAATATCGACTCCCTATATTTAAACAGGTAAGTACAAGAATATCAAAGAAAAAATATTGAAGTAAAAAATATAGATGTACAAAATATCGACTTAAATATATATATTACATAAAATAAATATATCAAATATTATTATTTTTAACAAAATATATTTAATTTAATATACATTTTAACTAAATATAACAAATAAACTTAATTAAAAATATATAAACACACAAACATAAAAATGTCTACATATACATATATTTACTTAAATATAATTTATTAACTATTATCTTTATTTCATTTTTTAACTTTTAAATATAAAAAAATATATACATATAGCAATAATTTAAAATAAAAAATAATCATTTTACAATTAATTCAAACAGTTAACTAAAAATTACTATTCCCACTCAAGTGAGTGCAACAGTTAGGAAAGTGCTGGATAGCGGATGAGTAAAAATTACTATTCCCACTCCAGTGAGTACAACAGTAGGAAAAGAGCTGGATAGCGGATGAGTAAAAATTACTATTCCAAGTCCAGTGAGTGCAATAGTAAGGAAAGTGCTGTATAGCAGAGGGGTAAAAATTACTATTCCCACTCCAGTGAGTGCAACAGTTAGGAAAGTGCTGGATAGCGGATGAGTAAAAATTACTATTCCCACTCCAGTGAGTACAACAGTAGGAAAAGAGCTGGATAGCGGATGAGTAAAAATTACTATACCCAGTCCAGTGAGTGCAACAGTAAGGAAAGTGCTGTATAGCAGAGGGGTAAAAATTACTATTCCCACTCCAGTGAGTGCAACAGTAAGGAAAGTACTGGATGGCGGAGGGGTAAAAATTACTATTCCCACTCCAGTGAGTGCAACAGTAGGGAAAGAGCTGGCTAGCGGATGAGTGAAAATTACTGGTCCCACTCCAGTGAGTGCAACAGTAGGGAAAGAGCTGGCTAGCGGATGAGTGAAAATTACTGGTCCCACTCCAGTGAGTGCAACAGTAGGGAAAGTGCTGGATAGCGGAGGGGTACAAATTACTATTCCACCCCAGTGAGTGCAACAGTAGGGAAAGAGCTAGATAGATAGATGAGTAAAAATTACTATTCCCGTCTCCAGTAAGTGCAACAGTAGGGAAAGTGCTGGATGGCAGAGGAATAAAAATTACTATTCCCACTCCATTGAGTGCAACAGGAAAGAAAGTACTGGATAGCGAATGGGTAAAATTTACTATTCCCACTCTGGTAAGTGCAACAGTAGGGAAAGTGCTGAATGGCGGAGGAGTAAAAATTACTATTCCCACTCCAGTGAGTGCAACAGTAAGGAAAGTGCTGGATGGTGGAGGGGTAAAAATTACTATTCCCACTCCAGTGAGTGCAACAGTAGGAAAAGAGATGGATAGCGTATGAGAAAAAATGACTGTTCCCACTCCAGTGAGTTCAACAGTAGAGAAAGTTCGGGATGGCGAAGGAGTAAAAATTACTATTCCCACTCCAGTGAGTGCAACAGTAAGGAAAGTGTTGGATAGCAGAGAAACAAATTAATAATATTTAAATACTTTTAAAAATGTAAATATAAAAAATAAACAATATTTAAAAAACTGATTAAATATATTTAAAATTTAACGTTAAATATATTCATTATGGATATCAAAAAGGTAGAACTATTTTCTAAAATAAATACATTTATAAACAATACTTATTTAAAATAGGCAAATATGGAACATACCACATGATTTTGATTGCGGATTCGCTAAGACTTTTACATTTGACCATTTAATTGGACTTTATTGACTTTTGTGCTCAAATCACTTGATGAACTTTCATTGAAACATTTATCATGTGCATAGGACTCCAGTTCACAGCATTGTGCAGGATTCTTTCCTTCACATACTCAGGGGTTATAGGGTGTTTCCCCTACCTTTTTACACCCTACTTATTAGATATCCAGCACACAACACGCAGAAGCAGCTAGGCGCCATCACTTCCTATACCACTAACACCCAACATTAGAGAAGTAATGTGAATAGTTTGTACATACACAATGATTATTTTTTTCAAAATGAACTGACATATCACAATTGAAGATAAATTGTAAATAAAAAGGAATTGTGGTTGACATAATAACATAGAGGAAATTAAAAGTTATGAGACGTGAAATGCATAACCTCTAAAACTGTGCAAAGATGGCTGTCGTATATTTACCATTAGTAAAAGAATGATCCGTTTCCTATTTTGCTAATATACATTGCCAACCAATTGACATGGCGAGTATAGCTTGAGTATGTTATGAATGCCGGTTAACCCGACAATGACAAAGGCTTATAGCCGGAACACGTTTGTCGGAGCGATTTTAATCAAGTTGCTTATTAAAGAATATTGCAATGATTTCCCTCGATTGTGTGATTCTTTTAAGGTTAAACGAAGATAGCATGAAACTCCGCCTTCACAAATCACGGTACCATCCGTGTCAAGTGGTATATATGTATCTCAAACTGTGGAGGATCTGTGGATCCAACAGATAAAAAGATATGTCCTGATTGGCTGCCACCACATCAACAAAGTCTCCCAAGGCCTGGTTGTGGGGTCCCAGAGGGACCAATCTGGGACCAAGAGCTTAAATTATTAGTGTGAATTTGTGGATGATCCGTGGTAGCTTTTGTTTAAAAAAGGGCTGACTTTTTGAGAAAAAAATCCACCGGGGTGGGCTAGGGCAGATTTTTCAAAATAGTTAAGAGCATGCGACTTCCCTCTCCGTGCTGCTTTCTGCCCCTGGGCCCCAGGAGCCTGACATTTATTTGGATGGCGAAGCATTGGGGGGGCGCTGTACTGGACCGCTGTGTGTAGGTGACCTTTCATGTTTAATGAATGAGATTTGTGTGACCAAGCCCCTACAGTGCACAGCCTTCACTTTGTACAGAAGTCTTCATGGATCGCCAACTCCCTCCAGACACTCTAGTCCCATTTGGTGTCCAAAACCCTACTAATCACAGTCTTTGCCCTGTACCAGACCCTTTTTACGTAGACAATCTCTTGTTCATAATCAATGAGACATGGCTGGCCAACCCTCGCTACAACACACAGCCTTTGCTTTTTGTGCGTAGGGGATCTTTCATGCGCAATCTATGAAATGTGGTTTGCTAGCCCGTAGAACGTAAAACCTTTGCTTTGTTCAAAGGTCTTCACAGAGTCCACTCTCTCCAGACACCCAGACCCCATTAGGTGGCAAGTTCCAAATATGCCCTGTCTTCACCCTAAAGTGAACCATTTGTAGGTAGATGACCTCAATGAGAAGTAAGTGGTCATGCCCCTACAAAACTGGCTCCCCACTGCAAAAATATACTTTTGTAAGCTGTGTTGCATCACTCACAGAGCAATAAAAAGCAAAGAAATGAAATTCCTCTGATCAAAATACACCAAATATTTCCATCCAGGGAGCTTACATCATAAGCTGATACTGTGTTTACTAATGCCTGCCCAGAAGAAAAGTGTAGGTGATACTACCTTCTCCATTCAAGCCACCAAACTATGGAACTCCCTTCATGAAATGATTAGAGCTGCTGAGAATCACATAGACTTCCAAAGAGTGGTTAAGATTAAGGTTTTCCCAACATAATAAATCAGAGAAACTATATGATCTCTTTCACAACGAGTACCCTCACACATTCTGACCACTCTGCCTATAAACAGACGACATAGCAAGACCCTTTAAGATCAAGGGAGAACTAAAGCACAATACCTTTATAAACACCCCCCTTAGTAACGTCAGGGGAGAACCAGATCACCCTACAAATATATCAGTCATGTGTCCGTCTCAAAAATACATAAAGAACAATAGTTGCAAATCACAGAGATGATCCACTCCTCCAAATCTCACCTGACAAACCCAAGGTATAAAAATCAGGCATAACACAGTACCTCACATTAGAAAAAGGGAAGCATAAAGTTGTAAACAAAGGAAATATTCATTCCGCTTTCCATTAACATGAACTCACATTATTGATCACACCTCCCTCCTAATACTTAATCTACCACAAAACACTGGAGGAAACGCATGCAAGAGTTTCTTGAGAGCACAACACTAGCTCCACTAATCAAAAATAACTAACAATCCCTAATGACCACCAGACTAACCACAGACCTTGAGTACTGAAATAGTGTGCTACCTGCACAAAACACTTAAATATCTCGTCAGTGGTAGTAAGAGCTATATAAAGCAATTGAAATACAATAAACTGGCTCCTTTATGGTGTGCTAAATTCCATACTACAGATTTCGTTGTAATACATCATGTTTGCAAGCAGATTATCTTTTATTTGAAAGAGCAAGATAACGATAATTTAAGTGGTTTGTGAGACGAGTGATGGTGTGACCATGTATTATAAGCCATAAAGTCCTCTCTGCTGTATGTTAAAAGGATATTGCAAATCACCTTGGAATTTGAATGGCCTACAAAGGAATTTGGATTTTAGCCATATTCTGCTAAACAGGATCACGGAACTCCTTACTGATTTCCAAAATATCCTCTCCATGTACAGCAGCAGTGACTTTAACCCATTTTAAAAACATTTTTGGTGTTCCCGCCCGACCAAATAAAATACTATCTCCTTCTATATTTCCTTGCTTATCTTATGTATTTCTGTTCTATTTATATACCAGTTAAATAAAGTCCTTTTCTTTTAACAACAAAGTACAGACTGGCTATTGATGCTATTAAGTGCTGTTCACTGCTACATACTATGGGGCCGATTCCGATCCGGGCCGGAAGGGCACCAAACGCGATCCGGACGGAAAAACTACGAGCCGTACTAGTGTTTTCCGTCTGACTCATAAAGCTGTATGAGCGAGCAAGTGGTTGCCTTTGAGGGGTCCGCTTCGGACCCCCTGTCACCCGCAGCCCTACGACTCGGACACAGGGGGAGACCCATGGGTCTCCCCAACACAGGCATGTACGGTGCGGATGGCACCGACGCGTACCCACTGTAGGGGGCGCACTTGTCTGCGACGTACCCATTCAGTCAATGGGAACCCATGTACACGTCGTAAGACCGGCTCCCATTGACGTCTATGGGAGTCCGACCGAACCGAGTCCAGCAGCATACGGCCGCATCGTACTCGCTCGGTCGGACTGCAGGACTCCGGCTCGGTAGGAAAACACTCCGGATCCGGCTCAGTCGGAGTGCTTTCTGACCTGGATCAGAATCGGCCCAAGAGTCTAAAGTATAAAGAATGGAAAGTCCATCTCCAGTGGTAAGACTTAATTCGATTCAGGTGCTTTGCACAAATGAGCCTCTAGATTTACCCGGAGGTAAATTGAGAGAAGGTGCCCTGTGCCCTCTTTTGAATGAAACATATGTGACAGCCCTTCAGGCATTTTATTTTATAGCAATATCTATTTAAATCACTCTAGGTGGTGTCCCAAAGCCATTTCTGGTATATCAACAGTTCCTACATATCCCTTCCAAAAGGCTTTTCAGTGCTGTCTGCTCTGAGGGTATTGGAGCACTTTACATGAGCACCTGTTACATTACACAAAGTTGTGGGTCCCATACACACTGCATCACTGGAACCAAGCTATACCTGTCTGATGAGCCCTTACTAGAGCGAAAACCGGTCCTGGGTTGCTTGTGTTGCGGGTCAGGAAGGCTCTGGGCCTAGCAGTTTGGGATAGACTGTTCCCATTGGAGCAGGGTCAAGACTGATTTGCATATGGATGTGTCCAAGGTGGCATAGTGTACAAAAAAATCAATAGACTGGGATGCAGCCAGAGTCATTACCAGTGGCTGAGATGAATTCAAATATTCCATTCATAATATTTTTGTATACGCTAGTGTGTTGCCCTAAAACTAGTCATAGTATGGAATATGGGATTATTTTCATTTGGCAACTTTCATGCAACAGAGTCTTGGAAAACTCTATACATATCAAGTCAGTAACTGAGCCTTAAGTTACTCAAATAATACCCATTATGGGAAAATATGCATCATTCCACCACCTCTACCCTCTTCCCACCCAGAGAAATGCAAATTGAATCGTATCTTGTCTTGATAGTTTTCATTTGCTTGTGCGACTTTAAGGGCCTCATGTACAAAAAGTAATTTTTCCAGTATTTAGAAATAGCAAAATGTTATGTACTATGGGTCCAGTGTCTTAAATAGAAACTTTTATGATTTGTTAATTAAGAATACTTGGGGGTATATTTACTAAGATTTAGAGCTGTGTTTGCATCTCAAAAGTAATGCAAATCAATGATAAATCTTTTTTTTTACTAATTTACTTTCCAGTGCAAATCTTGTTTTGCACTGGAAAATCACTTTAAATTAGTGCAAAGCAGCTTATTTGTTGGCAAGGGAGCGTTCCATTGGTGGTGCATGGGGGTTCCCATGCAACCACCCAAGGTTTCTGACACAAAACCCTATTTACTTAAAGTAGAGAAGGTTTTGCGTCAAAAAATAGTGGCCACTTCAACCAGGTGCTATCACTGAGAAATGCTTTTATTTTATTTTTTTCCGACTTTGCATGTTTGCTGCACTGTACAGCAAAAATACAAGGTGGAAAAAGTTTTAAAGTTAGTCTAAGCATAGTATTTTGTACTAAAAGGGTATCTTTCTAGTACAAAACCTATGCTAGACTCACGCAGACACCCTTGCACTATGGTGCAAAGATGTATGCATGGTGCACAGAAGTATATTTCTGCGCTGGTGCTAGGGAGAGTGCCATATTTCTGTAAATGTGGTGCTCTCCTGCTCGCTCCTGCTCGCTACTTCTCACGCAATGCAGCATTTGCAGCTGCTGCACTGTGCGGCTTGATAATTTATTAAATCTGGTAAAAGGGGTTGCAGTTTGCACATTGAATTTCACCGAATGCATCTGTATTTTGCGAACCAACCAATGTACTAATAGGTCAGTTCACATCATACAGAATCACAGTGGGTTGGAATCTGACCTACCTTATTAGTATGCATGAGCTAGGTCGCAAATTGCAACCCATTATGATTGGCTACAATCACAGAGATGGTTGCCTGCATGTGCATTTTAAAATGTTGTATGTAAGGCGCCTCTTACCCATTTCACATCATCCCAAATCTATCCGTCTGAACTTCCCTACATATTCATAACGCCATTCCTGTAATTCTCTTCCTTCTCTAAAGTTCCACTAAAGCCTTATACATATTTCTCTAATCTTGGACAGTTCTGCACACTTTCTGCATTTTATCCTTCTTCAAAAAGCAATCCCCAAACAGTCCGTGTCCTTTTTACGTCATGCCTCTCCGTGGTCTCCCCTTTATATGTTTTATTTTGTAGCTCTGTCACTTTCTCCTTCCCCACATCTCTCCATTTCGATTAAACGAACAACTTGACAAAACACAACTCCAAGCGTTCACTTTGTGAAGGGCTCGAGATATGAGGCACTTTCCTCCTTCACAAAGTCATGGCAGAGATGCTGCTATTTAATTACAAATAAAATAAAGTACACTTTAAAGTTAGTTCTTCCCTTTAAAATAATAAACGCTGCGTGATTGTTACAATTGCAAATTTATTTGGAGATTGAGTTTCTGCTCACAGACAGGCTTTGTCTGCACGCCTCAGCCCCATCCTTTCTGCAATACTGGCCGCATATCAGAGCTTTCCCATGCTGCTTACTTGAAGGCAGGTGTGTTAGGAGCAAACCCATCCCCCAGTCTGGGAAGGTAGCAGACTTCAGGGGTTTCCGGCCGCACGGGTCTCTTGCGATGCTAATGACCCTTTTGTTATGCACAGAGACGCGCATTTGCAACTCTGCCATTCTGAAGTCCTGCCTTGAGTTTCTGTCCAAGGCAGAGAGTATTCCACTTGATGTCTGCCTCTTCAGGATGCAACACAACATGAAACACTTTCATGCCTTTCACTGAAGGCGCGAAAAGCTTGTTCTTTGTCATGAACCGGTTTGGTTTTAAATCGACAAGCATTCTCATGTTTGCATTACAAGCATTTTCCTGAAATTAGGGGTATTTCACTGCCACTGTTCTAAACACAGTACTTTTTTCAACAGGTCTCATGTTTTAGAATAACCGCAAAAGGTATCTCAGATGTATTCAGCGCCTGAGTACTACATTGAGACATGGTAATAATAATAATTACATTTTTGTACGGATTGTCAGGGCTTTTTTCTGATGGAAGGCGGTGCTTCCAGAGGCCCAATAATGTGAACACTTAGACACCCAAAATTGAAAACACAGTTTAAAACAAAAAACAAGTACACTTGTGCTTTTGTGCTTTTATTTTCTTTTTAATTCAACATTTGTTTTACACTAGCTCCTTTAATGGGGAGGATGTGGCCTATGGCCAGAGAGAGCTGCTAACGTTGGAACTGGAGATCGTGGTTTGAGTCTCAGCATCAGATCCAGTGATTCTGGGCAAATCACCTAATCTCCCAGTGCTTGAAAAAAAAATATCCTTGTGTAAAGTAAGTGCTGCTCATGTAATGCACTCCAATACCTTCGAGTCGATTTTGCGCTGTATAAAAGTTGCCAAAATAAATGTAAGAGCTTCAATGAACAGCATTCATAAAATGGTGTTCTGGGGCATCCATGCACAAAATACACACTATTATGCTGGTAAATAACAATTTTATTATCACTTACTGAACTCGTAGTTGCGTTTCTTAAACCACTGCACCTTCTGCAACATTGTAATTTGTATCAATGTATGTTAAATGGTAAAAATACTAGAAATAAAACCTCAGAATCTGATGCAAAATTTCACTTTAGATGCATAGTTCACACTTATTTTGTACTTATTTGTGCATAATTTGCTTTTTTAATTTCGTGAAGGCATACATTATTTCATAGGCTGTGAGTATGCCATTTACAATGTATTTGCTTAATTCTGCAAAGTACACACATTCAATACTGATGTGGTATGAGTTACAAGAGGCGTTACACACTCTCATTAAGGGGCACATTGATCAACAAATCATGCGATGCAACGCAACAAGCCACCTTGCTGCGCTGCACTGCCTGATAGGAAAAGGGCAGGAATGCGCTGTACTTAACATAATACAGGGCATTCCTGTCATTTCCCAGCGCTGGCGCACGATGGACTGCCTAGCACCAGCGAAGGCACCCATGCACCATCGTGCAAGGGTGCCTGCATTGTAAGCAGGATTGCTTTTGTGCAGGAAGAGGCACCTTCCTGCACAAAAACAATCCTGAGAGTTGTTAGAAAGAAGAAAAAACAAGGAGAAATAAATATATTTCCCCTCATTGCGCCTCACCTGGGGAGAAGTAGAATTTTGACGCATTCCAATGTTTATCAGTGTTAGTAACTCCTGGAAAGTGCCAAAAGCCATGGGTGAAACCTCTGGAAACAGGTTTCGTTCAATGAACAGACTTGACACTTTGAGGCCTCAACTTCCTTCTACACCCACCACTTCTGTCAGGGCTCAAGAAACGTTCTGTGTATATATGCCCAGAAAAGACATAGACCTTACCTACGCCCCTCCTCGTTGAGTGTGTATCTCAGGTATCTACGTATAGCTATTAGGGTCAGACTTCGATTCCTGGAAAGTTATGAGATTTTCCTCTGCGAAGAGCACATCTTTTTTTGCAACATCTATTGGCATGTAAAGTCATTGTTCCTTTTGAATATTCCCAAATTTTGTGCCAGTATGTGTGAAGGGCTGTACAAAACCATAGCATATGTACAATGCCACAGTCTATTGGTTACAAAAACTGAGGGGGGGGTAGGCCCAAAAGGACCAGAGCCAGGTAGCTAGATAGCTAGATAGATATTCATAGATTTATATAGATTGAGTTGTGATAGAGTTGTATAGACATAGTTGTATATATAGATTGGATTGTATAGATAAATGGAATTGTAAAGATAGAGTTGTGTATATACAGATAGAGTTGTATAGATAGAGGTGTACAGGTACAGTTATATAGAACAATAGAATTGTATATATAGAGTAGTAAAGTTATAGTGTGATAGATGAATAGAAAGATAGATGGATAGATAGATAGATTTGTATGCAAAGAGTTGTATAGATAGAGAGCTTTGTAAAAATAGGGTTGTATTGGTAGTTAGAGTTATATAGATAAAAAGAGTCATATAGGTAGAAAGCTGTATGGATAGAGTTGTATGTATAGAGTTACATAGATAGATATAAAGAGTTGTATAAATAGATTGAGTTGTACAGACAGATTGCTAGATAGGGCTGTATAGATAGATCAATATATAGGAGGAGTTGTATAGGAAGATAAGATTATATACTTAGATAGGGTTATACAGGTAAATAGATAAGGTTGTGCAGATAGATAGATAGATTTCCAAAGACAGATAGATAGATAGATAGCTAGATAGACAGACGGACAGCTAGATCGCTGAGCAGCCCCCCCAGGCTGATTTTGGCCCGGGGACCCTATCCCCAGGGCTCGGCCTTTACATTTAAAAAAAAAAGAATAAGGGGAGGAGAGGCCTCCCGGGGAACGCATCCCCCAGGGCCTAACCTCTAGTGTGAGTGCCCTGGTCCCCCCACTGTCCCTGCCAGCTACCTGCCTCCTGCGGGGAGCCGGCATTGCTTTTACTGCTAACATGAAACTCCCTCTCTGTAAAAGCAATTGTGCTCCACTTTGAGCAAGCGACCACTGAAATCCACCTGTCACTGTTTTAGTTATCTCAAGTTACTAAAACTCATGACCTAAAGTAACTATGACTTGAACCCTCATCATGCACAGTTTTGTTATCAAGTATGTCATTTCAGATATCATTAGGGATGTTATCAATGCAGTCATTGAAAATGTAATCAGTGATGCAATATGGAAGGGTAGAAGGAGTGTATGAAGGTATCATGAGTTATAGTTACTTTAGGGTAAAAGTTACAGTTACTTTAGATAACTGCAACTAGTTGATTACTGTATCCACTCTGTAGTTATAGGAAGGGTTACTAGAGATAGGAATTCCTTGGACTTTGAACATTAATAATTGCTCCCATTTGATGAATCTCCATGAAAATATGCAGACCTATTCCTCTCTCAATTGGTGGAGTATGAAACGTTTTGCAGAGATTCATCAATCACGTGCGAAGAAAAAAGGAGGGTCTTGAAACGTGCTTGTGCACCAATGCATTTTCCATAGACTCGTGCATATAGTGAAGACGGCTGGACGGATTTGAATTAAATTTGTCAGAATTACACATTATTGTGCACAGATGATTCTTTTGGGGACTACAGGTATTTATGGGAAGTATGATTTAAGTTGTAAGCTATTTTAACTCAGTGATATCTGTAGTTGTCGTATTTTTGAAAACATTTTGCAGTATTTTGTAGAAGTACTGCGGTATATAATGATGACAAATCATTATATGATTGGCTAATGATTGTCTTTACAAAAGTTAAAAGATGCCATATTGTTTTTAGGTACACTTTGGCTGTGTTCTGCATTACACCATCAGATATAGGCAAGTATTAGGTTTGATATTTTCCCCTACCTATTACCACTTTATGAAAGTGGCCATAGGTAGGGAAAAATATTTATATGTTAAAAAAAATATTTACAAAGTTACCATGGTACTGTCTCAGGAGTGCGGCAGTACTTAAAATAAATTTACAAAAATATAACATACACTGCACTACACTGTATTTTACAAATGTAGTGTATTACTGTGTATTTTATATTGTTAAAATATTTAAATATGTGCAAAAACGTCTACACAGTACTGTGGTAATACCTACAAATTACTGCATTGTAAAAAAAAAGTAAAACAATGTGCAGTGCTCCCTTCACCCTTTGGGCGTGGTCGAAATTCCCCCGCGGTGCGGGTGAATTCCACACGTGCGTGGTTCGGACGGTCCCCGGCCGTCTGACGCTCATGCCCACCGTGACGTCGGACGGGTCGGCCTACGCATGCAAGGGGTTAACGCCTGGAAAAATATATAGAAATGTAAATAAAAGGGGTAATAGGTAGTGAACAACAATAAAACCTACTACTTACCTATATCTAAGACTGTAACCCAGAACACAGTGAAACACAGAATGCAGCCAAACTGCTAAAACCTACATAGCTGCCTTTTATCTTTGGTAAACACAGGGATTAGCCAATCACATACTGACTTCTCATCCGCATGTACCATGGTATGTCTCAAACTTACCTCGGTAAACCTCAAACTTACCACGGTGTACCCTTGGTAAATATATAACTAATTTTTAGAAAACGTATAACTTTAACACTACTTACACTATTCATACATACTACCAGAATTTACCATTTACACCTCACAAAGTGTATTCCACACACATTAAATCTACATCTGTTTTCACACTTTCATGCTATGTCTGTTTCAGTTACCAAACTCCACTCTATGCCACTCCAGTGTACATCACTCCACCCTACACTCTACGCTAATCCAGTGTACGCCACTCTACTCCGCCCTATGCCACTCCACTCTACACCACTTCACTGTATGCTCTTACACTCTACTCTACACCACTCCATTCTATCACACCCCAGTCTATATCACTCCACTGTATGCCCCTCCACTCTACACTACTCCACTATACTATATTTCACTGTACATATTGCCACTCTACAATACTACAGTCTATGCTGTTGTACTCAATGGCACTTCACTGTGCACCACTGCACCATACACCACTGTACTGTATGCTATTCCAGTGGACGTCACTCCACTTTATGCCGCTCCATTGTCCGCCACTCCACTCTATGACAATCCACTGTATGATGTTACATTGTAAACAACTCCATTCTACATCACTCTACTCTATGCCACTCCACTCTATGCCACTCTACTCTACTACACTCTATGCTATTCCACTGTACGACACAACAAGCCATTCTACTTATTCACTATATGCCACTCCACTGTCACTACACTGTATGCCAGTAAACTCTAAATTGTTCTACTCTACACCACTCCACTGTATACTATTCCATTGTATGTGACTCCATGTCACTGTTCTCTACGTCACTGCACTCTATGCTATTTTATTGTACAACACTCCACTCTACCACACTTCACTCTAAGCCACTCCACAGTATGGCAAAGCACTGTATGCCACTACAATCTACCCCACTGCACTTTACCTCACTCCACTCAACTGATTTCCACTCTACAACACTCCACTCCGTCACTCATCTATATGGCTGTGCCCAGTGCTAGGAACCCTGGTACAAACACCTCCCGCAGCTACACTGCTGGCAAACTTCACCTTCTCAACCGTGTACACTGCTACGAATGCTGCTGCCGAGCTGCACCCCAGGCCCCAGGGGGCCCCTTTGCCTGCTTGCATCACCACTTCACCTGCCTCCACACACCCGCTACCACCGCCACACACACACTGCACCCCTTACCAAGTCAGAACAAAACAAAGTAAGTTAAGTCCTATTTGGGACGTGGATTGAGAGCAAAGGCATCATAGATGGGAGGATAGCCCATGCTCTTGATGGTAAAGCAGAAATGTAAAGGTGTGAGCGTGACCTAGAGGGTGTATCGAGCTTCTGAAGTTGTGACCCTATGGGTGGGTGTCTAGAGACCCCAACTGGGACCCTGGGGTGGTGAGGATAAGCACTGGGCCTGTCAGTTAGAGGAGGTTGTCTGCTGTTTGGGATGTAACCCTGGGATGCGACTCCATCTCCTGTAGGGGCATATTTACAAGCCCCTATCGCCACCAGAAAGTCACTTTTAGTGACGTTATGGTGGTGATACAGGCTTCGCCTTATTTACAAGGCAGCATTAAGCCACTTAATGTGGTTTAACGCTGCCTTGTAAATAAGGCACCGATTCACGCTATGCTTAGCGTGAAAGGAGCAGGCAATGGGTGTTGTGGTGGGCATACCACTGTAACACCCATTGATTTTGACGCTGCCCAATATTTACAAGGGTGGCATAAATATGTGGCTGCGCCAAAATTAAGACCAAAAAGCCTGGTCTTTGCCTGGCAAAACAAGGAAAACGGCTTTATTTCTCCTTGTTTTTGCTGTTTCCATGTGAGCTGTGTTGTGCAGCACACATAGACACAGTAAAATGCCATTGATTGTTTATGTGCAGGAAGGTGTCCCTTCCTGCACATAAACAATCATAAAAAAAACTGACTAGTTGCAACTTCTATATGTGCTGCCTTAAGCAGCATACATAGAAGTTACAAACCACAAATTAAAGATTGTTTATGTGCAGGAAGGGACACCTTCCTACACAGAAATAATCATTGCCCTCAGTATACCATTTCATTGGGAACATTAACATTCCTCTAATTACGTACAACCTGTGTGTGGACTTGAACACCATTTCTTTTAATACTCTCTGTAATGAGATTTAAGCTTTGACTTTACACATTATGATGGTGGGAACTTAAAAACAATCATCTTCACACACTATCTTGTTGGGGACTTAAGCAACACAATAGTAGCACACTGTCTTTGTGGGGATATGATCATCACTATAATAGCATACCATCTCTGTGGAAACTTGAGGATTACTGTAATTACACACAACCTCTGTTTTGACATGAAAATCATTAGCTTCACATTTTCTGTATGGGGATTTAAGCTTTGTCTTTACACAATATTTTAGTGGGGACTAAAAGCCAATCATCTTTACACACTATCTATGTGGGGACCTGAACATCACTATAATAACACCCTATCTCTGTGGGGACTTGTACATCACAATAATAACTTACCATCTCTGTGGGGACTTGAACACTTCTCTAATTACACACAACCTCTGCGTGTACTTGAACATCATTGGTTTCACACTCTTTATAATGGGATTTAAGCTTTGAACTTACACACTATTTCAGTGGGAACTTAAACACAATCGTCTTCACACACCATCTCTGTGAAGATCTGAACATTATGATAATAACACAGTATCTCTGTGGAGATCCGAACATTACTATAATAACACGCTATATTTGTGGGGACTTGAACAACACTATAATAACACACTATCTGTGTGGGGACTTGAATATCAATATAATAACACACCATCTCTGTGGGGACTTGAACATCACTATATTAACATACCATCTCTGTGGGGACTTGAGCACTCTTCTAATTACACATAACCTCTGTGTGGACGTGAACATCATCATGTTCACACTCTTTACAATGGGATTTAAGCTTTGAATTTGCACACTATTTCAGTGGGGACTTAAACACAATCATCTTCACACACTATCTTTGTGGGGACTTGAACAACACTATAATAACACACTATCTTTGTGGGGACTTGGACATCATATTCCTTGGTCCCATATGTTAATTTAGTTATGTGTTAGTTCCCTTGTCTCCTAATATTTTAAGCACTAATAAATGAGTTAAATACAGTCTTCATTGTCTTTGGGTAATCATGATGTGATATATTCTGACACATTAACATAATCTGTGTTTTGTGTCTACCCCTAGTATACATGCAGAGATTCATATATGAATAGATTATAATGTTGTTTGTGTATTATGTTGATAAATTAAACATTTAGCCATGTGCCATTGACTGTATTCAATCACAAATGGTGGTATGGGCTAGGTCCTCACAAGGATGGTAGCACGTGTTCAGGTCCCCACAAGGATGGTTCTGTGCGCGCTATTAAATAATAATATATTTTCAGATTTGAAGCAGGATCCTATATTATGAATTTTTTCTTGATATTTTTCTGTTCTTAGTATGTTTTAAAAACATTGGGTAAGGTTAGTCCCGTGGGGGGGGTGGTGTGGTGTGGGTGTGGGTGTGGGTGTGGGTGTGGGTGTGTGTGTGTGTGTGTGTGTGTGTCCCCTACTTCATTTCCAAATTTATCATTATTGTTGTTCCTCTGACCTTACATTTTACTTTTCTTCAGATTCCTCTTTTGATGTCCGTACAGCACTGCCCACCTTAAGGACTCTTCCCTCATAACAATTATAACAAGCATTGAAAATGCAACATGTCTCGCCTTTAATTAAGTTAAAGCCATTTGCTTTGCTAATGGTACTGTATCACAAAGCAAATGGCTTTAACTTAATTAAAGGCAAGACCTATTGCATTTTTAATGCTTCTTTAGAGGTTATTTAGAACTCACCAGGCGCAGTGGCCCACTCCCCCATGTTTTGATGAAAAGGCAGATTATTGATGCTAACCTTTAGTACAACATCCAAATATGTAACCTATTAGGACGTGATGAGGCACATAAACGGTAACATATATAGCCAATCTTCCTTTTTTCTAGCTGCTTAGCTGCCGAGATAAGTGCCTTTACCTTTCTCTGGTGTTCTTATTTTCTGTGCGCTTAGTAGCCTTGTTGGTGTTTGCTTTTACACATATTTGTTGCTACTTGGTCCCTCATCAGTTATGCTGTGTGCTTCTCTATCAGCAATGTTGGGCTGCATTGCGAGTAGGCAGCCCTTACTTGGGTGTGCCCACTTTTGCTGCTAGTCTCTGCCTTGTCGCAGGTAGGTACATTCTTATTTCCCTTGGGGCTTTTTAGCCCGTCTGTATCTGGAAGTGTGCTGGCATATGCGGGCCGCTGAACCAGGCTCACATTTTAGTGACCACTCTGGGCCTCTGTCCCCCTGACACATGCTGCACATCTCTCTTCATCATTGAGGAGGGGCATTTTTTGGGTCTCGGATAGACAGCGCATGCACTGTCTCTAAGAGACTCTTATATTCAATATGTGGGCTTCAGCCCGCTCATAGGCTTCCCATTTGCTGGCTTCATCATCGCTCTCATATTCTTTCTCCCCTTTTGCCCATGGCATACATGCATGAATCGTGCCTTTTCTTGTGTTTAGCCCTCCCCAAGAGCATGGACCTTCACGTGAGCAGTGGTGTTTTAATTTTCTCCGTTGTCCAGTTGCTGTTGCCTCATTCAGCATTCTTCCAAGAGCTCCGGTTCTGTAAACAAGCCTGTAAATCTTGTTCTTATCTCGTCACACTTGCTGTGCATTCAAAGACCGAGGTTGAATGTCAGACGCTGTTTACCGAGGACGGCTGTTTACTTTTCTTTCTCTGACTTCAAAGTGAGAGGATTTTTTTGTTAATGTACTGTTGTTGCTTGCCTGTCCCCAACCCCCTCCCCCTCAGCTGCTTGACCGGTCCCCCAATCCGCTACCTCATTGCTGCTTGTCCGCTGTTAGTCCCCTCCTTGCTTGCCCCCTCCGTCCATCATTGCTTGTTATTGTTGCTTCCCCCGTCGGTCACCTCTACCCCGTCATTGCTTGTTTCTTTTATTAACCTGAGCAATTGGCAAATCTTTTCTGCATGGCCTCTAACACCACCTAGTGGATGTATACAAAAAGATATCCCAACTGAAAAAGACTGCATAAAATAAAAACATTAAAAAAATATATAGAATTTCTGGTGGATCTAAGACTGCAGCGCGGATATATATTAGAAATCTACATTTTTAAAACATGAAGAGATTTGCATGTTATTTAAAAAAAACAAGTTAATCTATTTTATGTGTAGGACGATTTTAAAGGGATGTGCACTCCCCTGGTTGCACTGTAAATGGTACTGCGCATCGTCTATAGGTTCTACCCTTCAAGTGTATTGCAAGTGGCAGATTACTTCCGTTCCATTTTTAACAAGGTAATCAAACTGGTACTGTTGGCTCGATTTATTCATGTCTAACAGTGTAAGACAATTGTCATTCAGAGTTTTAAGCAGTAAGGCAGTCCTAGGGAAAGCAACTAGATTCGGCTCACATATTTCTCATTTGAAGATGCATTGTACTTTCTCTTTAGCCCTTTTGTTCCCTGACCTACTTACTTTAGCAGCCAGTTGGTCTTGCATGTAATAAAAGGAGCACTTCGCTGCGTGTCACAGTATGGGGTGCAATGAGGGACGAATACCACACTTAAATGGGCGTCTACCTTTCCGTTGCATATGTATGAAGCACAAAGCAAGTTAGTCAAATAAAGCATGCAGAAGAGATCAGTTTTTTCTTATGTTATTCAAGATCTCCGTCAGGCAACCATTATGGTTTGTTTATTTTGGTTTTCGCTTCATTGCTGCTTCCACTCGCCATCTCCAGTCGTTGCTCGATCATCTACACACCCCCCCTGCTTCACCCGTCCCACCACTACCTCCCTTGTCGCTGCTGCTTTGGTTTTTAGGTCTCGGGACCATCCGGTCGGCAGACCGGAAGTCCGGAGATTTAATGTTATTGAGAAGAGGGGCTTGCACCCGCCCCTCTTCTATCCTGTTCTCCATTGGCTGGCCTCTTAAATGCTGGCCAGCCACTGGAGAAGAGGTCCAGTCACTCCGTTGAAGCCCCGTCTTTTTCGGATCGGGGGGCGTGTTTTTTGCGAGAAGTCTCAGGGAGGAGACAACAGCAAAACACGCCCCCGAATCCGAAAAGGACGCAGCCTCGCAGAAAGGCAGTCGTGTGCCTGTCCTCTCCCCCTGCTGTCGGCTCCCGTGGAGACCTCTTTGGGGGCATTCTATTGGACCGCTGTTGCCATGGTAAAGTCTCGCGCTGACGCCTGCACCGGGTGTGTAATTACTATTCACCAGCTGTTCTGGGTCGGTGCGGCGCTCCTTCTGCGAACACATAAACGCATTAGGGCTTTTTACCCCCTTCATTTTTAAAATTAAATTTTACATGCCTCCATTAATCACGCACAAAGTATCGTGTCACATTGTTTACGTTATTTTTGGAACGAATCGGGGAAGGGTCTTACCGTGATTGTTGTTTTTTTTAGGTTTGATTGACAGGTTTTAGAACCAATCGGTGCAGTGCTCTCTTTATGACCCCTTCTGTGGAGAGGGGCGGGTGTTTGCCTGCAGTTCCGTTGTGGGAGGCGGTGTCTGTTTCTTCTGCTGCTGCTTGTGAAAGGCATCGAACCGGTCGCTGTTAAACGAAGGTGAGAACTAGAGGGGTCTTTCACTGAGGGTGCAGAGGGTCCTCAGCATCTGTTCAAACATTCGAGGATGCTTTTCCACTAAAAAAACTGTCCGCCGTTCCATTAGGCAGGTCTTGGCTGCTCAGCAATGGGAGGTTGTTTAGACCGCGCACGCATCCTTGGTGCCTTTTCTTCAGATTTCGTGTGTGCACTATACAAATGCCCTCCCGCTTTTCTGTCACCAGCACACCAAGCGGAGTACATCTCAGTGAGGTTGTGTGCTGTACGCAGTTAGGCAGTTGGAGAATTAAAATATTTTAAACAAGGCATGTGCAGGGTCCTCCGCCCAACCCTGCCCCCACCCCCAAGTTCAGGCTGGGCCTCACGCTTCGCTTGTGTGGGGGAGGGGTCTTTCCTGCGCTGCCTTTGCTGGGTGCTAAGCTGCTGGCAGCTGCATTGAGCGTGGAATTTGTCAGGACACCTAACGTGGCGAGGTCCATGACATTTTTCGGTAGGCAAGGTTTTTTTGTAGCGTGTTCTTAATAGGGATGGAATGTCTGCGTGCAGTGACTGTGCTGATCTCAGAACCCTAACCTACCTCGAGCGGTCTGTGTTCAGCCCCATCTCCACAGAAATTTCCCTGCAGGAGCCGGGCCGTGTCTCCTCTTCGTTCAAAGATCGAAATTCTCTGCAGATTCCTTCGTGTGCGGAACAACATTTGCATTTAAAACGCCCCCTGGGGAGTATTTGCATTCCTTTTCTTTCTTAAGTGTTCAGAGATTTAATGATTGGGTCTCTACTGCATCCCTCCTCGGCGCCTCTTATGCTCCAGAATCTCAGAAGATAGTTGTATTTTAGGAGGCAGTATCGAGAAGGCGGGAAACGGCAGGAATACATACATAATACAAGCGATGCAATAGCACTGCCCATTCCTTTGTCTGTTTTTTGTAAATTACTGCACTCGTAGAAACAATAGCGGAATTGTGTGCTCGTTAACGTTTGAAATCTTCTATGTAGGGGTTTGTTTTGATTTTTTAGAACAGAAGCTGAGCCTGCCCTGTGCCACGAATGACGTGCCACACACACGCGCCCATCTATTTTTACAAGCCACACATTATTGATTTATTATAAAATTAGCAAGCATTTGCATTATTTCATTTATTGTACATTCTTGGGGTGTCTGCAAATATCGAATTCACATAGCCATTCTAACTTTTTGGCCTCTTTGGGAGACCAGTGATTTAATTCGTAGAGCCACCCTTTATAAGTGTGATCAATTATCCACCAGTTGATTCAACCAGGTCCACTCTTTTCTCCCTCAGCTCTGGGCCTGTGTTGGCCTTTCAGGGGTAGTAGCCACCCCCGCCCCCTCTTACCCCTGCGGTGCAGGGTACGAATGCCCGAGGCTGACTCTGCATCTCCAAAGGAGCACGAGGGAAGAAGGCAGCTGCGCCACAACTGTCCGAAATTGCAATCCCAGCTCCGCCTGCCTTCCAGGCGCCATTCTGTAAATAGTTGGTTCGGAGAAGCAGGATTCCCGAAGGAAGGCCGGGGTTACACGTCAGTTGTTATCGGAGCCGATAAAGAAGAGGCCTACGTGCGCTGCTGCATTGGAGCCTGCGCGTGAAGGGAGTTTAAGGGTCAGCCTTGCGTATAACGATATTCTAAATGGATGAATGTTTTAAGCTCAATTAATGTGACCACCAGCCAATCAAGTGGCAAATATGTCAATGGTAGCTGTCAATGCTGAAGTTAGTTCGTTTCCAAGCAGGTTCAGTTTTTAGCAGATGCATTTATTTCATTGATCAGTTAGGCTACTCTACGAGGTCAAACACTTTGAAGGCCTACCAACACAACTGTGGTCTTGCCTCAGAGTCGTCTAGTGAATGACGCACGGAGAGAGGCATACCCTATTAATGGGGCCACTGGAATTATGCGGTAGGGTTAAGTGAATTATACGGCAAGAAAAAGCAAAATATTTTGTGATAGTATTAAGGATTTAGTCATTTTTAAACGTGTAAACACTGTACCTCATTAGTACCAGTTTAACATCCAACTATAGCAATAAGCTACAGAAAGATGAGCAGTCAACCTTTGCAAAGGTCCTTCCACTGCGTCTCAACACATGTCGCTGCATTTTTACAAATTTTTTAACCATTTGAGCTCGAAAGAACATTTTTGTTGTTAAAATATGCAGTTTATATGGCACTATCACATGCTTCTAGTGTCCCTACTTATTAATAAGGAGTCTTGTACAGTTAACCTTGCTGTTTCCCCGGGCCGGTCTTACCCTGGATTGACCTGGACAGCGCCCTGGGAGGAAACAAAAATGTGTTTATGAGGGCAGGTGTGAGGAAGATGAGAGGAGGGCAGGGGGTTGATGGGGTGCTAACAATAATGCTGAGGTACATTAAGGGATGATTACTAATTATTTAATGGGACTCAATTGAAACCAGGTGGGGTGGACAAGCTGGTGTTTGCATAGCATTACGTCAGGCAGTTCCCTGCTGAGGCCCTCAGAATATTTGCCGGCCTGGGCTCAGCTCACTCATGCTGAAGGTGGGCCCTGGGCGTAAGGCAGCGCTGTAGGTAAGGCGGCAGCCCTTCAGGGGTCCCATTCATCTTAAAACCAATGAATATCAAAGCGACGTGGGAGACTAAGTGTCTCCTCCCTCTTCACAATCTGGAGGGAGGGGGGCATAATTTTATGTTACAACACTGCTATTTTCCCTGGTGTATGCTTGGAGACACTGCCACATCTATTTACTAGGGCACTAGTGACCAATGTGTCAACAACGGCTCTAGTTTTCCACCATGAAGCAGCATACAATGGTAATACCACCCAGGACATTTATTACCTTGGCTGTGTATTTCTGCTAGGTTTAGAGCTCACGTTTAAACGAGATTTAGACTCCTGATTCTGATCCAGCGGGATACCAACCTCAGGCTCTGTGTGGGTGGGTGGCTCTGTGTGGGTGGGTGGCTCTGTGTGGGTGGGTGGCTCTGTGTGTGGGTGAAAATGCAATAGGTCTCCCATTTGAGTGATTAAGCTATTGACATTGTAAATAACAATGCAGTTTCTTTAAATGTTTTAAAAACAAAAATATAAACAAAAATAATGTCATAAGCAATGCCAATAGCTCTAACTTTAACAATGCCGAGACCATTGCATTGTAAATGCTTGTTTTGTTTGAGCCTCGCAGTTTTCCATAGCTCTAAACACGATCCAAAGTGATATGCCAAGAATCACAAGATGTTGAGCCGATGCCAAGTCTTTTTCACCCCATGTTGAGGTCATTATCCCGCCCCTCCTCACATACAAAAAAAGTGCTATGACATGGCCAGTGCTTTTTCCTTTTTTAAATTTCTAGCTATGCTGAACAATGCTGAATTAACATTGACGAGAATAATAGCTCGGGCATTGCCGAGACCTAGTGGCTTTGCCAGTGCTTGTTTTTAATTGCAGTGGGGGAACGGAGGTGCGGTTGGATGTACAGAAGCCATGTTTAGCCGGGGCTGAAGTCCTGGGACACACCCTCTGCACTCTGCAAGGGTTGTAAAATCTTGGCTAATGGTGCTGCCATGCAGAAAGCCATACAGCCCACCTTCCCCCAATGTGAAGCTCAGCTTCGTTGCAGCGCCTACAGGCTGGGGCTACTCTTTGTCCCATCCATCCTTGGAGGGTTTAAGAAGCTTCCCATTCTAAAAGCAGTCAAACTTATTTAATATATACTGCTGGTGCAGACACTATAATGTCTGCTTTTGGTGCACCTCACTCTGAGAGTTATTATTCCCTGATTGCCTTTGATGTGAGTTAGAATGGCAATGGCTGCCAGAGTAGGATTTAGTGTAGTCCAAACTAGAATTGTAGAGAATGAATATAATTATTTTCTAGACGGATACCTGTCTGGCACTAATTATGTCTCAGTATAGTCCTCAGTTCATAGAGCAACCTTGACTGCCTTTAGCCCAAGCGGGACTCATTCATATTCTACCACTACAGAAGCATCCTGCTGCCACGTCTCACTGAACCTATTTAGTCTATTCACTCCAAAACCTAGAAGACGTCAATACCCTTTGTTCATGCCTGGGCCTTCAACAGACTTCAAGCAACCTTTCTCACAGAATCTAGACACCAGAATTCAGAAGGCCAATCCTAATGACACGTAGTCCTCACCAATACAGATCCCAAGTAGGCACTTTTTGAAGGAAGCAACAAACTGGTAAGATCCCAACTAGTCAAAGTCTGACGCCGACACTGCTATAAACTGGCATCCTCCACCTTTTAAACCTACCAACAAAAGCCAGTCACTACTCAGAACAGATGATGAGGGAAAGGGCCTGGTTACGCGGTAGAGTGCCTTATGGGAAGGTTTTCTCCAGAGCATCTGACTCTGGAGATGATTCACCTAAGGGGTCTATGCATGTGTAATTGGGTCTTAGAAATCCAAAGGGAATTGAAGAATAATCTTTGTCAGGGTTTCCTAGTACAGCATTTTTTTTAAAACATGTTTTTATTGCAGAATTACAAATGAGACATCCTGTAAGTCAGCCTGTACACACATGGTGTCTCAGAACACACCCATCGTTATAACAATGCACACAGCCGGTCAGCCCACATCCCGGAGGCCGGGCGGCATACTAGTACAGCTACTCAGAGTGTCATGACGATCATCTCACAGAGATGTCAGGTCAACAGCCCAATATAATATCTGCGTTTATACCGAGCAAACTCCCTCCCCAAAAACACCTTCAGACATAAGCCACCACTCAGCTTGGTCGGCACCAAGTTTGCCCTTGCCCACACCATCAATCCACACTATCGCCCTCCCATGGTAATAGTGCCAAAGGCCTACCGTCTATCGCATTCTAGGTGCCCCAGGAGAGCCACCCTGGAACCCCGGTCCCTTATGGTCGGCAATCATTATTCCTTTCTGTCTGCGCTCTTCTGAACACTACAACAATACCCCAGTAACTCCCCTCCACCCTACCCACCCCCCAACTGCACCGGATGTGGGCATTAATTGTGGGTTCTAACGCTAATGTTCGCCAGTCATCGGTTTTGCACATAGTCTCCTAAGCCTCATGGAACCCCGCCCTCCGAACATTCGTGCTCTGTACGCTCCAGCCGGTAGTCCTGCAGTGCCTGTACTATCATCTCCCAGGCCCTCACCCACTCCAGGCCCTTCTCGTCACCCGCCCTGGTAGCCTGTCGCCTTCTAATCACACTCTCACATCGAGACCATTTCAGCAGCTCAGCCATCCATCTCCCCATTGATGGGCCCTCCCCGGACTTCCAGTGCCATGTAATTTCTCTCTGGGCCAGCATGAGACCTAGGTCAATGAATTTGCTCGTCACTTTAGTCTTGGCTGTGTGAGGGAACCAGAGCAGCAGACATGCCGCCATGTCGAACTCCACCTCCCGGTCAGTGACTGCATTCAGGAGCTCCCCCACCTCGGCCCAGTACGTCCCTAGCTTCGGGCACCCCCACAGAAGGTGGTCCAGCTCGGCCCCAAGCGCTAAGCATCTCGGGCATGCCGCATCCTGCACCCTAAAGTGTCGTCTAAGCTTTCCTGGGGTCAGATAGGCCCTATGGAGTACAAAGAAGTGTACCTGCTGAAACCGGGCATTCCTACTCCCCTTCCACATCCTCCGCATAATATGGCTCCAGGCCGTGTCCGGGATAGGTTTGCCTATGCTGTCCTCCCATCTCTCCTTCAGTGCTGTAAGCGGCTCCAGTCCCTCCTGTAACAGTCTGGAATGGAGGCAGGTCACCGCCTTAATCTTTCCCGCTGCCATCACCACGTACTGGCAGGTCAAGGCCACGGTAGGCTCCGCCAGCCCTTCCCTCCAATGCTTTTGTATCGCCGCGCTCACCGCCGCATGCAGGAGGTAACTCCCATCCGGGAGGCTAAATTGTTCCTGCAACACCCCGAAGGGGGCAAGCGCCCCGTCAACATAGAGGTCCCCCACCATCTGCAGCCCCAGTTCCTCCCACTCCGCCAACGGTGACCAATCGCCTCCATGCGGCAACGCTGTCAGCATCCCCAGAGGGATCTCCGGTGCATACGGGTGCGCCGCTTTCGCTCTCCTCATACTCCTGTGCCAGCACAGCCGAAGAGTTCTCTCCTCAATGGAGAGGTCTCTCAGATCAAGTTTCTGTTGCATGACTATGTAAGACAAAATGTGTCTTTGTATGCCGGCCCCCCTCTCTTGTTCCAGGCCTCTAAACACCTTAGCAACGTTCTGCGTTAAAACCTGTAGCTGTGCCGCCAGGTAATATAATTAAAAATCAGGGACCGCCAGCCCTCCCTCGACCTTGGGCCGCACAAGAGTAGACAAGGCCACCCTCTGCCGTCCGGTCCCCCACAGGAAGCCGATAATCAGCATCCTCAAATCTTTGAAGATCCGCTGAGGGATCCAGATTGGCAGGGTACGGAAGTAATAGAGCAACCGAGGCAGAGCCACCATCTTCAATAGTGCCACCCGGCCCTGCACCGACAACGGTAGGGAGGCTCAGAAAGTCATGCACCCCTTCAGGGCCCTTATACAGCTCCCTATATTACCCTCTAGCAAGTTCCCGATGTCGTGGTATATTCGGACCCCCAGGTAGGTGAAGCTCGTAGCCTCCCAGACCACCTCCACTTTGGGAGGGGGATACAGCGTGTCCGCCCGCAGCGGGAAAACACAAGTCTTAGTCCAGTTTACCTTGAGGCCCGACAGCCTGCCAAAGCCCGACAGCATCCCCATAGCCCCCTCCAGCGCTTCGTCGGTATTATCTAGGTATAACAAGAGGTCATCAGCGTACAGGGAAATATGATGCGTCGCCTCGCCGCAGTGAATCCCACCGTACATCGTCCCCGCCCGCGCTTGTGCCGCCAGAGGTTCCATCGCCAAGGCGAACAGCAGTGGAGACAGCGAACAACCTTGTCTCGTCCCCCTGCGCACCGGGTAATCTGAGGATATGACTGATCCGAGCCGCACCCTGGCGGTAGCAGAGGAGTAAAGGACCCTCGTCCAACGCCCAAAACCATCTCCCAAGCCAAACTTCTCTAGCACCCCATCGAGATACCCCCATTCAAGGCTATCGAAAGCCTTTTCAATATCCACAGATAATACTGCTGGCTTCTGGTCAGGGTCCCAAACACTATCTATGATGCGGACCAGGCGGCGAATATTTATGGCTGTGCTCCTGGTGGGGATAAATCCGGCTTGGTCCTCATGGACCAGCCCGGTCATATGCGGCAGTAATTTAGTGGCCAGGACACGACTCAGTATTTTATAATCGACCGTCAGCATAGATAAAGGTCTATACGACGTCACATCGGTAGCTTCCCTGCCGGGCTTCAGCAGCGGCACCACCAGTGCTTCCCTCATCGACTGGGGTAGCCGCCCTAGCGTCAAGGCTTCAGCATAGACCAACAAGAGCCGGGGCGCCAAGATGTCCACATACTGCGCATAGAATTCAATCGGCAGGCCATCCACCCCTGGTGTTTTGTTCCTAGCCATCTGCTTGATAGCCACCCATATCTCCGACAGCGTGATGGGTCCGCCCAGGTCTTTCGCGGTCTCGGCATCTATCCTCGGGAGTTGAATAGTCTCCAGGTAGTCGGCTATCGTAGAGACATCCACCCCCAATTGGCTCTCATAGAGACCCGTATAATACGACTGGAACCGCTTCAATACCGCCGTTTGTGAATAGACTACCTCCCCTGTCTCTGTGCTAATGCTCATGACCGGACAACCTCTGGGTTCTGGGTTGGCTAGCCTAGCCAGTAGCGTTCCTACCTTGTCCCTTTCCGCATGCACTCTGGTGACATACAACTTATAATCAAAACACCGCAGCCGCTCCGTTTCAGTCGCAACCAACTCCTTCGTCTCAAGCAACTCATCCTGTAAGTCTGGTTGCTCGGGCCTGCGCCTCTCTAAGTCCCGCAGCACTCCCTCCGCTTTCCCCAGAGCAGCCAGGACTGTCGTCCGCACGTTCGAGAATCTGCCCATACAGATGCCTCTAGTCACCACCTTCATTGCATCCCATTCTATCGCTCTCGTGGTAGTTGAGCCCTCATTCTCCCTAAAATAGTGCTCGACGCCCTGCAGGACCGCATCACTAAACACCAAATCTTCTAATGCATCAGGTCGCAGCCTCCATGTCGGGACTGCCGAACGCGGCCGCCGCCACTGCACCGTCAGCAGCAATGGGTTATGGTCTGAGATAGTTCTAGTTAAATACTCCGTGTGGGCCATCATGGGCGCCAGGGAGCCACTACACAGAATAGAGTCTATCCGAACATGCAGCGCATGCAAAGCGGAGAAGAAAGAATAGTCCCTAACTCCAGGATGTTGCTCCCTCCACACATCCAGAAGGCCCCACCTCTCCTGCCAGTCTGCCCTATGCGCCGCTAACCGGCGTACCGGGGAGTCGGCCAATGGCGGATGCGACCTATCCAGAGCGACATCAGTGATCGAGTTGAAGTCTCCCCCTATCAATATTGGGCCCACTAGGAAGTGCACCAGTGATCCCGTCAAGCTAGCAAAGAAGCGGGCCTGGTCCGTATTAGGAGCATATATACTACACAAGACTACGTCCTGGCCATATAGCCTCCCCTCCACTGCCACAAATCGACCTTCAGGGTCCACCAACTGATTCGTGGCCTGGAATGGGACCCCCGCTCTCACCCACACCAACACCCCCCTGGCAAACGCCGAATACGCGGTGCCAAACACCTGACCATGCCACCTCCGCTGCAGCGCACTGTACTCCTGCTTATTCAAATGAGTCTCTTGTAAGAGAGCAATTTGGACGCCCCGCCTCACCAGATGGGCGTGTACCTTGTGTCTCCTTGTCATAGTTCGGAGTCCACGGACTTTCCACGTAATGCATTTCAAATTAGGTAAGGTCCCCATTGCAGTCAGTTCCCCACCATTGCCCCAGCGACCAGTGACCACCCACAGCCGTGCAGTAGAACCCCCTAATCAAAACACCCCAACAAACTCCCCCCACCCTTCTCCCAGAACAGGACCCAATAAAACAATATCAGCCCCCATCCAAACCTACAACCCACCAAACAGTCCCCGCTCTGTGGTCGTCACCACAGAAGGCCTTAGGGGCCACGAGAGGGCGGTCCAGAGCCGACCCAGGGCAGGCCAAGCCCCCGCCCCGAGCCCACGACCCCACATATGTCTTGACACAGTACCTGCCAGTCCACAGAACACCAGGGCACCCAGCTAGGCCAGGGGCTGTGAATAAAGCCTCACTGCTAGGGTCATTCGTTGAAGAGGCCATCCGCCGTCTGCGGGGTGACCACCGGCCTCCCGGAACTTTCAGCCTCTGAGACGTCACCGCCGGACCGTCCGCCCTCCTCACCAGAGTCCGAGCCCACCGATATCCTCTCCGGCGGCGAGCCCGTGATGATCGCCGTCGCAGCCAGTGCTCCCCGCCTGTCGTCCGCCATCTGGTTGTCTCGCTCCGCTCTCCTGAGTTTATCACGTTTGTGGATGCGTTGGGATTTCCGCATCTGGACCTGCTGCTGTCGCTCCTTCTCCCCTTTCCCTTTGCGATTCGTTCCAGTGCGGTACGACTCAAGCCATGACCACACCTCGTCAGGGGTCTGGAAGAAGTGGGCCCCCCCGCCCAAGATCACACGTAGCTTCGCCGAGAACAACAAGGAATATTGTAAGCCCTCGGTCCTCAGTTCTTTTTTCACTGCCAGAAAAGAAGCCCTGTTTTTCTGGACCTCCTGGGTATAGTCGGGGAACACCGTGACTGGGCTGTTCTCCACCTGGAAGGGGCCCTCCGAGCGCGCCCTCTGAATCAAAAGATCTCTGTCCCTGTAATGCAGGAGTCGGGCCACAATTGGTCTGGGAGGGCGGCCCTGCAGGGGCGGGCGGGCCGGGACCCTATGCGCTCGCTCCAGGGAGAAAAAGGGGGAAAAGGCCCTCCGGGGCCACAATCGTTTTAAACCAGTTCTCCATATAAGCCACCGCATCACCCCCTTCAATGTTTTCCGGCAGGCCCACCACCCGCACGTTGTTCCTCCTATTGCGGCCTTCGGCGTCCTCCGCCCGTTTTTCCAGCGTCGCCAGGCGGCCAAGGATATCAGCGAGTTTGTGGTCTGCAGTCGCCACTGCCGGCTTGAGCTCCCGGAGCAGCAGCTCATTGTCCTTAACTCTATCCGACAGTTTAGCATGATCCGCCCTCAATAGGCCCAATCCAGTGGCGACCTGCGCTATGTCTTGATGCAAGGCCTCCTTGGTCGCAGTGATCGCCTCCAGGATGCCATCCAGCTTTTTATTTAAGCGATGTTCCTGCGCCGATCCCTCCGGGTCACTCTGTGCCCCTCCAGCCGCGGCCGGCCCCGTCGCCCGGCCGCGCCCTTGAGGCAGCGGCATTGCAGAGCCCTTAGCGGCCAGCCCGCCCCGAGCGAGCGCCAGCGCAGGGCCACCTCCGGAGGACGAGGCGGTTCCAATGTCCATCCACCTCGGGAGAGAGGGTCCCGAGCCCGTCCCCCACACAATTGTCTCAGTGTCCACTTCGAAACACGGCCGCCTCCTTTGTGGACCAACGTAGTCGCAGCCCGTGTGTCCCCTCCGCGTAGCAAGACAGCCGTCCCCTGGCCGGCACCCCCCGCTCCAGACTCGCCTCCCTCTACAGGCCGGCGCACGCCACGTGGGTCAAAGGCCTCCCACTGTGCCGGGCAGCGTCACCGGCAATGCGGGCTCACCTCGTCGTCAAGCCTCTGCCGAGGCAACCCCAGCACTACCCACTCAGAGGGGCCGATAATGTTCCACGGATGATGCTGCGCCGCTGCAGTCCGGGGCCTCTGCCCCCAGTGCTCCCCGATCCAATTGCTTCCGGTGCCCCGACGGACCACCAACTTCAGCGCGCCACCCCTGAGTGCCAGTCTCTGAGTCCCCTTACCAGCCCACGGAGCTCGCCAGGGTCCGCCCTTCCTGCAGCACAACCGCCACTCCAGTCAGCCTCGTCCCGGGTCGGGGGGGCCGCGCCTCGCAGGGGCCGGCGGCGGGGGCACTCAATCAGCCCTGGAATCGGGCGCTAAGTCCGTTACCCCCCTCATCAGCTCCGTCTCCATTGTGCTCCTCCGTGCGCTGCGTTCTCAGCCCGACGTCGTTTGTGCCCCGGCCGCCGCCGATGTCCCGGGCCAGTATCCAGAAGCAAGGCCCGTCCCACAGGGCCGCCCCGCTCGGCGATGGGGGAGGGGCGGCAAAATCCTTCGCCTCCGCCGCGGGGGGAAACTCCTCTCACCACCGCCGTGCCCCCAGAAGCATGTACACCGGGGAACCCGCTCCGCCCAGCACAGCGGGGGCGAGTCACCCCTCACCTCAGCCGCCGACCGCCGTTCAGCGCCCGCTGGGCTCCATCGGTCGGGGCCGCCGCCATCTTGTCGTCGGAGCGCCGCACCTCCCAGCTCCGTATCCGGGCTCCAACACCTCTCCCGGCTTCTCGCGGTCCCGCTGTCACCGTCCTCAGCAGCCCCGGTGCTCCGCGCTTCAAGCCCACACCGCAAGCAGTGCTGGTCTGTGGATTATCAGGATAATTAACGGGATCTGGCTCGGAGCTGCAGGCTCACGCCGCCATCCCGATCGGCGTCCAAACCACGCCCCCAGGGTTTCCTAGTACAGCATGAGGGAAGAAGGTGGAAGAAACCCCAGAGGTAGACCTAAAAAGGTCTACATGTATGGGCAACTTTCTAAATATCCTAAAAAAGGATCAACAGGGCTTGGAAAGAAGGCCAGCACAAGCTTTCCTGATTTGGCAGGTCCCCTTCGAAGAATCTAGACTGATAGTAAATAAGGAGGGCCTGGAAATGAATCCGGCTGTCTTAGCAGAAGGGTCTCATAGGGCCATCTGCCTCCTCAGAAACGTAAACTATGCACTTTACGCTGAAAAGAAATGGTCAGTTGTCATTAGAATTGATACTAAAGAGGTTCTCTGGTAGACAGGTTTCTATTCAGAAACTCATTTGTAAAGGTGTTGGGTAAATATGTAAACACTTTCATTACGTTGGAAAAATTAAATGAAAGGCATTTGTAAAGCGCGCACATGCTCCAAAGAGTGTCTAGGTGCAGAGTTGAAGGGTTGGCTGCTCATCAGCGCTGATTGTCCTTTCAATCTTGCTGAAAGAGACATGTTTTTAATTTTTTCTTGAAGACAGATAGCTCAGAAATGGAACAAAGGGAGATTGTTCCAGGTCATCAAGTCAAGGTAAGAGAAGGATCTGCCTCAGGTTCTAGCCCAGCGTATTTTAGGAATTCTGACTAGAAAGCCATTAGTTGACCGTAAATTCCTGGGAGGGGCAAAAGCACAACTCCTCCTCCTTTCTCATGAAGGGCTTTGTGCGCCAGGACCAGTGTTTTAAAAATAATCATTTTTTGGATGGGGAGCCAATGAAGCCCTTTCAAATGTGGGGTCTTATGGTTTCTTGGAGCAAGGTTGAGAATCATTCTAGCTGCTGCATTCTGCACCACCTGAAGTCTACGAAGGAGATATTCAGAGAGACCCAAGTAAAGTGCAGTCTAAAAGTGATCAGAGCCTGGAATTCCGTTTTCTTGGATTCGACAGACAGGATATGTAAGAATTTGTTCAGGGAGTGTAGC
The DNA here is from genome assembly GCF_964204655.1 of Triturus cristatus. Taxonomy (NCBI): domain Eukaryota; kingdom Metazoa; phylum Chordata; class Amphibia; order Caudata; family Salamandridae; genus Triturus; species Triturus cristatus. The sequence goes on from NC_140589.1 coordinate 1,734,693,553, forward strand.
AGCCCAAAACAGGAGATAACCAGTGCCTGGATTTGAGGTTGGAAAGGCAGGGCACTGTCAATTTTGATTCCTAGGTTTTTTACTGTGTTCTTTTGTGGGACGGGGAAGGAGCACCCTAGACTAACAAGTCCTCCAGAAATCTGGTGAGGTGGCGCCAAAAAACACAATTTCAGTTTTGTTGGGAATACAAGTTAATTGGTTAATGGATAGCCAGTTGATCACATTGAAGAGGCAATTTTTAATAGCTCCTCCATCAAACTCTGTCCCTTTTTCACATGTGAAAAGCAACTATGTCTCGTCGACGTATTATATTACCTTCGTCCCCAGTGTCTCAGCTAACACCGCCAAAGATGTGAGATAGGTATTGAATAAGGTAGGGTTGAGTGCCAAACCTTGAAGCATTCCAATGGCCAACTCCTGGATTGGGGATGAAAATGGGCAAATCCACACTTTTTGGGCTATGTTTTTCAAAAATGAAGTCAGCTACTTCAAGGCCAGGACTCCAATCCCAATGGATTGTAGACGAGCCAGCAGTCTCACATTGAGAACCACATCTAAGGATGCCAAAAAATCCAACATAATCAGGATGGCCTTACCCCCTTTATCTGGAGTGCCTTCAATGTAGTCGACCACCTCTAGCAGGGCTGTTTCTGTGCTGCAATTGATTCTGAAACCCAAGTGACTATGATAAAGAAGATTGTTGCTTACAAGGTAATCCAAGATTTGTCAGTTAACAAATGTTTCCAAAATGTTCCTGAAAGCAGGAAGAAGGAAGATCAGCCTGCATTTGGCTTGAACTTTGGGATCAGCCATGGGGTTTAAGTAAAGGCAGAATTTTAGAATGTTTCTATTCGGCCTGCACCATTCCGGAAGACAGAGACGCACTCAAAACTATTTGCATCTGGATTAATAACATGAGCTACTTTCCAAGTAAGCTAGGCAGACAAGGATCAGATGGAGACTCTGATTTAGGACACTTGATTGCCGCCAAAGCTTCATCCATGGAAATGAGTGGGAAGTTACAGAGTGGGCGTCTCAGCAGTAGGCTTACCAGAATATATCACCTCAGAAGACGTGTCAGCAGCACGTGAAACATTCAACAGGCTTATTTGGATAGTAGTTATTTTGTCATGAAACTACACGGCCAGCCGGTCAACACCAGTCAGCTGTGGATTGTTGGCGTCTGGTAGTGGCATCAGTATTCATGAATGTTTTACCAATCTAAAAAATGTATTATGTTTTTTTATCCGACTCCTCAATTCTAGGCTCAAAAAAAGATTTTTGGGCTTTATTGGCCTGAGAGTAATAGCCTTTTAATGTTAGCTTTTAGGTATGTTTGTCCTCCAGATTATATTTTTTCCGTCATTTCCTTTCGAGATGTTTACAATGCGTTTTACAAGCCCTAAGATTCTAATCGAAGCAAGGGGCCATTTGGTTCTGAGGGATCGGAGTCTGGAGACTGGGGCCAAGTCATTAATGGTATTAGAAATCCAGTCATCCATGCGCTTGGCGTCCAATTCAGGTTCTTCAGACAAAAAGGGGGGCTTCAAAAGAGCAGCACAGATCTAACGAAAGAACTTTATGAAAGGCTCTAGACATGGTCCATGTTTCTTCAGAGGGGAGCTGACTGTGCTTGGATTTTGACCATTTAAGCCTAATTAGATGGTGATCAGACCATACTAATGGTAAGGGCTTGGACGGTCCGATCTTTACATTAGAAAAAATTTGGTCTAGAATATGTCCTGTCTGATGAGTGGGTTTGAACACCTGTTGAAAAAGACTAAGTGAGGACATAGTATCTGTAAAGGAGGCTACCTTGGAGTCTAACGGATTGTCCATATGGAGGGTAAAGTAACCTAACGCTAGGAAATGTGCATATTTAAAGGGCCAGGATATTGCTCCGTTATCTCAAAAAGAGGCCACCACTACCTGGAGGTCTATAGATCAGAGCCCCAGCAATGGACTGCTGACAGGATTGAGTGCAGCGAAAGCCAAAACTTTCTGCTCCATCTAATTCCTCCTAGGGGGAGAGGAACCGATTCGTACTTGCTTTTATATATTATAGCCACCCCTCCGACTCTGCCCTTAAGGCGGTCCTTCCTAAGGATTTTATATGCCAAAGGAATGGCTGTGGCAAAGGTTGGATTTGAGAATTCTGTAAGCCATCTGACTTTTCTTCGTCTGATAGCTCAGAGATGTGCATTTAATGCTTTTGCAGAGAGCGGACATTCAAAAGCACAGCGATAAATTCCGCCGAGGCTGGAGGAATTTTTTGGGTATGAGTGGTAGACTTACTCTTAAGGTTCAATGGCAGTCTGTACAAAATAAATCAGTATTCAGGATCTTAGGTGAAAAGTTGTAAGCACAAGAAAAAGATTAAAACACAATTTAAATAGATCAGCAGTTTGTGCAAGTAAGCAGGGAGGACTAGTTCTCTATTAAAAAAGTTACAATCGGGGACTTTTTGGAAGGTCCGGTCGAAGGGGCGGCGGCGCCCAACGAACTGCTTTTTTTTATGCAAAGAAGACGCCTTTCCTGCTAATTTTGAATGGGTTTTATGTGGGTTTTTTTAAAGAGAAAAGAACTACTTAATGATGCCAAAATGTATGCCTGCCTCCTCCTTGATGATCTTGGAGCCTGGGCGGAAGATCACCAGACCGTTCCCAAGAACCAATGCGGCTTTAAAGACAAATGCGGCACTTCCTCGAACCCGATAGCTCTGGCCCTTATGTGCGACAAAGCAATTAGAGGTAAAGAGACACTCTACTCCTGTTTTGTGGACTTTAAGGCCTCATTCGACAGCATACCTACAGGGCCACTACGGTGCAAGTTACGGGACTGGGGCTTGGCAGACATCTTGTTAAGAGCTTTAATGCAGCTGTACACTAACACCTGGGTGTAGATTAAACTGGAGGATCCCCACAAACTCCGGGCTGAAGCAAGGCTGCATCCTGGCCCCTCTGCTTTTGAACCTATACATAGCAGACATGTCAAAACATTTTGACGAGGCAAACTGCCACCCACCCAAACTAAGAGGCCAAAGAATGACCTATCTGTAATACGCAGATGACCTGGTGCTCCTCAGCCAGAGAAAGATCAGTCTCCAACAGCTAATGACAACTCTTCATGACTACACATTAGAAAATATGCTTGAAATCAACCAAGCAAAAACCAAGGAGGTATTATTCAGCCTAAAATCAAATTTGGTTAACAGGTGGCATCTTAAAGGCACCGGGCTCCTGCACAGCAAAGACCTAGAAATCCTTCTAGACAGCCAATGGTCATTCACCCCTCATGTACGCTCTATAAACATCAAGGGCTTCAGACTAATGTTGACTCTCTCGTCCATTGCCCTGAAGCTACAAGGCCCCAGTCTCGACCCGCTCCTCCAGGTAATGAAAGCGAAAATTGGTCCAACATAAACCTACGGAGGCAAAATCACACTGAAAAGGGAAGTTGGGTCAGTGGACAAAGTGTACACCAGAATCTACACAGCCACTCTGCGTCCAACAAAGAGAGCGTCACAGACGCAATTGAGACTAGAGTATAACATCACAAAACAGCAATGGGTCAGAGAGAGCTGTTTTCTAAACTTCTGCCACAGACAGACATCTTGATGACAAACTGAGGGAATTTGCACTAACCGAAGCCTGGAGTAAACACCTCTTCCACCAGGTCTCGGAAAAATTACCATCTTTCACGGCCAAAAAAATGTCAAAATTGGAGGATCAGGCAGCTTTATGCAAACGGGCTCATACGTGGTCAGTCATGTACTCCTCAGCTATGCAACAGAATTACATTACCTGCACCTATTTCATATGGATAAAAGCACAGATGGGCGAGTGGAACTTTTTAGCTCATCTTCCATCTTGGCACCACTCTGCCACCCATGACACAAGCTGCCGCCAATGCGGACAAGGGAAAGAAACCGTAATCCATGTTTTATGAATCTACCCTCAACTATTGCAGCAAAGGAAATCCCTTCTTCGTCCTGATTTCATCAGGCTAGGAGTGCGTACCTGCAGGCAGGCAGTAATTACCAGACTGAATCCACAACTAAACATAAAAACTGTCAAATTCCTTTGGACAGCAGCGAGCAAATTAGGCTCAGTCAACAGCACTAGCGATGCGGCACAACATCATTAAACTCAGCTCTCATTGATCCCTGTGTTTACAATCCTTACCTGATATGCCCCAATACGCCCTGCCTGGACTGCACTAGGCCAACCATTGACCAAGACGTCACATGCTTGCTATTCCAGCCCACGGTCTTACATCGAGACCCCTGCTCTGTGAAACCAGCTTACAGCTCACAATTCCTTGCTCAAAGTTGGTTTCCTCTCAAGCCCTGAACGCCGACACCTCCTGCACAGAGCTGCTTCAAAATGCACCGTCTGGTTTGTACTAGGCCAGCCTTAGTGCAAGTGAACCTCTGATTCCCATATTGACTGTTCAATACTTAGGCTGTGCCTTGTGAATTTGTACATTGTATGCAACTCCTTGGATTCAGCAAACGGCACTAGTGCAGTGCCCCCTGCGATCATCATCTTCACCTGATATGCTACAAAATCCACCCTCTGGACTGCATCAGGCAAGCCTCTGAATATTAGAACTCGTTCTCCCTACTCCAGTTTACATCCAGACCCATGTTATGCGAAACTTGTACTCCGCGCATAAAACTTTTTGTGGATTGCTGGATTCTTTTTTATGCACAAAAGCTGTTCCACCCGGTGTAGATAAGCTCTAAAATGCTCCATCCAGAATGCATTCGGCCAGCCTCGAGCAAGAGAACTTTTGATTTCTATCTTGACTGTTCCACATTCAGGCCCATGCCTTGCGAAAGTTACACATGGTTTGAAATCCCCTCGTGTAAACCTGGTCCCACGTTATGCATTGTCCGCTAGTTTTACTTGCTTTTATCAAGACCTGCTTTTCTCTCTGCTCACTTTTTTAGCATTGGGTTCGGCCCCTGTGTCTTGTGTCGAAGACCCACTGTTTAACCTTACCTATAAAAGGTCTACCCCGCACATGCTTTATGTGCTTTACACCTTTTTAGATCTCGGCTAGTGAAGGCTGCGCTTGCGCAGTCTCGCTTGCGAGATTTAATGTTTCTCAGTAGTGGGGCTTGAACCCGCCCCTCTTCTCCATTGGCTGGCCTCTTAAATGCTGGTCAGCCATTTGAGAAGAGCTTTGTCAGTCGAAACAAGCCCCGTCTTTTTCGGATTCGGGGGGGTGTTTTTTCGCTTCTTTCTCTTTTTAAAGCCCGTCCCTTTTACACTGGTGAGCGTGTTTTTTTTTTACAGGGACCTTCTCGTGTTTATTAGGTCTTGGCTACCGAAGGCTGCGCTTGTTGATCCTTCGGGTCGAGTTCTCGCTATATAAATATGCACACAAAAAAATAGGTGGCTTTGGAGAACGCTATTCGTGTCCTTTTGTTGCCGGGGAGTGCTTTGGTTCTGTTCTCATGGCGGCTCCCTCGGTCACAGGACGGGCGCACAGTTGATCGAGCCGAAGCCCACTGTGCCGAAGCCCGGCTTGAGAACGTCGAGGTCACGCTAACACACGGGTAAGTGAAAGCGGCCCGCCACCACCCACAACAACCTCCTAATTATAGGGGCTGTTGTTTTTAATATTGTGCTGCCGCTCCAGCCCTGTATCTGTTGCTCAGCCGGCGGCTTCCTCCGTCCACTGTCCGCAGACCACCCCTTCTATTGTCCACAATTTGCAGTTCCCAGTCACACACCCTTTTCCGACCCTCGGCAGACCCCAGACCTTCCCGCCTGCTGTTCTCTGGTAGCCTCTCATAGGTGGCTTTGGAGAACGCTATTCGTGTCCTTTAGTTGGCGGGCAGTGCTCTGGTTCTGTTCTCACGGCGGCTCCCTTGGTCACAGGACGGGCGCACAGTTGATCGAGCCGAAGCCCACTGTGCTGAAGCCCGGCTTGAGAACGTCGAGGTCACGGTAACACACGGGTAAGTGAAAGCGGCCCGCCACTACCCACAACAACCTCCTAATTATAGGGGCTGTTTTTAATTTTGTGCTGCCGCTCCAGTCCTGTATCTGTTGCTCAGCCGGCGGCTTCCTCCGTCCACTGTCCGCAGACCACCCCTTCTATTGTCCACAATTTGCAGTTCCCAGTCACACACCCTTTTCCGTCCCTCGGCAGACCCCAGACCTTCCCGCCTGCTGTTCTCTGGTAGCCTCTCTTCTCACTAACTCTGTACTCATCTCCCCTCACTGCCCACAGCAGATCTCCCTCCCATCCTCTTCAATGGGATCCTCCTGATCTCCTTTCCAGCCTCTTCTCACTAACTCTGTGCTCAGCCCACAGACCACAGATCTCTCACCCATCCTCTTCTCAGCCTCTCTCCACAGTCCACAGATCTCCTTCCCTCCCCTGACAAGCCACTCCTGATCCCGCAGGTCTCTCTTCTCACTCAGGATCTCTCTCAGCCCAGCATCTGCCTCTGCTCACAGACCGCAGATCTCTCCCTTCCATTCTCGCTCTACAGTCGGCAGATCTTCCGCCCCGACTCGCACCTCCGGAGCCTGTCGACCTCTTTCACATCTCACTCGGTGTCTGTCTACTCAGCCCCTCGTCTTCTGCCTCAGTCCACAGACCTCAGATCTCTGACCCATCCTCTCTCCGCAGTCCACAGATCTCTCCCATCCTCTTCCCAGCCTCTCTCCACCATCCCCAGTCGCCCCTGCTTGGTTACCCTTTCTACCAGCCTGACCGCTTTCCCGTCGTCCACACATTCCCCAGACATCTTCCACTTTTTTTTGTTTTTTTGTTGTTGTTGCATATTTATATAGCGCGAACTCGACCCGAAGGTATTGGTGCACTTTACACGAGCACCGTATTTACATTACACATTCAGGCACGGGGAGATTAAGTGATTTGCCCAGAATCACAGGATGTGGACGCGACCCCGAGGCTCAAACCCTGGTTTCCAACACCAAAGTCGGCAGTCTAGCCGACGGACCTCATCCCCTCCACTTTCAATCTCTCTCTCGGTTCCTGCTGGTCCTCGCCAGGCCCCGCTCATGGGGGTCAGCCCCACTGATAGGAGTGTCTCGCTCCTCGTGCAATGGCGTCTATCCTCTCATAAAAGAGCTGGGTTCAGTTTAAGCCAAAAAGTTTGGTCACCTAGGGGCTAAAAGCTTGTACAGATCAGAGAGCAACAACCCCCCCCCCCTCCCTTCCCCCTCTCCAGCCACCACAACCGTGTGGCGGTTTCCGAAGTGCCAGTACCAGTTAAGGGGGTACTGGTCGAGGAACTCAAAACCATACACTTTGGGGGGGGACGTGTAACAGGGCCCCGCATTTGCGTGGAAAAAGGACGTTCGCTAGCTATATTAGTCAGCAATACTTTTTTTTTAAAGCAAAATTAATCGAATACATCTTTCAATAATAATGTTCATTTGTTGACAGTAAAAGGTTCACAAACAATCTTAAAACGGTGTCCCTTTGACAAGTGCATCACGTATTCCCACACTGTGCAGGCGGTAAATTTCCTCTCCCAACAGTCATAGTGCCGGGAAAAAATATGACACTATTATCTGTGACACAGCAGCAGCGTGTGTGGGTTGCTCTATGTGAATAGCTCTGTGTAGGTGGCTCTGTGTGGGTGGCTTTGTGTGTGTGGCTCTGTGTGTGGGTGCAAATGCAATAGGTCTCACATTTGAGAGAGATTAAGCTATTGCCATTGTAAATAGCAATGCCATTTCTTTAAATGTTTTAAAAACAAAAACAAACAAAAATAATGTCATGAGCAATGCCAATAGCTCTAACTTTAACAATGCCGAGACCATTGCATTGTAAATGCTTGTTTAGTATTGGGTCCTGCATCTATGCCTTGTCTTGAAGTTCCTCTGTTGAATTCCATCTATAAAGGTTTACCCTGCTACATGTTTTACGAGTTTATACCTACTTGGGAAGCAATACCAATCTGATCTTTCTTCGGCTGCCCTAGCAACGTTATTCTCTTATAGTTTCATTGAATTTTGTACCTCAACGCTTGTTACTGTTTGTAAAGGTTTTTATAAACCATACAATAAAATTGACTTGACTACTTAAATCAGCCATATTGCAAAATAGATTGTAAATGCACACTATTTACTCATCACACTTATCAAAACCACAGATCACAGCACATTTGCAAATTATTGCTATAGTAACATGTTTTAATAAAGTGTTTGCACCACGGCAACGGAGGCGTGTGGCGGCCATAGCATACCCGACATTGAAGTGCTGCCAGCAGGGCTCAAAAGTGCAAGATGAGACCCGCGCACAGCTGCACCTTTCCGAGGAGCCACTTCTCGGTAGAAAGAGATATTTTAGAGTAAGTACCTGGCAACATCGTGTGGAAATTTAAAGCTCGGATATTTGTTTCCAAGACATCCGAGCCGGTTCCTTATCACTGATGGATTAAAGGTGTGAGAAAAAATAGCGGCCGGCCTATCAGATCGCAAAGTTGGCTGTGGGCGAGTATGTGAAGCCAGTGCATCGTCACCACAAGATTGCATCGTTGATGCTTTTAATGCTATCTGGCAGCTACCTCGCACCCGGGGCTGCCCCTTCGATACTAAAAGATGGTATCTGTGGGGCAGGATCGGGGTTCACGTGGAGCTCGCCACGCCACGTTCATTGCCCCGCACAAGTTGCTCGCCAAACCTAGTTCTAATTATGCAGTACTGTGTGGGATTACTAAATTATTGCACAAGCATTACGGCTGTGTATGTCATCACCGCTGCTGCCCGTCCTATACACTGAAAAGAAACCAATGAGGCGGCAGCGGGTTATATATACAAGGGGAGAGGGTTGAGGCTGATTAGGACCGCACCAAACAAATATTAGTGGTTAACGTAAACAATTCAAATAGTGCACGAATCCCGAGAGTACTACCCTCTTTACTCTCAATAATGTAGGACAAAGTCCTACAACAACATATAAATGCACAGGAGGTTCAGCACTATGTACTATGGTTAGATCTCCAAGTACCTAATACTTTTGTATCGTTAACAGTTAACGAGTAAAATTCTGATAAAGCACACGACACATTAAACATATAAGTTTTTTTTCTTTTTTCTTCTTTATTGATTTTGTATGAAGATTTCTTCCATGTCATATTTCATATTTTCATAGCCAATGCGTTTCGTCTCCCATGAGACTTCTTCAGGGCTCAATGATATGGTGAATCTAATTCCTTTTTATCGTGTCGTTCTTTAGGGTATGGTTTCCAAAATTCAAGTATTATTTGCGACGATCTAGTAATCACCGACTTCGGACATGATTTCAGCGAAAAGGCGGCAGCGGGTACTGGTGTCCGAATAATCCCCCAGGAGTGATAGCATGATGCCAGGACATGGGTAAATAAAGCCTGGGGAGCAGCGAGGCAGGGTCACAAATCCAGACACAACAGCGCAAACGACAGCATAAAGCGCTCACCAACGAGTACACACTGGTTTGTACAACGCCTCTTTAAGAAGCCTTCAACGAAGCGAACAGTTGAGTACATGTTTTTTCCCTGCAATCTAGGAAATCATGGCCTAGTCTTGGAATGCTAGAACGTACTAAAAAAAAAAAAAAAAAAAAAATATAAGAAGAAATATCATCCTGCAACTTCTGCTGTCAACCCCTTGCATTTCTACACCAAGACTCGGTTATTGCAACCCAATCATTGATGATTCTACATCCAACATAAAAGTAAATCACATAGTTTTTGGTTGAGCGAAAGCATCGCACGGTTATCAAACTTACTGGCACCTCAGGTCAGGTAGGATTCGTTAACCCGCCTTCTAAGTATTCAGCGCTGTGTGAAAATCTAAATCGCCGACACTGCATCGAATACCACGCCAGAGCAGCTGGAAATGCAGTACTTTCCGTAGGACACCAACATCCGGTGCTCGTTGCAGCCCCCTTGTAAATCTTCTTTTGTTGCGGCCGTGAGACAAGGAGATTAAAAGCCGATCCCCATTTGTCAGGGTACCAACTGTCCTTAAATGGATAAATGGGTTGCCTAGCTTCCCTCTCAGGGTCCCCTATGGCCTGAGGCCATCAAGTTTGTGGCCCTCTACTCCATTTTTTGGAGCATATTGTGCTTACGTTAGGATCGCCCTGCCACTCCGCTTGGGACACTGAAAAACTGAATTATTAAGTAATAACTTCCTGCTCTCAAAGTTGAGAAGGTATGTGGGTGGCCAAGTGGGAGGAAAGAGGGTGTGCAGCAGCTATGAGCCCTTTCAAATGGCCCCATTACAAATCCAGTGGAAGCACCCAGGTGTGACTTGTGTCACTTCCGAGGGGCAGCATTTTCTGCACTTGGCTGGGATTTCTCTGTGGTGGCCGCAGAAGACAAACTTTGCTTACACTGGCTGATGGAAATAGCCAAGCGGCTGTCCCCCCTATTGTCACCATGCGGGAGACGTGGCCAGCCGCCTTTCCTAAATGTATCACTAAATCGAGTTTTCGTTAAATACAAACTGTCTTTTTGACTTTCAGAAGCAAAATTCAAACATCTTCGCTTCGCAGCCGGAATGCGCAACATCGCCAACTGGATGACTGAGAATTATCTTCAATTAAATCCCAGCAAAACAGAAATTATGCTAATTGGGAAAGCCTCTGTGCTGGTCCCAGGGCTGCTGGCCCGACGATCTGGGTACTCCCCCCGCCGCCAAACAAATGGTAAAGAACTTGGGTTTCAAACTTGATCAAGCACTATCCATGAAGGATCATATAGCAGCAACTTCCAGCTCTTGCTATTACAGCCTACGGCTCCTACGAAAAATACTTCCCTATTTACCTACCACGCATCGTAAAACTCTGGTCCAGGCCATGGTGATCTCTCGTCTCGACTATGGCAACGCGTTATTGGCAGATTTAGGCCCGACACTGCTTAGGAAACTGCAGGTCATACAAAATACTGCCGCGCGAATGATTTGAAACCGCCCTCGGGGCTCATCGTCAGCCCCTCTACTGTTTGACCTTCACTGGCTCCCAATAGTGAAACGAGCATGTTTCAAGACCTGTTGTCTTACTTACAAGGCCTTAAACGGAAAAGGCCCTCAATATCTATCACGCAGACTTACTAAACAAATTTCAGTTCGTGACCTTAGGTCAAATACACTAGGGTTCTTGAAGATCCCACAAATCCGCCTTACCCGCTAGGGGGGGAGATCCTTTTCATATCTCGCCCCTCGTTACTGGAATATGCTCCCCATTTCCATACGCTCTTGCCCTTCCCTCATCACGTTCAGGAAAAAATTGAAAACCTTTCTGTTCTGATCACCCGTGATCTGCTTTCGCTTCCCGCTGTTTTCCTTCTCATCTTTCCCTTAGTTCTCTACCAGGTATAGCGCCGAGATGCCCCAGGGTGATTTGTGCGCTCTAGAAGTAACCGTAAAATAACATAACATAACATAAAAGATGAGAGGCAATGATTTTAGGAGGAAGACTAAAGAGCAGCAGACAGGTGTAAACCTCATTGAAATAAACAGTGCTATCAGACTTCTGTGTAATGTCCAAAATAATACTTCCAAGCATCAACCCTCAGGGAAGATGCCGATGATTTCAGAGGTACAAAGTCGACCCAGGTAAAGCATTTAAAAGCTTTTCAGCTGACTGGGTTTACAAGAGCGGTGCAAAGGTGCTTTAAAATATAGATATCAGAACTTGCAGTGCAAAACTTAACAAGTATTTCGTTTGTAGCACATGAAGGCTAGCATTGGATAAAGTTAGAAACGGCAAAACTAGACCAGTGGATTATAGGGTAATGTCAAAGGGCAGAGGCAACCGCTTGTATGCACTACTTCACATCTCATCACACGGTACATTTAGGAATCACTTTTCTAATAGCAGATCTTGCTGCTTAAATGCAACGAGATACACAGCAAGGGATTCAACAGATTGTCCAAATGGTTATATTTACACAACCTCTTATTCAGGCACATGGTTTCCGTAAAGACTCAGATATAGCATTTCAAACCCCAGTCTCAAGATGTGAACTACTGCTTATGTGTTAAACGTGTTTGTGCTGGCACACAAGTATATGAAATGAGACTTTTTTACTTAAGTAGTTAGTTCAAGGGTTGAATTGGTTATCACAAAAAAGGCACATGCTCATGAACAATGTCTCTGCCTACCAATTGAACTCTTCAGGTTCCACTTCACCTCAGAACCAAAACGTCATACCATGACAAAGCGGTTTATGGTGATCTAGCCTACAAGGAAAGGGTGAGATAGTGCAGGTCATGAACATTCATAGAGCATGGCAATACAAAAAAAAAAAAAAAAGAAAAAATGTTGCATAGCAAAAAAAAAAAAAAACAAGCATTTGCAATGCAATCGGTCTCGCCTTTGGGACCTTATATGTATTGAGCTATGCAGCAAATTAGCATGGGTGCTAAAACATCTACTGTTCTTTAACATGGAGGGAAAGTAAGCACCAAACTGCGTGACACGCCAGGTATGGGGACACATGGAAAGAAATATTGTCTTTCAGCAGAAAATGGTATAGTCCAAAGGTCTGTTCTTAATATAAAAGCAGGGCCTTCCGTTGTCATATCACTGAAAATACATCTTGAAAAAATAATATTGTCTATGGGTGCTTGTGGAAGACAATTTCTATGGACTGGAATCTAGAGAATGCTAATGTGATTCTGGTATTTTACTGACCTCAGCTGGTCGTTTTCTATCAAGAAAGTTAAATAGAGGCAGTTGCCAGAAAAAGAAAAAAAAACAAGCATTTGCAATGCAATAGGTCTCGCATTATTAAAGTTTCAGCTATTGGTGTTGCATTATTTATTAATGCCAATAGATCAAACTTTAATAATGCGAGACCTATTGCATTGCAAATGCTTGGTTTTTTTGCAGTTCGAAAATTGGTTTAAAAAAAATAGTTCAAGGTAATCACCAGTCAACTGTTTAAAAAATAAAAAGTCAGACAGGCACTGCGCGTCTGGAGGGGTTTGTGGAGGCTCTCGGGCTTACAGATGCGTGGAGAAACAGACATCCAGAGGCGAGGCAATCACTTTTCAGTCGGGGGTGCATAATAGTCTGTCACGTATTGATTATTTCTTTACAGCCACAGAACATCTCATGAATGTGGAGGATGTTGAAATCCGCCCTAGTAGTATCTCAGATCACTCACCCATAATGCTAAAATATACGCCACATCACAAAGCGCGGAAGCGTGTCTATCCTGTGATTCCGGGATATCTACAAATCCCTCAGATCTCAGAAGACATAATCACAACAACACGGCATTACTTCCAAGAGAACGCTTCCTTAGTCCAATCCCTGGGTACTCTTTGGGAAGCATATTAAACGGTGATTCGTGGGCAGGTCATTTCCTCGGTTGCAGGCCACAAGAGGGCTAAGCAACCCGACTTAGATACCATTGAGTCCGACCTGCGCACTGCTACAGATCAACACGCACAGAATCCGTCATTAGAGACATCCCAAGCACTGCGCACCAAACAATGTGAATTTAGGGAATACCAGCTTGAGACGACTAGGGCCCGGAGCCAAGCCACGCGGCACACAGTATACGAAATAGGTGATAAGGCTAGTAAACTTTTAGCCTGGCTTGATAAAAAGGAACGAGCACAGAGAACGATAGCGCAGCTGCGGACGCCAGATGGCTCGTTGGTGGCTGCGCCGGAGGAAATAGTGAACACATTAGCCGGGCATTTCAAGCAGGTATACGAATCACAGACGACAATAGACACGATGGAGGCGCAGGCGTACATCAAAGATATTCAGTTGCCTAAACTTTCCCCAGAAGAAGCCCTCATCCTGGAAGCTAACCTAACGGTCGATGAATTGCAATCTGCTATCGGTTCCCTGCAATCGGGGAAGGCGGTGGGTCCTAATGGTTTGCCCATCGAACTGTATAAAAAGACGGCCGCTATGACTGCCCCTTATCTTTTAAATATGTATCTCGAGAGCCTAGCGGCGGGGGAGCTCCCGCGAGATCAACGAATGGCCACCATTGTGACGATCCCGAAACCTGGAAAGCCCCCTGAAGAGTGCGCCTCTTACCGCCAGATATCATTAATTAACGCCGAAGCCAAAATATTAGCCAAGCTATTGGCGGCACGGTTGACCCCCCCATCTGGCAACCTTAATTCACCCAGATCAGTCTGGGTTTATGCCAAATAGGAGCACTGCTCTTAACTTGCGGCGGCTGCAGGGAGTAATAGCGCGCATGTCCCACATTCAGGAGCCGGCGGTTATCCTTTCCCTTGATGCGCAAATGGCGTTTGATATGGTAGAGTGGCCGTATCTTTTTGCAGTCCTTAGGCATTTCGGCTTTGGCCCAAAATTTTGTGCATGGATACGGCTGCTCTACGCTAACCCAATAGCACATGTAGCGGCCAATGGACATATATCCGGAGACTTCCCGCTGACGAGGGGAACGCGCCAGGGGTGTGCGCTGTCCCCGCTGCTCTTCGCATTAGTGTTGGAGCCGCTGGCGGCGTGGATCAGATGGGAGCCGATGATTCGTGGACTTAGATGGACACCACACTGGGTAGACCGCATCTTCCCTTATGCGGATGATGTGCTACTATACCGGACATCCCCCGAACGCTCCATCCGGGCGCTCTTAAATATTTGTGAAATATTCGGTCGGGTATCCGGATACACCATCAACTGGTCTAAATCGGTCCTATTTGTATTGCATGGTCCGACGCCGTTGCTTCCCAGGGGTTGCCCGTTGCAGGTCACGGAGACGACCTTCAAATATTTAGGCATTCATATTACGTCTACACCTGATGAATTCCTGCAGAGAAATCTTAGACTTCCCCTGGAACGGTTTCAGCGCGATGCGTTAGTATGGCACGGTCTGCCGTTATCAATGCTGGGAAGAGCGGCGCTTTTTAAAATGATGGCGCTCCCACGTTTTTTGTATGTTTTGGAGAATACCCCGTTTCGAGTACCACTGAGCTATTTTAAAACAATTGCTTTGGAGGTTTCCGGTCTGATCTGGGGGGAGTAAACCGGCGCGCATCGGGCAGGACAAGTTGGTCAGAAGCTGGTATGACGGGGGTATAGCCCTCCCTAATATACAGATATACTACTGGGCGGCCCAATTAAAAGTGATTTATAGCTGGATGCACGCTCCTCATACCGACCCAGCGTTTCAGGCGGATAGGCAGGGCCTAGGAGAAGATGGAGTCCTGTCGGTGCTGTATAATAGAGCTAAATCCAGATAACAGATTGGGCCAACAGCGCACACGGTTCATATATGGTACGAGGCGCATGCCAGGCTGGGTTGAAGGGGGGTTATTACACAAATGACACCACTCTGGACATCTCAGCGCCTTGGGCGATTAAAGAACAGTAAAGGCTTTGATAAATGGGATGTGATAGGCATATCAACGGTGGGTGATCTCTGGAGAAAGGGCGCGGTAGTCTCGTTTGAACACCTACAGGCCAAGTATGAACTTGCCGCGTCGGAATTCTTCAGATATATGCAGGTGAAGCACGCGCTACAGGCGGCTATACCTGCAGGTACCATCTTGGCTGAGGCCACTCCCTTAGGAGGATAGATTGCTGACTGAATATATGCACAAAAGGGCCACTTCTTTCACCTATCGTAAGTTGATAAACAATCTGCCGGACCCTATGTTGGCACTTAAACGGAAATGGGCCGTAGACTTGGGAGAGTTGGATGATGGAGAGTGGCAGGAGGCGCTGTCGTCCCCTTGGGAGGTGGCAATACCGGCACGCCTGCGGTTGATACAACTGAAAGTACTTCATCGTACGTACTACACCAGAGTGACCCTCTTTAAAATAGGGATGGCTGCACACCAATTTTGTTTGCGGGATTGTGGAGAGGAGGGTACCTTCTATCATACGATATGGAAGTGTCCGAAGATTAGGGCATATTGGGTCAAGATAATGAGGACTATGTCTCAAACCGTGGAGGAATCAGTGCTTCCAGAACCGAAACGATGCTTATTAAACATATGGGAGCCGACTGACCTAACCCACCCAGCGCAGGATTGGGCAACACTGGGAATAATGGTTGCTAAAAGAAATCTTGCAAGGAGGTGGGGGTCGAACGGGTCACCTACGCTGCAGGAATGGTGTAGGGACATGGATGAGGCCATGGTAGCAGAAAGGGCGGTATATGTGCATCGGGGATGTCCCCAAAAATGGGCAAGAGTCTGGGGAGATTGGAATAAATTCAGGGGGTATATTTGTGAACCACCAAGATCAGAAGCTGTACAAATGTCAGATATGGGGTGTTGGATGGAAGATGGCGGGGTTGGTATGTTGTAATGCTGCTGGGATGGTTCTTGGAGTCATGTACAAGTATTGCTTTCACAAGTTTTAAAATGTACTGGTGCTGTCAGAGGATAATTTTGTATAGATCATGCGAATTGGTGATGCCCAATGTTTATAATAAAAATATATTTTTTTTAAATATATATATATATATATATATATATATATATATATATATATCCTTCTCAGCTGCACCTGGAAAGCGCGGCACGCTGAAGGCGGGTGCTTCAAATGCGGAGGTGCACCGCAATCTCTATTAACGCTCCATGACTCCTTCGGGTTTCCAGGAAAGAATCGAGCACTCACGGTTAAGTAGTACGGCAGCTTCGTTTATTTCAGAGGAGTAAACAACAGACGCGTTTCGGAGCTAGTCCTTCCTCAGTGTTGTTACTAAGTTCATTGCAAGCTACGTCTTATATACATCGTTCAAAATTAAACATAGAGGAGGTCAGAGGGGACAGCGGTCCGGGATATTTGGGCGCCATCTTTAAAGGGTCAAAAAATAATAATGGTTCAGATACAAACATATAAGGATATATCATCATGGATTGGCTGTGAAATAGTTAATGTTTTTCGAAATACATAAAACATTTCATCAGTATAGATGCAAAAAATAGAATTATCACATTGGATATGTTTCACAGTACAATCTCTTAGTTATAAAGCCGTGGATCGGCAGTCCGCCTGTATCAGGCGATTTATGACCCCGTGATAGGTGCCAGACAAAACTATTCATTTTGACCATAATTATGCAATTGGCAATATTTCGCCGTGTATCGGCACTATTAGCTAATAAGTCAAATGGTAAAGAACAATCAATGTCAAAAAAGGAGGAATGGTGCAAGGAAAGAAAAAAGGGGTAAGGGAAAAAGGGGGGTAAGGGAAAAACAGGAACAGAAGAAAGAAGATGTGACACATATTTTTAGAGTCAATGCTAGACAGCATATTCAGATAAGACACATTGGGTCACACTCAGAATTACAATTGATGATTAGTAGGTCAAGTATTACTGAGTGGCAATGACTCCTGGAGTATCTATTATCTAGATCCCTAGATGTACAATCAGTTCTTCTCCTGAGTTTAACCCATATGGGGTCTTAGTTTGGAGATCAATTATATACCTTGACTCCAGTCGCCTTAATCTTGCTACTCTATCCCCTCCTCTGGCATGTGCTGAGACACAATCAATCGCAAAAAACTGCAACAGATCCCTGTTGCTGTTATGTTTTATAGCGAAGTGTCTCGCTACGGGATAGGTGAGATCTTTTTTCGCTATCGCCCGCATGTGTTCCAGAATTCTGAATTTAACACTGTTCACTGTACTTCCCACATACATAAGCCCGCATGGGCACTTTAAACAATATACCACGTATGGTGTTTGGCAAGTCAGAAATTTCGAGATGACTCTTTCTTTAGGTAAGCCCTTAACATTGTAGTGTAATACTCTTTTGCTAAAGGCGCAGGCTTTACACTTCCCACAGGGAAAAAAGCCCTTCATTTCTTTTAAAGTGCCCTGTTTGCGGGAAATGGGGTCTTGATGGCTGTGTACCAGGTTGTCTTTCAACGATCGAGCTTTTCTGTATGTAATTTGGGGAGTCATTGAAACATCAGACCCAATAATAGGGTCAGTTTTTAGTACATGCCAGTGTTTTCTGAGGATAGACCTCAACCTCAATGTGTCGCTGGAGTAAGTTGTGATAAGCCGAAATTGGCCTTCCGTAACTTTCTCAGATTGTTTGGTTTGTAAAGTTTGTTCCCTAGGTATTTTTCTGACTCGTTCAAGAGTGTTCTCTAAAAGATTTATATTGTACCCTCTCATCTCAAATCGTTTGAGGCTGCTCTCTGCTGCTTTTTCAAAATCACAATTTCTTGAGCAATTTCGTTTTAATCTAAGGAGCTCGCCATATGGAATGCTATTTTTCAGTTTTTCAGGATGGGCGCTAGAAGCATGAAGGATACTGTTCCCTGCTGTGGGTTTGCGATAAAGGTCAGTTGTTAATTTCCCTGATTTTACTTCTACCTTCAAATCTAGATAGTTTACTGCCACTAAACTTATCTCCCCTGAGAAGTGTAGATTCACAGTATTCTCATTAAGGTGTTGAATAAAATCATTTGCTTTGCCCGTGGAACCTCTCCAGATTATAAAAAGGTCATCGATGTATCGATGCCAAGATACAATCTCCTTTGTCCAATCTGAATTTTCAACGCTCCAGACCACCTGCTCCTCCCACCAGCCCACGAACAGATTCGCGTAGCTGGGAGCGAAGCAGGTGCCCATCGCGGTTCCGGAGATCTGTCTAAAGTATTCTCCTTGGAAGAGAAAAATATTATTGTAAAGACAGAATTCAATAAGTTCCAATAGCATTTTGTTGTGGGTTGCAAATTTTAGAGCTCTCTTCCTGAGAAAATGTTCAATGGCTTTTAGTCCTTGGTTATGATTGATGCATGTATAAAGACTGGTAATGTCTAATACAATCATACAGAATGAGGAGTCCCATTCAATTTTTTCAAGTTGGTGAATGAAATCAGTCGTGTCTTTTATGTAAGATGGCAGTCTCAGTACAAATTCGAAGAGAAAGTGATCTAAAAACCTGGACAGGTTTTCCGTTAGGCTTCCCATGGACGAGACGATTGGTCTTCCTGGTGATAGTGTTGCATTCTTATGGATTTTGGGTAAATGATAAAAGGTGGGCGTTACAGGGTTTGTTGTTCTCAAGAATAGATACTCTTCCAAGTCCAACATTGTTGTGTCGTGCCATTTCTTGATGATAGAATGCAATTTCTTAATACTCTCTAAATAGTTTTCCTTTGTGGTGAGTTCATAACAATTAGCATCTTGTAATTGTCTTAAGGCTTCATTTACATACTGGTCGCGAGGTATTAAAACAATGTTGCCCCCTTTGTCTGAGGGTTTAATAATCATGGTGGTGTCCTCTTGTAGATTTTTTACAGCTTCTTTCTGTGTAAGAGTCAGATTCTGTTCAGTTTTCCAATTTCCTGCTCTCGCTCTTAATTTGATTAGGTCTTTGATTACCCCTTCAGAGAAAACATCAATGGCGTCCATCGGCATTTGGGGTAAAAATTGGGAAGGTTGTTTGAGGCCACTCGTTGGTGCTTCTTGTGTCACATTGCTTGCTTCAATCCTTTGCGTTGAAGTCATGTATATCGATGTTTCTTCTAAGGTTCCCTCTTTCCTTAGATTTTCTAACACTTCCAAGGTGGTTAGGTCGTTTACCGTCAGTAGATCGGTGTCTTTATGTTGGGTTTTTAGGAATCTGGCTTCCTGTTTGGTTGGTTTTAACTTAAAGAATTTATGTAATTTCAACTTACGCACTAGTTTAAAGATATCAATCCTGGTTTGCGTATATTCCAAACGGGTTCGTGGACAGAAAGAGAGTCCTAGTTTCAGAACTGTTTCTTCTGTCGGAGTCAAGATTCTAGAAGTCAAATTGATGATGGTTAATTGGTCAGTTTCTTCTACCATCGTCCTCCCCTTTTGGCTCGTGTTGTACGAGGGGTTTGATTCCTGGTTTTTCCTCTTCCAGCCGCCCCTTCTGGTTTGTTTTCTTTTTCGGGGGGCTTGCTTTTGCCTCCTCTTAGCCACGTCTAGCGTATGATGTTGAACTCCAATTGAAAAGGAGTAGTATGTTCACCAGAGGAGCCGGCTGTTTCATCCTCGGAGAACTCATTTTCGGTAACATCTGATTCCGAGGTTACCACTTGAACTGTTGTTTCCGGAGGCATGGTTTTTCTTTTTTGAACTTCTTTTCTGGATTGATCGAATTTCTTTGCGAAAGTTAACACTCTCCCTGAGGCGTAGTCTCTTTCGTCTCGCTGAAACTTCTCTTGTTTACGTTGTTTGATCTTCGTTTCATAAGCAGAGAGTCTTCTTTTCATCGCTGATCGTAATAGATCTAGTCGATTTTTATCAGTTTCCTTGTTGATTTCCATTTCTAATTCCTTGATGTTTTTCAAAGCCTTTTCTCTGTCGCTCCACGCGAACTTGACCAATAGTTCCAGCGTGCCCTTGCAAAACGCTGCTGTATGTAACGCCCATGCCTCGAGGAGAAGTGGGTCGGGATTCTCATAGGAAGGCACCGTATAAACGCGTAACCCTCTCGGTACTCTCTCCACTTCAATATAGTTCTGCAGGGATGTGGCCTCCCACCACTTACGTATTTCTCTTTCATACAACCTTTCCAGCTTCATGAATTGTGATTGTAACGTGTTGGGAATATCCCCTACTTCCGTTGTTGATGTTGTATCAATGTCCGGCATTTTCTTTTTAAAAATGCCCGTTGCCGCTTCCCTCCGGTCTGCCTCGTTAAACATCTCCATTATGTTTGTCGCAATACTCCTGTTGAAAACGAAGCTGCCTCTACCTTCCCTTCGCCTAGCTTCAATTATAGTTTCAGAATCCGGCGCCCCAATTGCATATGCAGGGCTTACCTTGTCAGTCTTGACGGTTCGCCATGGGTATGCCGGTTGTTTTTTCTTCCGTAGATCGTAGATTCGTTCAGTCTTGAAACGGTGCCAGCGCTTGATAATATCCTGCTCAGCTGCACCTGGAAAGCGCGGCACGCTGAAGGCGGGTGCTTCAAATGCGGAGGTGCACCGCAATCTCTATTAACGCTCCATGACTCCTTCGGGTTTCCAGGAAAGAATCGAGCACTCACGGGTAAGTAGTACGGCAGCTTCGTTTATATTGCCAATTGCATAATTATGGTCAAAATGAATAGTTTTGTCTGGCACCTATCACGGGGTCATAAATCGCCTGATACAGGCGGACTGCCGATCCACGGCTTTATAACTAAGAGATTGTACTGTGAAACATATCCAATGTGATAATTCTATTTTTTGCATCTATACTGATGAAATGTTTTATGTATTTCGAAAAACATTAACTATTTCACAGCCAATCCATGATCATATATCCTTATATGTTTGTATCTGAACCATTATTATTTTTTGACCCTTTAAAGATGGCGCCCAAATATCCCGGACCGCTGTCCCCTCTGACCTCCTCTATGTTTAATTTTGAACGATGTATATAAGACGTAGCTTGCAATGAACTTAGTAACAACACTGAGGAAGGACTAGCTCCGAAACGCGTCTGTTGTTTACTCCTCTGAAATAAACGAAGCTGCCGTACTACTTACCCGTGAGTGCTCGATTCTTTCCTGGAAACCCGAAGGAGTCATGGAGCGTTAATAGAGATTGCGGTGCACCTCCGCATTTGAAGCACCCGCCTTCAGCGTGCCGCGCTTTCCAGGTGCAGCTGAGCAGGATATTATCAAGCGCTGGCACCGTTTCAAGACTGAACGAATCTACGATCTACGGAAGAAAAAACAACCGGCATACCCATGGCGAACCGTCAAGACTGACAAGGTAAGCCCTGCATATGCAATTGGGGCGCCGGATTCTGAAACTATAATTGAAGCTAGGCGAAGGGAAGGTAGAGGCAGCTTCGTTTTCAACAGGAGTATTGCGACAAACATAATGGAGATGTTTAACGAGGCAGACCGGAGGGAAGCGGCAACGGGCATTTTTAAAAAGAAAATGCCGGACATTGATACAACATCAACAACGGAAGTAGGGGATATTCCCAACACGTTACAATCACAATTCATGAAGCTGGAAAGGTTGTATGAAAGAGAAATACGTAAGTGGTGGGAGGCCACATCCCTGCAGAACTATATTGAAGTGGAGAGAGTACCGAGAGGGTTACGCGTTTATACGGTGCCTTCCTATGAGAATCCCGACCCACTTCTCCTCGAGGCATGGGCGTTACATACAGCAGCGTTTTGCAAGGGCACGCTGGAACTATTGGTCAAGTTCGCGTGGAGCGACAGAGAAAAGGCTTTGAAAAACATCAAGGAATTAGAAATGGAAATCAACAAGGAAACTGATAAAAATCGACTAGATCTATTACGATCAGCGATGAAAAGAAGACTCTCTGCTTATGAAACGAAGATCAAACAACGTAAACAAGAGAAGTTTCAGCGAGACGAAAGAGACTACGCCTCAGGGAGAGTGTTAACTTTCGCAAAGAAATTCGATCAATCCAGAAAAGAAGTTCAAAAAAGAAAAACCATGCCTCCGGAAACAACAGTTCAAGTGGTAACCTCGGAATCAGATGTTACCGAAAATGAGTTCTCCGAGGATGAAACAGCCGGCTCCTCTGGTGAACATACTACTCCTTTTCAATTGGAGTTCAACATCATACGCCAGACGTGGCTAAGAGGAGGCAAAAGCAAGCCCCCCGAAAAAGAAAACAAACCAGAAGGGGCGGCTGGAAGAGGAAAAACCAGGAATCAAACCCCTCGTACAACACGAGCCAAAAGGGGAGGACGATGGTAGAAGAAACTGACCAATTAACCATCATCAATTTGACTTCTAGAATCTAGACTCCGACAGAAGAAACAGCTCTGAAACTAGGACTCTCTTTCTGTCCACGAACCCGTTTGGAATATACGCAAACCAGGATTGATATCTTTAAACTAGTGCGTAAGTTGAAATTACATAAATTCGGGAGGAGCCTAGCGCGCAACCAAGATGGCCGCGTAGGTGCGAGGCTCCCGAGGACCTCCGCGACCTCCTGAATTAATCCTGGCGATATCCTGTCCTTGTTGAGGGGACTGTGTTGGGGAACCGGAGCTGAGGCGCCACCCGTTTTTTGGGCTCGAATCGGACCCCGAACGCCGGTGGGAGCATCGATCGAAGGTTGCGGCCTTCTCCTCGCCGGCCCCCCGGATTGGAGTAGTGGGGCGATCCGGGGACAAAGTGAATAACAGCGGCGAGCGGGGCTGGGCGACTGGCGTACCCCGCACTTTCACTTTCGCTTTTGCGCCCTCCTAGCTCTCAAGCCGGGTCGGGCTGCGGAGCGGGGTGCGGTGGTGTGGCCTTGTCCAGGAGCCCGGCTGACCCGCCGGCGGTGGGTTGACCCGCGGTTCGGTGGTCGCCCCTGCCCCCCCCCCTGGCACCCGTGACTTGGTATAGCGGCCCGTTTGGGGAGCTTGGCACGACGGTGGAAGAGCCAGCATGTCCACCAAACAAGATGGCGACCGGGCGAAGGTGAAGACGACCCGCCGTGGCACGGCGCACCAGGCCAACAGTATGGACCGCTACACGCTTCAGAAGGGTTCTCCGGAGACATCGCGTGCATCCCCGGTGGGCCCGACGGAAGCATCTGCTCATCCGGTGGATCTGACCCTCCGGGACGTCATGGGCGCCATCGCAGAGATGAAGGCCTCGGTGGACCAGCGTTTCGACACCTTAGCGCAGAAAATAGACTCGGTCCTCGTGGATGTGAGCCTTGTGAGGGCAGACTTGTCCAAAACAAACGACCGAGTCGACTCCCTGGCCCACACCACAACGAGCCTCACGACAGACGTGGTGGCCCTCCAGAAGGAGGTGCGCCGGCTTGGCCAGGCGAGCGCCCTGATGGACCGGCGATTGGAGGACTCCGAGGGTCGGGCCCGGAGGAATAATGTCCGTATTGTGGGGGTGCCGGAGGGACGAGAGGCGGAGGCGGCGGATCTTTTCGTGGAAGATTTGATCCTGACCCATCTCCAGCCCCGGGGGCTGAGTAAGCTTTTTGCGGTGGAGCGTGCCCACCGGGTCCCCGGGGGCAGACCTAAGACTGGTGCCCCGCCGCGGCCGCTCATTGCCCGGATTTTTAATTTTCGGGACAGAGATGCTATCCTCCAGACCTCCAGGCAACAGGGACCGGTCAAGCTTGACAACATGGAGGTACATTTCTACCCAGACTTTACTCCGGCGGTCCAGAAGCAGCGACAGAGCTTTCTTGGTGTTAAACGTCGCCTAAGGGACCTGAACCTCAAGTACTCAATGCTCTTTCCAGCCAAGCTGAGGGTAGAGGTGGATGGTCGCACGCACTTCTTCGACCGGCCCGAGGCGGCTGGGGACTGGCTGGACACTCTGCCTGGAGATCGGGGCCGGGGGGGCGGGGGGGGGCGCGGCTGGCGAGGAGGGCCCGCCGGATCAGAATTGAGGGGTGACGGAATAGGCCTTGCTCTGGACGTTGTTCCTTCACCATTTATTGATTGCGTATGTTCCCCTCCTATGGAGGTCGCGTGGGGTCTGTTGGGGGCTTCCCTCCTCCTCTGGGGGACTAGTTAGTATTTTAGCTATGGGGCGACAGGCACACTGCACTTTGGGGGGGCTGTCTGGGCTCATGCAGGGGTGCAGGGAGGGGGGAGTTCTGTTGGGACCGGGGGGTGGGGGGGGTGTGTTGTTTGTTAGCACCGCAGGGCAAACCCGCTACTATGTTGTTGTTTTTAGGATGCTCGATGGGGGACGACCGATTGATTCGACGTATGATGGGGGGTAGGGATTTGACTGTGTTGTCATGGAATGTGAACGGCCTGGGGGATAGGATTAAGCGTGGTGTGGTCCTGCAGTACTTAAAACGTATTTCACCAGATGTTGTCTTCCTGCAGGAGACGCACCTTATAGGTAACTCCTTTCATGCAATGAATCGGCGGGGATATCGTTTGGTGGCCCATTCCGGCTTCACCTCGGGCTCGCGGGGGGTGGGTATTATGATCAAGAACTCGCTCCCGTTGGAGATTGATGAGGTGCGCCATGATGAGAGGGGACGCTACACGGTTCTGGTGGGAAGAATGGAGGGTAGAGTGTTTATCTTTATATCAGTGTACGTCCCGCCTGGGT
Organism: Triturus cristatus; assembly: GCF_964204655.1. NCBI lineage: Eukaryota > Metazoa > Chordata > Amphibia > Caudata > Salamandridae > Triturus > Triturus cristatus. The sequence continues at coordinate 1,734,718,543 of NC_140589.1, forward strand.
TACAAGCCACCACATTCGCGGACCTGGGGCGCCTCCTTCTGGACCTTCCGAGCGGCCTGCTGGTGGTTGGAGGGGACTTTAATGCGGTGGCCTCTGGGTCTATGGATCGCCATCCCCCTAGGGACCTCCCCCGGGCACAGGCGTGGCTGCCCGGCCTTCTGGACACGCTGGGCCTGGTGGATTGCTGGCGATTAAAGCATCCCGCATTGCGACAGTACACCTTCCACTCGGGTGCCCATGGTAGCCTCTCGCGGCTTGATTACATCCTTGTCCCGGCGGCCCATGCAGGGAGGGTGGGGGAGGTGCGCCATCTAGCGCGGGGTATCTCAGACCACTCCCCATTGTTGTTGCATTTCGATGTCTTCCCGAGGGGGGATGGCAGGGTGGCCCCAATCAATGCATGGTATTTGCGCGACCCCACCATTCGTGCCGCTTTGATCAAATCCTTACAGCGATATTTCGACGAGAATGTGGGGTCGGTCTCTTCGGCCATCTCCCTTTGGGAGGCTTTCAAGGTAGTCCTTAGAGGGGAGGCCCTCTCCTTTATCTCCCATGCCCGGCGGCTCGAGCGGGAGGAGGTGACCCGGGTAGAGGCCGAGATTGCAGAACTGGAGGGTGACCTGGGGAGCGGGGTAACAGACGCCAAGTTGCATGTTCTACACCTAAAGCAGGCGGCCTATCGGGCCCTCGTCACGGAGGCGGCCAGGGGCCTCAGTAGAGAGCAGCAGGGGCGATTGTATGATGTGGGTGATAAGGCTGGCAAATTGATTGCGTGGTTGGATAAGAGGGAGAGAGCGAGCCGCGTGGTGCCTTTGATTGAGAGTGTTGATGGTGCATGTGTCACCGAGCCGGAAGCCATTGTCTCCTGCTTCGCGGATTATTTCCGCGAAGTCTACTCCCCGGTTTCCCCCTGCTCGGAGGAAGATTCCCATGCCCTGCTTCGGGACATCGCACTGCCCTCCCTAGCGGTGGAGGACAGGGACTCGCTGGACGCCCCTCCCACCTCGGACGAAATTGCCTTGGCTATTCGCTCGGTTGCATCCGGCAAGGCCATGGGCCCCAATGGTATTCCCATCGAGCTCTACAAGCTACGCCCGGATGTGTTGGCGCCCCACCTGCGCGCGATGTTCCTGGCGGCCCACTCGCAGGGTTCCCTCCCGCCGGACCAGCGTCTGGCCACAATTGTGGTGATCCACAAGGAGGGGAAGCCCCGTGAACGGGTCACATCCTATAGGCCGATTTCGCTTTTGAACGCGGAGCCCAAAATCCTTGCCAAGGTGTTGGCCAACCGGTTGGTTGGCGTGGTGGGCGACTTGGTCCACCAAGACCAATCTGGCTTTATACCGCACCGCAACACGGCGCTCAATCTGCGGCGCTTGCACGGGGTGCTCGCGCGTGTCCCGTTTGTGCGGGAGCCGGCCATCTTGGCGTCCTTGGACGCCACCATGGCGTTTGATACGCTTGAATGGCCATACATCTGGGCGATGCTGGCGAAATTCGGGTTCGGCCCGGGTTTCATTAGCTGGGTCAAATTGCTATATTCGGGCCCATTGGCGCAGGTGGTGGTGAATGGGCGAGTCTCGGCCCCATTCGCGCTGGGGAGGGGTACGCGACAGGGTTGCCCCCTGTCGCCTCTCCTGTTTGCCCTGGCCCTGGAGCCCCTGGCGGAGTGGCTGCGGTGGCACCCTTCTATCCGTGGTCTCCGCTGGACCCCCGAGCATGAGGACCGTGTGTCCCTCTATGCTGACGACATCCTTCTGTATCTCGCCTCCCCGCGTAAATCACTGATCGTCCTGGTTGATGTTTTGCGCTCATTCGGTCGCAACTCAGGCCTGGTCATCAACTGGGCGAAATCCTGTGTCTATGTGCTTTCCAGGGAGGCTCCGGCCCTACCACGGGACTGTCCGATCCAGATTGCCTCCCAAGGTTTTCGGTACCTGGGTATCTATATCACACTTGACCCGGAGGCCCGCTACGAGCGGAATTTGCTACCCCCCCTCCAGCGTTTGAAGGAGGACGTGGTGCGCTGGCGGCGTCTGCCGCTCTCGCCGCTCGGCCGAGCGGCTTTGTTCAAAATGATGTCCCTGCCGCGATTCCTCTACGCCCTCCAGAATACTATGGACTTGGTCCCGGCACGCTATTTCCGTGAGGTGGAGGGCCTCCAGCGGCGCCTGTTCTGGGACGGGAGGCCGCGCATTGCTCTGGCTAAATTGACGCTCCCGTGGTACGATGGGGGGGTCGCCCTCCCGGACATTAAACGGTATTACTGGGCCTCCCAACTAGCTGCAATTAATTATGGCCTTTATGGGCCCGCCTTGAACCCGGCATTTGAGATGGATAAGATGCTCCTACCCGGTGGCGATTACAATCGCGCGCTCTACTCTGGCGCGCCCGACTCCCGTTTGACGGGACCGACGCGTGTCATGGTGCGTGTCTGGCACGCGGCTAATGCAGCTATGGGGTGGAAGGACCGTTTGACCCGGGCGTCACCGCTGTATGCGTCTGAGAGGTTGGGCTCCCTGTGGACGTCGAAGGGCTTCGAGAAGTGGGACACGATCGGAATCAGCACGGTGGGAGATCTCTGGACGAGGGGGGGATTCAAAACTTTTGAGACGCTGCAGGCGGAGTTTCAGCTGCAGGGCAGTGAGTACTTTCAGTACCTACAAGTCCGCCATGCGCTGGGCTCCGTCTTCCCGGATGTCGCATCCATTCCGGAGTCTTCCCCCCTGGAGGACAGAGTGCTAGATGGCCATGTCCCGGACAGCACGATCTCCCTCATATACAAAAAACTGATTAACGATAGATCGTGCCTGCTGACTAGTCTCCGCGAGGCTTGGGTTGCCGACGGGCTGGAGCTGGACGACGAGGATTGGATTTCCGCGGTGGCCTCTCCGAAAGAGGTGGCCATCCCGGCTCGCCTTCGTTTCGTCCAGCTCAAGATCCTTCACCGGGTTTACGTGACGGGGCCAAGGCTTCTGCGTATGGGTTTTGCTGGTGACGGAATGTGTAAGCGTGGCTGTGGTGCGTTGGCGACTTTCATGCATATATTGTGGGAGTGCCCGAAGGTGGAGCGATTCTGGCGTGGTGTGCATGAGGTCCTGCGTGTGGTTACGCGTGTCGCGCTGCTGCCTGAAGCGAGGAGATGCTTGCTGAATGTATGGGAACCGAATGACTATTCGGTCCCGCAGACGCGGTGGGTGACTCTGGGATACATGATAGCCAAGCGTGATATTGCTCAATTGTGGGGATCCCAGAGGCCCCCTGCGGTGTCGGCCTGGAAAGAGCATATGGATTGGTGTATGTTTCGTGAAAAGGTGGTGTATGTGGCGAGGGGTAAGCCTGGGGCGTGGGTGAAACTCTGGGGCCCCTGGAACGCCTACCGCGGGGGTATTTGTGAGCCACCACTGCTACCGGCTGCCTCGCCTGCTCCGTCTCCCTAGACGGCCCCCCTCCCTCGGCCGCGGGCGCGCGGTCCCCCAGTCCCTGATCTACTCCCATTCCCCTCCTCAGAGTTCTGCTGCTGGTTTGGATCCCCCACTTATGGAGCACGTGCTGTCACTCTGCATCGCGGGTTGCCTTGCGGGTGTGGTTTTTTGGTGGTGTTTTGTTTCAAGAAAAGGGAACCGTACTGTGGGCTTGGAGCTGTGTGGCCTGCACCATTGATTACTCCTGTTTCACTGCTCTGCACTGCCGAGAGACTTTTACTGTATGTATGCAATATGCTTTTGTCATTCTAGCGGCCGGCCGGGTGGTTGTAGGCCCATACCTGTAACTTTTACAACCTGTAATAAACGGTTTCAAAAAAAAAAAAAAAAAAAAAAAAAGAAATTACATAAATTCTTTAAGTTAAAACCAACCAAACAGGAAGCCAGATTCCTAAAAACCCAACATAAAGACACCGATCTACTGACGGTAAACGACCTAACCACCTTGGAAGTGTTAGAAAATCTAAGGAAAGAGGGAACCTTAGAAGAAACATCGATATACATGACTTCAACGCAAAGGATTGAAGCAAGCAATGTGACACAAGAAGCACCAACGAGTGGCCTCAAACAACCTTCCCAATTTTTACCCCAAATGCCGATGGACGCCATTGATGTTTTCTCTGAAGGGGTAATCAAAGACCTAATCAAATTAAGAGCGAGAGCAGGAAATTGGAAAACTGAACAGAATCTGACTCTTACACAGAAAGAAGCTGTAAAAAATCTACAAGAGGACACCACCATGATTATTAAACCCTCAGACAAAGGGGGCAACATTGTTTTAATACCTCGCGACCAGTATGTAAATGAAGCCTTAAGACAATTACAAGATGCTAATTGTTATGAACTCACCACAAAGGAAAACTATTTAGAGAGTATTAAGAAATTGCATTCTATCATCAAGAAATGGCACGACACAACAATGTTGGACTTGGAAGAGTATCTATTCTTGAGAACAACAAACCCTGTAACGCCCACCTTTTATCATTTACCCAAAATCCATAAGAATGCAACACTACCACCAGGAAGACCAATCGTCTCGTCCATGGGAAGCCTAACGGAAAACCTGTCCAGGTTTTTAGATCACTTTCTCTTCGAATTTGTACTGAGACTGCCATCTTACATAAAAGACACGACTGATTTCATTCACCAACTTGAAAAAATTGAATGGGACTCATCATTCTGTATGATTGTATTAGACATTACCAGTCTTTATACATGCATCAATCATAACCAAGGACTAAAAGCCATTGAACATTTTCTCAGGAAGAGAGCTCTAAAATTTGCAACCCACAACAAAATGCTATTGGAACTTATTGAATTCTGTCTTTACAATAATATTTTTCTCTTCCAAGGAGAATACTTTAGACAGATCTCCGGAACCGCGATGGGCACCTGCTTCGCTCCCAGCTACGCGAATCTGTTCGTGGGCTGGTGGGAGGAGCAGGTGGTCTGGAGCGTTGAAAATTCAGATTGGACAAAGGAGATTGTATCTTGGCATCGATACATCGATGACCTTTTTATAATCTGGAGAGGTTCCACGGGCAAAGCAAATGATTTTATTCAACACCTTAATGAGAATACTGTGAATCTACACTTCTCAGGGGAGATAAGTTTAGTGGCAGTAAACTATCTAGATTTGAAGGTAGAAGTAAAATCAGGGAAATTAACAACTGACCTTTATCGCAAACCCACAGCAGGGAACAGTATCCTTCATGCTTCTAGCGCCCATCCTGAAAAACTGAAAAATAGCATTCCATATGGCGAGCTCCTTAGATTAAAACTAAATTGCTCAAGAAATTGTGATTTTGAAAAAGCAGCAGAGAGCAGCCTCAAACGATTTGAGATGAGAGGGTACAATATAAATCTTTTAGAGAACACTCTTGAACGAGTCAGAAAAATACCTAGGGAACAAACTTTACAAACCAAACAATCTGAGAAAGTTACGGAAGGCCAATTTCGGCTTATCACAACTTACTCCAGCGACACATTGAGGTTGAGGTCTATCCTCAGAAAACACTGGCATGTATTAAAAACTGACCCTATTATTGGGTCTGATGTTTCAATGACTCCCCAAATTACATACAGAAAAGCTCGATCGTTGAAAGACAACCTGGTACACAGCCATCTAGACCCCATTTCCCGCAAACAGGGCACTTTAAAAGAAATGAAGGGCTTTTTTCCCTGTGGGAAGTGTAAAGCCTGCGCCTTTAGCAAAAGAGTATTACACTACAATGTTAAGGGCTTACCTAAAGAAAGAGTCATCTCGAAATTTCTGACTTGCCAAACACCATACGTGGTATATTGTTTAAAATGCCCATGCGGGCTTATGTATGTGGGAAGTACAGTGAACAGTGTTAAATTCAGAATTCTGGAACACATGCGGGCGATAGCGAAAAAAGATCTCACCTATCCCGTAGCGAGACACTTCGCTATAAAACATAACAGCAACAGGGATCTGTTGCAGTTTTTTGCGATTGATTGTGTCTCAGCACATGCCAGAGGAGGGGATAGAGTAGCAAGATTAAGGCGACTGGAGTCAAGGTATATAATTGATCTCCAAACTAAGACCCCATATGGGTTAAACTCAGGAGAAGAACTGATTGTACATCTAGGGATCTAGATAATAGATACTCCAGGAGTCATTGCCACTCAGTAATACTTGACCTACTAATCATCAATTGTAATTCTGATTGTGACCCAATGTGTGTTATCTGAATATGCTGTCTAGCATTGACTCTAAAAATATGTGTCACATCTTCTTTCTTCTGTTCCTGTTTTTCCCTTACCCCCCTTTTTCCCTTACCCCTTTTTTCTTTCCTTGCACCATTCCTCCTTTTTTGACATTGATTGTTCTTTACCATTTGACTTATTAGCTAATAGTGCCGATACACGGCGAAATATTGCCAATTGCATAATTATGGTCAAAATGAATAGTTTTGTCTGGCACCTATCACGGGGTCATAAATCGCCTGATACAGGCGGACTGCCGATCCACGGCTTTATAACTAAGAGATTGTACTGTGAAACATATCCAATGTGATAATTCTATTTTTTGCATCTATACTGATGAAATGTTTTATGTATTTCGAAAAACATTAACTATTTCACAGCCAATCCATGATCATATATCCTTATATGTTTGTATCTGAACCATTATTATTTTTTGACCCTTTAAAGATGGCGCCCAAATATCCCGGACCGCTGTCCCCTCTGACCTCCTCTATGTTTAATTTTGAACGATGTATATAAGACGTAGCTTGCAATGAACTTAGTAACAACACTGAGGAAGGACTAGCTCCGAAACGCGTCTGTTGTTTACTCCGCTGAAATAAACGAAGCTGCCATACTACTTACCCGTGAGTGCTCGATTCTTTCCTGGAAACCCGAAGGAGTCATGGAGCGTTAATATATATATATATATATATATATGTCTGCGTGGAAAAAAGTTTCAGGATACTGAATGTAAAAATAATAAAGAAACTTGTAAAGCGCACAGCTACCCAGATGGGGTGTCCCGGCGCTAACACGGACATTGGTAGAGATAATGGTCAGTATACCTTAGTCATTACGACTAAAGAGCCAAGTTTTCAGGGCCTTTCTAAATTCTTGTTCGGACTGCAGTGCGTGCAGTTGAAGAGGAAGGTTATTCCAGCATTTAGAGGTCCCCCACCTCGAAAGTCCTTCCCCCCATTCTGGCTTTCGCGAAACAGGGGGTGGTGAGGTATGGTTTGTGGTTAGACCCAAGAAATCTGTTCTGCTGGTAAGGGCAAAGTCTCTTCCTCAAACAGTTGGGCCCCCTTCCTTGAAATGCCCAAAAGGCAAACGTAAGGACCTTAAATTCGATGCGCTTGGCCACAGGTAGCCAATGCAACTGTCTCCGGTAAGGGGAAATACGTTTGCGGAGAGGGACCTTGCAGACCAGTCTGGACGCTGAATTCTGCACTGAAGACTACGGATCAGTCCAATTGGCAGACCCATGTAGAGACCGTTAACATAATCAAGATGGGATGTGATTAGGGCATGCACAACGGTTTTACGTGCTGACTCAGGCAAGAAACTAATATATTTCCTAATGATTTTTATCTTGCCAAAGCAGGCCGTGGATACCTGTTGAACCTGGGTGGCAAGGGATAGATCTTTGTCCCACCTAACTCCTACATTCTTAACCGAGTTCTTAGGAGTAGGGGGGGTGGGTCCTAAATCGGCTGGTCACCATAATGCTGAGGAGGGTGTTACAGCTTGATTAAAAAACAAGACCTCCGTCTTGTTAGCATTAAGTTTAAGAAAGTTAGTGCTCATCCAGGCAGAGATGATTTTTAGGCATAGTTTCAGAGAGTCAAAGGAAGATGCGGACAATCCACTGAAAGTAAACATCAGTTGAGTGTCATCGGCATAAGAGGACACCTTGATCCCAGTGTCGGCGATAAGCTCCGCAAGCGGAGTCAAATAGATGTTGAAAAGTAGCGGACCCAAGGCGGATCCCTGCGGTACCCCCCACTTTAATGGTTTTGCAGTGGAGGTGTAAGGGGGGGGGAAATCGAGACCTGTTGCACACGGCCATGTAGTTAAGACGCGATCCAGTCATGCGCTGTCCCCTGGATGCCAATTTGCTTAAGGCGATCCAGTAAGATGGAATGGGACACCGTGTCAAACGCTGCTGACAGGTCGAGTAGTACCAGCATGACCGCCGAGCCCCCATCCACCGCCCATCGGATGGCATCTGCCATCTCAATCAGCGCTGTTTCTGTGCTAAAACCAGGGCAAATCCAGACTGGGAATCATGGAGTATGCCATTAGACTCAATAAAAGCCGCCAGCTGCTGGTGAGCTACCTTTTCAAGGATTTTAGCTGGGGCAGACAAAAGGGAAATGGGCCTATAATTACTAGTGACTGTAGGGTCAGCATTGACTTTCTTTAAAATGGGAAAGAGAAATCCATCTTTCCAGGCCGATGGAAAGACCCCCCTGTCTCAGCAAAGAATTCCAGATGGCATTCAGGGAGGATTGAGCAGCTCATCCAAGGAATGATATTGTTTCGCCGGCCAGGGATCGCCAGATGACCCCTAGTTGCATTTCTGGAGTTCCCCCAAAGAGGCTTCTAATGAGATAGTAGCAAATTCCGAGAACACTGGCTGAGTGTCGCTGGGGCTACTAAAGATGCCCTCCCCAGAATGAGGATGTGTCACGATCCCGCTTGAAAACGGAGGCTCCTCAGGATTCACGCGTCGCCAGAGGGGTTCCACTCCTTGACATCCCCAACTCCTACAATAATTGAACAGAGTTTTAGGGCGATCAAGTAAGGGAAAGGGAAAGGGAAGGGAACAGCAGGGAGTAGAACCTGTAACACAAAACACAGAGCAATGGAGACAATACATATGCAATATTCTTCTACACTCAATGCATTCTCACTAGCCTACTTCTATCTGACCACACCAACAACCACCGGCTGCTTCCTCCTATTGTTTATACGCGTGGTATTTCCTCATACCCTAAACAACACTTTTCTATAAGAAGCGACAGGCAGCGTGACCATGCAATAGTAGGGCCCAAGAGTTAATCTCCACCCTCTCAGGACTTGCTTAGATGCAGCAACTCCATGGCGGTGAGACCCTCATCGGGACGGGAGCGCGACGGAGAGGTCAAGGCGGGTACCTGAACTGAACCGCCGTCCACGGCTCCTCTTCTTCGAGCTCCGGTGTGTGCTTGCCGTCGCGGTCTTCTCCATAGGCGCAGCAACGGTCGCCGGAAACCAGTCTTCCCCCGGAGATGCCGCAAAGGCTGGGGAAACACCAGATTTCCTCTGAAACGACAGGACTGGGCTAGACGGGACGCTACGAAGAGTAGCGCGTTCCAAGACGGAACGGGTTCGCTGTTCATGAAATAACGCATGCCTCTCTGGTGCATGCCGTCCTAATTTATGGGCGTAGCTCCGCCTCTCTCCGCCGGACCGGGCTTTCTGGGACGTGTAGTCCCATGCAGGCGCCAGCTCGTTGGTTCCCGACAGGATGTGCTGCTGTGAAAGTTGCATAGACCTGGGATATTTTCTCCTCAAAGAAATCCGATAGCTTATTACAAAACTCCTGTGATGATGGGGTGATAGAGTGAGTAAGTGCTGTCGGGTTAGTGAAGGACTTCACAACCTCAAAATCCTCTCTGGAATTGTTCTTAGCACTGGCAATGCATTCAGTAGAAAAACCTCTTTTTGCTCCGCAGAGCAGTTTGCAATATTCTTTAAGTGCTGCTCGAGAATAGATTTTGTCCTCCAGAGATTACAGTAATCTCCATTTTCACTTTTCTTGGCTCTAACATTTGCTGAGAACCAAGGCGTGGAAGGGGAGGTTCTTACGGAGGTAACTGGCCTCCGGGGTGCAATTATATCGAGGGCGTCATTGACCCAAGCATTAAGGTTCATGATGCTGTTCGAGATTATTAGATGAGGAAGGCTCTGAATCTATCAGGAGTGGGGTCAGGGATACCCTACTCCAATTCCTTCTTAATTCATTTAGCCTGGACGTGACCCTTAGCTCACTAGTCAGGTGTACATGAAAAGGGATCAGGAAATGGTCTGACCAAATGACCGGCTCAGGGGTAAGGACCGAGAGGTCTGATATATTCGAACAAATCAAGTCTAATATATGACCAGCTTTAGGAGTAGGGGATGTGACTAGTTGGATCAAATTGCAACCTGCAAGTGCAGATATGAAATTAGCGCTATGAGAGCAAGATGGGTCGTCCACATGAAGGTTAAGATCGCCCAGGATGGTGAAATTAGAATAGCGTATGCTAACCTGTGCAATGTGATCCACATGGGAGAGGGAGGAGAAATGACAGCAATTCGGGGATCTATAGAGGAGAAGCCCCGAGAAGGAGGTAGAGGCAGATAGTTTAATACAAAAAGGGGGTCCTTCAATACGGTCTATCTGGTCAAATTTGGAAATCGCGATCTCCCAAGTGTCTTTATAGATAATCACCAGCCCTCCGCCTTGTCTATTGTCATGTCTGTTTGTGCAAACTAGGCCATAGCCCTGGGGAATAGCTAATGCTACCGCTGGATTAGAGTATTCCCGAAGCCAAGTCTCCGTCAGAAACATGAGATCCCAGTTATCTATTAAAGACTGATGAATGTCTAATGCATGTTTCGGTACAGATCTACCATTAATAAGGCAGGCTTTTAGCCTGTTGGACCTGGAAGGCTTTGGGAGAATCGCACGTAGAACCTTGTCCTGCCTAAAGTCAGGTTTAGAGTTAAGGCAGAACTTGCAAGCTTGGCAAGAATAGGTCTCATCAGGGTCCCCGAGCTCGGGAAGTGTCAGGTTCTGGCAAGTGGGTAGCCTGAGAGACAGGAGTTCATCACGAGTCTAACGAAGTGTGTGTTCCCCAGACTTTTGGGCACCATGGCTGGCCCTGGTCGCTGTTCGGGCGCGGACCGGTGCAGACAGGCTGGCCTATGGTGCGCCGTTGGCGCGTCCACTGCGCGTGGACGCCATCAACCCCTAAAGTAGGCAGGTTCCAATGAGCAATCCGGGAGACTAGAGCGCACAAGATAGCGGCTCAAAGAGGCCTACAGGAAGTGAGGGAATCGAAAGGATCTTCCTCTAAGCCAGACTGACACCCTCCACACAATCAGCACAGGCAGCTGTAGTGGACTGGGACGCAGGCGGCGAATGTGCAATGAAAGTTTAAAAGCCAAGTAAGTCGAATTTCAGTTTTTAAAAACAAGGTTAAAATCCGGAATAATATTTCAATAACGTGCACTATATTGTCCCAGAGCAAATAGTAGTGAAAGTTAAACACAATGCAGAACGTAACCAAGATAGCGAGGTATGGCAGCACCTCTCACCATGTGTGCTTGCCACTAACTCCCTGTCCCACTGTACTACTTCTAAGGTTGTATGGCCAAGGTGTGGACATGAGGTATGATAGGGGCTACTCCACTGGATGAGATTTAGCTTTTAGAGAGATTCTCTGGAAAGTATTTAATTTTAAAACTCCTTAATCCTATAATAGTCAACAGGGTTTGAAATCTGACATTTAGAGGTCTTCTCAGGACATAGCCTGTGTCTGTCTTAGCCTTCTTGTATGAAGGCCAAAAAAAAGATGCTTTTAGGTCTTGTTTTAAATTTTTTGGCTTCCAACATTCAAATGACAGATGAGTTATGAAGGCACATTTTTGTATTTCTGTGTTGTCAAAAAGATTTATATAGGATGAACACTGTACTTGGTGATGTGCAAATGATAAATATTTTTGCTGAAACCCAATTTCCAAACATTGTTTGTACTCTATATAGTTTTATCAGTAAAACTGAATGTTAGTGGCAACATGTATGCCATTTCAATGGAAAATGTGCTGTCTGTACATGGTAGAGCACTACCACATCATTCTTTAGTAATATATTGATTAAAAGTGAGTTTTCAAACATGAACTGAGAAATATTCTTCGCCCGCCCTGTTGACAATGCTATTAGTGAACTAATAGGCAAGTCAGGGGTCATGTGTACCCTATATATGGGTGTCATTCTTATTGTACATGAAGCAAATGTTTAGTCTATCAAATTAAAAGAAAAGGATTTTGTACAGCAGAAATCGCATGTTTGAAGGTGCTTTTATATGTGATTATGAAGAAAAAGTGGACTCCGTAAAATAAAATATTTGCCATGGATCACACAATTTGAAAACAGTTTACAGGTCAAGTAAATTACAGTTAGGTTGAGTAGATTATTCAAGTTACTATATCTGCAGGTTGTAAAGATCTCTGGTGAGGCGATTTAATATCAAAAACAGTTTATTTGTAGCAGCACAGTACAAGACAACCGCTAGATCCAGTCCACCAACATAACTGGATTTCTCTCATTCCAGAATGTCACTATGGTAACAACAGAATATTTTACAATTAGAAGTAAACTATTAACAATACAATGTAACATAGGTCTAGTAAAATGTTTAGGATTTTTCGAGGCCTGCACGGTGGAGATCACAGGTGTGGTTTCTCATTCTGCTGGAACCATCATGTGAATGCCCAGTCCTATTTTTGTTCCAGATTTGCTCGCAGACACTCTACACTTATTTGTGTATCCATCTAATTTTTAGGTTACAGTTATTCCCTACAACCCAGTGTATTCTCTCCCACACACATCTTATTCCTCATCTCCCCTGTTTCGTCAAGAAATAATCCCTAGTTCATAGCATAGTGCAACTGCTGTGATTACTAGACTTTGTGGAGGCACTAGGATTATCTGCTCACCTCAACTTGTCATAGTTGGTTGAGACAGCCACTCAGAAATATTACAACTTTCCCGGGGGGGAAAGAAATTATTCACTGATCAATTAAAATGCATGAAGCCTGCAAACTCTAAAGACAGAAAGGAGATCAAAGATAGACCATAAAGCAGTCATGATCGTGTGTTCTCCAAAGAACCTTCTAAATGCCCAGTAAGGGTCTTTGGTGACAGATTGTAGAATAAGGAAATGAACAAAACAGCGGCCTACTTAGCACACAATAAAAGTGTTAGAGGCTTAAGGAAAATATATTCAGATCTGTTGGCTGCATTAGCCCCTTTGACAATGCGAAGAAGAAATCATGGAACAGCACAAAGTTCGAGGGGCAAACAAACAAGTAAGCCCTTTGAAACCCAAAAGTGGGGGTTTAGTCCCTTCTGTAGGCAGATATAAGCGGGGCTCCAGAAACACATAAGGAGAGGTGACACTACAGATGAGGTCCGATTAGCTAGGACAGCCTATAAAGGTGTGCTAAAGAAAAACAATGGAACATTCAGAGAACAATTCTGTCTACAATCTTAAGAAGCTGCAGCAAAGGCCCTGGAGGAGTCTGGACTCAGTGGCAAAAATGATAGATGATTGGCAAAATAACAAAGCAATAGATTGGAAACCCAAGGTATTAAATACTTTGGAAAAACCTATGAGGACCAAAGGACCCTGTGAAATTCTAGCAATAACTTTCAAATTCATGGTAACCTTTGTGAGAAGCAGCCAGGATGTATCAGGATTTAAACCTAAAAGCAGTGTGGTACCCAATAATGGCCCTGGTCCAAATATGTTACTAATTGATTGGTTCCACATATTTCAAAGCCAATTGTTGCTAATATTGAGTAGGGACTGAAAGCCCTTTGTGAAATGTTTTAGGGTCATGAAAAACAGCAAGCTGGTCGTCATCTACAAAACAGGTGGAAAACACAGACCAAAGGCATGCTGTGTCAAACTCTGGACACTGGTCTGAGGATCTTCATAAAATGCATCTTGAATGCTCTCCCTTCCGACTAGAGACAAGACATCTTACTGGTGCACAAGTGCTTCAGGAGAAATCTATCAGTCAGAAACAGGATCTTCAAAAAAGCCAGTACATTTTCAAAATATTTTTCAAACTAGTAAAAATGCCATCTACCTCACCATAGTGGAGTAGAGCCAGGTATTGAACAGGACTCAATTCAGAAAGAGAGGGAAGAATACCAGAGACTAGTTTGGTTTGTTGGATAGCGTCATCATAGGGTCTGCCACTTGAGTGTCCCGTTCTACAAATGACATTGAAACCTCCACAAGGAGGGAGACTGTCTGGATGTCGACAATGGTAAATGGACAAGAGTGCAACAAATTGGCAAACAATAGAGGAGTTAAGTAGAGGTACCCATCAGCCCCCTCCTTTTTAATCAGTACATAAAAACGGTCTATGTGATGAAGAATGTGCTGCAGATAGAGAGTAAAATGATTCTTGTATGACTCTGATTTGCTGGACAGAATTCCAGTGGCATGGCAAGAATAAAGAAGCTCTGTAAAAATATTTAGATCAACAAGAACAAAACAAAAATATCATAGTTCCATTAAAAGCCACTGCAAATTTGAGGTGGTGGGGGGCAAGTTCTACATTAATGTTAAAGCCTTTAAGGTGGTTCTACCTTATCTCTAGTTAGAATTGCTCATCAATTACAGAGAAGACTAGTCAGCCCAAACATTCAAAGCCCTACGAAGGCTAGTACATAACATGGCCAGATCACTGAAAGATATACATTAACTTGGCCTGACACCGGAGCAAATCAACATATGTCAAGGAAGAAGGATCATTACATACAAGGAAGAACTGTACCCACCAGTGCGGCAAATAATAGACCGGTTTAGTGTTGGAAATTACCCCTGAAGCCTAACGACCTAGCGCTATCCCTAGATGGAGACCTAGCCTATTCACCTATCATGCAGAGGGTTAATGAGCACAATTTACTTTACCATAAAAGATACACCTCCGCGAATACCAATCTCGTAGGCAGATAATATAGATGTTGGGTACAACACATGAAACCATTGAAGACATCTGGAAAAATAATCTGCAAGGAACCACCTCAAGCGTGGATCTGGCAACAGTGCCTTATCAAAGGCAGCCTGCCTGTGCGAAACAACAAAAGTAAATTGACAATTCCCTTAGACATTTTTTTCCTGAAGGAACGACTCCCAACAATACATCCAACATGAACTGAAAATTTGAGACTCTTCATAGCTGCAAAGTACAACAATCTGTCATTAAAATAATTACAAAGATAGTGGGACTGCTTGCCTGATGCAACATGCTTTTTCCCTTAGGAAGTTAAGAAACCACATGACCGGGACTTCCCCAAACGATGAGAAAATGAAGAAGACATCAAACAAAACAAAATTAGACTGTTGATCAGACGGGCTGAAGAAATTATGTTATTCTGGCCAATAGATCAAACCTAGAAATGACACAAAGCCGTAGTCTCCAACCAAGAAACTGTAAATAAATAAAAACAAGACTTCGACAGAAGTGAGCATGGTGCAGCTCTGACTAAGGCTTCTCATACACTGAACGTGCTACAGTACCAAACCTACATCGGATACTTCACCATACCAGAGGTACTACACTGAATAGTGGAAGTGTGCAATAATGACGGCAATGCCCTACGTCCATGCTTGACGTCCATGCAGGTTTTTTATTTTACCATTTCCTTGTGCAGTCAATTGGACTGAAAGGTCAGGCTATGAACTGGCTAACATCCATCTACAGTGGCAGAGAACAGGAGGTGTGGATCCCTCCATTTCAATGTCTTCAGGGTCCTTGAAGTTAATAGTGGGGGTTCCTCAGGGCTCTGCTCTAAGCTTCACTCTGTTTAACATTTATCCAAGGCCACTAACACAGCTGGCGGAACCTTGTGGGGCAAAAATAATTTCATATGCGGACGACAGCAGACCTGCTCTTCTCCTGCAAGATGGGAGAAGAGATCGCAGGGGAGTCAATGACGTCCTGCTTAGTAGATGTCATTTATTGGATGACCCTCAATCAATTGAAATGTAAAGCAGATAAAACGAAAATCTTGTTCTTTGGTCAAATTCCCCTGGCAACTTGGCAGACCTTTCGGCCGGATGGAGCCCCCCCCCTGCATGGTCAAAAATATTGGTGTCAGATTTGATAATCATCTATCCTGCCAACCACAAATCCACTCTATGGTGGGTTCCTGCTTTGGTCTTTTGCGCATATTGAAAAAATGTCTGCATTTTCTCTCCTTCTCAGCCAGGAAATCAGTTATTCAGGCACTCATCACATCTAGGTTGGACTATGTGAATGCCTGTATTTCGTTCTGCAGGACTACCTGGTTAACAGACTTCAGGTGGTCTAGAACGCTGCAGCCCATTTACTCCTTAACCTGCCATTGAGAACGCATGTGTCCCCTTACCTTCACTCACTACACTGGCTCCCGATTAGGAAGCGGATTCAATATAAAGCTCTGGTTCTTACTCACAAAGCGCTTCATCATACTGGGCCGGTTTACTTGGTCTCTAGAATCAGATTCTATCATCCCGCTAGGAATCTGCGACCCTCTAACAGGAGAACGCACTTTCTCCTATTTAGGGCTGTTGGCTTGGAAAAAGCTCCATCAAGATGTATGCGCAGTTGAATCGATCTCCATTTTTTAAAAATAGGTTGAAAACACAGTTTTTTGTTCACCATTAGTGGTCTTTTCTAGGAGTTGAGTGCTGTGACAAATCCGGTTTCATCATCATCATCATGTGATGATCCAATAAATCCTTTAGTTTTCACTAGAGTGAAGCGTAAAAAGCAGGGAAACCTGCAGAGGACTTAAAATCACTGAGCAGAAACAACAGCTCTTTTAAATAAACTCTCTGAAATGCAAAGATTTTCAACCATCCGCCTTCATATACAGTTTGACAATGTATGCTTAACAGTTACTTATTTTGATAACCTGCAGTTTAAGAAAAAACACATGTAGCACCAACTGGAAAACCACACGTTGAAAATAAATATCAGAAAGCAGAAAGATCCCTCTTTAGGTTCCAATACACTGTGAGGCACATCCGAAAGGCCATGCTCTTGTAGGCATGCACTTTCAAGAGAACCCACAATAAAACGACGAGGATAATTCCAGGAACACTTGATGAAGCAAGTGGAGGATTCACTCTAAGCTTTCACAAAGCAGGACACTTCCTAACTAGATTATATTTTCTGCCGCTTGATGTGTTTGCGTGCACCTAATGGAGTCCATCTTACCTCCTTAGCCGCAATTAATCTGGTGGTGGAGGAGCTCTCCAGGGACTGGACGAAGCCCTTCATGAGCTCTGCTGCTCGCGGCCACTGGTTTTGGAAAAGGGCCTCCTGAATGTGCTCCAAGCAAACCTCTGCAGTCTCGTTGAATCCTTTCCTTTTTCCGCTAATGACCTCTGCAAACAATAACACGTTGTTGAAGGTTTTAAGACAGATACTACTGCAACTTCAGCAGAGAAACACTCATGGAACTAGGCAAAAAACGACAAAAATGCTAAATACATACAGTTCGGAAATCTTTATTGGGCTATGTAGTCACAAAAGCACATAAGAACGTCACAGAGTATAAAATGCATAAGATCAGTAAGATACTGATACGATAAAAATAGTTAACCCTATATAATTCATTTGATGCACTACAATATACAGATCCCATGCAATAATCCGCAGGGGTAAGTAATGCCCTGCTCCATCAATGGCGACCCACAACCAATACCTATTGAAGACCGGTCTAAAGATCAGCACTGTCTCAAGAGAAGAGGCCGACCGCAGGCACAACCCTTCAACAGGAGATCTTTTTTTGCCTAAGCTTCCACATATACAACAGGAAGAGTGAAACAGAAATACAATTGGCTGTCTGACACCGCTTCTCAGGATCCTAATCGCTGTTCTGAAGTCCCAAATTCCCAGGTTACGACAAACCTGAAGAATCCACTTCCTTCTCTATCCAGGATATGTCGGACAGAAGATTACAACATGTTCTATAGTTTCAATCGCCTGGGAACAAAAGGGACAGTACCTATCAGATTCTTTGGGAACACGCAGCGGTTTTGTCATAACAGAACAAAGTGGCAGGGTCCCTATCCGAAATTTCATATAAAACGACTTAGCAATGCTCAATGTCGTCCAAGAAGCCTTCCAAGCTATATTCATCTTTGAATTCAAGAAAGGAGGCTGAACGATACCTATCCTAGTATGCCCTAAAGATGCATCATCAATGTTGCACCATAATAGACCCTTTAACGTTGGTTTTGAAACCCCAGTGGCTACTGTGGGGGGGAACCTAGGTCCCCGCACACAATGTGTAACAAGCAAAGCTTTACAAACATGAGCCAAGGGATCCTGATGCCCTAGCAAACCCAAAACATCCTTCAGACCCCGTCGGTTTTGCGGGAGCTCAAGGGATGCCCAAAGCCTACGCCAATTCAGTATAGGTCTCAGTCCCACTTTATCAACAAGAGATTGATAGCCAAAATCAAGATGTGAAGACATAAGTCCGGTACCAACAGGAACATCGATAAAAAGTCGCATAAACCGATTTTCAAATTTCCCCAGGTATCGAACGTCATTATGACCCCCAGAGCTGCCTGCCATATAGGGTCGCCCCAAGAGCTTATATATTGTACATTTGAAGGGCTGGAGATATTGGACAAAATAAGGAACCTCGTTGCGATCTCCTAATTCCCCCTAAATATTGTTGGAAATTTGAGCTTACTCTTCTGTATATGTGGTAACCAATCAAACTGCTCAATGAGCCTTACCCCTAAATAGTCAAATATGCAAACTCTCCAGCGGTACCCCATCATGGGTCAGATTGGGTTGGGTCAAAGAGCAGCGATTAAAGACTATGTACTTGGTTTTGCCAACGTTAATCTTTAGACTCCTCTGTTTGCAGAAGAACCCAAACCCATTCAAGAGCATCTGTAACCCCATAGGTGTTTTTAAAACCAGGAGTGTATGGTCTGCAAACAAAAGCGCGGAACCTTTCCCCCTGGCTAGTCACAATTCTCTAGCTGGATCACCAGATTATGTATAAAAGAAAAAGGGTTGGAGCTAGCACACACCCCTGCCTCACGCCCCATTCGACTGGAACAGGGGCTGTCAACCCATCCTGGGACCTGCATCTAACCTTGGCAAAATTGTAAGTGTGGAGTCTAGTGATAACATCCAGGAGGTACTTTGGGACCACAATTTCCACCAATGCCTTCCATGAAGACTCCCTGGGTATAAGGTCAAAGGCGGACAGAAGGTCAACGAAGATCACATATACAGAAGCACCACCCACAGTAACGAACTTCCAATAAACAGCCGTCAGCATTTGTGGTTGGGCGTCAATCAATGCCATCCAAATCTGCAAGGGGGGGGGGGTTAGTTTGAGGTGGAAACAGAGAATCTGTATAATACGTCAGCCTTTGATAGCAAGCGCCTATGCCCACGCCCCTGCCTGGGTGGCAATCGTTTGTAAAAGAAGTCTAAAGGGACAATGTTAATGTCATCTCCCGAGAAGTAGCCCCTGGCACCAGAATGGATTATGCGGCAGGCCAGGGTTTTTGCAATTATTAACTCAGTCCCCGCTCAGATGCCTAGTCGAGGGATCAAACCACCCACCCTCCTTGCAAACAAAATATCATTGTTTTCAGAAATATTGAAATCAGTATGGCGAGTCAGCCAATGAGAGGCTTTGTTTTTAAGCTGTAGAGTTGATCGCTCCCCAGGGGAATTTAGAGGCGGCATTCCAGTCAAAATGCCCACATAATGGCAACAGTCAGGGGGAAGATTCAAGCAGGACTGATTGGGCAAAGGTCAGGCCTGTGAGTGGGATTCTTGTTTACGCAATCCGTTCGTGACGGCAGGTCGCCCCCGTGGGACTCCTCCACAGAACTCAAGGCACCCACAGCTTGCGAAAACAGGAGGTGGCCAGTGTCGGCAGACGTCTTTCCATGGGAAGGTAAATGGCTGATGGTAGGGACAGTGCTTTTGGCCAAGGGCGTAGGTGGTTGACAAGGAACCTGATAGACTGACAATTAGTAAGTTGTTGTTAGCTGAGAAATAGTATCTTCAAGGCTACGAATCCTCTCCACCAAAGGAGTGCCACATGCAACCACCGATGATTTAAACTGCTTTAGTACGCAATCCCAGCCAATATTTGGGGCCTCAAAGTTCACCCCATTAGAGCAAAAGGTACCAAACCCGGCTGCAATGAAGTAGGCTCAGTCTCAGTGGATCTATCAATGGTCCTCTGGCCTTTGTATGCTCCAGGTCTGACCCCTTGTTTAGTTTGGAGTTTCCTTTTAGCAGATGGCACACTATCACCAGTGTTCATAAGGTCAGAATTACTGGGCAACCTAGTGGTAGACGATGAATGGGCTTGCTCAGCAGCCACAATAGACGGTGGGCCACAAAATGCAGAGGGGTCCTCACTAGCCACTCCAGAGTGAGGCCCTAACAATCTTGATGAGGGACTACTAGGGCCCTCTCCCAAGTCCAAGGATCAGTGTGTCTCTGCTAAATCAATTTCTTTGGCAATTCCACCAACTGCGTGGGCCAGAAAAGAACGGAGTGTAGTGCCTAGAGGCGGCTTGGCAGTGGCATTATCTCTGTCGAAAGGCAACTTACATTTGCCCATTGTTCCCTGAATACTTCTAACAATGGTTGTGAAAGAAGGACATATCAAGGAAAGCCTCAAAGCACTTTCAGGTCCAGCAGCCAAGAGGGGTTGCCCAGTCCAGCCTCTTCAAAGCGATGACGCGGACAGGACGGCATGCCCTTGGCCGGGGCTTTACTAGGGCACATCCCGGGCTGAGGGAATTGAAGCGCGCTCGTTCGGGACATGGCTTCATGCCCCGGTGTCCCCATAGCCATCTGGGGCATGTAGTGCGGCAGTCTCTGATTCCCCACGTTGCAGGAATGGAAGCGGGCTTATCAGTGCAATGTTTTGGGTGTGGCTTTCAGCCTTATTGATCCTGTAGCTATCTGGGGCATGTAGCGCGCCAGTCTCCGATTCACCCATACATATCAAAGTAGCACTGTATAAGACAAATGAGGCCATACACCATGAATATGGGACACTGTAATACAAAACTATATAGCCACCCACCTAGGAGTCCTAGAAGAATGCAGCGTAACACAAGTACTAAAGAACAGCATGTTTTACGATAACACATACTGCAAGGCACAGAGGGGACGCACATATCAGATGTGGTTTGACGAATCCGCACTCCCCCATTCAATCAACCATAGCTCAGAACCACAGAACATGAAGCAGCTTCTAAAGGTGGAATATGCTTGCTGTGCGCTGATGTACACTGAAGAGGAGCCTGAGGGCAGGACCCAGTGGATGTCTTGTAGGACACATGGCTATGTTTTTTTTCACGTGGCTCTGGATGACATTAAAGGTCATATACACATTTGAATGTGGTAACGGCAGAGTAAAAGGTCTATTAATAAGTGGGCTGCAAATCAACAGTTAAACAACTTAAAATAAAATTATATCTTGGCATTTTTCTTGCTTCTGCCCTCCCCTCCACCTTCACTGCGTTGCTTCAGCTGCAACTTGCCCCATGTTTCTTCTGCGCCTTCCCTCGAGCTTTCCAAAAACAGATAAACACTTTATTGTCGTTTTTTCTTTTTGTTTTGTAGACATGCACATGCATGATGCGCACACCTACAAAATGACACAATAGGCTTTGTTTCCCATGTTGCACAGCATCAGGGATGCTACACAGCATGGCTAAAATGTGGTCCCAAAGGCGAGACGTACTGGTTTTAACAGTGCTTGTTTGTAAGAGTGAATAGGTTAGAGTTTTCCGCAAAATGGTTGCCGTTCAAAAACATTGGTGGCAGTCAAGTGGCGCATGGGAGGCGCAAGGCCTAGAGGGGACTATATTAAGAGTGACTTGGGCTTGCATCAGTGAAGCTGGATGTCAGTTGGAGACATTGAAAACTCCCTCCACCAAAGAATTTCATGTCATTGACATTTACAAGACTTACTCATAAAATCAGGTAACAGAACACAGAACAAGTTCTATGTTTTGTGCCACTGGCCAGACAGAGTCCGACTCCCAAATTCTTTATTGTTGCAGTGAGTAGTCCCAACAATTGGCAGTGTGTAGTAATATGGAAGTGCACGGTCAATTGGAGAATGTTATATAGATTGCCTTTTCCACCAATATTTACCATTTTAATTTTGAGCCACGATTGAGACATGCTTATTTGGTTTATGTTTTTGTTGCTTATTATATTTTAATCAACTTTTTTAACCCTGTTGGGGAGTCATTCCGGATGCAGTGGAAGTGAATGCTTGCCTTCTAGATTTATCGTGCCTGCTAGCAAAAGCGAAAATGCAGAGGTCCAAGAAATAAATAGGAGATGTAACGGAGTGATTCTCTCCCCAATTCTCTAGAATAGCTTCAGAGAATTCGGAGCAGCGACACCAAGAAAGGAATTAATTTTCAATCGGGTATTGTGGTGGACAAAGGTCACAGTATTTAAAATTGGACTGATCTATTCCAGAGTCAGACACAAGTGACAATAAAGGTGTATAGCCATCAGGAGGACCTGCATTTAAACTTTCTAAACAATTCCATCCTCACTCTGAAGTCGCTGAAACCATCCCTTGACACTACTGCAGGGGCGAAACGGAGTCCCACTAAGAAACAACACAACAACACAGCTTAACGAAGCATCTGAAAGGCCCTTGAAAAGGTGGACACGTACACGGTGATGCCCAAACATGCAGCAGATTCTTAAACCAGTGTGCCTGTTCAATCTGCACAACTCAATGTCCTCTCCAGGACATGAATACATATTTGTCCAGACTGGGTTCAAGTAATAATCCTGAACAGCAGCTTCACCTCAACTTTTTTAATGTATGCCCAGAAGCAGTGCAGGCAGCAACATTTTAGAATCAATGCCATAGACCTCCTTTGGCGGGAGAATGCCTGATCACGTCAGTTAGGGTGACCAAGCGTTCCTAAATTTCACAGACTGTCTGTAATTTGGACCTCAAGTCCATTGTCCATGAGGATCCCTTTTACGGATGTCTTTTGTCCGTCAAAGGGGCCTTGCAGGGAGCAGAGCTGTTCCCCTGGAGAGGCCTCAGCTCCCTGATAGGGCCCCCTCGAACTCATCCTCGGAGCACAAGAGCAGACCCCCCCGGCCCATTGTCATTCTGTATGCCGGTTGATTGTCACATACAGAATGACAATGGGCCAGTTTGAGCTGTTACAGCATGTGGTGGCCTCCTCCTGCCATGGTCTAGGGCAGGGCATTCTGTTAGAGTTAGATGGAAGAAAGGTACAAAACAAATGTACAAAAACGCCCATGCTGCTATGTGCCAGTTCATGAAAAGAAGCTGGCGAAAGAAGTAGAATAAAAAGGAGGTTATAGTTTTAACACAGTCTCATGATTTCAGAGCTGAAGCATTTTTTTATATTATATACAACAAAGCCATAGTTGCTGTTTTTTTATTTATTTTATGCAACTAATATTCATTGACAAAGCCAATAGTCATGGCTTGTTGTAGGTCCAATGTTACTGGATGCAATGATAGAAACGGCAAAATACCAGTCGGGCGGCACATTATGCTCAGCACATATTTGTAGCTTAGGGGTTTTAAGGCAGTCACCTCACATCCTGGCACTGTGCATCATGCATGACTCATGACTTCCAAGTTTTCAGATTGCCTATGTGCAGGGGCATAGTGATCCCCCACCACCCCACCTCTTGCTATAGGAACTACAGCGAGGGTGAAGTTCTTTATGGGCCTCTTCTATCTGCAGCTCAGTAGACAAAGGCTCAGTTCATAACTAATGTGAAAAGGTGGGTGAGTGAATAAGTGAAGGAATTGGTAAATGGCTGGATTAGTGAAAGGATGAATGGATGAGTGAAAGGGTGAATGGATAGATAATGAGGGAAAGGATGGGTGGATGCTTAAGTGGAAGGATGGATGAGGATAAATAGATGGATGTATGGGTGGAAGGGTAGATGGATGGGAAAAAAGGATGGATGGATCAGTAAAAGGACAGATGGATGAGTGAAAGGGTGGATGATGGGCTAGTAAATGGGTGGATGGATGAGAGAAATGATGGCCGGATTGATGAATTGATAAGTTAAAGGGTGAATGGATGGATGGATGAGAGAAAGAATGGATGTAAGGATGAACGAGTGAGTGAAAGGGAGGGTAGATGGACAAAAGGATGGATAGATGAGTGAAAGGGTGGATGGATGAGAAAAAGGATGGATGGATGAGTGAAAGGATGGATGAGTAATAGGGTCAATGGATGGATTCATGAGTGGATGAGTGGATGAGTAAATGGATGAGTGGTGGATGGGTGAAGGGTGGATGGAAGGATGGGTGGCTAAGTGAAAGAAGAATGGAGAGAAAGGGAGGATGAATTAATGGATAAATGACTGAAAGCATGGATGAATGAGTGCCTGGATGAGTAAAAAGAAGAATGTAAAGATGGAGGAGTGAAAGAATGCATATGAGTGAAAGGGAGGGTGGAGAGCTGGAAGAGAGGATGGATGGATGAGTGAGTGAAAAGTTGAATGGGTGGACAAATGAGTGACTGGGTGGGTGGAAGAGTAAGTGAAAGGATGGTTGGATGGGTGAAAGGGTAAATGGTTGGATGGATGGGTGGAAGAGTGGGTGGATGAGTGAAAGGATGGCTTGGGTAAATGGTAGAATGGATGGATGAGTGAAAGGATGGATTGGGTGAAAGGATGCATGGATGAGTGAAAGGGTGGAGGATGGATGAGGGAAATGATTGATGGAAGGATAGATGGTGGATAAGTTTGAAATGGTTGAAAAGGTTTGGATATGGATGGAAACAGATGGAAGGACAGAATGACCAGCAACAAGCTCCCCGAAGATGCTGGAGCAAGATCACCGCCGACCAGCTCACCGCCTCCCTGAGCCAAAACCCACCCACCAACACTACGGACCCCAACGAAGCAGCCCGCAACGTCACACAGTGGATCACCAACTGCGCCGATGCCCTTGCACCACTGAAGAACCCCCCTAGCAATCACGATAGCAAGAAAGCCTCATGGTTCACCGACGACCTCAAAGACTCCAAGAAATCCTGCTGTTCCCTCGAGAAAGCCTGCCGCCACGACCAATCTACAGAAAACATGACAGCCCTCAAGAACGCCATCCGCAACCACCACCAGCTGATCCGCACCACCAAAAGGACCTCATTCAGAGACCGACTGGACAACAACAACCACAACAGCAAGGAACTCTTCAGCATCGTTAAAGAGCTCTCCAACCCCAGCGCCAGCAACAACGACATCACGCCGTCGCAAGACCTTTGCGACTCACTCGCCACGTTCTTCTACCGCAAGATCGCCGACATACATGACAGCTTTGGCGCTCAGACTACATACCCATCCACCGGACCTACGCCCCCCACCACCACCCTTTGCGCCTGGAACCCCGTGAGTACTGACACACCACCCACACGATGAACACCATCCACTCCGGCTCCCCAACCGACCCCTGCCCACACCACATCTCCAACAAAGCCGGCTCCATCATCGCACCCCAACTCAGAGATATCATCAACAGCTCCTTCGCATCCGCCACATTCCCAGAGAGCTGGAAGCATGCGGAAATCAGCGCCCTCCTGAAGAAACCCACCGCAGACCCCACAGACCTCAAGAACTCCCATCCCATCTCGCTCCTCCCCTTCCCCGAAAAAGTCATCGAGAAAACCGTCAACAAACAGCTGACCACCTTCCTCGAGACCAACGGCGCCCTCGACCCATCACAGTCCGGATTCCGAGCGAACCACAGCACTGAGACCGTCCTCATCGCAGCCACCGACGACATCAGCATCCTACTCGACAACGGTGAAACTGCCGCCCTCGTCCTCCTCGACCTGTCGGCTGCATTCGACACGGTCTGCCACCGCACCCTGACAACCCGCTTCCACCACGCTGGGATCCAAGGAAAGGCCCTGGAATGGATCATCTCCTTCCTCTCCGACAGAACTCAGAGAGTCCGTCTCCCGTCCGTCTGCGCAGTAGCCACCAAGATCATCTGCGGCGTACCCCAAGGATCTTCACTCAGCCCTACCCTCTTCAATGTCTACATGAGCCCCCTCGCACGCAAACACAACCTCAACATCATCTCCTATGCAGACGACACCCAACTCATCCTCTCCCTCACCAACGACCCCACCACCGCCAGATCCAGCTTCCAGGAAGGAATGAAAGACGTCGCGGAATGGATGAAGCTCAGCCGTCTGAAGCTGAACTCAGACAAGACGGAAGTCCTCATCATCGGACCATCCCCCTCCGCCTGGGACGACTCCTGGTGGCCCACAGCTCTGGGCCCCGCCCCCATACCCACGGACCACGCACGCAACCTGGGTTTCATCCTGGACTCCTCCCTCACGATGACCAAGCAAGTCAACGCCGTTACGTCTACCTGTTTCAACACCCTCCGCATGCTCCGAAAGATCTTCCGATGGATCCCCACTGGAACCAGGAAGACGGTCACCCAGGCCCTCGTCACCAGCCGACTGGACTACGGGAACGCCCTCTACGCTGGGACCACGGCCAAACTACAGAAAAGACTCCAGCACATACAGAACGCATCGGCACGACTCATACTAGACATCCCTGACACAGCCACATCTCTCCCCACCTGAGAGACCTGCACTGGCTTCCCGTCAACAAGAGGATCACGTTCAGACTCCTCACCCATGCACACAAGGCTCTCCACGACATGGGCCCCTCACGTTCTACACACCTACCCGCCAGCTCCGCTGCGCCAGCCTCGCCCTCGTCACACGGATTCGCAGAACCACCACAGGAGGAAGATCCTTCTCCTACTTGGCGGCCAAGACGTGGAACTCCCTCCCCGCCCACCTACGACTTATCCAGGACCACCTCTCCTTCAGGAAGCACCTCAAGATCTGGCTCTTCGAGCAGTAGCGGCACCCCCCCCCCCCAGTGCCTTGTGACCCTCGCGGGTGAGTAGTGCGCTCTACAAATGTGATTGATTGATTGAATGAATGGTGAAAGACTGAATGTTGGATGAAAGAATTAATAAGTGACAGAATGTAAATTTGAAATGGTGGATATCAGGGGTTTGATGGAAGTAAGAATGGCTAGATCCTTGGACAAGAGAGCTCGTCTGGGGAGGGTTGCGATGACTTAATTTGCTTTCTTGGTGCCATAAGAGCTTTAGTTCAAAGTGGGAGGTATTTAAATTTTCTGGCTACTTCCTTGCCTATGTGTTACTATTCAGAATTTTCTGTGTGCTTTAGCGTGGATCTATACATCCTGCATACAACATTTTGAGTGACACCCAACTGCTATTTGAATGTTACACTAGTAATTGTAAATGTTTGCATGTTTTGTTTTAGGTGTAAGGTTTTAGGGGGAGCCTCATACTGCAACAATAAAGAATTTGGGAGACGGACTCTGTCTGGCCACTGGCACAAAACATAGAACTTGTTCTGTTTTCTGTTACCTGATTTTATAAGTAAGTCTTGTAAATGTCAATGGCATGAAATTCTTTGGTGGAGGGAGTTTTCAATGTCTCCAACTGACATCCAACTTCACTGACACAAGCCCAAGTCACTCTTAATATAGTCCCCTCCAGGCCTTGCGCCTCCCATGCTTCACTTGACTGTCACCAATGTTTTTGAACGGCAACCATTTTGCGGAAAACTCTAACCTGTTCACTTTTACAAACAAGCACTGTTAAAACTAGTATATCTCGCCTTTGGGACCTATTGCCAACACATTTTAGCCATGCTGTGTAGCATCCCTGAGTCCAGTGAGCTGTGCTTGAGATGTATATTGTGTTTATAGCAATAGGCAAGACGTCAAAAATAAACTAAGTAATAGTGTATCAACAGTGGCTTATTTAGGAAAGCTGCAGGGAAAAGCACCATTGTGACTTCAGTGACCTAATGCAACTCTCTGCGAAGGCCTCATAAGCAAAGTCAGATTCCATAGTTTAAGTTCCATTTGCTGAAACACCCATAATGCGTTCCCTATAGTGGGTTCATCACAGCAATCCTCCCTTTAGTTCGCCTATGTGTGTGGCTTTACATCTCACAATGGCACTCAGATATGAGATGCAAGTAACAAAGTCTATCCGAGCCGATCTTCTTGACCACATCTCTCACCAAACATGCTTGCTCAGGACCATGAGTTTTAAATAAAATATCAGACTGGACAACAGTAACCATATAGATTATCATCATATGAAATACCACAAAAAGACCTGCACAGTTGCTCAAAGCTGCATGCATACCGAAAAATGTGAAGTGCACGATTGTCTCAACCTAATATAAACTTCTTTTAACTTGTGCTTATGTGGTTGTCTATTTATTTACTTTTATACTATTACGCAATTTCCTCTGATGTGTCTGTAAAAGTTAACTTTTGTCCCGAATTTTTGTCCTGAATTTTTACACTTAGCGTCCTGAATTTGTACCCATGCCAATTGGTCACCCTAGTTACTTCATAGGTAGCAGCTGCACAAGACTAGGCACCAGGCGCGGTGCGTCCATTGGGGCGTGGGGGCGTAGCCCCCCCGCCCGCGCCTCGCGCCCGCAGCTCTCCCTCTCCTCTGTGAAGCCCGCGCCTCGCGCCCGCAGCTCTCCCTCCTCTGTGAATGTCAGTCAGCATGACGTCGGACCGTGGGCGGTCCGCGTCATGTTGACTGACATCATTGTCAGACACATTTGGGAAAGGCAGCACAAGTGCGCATGAGTGGGCATGGAGCTTATTATTTTACTCCGTGCCCAGTCATGCGTACTTGTGTTTTTGCTGCCTTGCGCATGCCCATTAGGAGCCCCTCGGTCTCCTAATGGGCAGGCGGCGGGCGAGGAGTAGGCGGTGCCGTCAGCCAATCCTGGCGCTGCTGCAACGCCAGGATTGGCTGAGGGCCGGGTTGCCAGTCACTTGCGCGTCACGGTGTTCCGGACCGTTTGAAGGAGCAGAGAGGCGCCAACGCGGGCCAGGAGAAGGCGAGGCGGTCACCGGTCAGGTAAGTGTTTTTTAATTTATTTTAGGGTGGTTAAGGTTTCCTGACTGTGACCCGGGCCGTCGCTGGTGTATGTCACGTGGTTCCTTCTGTGCACGTTTGAACTATTAGCAGTGGTCATTCTGCCTTTGTGCATGTGGTGTAATTTAACATTTCCAAAACCTGTTTTACGGGTTTACTTTTCAACTGTATTTACCAAAGGCGCATGCTATCTGCTTTCAAAGGTGTTTTGTTACCAATTGTGTTAACCATAGGACTTAGCCACTGCCTGTAAACGAGCGGGTAAGCCTCTGATTTTCACGAATACGGTTGGGTATCGTCTCCCTGGTATTCGGCAAGTTTGGCTGGCATCCCCTTCCTGACTGTGTTCTGTTTTTTTTTATAACTGTTTTAATTATCCCTGTACAAAATGTGCATAGTGGTTTTGAAATGCAGGGAGCCTCGTTCTGTAACCTGTACTCCAAGGCACTGTAGTAGAAGGGTGCCTGCTCTCATTTTGGAAAAGTTGCAGCTGATAGTTGACGGTGTGAGCGGTTCGTAATGCACCGAAAGCTGTGCATGTTTCGGGTGTATTGGTGTTACCATCGTGTTATTTTACAGCGTCCAGCATGATGTCGAGGCTGTTCACCCAGATTACCCCTGAGTGTTTGGTAAATCCATTGCTGCCATGGTCCTGCGGCTGTTTAATGGGTCTGCTACGTATGTTTCGAACGTGTCTTAACATTAGGCTAAAATTAGATATGGACAAATTCCGTTTAGTAACTAAATTAGCTTTTTTAATGTTGTGTGTTTAAGCCCATAAACCGGCTCCCTAGCATTGGCAGCATATATGCCTAAAGCGCATGAAACAGGGAATATCTATGTCGCGATACTCTTGCAGGTGGGTGCTCTGTCGTGCCCGCTGTATGTTGAATGCATGTTGTGACTTCTCGGTAAGTAATACTTGAATGCTTTAAACTTTGAATGGAATTCCAGTCCCACGTCTTTGTTGTTGTTCACCTCTCGGGTTGTGGCACTGTCTGTGGACTGAGTGCAACAAGTACAGCATTGAAAACCTTACAGTTGAAGTGGGTTTGATGTTCTCTTCGGAAGTGTTCTGTGGAGAACTGTGATTGTGCAATTGTTTTGCGTCACGTGCGCATAGTAACATAACATTTACCAAAGGCGCATGCTATCTGCTTTCAAAGGTGTTTTGTTACCAATTGTGTTAACCATAGGACTTAGCCACTGCCTGTAATCTAACGTTTTGTGTCTTGTACAACCAAAGCTGGGTGGCTTCAAACTTGTCCTGATATCACCCGATACTCAGTTATACATCATGTTCATCAAATAAGATTGGCTACGTGTTTCACAATTAGCATTTGGTGTTTTAAATAAACCACAACATGCAACACTTATGGACAAAGCCAATAATCATACATTTCACTGGTAGATGTAAGTCATTTGTGTGGATCCCATTTGTGTGGATCCAGGCCTGGAAGTATGAAAGGATAGTGAAGCTGGGGCAGTGACGTTAGACTTACTGGCAGGCCTGGGAGTGCTAAAGGGTGTACAGGAGTCTGTAAGGACAGCTGAGCTGGAGCAGTGCCGGCAGATTTATTGACAGGCTTGTGAGTCTGAAAAGACACTATGACCATTGCTTTATTAACCTTCTTGCTTTTGCAAATATGCTTTAAAATGCACCATTTGCTCACTCTTTTTTCAAAATTTTCTCGGGTAAAACCCCCCGAACCCTCCCTATAACATTGGAGCTCGCTCGCTACGCTCGCTCGCCACCGCGCACTCACCACAAACTTTGCGCCCACCACTTTCAAATGTCACCAGCCGCCCCTGCTAGGCACTGAATTCTGCAGGTACTGAAAGGAGCAATGGATTCTATAAAAAAAAGAGGTCATCCGGGCATCGGGCCCTCACTGAGCTACCCTCTGTCCACTGGTAGCTTTCAAGTATTTAAAATGTAGAATACAAAGCTGCAAAAAAGCCAACGAATCACGGTGTCCCGTTGCAAATGTTGCGCTTTGTTATTCATTAATTTGACGTCAAATCTCAAAATTATCTATGTATTCTTGTTTTCCACCACAAGATGGCGCCGTACCTCCACTCTTTAACCGGAGGAATCCGAGTAAACTAACGACTGAATCTGCTGGTGAAAAGCGCCTTTCTCGTCTTACAAGAGGTCTCTATTAGGCTAGAACAGGTCTTGAGTCGATTGTGTTTCAGTTCAGAGTGCACCAGGCCTGGCAAGTTGTTCAGCACTTTTCCTACTGCAGTATGATCCAAGCTGATCTGCAAATGTATAAGAGGTATTCACCCATACCATCCATCACATTTATTGTATTTTCGGCTTCCACTACTATGTATCCCATTTGCGGCGATGTCGACAGAATCTGACGAGGTCAGTGCCTAACAAGCCAACAACGAAGGGAATGGGCACGTAGACAAAATTACTCATTTTCCATACTATATGCAAATAAAGGTCTTGTTTTGGCCATAAGATGACGCCGTTTGTGCTACGGCATCAGACATTCTTCCTGAATATGAAGCATGCTAGTACTGACACGGTTATGAATGTGTGACCGGTACAGTTAGAATGAGAGGAGTAAACACATTTAGAGTCTTAAAAATATTCTTCTCTTTGTCAATCGCACTGAGACGCTCAGTGATCCTGTACATCTAAAATGGGAAAATGCTATTCACCAGTATGCAGACGACTTTAAGCAACACACCGTTTAGGAATGACTTCACCAGCTACGAGTGGCAAAATCTCTGAGACATACATTTGACAAACACCAACTCTCCCAGAATTTACCTCCAAATGAAAGCTGGCAGGTCAACTGCACTCCCGACAGATAACCACCATTGGGGCCGATCTTCATTGCCGGCCACTGGAAGCAAGCTTCAGGGTGTACAAAGTGCTGCGCCGCTTTCAATCAAGGTTTCCTGCAAGCCCCCGGCACAGGAGAAGCTTAGTTGCAATTGCTCACTCATTAGTAAAGACGTAACAAACGCACACATTGTTAGCTTCCAATGCTTTTACAGTTCAGTTTGTGGATTGTTTTATTCGCAGCTCTGCACAGTGCTACTTCTATTTTTCAATATCCAGTTTTCAATGCACGGAGCTGCCTCTTCGAGTTCAGGTGCGGCTTTTAGCTGCTGGTATCCAGAACCCCTGGGCACTGCTATGTTTCTGGATACTCCGAGCCCCACAGGATCGTATCCGAAAGGAAGGTAACTGAAGTACTGCCCTAGACGGTGATGAGCCAGAATATCGAGGCTAATAAATTCGACCTACCATAATATCAAGTTAAAAATATGGTGGAATGGAAACATCGAGTGCAAGAATATTGTTGTCAAGAATATCGATTTGAAGATTAGTAATATCCATTTTAAAAATACAGAAGTTATTAATATCGTTTATAAAAATATAGTTGTTTAAAATATCGATTTTTTAATTAGTGTTATGTATTTTAGTATATATATTAAATGTCTGCGATGTATTTTATGTATAAGTATTGTTTTTTTTTTCTTTAATATAGGTGTCAAATTTTTAGCAGTTATTAATTGTATTTTAATTAACATTTGTGTTTTTTAGTTCCGTAGCGGGGTGTGGGTTTATAGGGGAATGGGGTGGGAATTAACTTAATTATATTTATAATAAATTAATTAATATTTCTAATTTATTAATATTAATTTTATTGAGATTTTATATTGTTAATTGTGTTTTTAATTTTGTTTGGTAAATTTTAGGTGCAGGATGTGGGGTTAATAATTAGTTGTTAATTAACATTAATTAATTGACAATTAATTGTGGTAATTGTGTAATTCATTTTAGGTGTGGGGAGTATAGGGATAAAGGGGGAGGGAAGTAATTTATCTTAATTAATTGATATTCAATTAGGGTAATTGTTTATTTTGTTGCGTGTGGGTTTTAAATTTTTGGGGGGTAAAGAGTGGGAAGTAAATTCATTTCACTTTATAATTAGTTGTTGAATCTATTAGTTTCTTAATTGAAAATAAGTTTTAATTGTGCAATTCATTTCTTTACAGTTTAATTCAAGCTGTGGGTTGTGGGATTATTGGGGTAAAGTTTGGTAAGTTTATTAATTTTTATGAGTTATGTTTTTTAATAATATTTCTTTAATTGGTAATTAATTATGTTAATTATGAAGGTACATTTTTTTAAATATAGATGTGAGTTGTGAATTGTGTGGTGTTATAGGGTAGGAAATAAAAAAACTAAAGTTAAGTAATAATTAATGTTTTTGATTTCTAAATAATTTTCTGATAAAGAATATTTGTTTGAAAATATTTTTTTTGTTTATTTAATAAAATATTTGTAGGTATTTGTCATATGTATTTAACATTAGATGTTTTTATTTTTTTTTAATTTATTTGTATTTACAGATTAGATTTTTCTTTATTTTGTTGGTTTTTAAATATTTTGTTGTTAAAATTTTCTTTGCTTTTAATTTTAAACTGACAGGAGTGTGAATATTAATGTTACCCCTCCACAATCCAACACTTTCCCTACTGTTGCACTTATTGGAGTGGGCATAGTCATTTTTACCCCTCTGTTATCCAACACTTTCCCTATTGTTGCACTCATTGGCGTAAGAATAGTAATTTTTACCTGTCCGCAATTTCAACACTTTCCCTACTGTTGCACTGGCTGGATTGGGAATAGTGAATGTTTTCCCTCCTCTATACAACACTTTCCCTACTGTAGTGGGAAATTTAAGTTTAAAGATTTTTAAATAGTTTAATGTTTTAATTTATAATAGGAGTTTTTTTAATTAGATTTGATGTTACTGGTATATATCTCTATATAGATATATATATATTTATTTAGTTGTACATTTTTATATAATTTGGAAATTATAAAATAAATAAAGTAAATATATATGTGTATATATTAATTATTATGTATATGCGTTTAACTTTTTTACATTTAGTTTATTTGTTATATTTGCTAAAATGTGTATTAAATTTAATTCATTTCTTTACAATTAATTTCATTATTAAATATATTTAATATTTATTATTTTATATACAAATCAATATTTTGTAAAACTATGTTTTTGACATCTATATTTTATTCCCGATATTTTTGTACCCTCCTGTTTAAGTAAAGGGGGTTGATACTTTTGCATTCTGTATTTTTACCTTGATATTTTTTTCATCTATATTTTTGAGGTCGATATTCTGTCAGTGAACTACCTTAGACTTCAGAGGAAATGCCTGGGACTCTGGAAACCTCCTGCCCTTTGGTCAACAGATCAGCCCATGAAATTACAAGAATGGTCTGGAAACACAAGAAGATAGCTAGACCTCTGGAGAGAATAGGAGAAGCTGCTAGCGCAAGTGACCAGAGACGAGAGGCAAAGGTTGCCCATACAAAGGCAAGGCCAGTAGCTTCTTATATTTATGACCTGCATTTCATTCTGGACAACGGCCTACTTATTTATTTATTTAGAGTTTTATAGAGCGCAAACGTGACTCGATTAGGGTATCAGAGTGCTTCACAGAGAAGTAGAAACTTTCAGTGGAAAAGAGCAAGCAATCATAACTAACATCGGAGAGAGAAACAGAGAAAAGGTGACTGCCTCACATCTGCCCTCTAAGGTTACACTGAAGTACACTTTTTGCAGCATCCTAGACAACACACAAGAGAGTATAGGTTACAAATAACAAATTGAGCACAGCCTGGCCGATCAGTGGTCAGCCTCTCAGGGAGGGAGTACATAGACCATTATAGTGAGTATATAACGGTTTGAGAGGTTGTGTCCCGACAAGAGTTAATGAGTAATCTAAGCCGTAGTTCGAAGAATGCTCTGGGAGAGTGATATGGCAGGAGTCTGCCCATTAGAAAAGTCTGGTCTTCCTTCTTAAATCTTGACGAGTTTTGGATTTTTCTAATGTTTGGCGACAGCGAGTTCCACACTCTAGGAGCAGCCCTGGAGAACACCCTGTTGTAGGTTTTCCTCTTTCGGAAGAGAGGTGGCTTCAGCACCAGGTCCCTAGTGCTACAGGAGTGCCTGCCTCCTCCGGATAACACTATTTTCTGAGCTAGGTATGAAGGAGACTTAGCATGTAGTGCTTTGTGTGCGATACAGGCCAGTTTGGAGTTGGATTCTGGCTTCGTAGGGAAGCCAATTAAGTGACTTCAGGTGCGGAGTGATGTGGTCGAATGTTTTTGAACCTGTTAGGAGTCTTGCGGCTGCATTGAGACAGGCTTTTAAGGGAGCGGTTGAGATTTTGGGCAGTCCTGAGAGAGCTGTACATCCGTATTCTATCCTGGAGAGGACTAATGCCTGCACAGCCATTTTAAGGCCCGACATATCTAGGAATGGTTTGAGTTTTCTGAGGTAGCTCAGGTGAAACCTGACGTTTTTGGCGAGAGTGTTGATGTCGGCCCGCATGGTCAGGTTCTTGTCCAGCGTGACTCCTAGTAATTTGGCCGAGTCCACTATGATCGGGGTGCAGTTCAGCGCGGTGCTTGACTTGGTCCATTCTAAAATGTCAGTGGAACTTTTAGCAGGGGTTATTAGTAGGAATTCGTTTTTTTTGCGCATTAAGTTTGAGTTGATTACTGGCTAACCATTGCATAGTCAATTTTAGCGCCTCGTTCATTATCTTGAGCTCCTCAAGGGATGAGATTTTGATGTAGATCTGCGTGTCATCTGCGTACATATGGAGGGAGATGTTTGCACTATGCATAATAACCAATAGAGGTTCCATATATACGTTGAAAAGGGTAGGGGAGAGAGTTGAGCCTTGCAGAACTCCGATCGTAATCGGGGAGGGAGGAGATAGATTTCTGTTAATAGTCTTTAAGAGCAGTTCCGCAGAAAGTATTTAAACCATTCGAGACCAGTTCCTCCTAACCCCATCCTGTTTTCGAGTCGGTCTAGTAGTTTCTCATGGTTAACTGTGTCAAACGCCGATGATAGGTCCAGAAGAATTGAGAGACCTGTTTGTCTTGGTCTGGTGCTTGTAGGGCGTCATCCACAATATGGAGGATTGTGGTTTCAGTACTGTGATTTGGCCTGAAGTCCGACTGACATTTATCAAGCAGCTTCAATTTCGTTGTGTTGGCTGAGTTGTTGTTGCACGCATTTTTCGAGCACTTTCGCTAGAAGTGGAATATTGGATAGCGGCCTGAAATTGTCCGGCACAGCAGTGTTCAGAGTCATTTGTTTTAGAATGGGGATGACTTGGCCCGATTTTAGGGACTCAGGTATGGAACCTTGTGTTAAGGACGCGTTGATTATTGTGGTCCAGATCGGAATGATAACTTGGCTGGCTGAGGACAGACAAGAGGTGAGCGGGTCACTGAAGTGATTGTTTGGTTTTATGGATGCCAGGATTTCGGAGATGTTGCGGTCATCATATAGACTGGAGGGAGACCAGTGCGCTTCATTTCTGGGTATTTTCAGATAGAGGTGTGTTACTGCATTAACTTGTAGCACCGGCGGATGAGACAGATCGACCGCGGCAGATCTCAGATCCATTTTCAATGCATTGATTTTGGCTGAGAAGAAGGATGAGAACTCTAAGCTTATTAGGGGTTTTGTTGTTTCTTTAGAGGATTTGGCCAATTTGTTTGAATGTTGTTTAACCATTTCAAAGAGGTTACGAGGTCTATTTTTTGCGTTCTCCAGCTCAAGTCTAAAGAATTCATTTTTAGGTTGAGCATTCGAGACCTCTTGTATATACTTTAGTATATACTTTAGTATATATACACACTTTAATATATACTTATATGTGTATGTACCTTGAGAGCTCTGGAGATCAGCCCTAGGACTTGTCCGCCTCCGCTTTGGGACTTTCTTTTCAACTGCCCCTATTTAACGGTCTTGATAGAAAACGACCAGCAGAGGTTAGTAAAATACCAGAATCACTTTAGCATTCTCTAGATTCCAGTCCATAGAAATTGTCTTCCACGAGCACCTGTAGACAATATTTATTTTAAAATTTTGTATTTTCAGTGATATGACCACCGAAAGCCCTGCTTTTATATTAAAAACAGAGCTTTGAACTATACCATTTCCCACTGAAAGGCAATATTTCTCTCCATGTGTTCCCATACCTGCCGTGTCACACAGTTTGGTGCTTACTTTCCCGCCATGTTAAAGAACAGTAGATGTTTCAGCACCCAGGCTAATGTGCTGCATAGCTAAATACATATAAGGTCCCAAAGGCGAGACCGAATGCATTGCAAATGCTTGTTTATGTTGAGAATATTTCTGTTATATGCCTTTCTGGTCTTTCTAAGATGTTTTATCTGGGGGAATGAGGGATGTGGTCTCCATTTCCATTCTGTTAATCTCAGATTTCTCCAAGTTTAGGGCCCCCTTATACCAAAGATTATGGTCTTTCACCTGCATTCTTTTCAATTTTATTAGGGCTAGAGAGTCAATTACATCACACATTGTTGAGTTGCAGTGTATCATAAGTTCGCTAATATTTGAAAGCTTAGCGGGCGGGGGAAGTTCCATCATGCTGCCAATTTCTCATGGTATAAGCTTTGTGTACCTCACCCAGTGTTTAGGTTTCAGTGATTGCGCTGGCCATATCTTGATTGTGCCCTTTAAATAGGAGGTAATAACATGGTGGTCTGACCAGTCACAGGGAGCAATCGAAGATAACCTGACAGCCTTTTCCTTTGAGATAATCCAATCTAACATAGAGCCTTTCGTGTGGGTTGGCCAAATGCAGGCTTGAGTAAGAGATTGGTCTGCAAGGAAATCTTTGAGGATGTTGACCTGACTAGTGTGAAAGTCGTTCCAGTGTAGACTGAAATCCCCCATGAAAATATTGTTGGGTTTGGGGGGGGGGGGGGGGGGGGCACATTTGCCTTTATGATTTCCATGAGGTGGTTGATGAAAGGGTCATCCATATCCGAGGGGGGGGGGGGTAAAAGGTGTGCAGTTTGCAGAGTTGGTTAGATTCATTCCCAATGGAAAAGTATGAGGTATTCGCAGGAATCAAGAGGTTCTGAGAGAAGTTGAGTAACGGCGAGGTCGGAGCAGTGAATGCAGGAGATACCTCACCCTTTTTTCACTGGTCTGTCTGGTCTCACGATGCTGTAGTTTGGAGGGACCAGTAGATCCACGCAAGGCGATGACGCTTCATTGAGCCACGAATTTGTTAAGATCCCCACATCAACTTCTTGGCTAAGGATGAGGAGGTTGGTTATGTCGGAGGCGTGCTTCACTGCTGAACGGCAGTTGTGTAGAGGTCCTGATAGCGACGTCGCTGAGTTCCCCGCAATTGTGTTGTGGCATGTGGTGGTTCCTACACATTTTATCAGTTTCAGAATTTTTTTTGAAGGATCTCTCAAAAACTGACATGACATCTTTCTTTCCAGAGAACTATGTTCCCCTCATTATCTGTGGTTTAGGTGGGATCAAGGTGGTGCAGCTGTAGAGTCAGGAACGAGAGTAGACCTCACCTGCTGAGTTAGCATAAAATTCCAAGCTCACAACAGTGGACTCTTAAAAGTCAATATAACCCGATTTCCCATCCCCTCCAGCACATTAACATTTGTATGTCTCTATAGGCCACCGGTGGCCGAGACAGCGTTCAAGGAAGGAGTCACATACCTAATTAATATATCTTGGCATGCTATAATTTGTCGTCCTTGATTGTCAGTGATTTAACACTGGGGTAAATGAAAAAGAAATCACAAGTTGTGGCTTTCTTTTTTGCAACAGCTGGATGTGCAGGGGATGGCACAATGGCTGAGAGTGCCCACTCATGAGAAAAGCCACATTACACTGGATCTTGACAACCAGTAATCCCATTCCTCAAATAATAAAATATATTTTGACTACGTCTCGGTCTCTAGTGCATTGGAATGTCAGTGGGAACAGACAACACTATGCACAACTAGAAAGAAATTGCTAAAAGATATTTAAAGGAATTAAAGAGACAAGATGGATAATATCGTTTAAGGATCTTAGCAAAGGTCACCTACCCACTTTTAGTTCCAGCTGTACAACGGTTTGCAACAATCTAGACCTACTAAAATGCATTGTAGTACATGATAAAGCAAGGCCCTTGCAAAGAACGTTGAATAAGTAGCTGCAGCAGATAAAAACTGAATTTCTTCAGCATAGTGCAAACGAAGAAACTGGCAAAATGGCAAAAGTCTGATGGAAGCCTATGGACAAGAAGAAATTCAGTTTGTGGCACACTAAGAGACATGCCACTGAATTAGTCAAGAAACTGCGTCATGGAACCGGGTGGCAGAAGCAGGTAACTGCAATAGAGAATTATTTCTAGTTCAAGGAGTTCAACCAAGATAAGTCTGCCTTCTTCTGTAATTCCTAGCTGTATTTCGTCCCAATTGCTTGTTAGGTCTCCCACTAGAGGACTCGTTTATTAATGTATCCTCTCAATTGAAAATATTGGATTTTATTTTAACAGAACATTCTCGTTGGAGGGACAGGATAACCAGCAAATAAACAGATCAAGCTATAAGGTCTATATTTTATCCAAACTACTGCGGATCCACGTAGAAGGTGAGAGTTCCAATAAACAGGCATTTACAGAATCCCAGCTCTGATACCGGTATTCCTTTCTAGAAGGGGGAAGGCAGAAAGAATTCATCCTCAACCTTTGGGCAGTAGCTAATCTAAGGCACTGGGGCGGTGTTGGCTTGCTTTTAATATAGCTCCACTGGGTACCCATTTTGTGAAATAATTACTTTTTGAACCCTAACTATGTTGAATGAAAGAGCCTGCCGGAATGCCTTTGCTCAAATAGTCACAGAATTTATGACTTTCCCCTGGGTGGACTCTCAATTCATCTGCAAAAAAAGTCTGTGGTGGTGCCTTTTTATAAATACAGGATGTTGGAAAGTGGTTTAATAGTAGTAATAAGTATGGAGCTACTACTAGTAATAAGGCCACAAACACAATTAATGGTTCAGTCAAGGTCTCATTAAAATAATCTCTTGCTCAACCCTTAGTAGCTAGCTGCTACAGGCAGGTTTACCTTAGGAAACAAGTGTGTAAAGCATTTAAAAACAACAATACTTTAAATAAGTACAACACAACACACAGTAAAAATCCCACACCAATTTATAAAAACAGGTTATATTTTTATGAACACCAAAATGAGAACAATCCAGTATAGCGAACTGCAGATATGAATTTTTAGTGTTAAAATCTATTTTATAGTAACATGATACACAACAAGTCGCCTACATCCATTGGCCGGCGGTGTCTCGGTCTATGAAAGCTGGCGTGTATCCTTTGGTAACAAAACAAGAAAACGAGAAGATAGAAGAAGAAGGACAGATAAAGGGTGGGCCAGGGCTGGGGGGACAGTAAGCGGAGGGGTGTTGCCGACAATTAAGTTTCTCAGGTCGGGTCCAGTGTCTAATGGTCTATGTTTGGTGTCTGTGCTGTTAGTCGCAATATTCGCAGGTAATGGGGACAGGATAGTTCTCGGAACTCCTCCGACAGGTGTTGTATACAGGGTTGCCACATTTTGTCGAAACGCAATAATTGCTGTGTAGCTATTGCGGTTAGCTTCTCCATACCCACTATGTCCCACACCTTATGCAGCCAATCCTGGTGCGTCGGGATGGTTTCCGTACACCATCTAGCCAGTAGAGTTTGTTTCGCTGCTCCCAACAATAAAGTGATCGCTTTGCCCTTATTTGTTCTCAGCAGATAGGTGAGGGGGTTGGGAAGACCAAAGAGTATGTAACTTGGAGATGTCTGTCTGATACATGGTGTTGATCGCTTCTAGGACTTTGGACCAGAAAAGGTCCAGTTTCGGACACTGCCATAGGATGTGTGCAAGTGTACCCTGTTGCCCACAGCAACGCCAACACTGCCCATCCCCAAAGCATTCCATGCAGCTATCCTCCCTGGAGTATGGTACCAATAATGTGCAATCTTTAGGAGCTGGACGTGTTAAGTGCAGAGGTATGTACCCAGTGGAGAATGTCACTCCACTCCTTGTCCATGAATGGCCGTTCACATTCTTTCTCCCACCTTGCATGAACCAGTGAAGTAGGGGTGCGAGTGTGCGTTATCAGAAATGAGTAGCTTTTTATCGTTTGTCCACATGAGGATTCACTTCTCTAAAGCATGCAACACTCTATTAGCATGCGGGCGGACCCAAGGCTGTGTGACCCAACTTCAAATATTGGCAGCCTGCCGTATCCGGCAGGCCATTGCAGGCTTGCAGTG
Source organism: Triturus cristatus (assembly GCF_964204655.1). NCBI lineage: Eukaryota > Metazoa > Chordata > Amphibia > Caudata > Salamandridae > Triturus > Triturus cristatus. The sequence continues at coordinate 1,734,759,546 of NC_140589.1, forward strand.
TGCAGAAGTCCATCAGTCCATTGGCATCGAACAGGTCCCCAAGACGTTTGCAGCTGGCCTCCTGCCATGCACCAAACGCTGCTTCCGCGGCTGCAGATGGGAAGTCCAGGATCCCTATCAAAGGGGTCTGTGGGGAGATGGGGGTGGAGAGACCATGTTGCAACTGCACCCTATCCCAAACTATTTGTAGCTCGTATTACCGGGGAAACAAACTCCCCGTGGCCTATATGGTTTTGGTAGCCAGGGTATCTTCCAATTGTGCGTAGCCGCAATAGTTTGAGCGATGAAACACCAGTGCTTTTCGGGCGGGACCATTCTCCCATGCTTCGGAGCGGTGCCTCCTGGTAATGGTCACGCAGGCTCGGGACACCCAATCCCCCTGCCGATAGTATCCTTCCACTTAGTGAGGTCTTTCCTGGTCAAAGTTAAGAGCTTCCCATAGTTATGCATGGCAGTAGCTGTAAGTGAGGGATGTATTTTAAGCCTAAGATACGGGATACCACCCTCTGCCCAGCGGTACGGGAATCGACCACCAAGTCAGGTACACTCCGTCTCTGAAATGGTCAAGCAGAGGATGAGAGATTTCTGGGTATTCATTTTAAATCCAGACGCATCCCAAAATGCAGCGAACTCAGTCACGGGACTCCAGGGATATCTATGGGTCTGTGAGAGTCAAATGTATATCAATCAAAAAAGAGAGGGGAGACTTGGAGCTAGTTGAGGTCCAATACCCGTGCTCCATGTAGCAATATAAATCCAAGAAATGGGTTACTGTTCCTATGGGAACACGATTAGAATCCAGAGAGAAAATAAGGTAAATCGGGGGAAGAGGAGATTCTAGGTTCTGTTCTCACGAACAGAGACAATCACAGATTTTGTCTCTTGTTGCCCTCACTCATCCCAAGAGATGTCATGCTTCATCATCGGGCGTTGCCAGTGCACACAGTCGAATGCTTTCTCAGCGTCAGATAGTAGGAGTGTTGGGATACGTGTTCTGTGTGTCTTATCCAATAGAAGACAGTCTTTTTGTGTTGTCACTACACCTCCTTTCTAAGATGAAACCTGCTTGGTCTGAGTTGACTAGCCCTTACACATAGGGGGCAAGCTTGTGCACTAGAATACTGGTAAAGATTCTCATATCTACGTTAAGGAGGGAGATTGGATGGTAAGACGCACACTCACTGGGATCTTTGCCCATTTTCAGAATTACTGTGAAGGTTGCTTAGAGCATCGATTCTGGCACTCCGACTTCACTGCTCAGGGTGTTAAATAATCTTGGTAAGATCGGGGGGGGGGGGATCTGGGGGCCGAACAATTTATATAACTCAGCCCCATATTCATCTGGGCCCAGCCCTTTGTTAGGCTGCAATCTATGAATTGCTAAGAGAACCTCCTGGATGGCGATGTAGTTTTCCAATACTGCAAAAGTAATCTCTTCCGGCATCCAGGTGGGGGATAAGGGGGGCACTTAAGCTAAGTAAGTTTCGACATCTGCATTTTGAAGCTGTTCCGCCTTGTAGAGATTCTTCTAAAAATCTCTAAACTCATTTAATATGTCTGCGTCAGAGGAGCACCTTGTGCCATCTGCCTTCTGTATCTCGGAGACCCTGTGGTCCACTGCTTGCGCACGAAGACGGTGCGCTAGCATTTGTCCTGCTTTATTTCCCCCACATAATACTTTTGGCGTATTCTAAGAAGAGCATACTCCGCTCTTCCCAGGTCTATGGCGCTCAACTGCTTATTTTGTTTATAAAGAGTTCCTAGGCAACCATAAGGTCATAGGCTATAACAGACCTTCAACCTACAAAGATAGCACTACACTCAATGTACTGTGAATTTATAAAACAATCAATTTTATTAATACAAAACTTTGATTAAAATTGCTGCGAAGTTCATAAATTTATGAAGTTCAATATCAATCAGCAATGAACATGCATAAAGTGGCAGGACAATATAACACAGTGTCTGGCGAAAAATGTAAAGGAACTATATCACAATGAAACCTAAGTGCCCATGAGTGTCTTAATACACATGAGTAAACTTATTTTTCCAAATAATCGCACAAAATGATGCAACACCACAATATATACAGACACATCACAGAACACATGAAAACAATACAATAGGTAGAAGGAAGGGACACAATAATGTTAGATAAAAACAATGCAATGTTGGTTTCTTCAATGTATCGACGCGCGTTTCTGAGAACTTTTCGTCTTCATCAGGAAAACCACATTGAAAACTAAATGCCAGGATGGTCTAATGAAGTAGTACTTCCAGGTGAATCACTGGAAGGCATCCAAACATGCCAGAAGAGCGAATGTCTTATGGATTAAATGATATACCCAACAAAGTAAGGTATTCAAGGACATCTGATCAGATGGGATAACAGCAAACAATAGGGCAAGATCTTAAAAATGTACCTTTGTCTGACGCTGAAGTTGAAACATCAGGATGGAGCATTCTCATCTAATTGATATCCGGTAAAATCTTTTTTTATATGTGTGATACAAAGCAAAGAATCTTCAAATTGGCGTCAGCATTTGAAACTACCCGTAGACTGAGTGCCTCAACGGGTGCACGAGTCCTTGAACGATATTTCGGGAGACTTTAGCTCAACGGCTTCTTTGCCACCGTTTGTTGGTGGCAAAGTGCTACAGAACCAGACCTAGCATGAGCCGACTTTAGTTCCTTAATCTGCGGTTCCAGCTGCCGGTGCATGTCCCTCTGCTCCTTATTGTATCCCGCTGCTACAGTTAAAAAAATGTCCCCACAGAACCACGTTCAGCGTTTTCCACAATGTGTGGATGGTAGTCCCTGTTGTGTTATATTCTAGATAAGTCTGAATGGCTGACTGGGTTTCTGTTCTTATGTTGTCGTAAGTTTGAAGTTTTGTGTTCAGCCGCCAGTGACAGTGGAAGGAAGATCGTTCTCTACAATCGAACTGTAGGAGGAGGGGGGGGGGGGGGGCGGGGGGGCGGGGGAGTGATCCATGAGAGACGCTGCCCCGATTTCTACTGAAAGTGTTTCGCGTGTGACTACAGGCAGTGTGAGGAAATAATCTATGCGCACATACGTCTGGTGAGACGCTGAGTGGAATGTGTAATCTATGACTGAGGTGTGCATGTGTCTCCAAACATCCGTGAATCCCGCTTCACTCAACCATTGCCTAGGGCCCCGTGTTAGGCCCCCATCCTGTCCTGATCTCAAGGATGATCTATCCCTACAAGGGTCCATTGCCAAGTTGAAATCTCCTCTTACAAAAATTTCCTTATCTGAAGAGGTGTGCAACAAGCTCAGGGCCTCACCCAGGAATGCTTCTTGTCTCTCATTCGGGGTGTACAATGTGGCAATTATTTACTTAGCACCACGCAAACTGACCTGTAGTGCCAGCAACCTGCCTGGTATTTCCGCAAGGACTTACTCTACCTTCCCCACAAAGTGTGTTGCAAACAGGATCGCCACACCGCCCTTTTTAGTAGCCCCCCAGGAAAAATACTGTTGATCGAACAAGAGGGAATGTAGTCTCTGCCAGTTACTTTGATGGAGGTGGGTTTCTTGTAGCATCCAAACATCACATTGGAGTCCTTCAGGAGGTCGAGGACTGCCAGCCTGTCAGCGGGGCCTTTCTTGTATGCAAACATCACATTTGGAGTCCTTAAGGAGGGAGAGGACTGCCAGCCTCTTGGCAAGGGCATTAAGGCCTGAACATTTAGGCTAAGTAGAGACACTACTATGAGGGAGTACTCATATGGAGTAGTTTGTGGCCCAACCTTCACTGTTCCCACAAACCTGACCACCACGCACAATCCAGAAATAAGCGGGAACATTTGGCGTGTAGGAGAAGGGGACAAGGAACGAAAGAGTAAGACAAAGAGCAACAATAGTACAACCATGAACTTCCCCCTTCTGGAGTTGCAAAAATCCCTGAGAGGCGTAACGTTTCTACGGCGCTGCAGCGTTATCGGAGAGAGCTCTTGGTAAAGCATTACCCTGGGACCTTCAAAATCTGTGTCTTTCAGGTCTCGTGCTGCCACCATAATCGTATCCTTCTGGGGGTAATAATGTACGCTGATAAGTATGCCCTGTGGTTACCCAGGCCTAGTCGCTGGCTTGCCCGCGAGGTGTGTCCGGTCTAGGACGATCTCCTGATCTCTCAGTGTTGGTGCCACATGCTTTAAAAGGCGGATGACGAAATCCTCCAGATTGCCGGTAACTGCCTGCTAAGGTACGCCCTTAATTCGGATACGAGAGCGCCTGGACCTGTTTTCCAAGTCCTCTATCTGGTTTCACGTAGCGTTCAGTCTTTGGTCGAGTCCCTCAACCTCCTGCTGGATCCCTTTAGTATCGGAGGCTATATGGCATTTAAGGCCTGCGAAGTCACCTCGGAGGGACTCGAAGAGCTGCTCAAAGAATGCTTTCGTTATTGGGGATTCATCTCTCCTAGTCTCTTCACTTCGCACCAATTCCCTTGTTCGCTCCGGGTCTTTAATCTCTGAAGCCCTGTCTAGTTTTTGTGTGGCGGACTTGGCAAGCATGTCTTTCACGGACACGTCTTTTTCGCCGATCGGTGGGAGGACATGGTCACCAACTGATGTGTGGTGTCGCTTTAGGTAGGGATACTCTGCCGGTATGATGGCGTGGCCCACCACGGGGGTTCTATTGGGACGCCGGTACGTAGCTTCCCAGTTTCGCCAAGTCTTGTGACACCACGAAGAAGGGCCAGTCAAGGGTCCGGTTCCTGTGATTTCCTTTTGTCTCCATCCGTGGCCCCATTGGCCGTACGCAGGGGCCCAGTGTGTCCCATATAGTATTCCTGCCGTCAGGGGACAAGTATGCAAAGTATCTGGGGACAGGCTGGTCTCAGTACTCAGAACGCAGAAGGCCGTCCCCACTCGTGAACCGTGTTACATACGTCAGATGGGCCGGGACCCCTGTCGCTGGGGACTTGGGCCCACTAAACGCTTGGTCAGGTCCCTCTCTGTCTACTATCCCAAAGCCCCTTTCCACATGGGAGCTCAGGGTAAATAATCGGGCCTACACCCAGTCTCGAGGGCAGCGTAGATCCGGTGGGAAGAGGAGATCCCCGCCTTGAGGCCTCGGGTCAAAGCTCCCAAGGATTCAAGGCTGTTCAAGGGCCCGCGGCCCCCGGCACACTCGCCAACGGGGCCCCGAGTGCCGCCTGCCTCCTCTGCTTCTTGCGGGCCAAACACTGTTCAGTGAAGCCCACTCCCCGCCTCCCTCCTGCTCCCCCAGTGTTGGCAACAGACTTACAGTTAGTAAGAGACGGGTAGGGGTAAATCTGCCCTCCGGAGGCCGTCGGATCTGCCAGCAGGGGAGTATGCCCGTCTCCAGGCTCGATCGCCCACTCCTCTCTCACACCAGGGCACACTCCATCCCCTCATGCATTGCCAGCTTCAGCGCCCCTAAGTGGGTGCCCAGTCGGTTCAGGGAGGCACCCCGATGTTCTCGGTGCTGCTGGGTCTTCTCCTCCGTCGCAGCATCGCTACAAGGCCCAGTCGTCTGGCGGAGCTCCGATGGCTGCGTCTTACTGCACCGCCATCTTGGACACGCCCCCCAGATATGAATTTTTAAAGAATAAATACTTTGTAGTGCTTAAAAACAAAAAAAGAGACAACTTGGGACATCTGGTCGTGTCTGATCGGGACAAAGTCAAAGTTTGAGGCTGACCGCAATGGAGTGCGGGTTGGGTACACTAAGTGGGAGGCCTCAGTGAAAATGTTACCTTCGCACTTAGAACCTTTTTCAGAGCCTTTTCTCTCAATGTCGAGGAAGGCACTTCCGTCAGCCCAGATTCATGTTGATGTAGTCAACTTGGTCGAGCACGAGACCTTGTCAACTCCTGGAAGTCTTGAGCTCTAGGGCTTTCAGCAGGAGGAACTTGAAATCTAGGCCGGGTTGTTGTTCGACGAAGGCACCGTGACTCTCGACAACGGGTCGTGCACCTTATGGAGCTTTTTACCAAGGTGCTCCAAACTTCTGCAACTTCTTCCTGAAATTTCTCTTGTGGGTTCAAAGTTTACAAAACGCCAATCCAAGGGACTAGAAGCTCTGAGATGGTCCTTGGGATGTTGGTACTACCTTTCCCACAATGCACCTGGCAAAATCCTTAAAAGTCCACTGGATGCACTCCAGATGGGTCCTTCTTGTCGAGATGATGCAGGTGGAACTTTGTTAACCTGTTGCTTTCAGGGAGTCCACTCCTTAGTCCTTGTGAAGCCAGGCAAAGTTCTTAGGCTGCAGTTCCAGATTGTGCAGCAGGTGCAGTCCTTCAAAGTGCAATAATTGGGGTGCAGACCAGGGTTCCAGCAGGGAAGTCCATCCCGTTTTAGGCAAGGATCTAAGTTCCAGGGCAACGCTCCCATATTTATTCACAGTTCCTGGGTGACAAGCAAGGGGGTGCCCCTAACCAATGGGGTGCAGTGTGCCACTCTCAGGTATGACCACTTCCTCTGAAATGTGGCATATTCTTGACCCAGAAAGCATTATTCTTCAAAAGTCCAAAACTCAGAAACTTCTCTTGGAGGTTAAGATCTGGCTAAGCCATACCACTGGCATGGATAAGTTCCCCTAACACTCCCCTTCCAGCCCCTCTATTAAACTAATTACAGGGGGTCCTTTCTGGCTGGAGGAGGCAGGATGTGGGGGTGAGCCTATGCTGCCATAAACGGTCATTCCCTCTTAGAAGACCAGTTTGGCTACTTCACCCCATCCAACCTTTTTTCTGTAGCTGCAGTTATCCTACCACAGATGTCGCATGTCTCTAGTCAGGCCACTTCACACCTCATTAAGACAGCCTGGCAGAGACCCGCCAATCAGAGAAGGTCTGCTGGAAGGCTGGATTTTGACTCATCAGAAAAGGAAGTTCTAGAACTTCTTTTCTGTGATAGTTATAATACATCTAACAGTGGCAAACTGTTGGATTTATTCTAACTATCATTTTGATACTTTGAAGTATCTTTTTAGCTCTTTTCTATCAATAGTTATAGTTTATTAAAGTATTCCTATGTTAGCCAATGGAGTCATTCAGCTACAATGGGGAAAATGAAATCGGACATTTTTTGCTCACCACAGCTTATAAAACAGCTTTTATAATGCCCCCACTTTTAATTACAAGGCACCCTACCACTGTAGCACCTAGGGTAGACCTTAGGGGTGACATATGTAAAAGCAAGGTAGTTTGAGACTTTGGAAGTACTTTTAATTCCAAAGTCGAATCTGAATATAATCTACATTTAAAAGCAGCCTGCAAAGCACTAGTCCACATACTAGTAAACGAGCTCCGGAGTGAGTGTTGTGCTGACCCAGCCAAATCCTGGTCGAGGGCAAATATTGTCCCAATCTTCAAAACAGGGGACAGGAGTGACCCCCCACTGCTACAAGCCAATATCATTAATTGACTCCACAGCCAAGGTACTGGGTAGAGTCTTGTCGGGGCAACTTGAATACTGAGCAAGTGAGAAGTGTATCCCAACACCCTCACAGTACGGCTTCAGATAGGGACTGTAGACCAGTGCCTTAATTTACATCTAGCAATGAGCAAATACGTGACTGCCAAAGAGGCATGTCTCTTTTTGGCATTTATGCACCTCAGCACAGCTTTGGATAAAGTATCAAGGGGGAATTTGTGGAATATGCTGATTGATGAAGGCACCAATCCCAAAATCAGGTGTCTGCTATTCGAGCTGCATGCGGATGTAGAAGCCAGCATTAGGTTTGGGCCAAATGGGGAATGCACATCGCTTATAAAAATTAAAAAAGGGATCAGTTAAGGCTGTGTGCTGGCCTCCTTACTTTTTAGCTTATAAATCAATGACTGGGATGACTTTCTGACTGATGCCGCAACTTACCCCCCCAGGATGGGGACTAGACAGTTACCTGTACTCATGTACACTGATGACTGTATGCTCATGGCTAGAACAGGGAGGGGACTTCAGAAGCTATTAAACAGCTTTGTCGTTTTTATATCTGATCTAGGACTCTTCACAAACAAAGCTAAATCTTTTGCCATGGTATGTGGTCTCCCCTGGAGTAGGCTAACCCCTTTTCACATCAATAGTACCACTCTCTAGTGTACATCTACGTTAACCTATTTGAGGGTTCCATCTGACAGTATGAGTACTTGAAAGCACTTGAGGAATGTGAGGGTAACGTCTCTTTATTCAAATTTGCTGACAAACCAAGTTCTATATACTTAGACGCGGCCATTATTAAATATAAAGCTAGGCCTATACCGATTGTCACTTACAGTGCTGGGGTTTTGGGGGGATACACTGACCACTCATTGCAATTAGCTAAAATAGGCTCCTGCAAAGACTTCAGTCACTTCCCTGCAGTGTTCCTTCTAGAGTTGATGATGAGGAAATCGGACTACAGTATCTGGGAGATGTAATAAGACTGGCTCCCACTATGCTGTAGTTTTCAGTCTGGACCAGGCATGAAGCAGTGCTTACACCAATGGTGATCACAGATTGCTTAAGTCTATCCGGGGCCCGCTAAATAAATGGCTCACATATGTAAAAGAAACATCTACGAGCAATTAATAGGCTTGCATTGTTCGAAAATCCATCTTGTAATGATCAACTGGCCAAATTATTGATTAAAATTGAACTACTTGGTTCTATTGTTGGAAAGAGACTGGAGGATGAATTGAGGAAAAGGTTGGTGGAGGTATATCTGCCCCTGTACACAACACCCCGTATTGAGCCAGACCTGCTTAAGGTCCCTCGCCAGCAGAGATATCATCTAATAAGATTTAGACTTGGCCTGGTCCATTTTCTGGTGTACTATCCCTCCAATTTGTATACCGCGAAAGACCGGATAATGTGCCTCTGTAATTCAGTAGAGCCTCAGTCTCAATTACACATGATCTTCTTTTGCAAGTTGTATAAAGAATACGAATATCGAGACCTCTCGTGAGTCATTTAAATATCAGGAAATGAAAAGTTGCTTGGGAGCATCTGCAGTTGCTCCACACTGATGTGGAATGCCAAACTGTTTATAGAGTCATTGCCTTCGTGGTTAAACACCGGAGACTAGTTGGGAAATACAGGAGTTCCAATGAACATCCCAAACTGTAACTGTGTTCTTTGATTTTAACCCTGCCGAGTATTAAGCTATTTTATTACATGATTGTATGGCAATTCATCTGAATTTTTTTGTAAGATATTATTTTTAAATGATCTATAGTGTTTGATTGTATCCCTTTCTAGCACCAAGCCACATTATTTATCAATTATAGGGCATCCCACTTGAATATACTGCATGATTGATAATGGTTTTTTAAAAAAAAGAAATTCCCCTTCTTATGTATTTTATATATGTGTGCAATTATGGTTTGCCATAAACAGAATAAAGTATTTTGAACTGAACTGAGCGAGTCAGCCATTTTATGAAAATAATGAATGTTGATTGTACACCATTGATAATTGCTGCACATTTGGATAGAAGCAGGTTATGGTTTTTGTTGTTTTATACATATGATGAACTTGAAATTCAGGTGTGCACTAAGAACGAGTGAGAAAGACTACACTCCGACACTCAGATGGGTCAGATATAAGGAATGTGGCCAGTGTATTTTCCAAAGCAGTCACTGCACAGAACAATCATAAGATCTAATGACAAGAAGCTCAAGAATACAGGGCTACGGTACGCTCTTGGAGGGGTTGTAAAATTGAAACGTTGGATGGCCCTTTTGCTTCCCTGATGTGCAATTTCCTAATAACATTTGTATTATTTCCCAATGTGATATACAGACATGGTGTTGTATTGTATGGTCTCATGAGCATTGTTAATAATTAAAAAAAAAGAATACAGGGCTACACTTAGGTTAAACAATAAAGCATTAATAAGCATAATCCTCCGTAACCAGCACAAAACAGAATAGCGCTTATCCTGGATGCAGGTTTCGATGTTTCGGCATATAGTTGTGCCCCAAGCCACGCAGAGCTTTATCAGCCAGAAAAGCCACTTTGAAATGGATGGAAGAGTTTGCAGAAGACAGGAGGTAGATATGGAACCAGTTTAAAAGGCACCTACACAGTTGAGTAGCCAACTTTATTTTATGTTGAAAAGACAACCAACTGAACAAGTAGCATATATTACAGAATATTTCTGTAACCTACAAGAGTCCAGACAAACACAGTGGTCTATGAATCTGGTTTAGGGGTACAAACTAATGGATAAAATGGGAAACATCACCGGGGTACTTGGAATTAAAGAACTCTGACTTCATAGAAGCTCAACTCTGCACTGCAGTGCTTAGCAAGGGGGTGAAATAGAATAGGTTTTCAAATTGAATCATGAGAGTGGTGGTTATTCTCAGACACTATGGCTGTATTTCTTTGGCATTACTATGGCTCCACTTATTACTCATTTTGAGAGTGGAATTTCGAGCCCTAACCAACTTGTACAAAAGTCTGCCAGAAGGGCTTTGCCCAACAGAGTCACAGTATTGAAGACTTTACCCTTAGGAGGACATCAAGTTCATTTGCTAAAGGTTTTTTTTGGTGGGGCCCTTTGTTTCGAAATACATATTTAGTAATAAACAGCGGCGGCTCCTCCGCTAAGAAGGCGTAGGAGCGTCGCCCCACTGCTCTGCAATCACTTTAAAAAGGAAAACAAAAAATTATAATAACCAATGTTATTATCATTTTAGTTTTCCGTTCCTACTTAGGGGCGAGCGGGCTGGGCTGACCAGAGCAGGGCCAGGGGAAGGAGTGGTGAGCATACTCTAAAGTGCGCATGATGGTTTGGCTGGCCGTCTTGGGCCGCCCAAACAGTAATGCACACTTTACATGCTCTCCACCGGCTGTAATGCACAGCCTGGGTGGAGAACATGCACAGCCTTCCAGTCCCTCTCGGAGCGCCAAATCACAACTCTGCTGTAAGGCAGTGTCATGATTGACTAGGGGAGCCTGTGTGCTTCCTGGTTCCTGCTGTCGACCGAGGAGCGAGAGCCGGCAGAGCCAGGCCGGCCTGCAGGTAAGTTTTTTTTTTTTTAAATTTCATTTACCCTCACCCCCACATCTCCCTGTTAAGTAGCGGCCACCACCGGTGATAACGTCCATAAGGTGGCCAGCTCAGGACTATGGAACAACCTTCCCAAATAGGTCTGAATGAATATCGAGGCAGCTGTTTATCAAAAGGATAAAGAATGATTACTTTGATCACCTCTGGGTACTGCTGCACATTTGACTGGTAAACGGTTATGGATTTTGGGTTCATTATAAATCTGTTAAACTTGAAACATAGGTCTGCGCTGAATAAAAATAAAATGAATGTGAACTGGAAAGATTAGACATCATCAGACTCTCTCCCACATTGCCTTCATCTTACAGAAAAAGTGAAAATAGAACTGAAGAGGCTGAAAATAAATAGAGTAAGGGAAACAAATGTATAGACTAAATGGGTCTTCCAGATGTTCATGTGTAGTCTACCAACCCCACCTCTCTATCATTCCTTGCTTATATCTGCATATGGTCAACCTCTTTCTCTACCTCAAACTCACAGGACATGATATAACCTGTGAAGACTAATATGGCGTGCAGAGTTGGGCAAAGCTATTCCTTGACTCCCCTCCTGCACCCTGATCGTCATTGACTGCATACCAGTAAAAGGATGTAAAGAGAAAGAGACCAGTACTTCTTGGGGCAGGACATTAAGCAGGGAGATAGTTAGCCTGAAAATGCTTGGAGATCTAGATCTGTCACAAAGATATTTCATTCTAAGCATTTAAGAGCACCACAGGGAGCAGTAAATGCACACCCTCCTGTCTAAGAATTACCATCTTCTTTGAATTTTATACTAACACTCTTATCTGTGACACCTTACAATACAGATAAAAAAATAATGTAATTAACATTGATGAGATGCACAAAAGAGCATGACTTCATGAACTGCTGGAAGAAACCTGTCCAGAAATGTGGGACAGGAGGGTTCTCGGAGGAAGCAGTGTGAGAGGTCAGAAGGGTAGAGAAGTGCTGAGTGCCTGTTGCTATTACACCCAGAGATAAGTGAGGAGGTTAGGCAAGGGGAGAGGAGAGGAGAGAAAGTACAGAGGGTTTTAGGAAGTGAACAAAGTAGCTTCATCGGTTAGTGAGGGTAGGGGTGCTTAAAGGTCCGAAAAGGATCAACTGCAGTCAGCCCAGTAAGAGGGGGCACAAAATATATTCCATACCCCCATGGCCTGCCCGTGATTGCCAAGATTTTTGACAAGATTGTGGCAGGTCAATTAGAATCAAATCTAGATAGCAATTGACTTTCACCCTCAGGAAGGTAGAAATGCTGTCCTACTCGGATTCTGGGCCAAAGCCCTTAGGGTTCTGAACGAAAGGGATAACTGCCACTAAAGTGTCTGTGGATCTGTTTGGAAATACCGGCCCCGACGAACACATTTTACTGGCTAGACTATCCTCTGTGGTGCAGATGGATAAACTTACTCTGAACTGTTTCAACTCCTTTCTCGTGCACTACAACATGTTGTACTGGGCCCTTTACTTCCCAAGAGAGTTCAACTCACTGCATGTCACTGTAAAAGGGACCATGTCTCATGTCAGAAGACCACTGCACAAGCATCCAGTGCGTGACTACATTGCTTTCAAGTTGAGGTTTTCAAAGTAGAAAGGAGCATATTGCATAGTTCCTCTCTATCTATCGTAACACACAGATACAACACATTTGTTCTATAAACCAACACAGCAAATATGCAGCTCGTCTAAAAACCTGTTTTAATACCGCTGGTTATGCTCAAATCTAAAGAGGAGCAGGGATTTCTCTGCAGTGGGACCAACACACTGCTACTTACTACTTGACCATTTCACGCACTCCTGAACACCCCTGTTTTGAAACAGCACTTGGAAAGACAAGTGTCACGCTGCCCCCAGGTGCAGAGTGCAATACAATGCCATGAAAGCACCAGTAGAAACCTATATAGCTTGAGGTATTGGATATTTCTACAATAGGTCACCTCTGTAAAGAACTCAAAGTAAAAACTATTATTGAGTGAAATGAAGTTTAGGGCAGGTCTGGCCCTTAGAAAGGCAGACATTGCGGAGGAACGCGGCTGGAAGACATTTCTAGTGATCTTGAAGGAGAAAGGCATGAACTTCCTTTAAAGAAATAACAAATCCACAAAGACAGAAAATTACTTCCCATGGATGTGTCTGGGCCCTCGCTACATTGCATTATATTCTCATCGAAGCGCAAGTAAAACATCAAATCAATATCAAAATTCCTTTTTAGGGGGATTGAACTGTTGCTCTTGATGCTGTTAAAGCAGCTGAAACCTAAAGAGTGTGTGATGCCAAAAAAGGGAATAGTTAGGTTATCAGAGTTTATAGCGCGCACAGCTACTCGTGAGAGTGTCCCGGCGAGAGCCCAAGAGCCAGAAACAGAAAGGAAAGAAGGCAGTAGAGGCATAGAAAATATAACCTAACTTCAAAAGATCACCAGATGCCAAGAGAAAGACATCCACGTTTGATGTAAGGCCTCATATCTAGGTCAAGCTCAAAAGTTATTTACGGGCATCTACCATTTTCATAAACAGTCCTGTCTCATCCCCCTACACGGTCACATTTTTTTTTCTTTATTCAAGTGGGTCTCCATCTATAACAAAAGTAATGTTTCCGTCTCATCTTGACTGCAGCAACATGCTCTATTTGGGACTGCATAAATATATTGGTCAGCTTCAGACTGCTCAAAATCATCTGTCCAGCTTATCTACAGGGCCTACAAGTTTGTTTGCACAGGTCCACTGTTGGAATGGAGCATTTGCACTGGCTGCCAATGGCAGTGGGGTGCACGGAGATATATTATTATTTTCTCTCTCTCACTCTCACTCTCTCCATTAAGCCATTTACATTATGATTTTTGTATTCCTGGTGTTCTTGAGTTCAAACTATTGTTCACCAGATTGAAGGCAAATATGTGGCCAACCCTCTGCAGTTCATCTCCAGATTAGGGCTCAACAATAATGATTTCGTTTTTTCTTATCAATGTCCACCTTGTGACACCAATGAAGGGTGACACAGTCTCTTGTATTGGGTTTTCTAAAATGTACCTATATTGAGGCAGGTCATTGGACAGGTGGGTAAACTGGATTCTTTACTTGGAGAATTTACTAAATCCCATGTGCCATTAGGAGAGGACTGGAATACAAAGCTTTCCAGAATAAAGGTCCAAAGTAACCCTAACTCTGAGGAAGGTAAGGCCTTTGTCGCTCACTCTGGAACTTCTGCTCCCTCTTGGTCTGATTTACAACAGTGGCTTACGTTTTCCACCCAAATCTTAAATAGCTGGCTTTTTTAATCCGCTTCAGCTACGCAAACAAAGCAGGAGGTGAACAAGAGATTTAAAAATAACAAACACCATCAAACATTGATAAGACCTCGGGTGACCGTTCTGGAGTTCATAAATTGAGAAATAAAGAATTTGTGGATGAGCATCCTTTGGAAGAGTTAGACGTTAAGTCCAAAAGGGAAGTTAAGGATACTTTGATGTACGTTTTTCAACTCAAGGAACAGACCCGTTCAAATTATCTGAACTACAACATATTTGTGGGACAAAGGAAAAAAACAGAAGACCAGGGTGCGATACGTTATGGCATTCATTTTAAAGTGATTTTCTGGAGCACAGATGCAGTATTATAGATTTGTTCACCTAAGTGTACATATTTGGAAGAAAAGAAAGTATCAGTTCAACCTACTACAGACAATCGCGGACATAAAGGATTTTGGTACTTCATTTATAAAGAGCACTTTTTCAGATAAAAAATAAACATCCAAACTAGAAACACAGGTCTCTAAACTCTTCACCAGAGGTCATCTTTTGCTCATCAGCAGTTCATCTGTAGACCTTGCTTAGCAAGGAGGACATCACAGACTAAAGAAAGTTGATGTTCAATCCAGGATTCAAGTGAACAGTAGGCCCTGCTCACTAACCAGCAAGCTAGCTGGTCATTACTCACACAGCACACAATACGTGTACAGTTGCATGTGAATGCTCAGGTGGGACATAATCCGGGCAAATTGGTGGAATGAGGAAGTTAAAATCCCTCAAGTCTATTGAAATTGATTATTAAAGCATTTAGGAGACTGATTACAGGAAGAAAAGAGAGACAGACACAGACACACACAAAAAGAGGACTACGTTGAGAACATTTACTTTTGTATGGATGATGCCTGTGGTTGTAGGGTAGTCGGATATTAGGGATCGACGTCTGTGGCATTTCTTCATCCGACTTGTCCACGTACTCTTCCATATCTAAAAAGAAGCAGATTACACATTACAGAATAAATATGATATATTTCAAATGCTTCAAGGTGTCTGCTCGAAAACTGGGTGTCATTTGCTGACAGTATTGATACTGATGAACTCGGTCTATGAAAATAAATAAAGTAACACATACCCCCTATTTGTGATTTCATCTGCATATTGTGCAATCTACCATATAAAGAGAGCCTATGAAGGTGGAAAGGAATCTTTTTTTTAGCATCATATTAGCCCACTTTTTCATTATCATTAGAACAAGACCTTACTTCCATTGTCAATCTCCTACAGCTTTCCTCATCAATTGTCATCCACCGACCCAAATTCCTTAATGGCTTTTTTTTGACATCTTGATTTTTATTTTAATAACCAAAGGCTGAATGTACAAATTCATTTTGGGGTTGTAAGTCCTGTGATTCACAAAATCATAGGTTTTTTAAATGCAAAATGATTTTTTACTAAATATTAAACCTATTTTGTGAGTTGGAAAAGCATTTCCAACTCGCAAAATAGGTTCTGCACTTAATCATAATTAAGAGGGGTATGAAAGGGGCATCTCCTCCAATTGTGATTTAGAATGGTGTATATATATATATCAATCAATAGTTGGGAGACCACAATTGCAGACGCAACCCATTGATAAGTTAGCAACTCCTGAGAGGAAGTGGTTACCCGTTCACAAATGGTAAGCTGTCCCCACTGAACAGTTTTCCCTATAAGAATTGTGTATGGCAGCCTTCAGAGGAGCAGGCAGTGCTCCTAAATGGGATGTTTTTTTAAAGAAGCCACAGGTAAAGCCAGTAAATCTGGTGTTGGCTGCAAGAGTTTTGGCTTTGTCAATGCTCGATTTTTGTAACGATTTTTGCAAATGTTATCGATATGGGAAGCAGATGGGCCCTCATTTATCAATCATGGGAAGCAGATGGGCCCTCATTTATCAATCAATCTATAAAAAAAAAAAACACTCTGCCTAAACAGCAAAACTTTTTTTACTCTAAAAGCACAGGTTGCCATAGCTGTACCAGGTCAGTGAAGGGAGTTACTTTATACGGATGTGCTCTTTATGAAGGAGCAGAATGCTGTCTCTCCACCATGACATTACCGAATAGCTGGAGTGGGCTGACCACTGCCCCATGCTATATGCTGTAGTAAGAAGAAAAACGCGACTAACAGTAACAGACCAAAGGGTGACAAAGTTTAGCTAAAAGCACCCATAAGTATGAATATTATACAGATAATCTTATAAAAGGTCCTGGCTGCCATCACACCTGCAAAAAAGGTCTACCTACCTCCCGATCTTAGATGCAACTTCAGAAACACCATTGTGGACTTCATTGAACCACTGGTGCTGCCCTCCAGCTCTTTCTACCTCCTCAGCAAACCACAACTTCCATGTGTAAGTCTACGCATACCTAAACACTAACAACCTCCTAGAAGGTTTGTAAACACTCTGAATCACCCCATACGTAAATGGCCCACCATGTCGCCTGATATTTCCTCAACACTTGGTTTACTAACTTTTCTGACATCATGGACAAGCTGACCCCCCCCCCCTCTCACAACCTGGACCCCACATCTACTAAAACCATGCAGCACTACTGGAACCTAGCCCAGCACTGCACAACGGCGACCTCTATTGATCTATCACCTACTTCAACTTCTGGTTCACCTAATGCGCAGACACCCTGGCTTCGCTGAAAACCTTCACCAGTTTATGGACCAAACAGCTTGAACACTTTTTGCAACATATCCACGACAACAGGAATGCCTACTGACCAGTCCTCCACTACTATCCACCAAATGCTCAACCTTGACCGAAACAATCAAAAACTGATCCAACTCTAAAATAATCTACACAATGAAGAAATTAACCTCTCATGCGATAAGCTCCATGACGGTGACCCCCTCAAAGGAATTCTGCTCCCAGCTCTCTCACTACTTCAGCAACAAAATCAGCCCTATATACAACAACTTTGCATTCCAACCAGAACTTTCAACCTTCACAGACAGCCAACCCGACAAATAGAACTCACTGGAAACCTCCCTCACCTGCTGGCCAATAAACCCTCCAGTAACCACTGCCAGCATGTGCTTTATTCACTCAGGAGCCCCTTCTGACCATTGTCAACACTTTATGTTCAACAATAGACTAGGCCACATCTGCACCGTGCTCACTACAATACCCAACAATTCTCTCACTGCTGCTACCTTCCTGGTCCTTCAGCGGACTCAAAAACACTGACAAACTGTAGGCTAATCTCCTTACTACCCTATCTGGCAAGGTCCTGGAAAAATAGTCAACAAGCAACTGATTGACCACCTCAACCACCACTACTCCTGGACCCTTAATAATCCAGATTCAGGCCAAATCCCACTACCCTGGCTGCCCCCAATGCCATCAACGATGACATCAGTCTCATCATGGGCAAGTGTGGCACTGCAGTGATCATGTTTCTAGACATATCTGCAGCTTTCATCACCGTCTCCCACCCCCTCCTCATTGAATGGCTCCATGAAACTGGAATACAAGGACCTGCAGTCTGCTGGATCAGTTCCTTCCTCGCATGTCACACGCAGTCAGTCAGCCTGGCCCTGTACACCTCCACCGCCTCCAACCTCATCTGTGGCATCCCCCAAAACTCTGCTCCTCGCTCAACCCCACACTTTTCAATGTCTCCATGGTCTCAACATCATCTTGTATGCCAACAACACGCTGCTCATCCTCTCCAAAGACACTTACAGCAGCCAAGCTAAATTCCTCAACTGTATGCCCGAAGTGGGAAACTGGATGAAGACCAACTGCCTGAAGCTCACCTCAGACTAGACAGAGGGGAGTCTATTTGGAAAACAGAACTCTCTCTGGTCCTCGGCTTGGTGGCTGTCAGAATTAGGACCTACGCCCACCCTGTCGAACCAAGTAAGAAACCTAGGGATCATAAATCGACAGTTTGGTTTGTACTGGAATTTGCATAAAGAGGTTTAAAAAGAAGTGTGAATCAACATTTGTCAGTTTGTTCCATGATGTATATGCATAAAGGGTATTCTTTACAGAATTATTTCATTTTTAAATCATTTCCTGTAATGTTCCAATTTTTGTTGATGGTGTGTTTAATGCATTAACCCCTTCGATGCGAGTGACGGAGCGGTTCCGTCACGCACGACGGTTGAGCAGTGCGCATGACGGAACACCTCCGTCATGGAACCCCCCGCACACGGAACCTTCAGCACAGCGCGGTAATCCGCGCCGCGCTGAAGGAGTTAAGAATGTCTACCATAGGGAAGTATCCATTTTAATCTGTCTTCAATAGCTGATTTTGTCAGAAGACAAAAAAAGGAGTCGAGATGTTCTGCCTCTATAACTAAGAGAGCACATCCTCTCTGTGACAAGTAACACTTATGAAGAAAATGCGACCCTAGGTTAAAGAAGGGTTAGGAGACAGAGACAGGCGGGATACGGATGATAAGGCAGCTCAGCAAATTTCTGGAATTCAGAAGGGCACGCTAGACCTTCAGGTTTCAAGGTATAGTAGGAGAAGCTCTGCAACTATCCCACTAGTTACCAGGATACAGCCAGAGAACGAAAGGATAGGAGCATCAGTCAAGAGAGCCTTGGTCTTGGAGCTTTCAGTAAGCTAGAAAGAAGTAATGGAGGAACAACAACGGACAAGTGGCATGAACTGCAGGGAATCAAAGGAGAAGAAAGAAAATGGGAAAGCACTGTTTGAGAGGAAGCTAACTACCAAGGCAATCGAAGAAAGTCATAATGCCAAAGACGTATGCATACGCCAAGCGGGACTGGACCTAACAAAGCCCAACCGCTGTTCCCAAGCATAGTGCTCCATGCTTGCTGTCCTTTTAACTGGCAGCGCCTCTTATCTGAAGTTAAACCAATAGATGACGCCTCTTGTCTCAGCTTCTCAGCTCCAGCAGTCAAGGGCCTTCCCAATGTCCATCTACCAATTCCCCAGAGCTTCCAAGAGTGAGTATTTTTGTACTACTACTGTAACTGGTTAAGAACCCTTGGGAAGAAAATGTCCTAACGGGTGGGGTATGTTGCAAATATGACCCTGGATAACCCAGAGCCTGAGACTTATTCCAGACAGATTTCTACTGAAGATCTCAGTATGACTTTTTCACCCTTTCCCAAATTATTTTTCAATATACTTTCTAGGTTTCCCCTTTATCTTCTGACGAAATATACACAGAATCTGCAATAAATGACTGAACAAGGAATTTTCTTTCAATTTAGCTGGATGTAAGCCGGAAGAACAAAGCAGGCTATTTTGATCAGATTTTTGATGAAAAAATCAGTAATAAAACTATCACCTCTTGGTAGAATCATAGTTTTCGACCCTGTACAGCAATCCACTGTCTTTTGATTATGTCTGCAATACAGACATGCCATATATACATACAATGCCAGGCAAGTTTACTTTCGGTGAACAAATTGTTAAAACAATTTGATAAATTCATGACATTCCACAATGTATTTCTGAAATTTCAACCGATATTCCACGCTTCCCTGCCAAATTCCACAGACTCTGACAATTTGCATCAAAACATTAAAAACAAAATAAACAAAAAAACTAGTTTTTGGCCCCAGGCTGCCCTGCTGCTGTATGTCTTCTTTTATGTTTTTTTTAAGGACTTGGGAGGGAGTCCTGAGTCCTAAAATGGCTGCCACCACTTCCTGGATACAGTGGTGGCAGTCAATCAGATCTCAGCTTGAGCTCTGTCAACTCAGCGGATACTCTACAACGCAATATTAATACATTTGAACCATAATTTCTTCAAAACTGCAGAACGGATTTACACCAAAACACTAAAATCACTTGTTAAAATAAGATCTAACTTGCTGCCAAATTTGGTATAAATCCATTCAGCTGTTGGGCTGTAGCTGGATCTAAAGGTCCTGTGGAAAAATTGAATGGGGACCCCCCCCTTTTTTTTCCCCCTCAGCCCTTGCACGATGGATCATCCCAAAACTTTTCATATGAAAACTACAAAAAGTAGTACTTTTTGGGACAGTTTCATGGAGATTTTTCAAATGGGTCCAAAGTTATTACCAACGCAAAAAAAGTCTTTCCTGTGAGGATGAGGAAACCATGTCATGCAAGTTGGAAAAATTTGGCTACCTACCAAACAGATTAATTATGACTGAACATCAACGTATAATCTTATTTGGCCAATCCAAAGAATTAGTTAGAACTTTGAAGACTCTTTTTGCCCAGATCTTCTAAAATGTCGTTTTACGTTCCCCTGATGGCTCTAATGGGACCGCAAATATGTTCTGATTGACATCTGTGCTGTGCACAGTGACTTCTGTTGTCACTCCTTTATGAGAGGTGTTGCATACAGCACAAGCATCACACAACATAATTTTGCTCTCCTGCTACAGGTTTATCTTGAATCTTTGACACAATGCTGTGTGCTTATCTTTTATGCTGCTTCCTTAATTTTTTTACCAGATGCTATGCATCACGCACGAAGAGGCACTTTTTAGTGTTCTTAAGATTAAGATCACTGTACCAGCTTAGATATCAGATTGTGACTTCAATATGGGAATTCATTAGTTAACTTGGATGACAAACCTTCTAAAAAATAGCATTGAGATTATATTTCACCAGCAGTTCAAGCCTTTCCATACTGTACAGCATTAGTGGCCTATGTGGAATGTTTAAGTCTTAGAAACTATAACAAGGCAGATATGCCAGCCAGGATTCTTGCCTCAACTCTACCAAGCTCTAGTCTGAACTGCCTTCCTTAAACAGAAAAGCAACCGCATAGAATTACATTTATCCAAATCAAGTTGTTTTTGCAGCCATCCAATTGTGTTCTGGTGCCAAATATACTAGTAGCATTATAGAGAATTTACTAGACATCACTTAAAGAAACCGATTGGCTGAAACACATTAAAGCTATGGTTAAGGCTCACTGAAACGCCTAACTACAGAGAGATGGGAAAGATGACGGCTGTGTAATCACGGCCGTTCTGCACTCCTCCCTTTCTGGGCTCCTATCTGAGAGCCTACCCATTACCTGCACTCTGACGGGGCTGAATGATGCTGGGAGGCTGCCAGCTGTGCTTCTCACGGGCTGTAAGGCAGCAAACAGTGAAGGATGTGGCGGCGGCTGAACGCGCAGTCTGGCTGTTGATTCTTGCAGGGGTTCGCTGGGCATCTGAAGACTTGATGCCGCTCTGTGCATGGAAACCACTGAAATGCCTCCCAAGACCGCGAGGGCCCTGGGGACTGACGGTGCTGGTCAGGTGCCGGGAGTCGAAGCAAGACTTCGACTATCAGGGCAAACCGCGGTGAAGATGACCATATCTCTGAGATGCATGCAACAAGGGACATAAAAAGGCTCCAGCTGTAAACTAGATGGCGAAGCTTTTAAAGAAATCTCTCACCACTGGAGTAGTCATAGTGACAACTCCTATTGGAACCTCTGAAGTGGCACAAAACAATGGAGTATCGGAGCCTCAAACAGGAAATACACAGGACATGAGTACTAAACATCAGCTAATGGATGCGGGAGCAATAAGGAGGTGTGCTGAGGATGCGACTGATATGCCTGCCACAGTAGGATCACCCATGATACTGCATGCCCATTAAATGTCTATGTTGGGAGAGTAGATTACTAAGAAAGCTGATGATGACCTGGGGGCGTGCTCCAGAAACTAAAGTACTAATGGTACTCTCCAGAGTATAATGAGCAGAATCAGCATTACGGAGAAACAAATTAAAGATAAGGCGGAACATCGGGCAGTAACCAAGCAGGCAGAAGTGGACTCCGCAGATCATTTTTTCCTCACTCTCTGACAACTCCATCTTCTCTGGGGTAGAAAATGTAGACACATTAGGTCAGCATACCAAGGAGAATTTATTAGGCGGCATATTGAGTGATGTGAGTGGTCCAGAAGAGAGACAAACCCCTCAAATAGATTCAAAAGCCTTGGTTACTGCAGGCACCATTAAGAAGCAAAAAAAAAATGGAAGTGCAACAGGATGAAGGCAGTTGAGGGCCAAAGATGCTACTTAGGGATTACTCCGTAACTCCTAGTTTGGAGGAAACTTCATTGAATGGGAAGGAGATCTCTCATGAAACCCCAGAAATAATCTCGCTAGAAACAAGCTATCAAAAGTATATTGATACATCAGGATGAGACGAGCAGAGAATTGGAAAACACAATCTGCTCGTCGAAAAATGAGGGGGCCATTTGGCAAGTCGCAAAATCATGTACAGAAATTGTGGAGAGAAAAGGAGAGGCAAAGAACAGAATCTCAACAATAGAAAGTTACCTAGTGACACTGAAGGAAGTAACTGGAATGCTGGAAACTCGATTTAATTACATGCAATGGAACCTCGAGGACTGTGAAAACAGACTGCCGCAGAATAACTTGAGAGTTTTGGACATCCCCAAAGGGGTGGAGGGTGGGGATACCGGTAGGTTTATTGTGGAGCTTTTTAAAGAAGCCTTTCCAGAGTTCTCCAATTGGAACTGGGACGTGGAAGTGCAGAGGGCGTAGAGGTTCCCGTTTAAGTAACATTCCTGAGGTGAGCAAGGAGCTCTGAAACCAAGGACAGTGCTGATCTGCCTGGGAAATTTCTTGTTCCGTCAGGCTCTTTATGATCTGGCTCATCCAGATCGAAAACTATCTGCTAAGGGCCATGGGTTTTTTGTCAGGCCAGATTATTTCCATGTCACATGGAAAAGAGATGGCAACTTCAACAGCTGATACCATTGTTCCAGTCCAAAGGGGCTCAAGCCTTTTTATTGAATCTGGCTAAACTGAAAGCGACTGTGAAGTACAAGTCTTACTTCTTTACGTCGGAAGTCAAGGCAAAGGAATTTCTGGAGACTTTGAGCCTGGGATGAACTAGATGAACTATTAAACATCATAATGAGATATGATTATTTAGTCACAGTGGTATGCAATTGATTTGGGTTTAGTTTTAGGGAATGTGGAGGTTGTTTGGGGGGAGAATAAGTTGAACAAAGTTAGGGGGCCGGGGGGGGGAGGGGTTTGTGCACACTATTGTGAATGGACCTACCTGGTCCTTTAGCCTCTAGGGGTAGGAAGGGGGAGAGGCAGGACTACAGAGGAGGGGGGGTTGGGGATCCTGGAGGGGGGGGACATGGAAGGAGGGGCACTGGGGGTGGATGGTGGATTGGTAAGGCAGGACAATGAAGTATAGAAGCAAGACGGCAGAGATGCTTATAAAAGCATGAATTTGAAAAAGCTCAAAATAATTGATCATAATGTAGATTCCAATGTCAACAGATCTGAGTGGGTTATTTTGTTTTAAGAGTTCTTAGAAGATGATTCAAGGTGGTTTATGAGTAAGGGCTGCAGTGGTAATGCACTGGGTAGGGAAAAAGAGAAGATGATGTTGGGATCAAAAATAGGTAATAGGGCACAAACAAATGGGGCATAATCTACAAATGTATATGATTAACATCTGTGGACTAAATGATAGAAACAAAAGAAATAGAGTGGCTCTTGGTTTGACAGCGATGAGACTAGATGTAGTGCAAGTGCAGGAAAATCATATTCCCTGGGGAAAGCGGGAACATTTAAAAGATTTAGACTGGACCTTGATAGCCTGTACACAGCAGGGTGTAACATGTGAGGTTGTGGTAAAAAATGTCTGTTCTGCTGGTCGTAGACTAGTGGATAAGTTCGGTCATTGGATAATTTTTTTATGTAGCACAGGCCGGGCCCGGTTCACGTTGTGTAAAATTTATGGGTCAAAGATTGATGAAGCAAGCATCTTTGATGTATTGAATATGGAATTGGCCACATAGCCTCTCCCTTTAGTTCTTTGCCGGGATTTAAATATCCCTCTAGGAGGTGAATAACAAAAAAATTTGGAAGCAGAACTACGTAGGTTAGTGACAGATCATGGCCTTATTGATGTGTGGAACAAAATAAAGGCCCCTGGACCCGGGCTTTAATTATTATTCTTCTCCACATAAACTGGTGCGCCTCGATTGCATTTTTGTCTCTACGGCTCTGGTTTCGGAGGCTAAAATAGCGAATCTCCTTAGAATGCTATCAGATCATAGTCCATTGACCCATGAGATTCCTGTAGCAAGCTTTTTTAGACCCAGTGGGGTTTTTACATATGCAGGGCTCAAAAAAATCCACTCGCCCGCTCGCATTTGCGAGCCAGATTCAATTAAGGCAAGCTAATTTTAGGTCCTACTCGTCCTTTCTGGCGAGTAGGAAGACAAACTGACTTTTGACCTCGTCTCTGAAAGCAGAGGAAATGTGCCAAGATAGCTAGATTTAAAGGCTTCTTTATTGCTCACAAAGTGAATGAGCAATTTAAATACCTTTAAATCTTGTTAACTTGTCACATTTGCTCCGTTCCAGAAACTGAGGTCAAGTGCATTTCAGTTAGGTCGAGTGTATTTTTTAGGTTCCTAGACCTGCAGGTCTAGTAAAAATTAAATGATTTTTCGAGCCCCGATATGATAGGAAACCTTTATTGGAATTGGTATATTTAGATCATATGAAGCTCTGGATAGAAAAGTTCTTCGACAGGGATTTCAACAAACAAAATGATCCGGCACTCCACTCAATGGTAACACATTATAAAAAACAGATTTTCAAATCCAATCAGCAGGTCTTTGTATCTTTTCTTTATTCAAAAAATCTTCTTTAAAAGGAAACGAGGTAGCCAATGCGTTTCGTCCCTAGGACTTCTTCAGGCCTACAAGCAAACATATGGAAAACAATTTTAGGTTAAATATAACATTCATATTTACAAACTTGTATATACACATTAAAAACATCATTTAAGATACATCCTTATTACAAAAGGATGAACCTAATTTGACTCACAATCAATACAAAGTCGTTTTATGTCTACGGGAAAAATATTAAGCTTCCTTTGACGTATACCGTTTCAAAGCATGACCTGCTGACAAAGCGTGTATCAAAATTTACATCCAATTTGATGAGTCACATAGAGGGTCAAATTTATATTCTAACATTTATATAACATGAGAGGATTGACTTTTGATTTTATTCATCATGGTAAACACTGTGATTCTCAAATCACATAACAGCTTAAGAACTTAGGATGGGCAAAATATGCTATTTACAACAACATCTCCCCCTGATTAGAATAATATCTGTCATCATGAAATATTCTGAGAATATCGTCATTTTTTATATATCATATAATAGTGTAGTGCAAGGAAAGTATTATTCATGCAGAAAAAGCCACCCAACCGCTAAGTGAAGGAGCTTACCCAATATATTCCCAACATGTCCGTTTTTACTTTCATAACAAGGAGAACTTTTCAATATATCAGTCACTTTCAAAGCACCTCCTAGATAACGAGAACTAGGAAAAATGAAGCATTCGTTAAATTTAAGATTCTATTTTTATGATGGTTAAAACGCAATTTTTTGACTGAACAGACATACCTCAGTTAAGTTTCAGTTGTCTTAGGTCCCCAGCCTCAAGAGCGTTATTTATAATTAGCTCACTTTCTGCATCCATTAGTGATGAGGGGGCGGCATTTAGCCTTACGTGACCTAAAAAGATATGCAGTCTTTACTAATGGACATGATTGCTCTGAAATTATCAATATAGGTTTGAATGTGAATAATGGAATCTATCATGCCTTATGAAAAGGCAAATGGTAATATGGCATCTAATGCTCTATTTTATGGTTGGACCATGTGACTGGTACAACTATAAGAATATACCTCCTTGTTGATTTAATGAATATGGCTTTCAAACTGCATTTATTATTTACTAATTAATTAATTATTGAGATAAATACACGAATATGCGGTCATCCTGAAATTATTCAAGTAGAAAATCTGCCAATGTGGACTAAATGAGGTACAGATACTCTGATATCTCAGGGTAAGAACGGACAAACCACTATCATCACATAATCCCTAATCTGACGTTTTTAAACTATTTTTTTCAATGAAAGAGAACATATTTTTTGAACTGTGGAGGATACAAATTGGGCATCATAAGTGAAATCGGGAAGAGATAACTCCATATAGTGGCCCGATTAGACTCTCGGGTCCATTGTAAGATGGCGGCCTCAGCTCTCAAAGTGAGAACCGAATTGTATTCTATTTCTGTTTATAAAACGAAAAATTGATTTTTTTGTTGCCTTACGATACCCCACGGGATGTAAATAACGTCACACATAGTTAAATAAAATAAATCAACAAAATGAAAAATAAGTTTATGTTAAACAAATACATTATAATTTGGGTGGAACGATCATGTTAGAACGGCTCGTTTTCCCCTTATATCGGCCTTTTAATAAAAAAATTACAAATCTTCAGTCCCACATAATATGGCGCCGATAACTATGTTAGGAGAAATAGGTTATCTCCGGTTCTTAACGTTTGATATCAATCATGTCGAAACAAAAATAGGCCTTCGTCAAATAACTTTTATAAAAATCTTCCAATTATAAATTTCCAGCCAAAATCGAAATCTGAAAAACCTAATCAAGTTAGGCTATGCGCATTTGGCTAGCCTGAAGTTGATTAATATCAAAAAGGGGAAACAGTTCCTCTCTATGGGCCTGGGTAGAGAGTTACAATGACTTACTACACTATTACAAATGGTATCTAGGGGGATCTGCAAATCCAGATCGTAATGCCCTCACACACCTGTTAGGGTGTCATGCTTCATCATTGGGCGCTCCTCGTCGGACCGGCGCTGCAATGTCCGACGGGCCTGGTGGCATCTTTATCGGAGATCTTTTGATCTGTGAACGCCGTATGGTGAGTGCGGTGTGTGGGGCTATAGGTGAAACATTGTTTGGTGAAGGTGTAGATTGTGATTATTAAAAAAGGCCCCTAACCTTTTTGGTTCACTTTATTAAATGTTCAAGGATGGGACTTTGTTAAAAACAGTGAGGCTACGTGTGATAATTAAAGGTATTCAAGTAGCCATTGGTGGACTAAGTCAGGTCAACATGTTTCGTGTCAAGTGCTTCAAAGTAAAGCGACACTTCTTCAGGACCAGAATGACATGACCGCTAGGTTAACAGTCATGGGAGGTGAGCTCCCTTTCTGAGAGGTAGAATCCTCAATTTGGGGTTCTCATAAAGGCATTCTTCCTGTGTAGATAAGGCCAAAGGAGAAAAGAAAGGGATATGGATACCATCAGAATTCATGAGTGTGACCTATTCAGCTGAGACAGAAGACAGTATATCATCCAGACAAAAGACAGTATATCATCCAGACTGGGCCAAACAAGGCCGGTATCTATTAATAACAAGGGGATAATAAAAGAACTAACGCTAAGAGAACATTTAAAAAACATGGCATGAAAGAGTTCACAGCATGATATCACTCAAGTGACGCAAATGCAGTGGGACCAAACAATTAGGGGAGGTAACGTTGTCAAGGGGAAGGAATTAATCTTACCTCCTCAAGGTAGGAAGTGGAGCCTCAGAGATGAGGGAAGACGACCCGACCAATTGAGCGGGTGTACTATATGACAGGGAGTAAAGGAGACATCAAGCCTACAACATGACACTGTCAGCGTAGAAATTGCCAAATAAAACATACATGTATATACTGATACAGAAAGGAAAACTGTTAGATGGTTCGATTCTAGTATGTATCAACATTAAACATTGAACAAAAATTATTTGAACAAAAACTTTATCAACAAGTGCTCCCATCAGGACATACTGATGTGTCGATTCTAGAGGGTTATATTGGAGATCACGTGCGTGATTGCAATACTTGTTCACCACAGGACAAGTAAAGGCATCCCACATACCCATTGTGCCACGTTCGTGCAAGCGGGAGCGTGAGTGGGAAGACCGGTGCGGAGGTATCTCAAGGTCCAGTGAGGGAGGGGTGAGTGTAATGCGGGTCCCGCTGGGGATCGACTGTGCGTGTCGTACCGGCGGGGTGAGATTACTAACCGTCCTGGTGATATAGATTGTCAACGTATTCGAAATGCGAGAGGGGGGTGGGCGTGATACCGGGGGAGTAATAGCAGACTCGCCGGGGACGGGCTAAAAGTAAAGGCACCGGTGTGCCGTGCCAGGAAAATAGTGAAGGTCTGGTTGTGCTCGTAATATCCGGAGCCCGTAAATTATGGGAACAGTGGATCTTGACGGACTTACGTGATATAAGCAAGCAAAATGCACCGGCAGATGTAAGGTCTCAGGATATGAGGCCGTGAATGTAAAGAGAAATAGCGGGCCGGCATGCTGCGGCTCAGGCTGCATGCAACTCAGGCATCTCGTCTTGTGACAAAATGGCGGCCTAATCTCACGAGATTTAGATCGCCGGTTGAAACTTCATAACCCGGATCCTACCGCCTACGGTAACACCAAGGTGAGATGGAGATGAGTAGGTTCTAAGACGAGCCCACGTCTTGTTCAGGGTAAGTCTTACTCCCCCACGCACTTTCACTCCCCGAGACATGAGTTGCATGCAGCCTGAGCCGCAGCATGCCGGCCCGCTATTTCTCTTTACGTTCACGGCCTCATATCCCGAGACCTTACATCTGCCGGTGCATTTTGCTTGCTTATATCACGTAAGTCCGTCAAGATCCACTGTTCCCATAATTTACGGGCTCCGGATATTACGAGCACAACCAGACCTTCACTATTTTCCTGGCACGGCACACCGGTGCCTTTACTTTTAGCCCGTCCCCGGCGAGTCTGCTATTACTCCACCGGTATCACGCCCACCCCCCTCTCGCATTTCGAATACGTTGACAATCTATATCACCAGGACGGTTAGTAATCTCACCCCGCCGGTACGACACGCACAGTCGATCCCCAGCGGGACCCGCATTACACTCACCCCTCCCTCACTGGACCTTGAGATACCTCCGCACCGGTCTTCCCACTCACGCTCCCGCTTGCACGAACGTGGCACAATGGGTATGTGGGATGCCTTTACTTGTCCTGTGGTGAACAAGTATTGCAATCACGCACGTGATCTCCAATATAACCCTCTAGAATCGACACATCAGTATGTCCTGATGGGAGCACTTGTTGATAAAGTTTTTGTTCAAATAATTTTTGTTCAATGTTTAATGTTGATACATACTAGAATCGAACCATCTAACAGTTTTCCTTTCTGTATCAGTATATACATGTATGTTTTATTTGGCAATTTCTACGCTGACAGTGTCATGTTGTAGGCTTGATGTCTCCTTTACTCCCTGTCATATAGTACACCCGCTCAATTGGTCGGGTCGTCTTCCCTCATCTCTGAGGCTCCACTTCCTACCTTGAGGAGGTAAGATTAATTCCTTCCCCTTGACAACGTTACCTCCCCTAATTGTTTGGTCCCACTGCATTTGCGTCACTTGAGTGATATCATGCTGTGAACTCTTTCATGCCATGTTTTTTAAATGTTCTCTTAGCGTTAGTTCTTTTATTATCCCCTTGTTATTAATAGATACCGGCCTTGTTTGGCCCAGTCTGGATGATATACTGTCTTTTGTCTGGATGATATACTGTCTTCTGTCTCAGCTGAATAGGTCACACTCATGAATTCTGATGGTATCCATATCCCTTTCTTTTCTCCTTTGGCCTTATCTACACAGGAAGAATGCCTTTATGAGAACCCCAAATTGAGGATTCTACCTCTCAGAAAGGGAGCTCACCTCCCATGACTGTTAACCTAGCGGTCATGTCATTCTGGTCCTGAAGAAGTGTCGCTTTACTTTGAAGCACTTGACACGAAACATGTTGACCTGACTTAGTCCACCAATGGCTACTTGAATACCTTTAATTATCACACGTAGCCTCACTGTTTTTAACAAAGTCCCATCCTTGAACATTTAATAAAGTGAACCAAAAAGGTTAGGGGCCTTTTTTAATAATCACAATCTACACCTTCACCAAACAATGTTTCACCTATAGCCCCACACACCGCACTCACCATACGGCGTTCACAGATCAAAAGATCTCCGATAAAGATGCCACCAGGCCCGTCGGACATTGCAGCGCCGGTCCGACGAGGAGCGCCCAATGATGAAGCATGACACCCTAACAGGTGTGTGAGGGCATTACGATCTGGATTTGCAGATCCCCCTAGATACCATTTGTAATAGTGTAGTAAGTCATTGTAACTCTCTACCCAGGCCCATAGAGAGGAACTGTTTCCCCTTTTTGATATTAATCTACTTGCCTTGGAGCATGGAAACAGGACCTCGATAAATAACTAGCTCTGATGTCCCCCCTTTGATTATACGTAGCCTGAAGTTGAGTCACATCAGTTAAACATATAGTTCCGGTCCCCTACAAGATTTACCCTAGGGAAAGCATGTCCTTTTTCAAACTGACATCAGGTGCTGACAAGGGCGGGTTATTTAAATGCCGGCACCTAGACAGATCTCCACAATACGGGATACTGACAGGACGTATTCGGATTTGGACGCAAACCGACCTGCTTTTACAAGAAAGTGCCGTGATAGACTGTATAGCCTAGCGTACCCATCGCTCTCTTCTTTTTTCCTGCCATGATTGCCTTAACCCCGTTTGAGTTAGGTGGGTGGTCTAGACATGTTAAGAGTGCTGATACTTTCCTTTGCACTCTTTTACACTAATACCAATATGTGATAGATTGTACAAACACATGTATTCTCCGTTCCCCCGTTTGTCGTGATTTCCTTAAACGCCATCAGGGATAGAGGAGTTGTTTAGATAAGACAACAGTATTGATTCCTACCTCTGAATCTTTAACACCAACACCAATATGTTGGATATCTGACTATTTAGAGATCATATAATGACCTCTATATCCCTAGTTTGTTTCACTATAAATAACAATGGTTTTGGGGCTGGAGATTTGGGACTGACTATCCAGAATTTACACACCAATGTACAAGCTTTAGTACATTTGATTGTACTGGGTGTTTCCAAAAAATAGGACACTTATGGATGTATCAGCAGTACTCTTTCCCGTTTTTAGTAAAGACTGCATATCTTTTTAGGTCACGAAAGGCTAAATGCAGCCACCTCATCACTAATGGAAGCAGAAAGTGAGCTAATTATAAATAACGCTCGAGGCTGGGGACCTAAGACAACTGAAACTTAACTAAGGTATGTCTGTTCAGTCAAAAAAATTGCGTTTTAACCATCAAAAAAATAGAATCTTAAATTTAACGAATGCTTCATTTTTCCTAGTTCCTCGTTATATAGGAGGTGCTTTGAAAGGGACTGATATATTGAAAAGTTCTCCTTGTTTATGAAAATAAAAACAGACATGTTGGAAATATATTGGGTAAGCTCTTTCACTTTGCGGTTGGGTGGCTTTTTCTGCATGAATTATACTTTCCTTGCACTACACTATTATTATAGGATATATAAACAAGCATTGAAAATGCAATAGGCCTCGCCTTTTATTAAGTTAAAGCCATTTGATTTGCTATATAATACCATTAGCAAAGCAAATGGCTTTAACTTAATAAAAGGCGAGGCCTATTGCATTTTCAATGCTTGTTTCTTTTCTTAAAAGGCCTCCTAGCATTCCCTGAACCTAACGCAGCTATGAAATATCCTCCCATTGTCATCGCTGAAGCGTGTTTCACGTGCCGGACTTAAACATGGCCACGTCGGTAAATTGTTAAGGACCCATACACCCAGTGGCTCCATGAGTGCTGCAGACATCGCTTTTCCAGCCTCCTCACCTAACAAAGTCCCGATCACGCAGGCGGCTCCCTCATTCCGTCTCTCGTAGCTGTCAACGATTGAAGCTAACACCACAGGGTGTACCCGCACCACTGGTCCATTCAGTACACTGGGTGCAGTTGCTGCTGGAACTGTCGCCGGAGAGGCTGTGGAACCAGATGTCGGTGCAGTGGACGCCATTTTGGAAGGAAAGGATACGATAAAAGCGCAACTCTTGTGATAGGCTTAGTTAGGAGCGTGACGCTCCGGACAGGAAGGCCGATTGGCTCATGCCAGTCGCTTACACAAACGTCACCCCGACGGTATCTCAAGTGCTCCATGTTTTAGTGTGTATAGCGTGTACTTTACCCAGTGTCAGAGCATTAGAAGACTACATTTTAGATCACAATCTACTTTAAAGAGCAGAAAGATTTTAATATAAAGAAAAAATCTGCACAGCACGAAAGCACATTTTTTAAAAAAAAAGAAACGTTAGTTTGTAATTTGTAGAAGGCACAGTCCATAGCCTTACGTGTCATGCATCCGCGTTTCAAAGCGTCAAATGAGGTTGATTTTTATTTTAATGTCCTTGTTCTATCGATCGTAGATGTAAATGATAGGATTGGTTTAGCAAAACATTTCAGAAACTAGACAATGTGTGTGTTTTTAGGGCTAGTGCGAGGCGAGTGAAGCCATATTAGGTGAAATTAAACACTGTTCTAGGCTCCTTCGACTGATGTATCTATAATCTATTTGTTGCATGCGGTCTAGTGTTTAATGAACTACGTCAAACTATTGCATGCGGTCTAGTGTTTAATAAACTACGTCCAAATATAAGCGTCCTGGTCGACTCGAATCCCAAAGATGTGATAGGCTGAGGCATGTTAAATTGGAAGGCATTGTGAGAGCAATCTTGAAGAAGTTTGAAGAAGAAGAGAACTTCGATTAAAAAACAAAAAAATAAAAATAAAAAAAATATATATGTAATGCCGTTTTAGAGAGAGAACAGCAACAGCGAGGGTAGAGCACGGTATCTGAACAGGTTTCAGTACGTGCAAAATCACACAATGGGCCACCAGTGGAGGAGTACATTCACAGCAGTTGCAGCATAACATTGCCCACGTTACCGGAGTAAAAGCAGCCCTGCCAAGTTTCCCAGGTCCAGATGTGTGATGTGGTGCTCTAGTCCGGTTTTGTATTCCGCATGTCAATTCAACAGCGCCACTACAAAACCCTCTCCACATACGCGCCATCTGGACTACAAAATATATAGCGCGCGCTGCAATGCCAACAACAACTCTCTTTTAGAGCGTCCCAGTTGGACTGGCTCGCATGACTGGTTTCTTATCTTTATGGGGCAATGTGTTTGGCCCCATAAAGATTAAAAAAACCTTTACGCCAGCAGTAAGTCGGGGCAGCCAGTCCAACTGGGACGGCTCTAAAAGAGAAAAGTGCATGTCACTAGACGCTCGTTTCCAATGGCTGGCCCCCGTTTAGCATAAACGGTGAGGCCAGTCAATGGAAAAGAGGGGCGGGGCTTAAAGCCCACTAGAGAAATCTCTTCAAATCATTAAATCTCGCCAGCGAGACTGAGCATGTCTGCGCAGTCTTACGTCAGGCGAGACCTAAAAATGACGATATTCTCAGAATATTTCATGATGACAGATATTACTCTAATCAGGGGGAGATGTTGTTGTAAATAGCATATTTTGCCCATCCTAAGTTCTTAAACTGTTATGTGATTTGAGAATCACAGTGTTTACCATGATGAATAAAATCAAAAGTCAATCATCTCTTGTTATATAAATGTTAGAATATAAATTGGACCCTCTATGTGAGTCATCAAATTGGATGTAAATTTTGATACACGCTTTGTTAGCAGGTCATACTTTGAAACGGTATACGTCAAAGGAAGCTTAATATTTTTCCCGTAGACATAAAATTACTTTGTATTGATTGTGAGTCGAATTAAGTTCATCCTTTTGTAATAAGGATGTATCTTAAATCAAGTTCATCCTTTTGTAATAAGGATGTATCTTAAATGATGTTTTTAATGTGTATATACAAGTTTGTAAATATGAATGTATATTTAACCTAAAATTGTTTTCCATATATGTTTGCTTGTAGCCCTGAAGAAGACCTTAGGGACAAAACTCGTTGGTTACCTCGTTTCCTTTTAAAGAAAATTTTTTGAATAAAGAAAAGATACAAAGACTTGCTGATTGGATCTGAAATTCTGTTATTTATAATGTGTTATCACCGAGTGGGGTGCCGGATCATTTTGTTTGTTTAAAGAATTTTGTAGAGTCTTCCATAGGGGGTGTAGGGGTATTGCGCCTCAGGTCCTTGGCACCCGGAATGAGATTTACCTTAACCCAACTAGTGGTTAGGTGCAGTCGTGTTTTGCCTTATACCCTGTTTTTTTATTGATATGAACTTTTGAGATTTGGATGGTTTGGGATGCCCTAAAGGCAGGAGTTAGAGGGGAGACCCTCATCGTTGGCCTATATCTATAGAAATCAAAGAAGATGGAGAGTCAGGGCTTGTTTAAGAAGCTGTCATTAGCAGAAGGACAACCAAGACTGAAATTAAGTATGGGACATGAGATACAAGAAACACAACAGGAGATATCCATATGGAAGGCCAAAATTAACCATTATTTTGTAAAGAGGTGGCAGCAAAATATAGCACGTACAGGACGAAATGATATGAGTAAGGAGAAGCTGCTGGTATACTGCTAGCTAAGAGGATCAGACAGAAGGAGGCTAGAAGGGGAAATAATGGCTATAAATGGTCCAGGGGGAAGAACTGTCGAAACCCCATCAGAAATTAAGGTTTTTAAAGAGTTTGATGAAGCTTTTTATCTTGGGGATCTAGAACCTCCGGGCGAGGGATATGGTGCCTTCTTTCAGGGCTTAAAAAGATCTAGGGTAAATAAAGAGGATCAAGCAGCCCTCGAGTCTCCGATATCCATGGAGGAGATTTCAGAAGCTATAACCTCTCTGGCAATAGGGAAAGCTGCTGGCTCAGATACCCTTCAGTTGGAATTTTTAAAAACATACTTTCAAGAACTACAGCAGTATACGTTAACATTCTGAAATGCACAATGAGGGCTGATTCCTCCTTCCTGGGAAGCAGAGAATGTTGTGATTTTTTAAGAAGAAAGATAAGCCACCCCTACTTGCTAGGTCATTCAGACCAACTTCACTGCTAAATTGCGATGGAAAGATCTATGCTAAGGTGTTGGCAAACAGACTGGGTAGGGTCATTTCAACCTTAGTCTCAAATAGGCAACATGGGTTTATCTAGAGTAGAGGTATAGTGGACCATATTAGACGAGTGATTACGCTATTTGATCTGGCTGAAGCTCATAAGACCCCCTTAGGGTTTATATTAGAATATGGCGAGAAGCATTTTACCGTGTCTCGTGGGGATTTTTATAGTCATTTTTGGAGTGGGAAGGGTTTGGGAGAGGATTTATAAGGGCCATTAAGTCTTTATATAAGACCCCGACTGCCGGAATATGAGCAATAAGTTTAGAGTCGGAGACTACACGTATTTCAAGAGGAACAAGGCAGGACTGTCCGTGTTCCCCTCTATTATTTGCACTATATATCAACCAGTTTTTAGCTAACTTGGAGGGGAACTTAAGTATTAAATATGTTATCCAGAATCAAGTATAATATAGAGTGTTTCAATATGCATACGATGTGGCAGTGGTAACTGTAGATCCCAGTACTGTGCTGCTCGAGATTGAAAGGCTGGCACAGCAATTTGGGACATTTTCAGGGTATGAGCCGAACAAGGCCAAGACACAGATAGAGTGTACTGAGGGAACAAATTTGAGGGATAAACGCAGGGTCTTTGTGGCAACCTACCTGGGAACCAAAGTGACAGATACGTTGGGGGGAGAGAAATATGGCCCAAACGTTAGATAAAGTTAAAAGGGATCTGGATAGAATCGATCACTTAGACCGCGCACTAGTGGGAAGGTGTAATGTATTAAAAATGAATGTTTTACCAAATGTTTCATATCTTTTTTGGACCATTCGGTGGAGATTAGCAAATGCTGGCTGTTACAATTAGAATCGCTTATGGTCAACTTTCTTTGGGGACACCAAAAGCCAAGAAACGCAGTGAAATATATGACTATCAGGACTGCAGGGTAGCTGGTCAGTCCCCAATTTTACCCTGTATTACAGGTCATGTTTTATACAACACATGGGTAGATTGTTTAACAGGGGAGACAGGTGGAGTTGGTGTTGCAGAATCTCTGACAATATATGAAATGGAGCTTGGTACTGAAGCAAAAGGCTTTCTAATGAGAATACTAGAGCCAAGCTACTATTAAAAAAAACAGATTTAAGGTAGTGAAATCAGCATGCAAAGTATGGAAACAAATTAAGCTGTGCTTGGGGATTTCTAAGTTACATTTTCATACATCAACTTCTGCTTCGCTTCTACTACCTTCTATCTTCCAAGGGACAGTGATGGAAAGGTGTAGGCAGAACGGTATCATGCCAATAAGGGATTTTGATACGGATGCACAGCTTTGTTCTTTTATAAAGTTGATGGCAAATATGTCATGCTCATATTAAGACTGAAACTAGTACATAGCCTGATTTTAGGCCGTTGAACATAAAATCTTTGCATTACAGTCACCTTCTTTAGTCTACTCTTGGCTGTGGCTTTTCTTCTTTCAGTGAGAACACATCACACTCATGTTACTTCCATTTTTGGACACTGACTATTACATAATATCTCAGCTAAAAGTCAATCCTTGAAAAATGCAAATTATGTTGGCTGTATGATATACTAACTGAGATGGCCTCCATTGCATAGAAACTTTCTGCTGAATATTGAAAATGTATACAAATTATACCAATGAGAGCCACTATTCATACTAAATTCCACCTTTAGTATGGCAGGCCTTTACCCATGAGTTAATGTGGAATTTTTAAGTTAAAATAAAGATCCGAATGGGAATACCCATAAATCTTAGTTTTAGCCAAAGGCAATCTCACATAAAGCGGTCAACCACACAAACAAATTAACCAGACTAAGTATTAGATTTTACTCGCAGGCATGGCTTTCAACCATAATGTTGTCCACAGTATTAAGAACCCCTCTAAAACTACGCTGTTTCATATGAAGCAAGTAGTTTGATTTCAATCCACACAGTTACATGATGCAGCAATAGTGTGGCATACAGGTTCCACTAAATCTAAAAACGTAATCAAATGAACGCTTGAATGACATTCATGGATTCCTTCTTATGAACTTTCACAATATCAATACTAGGGGTGGGCAAAATTGCATAATTTTTTCTCCCAAAATTGTATAAATGGCTCACAACCTTATGATTCTGTAGAAAGAGATAGTTTGCCAGTATCTCTTGTCACTTTGTTTTAACCTACATGGCACTTTGAGTAAAACAAACTGTGCAAGATATCTGCAGGGGGTTCGTTCAATTAAACTCTTAATGGGACACCGGTAAACAAATCTCCCTCTGGTAACTTGCAGGACTTTTTATGCCGTACGCTGAGGTAAAAAATAAAAATTACCCAAACTCAGTTCAGTTCAGTTCATAAACTTTATTCGACAGTTAAAAAACGTCATAAAAGTACATGGATAAAAACAAACATGTGACATTACACAGGGAAAATACATATCATCATGGGATGATTACAGGGCATACAAAAGTCAGCAGTAAAAAACCAGAGAAAATAGCTAAAAAACCATACTTTTTCTTGCAGCAACAGATTTCAGAATAAAAGTTGCTATATAAAAACACAAATCCGGGCTAGCAAGTGAAAATAACAATTTCATGGCATTTGAGGTAGAAGACACAGAATGTTTTTTAAATAACGGTTTCAAGTAAACAATACGTAGGGCTTTGTAAAGGGGGTAGATTAACATAAAATGAAGGGTACTTTGCTTGGTTAATTCATCACATGGACAGGCAGATGTTGTATAGTGTTTCGTTATAGGAAAGGCCACAAGATTGTGGACAATACCAAGCCTAAGTCTGGATAGGACGAATTGGTGAGATTGCCTGTAGATTATTTGGAGATAGAGAGGCAAACCAGGACCCTCGTTTGCATTGGAGGAATAGAAAGCATGAGTTGAGTAATTACTTGTGTCTGCTTTCCGTTTAACGAATTTTACCCTCAAAAATTCCTCTTTCACTTCCTTTTTGGATAAAGTGGTTACAATCTCGGGATCTTTGCGTACATCCAAATCAAAGATGTCTCTAAAAATAGTGAACACATACTTTATCCATGGTATATTCTTGAAATTATCCAAAGACAGACAATCTTGGATAATACTCTTTGTGAAGCCTGTTTCGTCCTTCAGCCAAATAGACCTCCATACCAGGAGGGGTCTCAATTCGATCAGATCGGCTATATGGTCCAACCTTAATTCCTCGTGGACCAGGTAATTAGATGCCGATGAGGGTAAACAAAGTAGCCGTTTCAAAAATAAATTTTCCAGAATTTGCAAGTCTTTGTTACACCCGTGCCCCCATACCCCTGAACCATAAAGTGCTATTGATGAACATCTGTGTCTATAAATATTTAGCATTGCTGGGATCCGTCGGCTTCCCAATTTGTTGGCAAATCGGAAGACACCTAGTGTAGCCTTCTCCAACCTGGCTTTTATATTAGTGTGTTCAGGTGTCCATGAGCCCCGACTGTTAAAAGTAATGCCCAGATAACAGAAGTTATCTACAACCTCAATTCTGTTATCTTTAAAATAGAAAGACTTGTGGTGATTCACCTTTTTGCCACAGACCATGATGAATGTTTTAGAATTGTTAATTTTAAGTTTCTTACCCTGGATAAAGTCATAAAAACAGTTCATTAGCCGCTGTAGGCCGATTGGGGTTCTAGATAATAAAACGGTGTCGTCCGCATATAACAACACTGGGATTGGAAGGCCACCTGCTTGTGGTGAGTCAGCTTGGACCTGTTTTAGTTCTTGTTCCATAGAATTAATAAAAAGGGAGAAAAGCAAGGGGGCCAATACGCACCCCTGCCTAATGCCTGATTTTACCTTAATCTTTCTCGTACACTCTCCTGCTGGGCCATATCGTATCTGAGTAGTGAGGTTGGAATACAACCTAGCTAAGAAATGGATAATGGCTGAGGGAGCTCCCATATCGAGAAGGGTTGTCCACAACAGGGAGTGGTTCACCAGGTCGAAGGCACTAGAGAGGTCCGCAAAGCAAAGAAATAAGGAACCCGATTTGGCCTTAGTATATTTTCCTATTAAAAGGTTGAGGTTAATGCACTGGTCAATGGTCCCCAAACCCTTTCTAAAGCCATATTGTGATTGTGCCAGGATATTATTATTAGTCGCCCACTCCTCCAGGCGTAATAGTAGTACGCGGCTCATAATTTTAAGGGAGGAGTCTAAAAGGGAGATGGGACGGTAATTTTTGGCCTCTCCTCTATCTCCCTTCTTATAAATCGGGATAATAACGGATTCACTCCAGGTTGCCGGGGTGGAGTGATCATTGGCAGCATTGAAGACCTGGGTCAATAGGGGGCTCCAAAGGGCCAGATCGTGTTTGTAAAGATCTATAGGGACCCCGTCAGGTCCCGGGGCTTTACCTCCTTTACTAGAATTAATTGCTGTGACTACTTCTCGGATGGTGATTCCCAAAGTCTGCGGGGTCAGCTGGGGATTCATACAAATTTTGTCATAAGACTCCTCGGGGGGGTCAAATATTCCTGAAAAATATCGGACCCAGCTGTCTTCGCTTACTAATGCGGTAAGTACTGGGAAATCTTCTTTCTGGAGGAATGGGGCATTAATCGTACTCCAGAACAATTTACAATCCCGGAGAGCTGCTGCACAATCCAGATTGTCCCAGGCTTGTTCCCGGAGTTCGTTTTTCCTGCATTTAAGTTCAGTGTTATAGTTGGACCGCAAGGTTTTAATCGCTTCCCTGTCTCTAGGATGGTTGGATAGTGCTT
The DNA here is from genome assembly GCF_964204655.1 of Triturus cristatus. Lineage (NCBI taxonomy): Eukaryota > Metazoa > Chordata > Amphibia > Caudata > Salamandridae > Triturus > Triturus cristatus. Next base: position 1,734,799,461 of record NC_140589.1, read on the forward strand.
GCTTCAGGGTTTTTAACGCTGACGTACAGGCTTGGTCGAACCAGCCAACCTTATCCCGTCTAGAAATCAACTTATTATTAGTAAAAATTCTATTAATAATAGTGCCTAAATCCTCAAAATCCGCTATAATACCCTTAGAGAGGGCATTGACTTCCAGACAGCGAAATATCTGCCTGGAACCACCTGCCACAACTGCACTATGTAGTTTTTCTGATTTTTCTGTGCACCACTTTATCCGGGTTCCATTAGGCCTATTTGGGACAATATTGTCGACAACCCTGCCTGTAGGCGTAATTCTGGGGCCCCAGATAAGAGTAGACATAGTTAGGGCATTATGATCACTCAGGCAATAGTCCTTAATTATTGGCACAGTGCAAAATGGCATCAAAAGGGTTGAAATCAATACATGGTCAATAACCGACTCAGTATCCCTCCCTTTAAACGTGGGAACAATGTTGCCCTCTTTATCAAGAGCTGGTTGGTGGATAACTAGATCAAGTTTTAACAGAAGACCATTAAGGGAAGTCCCATATGGGGTATGTTGAAAATGTGCTAAATACTCCCCCGAATCCCCATCGAACCCACAAACTGAGGTTTGAGAGTGCGGGCACGTTCTGATATTGAAATCCCCTCCCCAAATGATGTCGTAAACTGTATGGGAATTATTACAGATTTTGTTTAGGGAGGCTTCCAGTTCGTCCACAACCAGGGTGCTGGTCGGATCAAATGTGTTATTGTAATGATTGATCAGTAAAGTGTTCCTACCCTTTTTGGATTGTAATTCCAGGATTTGTGAATGTGTGCCAACAGTAGAATATGAGCCTACAGTTATCGGGAGATCGACTGATATGAGGACAAGCAGACCCCCTTTGGCCCTCCCCATAGCAGATTCCTTGGCAACACAGTTATAGGAAACAAAACCATCAAAATGAATGTCTAAAGTGGACCAAGTTTCCTGTAAACATAGAATATCAAACCCAAGGATAAGTTCCCTCCACCCTAGAGCCAAAGCTCTCTGTCGCCAGCCAGCTATATTCCAGCTCATCATAGAGTACCCTTGATCCCTTGGGGTTGATATCTCTTCCAAGGGAGTAATCATTGTACGTCCCCTATCAGCAATAACCTCATCGTGTGGTGAAAGGTGGACTTCAGTAGGTTTGTCAAAAGTTAAGGGGGTCAGATCAAGTAGATCAGAAGTTGTTTTGCCAACCGTTACTGGTAAGATATAATCCTCCCCAGTAGCCCCGCTATCGACCGGATTAGTCACGGTGGGTAGGGGGGGGAACAGTGGTGAAAGCACTGGATAGTCAGTCGACTCCCTCTAGCCCATCGAGACAACTATATCGATTATAATCCCAGAAGGTGTTCTGCGGGGTTGGAAATGGGGGCAATCTGGGGTATCTTGGGCGAAAAGGTCTTCCCCTACGTTCAACCCTTGTCCATTCATCGCTTACATCATAGTACAAGGGGTTAATGGGTGGGGGGAAGAAAAAGGAGACAGGGAGAGTCTGGATAGTGGAATCTAATGATCTATTAATGCCCGCACATATGTAAGACACAGTACGTGGGTCTCTAAAACTGACAGTGATACAGTCTCCCTTAATGGATTTAGGGGTTTTACCAATCCATGGTACCCTCCTCACCATGATGACTTCATTGTGCAGATGTGCCGGTAATGGTCGATTCCAGTTAAGCCATTTTATGACTTGGTTTTTAAGGGAGCTATAGGTTTCGGTTTCACCCTTGTCTAATGGGAGGTGCTCCTGCCAGAATTACCATGAACCGGTTGGCCTCCGGTGGTAGGTCGGGCCGTCTAATTTTTGGAGTTTTGAGGTCTTCAGGAGGGGGCCCTTGGGTATCAATAGGCAAAAGTGCGGGTGGGATATGCGAACCTGGGGGGGGGACTTGGATATTCTGGGAGGCAACTAGGCTAACAGAACTAGGAACTTGGGGAACATGTTGGATGCTTGTGGCCATTGAAACGGGAATTGGGGGCACAGTAGTAGAAGGGATAATTTGGGGGGCAGGCATGCTAGGAGGGAGACCAGAACTATTAGGCTTGGGGGAGTTAGCTAAAAGTAAAGCGGTTGATTTCTCTATATTAGACATTCTAAAATCAAGCCTATCTAGTTTGGCCTCTAAGGGAGAAATAAAAGATTTTAGTAGGGTTGCAATTTTATCCATGGAGATATTGTTACTGGGTAAACTCCCTCCACCTTCGGAATTCAACAATGCCGATACTCCGTCTATTCTAGCTGTTTTGGATGCCCTCCCGTTATTTTTACCTTTTTTGTAATGCTGTCTCTTCCGTTTCTTAATAGCCCCTTCTTTTCCCCCCTGAGTTGAAAGAAGGGGAGAATTTCCATCAATTACAGAGGAAAGGGAAACATTTGCACAATCAGAGACATGGCTAAAGTCAGCAATGACGGTGGAGGGATTAGATATAACAACAGAGTCAATACTAAGCTGGGGGGCAGAATCGGGTAGTAAAGGATGAGCATCCACCACAGGCAAGCAGTCAGTAGGTCTTTCAGGAGTTTTGGCATTAGCAAAAGGACCCAAACTGGAACGTTTAAGAGACATTAGTTCCTTGGACAAACGTTTCTCCAGTGTAACAATTTCTTTGTCAATAATATTGTTCGCCCTAACGAGAAACTTCTCCATACCTCCTGCGGCAGATTGTGATCCTCCAGCCAACCGCGATTTGCTCCTGGTTTCGCGTGATACACAGGGAATCAGGCAGCAGGAGGATTAAGGGGGGTAGCCCGGTCCGGTCACTACCGGTCACGAACGGGCACAAACGGGCCCTGCTCTTGGCCCGGTCTTCGCCCCGAGCTTCACCCCGCGCGCGTCCCGCTAGCGCGTAAGGGTGTAGTATATTAAATAGGGGGAGGAGTCGGAGGAGGAGCTGGCGGGAAGAGGCCACAGGTGCTGCGGTGAATTCCGCGCTGTGCACAGTGGTCCTCGCAGTCCCGCCAGCGATTAGGGCACACACAGCAGCTCCCGTAGCGCAGCCAGAGTCCGCAGGCAGCAAGGCTCGAGTCCCCCAACACTCCAACCAACACGGGCAACAGAATCCTCTGGTTTCAGCAACGAGCGGCACCCGCGAAGCGGGGGCCGCGAGTCTTAAGAGGAGGCGGTGCAGCTTTCCGGGAGGAGCTGGCGGGAAGAGGCCACAGGTGCTGCGGTGAATTCCGCGCTGTGCACAGTGGTCCTCGCAGTCCCGCCAGCGATTAGGGCACACACAGCAGCTCCCGTAGCGCAGCCAGAGTCCGCAGGCAGCAAGGCTCGAGTCCCCCAACACTCCAACCAACACGGGCAACAGAATCCTCTGGTTTCAGCAACGAGCGGCACCCGCGAAGCGGGGGCCGCGAGTCTTAAGAGGAGGCGGTGCAGCTTTCCGGGAGGAGCTGGCGGGAAGAGGCCACAGGTGCTGCGGTGAATTCCGCGCTGTGCACAGTGGTCCTCGCAGTCCCGCCAGCGATTAGGGCACACACAGCAGCTCCCGTAGCGCAGCCAGAGTCCGCAGGCAGCAAGGCTCGAGTCCCCCAACACTCCAACCAACACGGGCAACAGAATCCTCTGGTTTCAGCAACGAGCGGCACCCAAACTCAAATGAATGCATTCTTTAAAGAAAGAACATGAACTTTGATGTAATACAAAATATGGAAATTTTGAAACTAGCAAATTTTATCGAATAAATCTATAAAGAAAAAAAGCTGTTTCTTATGTTGCGTAAAAAACTGATGATTTCTATTACAACTGTTTGTTACACACTTGGATCGTCACTATGCACACGCTAAAATAGTTGATGACTGAGTTTGATAATTATTCACTTTAGTTCCGAAACAGACTGACAACTGTCCTTCTGCTGACAATGACCAGGACTCTTAATGGTGTTTAGTTCAAATTCAATTTAACACCAATTCTATTTTTTGCACTAATAGTCACACTTAGAACCTTAATGTAAAGTCTGACCTCAAATTATGAAAATATACTTGGAATTTTCATTTTTCCAGGGTTGACATCGCAGCATACAGTGTACGTTTCTTCAGAGAAGCATATAGATTGCTAATTACTACAGTTTGCTGGACACCAGAATATCTATTAATCATTCTATTCTCCAGCTACGCCCATAAGTAATCGAAGGTGGATTGGGAAATCAAAAGATAATGGCTGTCCACAGCTGTAGAAACTTTTAAACTAGTGGCCTTGCCAGCCCACTAGTCGTTAAAAATTAATGTTTTTTTTGTTTTTTAACCTTTTCTCTCTCTTATGTTACCCATCACCTTATATTTAGGTAATCCGCTCTAGAGCCGGAACAGTGACACCTCGCAAATGAGAGTTACCGTTTACTAGTGTCAAATAAATAAGCCTTTATTTTAAAAAACAATTAATGTAATTACTAACATTGTAGTCAAATATAATTTTAACTCCAACCTGTAGGTAGCCTGTTTATCAAGTAATATTCTACACTTTTAGTTCGCATCCTTACATTAATATATGCAAGGTCCCTGCAACAAAATAGCTACACTTGAAATTCCTTTTAGGTGAAAATTTTACTAGATCAATACCCCTGTAGCCATCGAATTGTTGATAAAAAATATTACCGATTCAGTCACCTGTGACTAAATGCAGGTCAATGTTACACAGATCCATCAAGAACTGGATATCAATTGTACTGTACCGGAACATTTAAGTGCATACTACCCTTATGTGGGGCGCTAAAACTCTTTCCTGCAAAGGTAGCATACTGCGCCTTCTAGGGGGTTTCTGTTTTTAAATCCAGGAGTAAAGTGTTTGCACGTCTTGCGCGAAGGCCACCATGGGATGTAGCAAGGTAAAGAACTGGCAATGGAATTTTTTCCGAAAAAACTCAAATTGATTAACCAATTCAATTGTGTAAACACTTACTGATGGTGACAATAACAAAGTAAAAGATCCTGTTGTTCTAACAAGGGTCCCAAGGAAAGACAATGTGAGAAGATATATAACTGACAATGTGAAGGAAAAAAGAAAAAAAAAAAAAAAAAGATAACAGGTGTATATAATTATATGGTTGAAAATCAATCAATTTAAAAGGAAATACGAAATAAAGGGGTACATAACAAACAATTTCTAAAAAATGTATCAGCGCTGTATCATCCCAGTCCAGAATAGCAAAGGAACATGTGTCGATGCATGAAATATCCACTCTCAAAATTGTATAAGATCTATCTTCACTGAAGCGCAAATAGTCCATGGGTGAAGGAAGAAAAAAAAGCATTGTAAAGGAGAGGTGGTTGTACTGTAGCGCAACATTTCAGTGCCTACTACCCCTACATGGAGCGCTAAATCTCTTGTCTGCAAGAGCAGCATGCTGGGCTTTGTAGGGTGTGTAGTTGGAATGCTGCTTTCCGTTTTTAAACTTAGGTGGAGAGTGTTTGCATGTTATGCATGATGAACACCATGGGATGCAGCACTTATTTTATTTAAAGAGTTTTATATAGTGCAAACTTGACCAGAACGTATCAGAGCGCTTTACATAGTTTGCAGAATAGAAGTTACACGAGTTACATATGAAGAATTACATGTGGCACGCACAGATTCATAGCAATTGTGTACACAGGAAAAGCAGTTGCATGAGTTACATATGGGGTGTGTACAAGTACATAAATGTAAAAAGATACATTGCAATAATATATACCAGAGAGATACAATAGTATAGATAGTATATGGTAATGTATGCTTGAATAAGGTCAGACCTACTACAGCTAACTGGAGGTAGGTACACATTATATAATAAGAGGAACCCTTTCACATTGCCATTAGTGGTCCAACCAAACCTCACTGCCAACAAAATGTCCTTGGAAACTACTATGCTGTGTTCCAGTAGCCCACGTTTAGTGAACACTGTCATTTTGCCAACTTTTACACTTCCTTTAGCTGAAAATAATGCAAAATCTTTGAAAACTCTAAATTCATACAGTTGCAAAGGTTTCCTGCAAACAAATTGAAGAAAATTGCAAAAGATAAGAAGTGAGACGTCTACCACCTCTGCTTCCCAGCAATGTTCCACAAGAGCAATTCCTACCACATTCAAACCACCGTAGTTTTAGGTCGGTAAACCGCAGTACAATTACAAGTGCTGATCCTGGAACCTTGCTCTTAGGGTAGTCTTTTCAGTGTTCCGTTTTTCAATAAAATACAGTACAGATCATTTTTCTGCCAAACATCGCGCTATTGGTTTTACGGGCATCTTAGGCTACTGCCGAGCACACGCTGCAGGGGTACAGCAGAGTAGAAAGAATTGCCCAAACGTGGGACTTCAGTTAATTTCATGATCCAGAAAAATACAATGAACTTGTTAAAGCTGCAAAAGGTCTTAAGTGTAGAGCACAAATGTCTCATCCCAGGCTCAATCAGAAAGGCAGACACTGCTAACAAGGACTGGCAAAGTCAATAGTCTGCCTTGTTTTAACTTAAGCAGATATTTTACTTATGTGATACGTCTAGATACAACAGACTTCTCAAATGGGGCGTTCAAATACAGCGCAAGTAGCACATGTTTGATGCACAGGATTTTAGTTACCAGATTTGGAGCTATGCCCTAAATTACATAGTCCATAGTTCTGTACAAAAATTACCAGTTAAATGTACTTGGATACGCCCCTTTTAGAGACTCTCCTCCCATTTCATCCCACTTAAAACACGATGGCCAATGATTCTGCGAACAGTGCGCTGTCTATGGTTGAGATTCTAAAAAAGCCCTCTACATGTGCTATCCCTCACCTGCAGAAGAGACACTGCCCGAGGGCTTACAGCCTGACGAAACGTTTCCCTGTAAATCTCCATCCACAGACTTAAGGCGCAGTAGGTAGAGTCGCCATCTGTACAAAAGTGTCCTGGACAGTCCACGATTTGGTACCTAAATCAGTTGGCTGAAATTACTTCTTTACACAGGCACCTTCTGGCCATTAAAATGCTACAGCTGGGTCAGGTGATGGTCGCCAATCAGGTACGAGAAAACATATTTACGTTAGAATTGGAAAAGCCTAATTACTCTAGATTGGTGGACGGGCTTCCTGTCCTGTGATTGGCTGGGAGTAGGGACCTTAAGCGGCCGGTAAAGCTAACAAATATTACTACAAAACTGTTATGACTTCCGCCCCTCAGCAGCTTCCAAAAACGCCATCCGCTGCCGAGAGCCATCCAGCTTCTACTTGCATCACTTAATACCGCCTACGCCGCTTCTCTCTATAGAGCAACCGGTACGGGGTAAACCTCCCTAGTGGTGGAAATCGGCCTAGGGGTGGGATACTTCAGTGCTGAGAGCTCGTTTAGTTGCTCGCCTTTTCCTGCAGTCTCATTAAACGTGTAGTCTTTTCTGGGACGCCTAAAGTGGGGCTCCACGACTTCATAATAACGTGTTAAATTATTAGGTCTCGCCTGACCCAGCGCATGCGCTGGTCTGTCGAGACTCATTGAGAGGACTCCAAAAAGTGCTACCAAGCCATCCTAGAGCTACAGTGCATGTGCGCGGGCGTGTGCGCCGCTTTTACCGCGATTACTTTCACTTTCGCGGCCACACGGCACTCCAAAAAGTGCTTCCAGGCCAGTGTGCGCAGCTTTTACCGCGATTACTTTCACTTTCGCGGCCACACGGCCGCTTTGTTGTTTGATTGTGATCACTTTAGCGGCCGCTTGGCATAGCCAATAGGTCTTGCTTTTGGGACCTTATAAGTATTTAGTTAAGCAACTGTTGCATGGCTAAACACTTGTAAGGTCCCAAAGGCGAGACCTATTGGCTATGCCAATGCTTGTCTTTGCTTGTTGGCACTGAGTTAAATGAAGCGATTTATTTGGAGAATTTTGCGATAAAAAGACTTTTAGGCCGTGCCCGGTGTGATATCCGTGGGCTCTAGGCCCATATGCTGTTCAAGGAGACATAAACCGACACCAGAAACATAGTTGCTGGTAATGGCCACGAGTACGTGCACGCGGGCTCCTTTATTAGCAGGGCACCTAATTGGTAACACCTGTGTTGGATGGGTGTAGGTAAGTGTATGGGCCAGCGCTCGAGGGAGCGGTTAGCAAAACATTCAACTGTGTCCAACAGCACACAACACCCGGCAATACTAACGTCCCTCACCTTCGTCAAGGGGGTATATAAGCAATGCTGAGTGGCGGAAGTAGTGCCTCGAGGATTGAGAGTACGTCTTAGAGTGCTTCCCCTTTCCCTGTGAGGGGTCCCTGCACTCCTGGGAGTAATCCTCTTGAGTTTCTTTGTTAAATGTTTGACAATTTCGCGAGTAGGTCACATGATTCATTGTAGTGTGTACATATGTGTATGGAATGAAGCAGTACAAGAGATCGGTTAGACGGCGCTAAAGATCATTCTTTACTATAGATCGGTTTTAAGTAGGCTTTTTATGTGTGACTTTTCCATGTCTCTAGCGAGTCTAATAGTGACATTTCAATGCATTATGTGTGACACTTTTCCAATTTGTGAGTGATGCCCATGTAAGGGGACACAGTTTTTGAAATGACTCATTTGTGCAATTTAGTGATCGACATTAGGCTTTTTATACGTTACAACTCTCCTGAAGTCATTTATGTAACGGTACAAATCTGTTTGCCTTTTATAACATGACCACCATGTAAACATTATTGTATGGACAGATGAGAGTGAGAATCTCGACTGCCCCTTAATTCTGCATTGGTTTAAGACCTGCCCTTTCAATGTAAGATGACCGACTTTTGGTCCTATCTCTGCAGCACACCTGGTAACGCAGAGCTGTAAGAGGCAAGTGGAGTAAGAATGGCCTATTGGTTACATTACTGACACCCATCATGGACACTTCTACCAAGACACCCCCAAAACCCTATCAGAGGCAGAACAGGTACCATATGACAACGACTAGGCCACATTGCTGCTGCGGGGCCTTTGTCGTGTAACATTCTGATCCTGTCAGCACATATTGTCCATTGCTTTAAAGCGTTTCTCCAATTGATATAATGAGAACTCTCTAAGTACAAGAAACACAATTCACTCTTTGCTAGAAAGCCAGTACTTGCCAAATGAATTCCCTCTGCACCTGAGGACCTATGCAAATGGAGGACACAGGACTGTGACAAACAGTGAATGACTGTCACAACCTGGCCAAAATGAACATACAGTATAGTGCCAACTTACATATACAAAGCCCTATAGGTGGCTCGAGGCTTGGCTCAATGGCTCTGCTGGATGGTGTAAGGTAGGATCCGCCCCTGAGTCTGGGCACATAGAAGTGCAGCTCCACAGGAGAGATAGGAGTAAAGGTTGCAGGGCTTAAGGAAATCCATTATTGGCCACACCTGTGCAGACACCAACCAACTCCAAGTAAACTCAGAAATCCTCACACTACATATATACTAAAGAAACCTAGCATTACCCCATGTTGATGCAATTTCCAATTTTAAAGTGACCTGCTACTCCAGACAGCAGCACGAAGCCACTGGGTATACATTTTCCTCGCTGCTGGAATAGAAATGGTTGTAGAATAGCGAAGAAAATATAGTGACTCCAACACAGCTGGTGTTTCACATGTACCTTGTGTAGAGTAGAGAAGAACAAAGCAGTAGTCTTATCTATTCTACCACCCGAGAGAGCTCCATCGGTTGGCTATTGGTATTCACAGCGCACATACCTATGCATATTGGAATCTTATTCACAGCACATGGGTGCAAACACACACATCTGCATATTATCTACAGTACACAACATGAACAGACACACGTTTGCATGTTAACCACAGCACACAGACATACACAAATCTGCATTACATAAGCTATCAGAAGAATTGAAAATTAGTCTAATTCTGCTTTCACAAAACAAAATACATGCAGGTTTATACGGACTAATAAGGACTTTCAGCCCGATTTATATATTGGCGATAAGCATACTCCTTCGCAACAGAGATGCATGCTGCCAATATAATGGTCCGCCCGCCGAATTTATATGCAGGCGTTCCATGAGTTTGACAATGGCGGAGACTGAACATCTCCGATGGCCTGACTGAGTAGGAGCCGTTGCAGAATTGGCTATATGTTCTCCTGCCCAATTTAGATGGGCGGAAAAATAGCTGTTTTTTAATGCCCAGCACTTCCAGGCAAAACCTGGCGGTAAAGGGCAGTAAAAAGCTAAAAATGCCCACTCACCATGGGAGATAACTCACATGGTGAGGGGGCCATTTTTTGTTTTCATTTTGGGATTTACTTTTGACATATGGCTCTGTCATGTTGACAGAGCCATATGTCAAATTTAACAAAGCATTGATGGGAACTGCTGTGACTTTGGTTCCTGCCAGTGCTTACGAAATGACAGCTGGCTTGGCTGACTCCCATTTAGAACTCAAAATACCCCATTTTTCAGTCTCTTGGCTCAGCCTCCAAAACATTCTAGCAATGTTTCAATAACGTGGTTCAGGATCTACAGGCTCAATGCAAGGGTGCTCCGAGATCTTTAATGCCATACTGCTTCTTACTTTGGGACGAGTGGCTTAACAATATTACAGTGCTGGTCCAGAGACTCTCCCCATCCAGCTTACTCCGACATAACATTCTGACACATGCACTCCCACAGTGTGTGCAATGCATGCATTGTCAGAGGGTCCACCACTCTGCACTCATATTAAGCACTAAGGGCCAGATGTACGACGGTTTTTAGCGTGCGCAAACGGGTCTTAGACCCGTTTGCGCATGCAAAAAACCATGGGCCTATGTACAAACAGTATTTTGCGAATCGCAAATAAATTGCGACTCGCAAAATACTGTTTTGCGACTCGGTTTTTTGGAAGGGGCATTCCCTTCCAAATAGCGACTTCATAGCCATGTACAAATGTTTTGCGACTGCAATTTCGGTCGCAAAACACTCGCAAATTACCACCAACTTCAAGTAGGTGGAAATGCATTTGCCAATGGGAAGGGGTCCCCAGGGGACCCCATCCCCTTTGCAAATGCATGCAAAATATTTTTTTAAGGGCTGGCAGTGGTCCCAGGGACCACTGCCTGCCCTTAAAAAATGAATCAAATACGTTTCATTTTTTTTTTTTTAAATGCAGCCCGTTTTCATTTAAGGCAAACGGGCTGCATTTAAAAAACAAATGCTGCTTTATTTAAAAGCAGTCCCAGACATGGTGGTGTGCTGAGCCCAGCAGGCCACCATCCCTGGGAGGGACAGCCATTCCAAATGGGATTGCAAAATGCGAGTGGCTCATTAATATTCATGAGCCTCGCATTTTACAACCCCATTGGGAATTGCAAACAGTGTCCAAGACCCTGTTGTACATGCCAAATGGCGATTTGCAAATCACGAGTCGCAAAAGCAAAGAAATTTGCGATTCGTTATTAGGCAGGTCGTACATCTGGCCCTCAATTAGCTAGAATAATCCAAAGCCCATGCACAAGAATATCTCAGTGGATTGAGAAGGACTTGCCAAAGTGTGTCACCTTGGCCATATCAGCGCCTGAGAATTGATTGTGCCACATAACTTGTCCTGCAAATGAGCAACTGCTAGCATCAATAACTACGAGGCCAGTAACAGAAAAGATGTTGGATCTGCATAAGAGTGGACCCGAGGTCTATTTTTCTACTTATTTAAAGTGAGTGAAATGCGCCAGGTCCACATAGCCCACAGGAGGTCGCATTTAATTTCAATGTCAAAACAAAATAACAGCTAATCCAGCTGGGCCCATGACATCACCTAGCAACAGGTCATCCTTTCCTTGACCCGGACCCAGCATCCTACTGTTCACATAGCCTAAGGCAGCAGAGCACATCAACCACAAGGCCTGCTTTTACGACCACAGAGCTGCCTGAAGTGCCTTATTGCACTGACAGGAGCTACTAACGCATGATGCCTCTAGCAGACATCATCACCTGCACCCACAGACTCAACATCATCTCATACACCGACAACACGCAGATCATCCTCTCCATCACAGACACCACCAGAGCCAACTTGCAGAGCACCATGTCCAACTTTGCCAACTTGATGAGGGCCAACTGCCTAAAACTCAACTTAGAGAAGACGGAGGTGCTCATCTTCGGAAACAACCCCTCCCCCGGAACAACTCATGGTGGCTCACCACTCTAGGCTCCGCACCTGCTTCCTCCAACCACGCACGCAACCTAGGAACCATCCTGGACAGCCAACTAACCATGAAGAACCAAGTCAATGCCATCTCTTCCTTCTGCTTCCGCACCCTCCACATGCTCTGCAAGATTTTCTGATGGATCCCCATCTCCAACAGAAAAACAGTCACCCAAGCTCTCCTCGCCAGCCGCCTCAACTACAGCAATGCACTCTATGCCGGAACCACCAAGTAGCTTCTCATACCACCTCCAGACCTTACAGAACACCGCAGCAAGACTCATCCTCAACCTCCCCAGGAGAACCAGCACTACCCCCTCCCCCTCAGAGCCACTGGCTCCCCATTAAGAAAAGATGCCGCTTCAAGCTCCTTACTCAGACCTACAAGTCCTTAAACAACCTCAGCCCCTTCTACGTTAACCACCGCCTGGTATTCCATCGTCTCACCAGGGAGCTCTGCTCCTCCTTCCTCACCCTGGCCCAAACCCCCACAACTGCCGGAGCCTCTGCGGAGGCCGTTAATTCTCCTAGCTCATAGCCAAGTCCTAGAACAACCTCCCCCATCACCTGACCACCTGCCCTTCGCTTCTGGAAGCTCAAGACATGGCTCTTCGATTAAGGACACCAGGACCTAGCACCTGGAGACCCCCCAGAGTGACAAGTCACGCTTTACAAGAGCCCTCTGATTGGTTGATTGATTGACTAATGCATTTTAGTGTGGTGATACAGCCACCAACACTAAAATGCATTAGTACAACCACTGATGTGCGATGCTTGGCAAGACTGCTTTACTGGTCCTGAACATATTGGTTTCTATTTAGGAATGTGGCTGTGAGTTTCTATGTGGTATTTGTTTAGCGCGAACGTAGCCAAAAAGCAGCAGTGTTGTACAAGTTCAAACGCAGACATACAATAAGAGAAATTAGCCTAAGGGTGGTCGCAAAGCTCTGAGACAAGAGATGAATTACCCCCAATGTCCCTTGTCCCAGTCATTACAGATGAGATTATGTCACCCCTCAACAATCAATTGGGATCCACAAAATTCCTAACACCTAGTTTTCCCACCCCCTCCCGATAAAAACGATATTTCACTTGTGTGGTTAAGTATAGTGCCTGCAGCACAAAAGGCCAGAAAGCGGAGACATCTAATTTATACTCATAAAAATTGACTCATTGTGGTGATGTGCATAGCTAAGGTATTTGGGTCCGGACTTGCCGTGACCCAAGGAAACATATTAAATCCAGATATTTCTGAAAACTATCCTCCAAGGAGAGTCTAGGACAGTGTGACTTAGGTGGACTTTGCTCCGTTTCAAAGCAAAAATGCTCTACAAACTTCAGCTAAAATCACACATTTTTCCTCGTTTCTGTGGGAGAAGCATCCAGAACTTGCAGGGATCTTCAGAATTCCTACCACTCACACTTCTTCCCATAAAAATGGTACCCCACTGGATGGCTTGCTTTAGAGTCCCTGACACAATAGGCCCCAAAAGGCAAAGTGGAAATATCTCCTATTCACTCATCAATCAATCAATCAGAGTCATTTGTATAGCGCACTACTCACCCGTAGGGGTCTCAAGGCGCTAGGCGGGGGGGGAGGGGAGGGGGGGAACGTTACTGCTCGAACAGCCAGGTCTTGAGTTGCTTCCTGAAGGCGAGGTGGTCCTGCGTTGTCCGGAGGTGGATGGGGAGGGAGTTCCATGTCTTGGCTGCCAGGTAGGAGAAGGATCTTCCTCCGGCAGTGGCTCTGTGGATGCGTGGAACGGCGGCGAGGGCGAGGCTGGCGGAGCGGAGCTGGCGGATGGGCTTGTGAAAGGTCAGGCAGTTGTTGAGGAGCTTGGGGCCAGTGCAGGTCTCTCAGGTGTCCGGAGATGTGGCTGTGTCGGGGGATGTCCAGGATGAGTCGTGCTGAGGCGCTCTGGATCCGTTGGAGTTTTTTCTGGAGTTTGGCGGTGGTGCCGTAGTCCAGCCGGCTGGTGACGAGGGCCTGGGTGACCGTCTTCCTGGTCTCGGTGGGGATCCACCGGAAGATCTTTCGAAGCATGCGCAGGGTGTTGAAGCATGAAGAAGAGACGGCGTTGACTTGTCTGGCCATCGAAAGGGAGGAGTCCAGGATGAAGCCCAGGTTGCGTGCGTGGTCCGTTGGCTTGGGGGTGGCTCCTAGGGCAGGGGGCCACCAGGAGTCGTCCCAGGCGGAGGGTGATGATCCCAGGATGAGGACCTCCGTCTTGTCTGAGTTCAGTTTCAGGCGGCTGTTCTTCATCCATTCGGCGACATCCTTCATCCCTTCGTGTAGGCTGGCTCTGGCGGTGTCCGGGTCGTTGGTGAGGGAGAGGATCAGCTGGGTGTCGTCGGCATAGGTGATGAACTTGAGGTTGTGTTGGCGTTTGATGGCTGCGAGGGGGCTCATGTAGACGTTGAATAGAGTGAGGCTGAGCGATGACCCTTGTGGAACGCCGCAGATGACTTCGGTGGCCGCTGACCGGAACGGGGGGAGGCGGACTCTCTGGGTTCTTCCGGCGAGGAATGAGATGATCCACTTCAGGGCCTTCTCCTGGATACCGGTGTTGTTCAGGCGCTGTACCAGGGTACGGTGGCAGACAGTGTCGAACGCCGCGGAGAGGTCCAGGAGGATGAGGGCCGCTGTTTCCCCGTTGTCCAGCAGGGATCTGATGTCGTCTGTGGCTGCGATGAGTGCGGTCTCGGTGCTGTGGTTGGCTCGGAAGCCGGACTGCGAGTGGTCGAGGGATCCGTTGGTCTCGAGGAAGGCAGCAAGCTGTCTGTTGACGGTCTTCTCGATGACTTTGGCAGGAAACGGGAGGAGCGAGATGGGGCGGAAGTTCTTGAGGTCGGAGGGGTCTGCTGTTGGTTTCTTCAGCAGTGCGCTGATCTCGGCGTGTTTCCAGCACTCCGGGAAGGGGGCGGTGTGGAAGGAGGTGTTGATGATGTCGCGGAGGTGGGGCGCGATGATGTGGTCGGCCGTGTTGAAGATGTGGTGTGGGCAGGGGTCCGTAGGGGATCAGGAGTGGATGGTGTTCATCGTGCGTGTAGTGTCTTCGGTGCTGACTGGGGTCCAGGTGCGGAGGATGGCGGTGGGGGGGACGGTTCGGTGGTGAGGTTCGTGGTAGGTGGGCCGAAGCTGTTGTGTATGTTGGCGATCTTGTCGTGGAAGAAGGCTGCGAGGGAGTCGCAGAGGTCTTGGGAGGGAGTGATGTCGTTGTTTTCGGCGTTGGGGTTGGAGAGCTCTTTGACGATGCTGAAGAGTTCCTTACTGTTGTGGGTGTTGTTGTTCAGTCGTTCCTTGAAGGCTGTCTTCTTTGTAGCGCGGATCAGTTGGTGGTGTTTGCGGGTGGCGTGCTTGAGGGCAGTCATGTTGTCGGCGGTCTGGTTGGTGCGCCAGGTGTTCTCCAGGGCTCGGCAGTTCTTCTTGGAGGTGATGATTTCGTCGGTGAACCAGGAGGCTTTCTTGCTGCCGCGTCTGCTGGGGGGGTTCTTCAGCGGTGCGAGGGTGTCTGCGCAGATGGTGATCCACTGTGTGAGGTTGTTGGCGGCTTTGTTGGGGTCCGTTGAGTTGGTGGGGGTGTTCTGGCTGAGGACGGTGGTGAGCTGGTCTTCGGTGATCTTGTTCCAGCTCCTGCGAGGGGCCTGTTGAGGGTGGTGGTGGGTCGTCATTTTTCTGAAGCTGAAGTGGACGCAGCTGTGGTCAGTCCATTGGAGCTTGGTGGAGTGGCTGAAGGCGACGTACTTGCTGGATGAGAAGACTGGGTCAAGCGTGTGGCCGGCGTAGTGGGTGGGGGTGGTTACCAGTTGCTTGAGTCCGAGCTTGGCAAGGTTGTCCAGCAGGGTGGTGGTGTTGCGGTCCTTGTTGTTCTCCAGGTGGAAGTTGAGGTCCCCCAGGAGGATGTAGTCGGGGGAGTTGATGGCGTGCGGGCTGACGAAGTCTGTGATGTCTTCGCTGAATTGTGTGCGTGGTCCCGGTGGTCTGTAGACGAGGGTGCCTCTGAGCGTGGTCTTGGGGTCGGTGTGTATCTGGAAGTGGAGGTGTTCGGCGAAGGTGAAGGTGTCATCGGAGTTGGTCGTGGTGTGGATGGTGTTCTTGTGGATGATGGCGATGCCTCCTCCTGTCTGGTTGATGCGGTCCTTCCTGGTGATTTTGTAGCCGTCCGGGATGGCGATGGCGAAGTCGGGCGCTGAGGAGGCGTTCAACCAGGTTTCCGTCAGGAAGGCGATGTCTGGTGCTGTCGAGTCGAGGAGGTTCCAGAGTTCGATGGCATGCCTGTGGACGGAGCGGGTGTTGAGCAGGATGCACATCAGGTTTTTGTTGCTGGGACTCGGTTTGGCAGGAGCGGTGTTGGTTCGGAGGCCGGTGATGCGGCAGGTCAGGCAGGTGAAGGGTCCGTGGGTGCGCCTCGGGATGGCTCGGTAGCAGGCGGTTGTTCGGCCGGCGTTGAGTGCGTGGAGGGATGTTGCATCGTAGATGAGGCGGGTGCGCTGGCGTCGGCGAGTGCGAGGACCGAGGGGTATGGCGCTGGACGCGGTCCAGGCGCGGACAGGCGCAGACGGGCTTACCTTTGGCGCACCTTCGGCGCACATTTGGCGCTCCCGCTGCGCGCGTCCGCTGCGCGGTCGCTCAGGGGGCGTCATAAGTAAGGAGCCGGGAGGGAGGGTCAGCTGGGTGGCGGCGAATGGGCAGCAAGGGGGGCGTGTCTGCAGGGGGCAGCGGCGGTGGGAAAGTGAGGGAAAATGGCGGGAAGCAGCGGGAAGCTGGTGGCGGCGATCGGGAGCTGGAGGGCGGCTCAGCGGTGGCTGGGTCGTCCAAGGAGGCGGGGAGAGCAGCAAGGGAAGGGAGCGACCTTGCCTGGGGACTCATAAAATTGAGTCCTATTTGTAGTGAGTAGCTATGGGATGTAGGCCATGACTTTGCTGACACCTAGAGAGAGAAACCTACTAAATCCCGACATTTCGTAAAAGTAGACAGCCCTAGGGAAACAAGAGTGATATGACTTGCATGGACCATTATCATTTTTCTTACCCAGAATGCCCTGCAAACCTCAAACATTTACTAAAATCACACATCTTACTTATATTTCCTTTGGGGAAAGTTCTGGAAGTTCTGGAATTTGTGGGGTCCACATAATACCAACCTCCCAGCCTTCCCACACTTCTCCCACTAAAAGCAATATCCCCCTTGTGTGGCTGAGTCTATTACTGGAGACAAGAAGGAACCAAGCCATTCACGATGCGAAGGCCACATTGATAGCACATTGACATCGCCAAGGTCACAGTTTTCATCTGGCCCTATCACAGCCAATTGGCTCAGCCACGCAAGTGGGGTACCGTTTTTAATGGGAGAAGTATCAGAACGCTAGGTGGTAGGAAATTTGTGGATCCCTACAGCATCCAAAACATACAGAAATGTGAGGCAAATGCCTTCATTCTAGCAAAAGTGTGAGGTTTGTCTGACATTCTGAGTAAGATAACTTAGTGGGATCCATCAAGTCACACAACCATGGACTCCCCTAGGTCTTCAGTTTTCAAAAATGTTGGGAGTTGTTTTCTGGGATCTGGTGGACACATAGCTAAAATACTGTAATCATCACAGAGGGCAATTGGTTTGGAAATTTGTAAGCATCTAGTAGATGAGGAATTTTTATTTATCCTGGAGACACCTTTCAGCCCAGCTGTTGAGAATACTTACAGCACAATGTACACAGTGAGACTGCCATCAATGTGGGAACCTAATTTAGGATGGTCTCTTTAATGCTGTTAGAAATTGGATTTCTGGTTGGCTAGGGCAAGCGCCTAAGCCAGGTAGAAACCACCACTCTAGTCAGGGCAAGGGAGTTACACACTGAAGATAACCCCTGCTCACCCCCTTGGTAGCTTGGCACGAGCAGTCAGGCTTATCCCAGAGGCAATATGTAAAGCGTTTGCGCAACACACATACACAGCAGCAACACACTAGGCACACTACAAAAGAACCTCCACACAAGGTTATATAAAAAATAGCCTTTGTATTATCCAAAACACATTAGAATCATAATCACACGTATACACTATGCCAACTGGCACTAGGCAATATTCACAGGGGATTATATACATGACAGGACCAATCGGGCCACTGTCAGAACCATCACAAAGCACAAGTAGTAAAAATAACCCAACCAGTAACTACTGGTAAAACTACTGTACTTAGCATCATCACTTTAGGCATAAAACACATTATGCATAACATTTGCATTAGGCCTCATTATCAGCATAAACACATTATGCACTAGGCATCACATTAGGGCCTTGAGCCCTACCAACACTGACCCCTGGCCAACTGGCCCTCTGGCATTCAACGTAGCGAAGACAATGTGCACCATGCACTTGGGTGTAGGGTGTACCTCATCCCTTCCCCCTCATGTAAAATAAAATGGCCCCACGTTGCAGCTGCCTGCTCTCTCTCGCGGTGCAGCTGGAGAAATTAGGCCTGGCACCACTGTGCCTCTCAGGTCCCACTTTGGGAACCAAAATTGCCCCAACGTTGCAGCGGCCCGCTCTCCTGCGGGGCCGCTGAGGCAAACAGGCACTGTCACCACTGTGCCTCGGGAACCCCACTCTGGAGACTCCTAAAGCAAAATTTCCCCCCACGTTGCAGCTACCCGCTTCCCTGCGGGACAGCTGAGAAAAACAGGCACCGGCACCAACAGTGCCTTAGGGAGCCCCATCCACTAGGCTCCTCCTGGTGCCCTTCACTCTGCACCAGTAATGCGCATTCATTCCGCTTGCAGCCCCACTCACCGGGCCTGTTCTCCTTGGTCTCCTCCGGTCCCTGGGGGAGTCTGCGGGCCCCGGTCCTCGCCTCCTGAGACCCGCTGAGCCCGTGAGGTTCCTTCACCGGCTGGCACGCAGAGCTATCCTCTTTCGGTGCCACTCACCGGGGCTTCCTCCTGGTGGTAGGGCCACGAAGGCAGGGTGGGCTCCCGTCAGACTCTCTGCTTCGGGGCACTAGGCCACGCACCCAACCAGGCACGGCCGCCTGGCTTCCTCTGCTCACGGAGGCGGGGTAGGCTCCCACCTGCCTTTCGGCACTTCCTCTTCCTCAACCCGACCCGCCTACCACCTGACAGCTTGCCTGTCTTCCGCGTTGCCGCTCGTGGAGCGGCGGCCAATTTCAGCAATAATAAGACGCAGGGTGGGCTCCTGCTTTCAAATAAGCATTAATGCGGGGTGGGCTCCCGCTCAGAAGGCATCAATGCGGGTTGGGCTCCCGCTCAGAAGGCATCAATGTGGGGTAGGCTCCACTTCACTCCTGACCCACGGGGGAACCCCTCACGTCAGGATTTCCTCCGGACAATGTGCAGCCCAGCGCTGCAGAGCCCTCGCACTCCTCTCATCCTGGACAATGCCTTCCTTGCTCCGAGTGTGCTTCGAGCACATCACAGTCCTGAGCGCCCCCCTCACAATAAGCCCCATAGTCATCAAGGCAGAGGCTGAGCCCAGGTAGGCCAGCTCACAGGGCCCTCCGGCAGGGAGGCAGTCTCGTGGCGGTTCCTCCTGGGGCCCAGCAAGCAGCAAGTATCCCAAAAGCAGCACACCTTCATGGGGTCACAGCCCCAGTACTTATAGGACATTTTCCTTTGTCTGCGCTGGCACAGGGCTTGGGGGAAGCAGCCTCAACTGGTTCTGAAGGGGGATGGAAGCACTCTGTTCACCAGGCTTCCACCCTCCTTTGTTAGATGGGGCTCGGTCCTCAGACACACCACAGGGGGGCGGAGCCAGCATTCACCTAGGCAGGCACAGACCCATTCAGGGTCAGGGGACTACTACTCCCAATACTACAAATGCAGATCTTTCATTCAACCTAGCGCTGACTCACTCTGCCCTCCCTGGAGCCTCACACCTCACCAGCCCCTGTCACTCCAGAGCCAGACATGCAATACACATCAGGCAGGCAGACACATAGCACACAGAAATGCCAACTTCTAAAAGTGGCATTACTAAAATAGTTATAATAAATCTGCGCACACCATTGAGCAGCATTAATTATTACTATTCCAACCATACCAAACTTGCCCACGCTGCTCCTCTCAAGTCAGGAATTACCACTGAAACACTTGTCAGGGAATGCCCAATGCATTCCTATGAGAGGGCAGCCTCACAGAAGTGAGAAACCAAAATGGCTGTTTTTCACTACCAGGACATGTCACACACTTAAGGTACATGTCCTACCTTTTACCTACACTGCTCCCTGCCCATAGGGCTAGCTTGGGCCTAACTTAGGGATGACTGAAATGCAGTAAAAGGGGGGTCACAGACGTGGCACGCAATTTAGGTGCCACGTCACAGCAGCAGTAACACTGCGCGCACAGGCCCTGCAATGTCAGAGGCCTGAGACAGGTTTGAAAGGCTACTTTGGTGGGTTGCGCAATCAGCGCTGCAAACCCACCAGTAGTATTTACTTTACTGGCCCTGGGTATCTGAGATACCACTTTACAAGGGACTGACAGGTAAATTAAATATGCCAAACAGGTGTAGACCAATCTTACCATGTTTACCACAGAGAACACACGCACTTTACACTGGACAGCAGTGCTAAAGTGCCCAGAGTCCTAGAACCACCAACACCATGTCAGAAAAAAGGCTAGGAGGAAGGTAAAAGGTTCAGGGATGACCCTGCAAAAAGGCCAAGTCCAACAAATGCCTTCCTCACTATTGAACTTTCTTGTCCCAGAAGACGATGTACACACTGGCAATGAAGGTCAGAAAACAAAACTAAACACCAGGGACATTTCCTGTCCTGATTTTCATAATGGGATGGGTTGGCAGCTGTGCCTCTTCCTGCACCATTTCAATGTATGAAACAGCTGAAGAAGCTGTTACGTAACTTTACAATCTTGTATATGGCATTTTGAATTCACAATAGGCCAAATGATTTCACAGACCTATTGGAAAGACATTTCAATTTATATGAAGCAATTCAAATTAACATTGTACACGCATACACTCCTCAAGAGCATACTCAAACTGGTTGGATTAGCAAACGCAGTGTTACAAGGTTTAAAGAGCAAATGTTATTAACAAACGATTTCACATAAATCAAAATTAAACAAGCATCTGCAATGCATTAGGTCTCGCATTTACGCGAGTTTGAGCTATTGACATTGCAAATAACAATGCCTATGGCATTGTCATTTACAATGGCAATAGCTTTAACTTGTGTAACTGCGAGACCTATTGCATTGCAAATGCTTTAAAGAGCAGTGTGGCTTGGGCTGGAGTTCCAGAACAATGCAGCATCACACAGACAAGTGTGCAGGGAGAAAGTTGTGTAAGATGCCTGCGCATGGGGCTGGACCTCAAACAGCATCACACAGCTGAGTGTGCAGGGAGAGAGCCGTGTGGATGTCTGCACATGGGGCTGGTGTTCAAAAATACTGCAGCATCACACAGCCGAGTGTGCAGGAAGAAAGACAAATAGATGCGTACGGAAAGGTCTGGAGTTAAGTGACACTACACCATGCCAAAACTGAGCGGGGGGGGGGGGGGGCGCGCGAGTGGCTGGGATGGTGCGTGAATTTTAAGAACCTTTAAGTTTCAAAAGTCTGAGCGTGAAGGGGGAGAGCTGTTTGGAAGTCTGGACGCGGGCTGAAGTTCCCAAATACAACAGCATCAGAGCTGAGTGTGCAGTCGCAGAGCGGAGTGTGGCCTTTTATTTTGGGAACTGCATCCTACCAAGTCCGAATCTGGAGAGGTAGAGCTGTGCATGTGGTGTGGGCAGGGTGATTTTCGGGAACAGCACATTATGATCACAAAGATAGCAGGAGTGTGTGCGTGCTTGCAAAGCGTGACCGCTGTCTGAAGAGGGGGGTACTACAAGGCAGGCAGGTCGGTTTATAAATAACCCCATGGTAACAGCTGGCAGATGAATCTGTACAACAGCTAGAGGCCCACACACCACAGAGCAGCAGTCCGATACAACTGAGTAAAATGTACATTATTTTGCTACAAGGACTACTTCTATACACTGGTTTGGCACTACAGCGCCCCATCCGGCACCTCTCATGTTACCAACCATCTATTTAACCTCATCAACGGCAAATGACAAAGTACACTTTATCAATAATTACTGGCATTCAACAATAAATACAGCTAAATAAAGGTGTTATCACCCAGGAGACTCCGAGGATAAAGTGTAACAAACAGGAATGTCTTTCAGCTGGAATCTGGTGGAGAAGGAAGGTTTATGTCCGTATCCGGGTCCCAGGGGGCGAGATCTGTTTCTGGCGGTGTTTAAGCAGCACACCGAGATCCCGTTTCTGTCCACAGGTCATAAAAAGTAATGACGCGAATAGTGAAATGACAACAGCCACTATAAGGGAGAATGTATGGACGTGTGACCGGCCTAACACATTAAGCCACAAAACTACACCGACAATAAATAACAAGCGGCCGCGAAAGTGAAAGTGATCGCAATCGCGATCAAACATCAAAGCGGCCGCGAAAGTGAAAGTAAACGAATGCTTTCAGGCTGCCAAATGGTGCGCGCGCCCGGAGCACATGCACTGTAGTTGGCGGCCTGAAATGCATTCGTTTCCACTTCCAAATGTCCCTTACTATAAGTCTCGCCAGAGCAGCGCTAAAGCGCTGTCTCAGGCGAGACCTAAAAATGACTGTGTAGGAAAACAGGGTGTAGGAAAAAAGGCTTTTTGCAGGTTTCGCCCCACTTTTTGCCTTCATTTGGACTACTAGCTGCTGGTTTATGACTCGGAAAATGCACTGGAGCCTGTTAACCAGGCTCCAGTGCTCTCTCCCTAAAATATGATGTAGCAAATTGATACTCCCAGTTAGCATGGATTTTAACCTCCTTATAAGTCCCTAATAAAGTGGTACCAAGGGTACCCAGGGCATGAATGTTAAAGGGGTCACTAGGGCCTGTAGCACTATTTGTGCCACCGTGAGTGACCCAAGTAAGTAGATGACAGCAGGCTTGTCATTGCAGACTGCAGGAACAGTGCAAACTGCTCCAACTCAACTCTGCCCTCACCATGTGCGGCAAAATCACAGCACTATCTTTAATATATATCAGTAACCCCTAAGGTAGGCCTCCTAAAGCCCAGGAGGCGGGGTACAGTATATTACAGTTATGGACATATAAATGCAAGTTTATATTTCCCTATACTAGTCCTTTCCATTAAGGAGTACTATAAGTGTCAGCAGTCCATAGGATAACATGGGCTGGCACCTGGGCACACTTGAGGTTGCCAACTTCATTATGGTACAGCCGAATATGGTCAAAGCATTCCCCGCCTATGATATGCATGCAGGCTGACTCCCAAAGGAGGAAGCCACCCTCCACCACATTTGCTCCTGGCAAGCGGGAAAATTAGATAGTCAGAGGGCGTACACCCTCAGCAGGCCAGCCACACCCTTAGGGTGAGCTACTCGGTCTGTACGACCAAGGAAGGTGTGGGAGCGCAGGTCTGATAAACAGGCGAGGTGGCCGAATATAGGGTCCAAAAGGACGTGTTTTATTAGAAAAAGTAGAACTAGAGGGTTGTTGGGTTGTTGCTTCTTCTTGTTCCTCTCTGGATTGGACTGGACTGGCCGGGGTTGTGGAGGATGTTCCAGGCTCCTTCTCTTCCACACAAGGGTGTTCTTCCCGGAGGCTCATAAGAGAGGAAAAAGGGAGCCATCAGTTTATTGTTCTACAGATTTGTAGTATCAAGTACCCGTCACCACACCTGGAAGTGTTTTTAGGAGCTAGGATGCTTATTTTCCTGGGGAAGCTATTAGTGCCTTAACGGAGTATATCAGGAAAGTAAAGCCGTTTATCAGTCACGGTAAATCAGGCTCGCGCTATGTACAAGAGGCGTGCTAAAGAAGGCACTCTTCAAGAAAGGAAAGAAAAAAAAAAACATAGTAGGCTAAATAAGTGATGAGGGCAATAGTCTTGTGAGGTACTCTACATGACAGGCAGGGCGCTAGCTAATTAGTGCCGGTAAAGGTTCTGCCACTTATGCAAGAAGCGTGCTTAGCTGAGTGCTCGACATACACATGGGTGCTTGAACTATAACCCCCACTTTCCGTGCCTGTCTCCTCGCTCACCACCCTGCTCACCTCCCCCCCCCTTCGAATCCTTCCCGGGATCCCTCGGACTTTTATTACTCACCGCTCCTGCCGCAACTCTCCTGAGTTGCGGCCGCTCTCCAGCATCCTCCGGCAGACACCACCACTCTTCGCACCAGCTGTCGTCCGGTTCCTCGTCTCCTTCTTCGAGGGCGTCTTTGGTCGGCGTGCTGTCTCCCGGCGCGTCCTCGGTGTTCCCGTCTTCTTTTGTCGTTCTCTCTTCCTCCTCCGGTAACGTCCTTGCCAATTCCTCGTACTCGCTCTCCTCCCTTTCCTCTCTGACGTCTGCCATTTTCATTGGGCGGTGGCTACTCCTTCCGGTAGTACTCCCGCCCACTTCCGGGGTCACGTCCGCGTCTCTCTGCAACGAGACATGAGAGGAGAATGGGTCTCGCAGTCCGTCACGGCCCCTCCCACGTCGATCGGCGAAGGAAGTACGAGTCCTATATGGAAGACCATCCCAAGGCGGTATCCAGGTGGGCCCCTCGGTCATTTCCTCACATCCCCTTTCCCTAGCTGTCTTTCTACTAGGGTTGGCATCCTGGGGAAACCTAGACAAGTAATCCACATTTCCTTGCTCACTCCCTTTCCGGTGTTTTGTTTGGAATCGATAGGGTTGCAGGGAGAGGAACCATCTAAGGATTCTCTCGTTGTGTCCCTTGTTTCTGGCCAGCCATTCTAGAGGGGCATGGTCGGTGTATAATGTGAACTCTCTTCCTTCAAGATAGTACCACAAAGAGTCTATGGCCCATTTAATGGTTAGTGCTTCTTTTTCGATAGTGGCATAATTCTTTTCTCTGGGGAATAGTTTGCGGCTGATATACAAGATAGGTTTTTCTCCCTGCAGTGTCTCTTGTGACAGGACAGCCCCAAGTCCTTGATCTGAAGCATCGGTTTGCAGCACAAAGGGGAGAGAATAGTCCGGACTGGCTAATACAGTGTCAGAGGTCAGTGAGGTTTTTAAAGTTTCAAAAGCCTGTATTATGTTCGGGGTGGGATGTTTTAGTATCTCTTCTGTTTTGACCTTTTTTTGTAGTAGATCTGTCAGAGGGGCTGCTATGCAGGAAAAGCTAGGGATAAATCGGCGGTAGTAACCAAGTAGCCCTAAGAAAGCCCTTAGATCTTTTTTGGACTGGGGAAATGGTATTTGGGAAATGGCTGATAATTTAGACATTTGTGGTCTTATGACTCCTTCCCCTAATAAATACCCTAGGTACCGCACGGTTTGGGCTGCTAGATGACTTTTTGCAGGATTTATTTTGAGACCGTGGTGTTCTAGGGTCTGTACCACTTGGGACAAATGCAGTAAGTGTTGTTCCCATGTATCACTATAGATGATGATATCATCAATATATGCTCCTGCGTATCTTTCGTGAGGTTGCAAAATCACATTCATAGCTCTCTGGAATGTGGCGGGAGCTCCATGTAACCCAAAGGGTAGTACCTTAAATTGATATAGCCCATCCGGGGTAGAAAAGGCAGTCTTTTCTTTATCCTGTTTTCAGAGGGGGACCTGCCAATACCCTTTGCATAAATCTAAGGTACTGATGTATTTCGCCCGGCCTATCCTCTCGACCATTTCATCCACCCGGGGAAGGGGATAGGTGTCGAATTCAGAGATTTTATTGACTTCTCTAAAGTCGATACAGAAGCGTACCGATCCGTCAGGCTTTGGTACAAGAACAATGGGTGAATTCCATTCACTTATAGACGGTTCAATAATGTCCATCTGTAACATCTTTTGGGTTTCCTCTCTTATGGTTTGGCGACGAGCCTCGGGAATGCAGTAGGGTTTTAGTCGCACTTTTTTTCCCAGAGGGGTTTTTATTGCATGTTCAATAAGTGTGGTTCGACCTGGAGAGGTAGAAAAGGTGCCCTGAAGTGGTAATAACACTTGTGACAGACTAACCCGTAATGGGGGAGGAAGATCCGGATCGATACTTTGATGGAATAGGGGAGTCGAATCATGTGCTACGTTTATGGCTGTCGGCAAAGGTCCCTCCTATTTTTTCAGCAAATTGACATGGTATATTTGGGAAGTATGTCTAACCGGATCAGTCTCAATGCGGTACGTCACAGGGGTTATTTGTTCGACAATAGGGTATGGTCCCTGCCACTGTCCCAACAACTTATGATCAGATGAAGCCATCATGAGTAGCACGGAATCCCCTACGTGGAGGGTCCTTTCTTTAGCTCTCTTATCGTACTGCCCTTTTTGGGCTGCCTGGGCTTCCTCTAGGTTGTTTCGAACAATGTACCTGATTTGGGCCAAGTGGGTACGTAAATTGGATACGTATTCGGTCAAAGGTTTGGAATTGTTTGGTTCCGCTTCCCACCCTTCTTGGGCCATCTCTAACAAGGTACGGGGTCTATGTCCGTACAATAATTCAAAGGAGGAATATCCGGTACTTTTTTGTTCTTTGCACCGGATAGCAAATAAAGCCAGGGGTAGCATGTCTTCCCATTTCCTTGATTCTAACGCTAAGAGTTTTTTAGGGTAGTTTTGATAGTGGAATTATATCGCTCGACTAACCCGTCTGTTTGTGGGTGATACGCCGCTGTCCTGATTTGTTCAATTCCTAACTGTACACAGACCTGTTTCATCAATCGGGACACAAAGGGTGTCCCTTGATCGGTTAAGATCTCTTTTGGAAATCCCACCCTTGAAAAAACAGTAATCATGGCCTTAGCTATGTTAGAGGCATCAGGTCGTCGTAGGGCTGGGTGGCGTAGTCAACTAAAACGAGGACATACCGGCACCCACTACGGGAAGGCAATAGAGGACCTATTATATCCATACATATACGACGGAAAGGCTCGTCTATAATGGGTAGGGGTTGAAGAGGTGCTCGAGGAGGATGGTATCTACTATTTCTTTGGCATACCGGGCATTCCCTACAGTATTGTTTTACCTGTTGGTATATCCCTGGCCAATAAAATCGTTCCATAATCTGCTTCTCTGTTTTGTCTGCCCCGAAATGTCCCCCCAGTAAGTGGCTGTGTGCTAGGTATAATACTTTGTCCCTAAATGGGCCGGGAATCATTAGTTGGGCTCTTTGAGAGGGGTTCCCCTTTCTATATAGCAACCCGTTTTTCTTAAAGAAGTAAGGACCTATGTGGTGTGGGTCTTCATCCTCCAAAGCCCTTTTCCAAGCTTCTTGCAACACCGGGTCTTCTCTTTGTGCAGCATGGAAACTCCTGTCCGTTTCCCAGGGATTCTCGACCTGTAATATGGGCAATACCAATGAGTTGTTCCCTTTCTCGGCCCGCCTCTGCTTCCTGCTTTTTCTTGGTTTGGCCGGTGGCCACTCTTTATCCTCATCTTGAGAAAAGGGTGCGGTGGACCACCACTCGTCATCCTTGGGACTGGTACTCTGTACTAAGTGCGGCAGCTTCGGGTAATCGTTTCCAAGGATAACCTGTTCCGGCAGACTAGGTATCAGTCCAACTGTTAGGGTGGTCCCTGGGTCATGTGAATGTTGTATTTGCACTCGAGCCGTGGTGTATGGCTTGGTGTCCCCATGAACACACCGTATAGCTACAGTCCCATCAGTCGGGCCAACAGAGGATCCCAGATCCTGGGGTCGAACTACGCTGTGTAGACACCCTGTATCCGCCAGAGCGGTCACGGGACGTCCATTCACTGTTATCATGCAATGATAGGGTGGTGGTTTTTTTGCTAAAGGAGAGCAATAATAGTTGCGAGCCAACCCTATTTTCAGGGGTTCTTCTTTCTGGGGGCAGAATCGGGCGATGTGTCCTATCCCTCCGCAATGAAAACATTGGGGTCCCATAGGAGGGGGTCGTAGTGGTGGGGTTCCGGGTACAATAGTTAGGGGCTCCGGTTTCTTAACAGGTGGGGGACAAGAAGGACGATGTGTTCCAGGTCCCCCTGTTTTCCCTGGGGGTTCCTCTCTCCCTTTCTGTATTTCTTGTGCTCTGTTATATGCACTGGCGATTTCCACTGTTGTTTCCAGGGTTAAATTAGCCTGTTGACGTACCCACTTTTGAATGGGTGGATGGAGCGAGGTCAGGTATTGCTCCAAATATATTTTGGCCACAATCCCATCCTTATCTGTGGCGGCGGGTTTTAACCAGCGATCAGCCATATCTTTTACCCTGAAGTAAAAAGCTCTGGGTGTTTCTTGGGGACCTTCCATCATGTGTCTCAGTTTCAACCTGTAAGTTTCATCGTCCACTCCTAACCTTTCCATAATGCATCGTTTTATGTCTGCATAAGGAACCACCCCTTGAACGGTAGCTGCTTGGTAGGCTGCCTGTAAATCCCCGGACAGGAGTGGTCCTAAGTATTGGCCCCATTTCTCGACCGGCCAAGAGGCCGCATTCTTTCGAAATTGTTAAAGAAATAGTCAGGATCTTCCCCACTCACATATTGTTGTAGAACTACGGAGGGTAGGGTGGTGGGACCTCTCTGCTGTCCCAGGGCCTCGGTGATTTTATCCATGGCTGCCCCATGGGTTTGACTCTGTCCCGTGATTGCTTGTTGTAACTTGCCCCTATCTTCTTCGACCACGGTCAGGAAGCGTTCCATCACCTTCCCCAGATGTTCCTGGTTTTCCGCCATCTTGGCTAGGGCTGACTCCATGTTGCCTTTCAATCCCACTTCTGACACCACTTGTGGGAGCGCAGGTCTGATAAACAGGCGAGGAGGCCGAATATAGGGTCCAAAAGGATGCGTTTTATTAGAAAAAGTAGAACTAGAGGGTTGTTGGGTTGTTGCTTCTTCTTGTTCCTCTCTGGATTGGACTGGACTGGCCGGGGTTGTGGAGGATGTTCCAGGCTCCTTCTCTTCCACACAAGGGTGTTCTTCCCGGAGGCTCATAAGAGAGGAAAAAGGGAGCCGTCAGTTTATTGTTCTACAGATTTGTAGTATCAAGTACCCGTCACCACACCTGGAAGTGTTTTTAGGAGCTAGGATGCTTATTTTCCTGGGGAAGCTATTAGTGCCTTAACGGAGTATATCAGGAAAGTAAAGCCGTTTATCAGTCACATTAAATCAGGCTCACGCTATGTACAAGAGGCGCGCTAAAGAAGGCACTCTTCAAGAAAGGAAAGGGAAAAAAAACCATAGTAGGCTAAATAAGTGATGAGGGCAATAGTATCGTGAGGTACTCTACATGACAGGCAGGGCGCTAGTTAATTAGTGCCGGTAAAGGTTCTGCCACTTATGCAAGAAGCGTGCTTAGCTGAGTGCTCGACATACACATGGGTGCTTGTTAGACCTGACATCCTTGGCGTGGGTTTTTCCCCTATCTTTTGCCTCTACTACATGGATTTTTGATGCTGTGCTGGATTTCGTTTTGCTGGTTTAGATGCTTTGGACACTCTGCCACTGCTAATCAGTGCCAGAGTGTAAGTGCTCCCTGTGTAAAATATCGTATCGATTGGATATACCTGATTGGCAAATCTGTATCACCATGAAGTCCCTAGTAAAGTGCACTGTGTGTGCCAGGGCTGGTGATGACGGATGCTACTAGTGGGTCTGCAGCGCTGATTGCGCCACCCACCTGTGTAGCCCTAAAACAGTGTCTCAGGCCTGCCGCCGCAGGCCTGCCTGCAGTCCCCGGACTGCCATGTCCCCCTGGCCAGTGTCCACACTGGCCGGGCCTAACCCTTCCCTTTTCATACACGTCAGTCATCCCTATGGAAGGCCCAAGGTACCCCCCTGGGCAGGGTGCAGTGTATGTAGAAGGTAGAGCATGTACTAGTGCATGTAACATGTTCTGGTAGTGAACACCGGCCATTTTGTGTGTTCACTACTGCAAGGCTATCTTGTTCCATAGGCTAAAATGAGGGAGGCGGGTGCCAATGGCTATCCGCCTATCTTCTCATACGAACAAGATAAGACATGAGTGTTTGATATCCCTGAGCTCAGCATTTAATAACACATCTTTTAGGAGAGATTGTTTTTAAATCCTGAGTTGGAGAACAGTACTTTTTAGAGAGTAGCTGTTCTCTTGTCTGACCCTTCTGTGTGCCTAGGCGCGCTTGTGGATTGACTGTCTGGTTTGAGAGTGACAGGGGCTGGGGATCCCCCGGGAGGTTGGCTGAGTCAGCCCTCTGCTGAATGGCGACAATCGCAAGGAGAGTGGAGGGAGGAGATAGCACCTGGGATTGAATAGGGCTGTGCCTGCCTGCCACTCTGCTGGCTCCACCTCCTGCTGGGCGGCTGACGACCTTGCCCCTCGCTCTGAAAAGAATGTAGGAGCCAGGAAAACAAAGTGCTCCAGCAACACCCAGAACTGGATCAGACCGGGCTCAGGACCCACTTGCACAAAGACTTCAAAGACTTCTAGGGGTATAAGTACAAGACCCCTGACAACAGATTTTTAGATTCGACCATCGAGAGGAACCTCTGCTGAAAGACGGACCGCTGAAGAACTAAAGGAAGATTGCCGTGCTGTGTGCTCTAAAGGCTGACCTGTTCTGGCGTACAACTGAAGCTAAGGAGAAGAAGGGGTCCTGCTGTGTGCTGACCCTATCCACTTGACCAAACAAGACTTTGCTGTGTGCTGTGTCTTCAACTGAATCTCCAAGGGCCTGAGAAGAGCTGGCCTCCTGTTTCGCAACCCAGGGATAGAAAGGTTGCCAAGAACTCAAGACTCTGCTGTGTCCCACCTGCGCTGCTGTGTGCCGCAGGGACCGTGGACTGTTCTACCAAGCTTCTCAACATCTGCCTGTGAGGTGGGCTGGCTGCTCTCTGTCTTGCTAGAGAGTACCACACCGAGCCGGGCCCGACACCGGTTGCCGCATCAAGAAGATCGACGTGCTCATCGGCACGTGCCTTGCCGCGACCCGGAGGCCTGAAGCAGATCGAGAGTCGTATTTCCCTGCTCTACGAAGCCGCGCTGTGAGTGGCTGACTCCGGTGACGTCGACATCGTCACTGGGGGCTCGTCGAGGGAGTTGTGGAATCCTTGCACCGAACAGCCCGAGGAGCGCCTGTATAACGAGCGCAGTGACACCGCCGGAGCAACGTAGCTGCCTAAAACATCGAGAGCCTACAAACTGAGTCATTCTCAGTGAGTATCGAATCACTCAAGAGACTAGAGACTATCGTCTGACGGTCCCGACCAACTAAGAAAGCGACTATTGTGTAAACCTGTGATGCTTGATTTCAACTGCGGAAACTAGATAAAGATATATTATTTTTGATATAACTCACCTGTGTGGTCTAAGTTTGTGGTGTGCGGAGGAGGGGTCATTGTGGTGTCTACGTGCAAATACCTTACACATTGCCTTGGGGATAAGCCTGTCTGCTCGAGCCAAGCTACCTAGAGGGTGAGCAGGGGTTATCTACCGTGTGTGTCCCTGTACCCTGACAAGAAGCAAGGGTCCCTATTTGGTCTAAGGTGAATACCTCTGCCAACTAGAGACCCCCAGATCTAACATTGGTGGTCAGCGGTGCGGATTAGAACCAGTATTTGCACTTGACCTGCAGTGACTCTTTGTACATCACTAATCTAGTAAGCAGTTGCATCGCACGAATTTTTTGCGAAGACTATTCTTGGAGGATCGACGAAGCATCATGTCTCTGAATGGAGTAGGTGAGGAGTCGGAATTGCAATTTGAAGTAGAAAAGTTGCTCACGTACAAGAAGGAGCACCTAAAGCAATTCTGCAAGCAGCTTGGATGCCCAGCGAAGGGCAGCGCCAACAGGACGGAGCTACAGAAAGCTCTAAGGGCCTGGTGGGAGGCCAAGAATGGCGCAACCGAGGAAACTACGGAAGGGGATGGCACACCGGAGCACGGATTTGGATCCGATGATCTGCCAGTGAATAGTCCAGCGTCTAGGGCTGGCAGCGCCCATTCCAGTAGGAGCCTCTCTCCAGAGGAGCTGGAGGAAAACCAAAGGGTTAGAGCCCATGAGATTGAACTTTTTAAGCTCAAAGCTCAAGCGGAAGAGAGGAAACTGCGCCTTGACAGTGAGAAAGAGGCGGAGGAGAGGAGGAATGCTCTTGCGTTAGAAGAGAAGAAACTCCAGTTGGCTCATGAGTTGAGCATGAGGGAGCTGGACATTAAAGCCAAACAGGTGGCGTCCAGTCCGAATGGTGGCAGCGCACAACCAGTACAGGCGGGTAAAGTATACATACCGAAAGATTTGGTGCAGAATTATCAGAGGGGTGAGGATATCTATGCGTGGTTTAGATCCTATGAGCTTGCCTTGAAGATGAATGAAGTGCCTGAGAAAAGTTGGGGAGCGGGTTTGTGGAAGCATTTTGAGGCCTCTGGGAGGGATGTCTTAGCACCCTTAGAAGCAGCAGGGACCTTAACCTACCCCACGATGAAGGAGGCCTTATGCCTCAGGTATGGGCTTACACCAGAACAGTACCGACAGAAGTTTAGGAACTTCAAGAAACTTGATTCGAGTACGTGGGTGGAGTGTGTGAGTATGTACACGCGTGCACTGGAAGGTTGGATAAAGGGCAGCAAAGTTACTGATTATGTGGGGTTGTGTCACTTGATTAGTTGGGAGCACTTGAGTAGTCTATGTGTTCCAGAGCTGCGCCAGCATCTTTTAGACAGCAAGTTAACTGATCCCAGCGAGCTTGCTAAAGAGGCAGACCGCTGGACTAGCACCAGGGTCAACAAAGGGGTGGTAAGTATGCCAGCCAAGGGTGGACAGGGTCCCCAGCAGAAAGGTGGGGAGGACAAGGGTAACAGTAAGGAGTTCTCTAAAGGGCCCCAAAACAGTTCCCAGGAGAAGGAGTCCCAAGCCCCCAAGCCGAAGAGGTCTTGGCCCCCTAAGGGCAACAGACCACCGCCTACTTGCTATGCTTGTAGGGAAGTGGGGCACATCGCCCCTAAATGTCCCAATAAACCCCCAGCACCAGCTGCTGCTCCAGTCCCAGGGTTAGCTAGTGTAGCTTTGGGAGGGGATTTGATTTCCAGTGGGGAAGCGGGATTAGCTATGATGACCCTTGTCTCTTTAGGAGACCAAGAGATGGTCCAGGATACCTTGATACCCGCTAACACTAAGAAATACGGGCAAAAGGTGACCATCAATGGGAGGGAGATAGAGGCTCTGAGAGACACCGGGGCTAGTGTGACATCTGTCAGGTGTCAGTGGGTGTCTGAAGAGCAAGTAATTCCCAATGTGCTCCGCCCAGTAGTGGCAGCTGACACTTCAGATCGCCTCTGCAAGATGGCGCGTGTTCCCTTTACATGGGGGGGAGTCTCTGGTACCTTGGAAGTCTGTGTCAGTGATGCCTTGCCGGTAGATTGTCTGTTGGGTAACGACCTGGAGAGTTCTCCATGGAAGGACGTAGAGCACAGAACTCACTTGGAGATGTTAGGACTGCCAGCGTGGATCTGTGTATCCACACGTGCCATGACAGCCAGTAAGGGTGGATTGGTAGAACTGGAGCCTGGAACGATGGCCCAGGAACCTGCCAGGAGGGGAAGGGGCAGAGGGCGCGGGAAACCGGCCCCCACTGTTCCCACGGTCCAGGAGGAAGCGGAACCTGAGGGGGATGCCCTGGAACCTACAGGGGAGCAGGTGGCCGAACTGGGGGAGTTGCCTGAGCTGACCCATTGGCAGCAAGAGGGTGGCCCCTCCAGGGAGGAATTCTGCCAGGCTCAGAAGGAGTGCCCTTCTCTCATTGGTGTGCGGCAGCAGGCTGCAGACCAGGCAGCAGGCCTAGGGTCCAAGGAACATTTGATTTACTGGGAAGATGACTTACTGTATAGTGAGCCTAAGTTCGCTGAGCCCGGTGCAGCCCGTGTGCTGGTGGTACCCGAGCGCTTCAGGAACTTCTTACTGGGTCTGGCTCACGACGTGCCTCTCGCAGGACATCTGGGGCAAGACAAGACCTATCACAGGCTTGTCACCCACTTCTACTGGCCCCAGATGAAGAAGCACGTCGGTACCTTTTGTAAGTCATGCCAAACCTGTCAAGCCAGTGGCAAGAGCGGAGGGAAGTGCGTGGCGCCCCTCCAGCCGTTTCCTGTAGTGAGCACCCCTTTCGAGCGGGTGGGCATTGATATCGTAGGGCCCCTGGATCCCAAGACCGCCTTAGGCAACAGGTTTATCCTGGTCTTGGTAGATCACGCCACTCGGTACCCAGAAGCAGTCCCTCTCAGGACAATCACAGCACCCGTGGTGGGCCGTGCATTGATGGGGATCTTTTCCCGTGTAGGGTTCCCTCGAGAGGTGGTCTCCGACCGGGGTACCAACTTCATCTCTAGGTATATGAAGTCTCTGTGGGAGGAGTGTGGAGTAACGTATAAGTTCACCACTCCTTACCACCCTCAAGGAAATGGATTGGTTGAAAGGTTCAACCGCACCCTGAAAGGTATGATTATGGGCCTAGCGGAGCCCATGAGACGGAAGTGGGACGTCTTGTTACCATGCCTGTTGTTTGCCTACAGGGAGGTGCCTCAGAAGTCCTTAGGGTTCAGCCCCTTTGAACTGCTGTATGGCCACCCTGTTAGAGGACCTCTCACACTGGTGAAGGAGGGGTGGGAGAAATCCCGTGGGAAAACCCCCCAGGATGTGTTCAGCTATGTGCTGGCCATCCGCAACCAAACGCAGCGCTTCAGGAAGCTCGCTCAGGAGAACCTAGAAGCCAGCCAGGAGGAGATGAAAAGATGGTACGACCAGAATACCACTCTGGTAGAATTTCATCCCGGGCAGAAAGTGTGGGTGATGGCGCCGGTGGAGCCTTGTGCGCTCCGCGACAAATGGACCGGGCCATATGAGGTGGTAGAGCGCAAGAGTGAGGTGACCTACCTGATCAACATGAAGACTCCTAGGCAGCCCCTTAGAGTCTTGCATGTGAACCGCCTCAAACCCCACTTCGAGAGGTCTGAAGTGACGATGCTCATGGCTACAGATGACGGTGGGGAAGAGGATAGTGATCCACTCCCTGACCTCCTGGCAGCGAAGGAGCAAGACGGGTCAGTAGATGGTGTGGTCCTCTCGCCCACACTGACCCCGGAGCAGCAGAGCGACTGTCGCCAGGTGTTGGGTCA
The DNA here is from genome assembly GCF_964204655.1 of Triturus cristatus. NCBI lineage: Eukaryota > Metazoa > Chordata > Amphibia > Caudata > Salamandridae > Triturus > Triturus cristatus. The sequence goes on from NC_140589.1 coordinate 1,734,834,682, forward strand.
GTTTGCCTCCCTGTTCTCCCTGACACCAGGTGTCACCAATTGGTGCGTCCATGATGTGGACACTGGAGATAGCCTGCCTGTGAAACAGAAGTTTTACAGAGTAGCTGACAAGGTCAGGGCCAGCATCAAGGAAGAAGTTTCCAAGATGTTGGCGTTAGGGGTAATTGAGCCCTCTAGCAGTCCCTGGGCTAGCCCAGTGGTCCTCGTTCCCAAGAAATCTGCTACACCCGGTGGCCCGTCAGAACTTCGGTTTTGCGTGGACTACCGCGGACTCAATGCGGTCACCAAGACTGACGCGCACCCCATCCCCAGAGCTGATGAGCTCGTGGATCGGTTAGGAGCTGCCCGGTACCTCAGCACCTTCGATTTGACTTCGGGGTACTGGCAGATTGCCTTAACTGACGGGGCAAAGGAGAGGTCGGCATTTTCAACACCAGAGGGGCGCTTCCAGTTTCGAGTCATGCCCTTTGGATTGAAGAATGCCCCTGCCACCTTCCAGAGACTGGTCAACCGGGTACTGACCGGGCTGGAGCAATTCAGCGCCGCATACCTGGATGACATTGCTGTGTTCAGCTCCACTTGGGACGAACACTTGCAACACCTCTGTGAAGTGTTGAGGGCGCTGCAGAAGGCAGGCCTCACTATCAAGGCTAGTAAGTGCCAGATAGGGCAGGGATCAGTGGTGTATTTGGGACACCAGGTGGGGAGCGGCCAGGTGGTGCCCCTACAGGCGAAGATCGATACCATTCTGGCTTGGGAACCCCCCAAGACGCAGACAGAGGTGAGAGCCTTTCTAGGACTCACCGGGTATTACAGACGGTTCATCAAGGGATACGGCACCATTGTTGCCCCCTTGACGGAACTAACCTCTAGAAATCAGCCCAGGAAAGTGAATTGGACCGAGGCCTGTCAAACTGCTTTTGATGCCCTGAAAACTGCAATGTGCACAGCACCGGTGCTTAAGGCGCCTGACTTTTCGAGTGAGTTCGTAGTGCAGACAGACGCTTCAGAGCAAGGCGTGGGAGCAGTACTCTCACAGATGGACGACGAGGGCGGGGACCAACCCGTAGCTTTCATTAGTAGGAGGCTACTTCCCAGGGAACAGAGGTGGAGCGCTATTGAAAGGGAAGCATTTGCTGTGGTCTGGGCCCTGAAGAAGCTGAGGCCCTACCTGTTTGGGACTCACTTCCGTGTTCAGACCGACCACAGGCCCCTCAGATGGCTAATGCAGATGAGGGGTGAGAATCCAAAACTGTTGAGGTGGTCCATCTCCCTACAGGGAATGGACTTTACGGTGGAACACCGTCCCGGTACAGAGCACGCCAATGCTGATGGTCTGTCCAGGTTTTTCCGCCTTAGCGATGAGAACTCCCAAGAGGGTGGGTAGTTCTCCCCGCTTTCAGCTGGAGGGGACACGTGTTAGACCTGACATCCTTGGCGTGGGTTTTTCCCCTATCTTTTGCCTCTACTACATGGATTTTTGATGCTGTGCTGGATTTCGTTTTGCTGGTTTAGATGCTTTGGACACTCTGCCACTGCTAATCAGTGCCAGAGTGTAAGTGCTCCCTGTGTAAAATATCGTATCGATTGGATATACCTGATTGGCAAATCTGTATCACCATGAAGTCCCTAGTAAAGTGCACTGTGTGTGCCAGGGCTGGTGATGACGGATGCTACTAGTGGGTCTGCAGCGCTGATTGCGCCACCCACCTGTGTAGCCCTAAAACAGTGTCTCAGGCCTGCCGCCGCAGGCCTGCCTGCAGTCCCCGGACTGCCATGTCCCCCTGGCCAGTGTCCACACTGGCCGGGCCTAACCCTTCCCTTTTCATACACGTCAGTCATCCCTATGGAAGGCCCAAGGTACCCCCCTGGGCAGGGTGCAGTGTATGTAGAAGGTAGAGCATGTACTAGTGCAGGTAACATGTTCTGGTAGTGAACACCGGCCATTTTGTGTGTTCACTACTGCAAGGCTATCTTGTTCCATAGGCTAACATGAGGGAGGCGGGTGCCAATGGCTATCCGCCTATCTTCTCATACGAACAAGATAAGACATGAGTGTTTGATATCCCTGAGCTCAGCATTTAATAACACATCTTTTAGGAGAGATTGTTTTTAAATCCTGAGTTGGAGAACAGTACTTTTTAGAGAGTAGCTGTTCTCTTGTCTGACCCTTCTGTGTGCCTAGGCGCGCTTGTGGATTGACTGTCTGGTTTGAGAGTGACAGGGGCTGGGGATCCCCCGGGAGGTTGGCTGAGTCAGCCCTCTGCTGAATGGCGACAATCGCAAGGAGAGTGGAGGGAGGAGATAGCACCTGGGATTGAATAGGGCTGTGCCTGCCTGCCACTCTGCTGGCTCCACCTCCTGCTGGGCGGCTGACGACCTTGCCCCTCGCTCTGAAAAGAATGTAGGAGCCAGGAAAACAAAGTGCTCCAGCAACACCCAGAACTGGATCAGACCGGGCTCAGGACCCACTTGCACAAAGACTTCAAAGACTTCTATGGGTATAAGTACAAGACCCCTGACAACAGATTTTTAGATTCGACCATCGAGAGGAACCTCTGCTGAAAGACGGACCGCTGAAGAACTAAAGGAAGATTGCCGTGCTGTGTGCTCTAAAGGCTGACCTGTTCTGGCGTACAACTGAAGCTAAGGAGAAGAAGGGGTCCTGCTGTGTGCTGACCCTATCCACTTGACCAAACAAGACTTTGCTGTGTGCTGTGTCTTCAACTGAATCTCCAAGGGCCTGAGAAGAGCTGGCCTCCTGTTTCGCAACCCAGGGATAGAAAGGTTGCCAAGAACTCAAGACTCTGCTGTGTCCCACCTGCGCTGCTGTGTGCCGCAGGGACCGTGGACTGTTCTACCAAGCTTCTCAACATCTGCCTGTGAGGTGGGCTGGCTTCTCTCTGTCTTGCTAGAGAGTACCCCACCGAGCCGGGCCCGACACCGGTTGCCGCATCAAGAAGATCGACGTGCTCATCGGCACGTGCCTTGCCGCGACCCGGAGGCCTGAAGCAGATCGAGAGTCGTATTTCCCTGCTCTACGAAGCCGCGCTGTGAGTGGCTGACTCCGGTGACGTCGACATCGTCACTGGGGGCTCGTCGAGGGAGTTGTGGAATCCTTGCACCGAACAGCCCGAGGAGCGCCTGTATAACGAGCGCAGTGACACCGCCGGAGCAACGTAGCTGCCTAAAACATCGAGAGCCTACAAACTGAGTCATTCTCAGTGAGTATCGAATCACTCAAGAGACTAGAGACTATCGTCTGACGGTCCCGACCAACTAAGAAAGCGACTATTGTGTAAACCTGTGATGCTTGATTTCAACTGCGGAAACTAGATAAAGATATATTATTTTTGATATAACTCACCTGTGTGGTCTAAGTTTGTGGTGTGCGGAGGAGGGGTCATTGTGGTGTCTACGTGCAAATACCTTACACATTGCCTTGGGGATAAGCCTGTCTGCTCGAGCCAAGCTACCTAGAGGGTGAGCAGGGGTTATCTACCGTGTGTGTCCCTGTACCCTGACAAGAAGCAAGGGTCCCTATTTGGTCTAAGGTGAATACCTCTGCCAACTAGAGACCCCCAGATCTAACAGTGCTTGAACTATAACCCCCACTTTCTGTGCCTGTCTCCTCGCTCACCACCCTGCTCACCCCCCTGTTCACCACCCCCCCCCCTTCGAATCCTTCCCGGGATCCCTCGGACTTTTATTACTCACGCTCCTGCCGCAACTCTCCTGAGTTGCGGCCGCTCTCCAGCATCCTCCGGCGGACACCACCACTCTTCGCACCAGCTGTCGTCCGGTTCCTCGTCTCCTTCTTCGAGGGCGTCTTCGGTCGGCGTGCTGTCTCCCGGCGCGTCCTCGGTGTTCCCGTCTTCTTTCATCGTTCTCTCTTCCTCCTCCGGTACCGTCCTTGCCAATTCCTTGTACTCGCTCTCCTCCCTTTCCTCTCTGACGTCTGCCCTTTTCATTGGGCGGTGGCTACTCCTTCCGGTAGTACTCCCGCCCACTTCCGGGGTCACGTCCGCGTCTCTCTGCAACGAGACATGAGAGGAGAATGGGTCTCGCAGTCCGTCACGGCCCCTCCCACGTCGATCGGCGAAGGAAGTACGAGTCCTATATGGAAGACCATCCCAAGGCGGTATCCAGGTGGGCCCCTCGGTCATTTCCTCACAGAAGGTTTCTGCCATTTTTAGAAGTGGCAGAATAGAGGGTTGTGGTAGTTAGGTGAGTGCCCCACACCCTCTCAGAGTGTGGTCACCTCAGGAGAGGATTAGCTATAAGGGCAAGTAGCCAATTGGCCACTTGCACCCACAACTCTAACACCCCTAAACCAAGGATTTAAGGGGCACCCTTGACACCAGAACCTCAGATCTGTAAAAAGTGCAACAAGAGGACAAAGAAGAGATCAAGTCTGCGACAACAGGAGCTGCACAAACCAAAGGTGGGATACTCTGCACTAGTGACAACGCTCCTGGATTTGAATGACTGCAACTCGTCCTGGAACAAAGACCGGCTCCCCCAGACAGAGGAACCATTTTGTAAGCCAAAGGCAACTCCAGACACCCTTGGACACCGCAGGTAAAAACGATGACCCAGAACCAAAGGATCGCTGGCCATTGGGCCCTCTGAGGGAGCGCCCAAAAGTAGATGGTCCAGGGCATTGTGGGAAACATAGTCCTAACCTCCAGCAAGTCTCTTGTGGCTACTGTGTTCCCCTGGAACCCTGGACTTCGAAATACCAATTTGTTAGCCTTACCGCTACCAAGGCTTGTTGGTGCGCAGTCCGGTTACCACCCCCTTTGCTCGACGCTGCATCAAGAGGGAACCTGCAACACCTTCAACCGAACATGGCTGTGACCCCATTGTCAAGATTTTGCATCCGTTTTCCCCCCAGCACTGTCTAAATTGTAAAGTTATCCCCTTGCAGTTTCTGTTGCAGCACCAAGGACAGACAGGACAACTTTACACCTTGGCCTCATGTGTCAGATAAAATCGAACTGACTGCTGTGACTTGGTCCTGGGACGCACATCTCCTTACCCCTCCGTGGGTTCCATGTAACTCGACCTGCAAGTGACCGATTGTCACTAGTACCTTTTTCACTTTGACCGTAATGGTAAAGTGTCATCTTTGAAGTGCATTATTTTAGGATTTGTTCTAAAATTCATTACTCCTTTCATAGGTATCCAATCTCGTTCATTTTGGTGTCTAAATGTATGTAAAAATCAGTTTTTTCATACATTGGTATTGGATTTCCTTCGAGTCATGTCAATTACTTAACATCCATGTTGGTACTCTGGAATGCTTAACACGTGTTCCTCTAGCTTAAATGCTCTTTGCCACACTATCAGGACTGAGCTAAGGGTTTATTATTGGGAATCCACTGACCTTCTTTGGGGTATCCTGATAGTATTGCATGGTGAGGCCTAACCAACATCACCACATAATAGTCCACCTTCCTACAGACTGTTAATAAGATAATTTGTATATTAGACTTCTGAACTCATAATTTACTGCTTAAGAGCAATACAGCCACGTTAAGGCACCAACCATGTTACTATGCATGCACATGCCTTTCTGTCAATAGCAAGTCTGACTTTTCTCGCTACACTCTTCTTCGACATCATTAGAGAAGGACAGTCCTGCCTTACATCACCTTATAGCCGCTAAATACTAGAAGTCAACAAGATGATGCGAGGCAAGGTGCCAAAAAGAGGAAGGACATTATTTAAAGATGACACTGATGAAACATTGAGAGGAAAAAAAAACATCAATTAAAAAAACACATTACAATAGCACAAGGGCAGAGGGATTATACAGAGACATCAGAACAAACAAGGGAATGGCACGAAATGGGTGTAGAACACAACAAAGACACTGAATCCCAGAGCGTTGCGGTGCAAGGAAACTAAAGCAATACTTCACTAAGTGTTCCTTACAAGCCATTCCTTCCATAACTTTGGGAAGGCGCAATAATACATTTAATCTGCAGGTGTCACTAGAGGCCAAAAACTAAATAAGAATGATGACGAAGCTTTCTATAATTTCTTTTGTAGTTTCCAAGCCATGCCTAACCACCACAACGTTGAACTCACCCAAGAGACCACCAACCGGTAAGTCTGTACTTGTATCAAAACTTCCGCAGAAAGGACACACTGCAATCCTGGTAAAGTGGTCAGAGGAAACTGTGCGATCTGAAGAAGTGCACGTTTGCTCGTACTTCATGCCCTGAGGCGATTGGGGATGGCGAACAGCATTCTCCCCTTCACGCTGCACCTTTTGTCCAATAACACTTTTATGTGCCACTCACAAAGCAGCTCACATCAGCAGCCCTGGGTCCCACACAACACTCACATAAACAATGGCCCATCACATTGATAACGCCGGATTCTTATCTTATCACTCCTAAGAATCCTCGGTCGACTGGACCTTTTTACCTGCTGGGAAGTGTAAAGGGGAGAAAAACAATTCATTTGGATGGAACCAATAAACAAATCAATTCCAATCCTGAAGAATAACTAACTCCGAGTTAAGTTTTAGGAGATTTATTACAAAGCCAAAAATAATTGAACATACAAGCACCTCATGACAAGGTTAAGAAAGTACATGGGCACTAATACTAAGTTTGGTCTACGCAACAACCTAATTCGATGAAGCATAAAAAGAATAAGGAACTCTAAAAATATTTAACAAAAGATAACTGCCCCTACTCTATCACTAAGGTGACATCCCTGCTTAGCATCTCCCGAGCAAAGTCAAGAATAGGTGTCAGCGTGTGAAGACTTCCTAAGAAGTACACTCACGTTGAAAGGGTCAGTAGCCAAAGCTACAATTTCATTCTAAGTCTCCTTCCTCAATATCGATCCCTTCCTTCTACCCTCTACCGGCTCTCTGCTCCATCTGCCCTCATCTGGCACTCCTCCCTCGGGGCACTTTCCCTAATACAAAATGCACAACATGGAGGACACGCCTCCGCAACACCTCCTCTGGCTAGGCACCTTTCGTAGATATATTTCCACTAAACTTGTACTTCGTCCAGCAACAGTTGATACGTCCTTGGGTCCCAGGCTCCCTCAGCGCAGAAAGTATCATCCTCCAATTATCAGCATTACTGCAGACTCTTGTAACAATTTTCCTCCATAACTAACTCCTAAACAAAAGGCTTAGTCTTAGCTAACGAGGACGGTGTCCTTGCACCTGCAAAAGCAGCATGTGAACAGATAATCCTTCCACGCACATGAAATTCGCTGACTACCTCCAAATGAGAGCCTTCCCCAGTAAAGTATACTTAAACCTGTACAATTCAGCTAAAATAAGAAATGCTAATAGACCTTTCATAGCAAAACTAGAACATTCATTTAGGCCTCTATACATCAAAACTGCACACATTAATAAACGTTGCATTAATAATCCTACACTTCATCACTTTAAGGCATCATTAATCATTTCTATATATGCAGACTTTAATATGATACACGTTTAAATCTAATTCATTACATTATACACAAGCTAATTCATTAGACATTTACAATGAGCAACAAAAGCTATATAACAACATTTAAATGACACTTTACTCTCTCAAGTGGCACAAATTAAACATTTCATTATTATTTCTACAATTCTAATGATCAGTTTAGTACAACTCTTGATTATATGCCGGTGCGGACTATCCACGATTATGACGCATCCCTACAATTTTCAAAACATCATAACGCTCTACCAGTTCCCCCCTTTGATGACTAGTGTCATCACAAAAATCACAATTCCCTGGAGAAAGAACCAACCTAAACAGAGCTCGTAGCCATTCTTCCCTGTCGGAACTTCTCTAGATTCTTGATATTCTGGTAGTGACTGTCCTGCAGTCTAGCCATCCTCATCTCTTCCTCCCTAAGGGACCTTGTGCCACTGATAGGCTCTAGCAAATCCCCACAAGCAAACTACACAGACCACAATGATAATGATAGGCTTCAGAATATAACCAAGAATACCTTTTCCCAAATTCACAAACCAATTTCCCACTCTGCCAAATCCTTTACCAACTTTTTCCCAAACACCCTCTTCCCTCAGATCCTGGATCTCATGATGGATCACAGTGATGTTACTTATATATTTCTCCAGATCTTTGCTGTTGTCTGGTATCAAAGTACAGCACTCTTGAAGCTTCAACATTTTACAGACTCCGCCCTCTTTTGCCAGTAACACATCTAAAGCAAGACGGTTCTGCATCGCCATCGTCCTTATCGACAACATCTTTCCATCAACAAGTATCAACGACTTAGCTGTATTAGTTGACAACTTGTCAACAGTCGACAATTTTCTAATCTTCACATCATTCAAAATCACTCCTAAAATTGGTATTACTGCTCCAAAGATATCTCCAATCACTGCTCCCGCACTTGCATCCCTCCTTGTTCTAGAATGCTTTTCACCTTCCAGAAGTTCTAATTCCTCTGCATGGTAGATTTTAGGGAAGATAATTCCCATATAACATGTACCATACCAATTCACAGGCAATCTCACATAAGCATTCTTTCCACACACATAATATACTGTTGGCACCACTTGCACCAGACCTTTCAAAAAGTTATTTGCAGACTCTTCCATAGTAAAAACATGATCACACATGCTCTGTCCCACATAGACCTTATCATAATAGGTCTGCACAGGTTTCACACACAGCTTCCCCATTTGCACTAAGTCCAGCACTATAGGGCCATAACTCCCCTTTGCTCTGTGAGCCCTCTCCTCCTCTGTCCAATCTACCGGACTTTCTCCGGTGTTACGTGTTTGTATTAGCTGTCGATATCTATCTTCTACTTGATCTACAAATTTCTTCTCTACAATTGTTAGCAAACAGGTTAGATTATGTCTATGGGCATAAGCTGTATCTAATGTTGTAGTCGGTATGAAATACTTCCCAATCCTATCTTCCTGCTTATAATAATCATACTTATTCAGGTGCTTGTAAGCTGGTACCTCTGAAATCACTGCATCGTAATTCGAAAAGAAGTACTCATAATGGCCTCTCCCATAGAACATACTAAGCAACAAACTACATGAAATTCCATACGTCAGTGGAAGATGATGGTACGTAATACCCTCGTCCACTGAGGCAGGCAACTGCATACACACATAACAATCTTTCACATCCATCGCCTCAACATATTCATATAGCATCTTGGTATAAGCATTAAGCTTTAAATCACCTCTAGACAAATCTACATGCAATCTACGATTATTCCGATCTAGCAAAGCCTTTTCAGCTCCTATGATACCCTCTTTCTTGGTTGAAGTACTGGGTGTAGGCGTTCCCTTCACCTCTACGACTTCTACCTGATGTGGAATAGCAACTGACACTATAATAACTACGACTATTGAAACTATCACACCTCCTGTGAGGGAACCTATCATACATTTGGACATATGGTTCGGATTTCCAGCCTCCATTTTAGTTGTCGGTTTAGGGTTCAGCAAACGAACACTTAGAGTCTCTTTCTCCACAAGTTACTGTTCAACCTTTCAAACACCAGTCCGGAAGTGCTGGAAATTCCCTTTACATTGCGTTTAGTTCTTTATTTACACAGTCCGAAAAGACTTCCTTAGCCCTCTTTCTTCTTCTATGGAAAGTCCCTAAATTTCTTCTTCTTCCTCTCGGGCCTAGGTTATCTTCCTTTAAGCACTTATTTACAAAACACAGTTCATTCACAATCCACGATAAGTTCAGATCCAATTGCAGCTAAAACATGATGCAAAATTTTAAGACGAACATCTACCATTTGGTGAGGTGGCAGTTCAAATCCAAATGATTGAAAGACCAATCTGTGCCAGATCAGTCGTACCTTACTCAAAACTGGTGGGTTTTGGAACCGTGATTGTTAACACCCCTTCGATCTCAAGTCCTGGAACTAGCAGTTCCACATCTATTTTCAGTCGAGGACTCCTGCTGATCACTTTCACGCACCTCAGCCTCCCGGAACTCAGTATTCCCGGCATCGGTTACTGCGTAAGTCCACTCCGGGGCAGCGTATCTCTGGCAAGGCACTCTTGTCCTTTTTGATCTTCTCGGAACTCGAGTTTGTTCTTCTTCACTCTCTTCTGATTCAGAGACCTCAGACACAGGGGCAAGATCTCTCTCGGGAGCCAGTCTCAGATTCAGCCTTCTCTGTCTCCCAGGCCAGGCTTCTTCTGCGCTCCTAGCCCTTCTGCTCTCTTCTCCGTCACTCTGCGCACCACTTCCTTCCGCCAAATCTGACTCTATGCCACTCCCAACGTCACTTTCTTCCTCAGTCGATATCTGGGTTATGGATAACGTGACCCTTCTCAGCCTGGTCTGGTGAGCGACCATCTTCGACAGCAACCCTCACAGCTTGACTTGTCCTCTCTCATGGCCCTGCTGCCACAGCTGGATTTTCATTCATGAGAGGAGCTGTTTCTTCCAAGGGTGCTGAAACTCTGCGGGTGTGGGAAGCATGTACCCAGTTTGGCAATCCTCCGCACTTCACAGCCATGTTCGTCACCAGTATAATTTGATAAGGGCCTCTCCACCAAGCATCCAGGCAATTCTTCCTTACGTGCTTGCGAACAAGTACCCAATCTCCCGGGCACAGGTCGTGGCATAGGTCACTTGAAGCTGGAACAGCGGCAGCCTGCACCTGCTGAGACACAGAATGGACCACATCAGCTAGTCCTTTGCAGTAGTCAAGGATTAAGTCATCAGTGATGTTTATCAAAGCTTTGGACGGTACTGCTGGCAATCGCATCATCCTCCCCATCAGGATCTCATGCGGGGAAAGACCAGTTCTTCTATCTGATACACTGCGAATACTCATCAACACCAAAGGCAATGCATCAGGCCATTTCAGAGATGTAGACTAACACAATTTTGCCATCCGTGCCTTTAAAGTTCCATTTATCTGCTCCACTATCTCAGAAGCCTCTGGTCTTTAGCTACAATGGAGTCTCTGATCAACATATAAGGCAGCACAAAGCAACTTCATGATCTCACTGTGGACGTGCGTCTCCCTATCCGATTCCAATGAGGTTGGAATACCGAACCTGGGAATCAACTCCCTCAATAGCAGCGTTGCCACTGTGAGGGTGTCACACCTTCTTGTTGGGTAAGCTTCCACCCATCGTGAAAAAACACACACCCCTACTAGAATGTACCTCAATCCATTGCACTTAGGCATCTCGATAAAGTCTAACTGCATTCTATTGAAAGGCCCTCCCGACCTCCCAATGTGACTCAGTGTAACCACAGTCTTCTTTCCTGCATTCATTTGTTGACAAGTAACACACCTCTGACACACTGCTTCAGAAACCATACAAAACCGTGGGTTATACCACGTCTGTCTGAATACTCGCACCATTGCATCCCTTCCAAGGTGCACAGCACCATGAATCTGCCTAGCCATCGGGCTCAATAAGTCATCTGGTAACACTGCTCGACCAGCGCTTGAAACCCAAATTTCAATGTCTCTTTTCTGACAGCCTGATTTGACCCATAGTTCCTTTTCCTGCTCTAAAACCTCTTCCTGCAGGCGCTTGAGTTCATCCCAAGTGTCTGCCATGGCTAACATCATGTTGAGCTTGGTTCCCTCTTGGCTCTCTCCTGTGTAATCTCCAGTAAAAATACAATCTTGTTCAGCACAAAAACGTGCAACTTTGTTGGCATACTTATTGACGAGAGAAACAAAGTCGGTTCCCCTCCCATGGGCTGCACATTTTACACAGCAATTTCCTTGGGACATTGCAAAGCCCCCAACAATCGTCGCACATATTCCCCGTTTCTGATGGGTGAACCAGATGATGTCATGTAACCCCTCTGAGACCATAGCTGTCCAAAATCATGAACCACACCAAACCCATGCTGGCTGTCGGTGTAGATGGTGATTCGGACCTGATTGGCTGCCAAACAGGCACGAGTCAAAGCAATGATTTCGGCCACTTGTGCGGAGTGTACTCCCTCTAAGCAAGCAGCTTCAACCACTCCTGTAAAGGGACATACGGAAAATGCTGCTCTCAACTGACCAACATTGTCTATTAAGCATGAACCATCAACAAAGAAAATTTCATCAGGGTCAGGCAGAGGTTCATCAACAATGTCAGGTCTTGGCTTGGTGCAAAGTTCATTCACATCGAGACAGTCATGGTCCTCACAATCTTCATCATCTGCATTTGGCAAAGGCATAAGTGTAGCAGGGTTTAAAACAGAACACCTTCTAAGAGTCACATTCTCTGCGGCAAGTATAACTTGTTCGTAGCGTGTGAGTCTATTGTTTGTCAGGTGCTGTGTTTTAGTCCTCACCATCAACAGTTCAACAGAATGCGGAACGTACACAATCAAAGGGTGACCCATGGCAATGCTCTCACATCTCTCAATGCTGACACCCGTTGCAGTGACGGATTTGAGACATCCAGGATACGCTGAAGCTACTGGATCTAAAGTAGCTGAGAAATAGGCAACTGGTCTACGGACACTTCCATGACTCTTAGTCAGGACTGGCAATGCACAACCTTCTCTTTCACAACAGAACAATGAAAAAGGCTTTTTGTAGTCAGGCATTCCCAGAGCCGGAGCACGACACATGTCCTCTCTCAACTCCAAGAATGAAACCAGACAATCACGGTCCCATGGTACCGGATCACTTACATCCTTGTGAGTCCGTCTCTATAAAGGCTTGGCCTTCAGCGAGAAATTGGGACTCCATTGGCGACAATAGCCAACCATCCTCAAGAACATTCTGACCTCCTTCTGTGTGGTAGGTACAGCCATGTTCATGAACGCCTCAATCTGATCTGGCGACACCTTTCTCTTGCCTTTCTCAATTTGATGACCCAAATACTGTACTTCACTCAAACAGTACTGCAAGTTGTTTGGGGACACCTTGTATCCACTCTGCCAAATGATTCAGTAAGGCAATTGTGTCAATCCTACAAGCATCCTCAGTTTCCAACGCAATAAGGAGATCATCAATGTATTGCGCAAGAACTAAATTCTGCGACAACACACGACTCTCCAGATTCTTTTTCAAGATCTGATTAAAGATCGATGGACTCTCTGTATACCCTTGAGGGATACAACACCACGTTAACACACGGTCTTCCAGCCGGAAGGCAAACAAAAATTGACTTTCCTCGTGGAGAGGTATCAAAAAGAATGCTTGACACAAGTCAATCACTGTAAACCACTCGGCTTGGCATGGAATTTGGAACAGTATCACTGATGGATTCGGTACCACTGGCTGTCAAGTACCAACCAAACTGTAGCTTCCACAGGAGCCGATGTGAGTTCCTCAATTCCCGACTTCCCTAGCTGCGAGTCTTGATACTCACAGATATTTGAGGGGGGGAAAGGGGAGTTGGAAAGAGAAAGAGAGACTGCACTGCTTCGTCTTCTTCTGACTGGATTCTACTTTTCTTCGTGTTGAACCCTGTAATAAAGAATATTATTTGCATGTAACCTCAGGCTTCACTTCCCACAACTATATCCTTCACTTATCTTCTATGTACCTGTCTTTCCACAGTGCCTCGCTGCTCTCTTGTTATGCATATCGATACTTCTGGATCTAGCTCTATTCTATACTGGTCAGGAGTTTACGTCGTCTAGAAGTAATTCTGTAATACAAATATTATGTAACCTCTTGCCTTAAAATATCTCCCACCACTATATTTCCTTCACGAAACCTCAAGTTACCTGTGTTTAATCTGAGAGACGACTTATTGGTGACTTTCTTACACTAGTCCAGAAGTTTAGTCCTTATTGCAGAAGGATATTATTGTGTCAAGCAGCTGATAAAAGGACTATTGTAAGTGATGATACTCTTGCACAATTGTAATAGAAGAAGAGACAAATGATGGTAAGTACAATTATATATATATAATCCTATCTACATTCTTCTCGGTGGTATCAAATGTCAAATGCCAAGCGAATCTTCCAAAACTCTAAAAGGAAGTATCTACAAATCTTGGGCTACTATATTGTTCGCTAAATTAGGAATTCAGTAGTCTCTATATTTAACTAAGCTGTTGCGGAATATGTCTGGTTATGCTTCAGTCTCTAATAGTTGAATTCTACTCAGCCAAAATATGTTCTTAACATTCCATGAATCTAATAACTGCCAAAATTCTCTGAGGTGACTTAGCTGTCTATTTCTTGAAATGTTCACAGCTCAGGAAAGCGTTGAATTTGTTACTGGAATACAGCGCTCCACAGAAACGCTGTCTTCTTCTCAGGAATTCCGTTGAAGTGCGCCACAGTAATCGCGAGCGAGCGCTAGGACAGCTGCGATCGCTCGCGAGTCGAAAGACTAGACCGATAACCTCCGCATCGGTAGCCAGCGGCCATCTTGGAATTCCGCGGCCGCGAACCCAGAAGAAACCGCATCAACAAGGAGACCTGGGGCATGGACAAGACTCGGCGTAGTCTCCTATGAATCAGGTGCAGTTGCAACAGCCCAATACAGTATCTGCCATGCCTTGGGGCCTGTCTGATCCTTTCATTCCTGACAGTACCTCCCACCAAGGCCCCCTTCTCCATCGCTCTTGGTTTACTAGGATGAGTCTTATGGAACTCTTTCAACAACCTGGGGGCGTGTAAACTGTCTACTGGTTCCCAAGTTCTTTCCTCAGGGCCAAAACCCTTCCAATCCACCAAATAGAACAACTTTCCTTTCTTGATCTTGGAATCTATAATTCTCTTAACTTCAAACTCTTCCGAGGATTGAATTTGTACAGGAGCTGGTGGACCCTTCATTCTCAAACTTGTGGGATTCTTCTTCAGCAGGGAGACATGAAAAACTGGATGCAACCTCAACCTAGGTGGAAGTTGAACCTTGACACTCACTGGATTCACCATTCTCTCTACTAGAAAAGGGCCCACAAAACGAGGTTGAAATTTCCGATTTCCCTTTAGACACATGTTGCGAGTGGAAATCCAAACTCTGTATCCAGGTTCATTAATAGGATTTTCTTGTCTCTTTTTATCAGCCTGTTTCTTATAGGAACTCTTAGCTTTGATTAGGTTATCTGTAGCTATCTTAAAGGCTTCTTGTAACCCTTGAACCACCTCGTCGACTGCCGGAACCTCACTCTCCTGTCTTCCCACTAGAGTGTTTGGATGCCTCCCTGAATTCAAATAAAAAGGAGAAAATCCGGTAGAGGAATGTGTTGCATTGTTGTAAGCAAATTCAGCTGCTCAAATTAGACTTGGCCATTCACCCTCATGGTCCATCACGAACAAGCGCAAATACTGCTCCAGTTCTTGATTGACTCTCTCCGTCTGCCCATCAGTCTCGGGGTGGAAACTGGTGGACAAACGAGAATCAATCTCCAACCTCTTCAAAAAGGCTCTCCAAAAACGGGAAATAAACTGAGGTCCCCTGTCAGAAATCACCACCCTGGGAATGCCATGTGCCCTAACGACATGCTGTGTAAACAAGGAGGACAACTGTATGGCTGATGGAATGGACTTCAGAGGGATAAAGTGACTCATCTTTGAAAAATGGTCGACCACCACCCATATGGTTGAGTAACCCTGACTAGAGGGAAGTTCCACAATAAAATCCATGGAAATGGTATGCCAGGGGTAGGGAGCTGGGGGCAAAGGTTGTAACAACCCCTGTGGGGCGACCAAGAAGATTTCCCCTTAATGCATTGCCCACAGGATTCCACATATTGTCTCATCTGAGTTTCCATGGCGGGCCACCAGAATTCACGCTGAATTAACTCCAAGGTTTTCTTGACTCCTTTGTGGCCAGCCAACAGATTGTCATGACAATGTCGAATTACTTCCATTCGCAGATCATCATTGGGTACAAAAAGGGTTTCCAAAAAATAAGGTTTCCCATCCTTGATCTTCCTTCCAGCTCCATCTTTTACCCAATTACTCAACTCTTCCTTCGATAAAGAATTCTTTAACTTGTTCTCAAATTCTGGATAAGAAATTACTCCGATTATTTTCTCTGAAGGGATAATCAACCCTTCTTTCTTCTTGCATTTTTCTTCTCCAGAGTGAAGGCGGGATAAGGCATCAGCCTTTCCGTTAGCTGCGCCGGGTCGATATGTTAACACAAAATTGTAATCGGCAAAAAATAGAGACCATCTTAATTGCCTGGGAGTGAGTGTTCGAGCTGATCTCAGAAATTGCAGATTACGATGATCAGTGAAAACTGTCACTTCGTGTCTTGCTCCTAACAGGTAATGTCGCCATTCCTGAAATGCATCCTTAACAGCGAGCAGCTCCTTGTCAGCAATAGAATAATTTATTTCTGCTGCAGATAATTTTCGCGATCTGTAAGCTACCGGATGGAGCTGACCAGTTACTTTATGCCTCTGCTACAGTACTCCCCCAATGGCCAAATTTGATGCATCTGCCTCCACATAAAAGGGCTCCTCAGGGTTAGGATGCTGCAATACTGGTGCTGTAACAAAAATACTCGAGCTCCACAAAAGCCTTTTCAATATCTGCAGTCCATTCAAATTTGGCTTCCTTCTTAAGCAAGCGAGTCAAAGGACTGACCTTTTCTGAAAATTTGGCAATGAAATGCCTGTAAAAATTGGCGAACCCAATAAAGCTCTGCACCTCTTTTACACTTTGTGGAGAAGGCCAATCCGTTATAGCCTTTACTTTAGACTCGTCCATCGAGACACCATCGGACGACAGGACAAACCCCAAGAACTCCACTTGCTGGGCATGGAAAACACACTTTTCCAACTTGACGAACAGTTGATTCTCCAATAATTTACTCAAAATGGCACGTACATGATGCACATGTTCCTCCATGTTAGCTGAAAAAATTAGAATGTCATCAATGCATGCCACAGCGAATCGGTCCAAATACTCCCTTAATACATCGTTGACAAAATGTTGGAATGCTGCCGGAGCATTTCACAAGCCAAATGGCATCACTTGATACTCAAACAAACCCAGCCGGGTTTGGAATGCAGTCTTCCATTCATCGCCTTCAGCAATGCGCACCAAATGATAAGCTCCTCGCAAATCCAATTAGTGTACACCTTTGCCTCTTTTACTTAATCGAGCAATTCCGAAATCAACGGCAAAGGATATCGATTCTTCTTGGTAACTAAATTTAAAGCTCTATAATCAATACAGGTTCTGAGCTTGCTGTCTTTCTCCGGGATAAAAAAGAGGGGAGATGAAACGGGAGATTGAGAAGGGCGAATGAATCCATTAGCCAAGTATTGCTCAATATACTCCTTTAAATGTTGATTTTCGGCTTCAGAAAGCGCATAAATCCTACTACACGGTAGTGAGGCTCCTGGCTCCAACTCGATTCGACAATCATACTCTCGATGCGGCGGTAATTTCTTGGCTTCTAGTTCATCAAAACCTGAATCCAAATCTTGGTATTCTTGCGGAATCCTTGGAATCTCTAACATACAGATGGACTGGGTTAGACTGGCCAAACTCAACGATGGAGTTGTTGAATGGTTCTCGCCTTCGTTTCCAAAGCAATGCTTCAAACAATAATCAGAAACCATGTCAATTGATCTTTTGGCCCAATCAATCCTTGGATTGTGTTCCGTTAACCAAGGAAGTCCCAAGGTAAGTTGAAACTGAGGGGCAACAATGGGACCAGAAGATAAATTAGTACCATCCACTGCTCGGACCGCTTCTGGTTTCTTCTTCTTCAGGAATTGAATCTTCAAAGATTGAGCAAATCTGATATCACAAAAGTTTCCCATTGCTCCAGAATCAATCATGACCGAGAACTTATTAACTTCTGAATTTCCAAATTTGATTTGAACTGAGATTATTAAGTGCGGTGCCGACGACTGCAAAGTGTTTGCTATAAATTGAGAGACTGGAGCTGACTTATCCACCGCTTCCACCAGGGCAACTCCTCCTACTGGTGGAGCCTGTCTTTTACCCAAGTATTCTTTTTGGGCTTCTTAGGACACTCTTTGACGAAATGCCCCGAATTTCCACAATACATGCAAAGCTTGCCCACTCTTCTCTTCTCTCTTTCTTCATTTGTCAAAGGTCCCCGCACGGACCCAATTTGTATTGGTTCTTCTTCACTACTACCTTCTTTGGGTTTGGAATTTTCTGATCTTGTTCTGTCAAATCGTGGAGGAATATATCTGACAACCTTACGCCTCTCGTTCTTTCTTTCACATTGGCGTTGGTCGATCTGCAACACCAAATCGATTAATTCTGACACTTCCGTAGGCCGTTTAGGAACTTGCGCCAATCCATCCTTTAACTCATCTTTCAACCCTCTGTAAAAGATGGCGGCTCTCTTTTCATCTGGCCAATTTGTTTCGACAATCAATTTATTAAATTATGCCAGATAAGCAACCAAATCTCGATTACCCTGCTTTAAATCTAAAAGTTCGTTATCGGTAGCTTGTGATATGGATCGCCTATCAAAAATGCGCAGAAATTCTTTCTTAAATGCTTCAAAATCGTACAAAATGGCGTCGTTGTTGTTCACCAAAGGCATAGACCACGCCGCAGCATCTCCACTCAGGTAAGACAATATGAAGGCAACCCTGGACTGATCCTCCTTGAATATTATAGGTCTACACAAGAAGTGCAAAGAACACTGAGTAAAGAAAATCTGGGCCTTAAGAGGATCCCCACTAAATCATTCTGGGGCTGCTAAAGGAATTGTAGGGGAGATAGCATGTATGACCAGAGTTGTCAGCTCTGTGACTGAAGGTGCAGGAGAGAAAGATGTCGTCTTACTCTCCTTACCCAAGGAAGGTGTACCCAAGGAGAACTCCTCGAAGCGTTGACGCAAAAACAAGGCCTCCTGACGAGACCGTCTTACTTCTTCTCTAAGAGATTTACTTTCTTCTATTGTATCTCCCAATTGTTTCTGGATGCCGTCTAACACAGCTGCTAAGGTCTTTACATCGATTCCCTCAGCCATCCTGCTCGGGTGAAAGTTTGGGAGGGCACTTCAATCTGTCAAGTACCAACCAAACTGTAGCTTCCACAAGAGCCGATGTGAGTTCCTCAATTCCCGACTTCCCTAGCTGCGAGTCTTGATACTCACAGATAGGAGAGGGGGGAAAAGGGGAGTTGGAAAGAGAAAGAGAGACTGCACTGCTTCGTCTTCTTCTGACTGGATTCTACTTTTCTTCGTGTTGAACCCTGTAATAAAGAATATTATTTGCATGTAACCTCAGTCTTCACTTCCCACAACTATATCCTTCACTTATCTTCTATGTACCTGTCTTTCCACAGTGCCTCGCTGCTCTCTTGTTATGCAGATCGATACTTCTGGATCTAGCTCTATTCTATACTGGTCAGGAGTTTACGTCGTCTAGAAGTAATTCTGAAATACAAATAATATGTAACCTCTTGCCTTAAAATATCTCCCATCACTATATTTCCTTCACGAAACCTCAAGTTACTTGTGTTTAATCTGAGAGACGACTTATTGGTGACTTTCTTACACTAGTCCAGAAGTTTAGTCCTTATTGCAGAAGGATATTATTGTGTCAAGCAGCTGATGAAAGGACTAATGTAAGTGATGATACTCTTGCACAATTGTAGTAGAAGAAGAGGCAAATGATGGTAAGTACAATTATATATATATATATATATAATCCTATCTACATTCTTCTCGGTGCTTCTCGGTGCTTCAGTCTCTAATAGTTGAATTCTACTCAGCCAAAATATGTTCTTAACATTCCATGAATCTAATAACTGCCAAAGTTCTCTGAGGTGACTTAGCTGTCTATTTCTTGAAATGTTCACAGCTCCGGAAAGCGTTGAATTTGTGACTGGAACACAGCGCTCCACAGAAACGCTGTCTTCTTCTCAGGAATTCCGTTGAAGTGCGCCACAGTAATCGCGAGCGAGCGCTAGGACAGCTGCGATCGCTCGCGAGTCGAAAGACTAGACCGATAACCTCCGCATCGGTAGCCAGCGGCCATCTTGGAATTCCGCGGCCGCGAACCCAGAAGAAACCGCATCAACAAGGAGACCTGGGGCATGGACAAGACTCGGCGTAGTCTCCTATGAATCAGGTGCAGTTGCAACAGCCCAATACAGTATCTGCCATGCCTTGGGGCCTGTCTGATCCTTTCATTCCTGACACTGGCCAACATGGAACAACAGTCGTGTTGACCTTTCGCAGGTCTTGCACGATTCTGAATTTCCCGCTTGGTTTCTTTAATCCCATAATGGGTGAGTTGCATGGACTGCCCATTATCTCCTTTAGGATTCCTTGCTTGATCATGGAATCAATCACAGGTTTGATCCCTGCGATCGTCTCCAGTGACAGATTATACTGGGGCGTTCTTGGAAACTCGGATTCTGCTTAACTGGCTCGACACCTTTGATTAGCCCAATCTCTTCATCCGTGAAATCCCACACATCCAATGAAACAGAGTCTCTCAAGTCAAGTGGAAGCTCTACCACTGTCAGCACAGGATACATCTCTATGCACAAATGCTGATTGGCAACCTTAAAGGTGGCATCATCATCTTTCATCTGTACTTCTACTCCCTTGAGTGTGCAGTAGATGGTGCAATTCAACTTGCACAAAAGATCTCGTCCCACATGCTCATCAGGCATCCCAGACAGGCGAAGGCTCTTCCCGATTTACCCATATTATTTAACAATTAAAGAGATCAAGAAACACTGGTCACCGCCACAAAACGATACTTTAATGAGAATGAACACACGGTGAAGTCGCCGGCGGCGCTCTGGGAAGCCTATAAAGCGGTCCTGCGGGGCCAGGCCATATCCTCCGTGTCGCACCACAAGAAGCGCCAGCGCCAACAACTCCACTCCCTAGAAGAGAACTTGCAAAGGGCAGAGGCGGAATACACCGCCGACGTTACAGCGGCGACCGCGCATGGGCTACAGCTGGCGCAACAAGAATACAAGACATTTGTATGGGAGGAGGCAAAATCTAGACTGCAGACTACGAGGCACACAGTATACGAACAGGGGGACAAAGCCGGTAAGCTACTGGCCTGGTTAGACAAAAAAGACAAAGCTAATAGGTGGATAGCGGAGCTTGCCACACAGCATGGCGCGCCAATCACAGACCCCCAGGCAATAGTAGAGGAACTGGCGGCACACTATGAACGCATATATACGCCGACCGCTACGGCCACCATAGATGATAACAGAGCCTTCCTGCACGACATCCAAATGCCAAAGTTGGATCCAACAGCAGTGCAGGCGCTTGAGGCGGACATTACGCAGGAAGAAACGACTCAGGCTATTCTCGCACTCCACACAGGTAAAGCTCTGGGGCCTAATGGTATCCCAGTGGAACTCTTTAGACACCTGGTCACGGTCCTAACGCCCCACCTCTTGAACATGTACATTGACAGCCTAGAGAAGGGGGAACTTCCCAGGGATCAGCGCTTGGCTACGATAGTAGCAATACACAAGCCGGGGAAACCGACAAACAGTTGCATGTCCTACCGGCCCATATCCCTGATCAACGTAGTAGCAAAGATACTGGCCAAGGTGCTGGCAATGCGTCTCCAGCCTTGTCTGGGGACGGTGATTCACCCGGATCAATCGGGGTTTATGCCGCATCGAAACACGGCGCTAAACCTGAGGCGAGTGCATAGTGTCATGGCCCGCAAATCCCTCATCCAAGAGGACGCCATAATCCTTTCCCTGGACGCACAAATGGCGTTCGATATGGTGGAATGGCCATTTTTATTCGCAGTACTTCACCATCTGGGGTTCGGTCCCAAATTCATAAAATGGGTGGAACTGCTATACACGAAACCTATGGCACAAGTGGTGGCCAATGGGAGAATCTCAGGCACTTTTCCCCTGGCTAAAGGGACTCGGCAGGGATGCCCATTGTCGCCGCTTCTATTCGCACTAGTGCTGGAACCCCTGGCGGCGTGGATAAGACAAGACCAAGTAATCCGTGGGCTCAAGTGGGCGCCGGGGTGGGAAGACAGAATATTGCTCTACGCGGACGCTCGCCAGCCCGCTCCCTCAATTGCCTCATGGATATTTGTGTGGCATTCGGCCGGGTTTCAGGGTACACTATCAATTGGACGAAATCGCATATTTATGTACTCTCAGGCGATCAGCCTCGACTCCCACGCAGCTGTGCTGCCAAGATTGTGCCTGATGGGTTCAAATATTTGGGCATCCACATCACGGCGCAGGAATCCCACTTCATAGCTGAAAATCTCAAGAAACCGCTGGAGCAATTCCACAGGGATGTGCAGTGCTGGCGTACACTGCCGCTCACCCTATTAGGCAGGGCGGCCCTCTTTAAAATGATGGCACTCCCGAGATTTCTGTACGCCCTGCAAAACACACCATTTCCGATAGCCCCATCGTACTTCAGGGAAGTAAATAGTGAACTCAGCAAGCTGCTGTGGGATGGCAAGGCGACGCGTATAGCGATGCACAAACTAGTGAAGGTCTGGTATGATGGAGGGATAGCGCTCCCACACATTAAGGTGTATTACTGGGCCTCACACTTGGCGATAATCAATCAATGGCTTCACGCTGATCAGGGAGACCCGGCCTATCGTATGGATAGGCATCTGCTAGGTGCAGACAATCTTATGGGAGTACTTTACAACCGGAACCAACATAAGCATCTCAGAGGCCCTACAGCCCATACAATTAAGATCTGGCACGAAGTGCAGAGGGCTATGGGGTGGGAAGGAGTCATCACGCAGGCGACACCACTCTGGGACACGAATAAACTAGGAAGGCTGAAGAACACGAAGGGATTCAAACAATGGGACCTGATCGGTATTTCGAGGGTGGGGGACGTGTGGAAAAAGGGGAAAACCGTCCCATTCGCGCAGCTGCAACAGAGCTATGGGATCGCTGACACAGAAGCATTTCGATACTTACAAATAAGGCAAGCACTCACAGCACTCATACCACAAGGCACGAAACTTCCGGAATCCTCACCCCTCGAAGACAGGCTCCTTACTGACCATATGACGAAGAAAGCTATTTCACTCGCATACAAAAAAATCATAAATAACCAACCTGACCCAACGCAAACCCTGAAAGCTAGATGGGAGACTGACGTGGGTGAGTTGGATGAGACAGATTGGCAGGACGCGCTGGCATCCCCACGAGAAGTGGCGATCTCTGCTAGATTTAAACTAATACAACTGAAGATACTGCATCGTACCTACTACACCAGGACACTACTCCATAAATTACACAGAGCCGATACACCGCTTTGCGTTCGACAGTGTGGGGAGCCGGGCACGTTCTGGCACATAATATGGCAATGTGTAGACATCCAGAACTATTGGAAAGCAATCATGCGCACGATCGCGCAGGTAACAAGGGTAACATTGGTTCCTGAACCAAGGGGGTGTATCTTGAATATCTGGGAGGCAGAGGACATTACTCAGGCAGTGCAAACATGGGTAGCACTAGGGTTGGCCTTAGCGAAAAGAGACATTGCGCAATAGTGGGGAGCCAGACAGGCCCCGACGCTCCGAAAATGGTGTAATGGTATGGACGAACTCATGGTAACTGAAAAATCGGTCTACGTACACAGAGGATGCCCCAAAAAATGGACTAAGATATGGGGGAAGTGGAATGACTACCGGGGCAACATCTGTGATCCCCCGCAGGACGAATCCCTGTCAGACGATTCCGACTAGCTGGGGTGTGTATAAAGAGACATGACAAGAGATGTTTGGGGTGGTTGAGGAGCAGGGTGCTGGGGTCCTGAGGGAACCGAAAGAGGTCCTTAGTGCACGACAAAGGCTGAAACAAGAACGATGTAATGTACGTTGTAAAGAACGATATGGTATTGCAGTACTGGTTGAAAATGAAAATGTTAATAAAAAGAGTTTTAAATAAAAAAAAGATCTCTCCCAAACAAGCAGACTGGACTCGAGTCACACACCACAAACTGGTGTTGATCTCGAAAGGTTCCTATTCTCACCGGAATCGGCTCAGTCTATGGGTTAGTCATTTTCTTATTTGCCACACCTACAACTTGGACTGGTTGTCCCGAGAGGGGTAGGTTGGGAACTACTGCAGATCTTAAAGTAGAACAGGTAGCACCAGTGTCAACCAAAAAGGTGGTAGGAGGACCGTCAACATCCGCCTCTACAAACGGTCCCCTCTGGTCTACCTCCAAGACTGCCCCAAGAGTCCAGTCTTCCTCCCCTCTCAGGCACCGTCATTTCAACGTGTCTGAGCTGTACTCATCAAAATTCTCAAAAAGGGGCATCTATTGGTATGTTCAATTCCCCTGCGGAATTCTCAGAGGTTGCAGGACTTGCACCTGCGGGACCATCATCCCACCTTGCATGGATCTAGGTCTCGTTACTGTATTGACAGCTCCAGGTACCTGCACTATTTCTGCCTCTTGTTGCACCTGATTTGCTGGATTCAATCTACACTCGCGCTTCCAATGCCCGATCTTGTGACAAAGGTGACATGCAGTGGTCTTTTTCAGTGTTGCCACATCCATCCCTGTCTTGGGGTTTACAGGTTTCCCTTTCCCTTGACCCTGCGCACTCTGAGTCCCTCCTTGACTGTTTCCCTGTCTTCTCCCTAGCGTCCCTCCATTTGACTGCGTCTGGAGTTCCCTGTCAGCGGTTTGCATTTGAACTAACATCAACTTATCCTTAAGTTTCTTGTATTTCGAATCCACCTCATCGCTGCAGTACCTGGCATACCACAGTATTTCGTCCAGTGACTTGTTCTGCCAGCAGATCAAGTGTTGCTGAATCATGAAGCTAGTTTCTGGTCTCAAACCCAAAACAAACTTGGAAACAAACTGTCTCATGTCTTTGGGGTCTAAGGTATCTATCCCACTAAACTGCTTGAAGGCTTGTAGGAGACTTTCTTAATATTCATGGACGGATTCTTTCGGTTCCTGAACGGTTCAATCTATCTTAACCCAATCAATGTCTTGTGGCGAGATTTGGGATTTCAGCCATGTAATTACCTGTTCAAACTTTTTCATAACGATAGGTGAAGGACCATTTGTAACAGGATCCCTATCAGGTTCAGAAGTTGGCCAATCAACTGCAGCTTTACAAGCTGTCCACAAATCACTCGGTACGACAATGTCAAACTATGTATTCAGGTCAACCCACAACACCTTCGAAATTTTGACAAAATGATCGACCTGCTTGTACCATTCGACGGGCTTCTCCCTCAGCCGAGGAAAATCATTAGTGAATGCTGCCCAATCACCTCTACTCCAAGGCACGTGCACATACCCTCCTTTCTGTACTTCTTGTAAAGGGTAATTCTCCACTCCTATTATTCCCCCTCCTGGAGGGGGCGTCTCTCCTACGTTCCTTTTAGTGCTTTTCTTTTTGGACCATCTTTCCTTCCACTCATCAAGCATGCTCCATGCGCGTATCCCTATAATCAATTCTCGAATGTGAGCTTTCAACCCTATGACTCTCTTCTCCTCCAATTCCTGATCACTGTATTGCAACCTGTGGCTTCCCTGTAACATCTTTTTTTTGGACAGATCTACCTCATACCTTTTTGCCAGCTCTGTCAGTTTTTCATGTGCTGACCTTACATCCTTCGCTACAAACAGTAACTTGTCTGGTTTGTAAAGTTCCACCCTTTCCAAAGGCATGTTCCCACTAACTATCTCATCTACTTCAGCTTTCAATCTCACCACATCCAGCATCTTTGCTCTTATGGCGACTTTCAGGGTCCCTCGACTATATGCGCCACTCAACTCTTCGTTCTCACTGCTCTGATTCTGTCACACTGTTTTGTTACTGGTGGTTCCCACATTCTTAGATCTGATCTTGACTCGGCCAAGGACTTTGGTCTCGCCAGTCTCACATCCAACTGTCCTCTAGAGGAGTCTGCAGTGGCTGGTAATGGCGTACTCGATTCTATGGGTCTCGGAAGGTGAGCTATTCCGCTCACCATGCCATTCCCTCCAGAGCTAATCCCTTCTCCTACTGCTGACTGCACCAGACTCCCATTACTCGCCTGATCCGGATCATATACTGACACTATGGGTCCAATGGTAACCGGCACTGTAAGAGCATCCGGTAATCTTGCAATTCCTTTAGCCTCAGCACTTGCTGGTGTCTGTGTTCTCATCCCTTCTGTTCCTGTCGAGCAGGGGCGTAACACAGGCCCCCGCATCCCCCGGGTTGCGGGGGGGGGCCCCGAGCTGCAGGGGGCCTCCTCGGCACAGTACTCATGCCACTGCAGTCTGGAGCACAGAGCTGCAGAGAATGACTCGCGTCACGTCTCACTTCTTCCACACACAAGCACAAAATAGCACAAGAAAAGACACATAAACGCAGAGAAACGTTAACAGAAATGAAATGTATTTCAGATGGATTCAGTTGTCTATAAAGTGCATCCGCGCCTATGGAATGGTTGTTCTGTGGTAGCCTGCAGATACACTTTGTTGTAGCGAATATCCATCTTGGGCTTGTGTTTAGTTTTCCATTATTATAATAGTGACGCTCACCGGTAACGGTAGAAACTCTTCCAACCTTTCATTCCACAGAAGCCAGCCCATGTAATGTCCAAGTCAGACCCTCCCAGATCCCTGTTAACTTCACATGAACTTGTGTATTCAAAGGAGTAGTGATGAAAGGAGTGACCAGGCAAAGCAGGCATGTCTTAATCATCAGAGTAGAAGCTGCAGAATTAAACGTCTGCATCAGCAAGCACAGATTTGAACAAAGTGATTGATTTGAGATGATTACATTGTTATCCGTTGCTTTCTGAGAAAGAAAAAAACTAACTTTTTGTATTCATTTAAAATCATTAGACGTTTTGTATTTAAAGCTTAGGAGTTTAATTAAATTAATTTTTGTATTTGGTTAATTATTCATTTTCAAAATTATAATATATTTTATGTTGAATTTAATATAACTTTTGCACCAAAACACTTTATATATATTTAATTTAAAAGTAAAACATTGTTTTTATTTTATATGATTTCTTATGAGGTGTTAAGTCCCTCATCCATTACTTTCCTTGGGAGTGGGTGTCTGTACCAGTGAGTGGCCATGTGTGGTGCTATACTCACTCCAAGGCTGGGCTGGAGTGCATTTACTAGTGATTTGTGACATTTTGAGTTATAGTAACTTTAGAAGTGTAGTTCGTGAACAGCAATGGGTGTGTTTGTGTTAGCAGGCCCCACCCTTAGCCCATCCTTACACCCATAAACTTCTCTTTATGCTCCTTGAACCCCTCCCATTTATTAGTAACTACTGTTTCCAGCAGCTTTCCATTGTCCCTCCAACATTTACAGCTAATTGGTAGGTTTATGTGTGCGGAGACCTTCAACACTTATACAGAAATCTCGACATAGAAAAGATAGGAGGTATGGAGGGCTCTGCTTGTAGGTTTGTGAATAGCATTTCATAGTACATTA
The DNA here is from genome assembly GCF_964204655.1 of Triturus cristatus. Classification (NCBI taxonomy): domain Eukaryota; kingdom Metazoa; phylum Chordata; class Amphibia; order Caudata; family Salamandridae; genus Triturus; species Triturus cristatus. The sequence goes on from NC_140589.1 coordinate 1,734,862,018, forward strand.
TAAGTACTACCTAGTACTACTTTATGTACTACAAAATGCAGTTTGTGAATGGACCCCTTTTTGATCTGTTTCTACCTACCTACCTACAACAGACAGTGTGTTTTATGGTCACTTATACAGGTGCCAAAATGGCGCCTCCTCTGTAGCCTGTAAAGACGTCCAACCAGCTGTGCACAGCCTCCACTGAGGCATGGACATGGATTCTGCCAGCTCTGCTCACAGCCTCCTCTGAGGCCTGTAGTGGTCACTGCTAGTTGTGTTCACAGCCTCCTCTAAGGTCTTAACAGGCCTTGCCAGCTGTACATAGTGTCCTCTGAGGGCTGCAAATGGATCTTGCCAGCTGTGCACACCGGCTGTTCAGAGGTCATAGTGGGTACTACCAGCCAGCTGTGCAGTCTCGTCTGAAGCATCTAAATGGATCCTGCTAGCTGTAGTCAGCCACTTCTGAGACCAGTAAATGGATGCTGATGGCTGTGTGCACAGCCTCCTCTGAGGTCCTAATGGGCCCTACCAGCTACGTACGCAGCTTCCTCTAAGGGAATAAATGGATTCTGCCAGGTGTTTAAGCAGCCTCATTTGAGGCTTGTAAATGGATTCTGAAAAATTAATACATCAAAGGGTCCCTGTACTATAACAATGACGGGGTAAAGTCGAAGCGAAAACACAATTCGAAAAACACAAGAAAAACCCCTTTTAAGGAAATAAACTATCTATCCCACAGAAAACAAACAGTCTGCTATACCATTCTTTTGTTTTTATTATAAAAATATAAAGTTATGCATCTACTTTTCTCTTTGAATTAGTCATTTCATTTTTTTGTTCAGAGACATAACAACAGGCTAGCTATTCATCAAGCTAGGATTGACGAAGCAATACAAATATTTAAAGGTGCATAAACAATTAGAAAATCACATCAAGACAATAACAATTAGTGCAGTGCATACAAAAGTGAACAAATCGGTAAAAACATATAAAACAATCAAGTACAGATAAAGGAACAATACAAAAAAACATGAAAAACAAACAAATGCGCCGACACGCGTTTCGGAATCTCATACACCTTCCTTCCTCAGGGCGCTGATGGCATTTCCAAACGGTGAAAACTCAATATGATTTAGTACAATAAATCTCATCAAATAGATCATTCGATTTAATAAGTTTTCTTTTATGCCTCGTCAGTCTCATCTGTGGGAATAGTGATAACTCAATTACATTTTATTGAATAAATCATACATTATATATATTAGAAACATTAGAAAAACTTCATAGGTAACTTGGTGCGGTTCTTCACTAGATATATGGTCGGTGGGGTACAGCTGTTATTTCCACTCTTGCCTGTTGAAATGGCTTTATATACCCCGCTGTAGCCATATCTATAGTTCGTTTTCTGAAAGTACGTGTTTCCTCTCTGCGTGCTCCTCGGCAGTTTTGAGTTGCTCGATAATTCTCTATATGGGGTTCATGATTTCGTTTTGTTTAATCCAAGCAATGCTCATGCTAGCTGCCCCTTATTTAAATTTTACATTTTAAGTCCTACACTTTGGGTCCTTACAAGGCATCTTTCTCTTTTCTTATAGATTCTGTTGAAAAAAGATTGGCTACTGGCCATGATAGCAAGACAGTGACCACTTGCCACGTAAGGATTTCGATACAGGGAGGGAGAGAAATTACTGTCTTGATGTGATTTTGTAATTGTTTATGCACCTTTAAATATTTGTATTGCTTGGTCAATCCTAGCTTGATGAATAGCTTGCCTGTTGTTATGTCTCTGAACAAAAATTGAAATGACTAATTCAAAGAGAAAAGTAGATGCATAACTTTATATTTTTATAATAAAAACAAAAGAATGGTATAGCAGACTGTTTGTTTTCTGTGGGATAGATAGTTTATTTCCTTAAAAGGGGTTTTTCTTGTGTTTTTCGAATTGTAAATGGATTCTGCCAGATGCGTGCACAGCCTCCTCTAAGACTGTAAATGGATCCCTGCCAGCTGTTTATGCAGCTTGCTTTGAGGCCTGTAAATGGATGCAGTCGGTTGTGTGCACAGCTGTAACGCCCTGAACGTCTCAGGATCGTTTAACAGACACGACAATGAGGACGCAACCACTTGTGAAGGGTTAGTTCTTTTAATGAAGGCAAATAAAATACAAAGAACAAACAAAGGTTATAGTCACTGGAATCCTCCAGGCTAAGTACGTTACCAGCCCACAGCACGGATGGTCCTAACCGTCCTCTGCATATACGCCGATCCCGGCGTATGCCAACAGAGGGCAGAAATGAAATGGCCGACAATGCCAATCGGTAGGCTGTGAGGGGCACGAAGAGTGTTGGGGAGAATCGAGGAGTCAGGGAAACACCCAGCCGGGGTCTCTACCTGAAGGGAGCAGCCGCTCAACCTCTTCCTCAGAATGCACCGGGACGCGGAGTCACCTCCTGGTGATGCGTCACCGATACCCCAATCACAAGCAAGAAGACTGAACCGAGAGCAGCCGCTCGATCGATCCTGTGGACTTCCGAGTCTGTAACGCGGCAAACACCTCCTGGTGTGCGTTACAGCTGGCAGTCCCTGTGTCTCTGGTCGGGCTGGGAGTTACGACTCCAACCAGCAAAAGCGCCACTGCGCTTGGACTCAGCCGAGTCAAAAAGCGAAGCTCAATGGTTGACCGGTAGAGCTTCCGGGTCCTTCACAGGTGACGATGGGGCAAGACACGGCCCAGGGAGTAACGACTCGACCTACCTCCGTTCTTGCCTTACTGGAGCACCACTCCGGAACACTGCTCTTCACGAAGCAGGTACGTCGGTGTAAACACAATATCCGACAGCCTTGTACCTCCCGGTTCCTCCCTTTATAGGGCGTGTTTTCCTTGAGTTATGTAACAGCTCTCCTGTTTACATAAGGGCGTGTTTCCCTTGAGTTATGTAACAGCTCTCCTGTTTACATAAGGGCGTGTTTCCCTTGAGTTATGTAACAGCTCTCCTGTTTACATAAGGGCGTGTTTCCCTTGAGTTATGTAACAGCTCTCCTGTTTACATAAGGGCGTGTTTCCCTTGTATGACAGGAATTCTTGACAGTACATCCTCCCTCTCAGCGGCTCCCCACGGGTCCAGCGCTGGCAGGAAAACGCCGATGGAACAAGGAGACCAAGCGCGGAGCATGAACCCCTTCAGCCGGTTCCCATGAATGCTCCTCCGGGCCATAGCCTTTCCACGCAACCAGGTACCACAGCTTCCCCCTGCGCCATTTGGACGCCCGTATGCCCGACACTTCATACTCCACCTCCGACTCCACGCATACCGGCCTAGGTGTCCCAGACGGCTTGGAGGGTGCTGGTTTGAGCAATGATACATGAAAGACAGGGTGTATCCGCAATGACTGGGGCAAGCACACCTTCACGTTCACGGGACCCATACACTTGGTAATTCGATAGGGGCCCATGTACTTGGGATGGGACACACTGTTCTTTCGAAACCTCATGTTTCTTGTGGATATCCAGACGTAGTCTCCAGTGCGGTACAGTGGCCCGGGCCTTCTCTTCCTATCTGCCGCAGCCTTGTATCTTCTCTTGGCCTCTATTAGGACAGCCCTTGAGCGCATCAACGTGTCTTTTATGTGTGCCACCCTGTCCGCTGTGGCGGGAATCCTGTCCTCTCTGAACGGATGTAGAAATGGCAAGAACCTGGGATGTTGGCCATAGTTGCTATAGAACGGAGATGACTGTGTGGAGCTGTGAGTGGCGTTGTTATAGGCTATCTCTGCAACCCATAGCAAGTCGACCCATTCTTCCCTGCCCTGGTCCACAAAACATCGCAGATACTGTTTGAGCGTTTGGTTCAGGCGCTCGGTTTGGCCGTCCGTTTGAGGGTGGTAGCTGGTGGACAGGGCGGTCTTAACATGCAGCGCAGTGCACCAAGTCTTCCAGAATTGCGCAGTAAACTGCGACCCCCGGTCCGACACGATCACCCCAGGTAATCCATGCAGTCGTACCACATTCTTTAGGAGTAGTGACGCCAATTCCCCGGCCGTAGGGACTCTCTTGCAGGGGATGAAGTGCCCCATTTTCGTCAAGTAATCCACCACCACCAGTATTGCCGTCATCCCCTGGTCTACCGGTAGGCCCACCACGAAGTCCAGTGATATGCTATCCCATGGTCTATCCGGGGTCGGAAGTGGATGTAAGAGCCCTTGGGTTCGGCCATGGTCGGCCTTCATGGTAGCACACGTAGGACACTCCTGTCCCCACCTCCTGACATCCACTCTCATGGTTGGCCACCAGAAATGCCGTCCCATGCTAGCCACCGTTTTTTCAAAGCCCAAATGACCTGCGCATGGAGAGTCATGGCACCAGATGAATGCTTGTTTCCTTAGCCTAGGCGTGGGTATCAATAGGCACCTGCCCTTCAGGGGTATCCCGTCCTTCAGCTGCCATTCTCTGTGACTGAGGAGCCACCTCCGCCATGCGAATGACCTGATCCCTCTCTTTATTCCCCTCAGGAAAGTATCCGGTTGGATAACCCCCAATACCATCCTCGGGGAAATGATGGAACGCTCGGTTGCAGGCAATGGTTCCTTAACTGCAGATTGACGGGACAGGGCGTCCGCCTTCCGGTTTTCCGTCCCCGGCCGATATGTGATGCGGAAGTTGAACCTCGCAAAGAAGATCATCCACCGCAGCTGCCTGGGAGAAAGGTGTCTAGTGGCCGTCATGAACTGTAGGTTCCGATGGTCCGTGTACACCGATACCACATGTCTTGCCCCCATCAACCAATGCCTCCATTCGGTGAAGGCGTCCTTGACTCCGAGATGCCCCTTCTCTGGTCTTGGAGTCCTCTAGTTTTCCGCCGGTATGTCCACCACGGCTGTTACCGACCGGTTGGCCCGATAACGTGACGTCTTTGGTTTGGCAGGGCATTCACGTACGTAGTGGCCTTTTTTGCCACAATATAGGCACAATCCTTGTTTACGGCGTGACTCTTTCTCTGTGGCTGTGAGGCTCGCTCGTATTGCGCTGATGTCCATGGGTTCTCCCTTGGATGCGGTGGAAGTTTCAGGACTTCCCACCGTCACATAGGATGGAAGGGATTTTCCTTTTCTCCCATGATCCCCCTTTCTTTCACTTAGCCTATGTTCCAGCCGTAATACCAGGTTGATAAGGCCCTCACATGTCTTGGGTTGAGGGTCAATATGAGCCACGGCGTCCTTGAGCTCATCGCACAGCCCTTGATGGAAGAGCGCCGTCTGTTTAGCAACAGGCCACTTGGTTTCCGCAACCAGCCTTCGGAACGCGTTGAGATACTGCACCAGGTCGTTGGATCCCTGTCTCAACTCAAGCATTTCACGGTCCGCCGTGTACGAGTCAGCCCTTCTGTCGAATACCTTCAGGAATTCCTCGCGAAAAGCACCCCAATCACATAAGAGGGGGTCGTCCCTGCTCACCAGAGGTACGGCCCATTGTGCCGCGTTTCCAGCCAAATAGGATATAAGGAAAGCCACACGAGCCTGACTCGTGGGGAACGCCTTTGGTTTGCACGATAAATGTAGCGCCACTTGTGTGAGGAATACCTGCACTGTGTTAGGATCCCCACTGTACCTCTCTGGTGTTGCCAAGGGGATGGCTACCGGCATTTCCACTACTACCGCAGGGGTCTGGTTCGTGAGGGAGGTGCTGGGCGTGAGCAGGTCCAATTGGATAGCATCCAGTCTGGCTTTTACATCGGCTGTTTCTTGCCTAGAGGCAGCCACTTCAACTTGCATGGCCGCTAAAGCAGCCAGCACATCATCAAGTGTTGCCATGTCTGTTATCGACCGGGAGACAGTTAGTGTTATTAAGGTTGGATATTTTGTAACGCCCTGAACGTCTCAGGATCGTTTAACAGACACGACAATGAGGACGCAACCACTTGTGAAGGGTTAGTTCTTTTAATGAAGGCAAATAAAATACAAAGAACAAACAAAGGTTATAGTCACTGGAATCCTCCAGGCTAAGTACGTTACCAGCCCACAGCACGGATGGTCCTAACCGTCCTCTGCATATACGCCGATCCCGGCGTATGCCAACAGAGGGCAGAAATGAAATGGCCGACAATGCCAATCGGTAGGCTGTGAGGGGCACGAAGAGTGTTGGGGAGAATCGAGGAGTCAGGGAAACACCCAGCCGGGGTCTCTACCTGAAGGGAGCAGCCGCTCAACCTCTTCCTCAGACTGCACCGGGACGCGGAGTCACCTCCTGGTGATGCATCACCGATACCCCAATCACAAGCAAGAAGACTGAACCGAGAGCAGCCGCTCGATCGATCCTGTGGACTTCCGAGTCTGTAACGCGGCAAACACCTCCTGGTGTGCGTTACAGCTGGCAGTCCCTGTGTCTCTGGTCGGGCTGGGAGTTACGACTCCAACCAGCAAAAGCGCCACTGCGCTTGGACTCAGCCGAGTCAAAAAGCGAAGCTCAATGGTTGACCGGTAGAGCTTCCGGGTCCTTCACAGGTGACGATGGGGCAAGACACGGCCCAGGGAGTAACGACTCGACCTACCTCCGTTCTTGCCTTACTGGAGCACCACTCCGGAACACTGCTCTTCACGAAGCAGGTACGTCGGTGTAAACACAATATCCGACAGCCTTGTACCTCCCGGTTCCTCCCTTTATAGGGCGTGTTTTCCTTGAGTTATGTAACAGCTCTCCTGTTTACATAAGGGCGTGTTTCCCTTGAGTTATGTAACAGCTCTCCTGTTTACATAAGGGCGTGTTTCCCTTGAGTTATGTAACAGCTCTCCTGTTTACATAAGGGCGTGTTTCCCTTGTATGACAGGAATTCTTGACAACAGCCTTCTCTGAGGCTGTAAATGGAGCCTGCCAATTGTTTAGTCAGTGTGCTTTAAGGCCTGTAAATGGATGCTGTGAAATATGTGCACAGCCTCCTACTGAGCAGGAAGACTTGCACGGACGTCTTTGTTAGTTTGGGCTCATTTCCAGCATTCCCTTGGGTCTTGTGTTGTGGAGTAGCCCTAGTGTGCCTGACCCCTGACGCAAGCACGGGGCCAGCAGAGGGCAAGCACCCAGGGTATGGTGGGGGAGTCTCAGCTTTGCAAAGCACTCTGGGATATGTTTAGAGTGGGCCGTGACACTTGCACTCTGGGGATGACCCCTGTGCTCAGCGTCTATTTGGCCACTCTCCCAGCCTGTGTCTGGCCTGTAGGACAGCCCCCTTCTGCAATTCCAGTACAGAGATCCACTCAGAGTTGCATATGTGCCCAATCATTTCTGATCTGTGGCTAGCACTTCTAGCCCAGTACTGAGGCACCTCACTCACTGATGCACCTCTACCCAAAAGTGCAGTGGCATAGAGTAGAGTGGCGAGAGTTCGGGCCATCATCACAGTAGTTGTAGCGTGCAGCTGCAGCATGGGTGCACCAGTTGTCTTATATCAATACTGCGGCCAGGCGGCCTGCCTCATAAATTAAATGGTGTGCTTCTGAGCTTCTAAATAGTGAAGATGGGCTGGCCCTCTCTCCTGTTTACCAGCCCAGCATCAGCGTCTTTGTTGTAGCACATTCTGATGACCAAGTTATAGATAGAGCTACACAACTATAGGGGCAGCAATTACATGTTATGTTACGTTATTTATGTTTATATAATGCATTCTATGGAAAATATGGCACAAGGCCCAAATGACATGTCTGTGCTTAGTTAGATGTAAGCAAAATGTTCTATTTAATGGGTTGTGTTGGAAGTTTTGTGTGTTCCATGCTATTGAAAAGTGCTCTTCGGGGCCACATAGCAGTCAGCTGTATAGTATATCTGCGCTATGTGGGGTGTATGCAAGGTCTGTCCAGAGCGTTCTATTCGATGCTTGCATGTGTTTTAAACTACTTACAATGCTCTTGGGAGCTGCGTGACATCCATCTATATGGTATTTCTGAGCTATGTGCTATATAATCTCTACCAAGTGAGCGCTATTACATGTCTGTGTGTGATGTACATTATTAAAAAGTGTTGTTGGGTGTTACAGTGCACCACAACAGTCAGCAGTACGCTCTATCTGAGGTGCACAGTCAACATGCCTTTGTAAACTGGTTACCGAGGCTTAGTTTTTTTCTGGTTCCAGTACCCCCTGGGCCTCCAATCTGCCTATTCCTTGCATTTGAAATGTACATTTACTGCTGTAGTGTGAGAATGCATTTCATGAAAAGGAATATAAAGTAGGGTTGCCAAAAGAAAAATGCCAGCCATGTGTTTAACCCAATGGGTGGCCGTCCGACGTCACAGTGTGCGTGTGCGTGTGCGTGTGCGTCGGACGGCCTACAGCTCTCCGATCTGCGCACACATCAAATTTTCCGCATCGCGAGGGAATTCCACCCACATTCAAAGGGTTAAAGAGCCTGTAAAGACCACGTCTTGGCACTGGATAGGGTTATAAATAAAAAAGTACATATTCATTTGTAATGTGACTTTTCTGTCTTTGTTCTCTTTAATTATCAGTCATGAATCTCATCATTCAGGCAGCCTTAGAACACAACTAAAGTGCATTCTTTTTATATTTGCTGTTCGAAATATTTCACAGGTAAGTGCTGAAAATATGGCTTTAGGTGGCTGTTTATTTTTGTCGGTGGGGCAAAGTCATAGGTGGTGGGCTGGGTCTCTGGGGGGGCCCTCATTGTGCTTTGCAGGGGGGGCCCCCTCAAGTTTAGTTACACCACTGCTGTCGAGATTTTTCCCACTACTCTCGCATTTGGTTGAGCCTGCGGTTTTCCGAACCCCTGACTTTCCCTCTTCTGAGTCCGGGTTATATGGGGGTGGTCTCTCTGACAATAACCTCTCTAACAAGCTGTCATCTGTGTCGCTATCGTCTTCCTCGGTACTCTTCTTCTGTGTGTCTCCCACCTTCACCATCAACGGGAATAGCCTTTCCCCCTCAATAGTTTCCACCCTCCATCTTTTCTCCAATGCGTCCCATCGCGCATCTTGAAATGCCCTAATCGACTTTTTCACTCTTTCCTGACTTCGATCACGTTTCCTGTCATGTGCTGCCCTAATCCATGCATGTAGTGCCTCAAACTGAGTTGGTCCGGGCAGAGGTCGCAATGAAGACATCACTGATTTCAACTGATACAACGCTTCCAACTTGAAAGTACCATAACGCGGAAAAGACAATTCTCCCTCTTTTTCAGTCATTTTATGCCAATTTTCAAGCCAAATTATAGTATGCAATCCCACATTCGTAGCCATGTAATGGTCTGGGGTATCCTCAGGCGGAGCTTCTTCTACCCCTGAGTAACCACCCTCCTATCTCCTCTACACATGTCTCATAAAACTTTAAAGCATTTCATGATGAATTCAACTTAAATCAACTTCTTTTACACACTGCGTTCGTTTTGCTTCCTGATGTCAATCCATCAATACCAGTGTGGCTTTACACCAACCGACCTATTGCAACGCGGTACCCTCTGACATCACTCTTCCTCCGCATGCAGCAGTTCCCTCTCCTTTACAATGAAATAACTGTTTGTCCACCAAACGACCGAACAGTCACTTCTCTGACTGCCTGTCCACCAACGACCGAACAGTCTCATACAATTGTTGACCTCAACTCCGGCAATCGTCTGTCCGGGAAACGACCGGACAACTGCCTCAGACTATCTGCCCACGAACGGCCGGACAGTCACGTATTTAATCGATAGGATCCAAACACTCGATGTTCCACATACAGCAACCCACGAACTGTGTCGGTTACTCACACACTCACACACATGTTTCCCTATCACCGGTGGGTCAGTCAACGACGTCTCATGACTCCCACAATCACTGGTCAGGCAATTTCAACTCTGGGTGTCTTCTACACCACAATCTCTTATCCCAGGATATCAAAATCAAATCGCATGGACCGCGCGCGCTCATAGTCCGAAACCACAATCACTCGGTTCTCACACTAACTCTGCAAGACATCACGCAATCAACACAACACAGCAATCTAACAGGCATACATCTCTGTTCATACTCACTCTCCCACAAACTGCTGCTTCCGACGCGCCGTTACTCTCTGCCACCTTCAATCAACGCCATCATCCTCCGCTCATGATCCACTGGATCACCATCACTTGGGCTCTATGGGATCAATAGCTACCCTTCTCTACTTCTCCCCTTACTACAGAGATAACCATCCTCCTCTGCTACCAACTGATAACGCCGGATTCTTATCTTATCTTATCTTGTCATATCTTACCACTCCTAAGAATCCTCGGTCGACTGAACCTTTTCACCTGCTGTGAAGTGTAAAGGGGAGAAAACCAATTCATTCGGATCGAACCAATAAACAAATCAATTCCAATTCTGAAGAATCACTAACTCCAAGTTAAGTTTTAGGGGATTTATTACAAAGACAAAAATAATTGAACATACAGGCACCTCATGACGAGGTTAAGAAAATACATGGGCACTAATACAAAGTTTAGTCTACGCAACAACCTAATTCGATGAAGCATAAAAAGTATAAGGAACTCTAAAAATATTAAACAAAAGATAACTGCTCCGATGTCTAAATCAGTCTTCATGGATACCTACAAGAAAATATGTTAATCTGGCCGTACTCTATCACTAAGGTGACACCCCTACTTAGCATCTCCCAAGCAAAGTCAAGAAAAGGTTTCAGCGCGTGAAGACTTCCTAAGAAGTACACTCACGGTGAAAGGGTCAGTAGCCAAAGCTACAAATTTGTTCTAAGTATCCTTCCTCATTATCGATCCCTTCCTTCTACCCTCTAACGGCTCTCCGCTCCATCTGCCCTCATCTGGCACTCCTCCCTCGGGGTACTTTCCCTAATACAAAATGCACAACATGGAGGACACGCCTCCGCAACACCTCCTCTGGCTAGGCACCTTTCGTAGATAAATTTCCACTAAACTTGTACTTTGTCCAGCAACGGTTGATACGTCCTTGGGTCCCAGGCTCCCTCAGCGCAGAAAGTATCATCCTCCAATTATCAGCATTACTGGAGACTCTTTTAACAATTCTCCTCCATACCTAACTCCTAAACAAAAGGGTTAGTCTTAGCTAACGAGGACGAGGTCCTTGCACCTGCAAAAGAAGCATGTGAACAGAAAATTCTTCCATGCCCATGAAATTCGCTGACTACCTCAGAAAGAGAGCCTTCCCCAGGAAAGTATACTTAAGCCTGCACAATTCAGCTAACATAAGAAATGCAAATAGGCCTTTCATAGCAGAACGGGAACATTCATTTAGGCCTCTATACATCAAAACTACACGCATTAATAAACATTGCATTAATAATCCTACACTTCATCATTTTAAGGCATCATTAATCGTTTCTATATATGCAGACTTTAATATGATACACGTTTAAATCTAATGCATTACATTATACACGAGCTAATTCATTAGACATTTACAATGAGCAACAAAAACTATATAACCACATTTAAATGACACTTTACTCTCTTAAGTGGCACAAATTAATTTCTATCATTATAATCGCACATTTCATTATTATTTCTACAATTCTAATGATCAGTTTAGTACAACTCTTGATTATATGCGGGTGCGGACTATCCATGATTATGATGCACCCCTACAATTTTCAAAACATCATGATGCTCTATCAACATCCATACGCCCACAGGACTGAAAGGCCAATTACACCACCCCTCACCCAATCATCAGCCAACTTACACAGAAACACAATTCCAGCAAACCACTACACACATTCCGCCAGCCAACATACCGCAGGCCACAGTGATCGGGACTAGACAAATACCATAGCCAAGCGCCACATAACCCCTGCTATACAAATACCGCCAGCTTACACAAGTAGTTGTGGGTGCAGTGATCTGTGTGTCACTTCTACCTTGACAATCTTCCTTCGGCTAACACAAGATCCCTATGAATTTAAGCCCAGGATAGCTTTGACTATGTCTTCATGTCTCTGTCTCACTTAGAGTCTAGACTAATACCATGCGGATACAAGGTGAACCTTTACTAATGCCTCCCTGTGACAGCCTACTTAAGCTCAGGAAGACTTGTCTTAAATGCACCTTTAGCACATTCACTGCGCTAAACCTTGTACTGCGTGGTAGTGAGTTTGAGGTGTCCAAAGATGTCTTGTATCCAATTTCTTGAAAAAGTGTGAGCAGAACTAAATTTGAAAACTGGGGTGGGGCAGTCTCCGCTAAGTTCCTTAACTAGCACTTTCAGAAAGACTAAGGACCTTAGAACTTGGCAGACAGTGTATACTCCATTACTACTTAGCAGATGTCCCATCCACCATTTAATGCATTTCATTGACTGTAATGCGGGGGATGGAACATCCACCAGTTTTTGACAGAGGGTGAAGGTAGAAGCCAGGCCTTTAGTATGACCCATGTGTACCTACTTACTGGAGTCATTGAAAAAAACAGTAGCTCATTTCTAATTTAAGAAGAAAACCAGTCTTGGATTATGATACTTCTTCCTTTGAGACCTATTAGAAATATTTTCAAAATGATGTGGAACAATTTGAAAGACTGCATAGCTGGTCAAGTAATGATCCAAGTAAGGTATGTATCAATGCACAGCAATTTAAAGTTTACTATTAATCAGACTGCTGTACTTCAGTTCAGTTTCCCAGAATTTCACTTTTGTATGGTACAATGTGGAGCAAGTTGGAAAACACAGGCCTGGCTGAGATGGCCACTCTGGACAGTAATAATGATTCTCTTGCTCATTTCCATGCCGTGAGCAAGAGGTGAATTGGTGATAATATGGACTCTTTTTCTCTGTTGCAGGAACTCAGTCAGCAAAGTGATGTTCTCCACAACAGATGAAGTAGCGGCTACTCTTCCACAACAGTAAGTCTTTCAATAATGACCGACTGAAAGGCAAGAAAGTACATCAACTTACCGTGGTAGTATGACTATTGGCAATATAAATGCTGTATGTTGCCAACTGGATCAGGTGAGTAGCCAAACTTCTTATATTATGCACAAATCTTCACGACTTGCATTATTATATGCTTGAAATGCCTGTTCATTTTATCTACTTTGCCCATGTACTTGTTGAGATTAGATATGTGGTTGGGCTTGTGAACGTCTGCCAACTGGTCTCAAGCTATGACTGTAGAAGTGCTCACATTGTGAATTATAAGGAGCAGATATCGTTGCTGGGTATCTGAGAATGCAAAGCCCTGCCCTGGACGTTTAGGAGCATCTTACAAACAAGCTCTGGAGGAAGCCTTTGCATTGACTTAGAAGTGTACTGCAAGACACAGTGCCAGATTTGTATAGCTCACCGAACAGCTGGACTCATGGATAGAAGTTGTCCACATAAAAGCGGAAGGGCAATCTGCAGCATTTATAGAGGAGTCCTTCTCAGAATATACTCTCAGTCTGTAGATATATAATGGTTAGAACTCTCACACAGTAGGTGCAGCCTGAGACCGTAATAAGCACTTGCTTAGCCGTAATGTTCTACCTGCTCTTTCTACAAATCATTTACTGCTATATTCTTCCCAGGAGTTTAAATCTTTGGAAACTTAGCAGACAGGCCAAACTTTGAACAACTTATCATGGTCTGGATGGTCCTGAGGCAATGCTGCAGAATCACTGAAATGTAGCATAGGCTGCAGAAACAAGAAATGGTATCTGGCCATGACCAAAGCAACGCTGGGTGTGGCCCAAACTGTACAAGTGGATCAGTGAGACTGTATAGTTGGTTTGTTCAGTATTCCCAAAAGGAGTTGAAGGGTCAGAAATGTTTTCAACTCCCCAAGTGAAGTAGGAATCCACAGGTGTGCCCTAAAATCAGACACTAGAGTGCCTCCATGAACTCCTAGAAACTGTTTTGTACCTAATTTGTTTGGCTCACAATTTCTTCAAGGAAGACATAATCCATAAAAAGGTGTAAGTAGTCAACAGGAAATAATATACAGTACTGACTTTACATCCAGAATCTGTAGTATATGGGAGAATTTGTGTCTGAGATCTATTAAGGGGCTGCCAAGTGATCTCTCTCCCTATGCTTGGTTGTATGGTGCTGTACCTGCCTGCACTACACTACTTCACTGAACACCGTGTCTAAGCTGTCTTTTTAGTTGCATAGATTGGTACCTCACGACTGCTGTGGCCATGTTTTTCAGAATCGCTGGAAGATGAGTCATCCTCGGATGGAACTCATCCAAGTGAAAAATCACTTCCAGGTTCTGATCCATGTTTCTTTCCCTCAGATGCTGTCTCTGTATTAGAACCTGTCTCGGAGCTGTCCTTTATTGATTAGAATAAACCATTTTCTAGCTATCGCGTCTGGAATTTTCAATTCTATTAAGGACTCGGAAGCGAGGATTAGCCCACCCTACGTAAGACAGTGAAATGGGTAATGAGGTTTATGTGATATTATTACACACCCTGATGCCGGATTAAGAATGTCTTTTTATGTTCTTTTGCAAATGGTTTGATGATGATTATTATGGTTAATGATGCTTTGTATATGTATAGATCAAAATGATTGTGTTGTAAATTGAATAATTGCAGTGAAATTCACAGGAGTCTATGAACTGTGCTCTTAAATTGGTAGTTACACCTGGGTGACCTGGTCCCTCGCAGCAGTTCCGGATGTTCTGGCTTTCATTCTGCTTGAGCTCAGTTGGGTCGCTTCAAGTTCATGATTTAACAATGCAAGTTGGGACTGTTAGCCATCGCTGGCAAAGAAAGAAGATTGGAAATGGTATCGGTCCAGTATTATTGACAGAGTCATGATATGATTGGTGCACTGTTCATGACGTCATAAAGGAATGTTGGGAAATGTAGTTTTAAATGTAATTAGCTCAGCTGGTGTTATTGTTGGTTAATAAACAGCGAAGAAAGAGTAAAGCATAATCCTCGCCTCTGAGTCCTTAATAGAACTGAAAATTATAGATGCGATAGCTAGAATTTTTTTTTTTCATCAGAGACATTCACATGAATGAAAAATAGTCCTATTTCGATGTCCATGCAGGAGAGGATGTGGTCTGTGGGCTGGGAGAGGATGTGGTCCGTGGGCTAGACTGCCAACTTTGGTGCTGGCAACCAGGGTTCGAGCCTCGGAGTCACGTCCACATCCTGTGATTCTGGGCAAATCATTTAATCTCCCCGTGCCTGAATGTGTAATGTAAATACGGTGCTAATGTAAAGCGCTCCAATACCTTCGAGTCGAGTTCGCGCTCTATAAATATGCAACAAAGAAAAAATAAGAAAGAAAGAAAAGAAATAGAAAGGAAGAATGAGAAGTCCTATTTCTGTGTTTGCAGATCCTGGAAAGACACTTTCAGAAGCTGATTGAGAGAAGAGGAGTGTAACGAGGCTCCCTGAAGTGATTAGAGGCGAGGTAGGAGCGATGGTCTGAGATGTGATGATCCTGGCATGCATTGGTGAAGGGAGGAGGCTCGAGAGCCGCTGCAAAGCGCGTGGAGGTCCAGGCGCATGGTAGAGCAAACACGCGTTAGGGCAATCGAGCGTTCTGTTGATGTGAGCGCATCAGAATCTGGGCATGCGTTGGTACTTAAGGACAGCAGAACAGGGAAGTACAGGGACTTTTGTGTGCAATTGTACCGAGGCCATTGGAGTATAGGGGTTGAGAAGGAAGAGCCTTGAAAATAAAATCCAAGGTTAAATGATGTCATGGACCAGAAGGAGTGGTAGAGTAAATGAGAAGACACTAAGAGATAAGTCCTAGTATTAGCCCGTAAATTGCTACAAACAGAGCCGGCTTGTTAGAGGTGAAACAAAGTAAACGTCCAATGAAAATACAGAGCACAGTTTCACAGAGGATAAAGGAAACACGATATAGAAGCCCCAAATTAGTAATAAGCAGTGCCCTGAGAGAAACAATCCTGGGGGGTCCAAAACTAATGATGAGTGTTAAAGTTTCTTCATTATACGCGTTGGGCGATGAGCCTGACATCACCAATGTAAAACCCAAAATCTAAACCAGAGAAACCGTATAATGAGATGTAAAGACAAAAGTCAATTATTTGGATGAAGAAACTCCAGCCACAGTCTCAAGGAAACATCCTAGTCAACTAACTTCACTGTTCCCTCTTTGACAATATACAGTCCATATGGAGCACACTAACAACAACAAACCACTAAAGAGAGATACAGGGAACATTAGGATCAAACCATAAGATAAATAATATACAAAACCAATTACAATAAAGTCACAATACCACATAATGGTTGTTATTTAAATTACTTACTTGGCTAGGATACATTATTTCATTTGATTTCATATGAATACTTTTAAAGTAATTAAGTGCTAAGGGAAGGGATACTTACATAATTACATTTAAATGAATTAAGGGTTATGGTTAGGGCTACCATTAGGCTTAGATTAAGGCTACCTTTATGTGCATTGATTAAAGCAGAAATAAATAAAGTTGGGTTGATTATTAGGTTTGGGTACAGGATAATTATTTCATTTAAAGTAATTTAAATCAACAAAAAGTTGGGATTTGGGCTAGTACAGCGGTTTGATTAACGTTAGTAATTATATATCATTTAATTTGAGACAGGCCTAAAGTTACATTTGGTGAATTAAATAACTAAACAGTGATTTTTTTTTGTTTAATTCTAATGTAAAACGATAGGTGGATGAAGGGTCAAGATATTAGGGTCAATAAGGTTCAAAAATACATTTACAGCTTCCCTTTAAGTTGCGGTTGCTGTTGGAGTAGTAGCATTGTTGTAGGGCTAACTTGAGGTAGTAACACACCACTGACTGTGTGCACACCGTTCGACTTGTATCGTACACCCAATAGCAGCGGTCATACTGTCTCTTAGGTGTAGTAGACAAAGGGAACCTACTGCTATTCGCTCCCATGGCCCACATGTAACAGTTTGCAGTAGCTGCATTAACCCACTGAAATATCCCAGCATAAATTATAAAAAATAAAGTTAAATGGACAAAAAATAGAAACAAATGAAGCATGAAATCTTTGTAATCTAATTAGCGCAAAATAAATCCGTCTAGAAAGTGTATCTTTAGAAGAAAGTATTGGAGTAAGAATCATGCCCAGGCTGGAAATCGCAGTCAGTCCTGGCAAGAAGGTTCAACCCATCCCGCGCTGCGGCTGTGCCTAGAATGGGGCTTTGTGGCCACTGGTGGGCCACTGCAGTCCATACGGTTCTGAACGCAGACCCTGAGTTCACAGCCTGGCAGGGATATGTCAGAGAGGCCAGTTCAACCCTAATAAGAAAGTTCATTTTCAAAACTCTTCTGTGTCCTGCTCAGGAGATCCTCTAGGGATGCACTCACTGTAACGTTAAAGACCCAATGTCTTGATGATTGACACATCCACCCTGCAAAAGGTTTTTGTAGAGGTGTATGAAGAAAAAGAGTTTGATATACATTATAACAACAACCAGCATAGTGTACAATTTTTGTTGCAACAAGAAACCTACAGTCTAATGCTCAAACTAGAGCCATCAGATTCTTCCAACCCGTAAAGTTATATGTTGAAGAAACAGTGAACCTACTGTCGCAAGATGCCACATGGCAGAAGGGGCTTAGGACTGCGCTTTTACAGATAGAATATCTTTAGAAGGCGTCATAAGCCCAATATCAAAGCAACCGCTCTTTAAAACATAAATGCTTGTGTTCAATTCTGTTCAATTTGTTTGTAATTGTGTAAGTGCAGGTGTGCCCAACATAGGCCCATGAGGGCTGGAGCCACGCCAGATTTTCTAGGTAATAAAAGGAATGTGTCTGATTTAAATTTGTGGTCTGTGTATCTCGCATATCCTAAAACTCTAGCATGGATTGAACTCTCCTGCACCTATTCTGCACCCCTGCCGAAGAGACCATAGTTCCGAATGAAAACACGTATAAATGCGTAGACTGAAGCAGTTCTTGCAAAAAGGCAGATTGCAAAAAGGCAGAAAGACATCAAATATCACGGTTTATTTAACTGCCACAAACATGTCTCTGTAAGCAAATGTAACAGCACAGCCTGTAATGTTTTGTGTAAGAGGACCCTCGTGGTTCACTGTCGCTGCTCCGCAGGATATCCGCACTAAAATGGAGGAGGTCATTGTAGGTGATTGTTAAATACAAAATAAACATCCATAAAAGAAAGAATCGAAATCTAATAGTAGATTAATTTGTCGTACACCTTTTTTGGAGTTGGCAAGCAATTTAGCGGGCTCGTTGATGAAGCCATCATTGTGAAATGTATTTGAAGCAAAACACATGCCCTCATTATGATAAGTATTCCCTGATTCTTTAATTAAACAACCAGAAACAGCGCAATGTCATATTTGTCTACGACTGTATCCCTTACCTTCCTGTGTCTTTAAGGTAGGAGGGGATCTAAGTCGGACTCTGGAACACATTTAAAATCACAACCCCACAGACACGGGGCATTAGTGTAGCGGACTAGGGCCAGGGTTAGTTCCCCCCCACCCCAAAAAAAAATACCAGCCAACCCTGTACTGGGGGTATAGAGGGAAACCAGCGATAGCGGTGAGCCATTCTACACTCCCTCTGCAGTCGCATATCTGCACTCCAAGGTCTATCACAGAGTTCTGAACTGTGGAGGGAACCTCTGGTGCAGTCCCATCCCCACACCCAGAAGAGGAGGTGCAGATGCTAGTACCCTACATTCACTTGCTCAGTTTCACTAGTTCCCAGGCAGCGAAGTGGGTCTCTTGCAAACATGCACAATGTATATGTCTGCATAACTGCGTATGAGATAGCTTTGAATGCAGAATCTCTTGACATGTCACTCCATACCTCTAACATTCCAAGTTAAGAAATGATATTTATCAGTCACCAATATAATCTTAGTTTATCCAATGAGCTACCGTATTTCTCACCCCATACCGCTCTCAATATATCCTCTACCTCAACTCCCTGAATCATCTCAAACCTCTTTCCAATGCACTACCCTTTTTCTCACCCTACACCTCTATCAGTATATACTCTTCCTCCACTCTCTCATTCATCTCAAATCCCAAACCACTACTATGAGCCCCAAAATAACCCTTTTTAGACTCTTCCCCACTCTACCCCTCCATGCATCATCTCAGACCTTTTACTATTCCGATCTTCCAAAACAAGCCTTTCTAAACCCTTCCCTCTGACTCTTCCCCCTCCACCTCCCTTTTACTCATTCCAAGCTTCCTCCTACTGCTATGAGCTCCACACAAATAAAAAACTGAATCCTTCCCTCGTCTGTCCCTCCACTATCCTTTTCAATCCAAATAACAGACTAACATGTCCACCACTCAAATTAATTTCATATTTCACTATACTAATTCACTACTAATCCTTTATTGGTTTTCAAGTAGCATGCTACTCGTCGAAAAAGCACTTCAACACCACATCAGGGGTAGCAAGTGCTATATAAATGCAAACCTTTTTCTCTCTTCTGCCTCTCCCCTACCCTTCTCAATCCAAATAACTGACTAACATATCCACCACTCAAATTACTTTCATATTCCACTATACTAATTCACCACTAATCCTTTATTGGTTTTCAAGTAGCATGCTACTCGTCGAAAAAGCACTTCAACACCACATCAGGGGTAGCAAGTGCTATATAAATGCAAACCTTTTTCTCTCTTCTGCCTCTCCCCTACCCTTCTCAATCCAAATAACTGACTAACATATCCACCACTCAAATTACTTTCATATTCCACTATACTAATTCACCACTAATCCTTTATTGGTTTTCAAGTAGCATGCTACTCGTCGAAAAAGCACTTCAACACCACATCAGGGGTAGCAAGTGCTATATAAATCCAAACCTTTTTCTCTCTTCTAACCCTCCCCTACCCTTCTCAATCCAAATAACTAACTAACATATCCACCACTCAAATTACTTTTATATTTCACTATACTAATCCTTTTTGGGCTCCAGAGTAGCGTGCTACTCGCCGAAAAAGCACTTCAACTCCCCATCAGGGGTAACAAGCACTATATAAATGCAAACCTTTTTCCCTCTTCTATCTCTCCACTATCCTTCTCAATCCAAATAACTGACTAACATGTCCACCACTCAAATTAATTTCATATTTCACTATACTAATTCATCACTAATCCTTTATGAATTACGGAGTAGCATGCTACTCACCAAAAAAGCGCATCGATGCCTCATCAGAAGTAGGAAACGCTATATAAATGCAATTACAATACAATACTGCCCTGTCACAAATCCGACTAGAATTTAATTTGGTAAAGCAGTCCAACTACCAAGCGGGCCAACCATTGTGTTTTTGGCAAACATGCAGGAAGGCTCAACGGGGCTCTGTGAGATCTTGCTCATGGTAAGACGTACGGGCCTGCAGGCACTTCAAAAAATTCCATTACGAGTTTTAAAGCAATTGAGATGACTTATGTATGGGATAAGGTACCCTCCTGATCTCAATTTAAATTGAGAGCAAAAAAAACAACAGCATTAATGCTCCTTCACCCTCCATAACTCAACCTGCCATAATCTAAATCATTCCATCATCTCATTGGATCCTTAAACTCAAGGTCAACTGCAATCCTGCATGACGTAGGCAATTCTCCTAAGCTAAAATAAGAGGTGGCAAGACTACGATTTGATTTATTTTAACTGGGAGAGTTATTTAAAAAATGACAATATGCCTGCGCCTCCACAAGCTGCAAATTCTTCCCCTTTTGAAAGCAAACTCTGGCCAGTGTAATTTGCTGCTGCCAATGTCTTGCAAACAAATGATCAAGATTTTTTACTCAATCCTTTAGACGACAAAACATTAGATTCTGTGTGTAAGCAATAATAGAATGCTTTAATTCGTCAGAAATTCAGCAGGCTAGTGGGTTTGCGAAATTTTTTCAAGGGATTCTTGCAAAGCAGCCATCACTAAGCGTAACGTAAAATGTGAAATCGATTTGCTGTCATAGACTTGAATGAACACTATTTCAGCCTGTATATTAGAACTTTCTATGCAATTTTTTTAATGTTTTTTATAACATCTTCCCTATTTTGTAATATCCCTAACAAACCCAACATGCAAGGTGAAAATGAATTGCCGATTCGTCTATACAATTTCAGCATTGTTGTTATTGTGTTTTAGCTTGATTAATATCATAGTATTTTTATGTTATTCTGTAATTATTTATTAAGTCTGCCATATATTGTATATAGGTTTATTAACTATACAATACGCTTTACTTAAGTTACTTGCATATGTTGCACAACTGGTGCCAGCTTCAGGAACCTCCAGGACATGGTCAAATTTACAGAGCTTGCGAACAGTCCATAACGCTAGGTTCTCAGCAAGCCGCTATTTGATTAATAAGTACTCAGGGAGATCAACAAACAAACTGTAATGCAAGAGAGAAAAACATCAAAGCGGATACTATTGTGGCATGTTTGTTGGATGGCAGAAAAGGAAGGTACTTCTGATGTGTTCTGGATGTCAGAAATTATGCAAAAAGGGCGGATATAACATGAGCAATTACAAAGGAAGCAGAATTGATACTGACTCCCAGCACTTTTGGATGAAGAGCTGCAGAAGATGGAGGGTCGAGCTCCACAGGCCCCTGTATGTTGCCCCATGAAGTAACCTGGAACCATAAGTTCTGATTTGCCATCATTAAGATTTAGAAAGGTGGCATCAACCATCCTGCACAGCGAACAGCCCGCCTTGTATTCTCATAGCTGATTTTGCGGGTAACTAATATAGTCTGATGTAATCTGAATATCATTAGCATAGGAAATGACATTCTGCCCAAAATATTTAATAAGCTGAGCTGGGGCGGTAGTAGAAATTAAACTGTTAGCGAGATAGAGAGATACCCTGTCGACCACTCAGCGGATAGCTGCCTTACCAGAGGTGTAAGAGGCAAGGGACAGCAGTTTAGCCCTACAGAGATGACTTGAACTATGTAAAAACCATGTCTGAAATCCTGTCTTGGCCATGAGGCTATCAATGTAGTATGATGAACCATATTAAGAGCAGCCAAGAGATCTAACAGGATTAAGGCTGCGGTATCTCCCGCATCCTGAATCTGCTGTATTACTTTTAGTTCCAGGAGGGGGGTGGATTTAGTCCCACAGCCAGGGCAGAAGCCCAGCTGCCACTGGTCCCACATGTTAGCATCTTCCAGGAACTTCGATAGCTGCGGATACAACCTTTTCTAAGAATTTTATAAGAGGTGGCAGTAACATAATTGATTTATAGTTGACAGAGTTGTTGGGGTTAAGATTATGTGTTCTTTTTCAGAATGGGCGATACCATTCCCATGTTCCAGTGCTCTGAAATGTTCATTGCCGTATTGTGATTGAAGCTTTGTAATAGGGCTACATAAGCCTAGATCCAATTTCCATGGTGTGGTAGCGCACTGTCATTTACAACCGGAACATTTTCTGTTGAAATGGACACTAAATTTGCATAGACATGCAGTTTTACTAATAAAGCTATATAGTTCACAAATAATGTGTGGAATTTGGATTTGAGTACATTTTTATTGTTTGCACATGATCAAGAAAAGTGTGTTGATTTGTTTTGTTTTATTAAAGTCTTTGTTTTCATCACACTTCATAATTACAAAAAATGGGCCTCGTGTGCTTTCCAAAGGCTGATATAATTTGAAATATTTGCACCGTTCATTAACAGGTATTTGAATGCTGTTATGTGTTATAATAAGATTGACATCCTACAGCCCTTCATTTCACACTCCATTGTTTCATAGCTCGCATTACAAATCCGCTTACCTTGCAGCCAGAGAAAGAAAGATTCCTTGTTAAAAGAATAAGCAGCAATTTGTCAGAAGACATAGCTTGCCATTTGGCTTCTGTCTTGATTGCACACTAAATGTGACAAGATAAAAACAAAATTTAAAGGCCTCTAATTGCTCATTCGCCTTCTGAACTCCAGCATGGATATGTCGGTGGTGCTGCAGCACCCTGGCACTCCTGCTTCCAGTGCCTATGTGCAGTTTCTCTTCAGACATGGCTAGTTGCTGCTAGCATCGTTCTGTAAATACCGTCTTTATTAGCATGCTGGTTTGTTTTTCTAAGGAGTGTTAATGTTGGGCCATTAGCAGTGAGATGCTTCCATCTGCATTTGAAAGGTTATCTCTGCCCTCTAACCCTTTTATCTATTCAACACTTAATTGCCTACAAGAAAAACAAGCATTGGAAATGCAACAGGTCTCACATTTGCTTGAGTTAGAGCTATTGACGTTGTAAATGACAATCACCCTTATGCATCAAGCCAAAATCCAGTCGGTAAAATACCGATTCCTTATTAGCTCCCGGTATTAAGTAAAAAATACCCAATCCCAATGCATCAACCCAAAAGCAGAAATCGGTATTTAAGGAATCCTTAAATAGCGATTCTTTAAATAGGGATTCCTTAAATACCGATTCCTTAAATAGCGATTGCATTTAAGGAATCCCAAAGTGAGATTCCTTAAATGCAATGCATCAAAGTTAAAAAATTAGCGATTTCGCTAATAAGGGGAGCAAATTACCATGAAGATGAACTGCATGGTAATTTGCAAAAACTTTGAAAAATGCACTTTTGTGCATTTTTAAAGTTTCATGTTGCGCACACACATGCCCTTAGAGCATGTGTGTGTGCAACATATGTGCACATATCATTTTCAGGGGTGCAACAGGGTGTCCTTTTGACACCCTGGCACCCTTGAAAGTGCTCCTGCTATTAGCGATTCGGTAATACCGAATCGCTAATACAGAATGGCTTTACATTCATTCCTATGGGCCTCCAAGCCCATAGGAATGAATGGGTAGGTATTCCTTATTACCGATTCGTATTACCGATTCGGTAATAAGGAATGTTAAGGAATCGCTATTTGAATAGCGATTCCTACATGCATAGCCTTTTGCTATTCCTTATTAGCGATTCCTTATTTTTCGCTAATAAGGAATCGCAAATGCTAATGTTGATGCATATGCCCCAATGTCTTTTATCGATGTGTTATGGAGTGGCATGATGTGCAGTGGAATTATGTGGATAGTAAATATGTGGTATTGAGTGTATTGGAATTATGTGGAGTGGCATTGTGCGTTATGGAGTGTAAATATGTGGAATGGTATTTTGTGTTCTGGAGTGTAATATAGTGGAATTTAATTATGTGGTGTGCTGTTGAATTTTGTAGCATGATGTGGAATTTTGTGTTGTGTATTGGATGTATGTGTTGTGTAATTGTGTTGTTGATTTGAATTATGTGGTTTGTGTCGAATTCTGTGGTGTTGATTGGAAATGTGTGGACTCTAATTATATGGCGTGGAACCTGTGAGGATAGCTTTGCCTATATGTTTTTCTTTTGTGGTATATTTGTGTAGTTGCTATGTGTTATGTTTATACCTATTTGTTGCACTGTGGTGTTAAGTGTAGTTTTGTAAATGTGAGTAGAGTGTAGTGTTATGGAGTGCTGTATATGATGGTGTTGATTTGAGGTGAGTGGTATGGTGTGTTATGGATTTGCATGTTGTGTTTTGTAATATATGGAGTATAGTGTTGTGTAGTTGAAGGGTGAAGTGTTATGTTGACATGGTTACACTAGCACCTGACTGCAAGCATATGTAGTTCATTTGAAACTGAAAAACACGTCATGAAAAGTACACTTCTTTCAATTTTACAGGTTCTTCTACACTTCCCTACACGGAAAAGTATCAGGGCTTCCTATTTCCTTATATTATACAAAGAAACCGAAAAACGTATTAAGACAAGGAACATGGCTGACATTTAATAACAAGCATTAACAATGCAATAGGTCTCGCCCTTGTGTAAGTTAAAGCAATTCTGTTTGTAATTAGGTGGCTTTTTAGCTTTGCTTTTATTAGTGTTTTTCAAACTTTCATGTACATAACATGCATATGTATGCATATATGTATATGTATGCATGCATTTATATTTGTATTTGTATAGATATGCAGATGTGTATATATATGTTTATATATGTATGTATATATATATACACATACATATATATAAATGCATATGCATATATATGTATATATATATATATATATATATATATATATATATATGTGCATATGTATTGTATTGTAATTGCATTTATTTAGCGCTTATTACCCCTGACGAGGCGTCAAAGCGCTTTTTCGGAGAGTGGCACACTACTCCGGGACCCATAGAGGATTAGTGTTCAATCAATCAATCAGTGACACTTGTAAAGCGCGCTACATACCCGTAGGGTCTCAAGGCGCTGGGGGGGGGGGGGTGCCGCTACTGCTCGAACAGCCAGGTCTTCAGCTTCTTCCTGAAGGAGAGGTGGTCTTGGGTCAGGCGCAGGTCGGACGGGAGGGAGTTCCAGGTCTTGGCGGCCAGGTAGGAGAAGGACCTTCCTCCTGTAGTTGCTCTGCGGATGCGGGGGACGGCGGCGAGGGCGTGGTTGGCTGATCGGAGGTGGCGTTTGGGAGCGTAGAAGTTGACTCGGTTGTTGAGGTAGCTCGGGCCTTGGTCGTGTAGGGCTTTGTGTGCGTGGGTGAGGAGGCGGAAGGTGATTCTCTTGTTGATGGGGAGCCAGTGAAGGTCTCTCAGATGTCCGGAGATGTGGCTGGATCGTGGGATGTCGAGGATGAGTCTGGCTGAGGCGTTTTGGATCCGCTGGAGTCTCTTCTGGAGCTTGGCGGTGGTCCCGGCGTAGAGGGCGTTGCCGTAGTCCAGTCGGCTGGTGACGAGGGCCTGGGTGACGGTCTTCCTGGTCTCTGTGGGGATCCACCAGAAGATCTTCCGTAGCATGCGTAGGATGTTGAAGCACGCCGAGGAGACGCTGTTGACTTGCCTGGTCATGGAGAGGGAGGAGTCCAGGATGAAGCCCAGGTTACGTGCGTGGTCTGTCGGTTTGGGTGCGGTGCCCAGGGCGGGAGGCCACCAGGAGTCGTCCCAGGCGGAGGGAGAGGAGCCCAGGATGAGGACCTCCGTCTTGTCCGAGTTCAGTTTCAGGCGGCTGGTCGTCATCCATTCGGCTACCTCTTTCATCCCTTCGTGTAGGTTGGCTCTGGCGGCGGCGGGGTTGTTGGTCAGGGAGAGGATCAGCTGGGTGTCGTCGGCGTAGGAGATGATGCTGAGGTGGTGTTTGCGTACGATGGCCGCGAGGGGGCTCATGTAGACGTTGAAGAGGGTGGGGCTCAGGGATGATCCTTGGGGGACGCCGCAGATGACTTCGGAGGCCTCTGACTTGTAAGGTGGTAGGCGGACTCGCTGTGTTCTTCCGTCGAGGAAGGAGATGATCCATTCCAGCGCCTTGTCCTGGATTCCGATGTTGCTGAGGCGCCGTATTAGGGTGCGGTGGCAGACCGTGTCGAATGCCGCGGAGAGGTCTAGGAGGATGAGGGCCGCTGTTTCTCCATTGTCCATCAGGGCTCGGATGTCATCGGTGGCGGCGATGAGGGCGGTCTCGGTGCTGTGTTTGGCTCGGAAGCCGGACTGTGAGGGGTCGAGGGATCCGTTCGTCTCGAGGAAGGCGGCCATCTGCTTGTTGACGGTCTTCTCGATGACTTTGGCTGGAAACGGGAGAAGCGAGATGGGGCGGTAGTTCTTGAGGTCGGTGGGGTCCGCTGTTGGTTTCTTGAGTAGAGCGCTGAGTTCGGCGTGTTTCCAGCTCTCGGGGAAGATGGCGGTGTCGAAGGATGTGTTGATGATGTCTCGTAGGTGGGGTGCGATGACAGCGTCGGCCTTGTTGAAGATGTGGTGGGGGCAGGGGTCGGTTGGTGATCCGGAGTGGATGGAGTTCATCGTGCGGATGGTGTCTTCTGTGCTGATCGGGGTCCAGGCGTGGAGGGTGGTGGTGGGGGGGGCTGGCTGGTCGGTCGTGGTGTGCGTTGGTTGGTTGTTGAAACTGCTGTGTATGTCCGCGATCTTGTTGTGGAAGTATGAAGCCAGGGAGTTGCAGAGGTCTTGCGAAGGGGTGATGTCGTTGTTTCCCGCGTTGGGGTTGGAAAGCTCTTTCACGATGTTGAAGAGTTCCTTGCTGTTGTGTGCGTTGTTGTCCAACCGGTCCTTGAATGCTGTTCTCTTGGCGGCGCGGATCAGCTGGTGGTGTTTCCGGGTGGCAAGTTTGTAGGAGGTCCTGTTGTCCGGTGTCGGATCCCTTTTCCAGACTTTCTCGAGGGCTCGGCAGTTCTTCTTGGAGCTCTTGAGTTCGTCGGTGAACCATGGGGCCTTCTTGCTGCCGGGTCTGCTAGGCGGGGTCCTCAGCGGGGCGAGTTCGTCCGCGCAGTTGCTGATCCACTTCGTGATGTTATCGGCGGCCTGGCTGGGGTTCGCTGAGCTGGCAGGAGGGTGTTGGCTCAGGGAGGTGGCGAGCTGGTCTGCTGTGATCTTGTTCCAGCTTCTGTGGGCGGTGTGTTGCTGGTGTTGGTGGGTCGTTGTTCTCTTGAAGGTGAAGTGGACGCAGCTGTGGTCCGTCCATTGAAGCTCTGTGGCGTGGCTGAAGTCGATGTCTGTGCTGGATGAGAAGACGGCGTCGAGTGTGTGTCCGGCGAGGTGGGTGGGGGTGGACACCAGTTGCTTGAGTCCCAGGTTGGCGAGGTTGTCGAGCAGGGTGCTGGTGTTGTGGTCGTTGTTGTTCTCCAGATGGAAGTTGAGGTCTCCCAGGAGGATGTAGTCAGCGGAGGGGAGGGCGTGCGGGCTGACGAAGTCGGCGATGTCGTCGCTGAATTGCGTGCGTGGTCCAGGGGGTCGGTAGATCAGGGTGCCTCTGAGGGTGGTGTTCGGGTTGGTGTGGATCTGGAAATGCAGGTGTTCGGCGCTGGTCAGGGTGTTGTCGGTGCTGGTCGTGAGGCGGATGGTAATCCTGTTGAATTAGTATAGTGAAACATGCAAGTACATTTTAAGTGGTGTATAGGTTAGTCAGTTATTTGGATTTGGAATGATAGCATAAGGATAGAGGAGGAAAAAAGGTTTGTATTTATATAGCGCTTGTTACCCCTGATGGGGTTTTGAAGCACGCTATTCAGGAAGCCCATAATAGGATTAGTGGTGAATTAATATGGTGAAATATGAAAGTAATTTCAGTGTTGGATATTAGTCAGTTATTTGGAGTGAGAAGGATAGCGGAGGGATAAAAGGGGAAGAAAGGTTTGCATTCATATAGCACTTGTTACCCCTGATGGGTTTTGAAGCACTTTTCTGGCGAGTAGCGCACCACTCCGGAACCCACAAAGGAATAGTATTGAAAATTAGTATAGTAAAATATGAAGTAATTTGAGTTGTTGATATGTTATTCAGTTATTTGGGTAGAGAAGGGTAGGTGGCGGGATAGGAGAGGGAAAGAGGTTTGTATTAATATAGCACTTGCTACCCCTGATGGGGTTTTGAAGCGCAAGTAGCACGCTACTCTGGAACCCATAAGGATTAGTGTTGTGTGCGCGTAGAGAGGTAGAGGTAGAGAGAGGTAGACAGGTAGAGGTAGAGAGTGGAGAGTAGTAGAGAGAGAGGTAGAGAGAGAGAGTAGTAGAGAGTGAGTAGTAGAGAGTAGTAGAGAGTAGTAGAGAGTAGAGGGTAGAGTAGTAGAGAGTGAGTAGGAGTGAGTAGTAGAGAGTAGTAGAGAGAGAGTAGTAGAGAGTGACTAGTAGAGAGTAGTAGAGAGTGAGTAGTAGAGAGTAGTAGAGAGTGAGAAGGTGAGAGTGAGTAGTTGAGAGTAGTAGAGAGTGAGTAGGTTAGAGTAGTAGAGAGTGAGTAGTAGAGCGTGAGTAGTAGAGTAGTAGAGAGTGAGTAGTAAGAGTGAGGTGAGAGTGAGTAGTAGAGAGTAGTAGAGAGTGAGTAGGTGAGAGTAGTAGAGAGTGAGTAGTAGAGCGTGAGTAGTAGAGTAGTAGAGAGTGAGTAGTAGAGTAGTAGAGAGTGAGAAGGTGAGAGTGAGTAGTAGAGAGTAGTAGAGAGTGAATAGGTGAGAGTAGTAGAGAGTGAGTAGTAGAGCGTGAGTAGTAGAGTAGTAGAGAGTGAGTAGTAGAGAGTAGTAGAGAGTGAGTAGTAGAGCGTGAGTAGGAGAGAGTAGTAGAGAGTGAGTAGTAGAGAGTAGTAGAGAGTGAGTAGGTGAGAGTAGTAGAGAGTGAGTAGTAGAGAGTGAGTAGTAGAGTAGTAGAGAGTGAGAAGGTGAGAGTGAGTAGTAGAGAGAAGTAGAGAGTGAATAGGTGAGAGTAGTAAAGAGTGAGTAGTAGAGCGTGAGTAGTAGAGCGTGAGTAGTAAAGAGTAGTAGAGAGTGAGAAGGTGAGAGTGAGTAGTAGAGAGTAGTAGAGAGTGAATAGGTGAGAGTAGTAGAGAGTGAGTAGTAGAGCGTGAGTAGTAGAGTAGTAGAGAGTGAGTAGTAGAGAGTAGTAGAGAGTGAGAAGGTGAGAGTGAGTAGTAGAGAGTAGTAGAGAGTGAGTAGGTGAGAGTAGTAGAGCGTGAGTAGTAGAGTAGTAGAGAGTGAGTAGGAGTGAGTAGTAGAGAGTGAGTAGTAGAGAGTAGTAGAGAGAGAGTGTAGTAGAGAGTGAGTAGTAGAGAGTAGTAGAGAGTGAGTAGTAGAGAGTAATAGAGAGTGAGAAGGTGAGAGTGAGTAGTAGAGAGTAGTAGAGAGTGAGAAGGTGAGAGTAGTAGAGAGTGAGTAGTAGAGAGTGAGTAGGTGAGAGTAGTAGAGCGTGAGTAGTAGAGTAGTAGAGAGTGAGTAGTAGAGAGGGCTTTGAATGCACATGTGTGACTTCATGAAAGATCCGAGTTCACTCGAGTGACAACACAAGAGTTTCTAATCTATTCGCATCTGAAAAGCTTTTACTTCATAGGCGTGGGACAAAACAATTTAAATTCACGGATTTTCAAAAATCACCCCCCAATCCTCCCCCACGACAGCATCGGGGGAAAAAACAGAGAGAACACAGCGCCTCGAATGAACAGATGCCGGGGAGGCGCTGCCTGTGCTGTCCTCTGCGCCAGGGTGGAGATAGCGCCTAAAGGCTGCTCGGCGCACACATTGTACTTCCAGGATGACAGGATGACGTGTTCTTCATCCTTGTTTCTCTGCGGCGCTGCGCAGCTCCTTAGCAAGCCTCAGAGGGGGTTCTCCCAGGGCCCCCACAACAAGAGTTTGGAACACAGCGCCTCGAATGAACAGAGGCCAGAGAGGCGCTGCCTGTGCTGTCTTCTGCGCCAGGGTGGAGATAGCGCCTAAAGGCTGCTCGGCGCACACATTGTACTTCCAGGAGGACAGGATGACGTGTTCTTCATCCTTGTTTCTCTGCGGCGCTGCTCCTTAGCAAGCCTCAGAGGGGGTTCTCCCAGGGCCCCCACAACAAGAGTGGGGAACACAGCGCCTTGAATGAACAGAGGCCGGGGAGGCGGTGCCTGTGCTGTCTTCTGCGCCAGGGTGGAGATAGCACCTAAAGGCTGCTCGGCGCACACATTGTACTTCCAGGAGGACAGGATGACGTGTTCTTCATCCTTGTTTCTCTGCGGCGCTGCGCAGCTCCTTAGCAAGCCTCAGAGGGGGTTCTACCAGGGACCCCACAACAAGAGTGGGGAACACAGCGCCTCGAATGAACAGAGGCCAGAGCGGCGCTGCCTGTGCTGTCTTCTGCGCCTCAGAGGGGGTTCTCCCAGGGCCCCCACAATAAGAGTGGGGAACACAGCGCCTTGCATGAACAGAGGCCGGGGAGGCGGTGCCTGTGCTGTCTTCTGCGCCAGGGTGGAGATAGCGCCTAAAGGCTGCTCTGCGCACACATTGTACTTCCAGGAGGACAGGATGACGTGTTTCTCTGCAGCACTTCGCAGCTCCTTGGCAAGCCTCAGAGGGGACTCTCCCAGGGCCCCCACAACAGGAGAGGCCAGAGTAACCACGTCTTAACATGGCAACAGCCATGCATGTGTAAAACATAAATCTTCCGGCTGAGCAATCTCGTGAATCTTGGGCGGAATAATTTACATTGTTTATCGAACTAATAAGGTAAATGTGGTGTATTAACATTGCAAGTAAAGCTCTACACAGTACCCAAAAAATCGGCAATGTGAGACATAATACACCCGATCCCGCTGGTGATTTATATTAAATGCACATGGTTGCAATCACGTAACTAAAAAAAGTGATACAATAGGGACACATATTGTGACCGGCTTTTCGTTAAAGCACTGAACCGGGGTTGCTACAATAATTCATTTCTCACCCTGAATTACAACTAAACTAAAAGGTTAACTGTACAGCAGCATCAGGACTGCGGGCATGAGGCAAAGCACAGAGAGACCAGACACAAGGAGAGACAAGCGCGGCCCGTCATGGGACAGACAGAAGATGTGCACGCGGGGGCTGCCTTTACTGGCGGCAAAAAAAACAAGCATTTGCAATGCAATAGGTCTCGCATTTACACGAGTTTGAGCTATTGGCATTGCAAATGACAATGCCTTTTATTTATATTTTGGTTTAAAAATAAATAAAAGGCATGGTCATTTACAAGGCCAGTAGCCTAAACTCGTGTAAATGTGAGCCCTGTTGCATTGCAAATGCGTGTCTGCATTGGGACGGGTCATGTGGCATTGGAATGTCCTCTGGGTGGAAAGCAGCAACCAACCTCCCCACAAGGTGAGACACATCGAAAATCTGTGCACCTGTTCTTACTGTTAATTGCCTGTATGAAGGAGACATTAATTCCACGCCCACAAGAAACCCGTGCTCTTTACAGAAACACATGCAATGCCCTCCCAAGAAGGGGGATAAAAGAAAACCAACTTTTCAACATGTGTGCATTTTCAAAATGTTAGTTAGTGAGAGACAGACACAAGTGTCTTTCCGTAGACGCGGAGGAGATCATTGTTGTTCCTTACAAAGAATCAATAGTGTTGAATACATTGTGGTGGTGGTGTAAAATCGGAAATATATATTTTTTTCTTTTAATCCACAATTGGCAGAGGCGTCATGGGGAAGCAGACAGTGCAGTTCTCTGTCTGTTGGGTGTAATGCTAGATAATTTTTTAGGGGGGGGTTGGACACTAATGGAGGCGTGTATCAGGTGATGCATTGGCGTAAATGAAGAACAAACACCGGGGTGCGCGTTCCCCCACTGTAGAGAAGCCGCCCCCCGGAGGTGTTTACAGCTCACCAGTGTTAAAAACAGCTCAGCAGGGGGGATTCAAAACGCTTACCTCGTGGAGCTGACATTGCCACCGTTGTTGCTGGGGTCCACACGCTGTCTGTTCTCCTCCGCTGCCTGCGTTTGTTGAACTACGCGGCCGCCGTGGGGGGAGACTACAGCTCCCAGCTGCCCTGTGACTTCCTGCTTAAGCCCACTTCCTCCTTGAGAGCGCCCGGAGGCGCATAAAGATCGCCTGCCCCTCGGTGGAGCGGGGGATTCAAAACGCTTACCTTGTGGAGCTGACATTGCCACCGTTGTTGCTGGGGTCCACACGCTGTCTGTTCTCCTCCGCTGCCTGCGTTTGTTGAACTACGCGGCCGCCGAGGGGGAAGACTACAGCTCCCAGCTGCCCTGTGACTTCCTGCTTAAGCCCACTTCCTCCTTGAGAGCGCCCGGAGGCGCATAAAGATCGCCTGCCCCTCGGTGGAGCGGGGGATTCAAAACGCTTACCTCGTGGAGCTGACATTGCCACCGTTGTTGCTGGGGTCCACACGCTGTCTGTTCTCCTCCGCTGCCTGCGTTTGTTGAACTACGCGGCCGCCGTGGGGGGAGACTACAGCTCCCAGCTGCCCTGTGACTTCCTGCTTAAGCCCACTTCCTCCTTGAGAGCGCCCGGAGGCGCATAAAGATCGCCTGCCCCTCGGTGGAGCGGGGGATTCAAAACGCTTACCTCGTGGAGCTGACATTGCCACCGTTGTTGCAGGGGTCCACACGCTGTCTGTTCTCCTCCGCTGCCTGCGTTTGTTGAACTACGCGGCCGCCGTGGGGGGAGACTACAGCTCCCAGTTGCCCTGTGACTTCCTGCTTAAGCCCACTTCCTCCTTGAGAGCGCCCGGAGGCGCATAAAGATCGCCTGCCCCTCGGTGGAGCGGGGGATTCAAAACGCTTACCTCGTGGAGCTGACATTGCCACCGTTGTTGCTGGGGTCCACACGCTGTCTGTTCTCCTCCGCTGCCTGCGTTTGTTGAACTACGCGGCCGCCGAGGGGGGGAGACTACAGCTCCCAGCTGCCCTGTGACTTCCTGCTTAAGCCCACTTCCTCCTTGAGAGCGCCCGGAGGCGCATAAAGATCGCCTGCCCCTCGGTGGAGCGGGGGATTCAAAACGCTTACCTCGTGGAGCTGACATTGCCACCGTTGTTGCTGGGGTCCACACGCTGTCTGTTCTCCTCCGCTGCCTGAGTTTGTTGAACTACGCGGCCGCCGTGGGGGGAGACTACAGCTCCCAGCTGCCCTGTGACTTCCTGCTTAAGCCCACTTCCTCCTTGAGAGCGCCCGGAGGCGCATAAAGATCGCCCGCCCCCTCCGCGTCGCGGGCGTCGCCGGGCTAAGCCCGGGCAAAGGGCGGGCCCTCTGTGGCCTTCAGAGGCACGAGGAGGCCGGGCTGGGCCACATCCATTGGCAGAAACACAAAGGTACTGTAAGCTGACTGATTTGCAAGCCAATAGTGGCCCTCTCGTTATGTTGGAGTGGTGGATAAAGTCCATAATACCTACAAGTTGGATGTTGTCTTTGCTCATTATAGCCTGGGGACTCTAATTGATACACTTGATGTGCCCTGACTTCCTGGGCAGTGAAACACTAAATTGTGATTACTATTTGGCCACTCTGCTTTGTACATATTGGGAGAAAGGGGATTTTGACTGATAGGGTACTATGGCTACCAAACCCAAAACAAGATCAACCAAGAGGAAAGCAAGTACCCCGCTGATTACTAAACAAACTGGACCTGATATTGCTAATGCAGTTGGACATCTAGCACCCCCTACTGCCATAGATTTGATGTTACGAAAGGTCATTGGGGTGGTGGATGGGGAAATTGAGCGCACCCAGAGACGCCTATCAATGACCCCCGCAAATAATCCCCATATACAAATGCAGAGTAGACTTTCGCGGGCTCTAGACGCAAACCTTTGCGATAGTTTACAGGATAACAGCCCAGATATTTCATTTGAAAATGTACCATGTGGTCAGCAGGCATTAGAGGCTGAGCCACCCTTTGTCAGGGCAGCAAAAAGACCAATTATACTAAAGCAGAGACCGCCTAAAAGGGGCACAAAGAATATGCACGTAAGAAAATTTAAATCAACTAACAGGGGTGGGAAGACACAATTAATAGAAAATGAGGTTATAGAAGTAGATGTGCAAGGCCCATTAATTCCGCCAGGATGGCTTCAACCGGTAATAAGTGATCTGAAAAAACATCTTGAAACCCTCATTACCTCCCAAATAAAACCACTAATTAGCAAATTAGATAAAATCACTAATGAATTGCAAAAACAGGGGAGGTTGAAGGAATCTATAAATCCCATCGCTATTGGAAATTCAACATCAATTGCAACCCCCTCCTCAAGGCCACCTCCTACGAAAAATAACTGCATAAGTAATGAGCCATGTACTATCGTCCAGGTTCATGTGCCGCCTAAAATCACAGCTCACTTGCAGGACAGAGGCTCTATTGAAAACGAGAAAGAACCTAACGTCAAAATCCAGGCCCAGCCTATTCGGGGTCAGAAGCTGCCAGGGCAGGTTGCTTCTCGCAGCCAGGTTGATGAACAACAGAAAGGCTATGAGAGGAAAGGAAAAAGTTTCCCTCCCCCCCTCGAGTAAACTTACCCCCCCAAGCAAGCCCTTATGTTGTGGTATTTGCTGGGGTACCTGAACTCAGGGTGGGCCAAAAAGAGCCATACTTAGAATTAAAAAGCAAGATTATAAATTGGCTTAATATACATAGACCTCTACAAGGAAGGGAAAGGGGAGAAATTATCCATGTGAGGAGAGTACCATGGTTGGGGATCAGAGAGAAGGATATTGAAGGGGACTGTATAATTGTAAATTTTAGGAATCCAGATCTAGTGGAGTACATATTGGGTGACTATAACAAAAACTCAACCAGTACTATACAATCTATGCCTCTAGGTTACTTCTATCCTAGACACAGAACTACATACCCCTTGGCCTATAATCAGGGCAGGAAGGAAGGAGGAATAGATGAATATAGGATGGGAAATCCTGAATGTAGTCACTTTCCACCATTAGATTTGGACGGCCCGCAGTGGAAGAACAGATTCAGTCCCCTTCAATACTTGGATGAAAATAACTGACTAACCAACCTAGATACACAATTTGTGGGGAAAGAAACAAGAATGGCCATGGATACCACTGAATCAACTCCTGCCGGAAGGTATATACTGAACTCCCAGGAAGGCTCCCGACAGAATCAGAATGGGGAGATGCAAGATCCCCTGCCCGAAGAGAGGGAGGCAGATGACCTTTATGCTTGTGGTTTAAATCTGACCGGAGAACAGGGAGGAAAGGTGAAAATCACATCTTGGAACATAGCAGGCTTAGCAGGAAAAATAGCTAACGTAGATTGTAGGAACCAATTAAGGGGTTCCCACATAGTAGTTTCACAGGAGACTTGGGCGGTCGAGCCCGATCTTTACCATTTGGAGGGCTATAAGTTATTTTTTGTCCCTGCACAAGAGAGTAGGGCAGGTAGAGCTAAAGGAGGCCTAATAATATATGTCGACATCAATTTAAAGGGGAGATGGACTGTGCCATCTTGGGTCTCAAAAAACCTGCAAGCAATAACATTTCAAGGACAGGGGCTGAGAGTACAATTATTTAATATCTACAATCCAGGCTCAGGAAGCGGCACTAATGCCGTGTTAGAGGAACTTGATGCTAGATTAAAACAGGAAGTCGATCTAAGAAAAGGAGGGGAAGATTCATTTGTCCTCTTAATGGGAGATTTAAATTGTCACCTATGCTCATACTTGATACCGGTAACAATAGATTGGGATCTTTGCCCAGTCAAAAAAGGGCCACACTTCGAGCATAGTTCTGAGGACACATTACTTACAAAACTAGTAGGTAGTCACTCACTAGTACATACCATTGATTTGGTAATTCCAGGGCCAAAGGGTACCTTGGTACCAACTTTTAAAGGTAGGGGATGTTCGTCTATTATAGACTACATTTTGATATCCGCCTTTGCCAAACAATGGATCAGGAAGGTATGCATTAAATGGAGCCCCTTTAGCGACCACAATCCCTTATCTATAGAAATACTTCACAAGGGTCATGTCGAAATGAATAAACAGTTGGACACTATCTCACAGCCATCAGATCAAGGAAGGCGTTTAAAATGGGCAAAAATCAATGCCCCGGAATTTTACACCGCATTGATAGTAAAGGGGAAAAAGGGGGTTGAAGAGTGTTTAGATTTTAAAATAGAGGGAGTTGACTTAGTAGCTGCTTTTAGGGAACTAACTAAACTGGCCGAAAAATTACTGGAGGCAAAAGGTCCTAGTAAATCAGGGACCCAACCAAGATGGTTTGACGCAAGTTGCGCACGAGCACTAAGAAATTTAAAATCAAGTCATAAGGTAAACCCAAGGGACACAGTGGAAGTGGCAAAGTGCAGAAAAAATTATAAAATCAAGACTAAAGAAAGGAAGGCTACCCTAAAAGCAGAACTATGGGCCGAATTAAGAGAGGCTGGAGAAAACAGGGATTTCACTGAATTTTGGAAAATCATAAACAGGCCCTGTTTCCACGACCATAATGCCCCGGTCCTCTGTACAATCATTCTCCCGCAGCAATGGGTGACCCATTTTGAGAACCTTTATAATCATTCTATAGATTCTAAACACGAAGGGGATTGGGATGGCAAAAGGAGTTGGGTGCAGGATTTCACACTCGCTGAGATTATTCAGGCAATCAAAGGGTTGACTCCAAATAAAGCCCCAGGGCCCGACGGCACCCCTCCAGATTTGTACAGAAGCAACATTGACTTGTGGGCGCCAATTCTAACGAGGGTGTTAAATGCAGCTATTAAAACAGGACTCCCGAGGTCGTGGTCCACTGACTTGATTGTACCTATTTTCAAGAAAGGAAACAGGGACAACCCCCAATGTTATAGACCCATATCACTGATCGATGTCTCGGCCAAAATACTGGGGCGGGTGGTTTTAAATCGTTTGATGGCATGGACTGAAGAGCACCACACAATAGTGGATACCCAGTACGGTTTCAGAACAGGAAAATCGACCAGTGATCAATGTTTAAATTTATACTTACTGGTTGCTAAATACACGAGAGCGAGTAATGGCACAGTTTATATGGGATTCATGGATCTGGCGGCGGCCTTCGATAATGTGAATAGAAGTAAACTTTGGGAAAGGATGAGTACTTTGGGGATTGACCGGGGACTTATAAATATCTTGAGAGAATTACACTGGAACACCACAGCTAGGGTTCGCTTTAGTTTGGAGGGGGGGCAAACTGACTCCTTCCCATGCTCTAGCGGAGTAAGGCAGGGGTGCATTCTTGCCCCCTTCTTGTTCTCATTATATATTAATGACCTGGAGTCATGCCTCATAGCCCAGGCAGTTGATTGTCCCAAGGTAGGGAAGCGTCAAATACCGGTACTATTGTACGCGGATGACGCGGTCCTGCTCGCTCGGACACCGAGAAGTCTTCAATCTTTGATCAATGGATTTGTGGTTTTCATGGAAAAACTAGACCTTTCCGTGAATCTGACCAAGTCCTTTGCATTGATTGCAGGCAAAAAACCTACTAAAAATCCGGTGTTCAAAATCGGGACTCACACCATGGGCATTGTAACCACCTTCCCATATTTAGGCCTATTATTTGATGGCAAGATTCAATTTGATACACTACTGGAGGAACATTGTACTAAACTGGCTTCCTCATGTGGTGCAATCATGAACTTTGCCCAAAGACTGGGACGTTGGTCCCCAGAGCAAATAATGAGCTTATGTAGCTCAATAAGCATAGCCAAAGTAGTATATGGAGCCGAGGTATGGGGCTTTAGGGATGCTAAACAGCTACAATTAGAGGAAGATACATTTATTCGTAGAATCCTCAAGATTCCACATTCAATACCAGCTGAAATCGCACATTCCGAACTCGGAATCCCATATATTGTAGATCAGGTCAAGATTAGACCGGTCCTGGCTTGGCTTAGTAGTTGGGCCAACCCGGAGGCAGTATTAAGCAAAGAAATTCTTTCTGACTGTATACAAAGGGACAAAGGGATGTTAATCCCCTGGCTAAAATACGTCAAAACAACTTTAGAGTCCGTAGGCCAGCACACCCTCTTTAGTACCCCTGCCTTAATCTCAAGGAATAGCAAATCACTAATTAAAAGACTGTTGCTTGATAAATTGGAGATGCTTAGGGAGACTAAAGCTTTTGCACTAAAACGTTCAGTTGTAGCGCACTCCCTAGTTAAAGAGGCAGTGGGTATGGAACCCTATCTATTCTTGATGCATAATCAGCAGGATAGGTTTTTAATGTGTCGTTTTAGGCTCAATTTGTTGCACAATATTTTATCTGATCAGTCTGGTTTTACTGTAACTATTGAGCAGAAGGGTGCCTGCGGCTTCGACAATATGTCTCCGCAGGACACCCTTCATTTTGTACTGTTATGCCCATTTTATCGTTTTCCCAGGAGTATGTTTCTGGTCGAAATTTTAAAAAATGGAAAATTTCGTCATGCTAAAATAGCCCTGTTGTTCC
The DNA here is from genome assembly GCF_964204655.1 of Triturus cristatus. NCBI lineage: Eukaryota > Metazoa > Chordata > Amphibia > Caudata > Salamandridae > Triturus > Triturus cristatus. The sequence goes on from NC_140589.1 coordinate 1,734,900,634, forward strand.
TTCAGAGAGCAAACGACATGTATACTTTATGCTCAGTAATAAGCTTTCTGAAAGCGGCAGTAAGATTAAGAAACACCAGAGACTAACTCATCTTGAATAATGTATCTCTTTTTATATGAATTGTAACAGTTTGACCGATGGTTATTTTTATATTTATATAATATAAAATCATATGTGTTGTTGTGTTTTTATAATATGTACTTTTTATGATGATTTTTTTAACCATCGAAATAAAGAAATTGATTGATTGATTGATTGAGCTCAGCAGGGCACAACATCCGCCTGTACCAGATGTGCACGTCCATCCTCAGCAACACGGGGAGAGGGGCCAGAGGATGCCCACGGCATTGTTCTTCCTAAGGCCTCTCGGCACACACATCTTAATGCCAGCATGAGTCAATTATAGCGTGACAGACCAACACATGCGTGGACACGCTTCACAAATACTTATGATAATGGGGACTTGACCCCCATCAGTAGTGGTGAGGTCTCCTTGAGTGCGCCCCTAAAACAATTAATTTCTAGCGACACCAGTAGGGGTCTCCTAAGAAAGGGTTTGGCAACCTGCACTCGCGTGTTTTTTGTAAAATGAATCGCTCCTGTGGTGAGGAGGCTTCATGGCACTATTTCCAAGGCCAGTGGAATTAAAAGAGTCTGCCTGCGCCTGTGGTGTTTTCCACATAGTTATGGACTTGCCACATTTGACGCACAATCCATTATCTGCAGATTTGAACCCCCAAAAATATTTCTAGCTGAAACGTATCAAAAGTTATTACAAATGTGGCTACCGCGGTTGCCACAAAGTGGAGGACCCTTTGAAAACGTTGACTGGTCGCCTTCCGTTGCTTATTGCAGTATCTGGGTGTTAAATGGATACTCGCGAATGAGAGCTTTATTCAGACAGTGTTAGTATCTGTAAAAATAACCAGGCAGTTTTAGCATGTGGAGAAATAATTAACAATGCAATCACAAAAGGTGTTGCATTATGCTGAATAATGTGCCTTTTCTTGTTGTATAATTTAATTAACCCTGCCGCATAATTCCAGCCTACATTACGCCCCTAGGCACACAGCACTTGGACACCACTCATTGGTTTCACAGGTACTGTAAGAGTACCTCTACTCCCAGCGATGTTCCTGTGTGCTCGCCTCGGTATGTGGCACTTCTATTTCTGCAGTCCAAAAGGTTGTGTTGGCAGCGGCAGGCCGCTTTGTGTCGGTCAAGAAAGTGAGATCAGCGAGCTGGGACCGCAGATGCACAGAGACAAGTGTTTGGACGAAACCAAGCTCGGCAGGGGAGGTGGTCGCAAACATACATACCTTACAGCCTTTTTCTGAATATCTCATGGCTCTCCGAATCACTTGCAATGTTTGCCAGAGTCGCAGGTTTGTATTGCCACTAACTGGAGATATGTGTCAAAGTGGCACGATCCACGAACCCCGCCCCCCACATCGGAATGGTATGAGCCGAGCTGCACAGCCGGACTGACAACCTAAGGAGTGACGCACCCTAAGTAGGAAACACGGAAGTGGCAGTTGGAGCAGCGCTGACCTGCACCCCTGGTGGATGGACCCAGCCCCGGCCCTGCCGCTCACCCCCCACCAGACAACCTCGAAGAGCAGAGTGCGTTTTGGGGTGTGTGGCAGCAGAGGCAAGAGGACGAGAGAAGAGGAGGAAGATGAAGCAGAGGTGTGTTTTATTGGGGGGGGGGGGGAATGCGCCTGAGGGAAGTAGTGCACAATCTCCTTGGAGAGTGGAGAGGAATGCACGGAGTGGGGAGTGAAGAAAGGAAGGTGGAGAGGTCAGAGGGAGAAAGGAGGTTATATAGAGAGGGAGTAAAGGAAATAAAGGTTGGGGTGAAAAAAGTATGAAATAAGAGGAACCGCGGGGCAAAGGAAGGAGGAAGTGCAGACGAGCTGATAAACGGAGAAAAGAAGAGGCTTTGGAGGTCAGAGAAAGACCCACGGTAGACGAGCGAGTAAAACCAGTGGTCGAAGCGGATTAAAAAGTAAGGGAACTGTGACGCTGTGCACAACGGGGGCAGTGCAAGGGGGCGGGGTCAAAGGCGTGGCTAAAACCACAAAATATTCTGTAACCTTCACCTTCAGGTGTGTACATATAAAATATCACACCGCTTAAATGTAACCAGGCTATAGAGCATGATTCAAAGGCAATGGATGAGCCAATAGTCTCAAAGGCGAGACCTATTGGCTGTGCCAATGCTTGTTGTAGAGGGGGGGCGACGGCGGTGGCGAGGTGTGTGCGCGCGCTTTAGGCAGCCGCGGATGCGGTGAGGGGGGTGGGCAGCGGCGGGGTGTGTGCGCGCGCGTGTGTCTGTGTGTGCGTCTGCGCAAGTGCGTCTCAGAAGCGCGTCCACAGACCCCGATCCCAATTGCTATTGCTGCGCGTGCCCCGGTCTGTCCCCTTTGAGAAGCATCTCGGTGACAATAGGTCTCGAGAGCGAGACCTAAAAAGACCACAGTGTATCACGCCGTCAGTAAAGGGTCCAATACCCGCGTGCACATCTTCTGTCTCAGTTTGTCTCCCCGTGTGCACGCTGGAATCGTATTGATTCTAAAAGTCCTCTCATGGCACACTAGAGACGCATATTGTGACCGGCTTTTCGTTAAAGCACTGAACCGGGGTTGCTACAATAATTCATTTCTCACCCTGAATTACAACTAAACTAAAAGGTTAACTGTACAGCAGCATCAGGACTACGGGCATGAGGCCGTCACTGTGGAAGAAAGGCAAAGCACAGAGAGACCAAACACAAGGAGAGACAAGCGCGACCCGTCATGGGAGAATATATGTCGTTACTACGCATTCCGTTGCAACGCATGCCTTTACCACGCATGCGTTACAACGAAATGTTTTTTCCTCGCATTGCCCTTACCTCGATCTTGCCTTTACCCCGCTTTTTCGTTTTTGGGGGGGAGACCCCCCAAGCCCCCTTTCTTCTTTTTTTTCCCCTTTTTCTTAGGTCTTCGCCGACACTAACGATGGACTGACGCTTTTTTTTCCGACCAGGAAGACGTTTTTCCGTGATGACGTTGCTTGCGTGCTAAAGACGTCGTTGAAGCAATACGCGTTGTGAAGACGTTTACGAGGTAAGTGTACCGTTGTAAACGTATCGCGTAGAAAATGCTTCGTGGTAAAGGCTGTTTCCCGTCATGGGATGGACAAAAGATGTGCCTTTACTGGCGGCGAAAAAAAAAGACCACAGTGTATCACGCCGTCAGTAAAGGGTCCAATACCCGCGTGCACATCTTCTGTCTCAGTTTGTCTCCCCGTGTGCACGTTGGAATCGTATTGATTCCAAAAGTCCTCTCATGGCACAATAGAGACACATATTGTGACCGGCTTTTCGTTAAAGCACTGATCCGGGGTTGCTACAATAATTCATTTCTCACCCTGAATTACAACTAAACTAAAAGGTTAACTGTACAGCAACATCAGGACTGCGGGCATGAGGCCGTCACTGGGGAAGAAAGGCAAAGCACAGAGTGACCAAACACAAGAAGAGACAAGCGCGGCCCGTCATGGGATGGACAAAAGATGTGCACACGGGGGCTGCCTTTACTGGCGGCGAAAAAAAAAGTCCACAGTGTATCACACCGCCAGTAAAGGGTCCAATACCCGCGTGCACATCTTCTGTCTCAGTTTGTCTCCCCGCGTGCACGCTGGAATCGTATCGATTCCTAGAGGCCTCTCATGGCATAACAACAGCGCATGCGCTGCTTTCGCCAGGCCGAGACCTAAAAAGGGGCAAATAGTGAGGGGGCATGCAGACACATGAAGGATGGGGGAAAGAGAGACAACAGAAAACACAAAGATGTCCAGGCATGGAGTATAGCTGACATTCAACCAGAAGCAAGCAGTGAAGGAGACAGGGAGTGGTGCCCAGTGTCCGGAAGGAGGAGCAGGCAAGGAAAGGGACATCCAATAGGAGACACAGCAGGGGGAAGGGCGACGAGACAGAAGATGGACAAGTAGAGAATAGGGGCAGGCAAAGATTAGACCACGGTGCAGTGGAAAGGCACAGGCAGAGTGGTAGCCAGCAATGGAATTACAAAGGGCTCATTAACAGCGACATGGCAAACATTGTGCCAACGTCTATTTTAGAGAGGGGCCCTCACTTTTAGCTTGAGGCAGAAACAGGTTGATGTATGTCAGCTACAAAGGAAAACAAAAGAAATATTTCCTGTGTTTGCATTTTGGAGAAATCCTGGAGCACATAAGGAGCTCATGAACCGGATGCTGCGTGCCTGTCTGTAACCAGAGCTCGTGGCCCTTCCGCCCGCCTCTTGAGTTTATGGCCGGAGCGCACTGCCTTCAAAAGATTTACGAACAGTGAACCATCAAAAACAAGAATACACAAGAAATGCACTGCAGACATGGCCTGGTTAGTATGCTACACGTCACTCATTTGTAATGTAAAACATGGGGAGGCCGTGATTTGGGCAAAATCACACGATTTGTGACCCCTTGCTGAGGCTGGAATAGAACATTATGCGCCCAGGAGTGAATGCCGTTATCGGCGGGCCCTGCTGCCACTGCTCGGGGCCAGCCCTTGGTCTGTCTGGAATGTGCCCTGTATTATCAACGCCTCATCTGCTAATAACAGCACTAACATCACTTTTGGAAAGCCACAAATCGTCTGAACCTTTTATACACAATTTGCCTTTTCTTGTATAAAATAGCCTAGTATAAGGGAACAAAAAGTCCTGTGAGCACAGATTAATATGCACACCGCCTTCAAATGAACCACACCCCATAGACACCCATACAAAGTTGTTTATAAATATAAACAAATGCGTTCACGAAAAACAAAAGAAGCACAGCCTACAGGCACACGGATACTAGGGCCCTTGCAAAGCATATGCTGACAGAACACAGAAACCACACAGAGAGGCATAAGTAAACTAAAGCGCTACGAAGACGGGAGGCAAGGGTGCCTCAACATGACAGACACAACACAGCCCCTGAAATAGCAGCAAGCACGAGAGGTGAAGCAAATGCACACAGTAGTAGCACACCCACAAATGTAGCTGGGTTCTCATGGGGCAATCCTTGAAGAAACAGCCGACCTTGTTGAACTGCGATACATTCTAGAACTCACACAGAATGATGAGCCCTTACCTTCCTATGGTAGTATGCTCCAGACGGGAGATGCACATCTAGGGCCAAATGAACAATTCAATGTACAACAGTATTGTTAGCGATTCCCTATGGGGTCACAAATTGAATGGTTCATCAATATTCATGAGGCAAGCACAATTTGCGACCTCATTGGGAATGGCTGGCTTTCCCAGGGATGGTGGCCTGCTGGGGTCAGCAAATCACCATGTCTGGGACTGCTATTTAAATAAAGCAGTTTTTTTTAAATGCAGCCAGTTTTCCTTTTAAGGAAAACAGGATGCATTTAAAAAAGAAAAATGAAACATTTCAGTTTCATTTTTTAAGGGCAGGCAGTCGTCCCTTGTACCACTACCGGCTCTTTAAAAATATTTTCACAAACACTCACAAAGGGGAAGGGGTCCCTTTGGGACCCCTTCCCCTTTGCGAGTGGTTTACCACCTACCTGAAGTAGGTTGTAAACTGTGAGTGTTTTGCGGCCGCAAATGCAGTCGCAAAACAATAGTACATGGAAGTGAGCCTCGCTATTATATTTTGCGAGTCAGTGACTTGCAATATAGCGTTTGTACATGCTATTAGCCTTTTTTGCTGTCGCAAACGGCCTGATCTCCCGTTTGCGAGTGCAAAAAAGGTTCGTACATCTGCCCCCTAGCACTTGGAAGCTTGAAAGAATACTACTGTTTAGTGAACAGTGCAGTCTCCTTGTTATGGGTTCCCTAATTTGGCTGAGGTTATGTCCCTTATGCTGACATTTTGGTTACCCCTTTGTTACACTGTCAGAACTATATTAAAATTGTGTGTGTGTGTGTGTGAGCTAAAATGTTTTACTGGTGCCACCTTACCACAAGAATAAAAAGAGGAGGATCGCGTAACAGACTTTGCACCTCTTATTTCCCGTTGGAGGCAGGTAACTTCCTGAGTACAATAAGTATCTTGCATCAGATATTGTTAAACAGTCCCTGGTTTATAGGGCATATTATGCAAGTGAATTCGAACTATCTTTTGTTTTTTTCATAAGATTGGGCAAAAGCAAAGGCAACAGCTTCTTTATTGAACACCTATTCCTTTGGCAGAAAGAGGATAAGCTTCCCTCCTTCAGAGGACAGGTACAGCTAGTGCAGTAGAAGGGCAGGTTTTCCCTGTACAGAACACGTATAAATTAGGCAACATCAGTTCAAGCTCCTAGAACAGATACAGCATTGCAGTAGTAAAGTAAGCTCCCCTCTTTCGCAAAAGGAATGTTTCATTTCTCACAGAACAGATTCAACAGGTCAGATTACTACAAGCTCACACAACATGTACCGTTAAAGCTTGAGTGACGCAGGTTACCGACAGCTCTCTGGTGTGAGTGCATCACATACCGAGAGGAATGTATAGGTGGATAAGTGGGTGATTATGCAAGCTCTGACACCATTCGCACTTAGGTGACATTCCACACCAGGATCCTGAAAGTCCTGCTGCCATCAGAGACCCACTGTCACGCTCAATGTTTTATTCTGCAGTCTTGCTGTTGTCTCTTCCTGTAGGTTCAACTACTGCCATTCACAGGCACATTTGTCAAGGAACCTTAGATCGTAAATGCGGGGCCCTTCTTTCACCAGTAAACAAAACCTTCCCACTCGTGTGTAAAACAGGGTTGGGGAGGAGAGTCATGGGCTCAGAATGTCCATTTAAAGTAAAAATTGCAAAAACAAAAAAACACGCTTGTGTCCTATTTTTTTGTCCCTCCCCCATTTCCATTCATTCTCTATATACCCATGCCCCCTCTTTCTATTAAATAATCCCTTTTTCTCGCTTTCAGTGATCTAGTCTCTACCTCTGTCTCTCCGTCCTCCTATTTGTAGGTCTCGCCTAGCGATACAGCACATGCACTGCTCGCCTTGGCGAGATCTATTGTCGTTGACTTGGTTGCCGAAGGGGGACAGGAGATGTGTACGCTCACGGCGTCTCTTTCAAACTGCCGATGTGCACGCTCATGGCGTCTCTTCCAGCTAGCGCCCAGACAGCCCATGTGCACGCTCACGGCGTCTCTTTCAGCGTGCGCCTGGACAGCCGAGGTGCACGCTCACGGCGTCTCTTTCAGCGCGCACGACCCCAGAGATTGCGGGCATGTCGAGGCATTTTTAGTGTCTTATAATTCTTTATTAGCAATTTTAGGAAATTATCGGCAATCTGGTACTGCCTTGCCGTGTTGTATTGCAGTTTAGACGTGGAACGCACACAGCGCCTCTTCTTGGAAGCGCAACAGTCTATGTTGTGAGCCATTGTTTTTGCGCGCGGGCCGTCGTCCCTCGTGGAAGCCTTTCACGACTGAGCCGTTCCCTCAGTCGGTGGAAGAGTCATTGCTCCCAGTGTTGTTTATTTTACAGAGATTACTCAAATATGCGTGAAAGATGTTATCATTATTATGCTCATTGCAGTCCAGGATTGCAAAGAGACTGAGGGGATATGGGGGAGGGGCTGTGCGCATTCACACGGACACGGAGACGAAATTGCCGCCTTGTGCTATGTTTTCTGACTCTTCAAGTAGAAAAAAAACCTGGATTTGAATTTAGGCTTCCAAACAGAAACGCGTTGAATGATAGTTAGTAGTCAGTTCCCACCAGCGCCTTACGTCATCACGGGCGCCTCGACTCCCAGTATTAAAAGCTATGTTAAAAAACAGGTGGTTGACTGGCCAGGTATGTGATTGGGCACACGCACAGCAGCGGGGACTCCGGGGCTCTTCCTTGAGTCGCAGTGATTCGGGCAGATCACGCTCAGACAACGCTAGGCTCTGATTATCCTCTAAAATCCCGCGCGCGTGCCTGTGCTGCTGCTCAGAAATGACCTTGGAGGAGAAGAGAGGCAGATGATTTACAAAGAGGATGCACTGGCATGCGTAGTAACCGCATGCCTAGGGCTGACACTCGCAGCCTGGAAGTAAAGTTTGGAACTTCCTCTCCCTCTGTCCTGAGTTTTCCAAAGCTCACGTGCCTTCGTACTCCCAGCGTTAGCGTTGAAGCAAGACAGCCTGACTTCCAGCTGTCTACTAATACAACCTAGCAGAGTAACCAGCAGCACTCTGTCAGAGGCAGCCTGCCCGGAATGTTAATAGCGGATGTAGCACTACCACCAGAGCTGCTGACTTTGATGCTGGGGGAACGGGTTCGACTCTTGGCGACGGCTCAAGCATTCTGTGATTCTGGGTAAATCACTTAATCTCCCCGTGCCTACCACAGAAGAAGCATAATAAATACAAACCTCACGACAGAATCACCAAAAACCATACACGTAAGAAAACTCAGTCCACATCCGACATTGCCTACACGTAGGCACAGTGCTGGCACTGGAAACATGAGTGAACCTCCTCTCCCCGCCTGACCTCAGAAAGAACAAGCATTTGCAAAGCAATAGGACTCGCGTTTGTCAGAGTTTGAGCTATTGGCATTTTAAATGACAATGCCTTTTATGTATGTGTTGGTTCAAAAAACAGATAAATAAGGCATTGTCATTTACAATGCCAATAGCTTAAACTCTCGCAAATGCGAGACCTATTGCATTGCAAATGCTTGTTCTATCTCTTATTCCTCCCTCCCTATCATGTTTACCCCTTACCTTACATTTCCCTCTCTTCTCAGTCTCCTCTTGTTTTACCTTCCTTTGTTTTTATGCCTATATCTCTTACCCTCAACTCCCTCAGATTTTTCATTCATACCTACCTCTTGCTTGCCGTGTTTTAGCCCAGCGTAATCTACTATACATCCCGTCACACTTATCTTATTTTTCCTACTCTGTAACCTACCCCCTCTTTTACTTCATCCTCTCTACTACTATCCTTATGCATCACTAATACAATTATTTTTGGTATCCTAGTTCAGGGTACATTTTCTGTGCCACCCACTCTAGTTTTTATGCAACATTTACTGCTTGCGCTGCTTAACACCTGCTGCTGCAGGCAGTCTTGGTATCGCCTAGTATTCTGATCCACAAATATTGCCCCTGTTCATTGCTGTGTCTCACACCATCCTCTCTACTCACAACTTTTCTCTTGAACTCATTACTATTCATCCTCCTTCCTCTTCTTAAATACATGCTCTAGCATGAGAGCCTAGCATGAGAGCTTAGAGGTAGTGTGGGCATATGAACACTACCACATGTTCATCTATGGGAAGTTATTTACCATTGTGACAGACCACCAAGCATTGGTCACGATATACGACAATCCAAATGCAAAAATTCCACGTGCATCGAAAGATGGGGGATATGCCTGATGGATTACAACTTCAAAGTACTTCACAGACCAGGAAAGGAGCACAACCCTGCCGACTACATGTTGCGGCATCCCCTGCCTTGTGCAACAGAGACAATACAGGAAGAGCTGTCTGAAACTGAGCGCGGAATACTCCTTTGAGGAACCAGGATAGTCATACCAAAGACCCTCCGATGGCAGACAGTAAGCCTGGCACGAGACTCACAAGGCATGGTGGCAACAAAGAAAATGCTGAGAGAAAAATGATGGTTCCTGGGACTTGACCGTACAGGAAATGATCATGAGCTGTCACCTCTGTCAGATAATGGGAAAACCACCAAAACCAGAGCTAGTACACATGTCTAACCTCCCCGTGGTGGAGTGGACGACACTGGCCGCAGACTTCTATGGGCCGCTGAACATCAGTGGCTACCTGCTAGTCATCATCGACGAATACTTCCCCATAGTACGCCAAGTGACATCGACGCCAGCAATGGCCACCCTTCCAATTTTAGATGACATATTTGCAACCTGGGGTGCCCAACTGACACTTAAGACAGACAATACATCACAGTTCTCAGGAGAAGAATTCCGCAACTTCATGGCCTATCTGGGAGTACACCACAGTAAATTAACACCTCTGTGGCCACAAACAAATGGCATGGTGGAAAGGTTCATGGGCAACATAAAAAAGGCCGTCCAATGAGCAAAAGTGGCGCAGATCTCAGTGGGCAAAGCACTGTGCCAAATACTTTGAGAATACCACAACACCCTACACAGTTCGACTGGATGATGCCCGGCAGAACTGGTACTGGGGAGATCAAGCAGGACCTATCTGCCTCAGCTGAATACAGTGACATTGCCACACATGACCAAGAGGCCAAGAAGAAGATAAAACAACAAGCCGACACACGGCGTCATGCCACAGCATCTGAACTAAAGCAAGGAGATCTAGTGCTTGTGCGCCAACTGCAAAAAGGAAGTCAGACAGTCAATTCTCGAGCCAGCCACTGAAGATAACAGCCGTCAAAGGGCCTATGATCACGGCAGCATCAGGATCCTACTCTATCACTCGAAACAGCTCTCATTTCAAAGGAGTGAGAACATCAGATGATGATGAAGGAGAGGCACTGCCAAGTAGAATAAAGATAGCTCAGAGCGACGAAACTGAGGAGTCGGCGGATGGAGCCAATCACAGCATAGAAGGACCTCTCTGGGCTGTAGCTGCAGGAGAAAAATAGGGTCAAGGAATGTAGAGCTCCTGCCCAAAGAGAGTGAGCCGAAAACAGTAAAGGCTGATTGAAGAACTATGATGATGGGTCGAAGAACATTAATTTTTGAGATACAGCCACAATGTATACATGTCTCTCTCTTTTTCCTCCCTTTTCTTTCTCACATATTTTTATTTTCTTTTGTTTATATTTTCCCTGCCTCTCTTATAACATACTAGTTGCATGGGGAGGGCATAGTAAACGGTCCTTTTGCCAACTAGGGCAGGCAAAGAGAAAGAGTTTATTTTGTCAACAAAGGAGGGAGATGTCATGCTGACAGGTACTAGGACCCTGCACTGAACAGATAGGGAGGGGACTGGACACCGGACATCACTTCTGGTCAGGGAGTGGGGACAGGGGACTCTTACATATACATCCACGAGGAGGACGGTGGTGCCTGCATGCATCGTGCAGATGACAATAATAAAGAATATTGTGCACCCTTACGGACCTCTACGTGTTGTCCTTCGGGGCTGGGGGCACAGGGGACATGACAAGGTGTAGGCTGATTTATAAGCACAGAACTAAATTTTCCTCCATAGATGATCAGCTTGCCTGGTTTTTAACTTAAGATCTCTCAGTGGTGTTGAAAACTCTGGGTTTCTCAGTTTCGGGACTTGCTTAGCACATTTCTTTGTGGGATCAAGATAATCGCTAATCCCGTTCAAGCCAGTGGATAAGGAGTCCAAGATGGCTTTAGGACTATAGTCATTGCGTAGCACTGTGGACTGCTGGAGCGGATGGTCCAGAGCCACGCTAGATTGTAAAGACATCCGAAGGCGAATGGGGTGTATAACTGATATACTTGATTGCTGCGGATTCCAAGGTGAAGGAATGGTAAAGAAGACGATGATAATTCGCCCACTATAGGAAAGTAGCACTTGTGGCTTCAGGTACAGATGTCTAGAGAAGATCTAAAATATGGTCCCTTGTCTGTGTACAGCACGAACGATTCTAAAAAATCAGCTGCTGCGTTATTCCACTGATTTTTTACGTGGACACTGAAATCCCCCTCCATAATTAGGTTGCTAAATTCAAGACATTTTAACTACATAATGTAATAATAGCAACAACATACTTCACATTGGAGGTCTGTGAAGCAAAGCAATTGTGATAATGGTTATGGCAAGTGAAGTCTGGTCATTGATGAGGCAGACCCGTTAGGGAGTGGTAAGAGACTTTTGAGTGATGTTGCATGATGCCTTAAGGAATTTCAACTTGCAAAAGGGGTGCTTCTTAGGTCATGAAAGGGAATTAAGAGAGGTAAATTTGTTAATACAAGAAAGAGCTTTAGTAATTGTGCAAGACAAAGTAAGTAATAAATCTACTGTGTGGATAATAATACTTACTAGTATTATTATGGGGCAAAGTGTCGAAATATCTTCTTTTTTTTAAGTTTGAAAAGCTTTATTAGCATTTAATAATACATAAACATATCAGCAATATATGGATAAAAAAAATACAAATGCGAAGAAATAACATAGCAAATAGCTGATACTGAAAAGAAAAGAGTAAAAGCAATTTTTAGAATTTTGAACAAGGTAAAAGGGAAGAGGGGAGACAGGAAGAGGGGGAGGGAAAGGAATGTCAATATCTGATAGGGAAGAGAAAAAAAGGGAATAATAATATAAAACCGAGAAAGGCATACCAGGTTACTTATCATAACTAAATAAAGGAGGGTTATTGAATGAATAATTAATTCAAGGAGGTTTAAATTTATCAGAGGTAAGGTGCGAATTATTTTGCAACACTATACGGTCTAAAAAGGAGGTAAGGGGTAACCAAAATAGATCTCTGTTAATGAGCGGTTTACAGGAGGAAGCAAAAGCAACGTCAAGTCTATGGAAATGACAGAGGGTATTCCACCAATGTTGTACGGAAAGTTTTGTAAGAGATTTCCAGTTGAAAGAAATGTGTTGAAAGGCTAGAGCAAGCATAAGATCATAAAGACCATGGTTATGTGAGGGAAGAAATAAAGAGTCAGAAAGGCTACCAGCAAAGAGAAGGGGTATAGAATAAGGAATGGAGATTGAAAACAGACGAGATAAGTATGACCAGACCTTCTTCCAAAAAACGGAAAAAGGAGGACAGAGAAAAAGAAGATGAATGACATCGGCATTAGAAGAGCCGCAAGTCCAGCAATTAGAGTCAGCAGTAGAAGAAGAAAACTTTGCCAAAGAAACAGGGGAAAGGTAAAGCCTGTTGTAAAGGAAGAACAAAGATTGAGTAAGAGAGGCAGAACGAGAGATTTTTAAAGATCTGGACCAAAGTTTATCCCAAAAAGTGATAGACCACTCGCATCCGAGATCCAATTCCCAAGAGAGTTCTAATTTAGATTTAGCACGGTCTGGATTAGGGGCCAAAAAGTATTTATATATAAGAGAAGCTTTAGGGAAGGTAAGAAGTATTTTGAGAAGCGGGTTTTGTGTGACAGATGGAGGTGAAGGTGGAAGAGAAAAATATATGTCAAGAACAATCGTCATAATAGTAATAAACTTCTGCAAAAAGGAGCGAGGGCAATGGAATAAGGATTGAAATTGAGGAAAGGAACAAGGAGAAGTTCCATTGAACATGTGTTTCACCCATATAATACCCTTTAATCTCCACTCCTTCCAAAAAATAGGTCTATTTTTTAGAAGAATAAGCGAGTTATGCCAGATAGGGAAATCTAAAAAAGATTCGCGAGAAATAGGATTAGGGAAAATCAAAGATTTCAGGAGAGAGCATGTGTGTTTAAACAGGGGAGAAGAAGTGTGAGAAGTCTTGGTAGAAAAACGAATAACTTCTTTGAGAGAAAAAGGTAACAATAAAATCTGTTCAATGGATAACCAAAGAGGAGTAAAGGGAGAGGGATCTGGTAAGAGCCATTTTGAAGCTTGGCGAAGGGAGAAAGACTTATGATAAAGACGAAAGTCCGGAAAGTTCACTCCACCATTGGATTTTGGTTTCCGAAGCGATGCTAATGCGATTCTGGATTTTTTATTTTTCCAAAGAAAACTAGAAAGACACGAATCTATGTGTTTAAAATATATAGCTGGAATATGAACGGGGAGCATAGAGAGAACATAAATTAAAATTGGGGCAATCATCATATTAATCGAATCCAACCGACCCCACCAAGAAAGAAAAAGAGGGTTCCAAGAAGAAAGTAATTTCTCAATTCGAGATAAGACTATGGTCATATTCAGTTTAATTGAGGAGGTGATGGAATTGGAAAACCATATACCTAGGTATTTGATTTTTTAGCTATTCCACGCAAAACCAGTAGTAGAGAAAGCATGAGGGAGACAGAATTTTGTGAGAGGGAGAATTTCGGTCTTGTCAGAGTTAATTTTGGAACCAGAGACTAGCGAAAAGGATTCGAATTCAAGCAATAATGGAGGAAAAGAGGTTTCAGGAGCAGAAATAAATAAGAGGATATCATCTGCGTATGCCGAGAGTTTTAATTGATGGTCACCATAAGGAAAACCCGAAATAGAATCATTGGTACGAATGGAAGTTAGAAAGGGTTCAAGGGCTAGAACGAAAAGAAGAGGGGATAGAGGACAACCTTGACGAACACCACGCAGTAGAGAAAATTCAGAGGAAACCTGGCCATTAATTAAAACCGAAGCCTTAGGAGCAGAATACAATAAAGAAACAAGCGATATAAATTTAGGACCAAAACCATGCCAACGTAGAGATGCAAACAAAAAAGACCAGTCCACTCTATCAAAAGCTTTCTCTGCATCGACAGATATAGCAGCCAGAGGAATAGAAAGAGAGGGGACTTTATTCAAGACATTGAGAAAAAGACGTGAATTATCCGAAGTGAGCCTACCCTTAACAAAGCCACATTGTTCTTTACCAATAAGATGAGTCATGAGGGGATCTAAACGTAAAGCAAGCAACTTAGCAAAAAGTTTATAATCAACATTAACTAGCGAGATCGGTCTATAATTTTTACAAAATTGGGGGTCTCGACCATCTTTAGGGATAAGGCAGATAGTAGCTTCCTGAAAGGTGCCGTCTGTCTTACCAATTGAAGAAAATGATTGAAAGAGTTGTAAGAGCTTAGGGAGTAACAAATCAGAGAAATGCGAATAGAATTCCACAGAAAACCCATCTGGGCCAGGTGTCTTCCCTTTAGTAAGGGTGTGTAATGCATTGGAGAGTTCAGTAAGGGAAAGATCATTTTCAAGATTGAGAAAATTGATATGGGAAGCAGAAGGAGAAGGAATTTTATCAAGATAAGCTTGGATGAGATCAGAGGAGGGAGGAGATTCTGGCGTATATAGATTCTGATAAAAAAGTTGGAATTGATTAAGTATATCCTGATCTTTATATAGAAGGGAGTTATCGGAAGAATAAATAGATTCTATGAGAGTGCGTTCTCTGCGAGTTTTTAGATAATGTGCTAAGAGTTTCCCTGCCCTGTTACGGCCACCATAGAAACAAGCGCTACTACGGAGAAGCCCGGATGAAGCATTATCGGTTGTAGTTTTGTTAAACTCTAGCTTAGCTCGTATCAAGTCTGGCGAAATGAAGTTCTTTGAGGATATATAAAATTCATGCTCCAAAGACTTGATATGTGCGAGAATGGTTTTCCGCTTCTGAAGAAAGCTTTTCTTTTTCTTGGAGACAAAGTCTATAATATAACCCTGTGCAGTGGCCTTAAAGGAATCCCAAAGAATATGGGGGGAAGAGGAGGAGTCACAATTGAGTTCAAAGAATTCAGTAACAAAAGAGCGAAAGGAAGAGGAAAAAAGAGGATCATTAAGGAGAGAGTTATTAAAACGCCATCGAGAAGATTTTGGATGCGGAGGGAGTAAATCAAGGTCCGTAACAATTGGGGCATGGTCAGAAATAACAATGGGTTCAATAGAAGAGGACAAAAGATTTTGAGACAAAGATTGAGAAAGAAAAATATAGTCTTAACGAGAAAGAGATGCATGAGGAGGAGAAAAAAAAGAGTAGTCAAGAACATCAGGATGAGAGAGTCTCCAAGAGTCAATGAGATGTGTTTGAGAAATAGTGTTAAGGAATTGTTTGTGAGGTTTGTGTGGAATAAAACGGACTGTAGATTTGCGATCAAGAAATGGGTCAACAATTTGGTTACAATTGCCACCTAAAACGAATAAATCATCTTGAAATTGAATACACTTTTGAGTAATCAAAGGCCAAAAAGAACAATCAGGTTGTGTAGGACCGTAAATGTTAAAAACAGTTAAGGGAATAGAGTTAATTAAGAGCTTGGCTAGTATCCATCTACCTTCTGTATCATGTTCTTGCGATAAAACTGTACATTTCAATTTTTTGTGACATAAAATGACAACACCATCTTTTTTTATTAGTAGAAGGAGAGAACAAAACCGTATCCACCCAGCCTCGTTTCAATTTAAGTAATTCAATTTCCATAAGATGGGTCTCTTGTAAAAGAACTATATCAGGATTATAAGATGCTAGGTGGGAAAGGATTCTCTGTCTCTTAACCCCTTGAGTGCCCATGACGAGCTGGACTCGTCATGGGCCGCGGTTGCGCTGTGCCCATGACGAGTCCAGCTCGTCATAGACCCCGCCCGCTAATGCAACGGCCGGCACAGGGCGGGGAAAGGGGCGGGCACTGAAGGGGTTAATAGGATTGATGAAACCCTTTACATTCCAGGAAATGACTCTGAATGGAAAAACATCAAAACTGTAAAAGGAATAGGGTCTAGGAGAGCTGAATCTAGATTATAAGCGATAAAGAGAGAAAAAATACACTGTCTTTTAATAGGGCAAACAGAGCCTTTCATATTCCAAAACCTAACTCTGAATGTAAAAACATTAACGAACCAAAGATAATGAAGCATATCATAACAAAATGATAAAAGATAAAACAGGAAGAAGAAGGGAAAAAGAAAATAAGGGAAGGGGAAAAGAGAATCAGAGGGAAAGGAGGAAGGACAAAGAGAGACAGTACATATCCAAGTAGGACGACTCAAAAAACATACCTGAGGGGAAAAACAACGGGAGTACACTGGGGCAATGACGGCGAACGAAAAGACGGAACGCTCGAGTCCGGGAAGCTCACAACACACCGGGGGAAATACGTGGGGAGAGATGGAGTGTACAAACTATAAGAATATACAACACCTGTGAGAGAAAAGAAAAGGCAATTAGATAAATAACGTAAGACGGAACAACCGAAAATTACTTAGGAAACAGACAGGCCTGAAAAGAAAAGAAAAGAAAAAACTTGAGAGAGAAAAAATATTTGGAAAGAACAGCAGAGAAGAAAAATTTCTAAGTTACAGATAACCAAAAAGATGAATATATAGGAAGGGCAAGAAACAGATAACAGTAAACACATAAGTCATGCATTACCAATTGAAAACATCAGCATAAATGTACCATAATAAATGCATCAAAATGTAAAATACATATCAACCAACAGAAGGGCCGGCCGTGACCATACTACTTGAAGTGTGTGAGTGAATGAATTTCTTGAGTTCACCAGGATCTTCAAAGGACAAGGTACGGTTCTGGTAGGTCACCTTGAAGATGCAAGGATGAAAGAGGCCATAGCGAGCTCCAAGAGAGCGGAGTGGTGGACGAAGATTAAGAAATTCTTTTCGCCTGGCAGCCGTGACGCTGGAAACATCTTGAGATAAGAACACTTTTTGACAGAGCCACAAAACCTGACGCTTAGCTCTAGCTGCAGAAAGAACAGAAAGTAGATCCGTAAACTTCAAAAAGAGGATGATGACTCCTCTGGGTCTGGCCGAAGTTGTAGAAATGGAAGGACGAGGACCAAGTATATGTGCTCTCTGAACATTAAGGACCGTAGAAGGGGACATATCCAATAACTTCGGTATGAAAGAGGAGAAAAAGGAGACAGGGTCGTCTCCTTCCAAAGATTCAGGAAGACCATAAATTCGTTGATTGTTCCTTCTGTTCCTGTTTTCCAAATCCTCAGTGTGCTGTTGCAGTCTGCGCACCTCTTTTTCCAAGGAAGAAAGTTTTTGAGGGACATCCTGGATGGTAGAAAATTGTTGTTCCATTGTAGACACTCTATCCTCCATTGAAGACCACTTTTCCTCCAAAAGTTGCATCTTACTATTTGTTTCCTCCACAAATGGACGCAGAGCGCGTATTTCCTCCAGCAAAAGCTCCATGCAGATGGAGGAAGGCGCCTTGTCAGGAGAGGGAGGGTTTTGCTTCAGACGTTTGGAGGTCGTGGTAGGGGGAGAAGATTTATGAGGCGTAGACTGCAGTGAAGGAGTACGAGTGGAAGATGTACCAGCCATAACTTGAACGGGAGGTGAAGTTGAAGCCTGCGGAGCAGACGAGATTGTGCCTGCAGGATTATGCCCTTTTGGCACAAATATAAATTGAGGCTTCCGTATTCTACCCATATAATGGGATAATGAGGCAAAGGAAAAGCGTCCGTAATAGTGGTGGTCAAAAAGACTGGTCTATTTCCAGCGACAGCAGAACCAAATATACAAATAAGGACAAAAGGTGCCAATATCGTAAAAATGACAAAAAGAGAAAGTCAAGTTTGTGGCAAGCAAAACATTGGGGTGATGAATTAAATCATATTTATGCCAGACCTTCAATTTGAGGAGATGTTCTGAACAGCATCAACAAACGAGGCTCCATTCACATAGACATGCCAGAGAGTTAAAATGGCGGGCGGTCTGAGGAGAACGCATTCGCGCTAATAACAAAAAAAGCGCGACGCGTTACTGCATAAAAAACCTTCCATCCTGTTCCAGCGACGTTCCGATCACAGGAATGATCGTTTCCGTAACTTTAACGATGCGGGAAACGCATCGTAGACGAGAAAGCAATCCCGGCGTTACGGAGCCTCTCCGTCAAGCGGCCATCTTAAGCGGCGCCGAAACCACGCCCCGTCGAAATATCTGCTATTCAACTCTGTGATACTTTTGCATTTAGGGGAAATTACTATGGTTTGATTGCCATGTCCTTTATGATTTAATAACTCATTATTTTAGTGCATGACTTAAGAATTGCTAGAACCTAAGCATGAGCAATGTTCTGGATTCTCTGATAAAGAGTGACCATAAAATATATGAGTTGGATTGAATTTTGAATGTTTTACGAAGATGTTTCTCCTTAACTGTCCATGATGTTGATACATGTTATATGTTTAGGCAGTGTGACTTATATGCTAGTACAGTTTATTTATTGTGCACTATCCTGGAAGCATGTATGGGTTTTTTTTATGCAAACCAGTAAGAAACTATACATGAATCTGGAAAAAATCAGAGAATCTGTTTTTAGGAAACTGCTGCTCAGATTGGAATGTTTGAAGTCACTCCTTGAGTGGTTGCTTTGGACATATTGGGTAAATTACGATGGTGAACGTTCTACAGGTTTTGTGTTACGGTGGATCCCATTTACCATACCAGGACACTTCTTCAAGGAATTGTACAGCAGGCTGATATTGCCCATTAAGCTTCCTGGGATACAATTAGCAACCCTGATATCAGAAACTGATCAGAGAGTGCTTAAATCTCCAAAATCTGATACATATTGCCAGGACTCAAGTCTCCAACTTCTAACTTATTGCCCCTGGAAGAACAACATACACCCTCCATGCATGTGCAAATGGAAAGCAATCCAATGAGAATGTTGCAATTATCTAGCTTGACGCAGAAGAAGGCATATGCAAATGAAGGACTAATGGGGATTGTCCTGTGAAGATGCATGTGTTTTGGGATTTTTGCAGATCAGCACTGTTGATTTACTAGTTATGTATAAATGTCTAAAACTGGGCTTCTTGCATACTATTACTGATAACATATTAGAGTTCAGGTGCATACATGAATGTACGCTAGTTGGAATCTTTATGGTAGTTCTTAACTGGATACATTTTAATTAATACATGGAGAATAGCAAATGTTACACTCCCAGCGCCTGGATAATTCAACTGAGCACAGTTAGTTAGGAGAGGACCAATTAGTTAGGAGAGGTCCACTAGACAAAACCATGGCTCCCCTCTGCTTCCTCATCCATCTCTTTTCCATTTACTATGGCATTTGGAAGGCTTGGTGATGAATAACTGCAGTTTACCAAGCCACATGACTGGAGCTTAAACGAGAACTGCTGAAGAATAATGAGAAAATGGAGCTGTCTCACTTTAGATGGCAGGATTATTTTCCCACCTGCTTTAAAGTTGGGTGCACCAAGGGACCGCTCTTTTCAGGCAATGGTATTGACCAAATCAAGAGAAGTTGAGTCAGACAGTTGGACGCTGACTTCCCTAGGTCAACTACCAGCTCTCCTCAATACCACCATGTGACCTGAACAGGGCATATATTTTAGGATACCTGTTTTCTTGATTTGTGCCTTGCATTTGACTCTGTTGTCTCCAAGGAGTGCTGACCAAGAATCATTAACATGCGCGCTGCTTTCAAGTGGTACCCCGTCTGCCTCTTAATGCAGCTCCCATAATATGGGATTTGTTTGCAATGTTCTGGCAAGGGAGTCAACTCTACTTAAAGGTACCAAATATTGATGAACGAACTAATGTATGCTAGCCATATAGAAGCAGGTGGACAAATAATGCGGATGTAATAATTATGGCAGAGAGAAGTAAGACTATGTGTCTCCTTCTTGACAGGTTTCATACTGTAAGGCTGCTGTGTCTGAGCTGGGGGGTTCCAATGGCAGTCATTGCTCCTAAAACATATAGCATGCAATCTTTTTAATAGAACTGTTTCTTTGCTAGCAGCAGCACAGTCAGGAATACATTTAAGCATGTGGAAGCCTACTTAAAACTTTTAATAACCCTTATCACACACTCATTGAGAGAAATTAATTTATCATATTTTGAGAGCAACCAGAATGCAAATGCTGCAAGGAGACAATTTAGCCTGTCCCAGGAAGAACCATTAAGGCTCTGTCAAAGGAAAAGCCTTTCCAATATGTTGTTACATGCTGAAGGCCACACTCGAACCTTAGGACTCCCCCCCCCCCCCCCCAATGAGCACACCATAGGTGCTGGGGCTACTCACCTTTTCAACACTGGGGCAACACTGGTCAATTGCCTTGCGTGTTTCAAGTTTGGCCATGGTCAGCTGGCCTGTTTCATTGTGAGTCTTCTTGGCATTGCTCTGGTTGCTGGTAGAGGGTTTCCATGTGAAACACTGGGCTAGGTTCAAGTGGACATTTTCTATGTATTGGTTAGACAACGCTGCAGTTTAGTTCAGACTCTATCCATTCAGAATCCAGATCCTTAGCTTTTAGTGTAGTTTTGTTCCAAGCCACATATTTCCATGGCAAGTTTACTAACTTTATCATATGTTTCTAGTGTCAATCAATCAATCATGGGTTTGTTGAGTGCGACTACTCACCCATAAGGGTCTCAAGGCGCTGGAGGGAGGCGCAGGGTCCTGTCCATCACGGAGGAGGTCTATCGAAGAGCCATGTCTTGAGGTCCCTCGTGAAGTTGGGGAGTGATGTCGTCTGTCTGAGGTGGAGCGGGGGGTGTTCCAGGCTCTGGCCGCGAGGAAGGAGAAGGAGCGGCCTCCTGATCTGGACTTCCTGGTGCGAGGGACCACGTCGGGGGAGAGCTGGGCTGATCGTAAGGTTCTTTGGGCTGCGTGAAATGTGAGTCGGCTATTCAGGTATGCTGGTCCGGTGTTGTGGAGGGCTTTGTGTGCGTGGGTGAGAATCTTGAAGGTGATTCTTGCCTCGATGGGGAGCCAGTGAAGTGTGCGCAGGTGCTGGGTGATGTGGCAGTGTCGTGGCAGGTTGAGGATTAGTCTGGCGGCGGCGTTTTGGAAGTTTTGAAGTTTGCGTGTGAGATTTTTGTTGATTCCGGCGTTTAGTGCGTTGCCGTAGTCAAGTCTGCTTGTGACGAGGGCGTGTGTGACGGTATTTCTGTGTTCGAGGGGGATCCATTTGAAGGTCTTGCATAGGAGGCGGAGGGAGTGGAAGCAGGAGGTGCGACGGAGTTGATCTGGCGGTCCATTTTGAGTTCGGAGTCCAGGATGATTCAGAGGTTGCGTGCGTGGTCCGTGGCGGTGGGCAGGCTTCCGAGAACGAGGAGCCACCAGGTGTCGTTCAAGGCGTCAGTTGTCGGCCCATGATGAGTACTTCTGTTTGTCCGTGTTGAATTGTAGACAGCTGCTCTTCATCCATCTGGCGACTGCTTCCATGCCTTCTTGAAAGTTGTGTTTGGCTGCGTTGGGTTCGTTGGATAGGGAGAGGGTGAGTTGGGTGTCGTCTACGTATGAAACAATGTTGAGTCCGTGGGTTCTGACGATGGAGGCGAGCGGAGCCATGTAGATGTTGACCTTCAAAATCTATTATGGCGAGATATTAATTCCTGTTCTTTCTCTGTTTCCTGTTCCAGGTCAATATCATCTAACAGTATAAAAAGGGAACAAATTGGTGCATCCCAACTACAATCTCAAATTGTTGCTCGCTCCAGTTTTCTACACGCTTCTGCTACAAGGGTTATGGCTGCTTGTTCAACTTTTATGTTTTTTTTACTATTGCTTTTTATCTCTAAGAGCTGAATTTACTTCAGTCTACCACCATTTCCACTCATCATCCAGTTACATTCTTGACTCAGAAATGGAAATAGGAGGCAGCAGTCCTTATTTTCAAACTAAAAGGCATCAAGAATTATGTCCTGACCTGTGCTTGACAGGCACTCTCTGTCACGATCCGCGCTCGGGTGGCACTGAGTGACGCATCTCCTCTACCCCTGGGCTACGGCCGAGCAACTCGGCGACAGCAAGAACTACATCCCCCAGAACTCCCGGTAGCTCCCGTCCCACGTGACAGATCACGCTGCCGGAAACGCTGAAAAGCGGCCAATTCCGGGGAAGCAGTGCCGATGATTCTCTGAAGCCTTCGGTACCTGAAGACCCGAGCGGATGGTTTTCCTCAGCGGCTTGAACTCCAGACCACGAGAGACTCCGACCACGCCTCTACTGCTTCTTGTTCCTCGCCCGGCAGCCTGTGAGTATTCGAGACAGGAAACTGACCGGCTTTAGCCCTTTCGACTTAGACGCGACCTCGGACCTTCGAGGAAGAGCGCTAAGAGACAGACAACGCCCACGGATTTCCGGGCATCTCCACCTGGGGTTTCGCTCCTCTGCTCCCGGCTCCTCCTGGAGCATTGAGTAGCAGCAAAACGCCGCAGGCAGCGCCCACGGATTTCCGGGCATCTCCACCTGGGGTTTCGCTCCTCTGCTCCCGGCTCCTCCTGGCGCATTGAGTAGCAGCGAAACGCCGCAGGCAGCGCCCACGGATTTCCGGGCCACAGCTTCCCATAGTATCGCGCTCCTCGGCTCGAGACCTTGCTGAGCCTAGAGTAGCAGCGCAGACACCCGACAAGACCAACCTCCACCTCTTCCTCGAATCTGATCGCCACAGCGAGGTTCTTACAGTTCCGTGACATAACGGTGCTGGAGACCTTCGTACGCTCGGAAAGGAGGAGAAGATACGTTGGTATCGCCTAGACCAGTCGCCCGGCGACACTAGTTCCCGTAAGGGGTCTCTCGAGAAGCGGACCCTTCTCGACCCCTCCACAGTTAGACGGAAAGAGACGACCGGTAAGAGAGCTACTCACAAGGGGGAGCCAGGGGAAGGGGTAAAGAGAGCCATCACTCATTGTGTGTTTGTCTATTTCACAGATCTCCCGCTCCGGCCGTCCCTATCCGTCCTTCCCTCGCTCACCTACCCCTTTCGTCCGGGTGTATTACACATCCGCCGGACTAGGGGCAGATGGGAGGTGGACCCCTTTAAGCTTCAGCGTCATCCTGAGGAGCGGAACCAGTGGAGAACCGACAGAATCATCGGCCCACGAATTATCTCCTCCCGATCACGCTGTTGTAGGCCATGACCACCTTAGAGGACGTGGTAGCCGCTCTTGCCCTAGTGCAAGCAGAATTAGCTGCTTCTCGTTCAGACACAGCCGCTCTACATGCACGGATAGATCGTCTCCAAAGGAACCCCTTCGATGCAGGGACCCCGTTCCCGTCATCAACCCAACCTGTAGTGGTAGAAATGCCCACACACGTCCCGTTGGCCCCTCCTGAACGCTTTCATGGAGACATACAGAAGGTGCAAGTCTTCATGACCCAAGTACTGTTGCATTTCCATTGTAAGCCAAAACTCTTCCTTACCAACCAAGCCCGGGTAGCCTTTCTAATTTCCTACTTGGCAGGGGATGCGGCTCAATGGGCGGTTCCCATAGTCCGTCGAGACGAAGCCCTGTTGTACGATTGGGATGCCTTCCGCATCGCCTTTGAAAGAACCTTTGACCGCAGAGCTGATACCTTCTCGGCTGACCGAGACCTGCTGAAACTACGGCAACACCCCAACGACTTCCTAGGCTACCTCAACAACTTTCGTCGGTTGGTGGCAGAAACCGACTGGCCAGAAACCAAACAGTCTGCCATTTTCTACGGAGGGCTAACGGACGAATTAAAGGACGTCATCGCCCAAATTGACCCCCAACCCCAAACCTGTTCGGCGATGGTGGAATTGGCCGCCCATTTGGAGCATCGGCTCAGAGAACGAAAAGGGGACCAGAAACGGAAAGATAAAACACCGTCCACCTATGACCATGCCCGAGCTTCGGAACAGGCGGCCTCCAAGTCTGAGCCCATGGAAATCGGAACAGTGAGAGCCTCGCTAACCCTGAGCGAACGGGATCACCGCCGTAAACAAGGCCTATGTTTGTACTGCGGGAAGAAGGGGCACTTCTTTCGAGAATGTCCGGTGAGACCCAAGACGAGCAGACCACGCCCCGGACAATCTGCTATGGCCACAGAAGAAGGAACCGCGGGAAACTACAGAGCTTGAAGGTACCGGAAGGGAAGCCTCCAAGCCACCACTCCATCCCTTCCATGGAATCCGACACCTCTCGAGAACCAGATCACTTCTTCATCTCCCTGGAAGCAGTGATAAACCAGCAAACACAAACCATAAGAGCCATGATAGACTCCGGGGCTACCGGATGTTTCCTGGACAAGCAGGAAGCAGAAAGACTAGGGATTCAATTAACGCCCAAGGAACAGCCCGAACTCGTTTTTGCGGTCGACGGGAAGGAACTGGAGTCGGGACCCATCCGATACGTCACCCCGTTTCTCTGGATAACCATAGGAGGGGACCATGGCGAGTGGCTGCAGTTGAACATCATACAAGCTCCCCGATGCAACCTAATCCTAGGTTTGCCGTGGTTACGAAAACATGAACCTACTATCGAATGGTCCACCAACACCATCTCGTTCCACTCCGCCTCATGCCAACGACGGTGCGTCAGCCCTAACCCACACCCGGACACGGTCCGAACCTCTGCTCAACATGTGGCAACTGCCGCAGAAAAGGACGTGGCGCTCCCTACCTGGTATCTACCCTATAAAGAGGTGTTCAACGTGCAGATGGCGGAAGAGCTACCCCTGCACCGAGAGTACGACTGCCGCATCGATCTAGTACCAGGCGCGGTTGTTCCGTGTGGTAGGATATACGCCCTCACCGGGCCAGAAACACTCCATTTGAAGGAGTATCTAGACACCTACCTCCGGTTGGGGTTCATCCGTCCCTCCCGGTCGCCCGCAGCATCCCCGCTCTTCTTCATCCCGAAGACCAGTGGTGAGCTGAGATGTTGCATCGACTACCGCGCCCTTAATGCGCTGACGATTAAGAACAGATACCCCTTACCACTGATTCCGGTTCTATTGGAGCAAGTCCGCGAAGCGCACATCTACACCAAGCTGGACCTTCGAGGGGCGTATCATCTGGTGAGAATGAGAGAAGGCGATGAGTGGAAAACCGCCTTCAAAACCCGGTTTGGACTCTTCGAGTACTTAGTGATGCCCTTTGGACTGTGTAACGCCCCGGCAGCCTTCCAGTTTTTCCTCAATGAGGTACTACGAGAATTTCTGGATAGGTTCGTCGTGGTGTACATTGACGACATCCTGATATTTTCCACCACCCCGGAGGAGCACATCGTTCATGTCAGGCTCGTGCTGCAAGCATTGAAAACCAACCGCCTCTTTTGTAAACTCACCAAATGTGAGTTCCATGTTACGACAGTGGAGTTCCTCGGAGTTCACCTAACACCCACAGGACAGGTCATGTCCGTCCGAAAGGTGCAGGCGGTGGAACAATGGCCCCAGCCCCAGTCAGTCAAGGAAGTCCAAGGTTTCCTTGGCTTTGCGAATTTTTACCGCCGGTTCATTCACCACTTTTCTCACCTGGTATCACCTCTCACCAGACTAACGCGAAAGAACGTGTCGTTCCACTGGTCTCCCGACGCCCAACGCTCGTTCGAACAGCTCAAGACGGCCTTCACATCTGCACCCATCCTGAGGCACGCCCGGCCCGAGCTCCCCTTCATAGTGGAGGCAGATGCGTCCGACGTCGCCGTGGGAGCTGTCCTATCCCAACGCCATCCAGACACCGGCCACCTCCACCCATTGGCCTACATGTCCCGGAAATTGAACCCCGCCGAACACAATTACTCTGTGTCCGAAAAAGAACTTCTTGCGATCCGGGAGGCGTTTGTGGAATGGCGACACTGGCTCATGGGAGCTCAGCACCAAATCACTGTTTTCACAGACCACAGGAACCTCCAGTTCCTGCGATCAGCTCGACATCTCTCTCCTCGGCAACGCAGATGGATGTTGTTCTTCGCAGAATACCACTTTATAGTCACCTACCAGCCTGGCTCACAAAACCAAAAAGCCGATGCCCTCTCCCGGCAAGGTACGACCAACATGCCGGCAGTGGAACCAAAGAGGGCTATCCTGTCCCCAAGTCAAGTTGTAGGAGGGATGACAACAGACACCTTTCTGAGGGCAGTGAAGCGCGGACTCGCCACATTCTCTTGGAGATCTTGGTTAAAAGGACACAAGGAATGGAGCCTACGACATGGCGTCCCCATGTGTGGCTCCAGAATGCTAATCCCCACGCTTCCTCTACAGAAGCTCGTTTTCCATTGGTGCCATGAACTACCCTGTGCAGGGCATACGGGAGGAACGAAAACTCTGGAGAAGGTATTGAGACAGTTCTGGTGGCCGTCAGTGAGACCAGATGTTTTGCTATGGGTAAAACGCTGTGACGTCTGTTCACAAATGAAATCAGACCATCGTAAACCACAAGGCCTCCTACGTCCACTTCCTACACCCCAGACACCATGGGAAAGAATCTCGGTGGACTTCATCGTTGGATTGCCCAAAGACCAGAACTGTACCGCTATCGTGGTGGTGATCGACTACCTTACCAAAATGGGACACTTTCTACCGTGTAAGCAGGTACCCACGGCAGGGGCACTGGCAAAGCTCCTGTTGGTGAACGTGGTGCGACTCCATGGCCTTCCTAGCGGCATTGTTTCAGACAGGGGGTCCCAGTTTACGGCGCGGTTTTGGAAGGTCTGGTGTGCCGAACTGGGCATTCAGTCATCCTTGTCCACCAGTTTCCATCCCCAGACCGACGGGCAGACCGAGAGACTTAACCAAACCCTGAAACAATTTCTCCGGTGTTATGTGGACAAGGCATCAAACGCCTGGGTGGACTGGTTGTGGGTTGCCGAGGTCGCCTACAACGACTCCGTCCATACATCCACACAACATACCCCTTTCTTTCTTTCCTCAGGGTACCATCCTCGATTCACCCCATTTCAACTCCCTCACACGAATCTCAGCGTTCCAGAGGTACAGGACAGGCTTTCGGCGATTCGCTTAACCCTCACCAAGGCCCGTGAGACCCTGCGACTGGCCAAAGCCCGATACAAACTTCATGCGGACAAACGTCGCAGACCCGATCCTGTGTACCATAAAGGGGATAGGGTATGGCTGTCCACAAAAAACATCAAATTCAAACGTCCCAGCGTCTTTAATCCGAAATTCATAGGTCCTTATCCCGTGGTGAAACACGTCAACCCGGTATCGGTGCAACTGAAGCTCCCGACCCATTTACGCATTCACCCAGTCTTCCATGTCTCCTTGCTTAAGCCCTCGTTCAGTCCCGTGCGTAAGATTCCCGCTCCCGTATGGGTTCACCATAAACGCGAGTACGTGGTGCAACGCGTGCTGGACTCCAAGACTGTTCGGGGTAGACTCTGGTATCTTCTGGCTTGGAAGGGGTATGGCCCGGAGGAGAACTCCTGGGAGCCCGCTTCCTCCATCCATGCTGCTCGCCTGGTGGCGGCTTTCCATCGCCGGTGTCCTGGTAAACCGGGACCGGCTCTCAGCGCCTCGTGAGGGGTGAGGGGGGATGTGCTGTCACGATCCGCGCTCGGGTGGCGCTGAGTGACGCATCTCCTCTACCCCTGGGCTACGGCCGAGCAACTCGGCGACAGCAAGAACTACATCCCCCAGAACTCCCGGTAGCTCCCGTCCCACGTGACAGATCACGCTGCCGGAAACGCTGAAAAGCGGCCAATTCCGGGGAAGCAGTGCCGATGATTCTCTGAAGCCTTCGGTACCTGAAGACCCGAGCGGATGGTTTTCCTCAGCGGCTTGAACTCCAGACCACGAGAGACTCCGACCACGCCTCTACTGCTTCTTGTTCCTCGCCCGGCAGCCTGTGAGTATTCGAGACAGGAAACTGACCGGCTTTAGCCCTTTCGACTTAGACGCGACCTCGGACCTTCGAGGAAGAGCGCTAAGAGACAGACAACACCCACGGATTTCCGGGCATCTCCACCTGGGGTTTCGCTCCTCTGCTCCCGGCTCCTCCTGGAGCATTGAGTAGCAGCGAAACGCCGCAGGCAGCGCCCACGGATTTCCGGGCATCTCCACCTGGGGTTTCGCTCCTCTGCTCCCGGCTCCTCCTGGCGCATTGAGTAGCAGCGAAACGCCGCAGGCAGCGCCCACGGATTTCCGGGCCACAGCTTCCCATAGTATCGCGCTCCTCGGCTCGAGACCTTGCTGAGCCTAGAGTAGCAGCGCAGACACCCGACAAGACCAACCTCCACCTCTTCCTCGAATCTGATCGCCACAGCGAGGTTCTTACAGTTCCGTGACATAACGGTGCTGGAGACCTTCGTACGCTCGGAAAGGAGGAGAAGATACGTTGGTATCGCCTAGACCAGTCGCCCGGCGACACTAGTTCCCGTAAGGGGTCTCTCGAGAAGCGGACCCTTCTCGACCCCTCCACAGTTAGACGGAAAGAGACGACCGGTAAGAGAGCTACTCACAAGGGGGAGCCAGGGGAAGGGGTAAAGAGAGCCATCACTCATTGTGTGTTTGTCTATTTCACAGATCTCCCGCCCAGCCGTCCCTATCCGTCCTTCCCTCGCTCACCTACCCCTTTCGTCCGTGTGTATTACACATCCGCCGGACTAGGGGCAGATGGGAGGTGGACCCCTTTAAGCTTCAGCGTCATCCTGAGGAGCGGAACCAGTGGAGAACCGACACTCTCCCAAGAGAGGTACTTAGCTGGCACAGAATCTTTCATTATGTTTTTGATATGGTAAACTCATTGCATGCCTCTCTGCATATATTTTTAGGTCTTGGCTGGCGTTGGAGCGCGCATGCGCTCCTCGCCTCGAGACTTATAGTAATCAGCTTAGTTTGGAGAAGGGGACTCGAGGCGTGCCCCTCATTTTCATTGGGTAGCGTCAGCGTTTATGTTTTGAAAAGGAGGGTTTTAGGTTACCTTCCTTTGGCTTTTTGTTCCGGCCCACTTGGACAGGCTCTCCTGCTTTCCTTCTGGCGTAAATGGTTTCTTATCTTTATGGGGCCATGTGTTTGCACACATGGCCCCATAAAGACAAGAGATCCTCTTTCACTTTCGGGACCGCGCCACACTTGGTATTATTACTTCCCTTAGTCTCCGTTTTTTTGGTTCTCCTGGGTGTTCTCAATTTCCATTGCCTTCTCCCTTATAAATTGTTTCTCAATTGTTTCTCTTTTTTAATCTCTTTTGTTTTCCGTTCCCTCCCCTTCGTCTGTTCTTTCCAGTCTACTCGGTTTGTAGTCTTTGTGTTTTTAGCTAAAAGAGAGCGCTCCGCTGTCAGCTCCGGACAATGTATGTGACTGAGCGGCTGTGGTGTATGGTGATAAAGTGAAACCACAAAAGGCAGGTGCGCCTCGGGCACTGTGCGTCCCTGTAATGACAAACTTTAGATCTCCCCTGGACCAAGGAATGTACCGTCACTTTCCCAGGGAGAGAATATCAGTTCCAAACTTATGGAATATAACATATACACAGCACTTCCTAAGGTGGGCAAACTTTCCACACTCCCCCAAAGGCAAGGCAAGAAAACAATCAGTGGCGGATCGTGCCATTTGAAAGTGGTGGGCGTAAAATGCTGCTCATACTGTACCCGACCGAGCTTGAATAACCTAAGGGGGTTTCGGGGGGGAAGGGGGGGGAGAAAAAGAGTGGAAAAATGGTGCATTTTCAAGCAAATTTGAGAAAGCAGGAAGGTTAAAGCAATTGTGAAAGTGCAGTTATTACATTAATGCAGTTTGCATGCAGCTCTTAGATGACAGTTAATAGCTCACTGTTGTATGTTAGGATTTTAACTTACAAACTGCAAGTAACAAAACAGGTTAATGTGCCTGCTGCAAAGAACATGTACCTGATGATGATCACAAAATGCACATGATCTAAAGTGAGACCCTGCTTTTGTCAGAGATCCTTTTGTTCCTTGCAGCAGGCACATTAACCTTCTGCGCTACCTTTCCATGAGTCAACAGTTCCACTAGAGAAAACTCCTTCCACATGTAACATGAAGGAAGTATGAGTTCTATCCAGCCAGGACAGAGGTAATATCTCAGGTATAATTAGCCTGTCCGGAATTCGGTTTAAACCGATTGTGCTCGAGAATACCCTACCGGACGAAAATCAGCTGACCTGGTTTAAACCGAGTGTCACTGATTTTCATTGTTGTTGCACGTTTTGGCCACTTGATGGAGCCAAAGCATTAGAAACTAGGCCTGCCTGTGGCGGCCTGGCGCTGAGGTGTCAGGGGAAAACCCTGCTTCTGCACATGAGGAGCCGAGGTGTGAATGCCCAAGGGCCAGAGCAACACCAGGCCCCCTGCCTGGCTCACGTGGGGGGTGGGGGTGGGGGAAAGAGGAGCTGTTGTGGTCTGCCGTCTGTTTTACTGCGGGCCGCAACCAAGTACTTCACAGGTCTTTAAAAAGACCATTTACTTAACGAGTAGATAGATTGTTTTCTTTCTAAAGCTAAGAAAACATGCAGGGAATGATGACATGCCCGCCAAACCACAGCCGGGGCATGGTGAAGGACTTTTCATTTGCACAACTAAAAGAAAGACACTACTATCCAGCCCGTCAGCCGAAGTACCGTCATACCCGGAATTATGTACATTCATAAAATGTGTTGCTCTTCAAGCTACCTCAGAACCCCACGAGGTGGAAGACGGGCTTTATTTTTTCCGGCAATATCTCGGTGCAGGACTCTCTGAGGAGGCACGCAGCAATCTGTAACACACATCGTAAAGTGGATGAATGTTGATTCCTTTAAATTAAATGGGGATACAACAGAATTCCTCTGCTGTTCTGCGAGTAAGGTTCCGATGCCACTACCACTATCCTCTGGCCATTACCCACAGAGATAGAGTTGCGCCCCCCTGAGGCTGTTCGTAATTTGGGCGTCAATTTTGCCGAGCCTCGCACGTTAATAGAGAGGCTGAGGTCTGTCTTCACTGCTCCGTGGCCTCCGAGAGCTGTTCTCGGTGCTACCCGTGCAGGTCACATCTCCGACTGCACGGAACGTTACACGGAGTCGGCTTGAGTATTGTAAGGCTCTTCTCCGTGGATCCCCTGAGTGTGGGGTTCGGAGACCGCAAAGAGTGCAGACAGCTGCTGCTAAGCTAACATCAAATAGACCCGGACGACCTTCTGCATGGACAGCCCTTAGAGAGCGCCACTGGCTTCAAGACTGTAGGACCCGTGTTCAGGGCCCCTCGGAACAAGGGCCCTGTGCTGTATATGTTCCTAGGGGGCCACTGAAAATCTCATTCGGGTACAAAGATTCTGAAAAGCCCGACAAGGTGGACGAGCATTTTCAATCAAAGCCGCTCAGTTGTGGAACAAGCTTCCGGCCAAATTAAAAACACACACGGACCTGCTGAGATACAGGAGCGCCTTGAAGACTTGGTTATTCCCAAAGCAGGAGAGGCCCGTAGCAGAATGTTATTCTCTGCCCCCCCCCCCCCCCCCCCCAAACAACTTTAGGCTTCAGTGCCAGGATACCAATCCGGTCACAGTGTGATTTACAAATGCTACAAATAAATAAATAATAAAATAAATACCGTATAATAAAAAGAAAAAAGCCATTCCAGGCCCCAGGCCTGATCAAAGTTCTTCGGGGCTTTACTCCTTTGCGTAAACAACATGGTCATTACAGTGTAAGGTGCACGGCGAAGTGCATACTTAGCAATGCTTCTTACAGCCCACTGAATCGCAAACAATACGCCTTGCAGCACAGCATGAGACTTCAAAGTATTGCTGACCTTTGTAAATAAATTCAGGCATGCACTATGATTCGAAAAGTTGTGAACTTTGAATTTGCTTGGCAAACAAGCGTCTTTGACTAAAAGGTATTAAAACAGATCAAAGAGCTGGATTACAATAGAGATAGGAACCACAAGTTCACTGGCATGCTGACATTTCATGTTCATTTCATACCACATTCGCTACCTGTGGGTTTGCCCGTTTCATGCTAAGCTGAGTATTAGAGTCTCGAGATGGCGGTGTTGGTAAACCGGGTTTATAAAGCCAGCCCTCGAGTCTCTGTGCTATTCACTTTGGTGCGAGTAAACACCATCAGAGCTATTGTACAATTGCAGTGCGTTATGTCAAAAATAAAACTGGGCTGTGACTGAGTTCTGCAGGGTGACGTGTCAGTATTCCGTGACAGCCTCCCTTACTTGTATTTATTTCATTTATAATGCACAAAAGTGACGTAACACGTCTATCTCCTACATGCTCATAAATAACACAACACTACATACATATAATTATGCCCACACAAAAAAGACAGAAAATTAAAATAAATATTACAATGTCCTAACTACCGTCAGCAGTTGTTTAAGGTGCAGTGCATCAAATGGTTAAGTTAATATCGACACGAGGCATTTTAGCCCAAATTCTGGCACATTTTTAATTACGTAATTACGTTTTGATGGAACAGCAAGAAGGTGTTTAAATATTTCAGTCATCTAGCCAATGGCGGACACACACCTGGAGTGGGAAGGCGCGCATTTTGCACATAAAGACGTCAGTGGCGTAACGAAACTTGAGGGGGCCCCCCTGCAAAGTACATGGAGGGGGCCCCCCATTCTCCTCGCCAGTCAAGAGCCCTCAGGGCAGCGACCCTCCATACTGCAGGGGCTCACCCCAGCCATAAAAAAAGGATTCTGGTTCCTCTATTGGTCACATCCGCCCTCTCATCGAGCGATTTACATACATCAGTAAATGCTGCTGCGCCCTCCAGCAAAGTTACATAACACTGCCTCCAGCCGGCCCACCAAACACATCCTCCTACTTGATGAGCCACCTTCAAGCGAAGCCCTCTCTGTTAACCACCTCCAAACGCAGATCACTTCCGTCGTGCCTGCTACTAACTCATCCATTACACTCTACCCTCACCCCTATGAAACCCGCAATTATGCTTTTCTGCCCTCCTTTAAAACCACCCCTCGGATGTCACTGCAAACCTGTGACCGCCGCCTACTGCTCCCCTGTCCATCACCCACAAAAAGACTGATGACCGGTCACCATGTAACCACTGCCTACCAGTAAAGACAGAGCCTTTCAGCTGCTGGCCTCCCCAATGCCACTATGGAAGTTTTAAAAATGTTGAACAATCTCTGCAACTGACCACCTAAAAACATTTCTTCCTGCTAGCCTATACGGCATCAAAGCCGTTCCTGCTACTTTTCATCCTCTGCATGATGCACACAATAATATCAAATGCACAAAGGGTCCGATTTTTCTCACGCCAACATTAATTTACACTATGTACCCCACTAAACCATACCTGCTGTCAAAGGCAAACCAGATCCCATATGTAGCACCAGTCAACAAGTACCCCAAGGACAAACACCAGAGAGAATGTGCGATTCATGAATTAAACCTACAATGACAACGTAGCATTTCCCCACCAACTGTCAGCCCAGCGAAGTCTGCAACCGCACAGTAGCCATCAATACCAGCAACGTCTAAAGCGCATTTCCACTTCCTTTCTTTGGCAGCTCCTGATACATATACGTATGCCTTCTGGGCGCCATCTACCACAGACCACAGCATTCTTTGTCTCCCTAAGACTAACCGAATGCTGTCGGTGAACGCTTCTCTTCCCCCTTCCTTACTAATAACCAATGGAGGATAACGAAAAAAATATATAGTATTTTCTTATGCAAATAGCGTATCAAGCACTTGCTGCCCGCAGTCCTCGCCAGATCCGCACAAATCAATATTCTGCTATCGCACCATCCTGTCACCCCTATTATTATCCCTTCCTTGAACTGGGAAAAACAATACTTTGCACAAAAACAAGTCCCTTTAAAACCTTTGCTACTTACAGACTCGCAAAGCACTTCCTTGTTTTACTAACTGTTGTAAAGCAAACGGATAACTCATTCTAGGATTGGGATTATTGTTTAGAGGTGTGGAAGTTAATACTGAGACATAGGATGATTTTTTGCATACACTCGTTCTTCCCTGCATGCGCACACAAAGCAACATTACAATTTAGCTAAACAAATTGTTCAGAAATGTACTGGAAGGTAAAGAAACAGCCTAAATTATTTTTACAAAGAAAAATAGACAATCGTCAACTTTATACCCCATGACATAAAAGCCTTAGCGTGCACAGCTTGCTCAAATCCACGCTACCTAATTCTACCAAACTCAGCACATTTGAACATCTCATAATTCCATGCCACACAATTCAACTATAAATAATTTAACCCTACATTCCATACCACATAATTACAATCCTAAAAATGAAAAAACATATATTTCTACTTCACTCCATACCACATAAGTCCACATCACATAATAACATTCCACACAACTTAATAGCACTCCAAACCACATAATTACACTCCACACAACACAATTTAAGTATACATAATTCCACTTCAACCTATATAATTATACGTCACACAACATATTTACACTCAACTTTAAAACACAGAATTACCCTCCACAAAATACAACTCTGCAACATGCTACATAATTCCACTCCGCACAATTATACACCACACCATGCCACATAATTCCACACGTCTCACAATTCTACAATTCATCCCCACACAATTCATCACACATAATTACTCCACATAATACCACTCAGCACCACATAATTACCCTCCACATAATTATGCTCTCATCCATATTGCATAAATACACTCCACATAAATCTAGTCTATGCCACGTAGCAACATTCCACATACACTCGTTCTTTCCTGCATACGCACAAAAAGAAACATTACAATTTAGCTTAACAAATTGTTCAGAAATGTACCGGAAGGTAAAGAAACAGCCCAAATTATTTTTACAAAGAAAAATAGACAATCGTCAACTTTATACCCCATGACACAAAAGCCTTAGCGTGCACAGCTTGAATCAAATCCACGCTACCTAATTCTAGCAAACTCAGCACATTTGAACCTCTCATAATTCCATGCCACACTATTCAACTATAAATAATTTAACCCTACATTCCATACCACATAATTACAATCCTAAATATGAAAAAACATATATTTCTACTTCACTCCATACCTCATAATTCCACATCACATAATAACATTCCACACAACTTAATAGCACTCCAAACCACATAATTACACTCCACACTACACAATTCAAGTACACATAATTCCACTTCAACCTATATAATTATACGTCACACAACATATTTACACGCAACTCCAAAACACAGAATTACCCTCCACAAAATACAACTCTGCAAAATGCTACATAATTCCACTCCGCACAATTATACACCACACCATGCCACATAATTCCACAATTCATCCCCACACAATTCATCACACATAATTACTCCACATAATACCACTCAGCACCACATAATTAACCTCCACATAATTATGCTCTCATCCATATTGCATAAATGCACTCCACATAAATCCAGTCTGTCACGTAGCAACATTCCACATAACTACACTTCACACCATGCCTCATAATACCACTCAACATAATTTTCACCCAGCAGCGAACACTTCCACGTCACACATTTCAACTCTACACATTTCCATTCCACACCACATAATTCAACAACAAACTACATAATTCAAACCAACAACAGAATTACATAACACACCACATACATCCAATCTACACCACAAAATTCCACATCATGCTATAATATTTAACAGCACACCACATAAGTAAACTCCACTACATACCACTCCACAACGCAAAATACCATTCCAGATAATCTCACTCCAAGACACACAATCCCACTCCATGACACACAATCCCACTCCACATAATTCCAGTACACTCAATACCACACAATTACTATCCACATAATTACATTATTTCGCTACACAGATCCAATCCACACAACACAATTCCACAACTAACAATTCCAATCCAAACCACATATGTCCACTTGACACTACACACATTCACTCCACTCCAAGCAGAAAACACATAGGTAAAATACACTGTCCTTTACAATGTCAATAGCTCTAACTCTCACAAATGCGAGACCAATTGCATTGCAAATGCTTGTTTACCTTCCAATGCGACCGAGCAGATCCTGTTCATTTTTTTAATTTTTATTTATTTTATGGAGGTTTATATAGCTCGAACTTGACCCGTATCGGGTATCATAGCGCCTTACATGAGCACCAGTTGCGTTACATGAGGACACATTCATATTTGTTAGGCACAGGGAGATTAAGTGATTTGCCCAGAATCACAGGATGTTCAGCGTCATTGTTGAAACTCGAGCCCAGTTCCCCAGATTCGAGGTCGACCGCCCTAGCCGTTAGGCCAACTCCTCTCCCAAGTATGAGTAAGAATAGGCATAAGAAGGGCTAAGCAGAAGAGCTGAAGTATTTAGATGTAAAAGTAGTGGAAGGTAGGTTCAAGTAGGAGTATGCAGGAGTAAGAGTGCAAGTAGGAGTAGGTAGGACTAAGTTATGGTAATAAGGGCATTGGTAAATACGGTAGCAAAAGTAAGAATAGCAGTTAGAAGACGTAATAGGAGTAAGAGGAGAAATTAGTAAGAGCAGGAGGAAATAGGCGTAATAAATTGTAAGTGGAAGCAAGAGTATGTTGGAATAATAAAACGTAAGAGTGGGAACAAATATGAGGTGTAAGAGAAAGGTAAAATTAAGAGGTTACGTAGCACAGTAAGAGGAAGTATGCAACATATGAGTAGAAACAAAAATCAGCAGTAGGCATAAGTAGGAAAAGTTAGTAAATTAAGTGCAAGATTAATGAAAGTAAGATTGAAAGAGACCAAGATGAGGAAAGAAAGACGAAGACAGCAAATCCTTCCATATTCTTCTACGACTCCAGTGCTAACAAAGCGTGACATGCTTTTCATTTTATGTACACATCAGATGAAGAGCAAGGACCTTCCATTAAGCGCTATTGTAACACGCTTCAGTTGGTAACTTGCGTGCAGCTGAAATAGGTACAATTTATGTGTTTTATAGCGCTCACAAACAGCATAAGCGTGTTTCTTGGCACTATTTCAACAAAAGTTAACGCTATGCCACTGGCAGAGGTGCAATTTGTTTTATTAATGGGTTGCACACAGACCGGTCTCTGTGACGTGCTGTTCGACGAAAAAGTGCAAGAAAAGACTTCTTAATACCACGTGAGCAGGACTGTTTGGATAAAGCTTAGCCGATGCCCGGGAGCCGAATAGTGATTTTTGTGTGTCTCTGGCGCCCAGTAGCAGTGCGTTTACCCCAAGGGCCACATTTGGCATGTTCTGATTTGAACTCACCATTATAGAGAGAATGTAATACTAGGTCATTTATTGTCACATGCAACAAGGGTTGTCAATCCCGGCCCCCTTTCTCTGTAGTCCCCGGCACCTGTTTAGAGGTGGATAGGAAGGAGCCCTCTCTCCTTCCAGCACAGCAAGCAATACCACAGAACAGCGCCATGGCTAACACAAACGGCTCCCGGTAGCTCAGCTCATGTGCCCCGGTAGATGTGAGGCTGTGAGCTGATGAGTAAGAGGTTTAGGAGCAGGGTGAGGAGCTGGCAGCCTACACCAGGGTGGAGCAACAGCACCGAGGCGTCTACAGCAACAGGGGACGGGTCTCCTCAGCTCCAAAGTGTGAGGCCAGCACGTGGGAGCCATGCAGCGGCAGCCAATGCTTGTGAAGCAAGTAATCAAGCATTGGCAAAGGTAAAATAAAACCAAGCTAGTGCCAACTAACACGAAGGGTGGGACGGGGAATGGTAAAATTGGGGGCAGGAGGCAGGCCCGGCTCCGGGAATTATTATTTGGGTGGGCCAAGGGTACATTCGGGTGGGCCACTGCTGGCCCGATTTATCGCTTATATATCTAGCCAGGCCTGCTTCTGGGCCCTCCTTTATCTCTCCTTACTCTTACAAGGCACAGTAAAACGCACTCTTTTCAAAGTCTCTTTCTAAATGTTATCACTCTCAAAAAGTGCTTTTCTTCCATGCAATGTCCCTTTGATGGGAAGAGGAAGTTTCTAAGGTGGGAGTATCAAGCAAGTGACACTACCCGGGCTTCCTCTGTGCGAGCCTTCAGGGAGAAACCCTCTTCATTACTACCTCCACCTGACCTCTGACTCTGCAGCGCACTCTCTTACAGGCTTGATTATCCACTTTTCTACCACCCTTCTCCATCACACCTTATCTCACACCTGACCTTGGGCCCTAGCCCCATATCAGCCACCATTCAGTTCCACTTTCACTATTCCCAGTAAAAAACAATAGA
Source organism: Triturus cristatus (assembly GCF_964204655.1). NCBI lineage: Eukaryota > Metazoa > Chordata > Amphibia > Caudata > Salamandridae > Triturus > Triturus cristatus. The sequence goes on from NC_140589.1 coordinate 1,734,939,178, forward strand.
AAAATCCCCTTCAAACTTGAAACATTGAATATAGCAGTAAAAATAATTAGCATGCATGATAAAGTATGCTCCACAGTTGTCCTAATCACCTGACTGTTAATTAAATAAATGAAAACAGAAAGGCCATGACAGGGCCGGCTTTACTGCTGGTGCAAACGTCTTTTTGACCTCTTTTTTGACCTCTTTCTCTGTAGATAGGTTAACTACCACCCTCCAACAGTACCCTTCATCTCGCCATAGCCACTCCCCCTCATGGCCTCCTCCTCAGACTCCCTAACTACCACCCTCCACCTGTTCCCCCATCTTTCTGTAGCTCCCCCACACCCCATGACCGCCTCCTCAGATTCCCTCACTGCCACCCTCCACCAGCGCCCCTCATAGCTTCGTATTTCCCCCCACCCCATGACCACCTCCTCGGATTCCCTGCCACCCTCCATCAGTGCCCCTCATCTCTCTGTAGTTCCCCCCCACCCCTGACCTCCTCCTCAGATTCCCTCACTGCCACCCTCCACCAGTGCCCCTCATTTCTCCATAATTCCCCCCACCCCCATAACCTCCTCCTCAGATTCCTTCACTGCCACCCTCCACCAGCACCCCTCATCTCTCCGTAGATCCCCCAACCAGTGATCTCCTCTTTGGATTCCCTCACTGCCACCCCCCACTAGTGCCCCTCAGCTCTCTGTAGTTCCCCCACCTCATGACCTCCTCCTCCGCTTCCCTCACTGCCAACCTCCACTAGTGCCCCTCATTTCTACATAGCCCCCCACCCCATGACCTCCTCCTCAGATTCCCTCACTGCTCCCTCCACCAGCGCCCCTCATCTCTCTGTAGTTCCCCCCCACCCCATGACCTCCTCTTCAGATTTCTTCACTGCCGCCCTCCACCAGTACCCCTCATCTCTCTGTAGATCCCCTCCACCCTGTGACCTCCTCCTCGGATTCCCTCACTGCCACCCTCCACTAGTGCCCCTCATCTCTCTGCTGTTCCCCCCACCCCGTGACCACCTCCTCTGACTCCCTCACTGCCACCCTCCACCAGTGCTCCTCATCTCATTGTAGCTCCCCACCCCATTACCTCTTCCTCGTTTTCCCTCACTGCCACCCTCCACTAGTGCCCCTCATCTTTCCGCAGCTCCACCCCCACTCCAGGACCTCCTCCTCGGCTTCCCTCACTGCCACTCTCCACTAGTGCCCCTCATCTCTCTGTAGTTCCCCCCACCCCGTGACCTCCTCCTCTGACTCCCTCACTGCCACCCTCCACCAGCGCCCCTCATCTCTCCGTAGCTCCTCACCCCATGACCTCTTCCTCGGATTCCCTCACTGCCACCCTCCACTTGTGCCCCTCATCTCTCCGTTGCCTCTCTCTCATATCCATTCCATTTGTTGTACAGCGCTACTCATATGAGTGTAGGGTGTCACAGTACTTTACATAACAGCACACATTATACAGAGACAATAAATCAGTCTATGGGGAATGTCACATAAGCCAATGAGGATTACAAGGTGTAGAAATCACGTCATCCATACTGGTGGGCAATATATTTTACGGGGTTTGGACTGGAGAAGCACAAACTCAGGATTTAAAGAGTACTCCAGTGGTTGGGGGTTGGCTTTACTGATAAAAATGTATAACTGCCCAAACAAACTCTTTTTGGCAACATTAGAATAATGAAGGAATGGAGAAGTTCTAACTATATCACAATACAAAAAAGCGAAGTTTGTATGCAGCTCTTTAAAGACAGTTCATAGGTCACTGTCCTATGTTAGGATAGTAACTTCTGAACTGCAAGTAACACAAGGATATCTGTGACAGAGGTAGTAACCCACTGAGCTATTCCCATAAAATTCAGTTTATCAGCATTTAAAAACTACCAACAGACAAATGGTTACTCTGCAGCAGGATCGTAAATCACCAGTTATCTGCACAGTTTTTATTGTAGTTGTACATCGGTGGCAGATTCACTGGGAGGGCCATGGCTCATGTTTGGGTGGGCCTGGCCCACCCCGCCCACCCCACCCTCTAGAACCGGGCCTGGCAGGAGGTAACATATCCTGCACTTGTTAGTGGTGTGAGACAAAGAAAAGGGTCAGCGACAGGAGGATATTTACAGCTGGGACTAATTAAAGTCCCAGATAACCTAACTATCTGTAGAAATGTAAATGCTGCATTTTAAAATATATCAGGCATTTGTTATCAACCCACAACATAGCATGTTTTTTGAAGGAGCTCACAATGAAAACTCACAATTAAAACTGCTAGACTTACCGACAACGCTGCAGAATGTTATCTGTCCTGCTCTTTACCAGTCTCACCTCTCTCCCTGAAAGCCCCGGTGTTTCTGAAGAGTCCGGCCGGGCTCTGACTGAAGAGAAACAATGTAACTTGTTACTTTGTTTCTCTTCAGCTCAGTCCTGCCCTGGGTCTGCGGGAGGAGCTCAGAGCAGGCTGCAGACTGCACCTGCTTTCTAGAGCAAGCCTTTCAATCACAGCTCTGTACTGAAGAGCTGAGGGGGCCCCCTTCACCTACCGAAGACTGGGGGCCCCCCGCACCGCGGGGGCTGCGGGGGCGTTTGTTACGCCCCTGAAAGACGTGCGGCCTTCATTGGCTAATACGCCGTACTCCCGGATCTTCCGGACCGTGTCCAACACAATCTCACCCATTCCCACTTGCCCCCCCCCATCCCTCCGAGGTCGAGAGTCTAAGCTAGTGGCATTCTAAATAACAATGTCTTTTATTTATGTGTTAGTTTTCTAAACAGATTAATAAAAGGCATTGTCATTGACAATGCCAATGGCTTAAACTCTCGAAAATGCGACACCTATTGCATTGCAAACGCTTGTTCTACTTTGTAATTTTTGCTTAACATAAAGAAAGCCAACATTATTTGATAGCCAATATTATCAAAGAGATATCAAGCTTTATTCTTTGAACTGTGAAGAAACATAAGATAAAATTGAATAATCATGTGTGTTCTTAAAATAATTAATTATTATAAGCATTAACATGCCTTGGAAAGTATTGTTAATGAGCAAATGCAAAATCTTCCTTCAGCTCCCTTTGCTCCAGCGTGTTGAGGATGTAGTGGGGAACCATAATAGTCATCAGCCGTGTTTCAATCTGGGCCAGTTAGAATGGCTTTTCAGATAGCTATGTTATGTAGCATAGAACAACAGGGAATTATTTTATAAGACGTCTCAAGGGAACATTGCAAGGCTGTACTATTCTTTCGCTCAATTACAGCGCACGGGCGAGGCAGAAGAGTCGCTGGCTATGCACGATGTGACGTCACCCTCTTTAGATGTAACAACAGCATGCAAATAAGGCACCACTTTCCAAGAAGGAATTTAATATACACGGCCATCTAAAACAATAATTTATCATACCAATTATTCAGCACTGCTATTATGATATAAACAAACATCAAACGTTTCTTATCTAATATAACTCCATCTTCAAAATGACTGCGAGCTAAGTAATTACAGAGGCCACAGTGTCCTCCCAAGGTAACCAGCCACAATCTTTGTAATAATACACCCGCACTGCGAGCAAAAGGAATTACACACACAGACACACACACACACACACACTCGTCTTAACAAAATCGAAATTACCTTCCCCTCCGGCCTCCGCTCCGAAAACATAAAGAGCAGTTGGAGAATAAAAGCCTTTTGAGAGTGCTCAGTCATTATTACTCTCGAAGGCTTATAATAAAAATCCGAAAGACGATTTTAAATGAAAGTATTATAACTAACTCACCGATGGAACGTTCTCGCGCCTGGGCTCCTCGTGTCTGCAAGCCGGGCCCGGAACTGGAAAATGCTGGATTTGGACTCCTCCCCAGACTCCAGCCCACCAATCATTTAAAAAATAAGCAACTAAACTGGAAGAGACAGAAGTGACTGACACTCCCCCACGTCTACATTTCTTAACCGGACTGCCCCACCCCCGGCCATTGAAATAAATGGAGGGCTTCTGACTCCTCCCTGGGCCGTGTGAATAACACCCAAAATCAAACCCTATTTTGGCAGCGAAAAATAGAGCGCGCCCACCTGTGTGTCGTCACTGGCATGCTTTCCGGCTGAAGGTCGTAGTAATCTTCGCCCAGCCAGAAAAGCATGCACAGCAGAGCCAAGGGCCATCCTCCCCCGCCTCCTCGAAGAATATACCCGGATTTACACATATTTATTCACCGAGCAGCCAGCACAATTTATTGTTAGCTGCTCGGTGTTCCATCTTCAATTTTTTTAAGCCCCCAGAGTGGCAGGGCGACGCCCATCTCGCCCCTTAGCACCAGCCGCCCCTGAAAACAATATATACACAGACTTTGCACATCACTTGCCAGGATTAGACCAACTTCCTATAACACAATTACCTGCTAGAAGGGAATTCACCCATCCTTCTACAACAGAATACTTGGCCAAGAAGAGTCCACACCTCCTGCTACAAGGAAAAGACGAATTGGTATATCTGGGATGTATTTATTAGTAAATAGCACCACACAGTAAGCCAAATGCACCTAACATAGCAGACTCTAACATATCAATAGTATGATTGAAACACAATCAAGGCAAACATATATGTAGAAATATATATATGTATGGATATAAGAATCAGAAAATAAGAAGGAAAGGAGAGAATCAGTAAAGAATCAAGAGACAGGGTGTATCCTGACGTCCCTTATGTGCAGTCTGATCTCCTGTAATTTAGCGGAGCCCCTGTGGGCCAGTCATTGTTTTTTGAACTGCTTGAACATCTCTGAATACTAGCGGCCGGCCCAGGAGGTTGTAGGCCCGTGCTTGTACCCTTTTTCTCTGCACAATAAAGCTTTTTTACCCACACAAAAAATAAAATAATCAAGAGACAGTTAGTAGCAGAGACACCTCACCTAATGCTCCATCATTTCACCCCACTTTGTTCAAGGGGAGTCCATTGCTTGAACCGGGCGAAAGCTCAGAGGTGAGACCAGCCTCCACTCTTCCGTGACAGCACGTCTGCTCCACGGATGAACTTCCACAAGGCCAGTGTAGACTCCCCTTTTTAATACACATTCAAAGACAGCGAACCTTCTTGCAAGCTCTGCCCCTAGTTCTCATGAGAGCCCGTACCAGCTTGCTCCAAGGTCACAGCAATGGTTGATCAGGCCCTTGCTGTGGCTACGAGTCAAACCATGTACATTCCTCTGATAAGAACCAGTTCTCTCTAGTTAGAAAAATGCGAAAAACAGGAGACAGCAGAACATGCCCTCTTCTTCGTGCAGGCATGAAAATGGAGTTAGTTAAGCCATGCACACAAAGGCCCAAAGCAAGATGGAATCAGAAAAGCAAGGATGCACCTATAATTCTCATCCACACAATTTACAAGCACCACTGTGCACACAGAAAAGTTTGAAGCAAGGTAAAGTCAGAAGGCAGAATGACATTAGACCACGTCAAAGCCAATAGGTCAAAGTCATAATTCACCTAACCCAAATAACATTATACACTTAATCCCTCAGTATACAACATTGAGCACATGTGTGCACCACCACCCACAAGACTGCACCTCAACATCCCATACCTTCTATTCTTGGAAAGACTATTCCACTAAAAGGCAGAAGAAAAGCAGGCATATGCATACCCATCCTACATTAAGGCTAAGGTAACATAACACACTTAAGTCAATACAAAATGGTGGTGGTTGAGGGTCCTCATAGGGTGTCAGACCACAAAAGTGGCTCATTCACTACAGTCCCACAGGCAGGAAGCGATGCTATACATGGTGCATACCATAGTAACATGGTAACGTAGTAACGTGACTTGTGTCTGGTGGCTGCCGCTCTTCCACAGCCTCTATCTAGTAGAGTTCAGCTGCTCAAGACCTCTTACTGCAAACCGCCACTACCATGCGCCCTTTGTGGTGCCAGATTTTTCACAACCGATAGCAAGATTCTTTTTCAAGAATATCATGTTAGGTTTCACAGAAAACATAAGAAACAATTTGTTGACATGCTGAACAATTAGCCCTAAGGGTGTAAAGATGCTGAGGGCCGTCGGGAAGATCTAGCGAGATAATGCCCAGAGTCACATGGTGCTGGGCTAAACCGCCGCCGGGAATTGAACCGTGAGCCTCGCTATTCCGGAGCGAGCCGTTCTGGCCGCTGCACCATCACCATTAATGGTTAACATCTATTGTTGTTGGATAGAGATTATGGCCCTGTTGCGGGCGCCGACGCACACCTTCAACAGGTAGAACGCTACATCTTGTGGGGTGCCAGGTCGTAGTGTGTTGTGATCCAATTTGGGATGAATTTTGGTACGGTGCGGGAGTGACTGGAGAGGTGACCTCCTCTTGCAGAGAGAATCGGCGCGATAGAAGAAGTGTACGAGACAGGTGCTGGAAATAGAAGTGTAATTAGCTGATAATGGTCATACTTGATATTTTTTGAGACTATTCTAGGCGCCCGCCCGCAGACTCCATGCAAAATTGGAAGGAGAAGCATATCTACTGTGTATAGAGCTGGTCCTTGTCATATAGATTAAATCATCAAGAGAAATTACATTCTAGACATGGCTAATTGCAATCATCACAATATGACAATAACATCAGTGATGAAAAAAAAACACCCTTTCTGTAGAAAGACGTTTATTCCAAAATATGAACATTTTCAAGAAAAAGGCTGTATTGAAATTAATAACTATATTATAGGCACAAAGACTGATGTAAACTACTTTGAAGGTGCTATATTTTTTGTCCTGCACTAGTCTGCAAGAGGTGCTTTTTAGCACCAACTGCGTTTTACGGTGATCAGTATTATGATGCAATAACTTTAATCACTTTCTTTGGTTCATCAGAAAGAATACAGGTATTGATTGTTGCTGCTACTAAACTACATCGACCACCACAAAAGGAAATGGAGAAAAAAAAGAGTACAAAAAACAAACTAATGATAATAATTGTGATGATATTTTGTATGTCCTGTTGGGGGGGGTCAGGCATGTGGTGACCCTGAACTGCAGATGTCAGAACACGATAATCCCACAGAAAGAGAGAACAATTGCTCCTTGAAGTCATTCAGGGGCAATACTTCCATAGTTAACACAGCCTAAGACACTCCTTGCCAAGAGATGGTAGTCAAGCAGTAGAGGACAGACCAGTCCTACAGAGACTACAAGAAATATCTCCAACATTCTGTGTCATTGAAATAATGTGGGATCACACTTGCACCCTCATGAGTGTCTTATTTGCTCCACAAAATCAGATATCTTTTGGAAGGTGCTTTAGAAGCCCTGTGGCAAAACCCTGAGTGGGACAAACCAGGTAATCTTGCCTACTGAAGTTTCATCTTCGTTGGGTAGCCTCTGCACCTTGTCCCGGTCTTCCAGACATGAAAAAATTTCAAAGTTCAAACATTCAGAGCTTGCAGCAATATTTCTACATCTTGTATCCTGGTGCTCCAAATGTTTCCAAAGTTTCAAGAACTTTTCATTAAATATCCTGGTAATAGGCTCAAATGGAAGAAAGGTTTTTCCCAATTTTAGCCATATCGTTTACCGAAAACCCACCTCCAACTGGTCTTGCTGACTTTCTTGTCTAAAGCTATAGCTGCCTCTGTTTATTGGATTACCCACAATGTGCTTCATAGGGAAACGTAAATCCACAGTGGGCAGGTAGCCTCCAAAGAGAACCTGGTCCCTTTTAGCGTTGAGGACTTATCAGAGGGACCTTTTGTGACAATCAGAGGCACTTTTCCGATTCAGTGATTCAGATGAAAGAAGGAGCCTCAGCATTTCTCCAGGCAGATAGGAATTCTTCCAAGCAGCTATCTTCTTGGTCCAAGCAGCACTCTGACTTGAGCTTGATGGGAGGAGTCTGAATGTTAACATAACACTGCATGCTAGAATTTCCCAATCAGGTGAAAATATCCTTCCCATCCTCATCCGTTCTTTCTGAAGAATATGGACCAGTTCCCAGACCCCAACATTGACACATTGTAAACATATTAGAACCTTGCCTTTTCCACAGTTTAACAAAATGTTGAAACAAAGTCTTGACTAAGTCTCTCCCTGTCTCTCCTAGCTCCCTCAAAAGAAAACCTTTTCTAAACCTTCCTGCGTCAAACCTACAATCCTTTCTAGGTACCACTGCCTCCCCCTTAAATGAGAGCCAGGTTTCGCTCTCTCTCTCAGTGAATCTTGAGCTTCAAAGAGTGTCATTTCCTCCTTGTTGCCAAATAGCAAGTCTTTGTGATGGCAGGCCTATGGCAGTGTCAAACGTTTCACTGGAGGTTTTTGAATCAGACAGCACAGATGCCAGGTAGTCCTTTATCTGAGCAGGCTTTGATGAGTGATAAGTTTCCAATGCTATTTATTTATTTGTTTTAAAAGCCAACACATAAATAGAAGGCATTGTCATTTAACAATGCCAATAGCTCAAACTCTTGCAAATGCCCCCCTCCCATTTTACTTGCGTGCATTTTTAAAATAAATGCTTACTTGTCTTGATGGCAGCTGCATTTTCCCAATGACCATCAGAGCAAACAGCTGCTCTGATGGACAAACAGATGCTTTGCAGCTCATGTGGCGACCTGCGCAGAACAAGACGCGCGGCCACTAATATTTAATGAATTTTAAAAAACGAGTTGGGTAGCCCGTGTGCAACAAGACGCGTGGCCGCCATGATTTATTGTTAAAGTAAAAAAAAAAAAAAAGTTGGCCGACCCATATGCAACAAGACGCACGGGTGCCATTATTGAATGTTTGTCAATAGGCAATAGGTCTCGCCTTTCATTAAGTTAAAGCCATTTGCTTTGCTATACAATACCATTAGCAAAGCAATGGATTTAACTTAATCAAAGGCGAGACCTATTGCATTTTAAATGCTTGTTATTCTAGTGGTGCACTTAGCATCAGAAAGGCACTGCTTCCGCTGAGACACAAATATTTGCTTGCTAGACAATCAGGTGCGATTCCGATCCGGGAAAAAAAAATTGCGTACGAATCGTATCCGTATATTTTCACGTACGAATCGTACAAGTGCCGTACAAACTGCGAAGTACGATTCGTATGTGAAAAATACATACGAATGGCGTCAGGAAAATGGTCCGAGAGGGAGCCGTAAATTTTTACGTCCGAATAGCGGCGGGAAAAGTGTCCGAAAGGGAGCCGGACATTTTTACGTGCAAATCGTAAAACAGAAGTCCGAGCGCGCAAGTACGATCCATACCGCCCGTCCGAATACACAACCGCATGTAAAAGACCCCGAACGGACCGAACGCTGTAGCACACATGTACACGGGTAAACTTGTGCCCGGAGACGAGTCGTACAGCCCCCATCACCCCGCACATGTCAGCACCGTACCCCCGTATGTCAGCACCGAACCCCCAGCCCCCCGTATGTACGCACCGTACCCCCAGCCCCCCGTATGTATGCACCGTCCCCCAGCGCATACCCCAGCCCCCCGTATGTATGCACCGTACCCCCAGCCCCCTGTATGTATGCACCGTCCCCCAGCGCATACCCCCAGCCCCCCGTATGTACGCACCATCCCCCAGCACATACCCCCAGCCCCCCGTATGTACGCACAGTACCCCCAGCCCCCCGTATGTATGCGCCGTACCCCCAGCCCCACGTATGTACGCACTGTCCCCCAGCGCATACCCCCAGCCCCCGTATGTACGCACCGTCCCCCCAGCCCCCGTATGTATGCACCGTCCCCCAGCGCATACCCCCAGCCCCCCGAATGTACGCACCATACCCCCAGCCCCCCGTATGTATGCACCGTCCCCCCAACCCCCTTATGTATGCACCGTCCCCCAGCGCATACCCCCAGCCCCCCGTATGTACGCACCGTCCCCCAGCGTATACCCCCAGCCCCCCGTATGTACGCACCGTCCCCCAGCGTATACCCCCAGCCCTCCGTATGTACGCACCGTACCCCCCCTCCGCACCGTACTCCAACACCCTAGCACAGGCCCACACCTGTACGCACCGTACCCCAACACCGTAGCACAGCCCTGCACCTGGATGCACCGTACCCCAACACCCTAGCACAGGCCTGCACCTGTACGCACCGTACCCCAACACCCTAGCACAGCCCCGCACCTGGACGCACCGTACCCCAACACTGAACCCCAGCACCCACACCCAGCATCGCGTATGTACGGACCGTACCTACGTGAAAAAAACTCGTACATAACCAGGACACTGTAAAACAGCACAAGGAGGGTCAATTCGACTCGCACAACACCACAAAACACGTCAACATTACTAAATACATCTCTATGACTGACCTGGCACATCCAAACAGGCAAACAGAGGCCCTAAACTACAACCACCTCTTATAACACACCCACCACAATTCAAACACAGCCACACCCACAAATGGACCAATAAAAAGGGCCCACACACACAACCCATGACCCTTTGCAACAGACCCACTGCTGACAGACACCACAGACAAACAACTGCACCTTACCTACACCTTCACCACACCTTAACTAACACACCTTCACACAACCTCCTTCACAAACACCCCCTCTTCACCTTCACACACACACCGTCACATTCACACCCACACACCCACAACCATCCACACCCACACCCCACACCATGCCCACAGACAAGAATCCAAAGTTCACAGCGGCGGAGCTGGAACTCCTTGTCAACGAAGTCATCAGAGCCGAGCCACAGTTGTTTGGAACATTGGTCAGACAGACCAGCATAGCCCAAAAAACCAGCCTGTGGAGAGGATCGTCGATAAGGTGAATGCTGTTGCGCCCATCCGAAGGACCAGGCATGAATGCCAAGCCAGGTGGTACAATCTGCGCAGGGAAGTCAAGAGGAAAATGAATGAGGAATACGCCCAGAGTAACATCACTGGAGGTGGGCTGCCCCGCAGACCCGTACATTACCATCCCTGGGAGGAGAAGGTGATGGCCACGCTTCCGCCGGTGGGAGTACACGGAGTCGAAGAAGTCGCAGAGCCTGGTGAGTACACAAACAACTCACGTAACATGGGGGGAATGGCATCCACATCACAAATACACCAATTGCACGCAACTTACCCCAAGCCCTCACCGCACACAACCACACCCAAAAACCACGCTCATGCCACTAACGTCTCCATGCCCCATTCACAAATAAAGGCAATGCCATGTCCCAGGCCACACCAACCACAAACACAAGACTGGATGTCCGGGATGCTGGGAGGGTGGGGCTCACACAACACATTGTGCAACTCAGAACCAGACACCAATGCCCACAGCCCATATGGCCTAGGTACATACCCATGCCCAATGCACAGGGACTGGCAAAGTACTGACAAGGTAGCTGACACTTGACCCTGCTGTAGGCAGCACAAGGCCCTCCTGTGACCACTGTACACTCAAACAACAACTCCACTAGCTCACATACCCAGCACAGGAACTCACACACACTGTCATGCCAGCATGCACCATGAGGGAACAGACACATCACCTGGGAGACCCAATGACAAATCACACTACACCCAACAGCAAGCCCGGTCACACAACCCCCTCACACAAGCACACACCCCCGGGGCAGGCAACAGATTTACCCACTCTCACAATGGACATGTGACACAACAAGACCAATTCATAACCAAATAAGCATACCAGCCAAAAATCTACTGCCAAACACTCAGGAGCACATACCAACCTGTCCCCCGCAACATACCCATCCCCAAGTGTACATTGAGAGGAATGCAAGGCACATCCAACCACCTGGAGGAACTGTGACTACTTGAATATGTATGAAACATGGATGTCGCATGAAACAGCATTAACATTGTCTCTCTCTCACACACAGGGCAACGTCATCGACCCCCCCCAACAATGGGGGGGAAGAATAACAGTCCCAGGCTCAGCGTGAAGATGATCCCACCGGCAGCGACGACTCCCACCACTCCGTGGATGACCCCGACCAACCTGGCCCCTCTGGTGCCCAAGCCCCTGCAGCACCTGCGTCAGGTACATCTGTGCCAACCACCACCCCCATTCCTGCCACCTCCCAGGAGACACCCAGGAGCCCTGCTCGCACTGAACAACACAGCCAGTCTGACTAGGAGGGACATGGTTCACGGGCACCCAGGAGGAGGCAGACGACCGCGATAATGCCATCCCTCAGGGGTCCCATAGACCTGATGTGCCCACAACGGCAGGCCAGGCTCGTGTGGGCAGGGGTGGTGGGAGTGGAGGCAGGCGGAGGCGAGAACCTGACCAGCCAGCTGAGGGAACCGGTATGGCACACATGCGCCACATCCTGGACACATACCGGCGTGACACCAGGGGCATCAGCCAGGTTGTGTCGAGCCTCACAGACATCAAGGGGACCCTCGACGAGATGAAGAACCTGCAGGCCGAGCAACATGCCAGTCAACAACAACACCAAGGACGGATGGAGGCAAGACTGGCTGAGCTCCTGGCGGTGCAAACAGACATGAGCCATTCACTCCGTCGGATCGCCGACAACATGGGCAACCCTCCCTGTGCCACCAAGCGAAGACCACCACCAGCCACAGGGAGGGAGGAGGAGGAGGATTCGTCCGACGGAGCATCACAGACATCGTCAAGGCCTGCATCTGAGGGTCCCGCGAGGAAGGTGGGTCGTCCACGGAAAAGACCGTGAGAGTCAGCGGACCATCCACATCTCCCAGGTCACCTGGCCTGGCACCTGGACCTCTGGCGCAACAGCAGTAACTCACCCAATGACATTCTCTGCCACATGGACTTGCTGGTCACAGTCTGACCAATGATGACCAACACTGTGGTCTGGACTCTGATGACTACAACTGACAAGGATGCCATCTCCCCCTGTGAACTTTGGATTCTATGCACCCGGTAGAGCACCTTAGCACATCTACCAAAAGACTCACCCCACCAAAAATAAATTCTTTTTTTCTTGCCATGAGATGTTGCTGTCATTTGGCATTAGTCCACAACATATGTGTGTGTAAATGTCTAACTATGCCTGAGTGTTGAACCAACTCCACCCATCCATACCCTGGGATCTGAGTCTGGTACAGGACACACATGGGTCACAAGTTATCATTCAATGCAGACATGGAGCACAATACTCACCTGTGATGGCCTCAAGCTGCTGAGGGGGTGCTAGGGAAACTGTGAGGACACACCTATTTGGAAGAGTAACAGTAAGGCGTAGAGGTTATGCCTCATTTGGAGGTTCCTGGGGAGGAAGTCCCAGGTATGTGTTCCCAGGTGGGAGAACTATGTCCTGCATGCAGGAGTACGGTGGATCTGAAGAATGGTGGCCAGGTCAAGGTTGGATGCACGGAGATGGCACTACGGGGTCTCGGACGACAGTGGTACAAGGTTGGGTTAGGGTCAGGGTTGTGGCCTGCCTCCTGAGTGTGGGTGAGGAGTCTGAAGGTCATCCTGCAGCACACAGTGATCCATTGCAGCTATCCCTGCTGGACGGTGATGTGGCTGGGGCATGGGATGTTGACGCTGAGGTGTGCAGATGCAGCCTGGATGTGGACTAGTGTCCCGGGAGTGTGGATGTGGCTGCTCCGTAGAGGGCAGGGCAGGGCAGTATTTGACACGGATGTTGTTGTGGACCTGGGGGATGGTCCGTCTTACCTTGGAGTGGATCAATCTGTGGATCATGTGCATAATGCTAAGGGTGTTGCAGTGTGAGGTACAGATGCTGGTGATTACAATGGCAAACGTGAGCAAGCAATCCATGATGCACAACATCTTGTGTGCGTAGACACTGGGTGCCTGTGCGGGGCTTCTGTGGGTGGGACACAAGCAGTTGACCCAGCTGTAAGGGGACAGTCCTCAGATGTTGACCTCAGTCCTGTACAAGTCCAGCCTCAGGTGGGTGCTGTTCTGCCATTCATCTATGGATCCCATGCAATCTTGAATAGTGGAACTGGAAATGTCTGCGTCCTTGGTGAGGGTGAGAAGCGCCTGGCTGTCAATGGCATATGAGTTGATGATGAGGTCGTGTGCGCATGTGATGGTGGATAGGGGGGTCCTGGACACATTGTAGATTGACACGCTGAGAGATGATACCTGTGCCATGTGCCTCACGACGACAGCATACTACATGCAGAAGCCTTGAGTCCCACTCCCATGGCCTTGCAGGGGTAGAGGGCCGGTGGGGAGTAGGAGGGACATGACCTGCTGGGTGTGACAGGTCCTGGAAGGCGTGGCAGCGCTGTGTAGGCAGTCGGACTTGCACACTCATCATGCAAAGATGTTGTGTGTGCATTCAGTGCATGCCTGAGAGCAGGCGGGAGATGTGTGGATGGACCTTGCTTGGAGGGTGGCTGCAACATCAGACTGTAGTGTGATGTGGGTCATGCAAGGACCTGAGGGTCGTGCAAAGTGCACGTTGCATGTGCAGACGGTCCAGCCTTTGGTACCGCGTGGCCGCAACTGTGGCACAGACAAGCTGAAGACAGCCAAATGAATGTGTGGAGGAAGGGAGGAGCACCTTTGATGTGTGTGTGTTGCCAAATCTGGAAACTACGTGTGCCCTTGCTGCAGTGGCTGCCACAGCAGGCGGCATGTCCTGGGAACTATGCCACAATATCCACACAAAGACTAGGATGCCAGAAAGGACTACTGCAACAGGTGTATGTCAAGGAAGGAGTTACCGGTTTTCAATGGCACACCCAGAGACAAAGGATGCACAATCACCAAAGATGACTGACACCGGATCATGAAACTGAAGGCCGAGCTGCGCACAGGAAACACACCCCAGAAGGTGTTGACGGCCCGTGGGGGGGACTAACATGCCAAAACACATACACAGCCATGGACATCATGCACAATAGAGAATCAAATACATGAGGAACAGCATGCAGGTTGCTAATCTACACATAGACTCATATGCACAATCCTTGACAACCATGCCAGAGATGCTGCATGCACAGTGGCAAGAGACCTGCATTGACAGAGATGAGGCACCTTGGAGGCTGAGGAACACCTTTCTTACTCAGGCTCACACCTATGCAAAAGCATCAACATTAACAGACTCACAGGTCTATTGGATTAACATGTGGGACCTACACCGGACACCCCCTTTGCACCACAGATGCTGTAAATCCATTGTACTGGCACACAAGTGAAGGGGTTGAGCTAAACATCCCCTGCTGCACACGGAGAGGCTGCAATTCCCCATTGAGCATCATATGGGGATGTCCCGCAATATGTCCACCCGTAGCCTCCCGTATGTTTCCGAGGGAAGTTGTACACACATTGATGCCTTCATCACAAACCACAATCCCATAACAGATGACTGTCACGAAGTGTGACTATCAAATCATGTGAGTCATGCCACATGTCATGTGCCCCATGGTGAGTCGACATGTATGCATAGTAACAAAACCTGCACAGGAGCAGTGCCCACACAAATCACAAACAACTACCACACCCAAAAAGCCTTGCTGCAATCCTTACCCAAAGGAGATTTTTCACCATGTCCGTGCATGTAACGCTGATTCAGCACACGTTGCATTACTCATGAGGAATAGCAGGAGCACAACGATGCCACGAGCAGACAGCATGCGCAACTACCTGGGGATGAGAGACACACAAGAAGTCAGGAAAAACATAGTCATCCGCATGCATGGTCATGTACTCTACATGAATAAGGTTGACACCATGCGAGTTGTCAATTGAGTGTGTCAGCTAAAATGTGTGGAATGACATCAGCACTCGAGTGACACATCAGCACACACCTCAAAATCACTTAGCATACAGTCAGCTGGACACACACATTGCAACACATGCCACACAAGGCTCCAAGCGTGCACACTCAGACCCAGGGACTCACCATTATGAGAAGAAGTTGCGTATGAGCTGACTCCGGATGTCCTCCTCCTCCTCCTCCTCATCCTCCTCACTTGCCTCGTGACCAAGGCAGTCATCCTCCACAGGTGGATGTTCCTGCTCATCGGGATCCAGGATGAGTGGCACAGCTTTCTCCACTGCCATGTTGTGCAGCATGCAGCACACGAGGAAGATTTTGCAGACCTTCACCGGTGCATATGGGAGGGACCCGCCGGTCATGTGGAGGCACCGGAATCGGCTCTTCAGGAGGCCAAACGTCCTCTCAATCACTCACCTGGTCTGCCCATGGGCGTTGTTATAACGGTGATCTGCAGCTGTTCTGGGGTTGCGGAGAGGCGTCACCAGCCATGGCATGTTGGGATAGCCAGAGTCCCCTACATGGAAACATCATGTAAAGAAGTGGGTCAGGAGATGCCGTCACATACTAAGATACCGCTGAATACTGGACAAACAGAGTCTATCCACCAACAAGACATGCTCGTTCGTTGTGCATCTGCAGCATCATTTCTGCCACCCTGCTACGCCTCATGATGTAGGCATCGTGTGCTGACCCTGGAAAACGTGCACAGACATGGGAAATCACCATGTTAGCAAGACACACCACAAGGGCATTAATGGAGTGGTAATGTTTACAGTTACGAAAGGCTACCTCCTGTGCCTGTGGTGGTACCAAAGCCACATGTGTCCCATCAATAGACCCAATTACATGGGGCATCCCTCCCAGGGCATAGAACTCACCCTTGATACCTGTCAACTGCTCATGAGTTGGAAAATAGATGAATTCATCCAGGTGCTCCAACATGGCTTCTAAAACATCATGCAGGACACAGCTGAACATGGTCTGGGACATGCCACCCACATCAGCTATGGTCAATTGAAACGTACCGGTGGCAAAGAAATGTAGGGCAGACATCACCTTCATCTTGGGGGTCAGCGCAGTCGGATAACTGTGTCGCGGTTGGAGGTGTGGTGCCAGCCTGTTTGTCAGGTCCACAATTAACTGTTGGGGGAATCTGTAGCGGCGTATGCAGTCACGTTCCCTCATGGCACCCAAGTCTGGCATTGGTCGGGGGAGAGGCGGTGCCCTGCAGAAATTTGGAAGGAACAACGAAGATTGAGTACATTACTACACCAATGTCAATGCACTGAGCACATGTTCAACTGCTAATACACATATGCTACATACAGAGTCTGTACTGTGCAATACAACCTGCACACATATGCCAGCAAGGTGATACTCCTACCAAGAGCCAGCTACAAACGTGGATTGGCAAGGTCTACATGACATGCCATGAAAGGAGCTGTGGGCCAGTGTGAGTGAACGGCCAGACAAATTACAGGAGTGACATACATCCACATATGTGCATGTGAAGGAAGTCATCTCATACAGACAGCTGCCGGCAAGCTAGACGCACAGGTCACATGTCATGGAAAAAAGGACAGACCACACACCTTGCCATGAAGGGGTACATGTCAAAAATTATCACACAGACTTCGAGACTACGCAGATATGCCCTAAGCACGCAAGTCCCTGTTCGATGCATACAGACACACGTTACGTGTCATTCCACATGTGTCCTGGTGTGCGTACTGGTGTGACATGGGCATCTACACACAGACACATGTTGGATGCAGCTACAGCAGATGCCGTGGACGGAACACCAACAGCAAGATCATGGGAACACATGACATAGTCACATCGTGGCACGCTGGTAGTGAGATGTCAGGTGTCATCAGCCGTGTACCTGGCATCAGGGGACAGTTGCGGGTGTTGGTGACTGTGCCATGCCAGTGATGCAGTGCTTGACAAGTGTGAACTACATGCACACATGTAAAAGGTGTGAAGGGGAAGTGCGCCACATAGTGCCCCATCACACATGACATGTGTACACAGGTCATGACACAACTATTGGGTTAAAACATGAGGAGACATGTGCCACATCACTGCCTGTGAAACTCCAATTGGATTGTGGAACGTCGCACTCCTGGTATTAGTGGTAAATGCTGTTGAGTTTATTTAGGGTGCCTGGTAAATAACCTCCTGAGCCAGGAGGTGAAAACTACAATTGTGAATGCGTTGTCTCCCGTAGGAGTAACGTCCTTTACTCGGCACTCCGTTATTGTCAAGATTCAAATAATGGTAGTTCAATTGATGAAGTTTTCTTTAACAATTTATTTACTGATCCAAATTGTAGACAATTTCATTAACATTCATACTATTTCCAGCATAGTATTGTTCATGGTAAAGTTCAAAGTTCACTATGTTTCAGCCCTATGCATTTCGGGCGAACCCTTCTTCAGGGGACTTACATTTCTGAAAGCAAAAAATATTATATTCAAATAACCAGATACAACACATATGTCATCAAAACGTTGTAAATACGTATTACACTAGCACCCATTGTGATGGTAGAAAAAGTCCAAAAGTTTGTAAACGGAAGAGCACCGGACTGTGATAATTATAACATTCATATAATGAGATATTAAGCCAGCAAATGAATTTGTGTAACAACCAGTGACATGAACTGTAATTCAAAAGTGGAACTGAAATTTAGTGTTTATAAAACGAAAACGGTGTCCGACTGTATAAAAAGTATGTATGCATATTGATATGCGCAGGTGAGTGTACGTAAACACACTGTCAATGAAAGAAATCGTGGACTGTAACTGAAAATAAACTCCTATTTAAACGTCTCTATCTTAAACAGTAATGGCTCACTAATTTAACGATAATAATACCATGGCTATGCGGATGATCAAAACTGACCTTTCAAAAAGCAAGCATCCTTTTCTGCCCGTCTGCCGTGGCAAACAATGATAATCTCTCTGGAAAAAAGGGGAATGGTACGAATAAGTGAACTGGATATACCAACAATTTTCGGAATTGTGCGAACCGCATATGCGGTTGTGGAAAAGTCTTACCGCGATCAAGTGTCAGTCGAGTAGAGTGGTAGAATCCGATTTAAAAACGTCGGAAATGTTTGCTTCCTTGTATATTCGCGGTATCGTGAGTCACTCGTCACGTGATAATGAAAAGTGAAAAAAGACGATGTCGACGTGAATATGATGTAGTCAATTCAAACGATGTTATAATTCAACGAAAACTGATTATTCAAAGGTTATCTAATTAACCTATTCTATAACTATGGAAATGAATTGTAGTACCTATCATAAAATTATGCTCTATAAATCGAGGTACCGATGTGTCAATAAAGTTTTGAATGGTGAAAAAAAGTTTTGAGTGGTGAAAAAAGGCTGAAAAAAAGGAACCTTTAGCGGTGTATCTACTGTAAATCGATGTGTTAGCATTTATCACTCCGCGGTCAAAATAGTAAAAGTTAATCTTTGAGTCACTATAGAGGAGTTTAAGGAGCGGGAAAGACGTCCCGTGTTCAATAAGAAAAGGAAATAATGTAACAAATGTATTATAATCTTATTCCGTAGTGACGAAACGATACTAGAGACAAAGCTTAATCGTTAAGACATGAAAAAGTGCATATGTATAACAGGAAAAATAATGGCATCTGTTGTCATTATGATCAGTATACTCAATAACATTAATAAATGTATTCGAGGTACAAAAATGGTATACATGACATCATAGTCTCCTTACAAGAAACAGTGCAATTCAAACCGATCATTTAAACCCTTTGGTTGAAGTGTGTTAAGATGAGACATCCAGAATATTTCTCTTCTCAAAAGGTGTTGGGAATTGTCTCTTCCTGGGAGGATGGGTACCTGTTCAAGTATGCAAAATCGTAATTGACTGGGATTGTGATGATGTTCAGTAAAATGTGAGGCGACTGTGGATTTGGTGTTCTTGAGTCTTATGTTGCTTTTATGCTCGATAATCCTGGTCTTTAATTTTCTTTGCGTTTTACCCACATAAGATAAGCCACATGGGCATTTCAATAAGTATATCACATTGCTGCTGTCGCATGTACCTGATACCCGTAGTTTGATTTTTGTTCCTTGTGAAGGATGCAATATTTCACTGCCCTGTATTATGGCGTTACAATTACTACAATTGTAGCATGGAATGGTTCCTCGATGTTTAACTGAGGTGACTTCCTCTTTGGGTCTGAGCAATTCTTTGAAATTACGAGTGCGTTTATACGCAAATCTTGGAGTGCTGTTGAATATTCCTCTGAAATCTTCTTCTTGTGTGAGTAATGTCCAGTGTTTCAATATGATCCGCTTAATGTTGAAGCTTCTTGTAGAAAATTTGGAAACAAATACTGATCTTTGCGAATCGTTTTTGAGTTGAGTTGTCAGTAGCGGTTTTCGTTCCAGATTCCGGACTCTTTCCTGTGCTTGATTTAAGATGGTTTCGGGATATCCTCTTTGTCTGAATTTCTGGATGGTTGAGATTTTGGATTGATTGTAATAATCTGAATTGGAAGCGATTCTTCTGAGGCGTAAGAGTTGTGAAAATGGTAGATGTTTTTTTAAAGAAGGCTGATGGAAACTTGTGAAATGCAAAAAGTTGTTTTTGTCGGTCGGTTTGGTAAATACTTTGGTTTCAAGGTTACCTTCATCGTTAATAACTAGAACATCTAAGAATGGTATTTCCCTTTTATTGATGTGATGTGTAAAACCAATTCTGTCATCAACCTGATTCAATTCTTCAATGGCTGTTAACAAGAGGGTTTCTGTGCCGTTCCACAGTACAAAAATGTCGTCAATATACCTTCCATACATAATGATGTATCTGTGCCAGTTTGGATTGGATAAAATGTGTTCTTGCTCGAATTTGTACATAAAAAGATTGGCATATGCCGGTGCTGCACAGTTTCCCATGGATGTTCCTGATGATTGGATGAAATATTGATCTTCCCATTTGAAATAACTGTGGTATAGCGTAAAGTGTAGTAGTTCCATAAGAAATACTTTGAACATTTCCTCATGGTCACTTGTGGTCAGGTAGTGTTCAACAGCTTGTATGCCCAAATCGTGGGGTATGGACGTGTACAAAGATTTCACGTCAATGGTACACATAATCATATCTCTTGTAAATGATGGTCTATTGATTTCCAAAAGATTAAGGAAGTGGGTGGTATCCTTGATGTAGGTACTCATTTTTTGGACAAGTGGTTGAAGGTGTTTGTCTAAGAACTTTCCCACTGGCTCGTGGATGGAATTTATGGTGGAAACAATTGGACGAAACGGTGGAAAGTTGGCATTTTTGTGTACTTTAGGAATCATGTAAATATATGGAGTTGCCGGGTTGGATTTGATCAAGTATTCTTTCTCTTTGGTACCAATGATTCCCTGAGAAATGGCTGCGTTCACTATTGAGTTCAGAGTATTCTTGAATTCGATGGTAGGATCCCTGTCTTGTCTTGAATAGATGTTGGTGTCATTAACGTGTTGGTTGACATTGAGTTTATAGAAATCAGTGTCCATGATTACAAGGGCTCCGCCTTTGTCTGCTTGTCGTATGGTTATCTCTTTGTTTTTGGACAATTTTTCCAATGTTTGTCTTTCTTTTTGTGATAAATTGGAAGATTTAGGACGCGGTTGTTTGAAGGTGTCTTGTACTTCCTTTAAAACAATTTTTTCAAAAGCATCCAGCACCTTGTGGCTCGTAGGAGGAATAAATTTACTAGGATTCCTTAGACCCATCAATTTGTTCTGTGGTTGTTCTACTGAAGGTTCTAACACGTTGGAGAAAAAGTGTCTAAGCCTAAGTGTACGTAGAAATTTGTATACACTGACTTGTGTCTCTAATAAATTGGAGTGATAAGTTGGTACATAGGAAGTTCCTTTCTGTAATGTTTGCATTTGAAGGCTCGAGATTGATAGTTTTGAAATGTTCATTACTAAGGTTTCTGACTCCTTGTGTTCTTGGCTATTGTGTCCGTCATTAGTTTTCTTTTTAGACCTACTCCTCCGGGTTCTTCTTGTGGGGGGGTACCCCGTTCTAAAAAAGAAGGATCTCTGCTTGTTGAAGGCTCCTGATCTTGAGCTGCAGGGACAGATGATCTGTCTGATCTCTCAGTATTCATGGGTGGAGGCTGCTTTCTTTGTTGGGCTTCATCAGAGGAAGAAGTTTCTTCCGAAGATCTTCCTGTGTTTGATCGCTGTTGTCTGCGTCGTGCATATATATCTGCCCATGTATATACCTCTCCGAGTCGGTAATCAGTAGTGTCTCGTTTAAATTTCCTGATCTTGCGATCATTGATTTCTTTAGAGTATGTGTCAAGTTGATTGTTGATGTCTTTGAGGACGTTGTCCCACTCCTCCTTGTTTAGAGACTTGTTGAGTTCTTCTTTTAGAACGGTTGCTTCTTTATTCAATTCATCAATCAATTTTGCTAGTTCTTCAATAATGAGTAATATTAAGTCTAAGGAACACTTATTCAAAATTGCAAATCACTTTTCTGTGAAGCGTGCGTTGTTTTTGCACAGTGTTGATTTAAGGGATATCCGTAGACCTCTTGGAATTCTTTGAGCTTTATGATATCTTATCAATGTGCTGGCGTGCAACCGTTGATTCAAAATACGTTTTGACATGTACATCAGTTGTTTGATATTTGATTGAGTTGATCCTGTTGATGTTGTGGTGCTTTCAGGGTCATCAATTAATGAATAGATTAGTTTTGTGTCCTCTTCGGTAAATACGAACGTGTCAGCGCGTTGGTCTGACGTTTGTGCGATATCTTCAAATTGCATTTTGTTTGTGGGTGCGTGTCCACATTGGCTCTCTAGAAAAATGTGAAACTCCAATTGGATTGTGGAACGTCGCACTCCTGGTATTAGTGGTAAATGCTGTTGAGTTTATTTAGGGTGCCTGATGCCGTGGACGGAACACCAACAGCAAGATCATGGGAACACATGACACACACATGACACACACATGACATAGTCACATCGTGGCACGCTGGTAGTGAGATGTCAGGTGTCATCAGCCGTGTACCTGGCATCAGGGGACAGTTGCGGGTGTTGGTGACTGTGCCATGCCAGTGATGCAGTGCTTGACAAGTGTGAACTACATGCACACATGTAAAAGGTGTGAAGGGGAAGTGCGCCACATAGTGCCCCATCACACATGACATGTGTACACAGGTCATGACACAACTATTGGGTTAAAACATGAGGAGACATGTGCCACATCACTGCCTGACACACCTAGGCCCTACACATGAAGGACTGCACTGACAATGACTTGATGTCCATCCTTGTGTGAGTCAGACACCTCAATTCCTTTCCTGTGCGCCACCTAACACCAGCGTAAGCTGTGAAACGCACCGTACACACGCCCATAGGGCGTGTGTACGGTCGTATCACTCTATGGCCTTTGTGTAGGAGTACGCGTGTGTGTACGGACCGTACACATGTACATGTACACACTGGTCCTATCCCCATGGTAGGGTTGCCGTAGTCGTACGCCATAGTGATACGGCTCGTACCTGCGTGTGTACGGCCCGTAGCACTATGGCGTACGCCTACGGCAACCCTACCATAGTGCTACGGACCCTACACACGCGTGTACGGACCGTATCACTATGGCGTATGCCTACGGCAACACTACCAAAGTGATACGGACCCTACACACGCGTGTACGGACCGTATCACTATGGCATACGCCTACTGCAACACTACCAAAGTGATACGGACCCTACACACACGTGTACGGACCGTATCACTGGAGTAGTGGTGCCCTAGGGGTACGTGTGGAACGCACCGTACCTGTGTGTGGATAGTGAAATTACATAGGGGACACATGAGGGACAAGTATAAGGGCCTAAATGCATGCTGGTTGTCATGGAGACCGAGTTTCCAGTTCAAAATTTTTAATCAGGGGGCCAGCAAAAGTCGGTTGGAAACAATATACTATGTAGCAAAGTGGTTGTTGACTTGACATCATGCTCAAAATTTGAACCATGCAAAGGCCCTCACTGGGGTAGGTTTAAAGGGATTGGAGGAAACGTAGGATGCAAATGAGATTGACCAATCACTCTGTACTCCTGTAAATGAAACAGCCCAGCAAGGGAGATATAAGGCAGACAGGACCCATGAGAGAGCACTTGCCTGCACAACCTTTCATTCCACACCACTGCTGCTGCTCGTGATTCCTCTGGCACCATGTCCAGGTCTGTGGAGAGGGCCCAGCCATTCACCCAAGAGGAGAATGAGGTATTGCTGGACGTCATCCTCCCACAGTTCACCAGCCTGTATGGAAGACCAGGGGAGCAGGTGAGTGCTGACTCCACTAGCTTTGACTGTGCCCCTTTTTTTTGTGTCTGTCACTTCTGGCATTGTGTCCAGGTGTGACAGACATGCAATGTTGTTCATGGTGTGTCCCAGGGGGGGAATACCTTATGTCTCCCATGCAGAGCATGATGTGGTTCATATCTGCACTCCTCACTTGCATTGTGCTAACTGTGACAATCACTGCATGGTGCATGCCACATTCAGCCTGGCTAATCCTCTTGGGAATGTTGTTTCTATAGTCCTGATGTGATTCTCTGGTCCCCCCAGTGTGACAGGTGACTGTACCCACAGATATGTGTGAGTTGAGTGCACCTGTGGTGATAGTGTCCAAATGATGTGCACGGCCCCGGGACATTGGTGTGTGTGTAAGTCCCCTGTCATGTGGGTGAGTGTCTATGTGGAGTGTTGCACCCCAGCTGCATGGAGGATGCATATGCCCTACCCATCTGATGTGAGCAGGGAGCCGTGCTGTGTGTCTGACATGCTGAGCTAGGCCCACACCTGTGACTCCCCCCCAGTCAAGTGGCACATGTGCAGAGTGATGTTTGTACCCGCAGTTGCCAATGGCAGGTGATTGTCCTGTGCCTGTGTACTCCGCTGAGGTTGCGTCAGTGGCCTGGGGCATGTGACTGCTTTGAGGTGCTGTCCATAATCCTGGTTTTGCTTGTGATGCACAGTGTGAGCCATGATCATTGATTCTGTCGCACCCCTCATGCCACCTGTGTACTTTTAATGCCACGTAGTGCATTTGGCCTCCCCCAGAGGATAATGTCCCTATGACAAAGGTGTAATGAGTTGGCTGCATACTATGCCCTGTTCAAACAAGCCTAATTGTTCTAATGTGTGTCTCTGTGACATGGAGCAGGTGTATTGATGTCGTCTCACTTTGCCATCCTCACAGGTAGCCGCCTACGCCAAGGGGGAGATACGGAAGAGGGCCGTGAGGTCGGTGGAGGGTCGCAGTCGGTGCCTGGCCCAGGTGAGGGAACGCTGGCAGGACATCCGGTGCTGGACCAGGAGGATGGCCCGGGTCCTGCTGGGGGACTAACCAGAAGGAAAGAACCGCGGGCGCCGGCGCCTGACCCACCAGATGAAGCGTGTCCTGGCGGTTGTCTTCCCTGACATGGATAGGCGGTTACAGGAGAAGCAGCAGCAAGAAGGGGGTAGGTACATGTGTGTTTGTTGTGTGTCACCAGCTTCTGGAAGTGCTCAGTCGCCTGGATACACTGCCAGGGTTTATATGTGCAGTGCATATCCTGTTCCCCAAAGTCAACCGGTCCTGTTCTTCCTCCCTTCCCCTCCTTGACATGTGTTCCCTGGTCTGTGTGTAGTCACTCTTGCACAAGATAATCTAGGCTGGCAGTTAATCCAAGTGCCCAATGCTTGCAGCATCATGTGTGGGGGTGGTGTGTGACATGTGTTGGGACCTTGCCTGTGCCCTGTCCAGTTCAGTCATTTGGGAGTCCATGATTGTTGGCACTGATGCAGAGTCTCAACATAGGAGTGTGAGGCTTAAAATGAACTGCCTTGCAGCATGCATGACCGATGTTGTGGCCTCAGACATGATGTGCATGAGGGGGAGATATGCATAGTGCGGGGACGGTTGCTCCTGTTGCAGTCAGATCTATCCTGGACCATGGAGCAGTGTGGCCACTACAGTCCCCTGAGACACCTTTTCCTAGGAATCATGTGTGTCATCCAACATTGTGGACATTCTCAGTGTCTTCAGCATTGGTTGGCCTCTGTGGCATTCTACCCTGGCCTCATTTGTATTTACGTAAAGTGTGCTACATGTGTCCACTGTACAGGGTGGCCCAATGTGGCTTGTGCATCCTCACACTGGCCAGTGCCTGTGTGTCTGTGTACAACTATCTGATGATGGTTGTTTGTCAATACTATGTGTGTTCATCCCCACAAGGGGTAGTTAGAGTGCAATTAGGATGTAATGGAGCCCATTTTAGTGATCCCTGATTAAGAGGTGTAAGTCCTTCCTCTGTCTCATTCACATTGTCTCAGGTAGGGGGGGATTTGTGCGGGCAAGGCATACATGTCCAAACCTTATGTCTCCTTGCCAGGTCTGGCCTGTGTGTGATGATAGTCTGAACAGACACTCAACAAGTATTGACCCAGTCATGTTGAGCAGGGTTTAATGTTTGTGCTTTGCAGCATGTGTCAAAAGTTAAAAGACATGGTTCCTGCTCATCCATTTTTTGGCAACAGTTTGTGGTCCAGATGCTGTGCTCGACTGTCCACAGACACTAGCTTCTCTGTATAATTCGATATCAAGTTCTTTGCTGTTGTGCCATGCTCTCCATTGTTTCAAAGTGGCATGGTGGGTCAACCAACTGTGTAGTGCAGGGCCTACATATGTGCGTAGTATTGTAGATGTTACTCATGATGCTTTCATGCTATGCACTGTGACCTATGTAGTTTGGACTCATGTGTCAGATGTATACAGGTGTCTGATTATTTCCTGTCTCTTCACCTTGCCCACAGCATCGTCGGGGGACACCGAGGGAGACACCGGCACGGACGTGGAGGAGGGATCCAGCACCGGTGCCACCAGTGCTGGGGAGTCTGGCGCAGCAAGTGGCACGGAGGGCAAGGGGAGTCAGGCGGAGGACCTGTCCAGTCCCAACACCGACTATGACGCTGACAGGTCCAAGGCCGAGCTCCCGGAGGGGGCGGAGGCTGCTCCCACAGCTGAAAGCAGCAGTACATCTGTCGCCGCCCCCTCCATTCCCATCTCCTCCCTTCCACTTGCTCGGGTCCCTTCTGTCCGTGCTAGGCGACAACATGTCTCCTTCGTGCCAGGCACCGCACCCCCTGCCCCTGTCTCCCCTGCTGCCGTCAATGCCGAGTCTGTGGACATCCTGCGGCCGTTGAAGGTTGGTCAGACATCGCTGCTTAATGTCCTCCATGGCCACACCAGACTGCTGACACAGTTGGTGTCGTACATGGAGGGCATGTCATCAGCGATGTCTGACCAACGGATGTTGCTGAGGTCCATGGACTCGTCACTGACGGCAGCAGTGGGTCTCCTGCAGCGCTCCGTCCCCCCCTACCCCTGCACCATCCACACTTCCCACTCCCATGCCTGTCCCAACCACACCCAGACATCCCCATGCACGCACCCCACCAGACACAGGCAGCACACCAACAGGGAAGGCCAAGCGCACACCTCCTGTCAAGCACACACAGGGGGAAGTAGGCACACCCACTGGGTCGGGGGGCAAACGGCAGACACGCAGCAACAGTGGGAGTCCGCAGTCCTCACGACCCCCTTCCTCCAAAACCACTCCCCTTGGCTCCCCTGCCCAACAGTCGGACAAAGAGTCCTTCATGGCCAGTCTGTCCCTCAGCCCCAGTGTGACACCACACCGCAAGCGGTCGAGGAAGTCCCCGGGCGGGGGAGTTGAGTCCCCCCCACTGTCCACACCCTCCCCCGGTAGCGCTGCAACCCATCCCTCCGACCCCCCCCCCCTCCTTGGGGCCTGTGGTTCCTTCGGGTGCAGGGGAGACGCTGTCAGACCTTGAAACCGTGTGCAGCGCCATCCTAACCACCACCTTTGGCGCTGACCCACCTCCTTTGGTGGAGTCATCCATCCCTGCACCCACAACACCTACCCTTGCCCCTCCTGTCCCTGCGGTGCCTGGTCCTTCCCCCCCACATGATGCCCCCCCCTGTGGATGGAAAGGAAATCTGAACTGTGCAGGCAAGCTAGGGGAGACGCGTCCCAATGTGTCCCCCCCAGGAATTTGCATATGGACTGGCCTATGGGCCTTGTATATAGTGTACATTTCACATCAAATCCTTTTTTATGCTGAATAAAGCATTTTGTTTTTCATTTGCACACAAATGCTTTTCTGGTATTGCTGTTGGTGCTGCTGCTCCCTGAGTTGGGGTGGTGATAATGTGTTAGGTGTCTGGGAAATGTTGTAGTGTGCTGCTCATGGGGAGGACCCTGGTATCTGCGTGCCATCACGAGGTCTCTGCAAATAATCTTTGGTCATGTAAGCTCTTACTGTATGGTGACATTGTCCCAAGGAGTGTTCCTTCCTCTGTAGCACCTGACTTCTTCCCTGCAGGGTGTTTCCCAATTGTTATGCTGACCTGTGTCTACATTTCCTTGCTGTGTGAGGGATCCCTTCAACGTTGCCCATGCCTGCTCAGCAATGTGTCCGCCTGCATCGTCTGTGCCATCCTTGGTAGTCACTGTATTTGCGTATGGAGTATGTTGCCATGGCTTCATGTGGACATGGTCCCTTTTCCGCACTATGCATGTGTGTACTCCCAGCCTAGCACACATGTGTTACTTGTTCTGCAGGGTATTTGGGCACCTGACTGACAATTGTGGGCATTGTATCTGTGGGTACTCCACCCTTTTCCTTCCATGGGAGGCAACAACTTGTTGGCTGCCCCAGCACCTGTACATTCCTCTCAGTCCTGGAATGTGGGTGACAGTGTGTGTTCCCTTAGGCTCTCTTAGTTTAGTGGGGTTTAACATGAGGATACAGTCTTGTTGCATGATCTCAGTGTGTGTATTGTGCTGCCACCGCCAGGGGTGGGTATGCATGTGTAATTTGTCATCACACCCACATGTGGTGTGTCATGCAGTGGGGGAAGGACATCCATCCTCATGGGAGTGGGACACTGCTGTCAGTGATGTGTTGTCATGGCACTCTCAACATAGTCGCACATTGTGGATGCCTTCATGCACCCATGGAGTTTTGCTCATGGGACGATGATGTACACACCCCCATGTCTCTGTCCACTGCTGGGAGGCCTCTGCACCCACCCCTCATATGTCTGGGCACTGCTGGGAGGCCTCTGCACCCACCCCTCATATGTCTGGGCACTGCTGGGAGTGATAGGCACTCACCCCTCATATGTCTGGGCACTGCTGGGAGTGATAGGCACCCACCCCTCATATGTCTGGGCACTGCTGGGAGGACTCTGCACCCACCCCTCATATGTCTGGGCACTGCTGGGAGTGATAGGCACCCACCCCTCATATGTCTGGGCACTGCTGGGAGTGATAGGCACTGTTGGACCCGGCCTCGTGGCGTGGTCCCGAACCCTCCTACCGGACTAAACGGGGGCTACCCAAACCCTTCGGGGTCCCCCTGGATTGTACCCCGCTACCCTCCAGCCTTCGCGGCGCGACCCGCCCCCGGCCTCAGTCCCAACGAAGCCCTGACCTCAAGGCGCCAAGACCTGACCGGAGGGGGTCGAGTGGCCACTCCACAGATCCTGGAGGAGGAGAGTTTCGATGGGGCATCCAGCTGTACCCCGACGCCTGGTTTTGATCGCCCTCCGGCCTCCCTGGGCGCTGGCTCCACTCCCCCGTCTGGGTGTCTGGACTTTCTCATCCCGGCCCCTCCGACTCCCCCAGGCGTGAGGGTCCGGACATCAAAGGGCTCTAGCCCTATATCTGGGGCAGCCCAAAACCAGGACGGCAGTTGTATCCTGGAGTCAAGAGCCCTGCTGATCGGATCGCGGCAGACCCTACGGAGAGAGACTCATTGCCTGGAACTTGGAACTCGAGCCCTGCTGACTGCGTCGCGGCTCCCCCTTGCTGAGAAGAAGACCCTCACGGAACATCGGAGCCCTGCTGACCCCGTCGCGGCTCGACCTCGCTGAGCTAACCATCGGAGCCCTGCTGACCTCGTCGCGGCTCGACCTCGCAGAAGTAACCATCGGAGCCCTGCTGACCTCGTCGCGGCTCGACCTCATCGAAGCAACCCTCCGAGCCCTGCTGACGACGTCCCGGCTCCCGGAACCCCCCCAGCTCGAGGATTGAGAGCTGGGCGCAGGGTATTCCCGTACTAGGCTGATACTGAGACTGTCCCGCTACCCCGTCCCTGAACGACCCTGAGACTCTTTGGGATCCCTCGATTCGCCTGTAAATATTGCCACAGAAACCTGCCTTTTAATACCGATAAAGACTTGTGAGAACTGATACCCTTGTTGTGTCCCTTTGTGGTGGTGGGGTTGCTTGGCTGGTACGATCATAGGAGAACGACCTCGCCCAGGAGGCTTCTCAGCGGCGCTCGGCTACTTTCCTACGTAACGGTGGCTCTCGGGGTGGTCAGTCCGACACCATCTGACTCCCCGGAGAGCGCACTTCTAACAGGCACCCACCCCTCATATGTCTGGGCACTGCTGGGAGTCCTCTGCACCCACCCCTCATATGTCTGGGCACTGCTGGGAGGCCTCTGCACCCACCCCTCATATGTCTGGGCACTGCTGGGAGTGATAGGAACCCACCCCTCCTATGTCTGGGTGTTGGACCCGGCCTCGTAGAATGGCCCTCCGTGCCCCCGCACCACCGAAACCTGGTGCCTGCAGCCCAAGCACGCGGCTCAGCCGACCTTTCCCACCAGGACACCTGCACCAACCCCGGACATCCCCGTCCATGGCCTCTCTCCTTTCGGCCACCCCGGGCCCGCGTGCCCACTCCCTGCAACAAGATGGCTGCCCGGCTCCAGCGCGACCCGGGCCTCGAGGCGCCACTCCGGCTGGAGGACATCACGCTTCCAGGGGATGAGAGAGGGAGGAGCAGTTTCTATCGCACCTCTGAACTCCCCTGGGACGATGGGTTTCGATCGGCCCTCCGGCCTCCCTGCGGGCTGGCTCCGTGCCTGCTGGGTGTCTGGGACTCCTCCCGACCCGGCCCTGAAAGGATCAAAAGACAATAGCAGGAAACCCCGACAAGCGGCCCCCAGGTGACAAGACCCCTGCCTGCGCAGACTCCGGACATCAAAGCGGGGTCGACCTATAACAAGGGGTGCTCTGAGACTGTCCGGCAGATTCGACGCTGGAACAACGAGAGCCTGCTGACGTGGTCGCGGCTCCTGGAACTGGAACCCACCTGAGCCCTGCTGAGTGACTCGCGGCTCCCTGAAGATTGTAAGACCTCCGAACTTGTACCTGAGCCCTGCTGAGTGACTCGCGGCTCCCTGAAGATCGTAAGACCTCCGAACTTGTACCTAAGCCCTGCTGAGTGACTCGCGGCTCCCTGAAGATCGTAAGACCTCCGAACTTGTACCTGAGCCCTGCTGAGTGACTCGCGGCTCCCCCAGACTCTCACGGTCCCGCCGGACCCCGACTCCGACCACGTATCCCCCAGCTCGAGGATTGTGAGCTGTGCGCCGGATACGTCCCTGCTTTGAACCGTTACCAGAGACAGTCCCGCTACCCCCTACCTTTCCGAGACTCTTGAGCCCGTGCTCACCTTGTACATATTTGCAGTGATACCTATTTGATAAAGCTTGTTTCTGAGAATACCCAGTGTGGTCTCTCTGTGTCGTGTGGTGCCAGAAGTACGATCCTAGTTGCGAGATTCCTCCCCCTGGGGAATCTCTCGCCAGTGCCCGGCTACAATACTACGCGGGTGGGACTCAGGGAAGTCAGGACCCCTTTCCGGGCTCCTCTGAGGTCGCCGTCTAACATTGGTGGCAAGCGACGGGATTCGGGCCCATCACCTAGAGATCGTACAGTGAACAACGGACGCACGACCAACAAAGATGGCAGAAGGAAGCGCCATGAGCTCCGCAGAAACCAACGCCAACAGAGTGTTCCAGGTGGAGCATCTGGAAGAATACACACACAAAGAGCTAAAACAATTTTGCAAAGAACTTAAAATAGCTACCACTGGCCTCAACACTAAGGAAGACTTGCAGAAAGCACTGAAAACTTGGGTGGAGACCGGGGCATCCCGCCCGGAAGGCACGGGGGAGCGCCCCGACGAAGCCGAACCCCCTCCAAGTGAAAGCAGCGACAATCAGGTGCAAGGCATTGTACCAGACGGGGGCCTATCCCCGGGAGAACTCGCGGACAGAGAGAGAAGCCGCAGTCATGAACTCGAGTTAGCCAAACTCAAAATCGAGGGCGAATTGAAGTTAGCGGAGAAAAAGCTAGCGGTAGAGCAAATGCGCGTACAAGGCGAACTGGAAGAAAAGAAGCTCCAACGGGAGCACGAAGGAAGAAAGCTCCAACTAGAGCACGAACGCAGCTTAAAAGAACTCGAGCTCAAGGCCCGAAATGAGGACGGGAGGCCCTCGGGGAACCGAGAGACGGCCCCCCCAGCGGAACAGAAGGTCCACATCCCCAAGGATGTGGTCAAAGAATATTATAAAAACGATGACATTCAGCAATGGTTTCGGGCCTACGAGGTCGCCATGACCTCCCATCGGATTCCACAGAAGGACTGGGGGGCGGGGTTGTGGGGGCGGTTTCTGAGCGAAGGAAGGGACACCCTGCTCGACCTACCCCTCTCCCTGCAGACCTCCTACAGCCACATGAAAGAGGCTCTCCTCACAAGATACGGCCTCACCCCAGAAATGTACCGCCAACGGTTCCGGGACTGCAGGAAGATCCCGGGCACCACCTGGGTGGAGTATGTAAACTTTTTTAGTCGGGCCTTCGATGGGTGGGTCAAGGGCAGCAAGGTCACCACCCTTGCCGAACTCACTGACCTCATGTTATGGGAACATCTGGCTGCGAACTGCTTCGTAGAGCTACGTCAACATCTGCTGGATAGCAAGCTCACAGATCCCCGGAAGCTGGCTGTGGAGGCCGACCGCTGGACCAACACCCGGGTCTCCCGGGGCATGGTAGGAGAGTACCCCCGAACCAGTCAGGGACCACCCCGCCAGAGAGGGGGAGGGAACCAGGGAGGGCCGAGAGAGTCCCAGCCTAGCCCCCCGAAGACACCACCTCCACCTTTCCCGGCGCCCCCCCCACCAGTAACAGGGCCCCCTGGGAGACGAGGACACCGGGTGACCGTCACATGTTTTCGTTGCCAGAAACCCGGGCACTACGCCAATGACCCAGAGTGCCCCATGGCCACCCAAGTCACCCCTGCGAGACAGATAGCCAACGTAGCCCTGGGGGAGGAGGTTGAGGAAGCCGAGGAGTGGGAACCCGCCGCTATGGCCCTAGTATCCCTGGGAGATAGGGAAATGATCCCTGGTAGCCTCCTACCGTCCAACACCCAGAAATATGGGCAGCTCGTCAAGATCAATGGCCACCAGGTAGAGGCCCTGCGGGACACCGGGGCCAGTATCACCGGTGTCCTCAGGCACCTAGTTCCCGAGGAGCAGATCCTCCCCAATGTCTTTTGCCCCGTAATCTCTGCAGACAATAGGGAAAGTATGTGTCAGGTAGCCCTGGTGCCATTTGAGTGGGGAGGGGTGATAGGTAAACTCAAGGTGGCCGTAAGAACCTCCCAGCCGGTCGACTGCCTCTTAGGGAACGACCTGGAGAGTTCTCCCTGGAAGCACGTAGAGCGCAAGGCCCACCTAGGAATGATGGGACTCCCCGAGTGGGTGTGTGCCACCACCCGATCTATGACAGCCCGACTCACTCCCCGGAGAGAAGTCGAGAGCACCCCGGTCGAAGAAGCCCGTACCGTCCCCGCCGAGGGTCCTCCCGTTCCCCCATCGGAAGGGTCCGTCGCCAGCGACGAACCCGCACCATCCGACCCCGCCCCGGTCCCCGAGTTGGGGGATCTACCCGAGTTGGCCCATTGGCGCCACGAGGGCGGGCCCACCCGGGAAGAATTTTGCCGGGAGCAAGCCACCTGTCCTTCCCTGGTCGGGCTGCGGCGCCAGGCCGAGGGCCAAGCCGCAGGTGACCAGACCGGAACGCACCGAATCTATTGGGAGAATAACATCCTGTATAGTGAGCAGAAATCAGTGGAGCTGGGATCTGGACGGGTACTGGTGGTACCCCTCCGCTTCCGGGATTTCCTCCTGGGCTTAGCCCACGATGTCCCCCTCGCCGGTCACCTGGGTCAGGACAAGACCTACAGCCGTCTCGTGACCCATTTTTATTGGCCTAAGATGAAAGCAGCGGTAGAGGCACACTGCAAGTCCTGCCCCACTTGCCAAGCCAGTGGGAAGAGTGGGGGGAAGCGCAAGGCTCCCCTCCAACCCTTCCCGGTCGTCAGTACCCCCTTCAAACGAGTCGGAATCGACATCGTGGGGCCACTGGACCCCCCCACCTCCCAAGGTCACCGCTTCATCTTGGTCCTAGTAGACCACGCCACCCGCTATCCAGAGGCTATTCCCCTGTGCACCATTACGGCCCCCGTGGCGGGCCGGGCCCTGATGGGGATCTTTTCCAGGGTGGGTTTCCCCCGCGAGGTCGTGAGCGATCGCGGCACTAATTTTATATCAAGGTATATGACGTCCCTGTGGCAACAATGTGGGGTGTCCTATAAGTTCACCACCCCGTACCATCCCCAAGGGAACGGCCTGGTAGAGAGGTTTAATAGGACTTTGAAAGGGATGATCGCTGGCCTAGAAGAGCCCCTCCGGCGTAAGTGGGACGTCCTGCTCCCCTGCCTCTTGTTCGCTTACCGGGAGGTCCCCCAGAAGTCCTTAGGGTTCAGCCCGTTTGAATTACTCTATGGGCACCCCGTCCGAGGTCCCCTCAGTTTGGTTAAGGAAGGGTGGGAGGCAGCACCCCAGACCACCCCCCGACATGTGTTCCAATATGTCCTGGCCCTCCGGAACCAGACCAGGAGGTTCCGAGAACTGGCCGAGGCCAACCTGGAGGCGAGTCAAGAAGAAATGAAGCGCTGGTACGACCAGAATGCTACTCTGGTCGAGTTCCAGCCGGGCCAGCAGGTGTGGGTCATGGCCCCCGTGAAGCCTGGCGCTCTCCAGGACCGATGGACTGGGCCCTACAAAGTGGTTGAGAGGAAGAGCCAAGTCACCTACTTGGTGGACGTCCAGTCGCCTCGGGATCCCCTCCGGGTCCTGCACGTGAACCGCCTCAAGCCTCACTTCGTGCGGACAGAACTGAGCCTCCTGCTGGCCACCGATGACGGGGCCGAAGATGAGTCGGATCCCCTCCCGGACCTCCTGTGTGTCAAGGAGCAGGATGGCTCCGTGGAGGGAGTGAACCTCTCCCCAGCCATCACTGCCCAGCAACAAGCGGACTGCCGCCAGCTCCTCAGACAATTTTCTGACCTCTTCTCCCTGACCCCCCGGGTCACCCACTGGTGTGTTCACGATGTGGACACCGGGGACAGCCCGCCGGTGAGACACCGAGCCTACCGGGTTCCTGACCGGGTCCGGTCCTGTATTCAAGCCGAAGTCTCGAAGATGTTGACCCTGGGGGTGATCGAGCCCTCTGACAGTCCCTGGGCCAGCCCCGTGGTCCTGGTCCCGAAGGCAGCAGCCCCCGGTGTCGCCCCCGAGCTCCGGTTCTGCGTGGATTACCGGGGGCTCAATGACGTTACCCGAGCCGATGCCCACCCCATTCCACGAGCCGACGAGCTCATTGACCGACTAGGGGCCGCCCGGTTCCTCAGCACTTTCGACCTCACCTGCGGCTACTGGCAGATTGCGCTCACCGAAGGGGCCAAGGAGAGGTCTGCTTTCTCCACCCCCGATGGGCACTACCGCTTCCGCGTGATGCCCTTCGGGATGAAAAATGCCCCGGCCACTTTCCAGAGACTGGTAAATAGGGTCCTGGCCGGGCTAGAACAGTTCAGTGCGGCCTATCTGGACGACATCGCTGTCTTCAGTTCAGAGTGGAGTGAGCACCTCCAGCACCTCCGGAGAGTGCTAACCGCCCTGCGCCAGGCAGGCCTCACCGTAAAAGCCAGCAAGTGCCAGATCGGGCAAGGATCCGTAGACTACCTGGGGCACCAAGTCGGGAGTGGCCAGGTCGCTCCTCTACAGCCAAAGATCGACGCCATCCTGGCCTGGGACCCACCCATCACCCAAACGGAAGTCCGAGCCTTTCTGGGACTCACGGGCTACTACCGCCGATTCATTCGGGGGTATGGCAGCCTGGTCGGCCCTCTCACTGAACTCACGTCTAAAAAACAGCCAAAGAAGGTGCAATGGACGGCTGCCTGCCAGGAAGCTTTCGATGCTCTAAAAAAGGCCATGTGCACGGCCCCCGTCCTCCAGGCTCCCGACTACACCAAGGAGTTCATAGTCCAGACCGATGCCTCCGAGCATGGCATTGGGGCCGTCCTGTCCCAAGTGAATGATCAAGGCGTAGACCAGCCCGTCGCCTTCCTCAGTCGGCGGCTGCTACCCCGAGAACAGAAGTGGAGCACCATAGAGCGCGAAGCCTTTGCCGTGGTCTGGGCACTCAAAAAACTACGACCCTACCTGTTCGGCACTCATTTCAGGGTCCAAACTGACCATCGGCCCTTGCGATGGCTCATGCAGATGCGAGGAGAAAACCCCAAGCTACTGCGGTGGTCAATCTCCCTCCAGGGAATGGACTTCACCGTAGAACACCGCCCTGGTACGGACCATGCCAACGCTGACGGCCTCTCCCGGTTCTTCCGCCTCAGCGAAGAGAACCCCCCAAGGTGATGGGCAGTTCTCTCCGGCTTTCAGCTGGGGGGGACGCGTGTTGGACCCGGCCTCGTAGAATGGCCCTCCGTGCCCCCGCACCACCGAAACCTGGTGCCTGCAGCCCAAGCACGCGGCCCAGCCGACCTTTCCCACCAGGACACCTGCACCAACCCCGGACATCCCCGTCCATGGCCTCTCTCCTTTCGGCCACCCCGGGCCCGCGTGCCCACTCCCTGCAACAAGATGGCCGCCCGGCTCCAGCGCGACCCGGGCCTCGAGGCGCCACTCCGGCTGGAGGACATCACGCTTCCAGGGGATGAGAGAGGGAGGAGCAGTTTCTATCGCACCTCTGAACTCCCCTGGGACGATGGGTTTCGATCGGCCCTCCAGCCTCCCTGCGGGCTGGCTCCGTGCCTGCTGGGTGTCTGGGACTCCTCCCGACCCGGCCCTGAAAGGATCAAAAGACAATAGCAGGAAACCCCGACAAGCGGCCCCCAGGTGACAAGACCCCTGCCTGCGCAGACTCCGGACATCAAAGCGGGGTCGACCTATAACAAGGGGTGCTCTGAGACTGTCCGGCAGATTCGACGCTGGAACAACGAGAGCCTGCTGACGTGGTCGCGGCTCCTGGAACTGGAACCCACCTGAGCCCTGCTGAGTGACTCGCGGCTCCCTGAAGATCGTAAGACCTCCGAACTTGTACCTGAGCCCTGCTGAGTGACTCGCGGCTCCCTGAAGATCGTAAGACCTCCGAACTTGTACCTAAGCCCTGCTGAGTGACTCGCGGCTCCCTGAAGATCGTAAGACCTCCGAACTTGTACCTGAGCCCTGCTGAGTGACTCGCGGCTCCCCCAGACTCTCACGGTCCCGCCGGACCCCGACTCCGACCACGTATCCCCCAGCTCGAGGATCGTGAGCTGTGCGCCGGATACGTCCCTGCTTTGAACCGTTACCAGAGACAGTCCCGCTACCCCCTACCTTTCCGAGACTCTTGAGCCCGTGCTCACCTTGTACATATTTGCAGTGATACCTATTTTATAAAGCTTGTTTCTGAGAATACCCAGTGTGGTCTCTCTGTGTCGTGTGGTGCCAGAAGTACGATCCTAGTTGCGAGATTCCTCCCCCTGGGGAATCTCTCGCCAGTGCCCGGCTACAATACTACGCGGGTGGGACTCAGGGAAGTCAGGACCCCTTTCCGGGCTCCTCTGAGGTCGCCGTCTAACACTGGGCACTGCTGGGAGTGATAGGCACCCACCCCTCATATGTCTGGGCACTGCTGGGAGGCCTCTGCACCAACCCCTCAGATGTCTGGGCACTGCTGGGAGTGATAGGCGCCCAACCCTCATATGTCTGGGCACTGCTGGGAGACCTCTGCACCCACCCCTCATATGTCTGGGCACTGCTGGGAGGCCTCTGCACCCACCCCTCATATGTCCGGGCACTGCTGGGAGTGATAGGCACCCACCCCTCATATGTCTGGGCACTGCTGGGAGGCCTCTGCACCCACCCCTCATATGTCTGGGCACTGCTGGGAGTGATAGGCACCCACCCCTCATATGTCTGGGCACTGCTGGGAGTGATAGGCACCCACCCCTCATATGTCTGGGCACTGCTGGGAGTCCTCTGCACCCACCCCTCATATGTCTGGGCACTGCTGGGAAGCCTATGCACCCACCCCTCATATGTCTGGGCACTGCTGGGAGGGATAGGCACCCCCCCGCCCTCATATGTCTGGGCACTGCTGGGAGTCCTCTGCACCCACCCCTCAGATGTCTGGGCACTGCTGGGAGTGATAGGCACCCACCCCTCATATGTCTGGGCACTGCTGGGAGTGATAGGCACCCTCCCCTCATATGTCTGGGCACTGCTGGGAGACCTCTGCACCCACCCCTCATATGTCTGGGCACTGCTGGGAGTGATAGGCACCCACCCCTCATATGTCTGGGCACTGCTGGGAGTGATAGGCACCCACCCCTATGTCTCTGTCCACTGATGTGGATCGTGGCACGACACCCACCCACCCGCCCACATGCTCTGAAGGCCTGGGTACGGCCCGTACCCAGGCCTACAGAACGTGGGTACGGGCCGTACCACCATTGTAGTGGTGATGTAGGGGTACGCGTGGTACGGCCCGTACCCACGCCCTCAGAGCGTGGGTACGGTCCGTACCACCATTGTAGTGGTGATGTAGGGGTACGCGTGGTATGACCCGTACCCACGCCCTCAGAGCGTGGGTACGGTCCGTACCATGTGTACCCCTACATCACCACTACAATCGTGGTACGGCCCGTACCCACGCCCTCAGAGCGTGTGTACGGTCCGTACCACCATTGTAGTGGTGATGTAGGGGTACGCGTGGTACGGCCCGTACCCACGCCTTCAGAGCGTGGGTACGGTCCGTACCACCATTATAGTGGTGATATAGGGGTACACGTGGTACGGCCCGTACCCACGCCCTCAGAGCGTGTGTACGGTCCGTACCCACGCTCTACAGGCCTGGGTACAGGCCGTACCCCTACGGCACCCCGACATTGGGGGTACGGCCCGTACCCAGGCCTACAGAACGTGGGTATGGGCCGTACCACCATTGTTGGGGTGACGTAGGGGCAGGCGTGGTACGACCCGTACCCACGCTCTTAAGGCATGGGTACGGTGCGTACCACAATTGTTGTGGTGACGGGACGCGTCCACGTCCACTTCCGTTGTGTCGGGACACAGGCCTTGGTGGACACGCCCCCCCCCCCCCGAAGTGACCAGACCCTGGAGGTACGGTATGTACAGGGCATGTTTACATTTTGCATTGGGTGGGGGTTATGTTTCCTGCCCCTGCCCCCCACCTTTGCCCCTGGGTGTTGTTCCGACCTTCTGCGGCGTCTGCGTCGGTTCCTGTGCACCAGGTCGTAGGCTATGAGGGCCGGGATGACACATAGGATGGGGTCCATGGCTGTCCGTCGCGTACAGGTGCTCCTTCCTCGCGTCCTCCTCAATTTCCTGGCAGTTTTTGGCTGCCGTAAAATATTATCCGTGCAGAGTGACGTAGGCACGAATCGTACTTGCTGGTTCGTAAAACGCTGCCTGACTCCGTCCGGACGTCACGTATGCGGTGTCCCGGATCGGAATTGTGGGTATATTTTGGCCGGTCGGTGTTTTTTACGGTTCGTACGGAAATGGTATTTCTGTACGAATCGTACTAGCGGGTTTGTAAGGTGGATTTCCCGGGTACGAGTCGGACGGAGAATACGCTCCGTCCGACGGTTCGTACCTGGGTTTTACAGGATCGGAATCGGCACCTCAGTGTAGTGTATTAGCCAAACAATATTCTTATAACCATTTAGATAATGTGTTGTAATGAAATAATGTTCCTGGGTGTTAAAATGAATCCTGTGGAATTTTCTAATATTTAATTGATTGACTCCTATGGATAAATGGACACAAACCTTAGCTTGCTTCAAGTGCCTATTGCCTGCATTAGGCTGTGGTCTTTTGGTGTGAACTGGCCCAGAGGACACTGTCAGGAATACTAACCTCTATATGCCATCCAGGTCCAGCAAGAGAAATGCTTGCCTAACTTCATCTCCAGATGCACACCAAATCCACAGAAATATAACCAGACCTGGGGAACTCTTACCCAGAAGAAAGGAGTATGGGATTAGAGAGAGACTCTGCACTATGTAGCAGGTGGTCAAAGAGTGTGGCCCAATCCAGAACTCTCTTCTGAGCACAAATACTTAGTACAAGCTCTCTAGACCTCTTCCCACTACTTCAGATTTTCCCACCAATGTTGGGGTGCCGTAGGGGTACGGCCCGTACCCAGGCCTGTAGAGCGTGGGTACGGGCCGTACCACGCGTACCCCTACATCACCACTACAATGGTGGTACGGACCGTACACACGCTCTGAGGGCGTGGGTACGGGCCGTACCACGTGTCCCCCTACATCACCACTACAATGGTGGTACGGACCGTACACACGCCCTCAGAGCCACCTCTGTATAATTCGATATCAAGTTCTTTGCTGTTGTGTCATGCTCTCCATTGTTTCAAAGTGGCATGGTGGGTCAACCAACTGTGTGGTGCAGGGCCTACATATGTGCGTAGTATTGTAGATGTTACTCATGATGCTTTTCATGCTATGCACTGTGACTTATGTAGTTTGGACTCATGTGTCAGATGTATACAGGTGTCTGATTATTTCCTGTCTCTTCACCTTGCCCACAGCATCGTCGGGGGACACCGAGGGAGACACCGGCACGGACATGGAGGAGGGATCCAGCACCGGTGCCACCAGTGCTGGGGAGTCTGGCGCAGCAAGTGGTACGGAGGGCGAGGGGAGTCAGGCGGATGACCTGTCCAGTCCCAACACCAACTATGACGCTGACAGGTCCGAGGCTGAGCTCCCAGAGGGGGCGGAGGCTGCTCCCACAGCTGAAAGCAGCAGTACATCTGTCGCCGCCCCCTCCAATCCCATCACCGCCCTCCCACTTGCTCGGGTCCCTTCTGTCCGTGCTAGGCGACAACATGTCTCCTTCGTGCCAGGCACCGCACCCCCTGCCCCTGTCTCCCCTGCTGCCATCAATGCCGAGTCTGTGGACATCCTGCGGCCGTTGCAGGTTGGTCAGACATTGCTGCTTAATGTCCTCCATGGCCATACCAGACTGCTGACACAGTTGGTGTCGTACATGGAGGGCATGTCATCAGCGATGTCTGACCAACGGATGTTGCTGAGGTCCATGGACTCGTCACAGACGGCAGCAGTGGGTCTCCTGCAGTGCTCCGTCCCCCCCCTACCCCTACCCCTGCACCATCCACACTTCCCACTCCCATGCCTGTCCCAACCACACCCAGACATCCCCATGCACGCACCCCACCAGACACAGGCAGCACACCAACAGGGAAGGCCAAGCACACACCTCCTGTCACGCACACACAGGGGGAAGTAGGCATACCCACTGGGTCGGGGGGCAAACGGCAGACACGCAGCGACAGTGGGAGTCCGCAGTCCTCACGACCCCCTTCCTCTAAAACCACTCCCCTTGGCTCCCCTGCCCAACAGTCGGACAAAGAGT
This sequence comes from Triturus cristatus, assembly GCF_964204655.1. Classification (NCBI taxonomy): domain Eukaryota; kingdom Metazoa; phylum Chordata; class Amphibia; order Caudata; family Salamandridae; genus Triturus; species Triturus cristatus. The sequence continues at coordinate 1,734,980,610 of NC_140589.1, forward strand.
CCTTCATGGCCAGTCTGTCCCTCAGCCCCAGTGTGACACCACCCCGCAAGCGGTCGAGGAAGTCCCTGGGCAGGGGAGTTGAGTCCCCCCCACTGTCCACACCCTCCCCCGGTAGCGCTGCAACCCATCCCTCCAACCCCCCCCCCCCCTCCTTGGGGCCCGTGGTTCCTTCGGGTGCAGGGGAGACGCTGTCAGACCTTGCAACCATGTGCAGCGCTACCCTAACCACCACCTTTGGTGCTGACCCACCTCCTTTGGTGGAGTCATCCATCCCTGCACCCACAACACCTACCCTTGCCCCTCCTGTCCCTGCGGTGCCTGGTCCTTCCCCCCCACATGATGCCCCCCCCCCCCGTGGATGGAAAGGAAATCTGAACTGTGCAGGCAAGCTAGGGGAGACGCGTCCCAATGTTTCCCCCCCAGGAATTTGCATATGGACTGGCCTATGGGCCTTGTATATAGTGTACATTTCACATCAAATCCTTTTTTATGCTGAATAAAGCATTTTGTTTTTCATTTGCACACAAATGCTTTTCTGGTATTGCTGTTGGTGCTGCTGCTCCCTGAGTTGGGGTGGTGATAATGTGTTAGGTGTCTGGGAAATGTTGTAGTGTGCTGCTCATGGGGAGGACCCTGGTATCTGCGTGCCATCACGAGGTCTCTGCAAATAATCTTTGGTCATGTAAGCTCTTACTGTATGGTGACATTGTCCCAAGGAGTGTTCCTTACTCTGTAGCACCTGACTTCTTCCCTGCAGGGTGTTTCCCAATTGTTATGCTGACCCGTGTCTACATTTCCTTGCTGTGTGAGGGATCCCTTCAACTTTGCCCATGCCTGCTCAGCAATGTGTCCGCCTGCATCGTCTGTGCCATCCTTGGTAGTCACTGTATTTGTGTATGGAGTATGTTGCCATGGCTTCATGTGGACATGGTCCCTTTTCCGCACTATGCATGTGTGTACTCCCAGCCTAGCACACATGTGTTACTTGTTCTGCAGGGTATTTGGGCACCTGACTGACAATTGTGGGCATTGTATCTGTGGGTACTCCACCCTTTTCCTTCCATGGGAGGCAACAACTTGTTGGCTGCCCCAGCACCTGTACATTCCTCTCAGTCCTGGAATGTGGGTGACAGTGTGTGTTCCCTTAGGCTCTCTTAGTTTAGTGGGGTTTAACATGAGGATACAGTCTTGTTGCATGATCTCAGTGTGTGTATTGTGCTGCCACCGCCAGGGGTGGGTATGCATGTGTAATTTGTCATCACACCCACATGTGGTGTGTCATGCAGTGGGGGAAGGACATCCATCCTCATGGGAGTGGGACACTGCTGTCAGTGATGTGTTGTCATGGCACTCTCAACATAGTCGCACATTGTGGATGCCTTCTTGCACCCATGGAGTTTTGCTCATGGGACGATGATGTACACGCCCCCATGTCTCTGTCCACTGCTGGGAGGCCTCTGCACCCACCCCTCATATGTCTGGGCACTGCTGGGAGTGATAGGCACTCACCCCTCATATGTCTGGGCACTGCTGGGAGTGATAGGCACCCACCCCTCATATGTCTGGGCACTGCTGGGAGGACTCTGCACCCACCCCTCATATGTCTGGGCACTGCTGGGAGTGATAGGCACCCACCCCTCATATGTCTGGGCACTGCTGGGAGTGATAGGCACTGTTGGACCCGGCCTCGTGGCGTGGTCCCAAACCCTCCTACCGGACTAAACGGGGGCTACCCAAACCCTTCGGGGTCCCCCTGGATTGTACCCCGCTACCCTCCAGCCTTCGCGGCGCGACCCGCCCCCGGCCTCAGTCCCAGCGAAGCCCTGACCTCAAGGCGCCAAGACCTGACCGGAGGGGGTCGAGTGGCCACTCCACAGATCCTGGAGGAGGAGAGTTTCGATGGGGCATCCAGCTGTACCCCGACGCCTGGTTTCGATCGCCCTCCGGCCTCCCTGGGCGCTGGCTCCACTCCCCCGCTGGGTGTCTGGACTTTCTCATCCCGGCCCCTCCGACTCCCCCAGGCGTGAGGGTCCGGACATCAAAGGGCTCTAGCCCTATATCTGGGGCAGCCCAAAACCAGGACGGCAGTTGTATCCTGGAGTCAAGAGCCCTGCTGATCGGATCGCGGCAGACCCTACGGAGAGAGACTCATTGCCTGGAACTTGGAACTCGAGCCCTGCTGACTGCGTCGCGGCTCCCCCTTGCTGAGAAGAAGACCCTCACGGAACATCGGAGCCCTGCTGACCCCGTCGCGGCTCGACCTCGCTGAGCTAACCATCGGAGCCCTGCTGACCTCGTCGCGGCTCGACCTCGCAGAAGTAACCATCGGAGCCCTGCTGACCTCGTCGCGGCTCGACCTCATCGAAGCAACCCTCCGAGCCCTGCTGACGACGTCCCGGCTCCCGGAACCCCCCCAGCTCGAGGATTGAGAGCTGGGCGCAGGGTATTCCCGTACCAGGCTGGTACTGAGACTGTCCCGCTACCCCGTCCCTGAACGACCCTGAGACTCTTTGGGATCCCTCGATTCGCCTGTAAATATTGCCACAGAAACCTGCCTTTTAATACCGATAAAGACTTGTGAGAACTGATACCCTTGTTGTGTCCCTTTGTGGTGGTGGGGTTGCTTGGCTGGTACGATCATAGGAGAACGACCTCGCCCAGGAGGCTTCTCAGCGGCGCTCGGCTACTTTCCTACGTAACGGTGGCTCTCGGGGTGGTCAGTCCGACACCATCTGACTCCCCGGAGAGCGCACTTCTAACAGGCACCCACCCCTCATATGTCTGGGCACTGCTGGGAGTCCTCTGCACCCACCCCTCATATGTCTGGGCACTGCTGGGAGGCCTCTGCACCCACCCCTCATATGTCTGGGCACTGCTGGGAGTGATAGGAACCCACCCCTCCTATGTCTGGGCACTGCTGGGAGTGATAGGCACCCACCCCTCATATGTCTGGGCACTGCTGGGAGGCCTCTGCACCAACCCCTCAGATGTCTGGGCACTGCTGGGAGTGATAGGCGCCCAACCCTCATATGTCTGGGCACTGCTGGGAGACCTCTGCACCCACCCCTCATATGTCTGGGCACTGCTGGGAGGCCTCTGCACCCACCCCTCATATGTCCGGGCACTGCTGGGAGTGATAGGCACCCACCCCTCATATGTCTGGGCACTGCTGGGAGGCCTCTGCACCCACCCCTCATATGTCTGGGCACTGCTGGGAGTGATAGGCACCCACCCCTCATATGTCTGGGCACTGCTGGGAGTGATAGGCACCCACCCCTCATATGTCTGGGCACTGCTGGGAGTCCTCTGCACCCACCCCTCATATGTCTGGGCACTGCTGGGAAGCCTATGCACCCACCCCTCATATGTCTGGGCACTGCTGGGAGTGATAGGCACCCCCCGCCCTCATATGTCTGGGCACTGCTGGGAGTCCTCTGCACCCACCCCTCAGATGTCTGGGCACTGCTGGGAGTGATAGGCACCCACCCCTCATATGTCTGGGCACTGCTGGGAGTGATAGGCACCCTCCCCTCATATGTCTGGGCACTGCTGGGAGGCCTCTGCACCCACCCCTCATATGTCTGGGCACTGCTGGGAGTGATAGGCACCCACCCCTCATATGTCTGGGCACTGCTGGGAGTGATAGGCACCCACCCCTATGTCTCTGTCCACTGATGTGGATCGTGGCACGACACCCACCCACCCGCCCACATGCTCTGAAGGCCTGGGTACGGCCCGTACCCAGGCCTACAGAACGTGGGTACGGGCCGTACCACCATTGTAGTGGTGATGTAGGGGTACGCGTGGTACGGCCCGTACCCACGCCCTCAGAGCGTGGGTACGGTCCGTACCACCATTGTAGTGGTGATGTAGGGGTACGCGTGGTACGACCCGTACCCACGCCCTCAGAGCGTGGGTACGGTCCGTACCATGTGTACCCCTACATCACCACTACAATCGTGGTACGGCCCGTACCCACGCCCTCAGAGCGTGTGTACGGTCCGTACCACCATTGTAGTGGTGATGTAGGGGTACGCGTGGTACGGCCCGTACCCACGCCTTCAGAGCGTGGGTACGGTCCGTACCACCATTGTAGTGGTGATATAGGGGTACACGTGGTACGGCCCGTACCCACGCCCTCAGAGCGTGTGTACGGTCCGTACCCACGCTCTACAGGCCTGGGTACAGGCCGTACCCCTACGGCACCCCAACATTGGGGGTACGGCCCGTACCCAGGCCTACAGAACATGGGTATGGGCCGTACCCCCAATGTTGGGGTGCCGTAGGGGTACGGCCCGAACCCAGGCCTTAAGAGCGTGGGTACGGGCCGTACCACCATTGTTGGGGTGACGTAGGGGCAGGCGTGGTACGACCCGTACCCACGCTCTTAAGGCATGGGTACGGTGCGTACCACAATTGTTGTGGTGACGGGACACGTCCACGTCCACTTCCGTTGTGGCGGGACACAGGCCTTGGTGGACACGCCCCCCCCCGAAGTGACCAGACCCTGGAGATACGGTATGTACAGGGCATGTTTACATTTTGCCTTGGGTGGGAGTTATGTTTCCTGCCCCTGCCCCCCACCTTTGCCCCTGGGTGTTGTTCTGACCTTCTGCGGCGTCTGCGTCGGTTCCTGTGCACCAGGTCGTAGGCTATGAGGGCCGGGATGACACATAGGATGGGGTCCATGGCTGTCCGTCGCGTACAGGTGCTCCTTCCTCGCGTCCTCCTCAATTTCCCGGCAGTTTTTGGCTGCCGTAAAATATTATTTGTGCGGAGTTACGTAGGCACGAATCGTACTTGCTGGTTCGTAAAACGCTGCCTGACTCCGTCCGGACGTCACGTATGCGGTGTCCCGGATCGGAATTGTGGGTTTAATTTGACCGGTCGGTGTTTTTTACGATTCGTACGGAAATGGTATTTCTGTACGAATCGTACTAGCGGGTTTGTAAGGTGGATTTCCCGGGTACGAGTCGGACGGAGAATACGCTCCGTCCGACGGTTCGTACCTGGGTTTTACAGGAGCGGAATCGGCACCTCAGTGTAGTGTATTAGCCAAACAATATTCTTATAACCATTTAGATAATGTGTTGTAATGAAATAATGTTCCTGGGTGTTAAAATGAATCCTGTGGAATTTTCTAATATTTAATTGATTGACTCCTATGGATAAATGGACACAAACATTAGCTTGCTTCAAGTGCCTATTGCCTGCATTAGGCTGTGGTCTTTTGGAGTGAACTGGCCCAGAGGACACTGTCAGGAATACTAACCTCTATACGCCATCCAGGTCCAGCAAGAGAAATGCTTGCCTAACTTCATCTCCAGATGCACACCAAATCCACATAAATATAACCAGACCTGGGGAACTCCTACCCAGAAGAAAGGAGTATGGGTTTAGAGAGAGACTCTGCACTATGTAGCAGAACTCTCTTCTGAGCACAAATACTTAGTACAAGCTCTCTAGACCTCTTCCCACTACTTCAGATTTTTTTTTTAACAATAATTGCCTTTGGTCTAGTTTCTGCTGTATCTATTCTGGAGTTTCTCGATCTCTTATATCCTTATTTTCAGCACTGACACCTTCTATTTCTGCAAACACACAGTGTTGTTACATGTTCCGGGCTCGACGCTTACCTGTAATCCAGATCTGGGTATTCCTCTGTCCGAGGTAAGGCGACTGTTTCTGCAAGCCACACTGTCAACGCACATCGTAATAGGTGGTAGGCACGTGCCCTCAAGCAGGTGCCGCTTACTCAAAAGGAAGAAGTCAAAGGCGCAAAAAAATCCTTGCTGATGATGACTTCATGGTACAAGAGAAAATGGTCCCAGTGGAACACAATTAAAACATTGATTTTGATTACTCCTGTTCAGTTACTCACAAACAATTTCTCATGTTCATCATTATTTAATCATATTGAACAGATGTTGGCATGTTCAAAGCACAGCATAAGTCTGAATAAATTATGCAGTGGTGCCCCAAAGAAGGGAAGGGGGGGAGGGGTTGGTGCAGCAATGTGCCGAAAGTGAGGGTTTTGTGAAAAAAAGAGGAGGGCAGTGACAATATATACATCAAAATACATAAATGGCCTATCCAGCCTTACACAAGGCTACAAATTTATGATGATGAATTCATAGCGTTGGAGAAAATCATGAGTCAGGATTCCAAGCGAGGAAGTCCCAAGAGCGAAAACTCTAAATCAGCAAGTGGGGGGAACAATTAACAAGTGAAGGAACATGACTCCAACCAGACGGATGCCTCTAAATAGTAACCGAACAGGAAAAGGAAATTACATCAAACACCACACAACAGAAGACGTACCTGGATTGGGAGAGTGAGGATTAAACTAATGGAGGAACAGCCATGATGGAAAGGTTAAAAAAAGAGAATGAATACCTGAAGTGGACTAGCTGAGGAGTCACCTTAGGCAGCTGGAAAACCTCAGACAAGTAATTGCCATTTTGGAGTACTGGGGTTCTCAAAAGACAGAGGGCTGAGCAGCCACGGTTGTGACATTACTTTACGGTCACTTGCCTTTTTGTATCCCTCTTCTTTAAAAACAAACAGTTACCTCGCCCACCTTCAATGCTTCTACCCTTATATTGTGATTCCTTTCTTGACTCTTTGTTTCCTCACTGAGCAATTCTCTTTCCCCTTTGTTAAGCCTTCTCTTTCGTCTCAGAATGTCTTGTAAATAAAACTGGATGCCTTTTTTCCCAAACTTCAACTACTGTCTAAATGTTTTGCAGTATTGTTGAAGAATGTTCATATACTCAATAAACACAGCAATTTTGTTCTGTGCTTCTGAAGTGCTATATTAGGTCCTTGTATATTGTTAATTTCTGTTTTATGTGGATACTTAAGTTGATTATTGATAAATGCATGTAGTAGTCACTAATCTTTGTCTTGTCTTTTGTGCAAGATTAGATGAAAACTAAAGATCTCAAAAGAGAATTCGACTTCAAGCTGTTGATGTTGTTAAGTTTTTTAAAGACAAGAACAGACAATCACATCCAGGTGATTCTTGGTTGCTTAACAAGGCAAAGAAGAAGGGGAGCAGTTTAAAAAGGAAGACCTTCAAAATGGCCACCAATATTTTGATGTTCAGTGAGAACTGGGAAATCCTTCTTGTGAGAGCCCTGAGACCACCAAGAGTCAAATGCTATGAGAGAGCAGTGAGGACTTGCAGCGTGTCTCCACGGTGGCCTCCTCCTCCATGATGCAAGCTTTGTCCTCCAATGCCTCTCATGAGCTAAAGCGAAAGATCCAAATCGAAATTGAAGAACTCCCTGGCTTTTTATATTTTTTTACCCTTTTCTGACTCCATGTGGTGATGGCAATGTTATGTTATGTTATGTTATGTTATGTTATGTTATGGTTCAGTAGTTTTGTTAAGCACTCGAATGCCCATGGATGTCTTGGCGCTAGCTGAAAAGACCACAAGCGAAATAGCCCAGAGAGATTTTAGCAGGACGTGAAAAGCCAGGTTTTAGTGATTTCCTGAAAGCCAGCAGATTAGGCATAGATTTGATGTGAAGGGGAAGTTTGTTTCAGGCTTTTGAGGCTCCCACAACAAAGCATCTTTAGCCTCAGGAGGCTCACTTGTACCTAGGTACGGATACCGATTTGGCAGAAACGGATCTTAAAGATCTAGATGGTGAGCACCATCTGAAACTGTTCTTAAAAACTTCAGGCCCTTATGTGATGCTAAGGCAAGTTGTTTGGGTATAGAGAATCCCTTGCACTGGTTCTTTAAGATCCTGGTAGTACCTCTCCTTCCATCCCCAAGGTTTGTGGGCTCAGCGATTCGCCCGGTTTACTAGGGTTATGAGCACGCAGCATGAGTAATTGAAGGCATGAATGTTTGAAACTGGTTCCCAGGACCATTCTTCTGACCACAATCTTTCCACCTGAATTGGAGTGTGTCATGGAGTGTGGCACGTATTTGCTATACATAGTTTGAAAAGGGAACCATGGAAGACTGAGTGGTTTGTCATTGTACCTGGCAATGTACGCCACACTGCCAATAGAATTAAGCCTTTTTCTATTTTGAAGTCTATAAATGTGGGTTGGATTTTTTATGGACAGTAAATCTTGCACAGTAAGTACCTTTGGTCTAGTGTTCATTCTATTTGTTTTTGGAGCTCTTCAATTCTTAGTGTAATTACCCTATGGATTCAAGAGCTCCAAAAACAAAAAAAGGTAGCATTAGACCAAAGTTACTTATTGACCTTGAACAAAGATTGCTGCTTTTGTTCCTGGAAGTACACAGTTACTCTGTGGTCAGTTACCTTTTTGTAAAACACTACTTCAATATCAAATGTAGGACCACTGGAACTACACAGCATGGGAGGACCTGTTCATGGGCCAAATATGACTAAATTATGTGACAGGAAATGGAAAATTATGTGGCGTAATGCAGCACATTTTGAAGCAGTATTACTTGACTATTTTGTCATTTTTACAAATGTTAACATTGTGCGGGTAAAGGTTTCACCTCATTGCAATCAGCTTACCACCTACATAAGCAATCAGAAACTGCAAGGTTACACGCCTCTATGTAAAATAAACAGGCACTGCGCTGCTATCTGTTATAGCGTTTTTAATAACTTTTGATCCGTTTGAGCTAAAACCAATTTTTTAAATAAAATCTGCAAATTATGCAGAAGATGGTGGATTATGTGGCAAGTCCCCCAAATCTGTCGTTATATGGAAAATACCCTAGTGGCATAATTCCAATGGACCGGTTCAAAAAATGATCTCACCACCTCGAATGTTCTCCACTTTTTGGGGGAACCCTTTCTTGTCTCTCTGTTTCATCTCATAGTGATTATTGTTGCTTTGTTAAAACTTTTTGTTTCTTTTTTGAATTTATTTTCAATAATGTAATTTACAAATAATATGCAATGGACTCCATTACATTCTGGTAATAGTTTGGCTCTTCTCCTGCTGGGTTGAAGCATACCGGTCCAGGAGGTGTGATAGCCTCACTTTGGCCAAATTATTATTGAGGGAAGTGATTCCCAGATTTAGACTTCCAGTTTCTCTGGAGTCTGATCGAAGCTCCCATTTTAACAACGAAATTATGAGATTGGTGTGCGTAGCATTGAAGACTGAACAGAGATTCCACTGTAGTTACAGACCAGAAGCTTCAGAGCTAGAAGAGCAGGTTAAGGGAACCCTGAAATCCAGACTACCATGGTATGCGCTTCTACCTCTTTAAAATGTCCTCACACTGTTCCCCTTGTTTTGATGAGCCTTTGAAGTACTTCAGAATTGAAGGACAGGATTCTTACTACATGAAGCATTGATGGGGAGAGCCATGAAGATTCCATCAGACTTGAGTACAGAATGAACGCTCAGAGGGTAGAGAAGACTGTATGCAAGAGTCTCAAAGTCATGTTGTGGAAGTTGCAAAGTCTGTGGTGAATGAGCTGAGAATAACCACAATAAAGCAAGCAGATGAAAAACAAGAGTGGGCACCACGAATTTAAAAGCAATTCAGATGGTAGAGGGAAGATGGAAGAGAAGTAGTGGAAAAGTGGCGAGCGAATGAGAACCATTGTGTCAGAGGAGCGAATCCTAGAAAACTATCACGAAAGAACTAGAGCCAATCAAACAGAATGCTAGTGGCAGTCAACAACCAGAAGTCAGAAGAACAAAAAGTACCAAACCGAAGGTACTCAGCTCCTGAGGGGACCTACTTTGATAAAAGAGTTTTCGAGAAAAAAAATAGGAATAGTGTTACCACAGCTAAAGAATGGAACCATGTTTTGATTAAAAAACTCAAGTAACACTCATTCAAACATTTGAAAATTCATGTTTTATGCCTTAGGTATCCAGACAGGTGGGTCAAATTGCAGTGCAGAAAAACAGCTGTGAGCAAGGAGAGTAAAAAAGACAAAATGTGAAGAACTGGAAATGAACGACATTCAAGACAAAGTATATTGTGAACTTAAATGGTTGGAGGATACCAAGCTGCGAAAAACAACAACTTCTGTGTCATGTGAAAATGATATTAGTGGAGGTGTGATTTTTGGTGATTCGTAGAATCACCAGAAGGAGGTATTGGTGAAGTTATTTTCTTTATTAAAAGTTTTACATAACCACAAAATTAACACATAAACATACAAATGTTATTTGTGGAGAGAACTCATGTTCATTTACGTCTAAATTTAGCATAGGTAATGGAGGCTTGCATTTTAAAATGGCTGCCATAGCTTACCATCTTTGCTTTGTGACACATGAACATTGTATTTCTAGATGAAACTGAAGTCCTAATTATCGAATGCAATGTTCTTTAGCCTTCTTTCCCATGTGAAGAAATGTTTTCTTTTCTTTGTGATAATCATGGCATTTTTTTAATGAATAGTGCATTCAGAAGACACCTGTAGAGTACAGCTTGGTACATGTATCTTATCCTGTTGCAGACTGCTTGGATTTGAAGGACGCTGACAGAAGCCTGTATTCTGAGGAGCCCTGAGAACCTAACGAGTATAAAATGGTATCATCTTGCTTTAACCTGCTTGGATAGTCTTATGAGAACTGTGTGTAGGTGTGTACAATGTTAGAATTCTGTGTTTAAATTAGTGTAGTATAGATTATTTATTGGTGTTAATCTGTTTTTTTGCTTCTTAAATTCTCAACCTTAAATATAGCTTCATGGTTTGAAACTTAAACATTCTGTGTCTCTGTTGTGGAGCCTAAGTGCTTCATATTTATCATGCCCAAGTCGGGGTACGCGCAGGCAGACAGCGTCTACCTACCCACTATTTTTACAGGTGGACACTGTCCCCCCTGCTAAGAAGTTGGGACCCAATGAAGTAAGCTTTACTTGTCCCGGTGTAATTTTACAACACTGGGACACATTCAGCAGCGCCCGCACTGTTGACTGCTTTCCGCCGAGCAACAACATGCAGGTGGTGGAGGTTTATTTTTGTGTTCCCTTCCAGGTAGGCCCATTACACAAAGCTAATTTACAGCCACCAGCTGTCCTATGGTGCAAGTACAGTCCTGTGTGGTAGCTATCTAGAGCCTCACACCTAGGTACCAGGGCAAAGGAAGTGAAACAAAAGCACATTCCTGGTTATGATTTCACAAGCATTTAAGAGAAACTATTATTTGGAAGCAAGGTTTTGACTTTGTTCAATTCCTATATTAAAGAGTATGCACTATAAGAAAGTCAGCTGTATTGGACTCGAGTATATACATGAATGACCATTTAAATACCCATTTTTTTATGTAATTCTTTTACAGATGCCACTCCCTGTGATGTCACTTTCTGTGATGCTACATGCAATGTCACCACAGCGATGTCACATGCCGTTAAGTCACTTGCATATTGTCTAATTTAGTTAGTCATCCCACTACTTTTTTTCTGACTTTGCGCCCTGATAATTATTGAATCTATTTTTTTATTGACCAAGCTTAGTTGTGGCATTCGATCCATCTGATAGTGCTTTCTGATCCCCACAATTTGTACAGAAAAGCACTAAAAGGGTCAGAAGACTTCAGTAGTGTGAGAGTTGTTCTTCTTTTCTAATTTAAAGGTGCTGGAACCTGAGCTTCTGCTAACCAAAACTGTGTTTACACTGTCCTCAATCTTGGACTGGCCACCATACACCATGCGACTACTACTTCTGTTTTTTGGTCCTAAACAAAGAATTGTGCACTCTACTTTGATAGATGGAAAGTGTTCCCAGAGACCTTTCCCGCACTGTATCTAACCAAGGACATCCAAATTGTCTCAGGCTATCATTGTACAATGTATCAATTAATATGCCCGAATAAAATGTGAGAACTACCGAAATCCAATATAATGCTACTATGAGACAATCCCTGAATGTATTCTGTAGTAAAATGGTTCTTCTTACTTGTTTCTCATTGGTGCATACCCTGAGAACCAAGTACTTGCATAGAGTGTATGAAAGTATTTGTTTAAAGTCATATAAAGGACGTGTATCCCAGAACCCCCATTCCCCATCTTTAGAAGAGAAATCTATTCCAGATTGCATACTGAGCTATACCAAGTTCATTGTACCTGTGTTTCTCTGTGTGCCAGAACCCCCATTCCCCAGCTTTAGATGATGAATCTATGCTGGATTGCATACTGACATTACTAAATTCCTTGTACTTATGAATTTTACGCTTTGCTGCTAATCTTTGATGGAATATTTCCTGTACCCCGCACATTAATATTCCTTACATAAAATTTAAAATTATAGCCAGTGTCTATCATTCTTGATGAGTGTCACAGCATTGATTCTTGAACTTGATTAAAAATGTATTAGTGATGGGTCCAATGGGGAGCACCAAAGTCATTATCCACAGACGATATCCGCACTCTCCTCTACCAAGACCACAACGCGGCCCTCATCCTACTAGACCCTTCCGCAGCCTTTGACACCATCTCCCACCGCACTCATGCAACCAGATTCCACGACGCCGGCATACAGAGAACCGCCCGCAACTGGCTCTGCTCCTTCCTCTCCGAACCCACAGAGATCATCCGCGGAGTACCCCAAGGAACATGGCTCAATCCCACGCTCTTCATTATCTACATGGCCCTCCTCACCACCATCATCAGACAGCATGGACTCAGCATAGTATCCTATGCCGATGACACCCAGCTCATCCTCTCCCTCACAAAGGACCCCGAAGCCACCAGACTCAGATTCCAGGAGGGAATGAAAGACGTCGCTGCTTGGATGAGCAGCAGCTGCCAGAAGCTGAACTCGAAGAAGACAGAAGTCCTCGTCCTTGGAACCACCCCCTCAGCTTGGGACAACACCTGGTGGCCCAGCACCCTCTGCAGTCCCACAAACACCCACGGACCTCAGCATCATACTCGACTCCTCCCTCACCATGACCCGCCAGATCAACGCTGTCACATCCACCTGCTTCAACACCCTCTGCATCCTTCGCAAGACCTTCAAGTGGATCCCCCTGAAGACAGAAAGACCATCACCCACGCACTCATAACTAGCAGACTGGACTACGGAAACGCCCTCTACGCTGGAATCAACAAATCCCTGCTGCGCAAACTCCAGACCATGCAGAACACCAGGGCGAGACTCGGCATCCCACGACATGAGCACATCACCCAACAGCTGCGAGACCTCCACTGGCTCCATGTCGAGAAGAGAGTAACCTTTAAACTTCTCAACTCACGCCTCCAAATCTCTAAACAACACCAGACCCAAATAACTCAGTCTCCTTACACATACCAAGAAGAAACCTCCGCTCCGCCGACCTCGCCCTAGCAGAAACTCCACGCATCCACAGAACCAGAGCGGGTGGAAGAGCCTTTTCCTACATCGCAGCTAAGGCCTGGAACGAGCTCCCGGTCAACAACAGACACTCCCCTACTCTGCACACCTTCAAGAAGAGCCTCAAGACCTGGCTCTTCGGCTTACCCAGAGCTGCACCCCCCTCTGCTACCCCCCCAGCTCCTTGAGACCCTCACGGGTGAGTAGCACGCTTCACAAGTACCTGATTGATTATGCGGTCCTAACCATTGTCGTGCCTTTGGTATGATCATTTAACTCAAGTTTGCACACCTACGTATCTGGAAGCAGAGGTGATGGTTCCGAATGGATCCAACCATTTAACAAATTGGCTATAGAACCAACTACTGTACCTTCGTGGTCCAGATGGTTTTCCCCGAGATATAAATAAACCCAGTCCCAACCAGATACAGGTTCCGGGTGACGAGGTGGTTGGAGAAGAACGACGTGAGTATTAATAAGGATTTGCACGCATGTGAAAAGTACATAAGTTATGTAGCAGTGCATGCTGGGAGCCATAGTAGGCGCAATATGGTGGAATGCAGTGGACGTATTTTGAAAGTAATTATTATGTGCCTTTGATCTTTGGATTTGTGGGAGTGACAGTGATTATATTTCTGATGATGTTCCCTGATTTTTTAAATTAATAAATGTACGAGTTGTTATACATATGGTATACCGCTAAAGAGAGTTACCTCAAGTTAGAGTATTAAACAGTTGAACTTGCCTGCTAAGGTGAGATGTGCTGTGAGGCGCTATCAGCTACACCAACATAGGGAAGTAACCTTTTCTGCTTAATGGTGCTAATTAAATTTGGTGGAGGTTCACTTCTAAGAGCGCGGGAGTAGGACACTCCAAGGTCAGTTTCTTTCACAGGTCGAGGGTCTACTGGTGCATGAACGTTAGTAGTACTCTTGCTGTTATAGAAATATCTGTTTAGTCAAAGCAGGCAAATGAGAAAGACTGTGGAAAGTGGTTTAGGAAATTTCTGCAGTATTTGGCCATTGTGTCGTCAAGGTGCCATGCAGGAATGGGCCAGCGGATGCCGTAGCCGTGCTGTGATAGAGTGACCTTTTACACAGATGCACTGGTATTGGTGGTCAGATCGTGAAACCATTAATGTTGAGCAAGTGAGTGATTGGATTAGAGAGTAACTGAAGGCTTATCAGTATGGGTAATCCCTTGTCAAAAAAGGAGACAGGTGTGAATAAGGACAAAACATCCCCCCCGAAGGTACCACAGCTAGGGAGATGGAAAGGGTTATACACATGCATGTGACTTAGCCAATGGCACGAATGCACATACAAAGATTCGGAGCTACTATTCTCATTGAGCAGAACATCCCATATTCCTTGAATAGAGAAGTAGAGGAGGAGAATGTATGACTTAAATCCTCAGCCTTGGCCCACCTAATTTGAAGCCTTAAATCTTTGATTGAATTAAAAATCCATAGTAGGATTCATGCATGGAGAAGCGCATAGGATGAGGAGAGGCAGACAAAGTGGAGGGAAGAAGTAATTGAGACTGTTGGGGCATATCCCCTAATAAAACATATAGAGAAGGAGAAACCAAAAAGGAAGACTGAAACACAGAGTGAGGACGAAAAAGCTTTCACACACGAGTTCCTAACCATAAGACCACCTCCAAACAATGCGACTGCAGTTCCACCGAATGCCACAGCCCCAGCAGTAACCTAGACCGAGACTGTTCTAAAACCCACAGTAGAAGCTCATGCATCCCCAAGCTATACAGAAACTGCTGTCTCAGCCAATGTTCAAGTCCTAGGGCCTGCAGCAGTAGGTGCACTGCCTTTGTCAACCACCGCAACTGCTTTCCCGGTTGAGAGTCTCTAGTTGTGGTAGTGTGGGCGAGCAGTAAGGCTTTATCAGAGGGTAGTGTTAAGCATTTGTTGTACACACTCAGGCAGCAAATGATGTCACACACTCAAAGACTGAACTCAGACCAACTTGTTTGTATTAAAAATATTATTAACTTATTTTATTTCTAGAACCAAGCCAAGCCTGGGGCAGGTAAGTGAAATAATACTTTGCAAAATCATATGCAATGTTTTACAGTTGAATGCATGTTCAAATGCAGTTGGTTGAATTACAGATAAGTCAATATCTCGAAATTACTTTTCAGTTACTTTACAGATTACTTTGTATGTTACTTTTTAGATCACTTTTTAGGTAACTTTTTTCTACTCGGTGTGATATGCCTAGATATCACACTGGGACATTTTCTAGAGAAAAGGTATGTAAATCAGTTTTTGTACATTTGCAGTTTTTCAGTGTTTCATACAAATAAACTCCAGACTTGTAAGAATTTTCATGGAAAACAGACAATGCAATGCTATGGGAGAAATTAAGTTATCGGTTTGCAGGTAAGTAGAAGTTTGTGGGAGTAGGTATTCTGGGGTTAGAATCAGGGTTCCCCCAGGGTCAAGGATGCACTGTCAGAAGACCCCCAGAGGCACTAGGGTGGCCAGGTGCAGATTGCTGGGGCCCAATGTTATCCAATGGGGGATAGAGGCGCTCCGGATGGTGGCTGCTCACGAGCAGGCCACAAGGTTGTGGGAGCAAAGCTCCTGGTGTTAGGCTCAGGGCAAAGGGGGATGCGAGTTAGCACACAAGGTGCACCCGCAGCGGCGCAGGGGAGGCTGGGTGCAAGATGCTGTTGTGGCGTCGGGTGGCCTGTTGTTTTTAATGGGAGTTGTTGGTTTTGGATTTTGGCTGCAGGCTTGGTCCAGGAAGACTTCCGGGAGGAATCAACAGCCGGGCAGGTAAGTTGGAGCGCTCGGGACGTAGGTGCACCTCGGGTTCTCTTCTACAGGGCACAGGGTGGCTGGATGCAGGGGTGTCTTTTGAGGTCAAATTTCCCCTTACCGGGCCTCTCGCGGTTGGGGGGTCTCCGTGCAGAGGCTGCAGGCAAAGTCGGGGAGTCCTGGAGGGGTCAACCCACGGTGGACTCACACTCTGGAGCGCTGGGGGAGCTTGTTGGGACACCCTGATTCGGGCCGTAGGCGTCGGGTGCAATGGTGGTTCCAGGCGTCGGGTTTCTTTGTCCTCAGCAGGCTCAGAGTCGGTCTTGGGAGTTTCTCTTGAGCAGAGCTGCTGTTCACAGGAGATCTGGTCTCTGTTGAGGGTAGTTAGTCCTCCCAGGGGTTCTGGAGGACACTGGGTGCAGGACAAGGTGACTTTTGGCACAAGATCTCTGGAAACTGCAGCTGGGCCGGTAGGACTGGGGCCAAGTAAGTTCTTCTCTGCAGTCTCCTCTGCTGGGTGTCTTCTTTCATCCTTCTTCTTCGTAGGTTGCGGGAATCTGTCTTCTCGAATCACGGCTGCCCCTAAATACTATATTTACTGGGCATTTTAGGGATCTCTAAGTCAGTAGCCAATGGACTCCTGACCTTAGGGTGACTACACCCTTGATGTGCTCACCCCACGTGGGGGAGTGGGGACAATCCCTAATCCTGATTAGAGAGTGCCTGCCATCTGCAAGATGGCGGGCACTGAAGAGTGGGCTTCACATCGCCTCCCCCATCTGAGGGATGGGGGAGGCAGAGGTGGGCGCAGCTTCTGTGCTAATTTATCCTGCCTGTCTTCCCGCTGAAAAGGAGGGGAGACAGGAAGGGGGCCTGCTCCTGATAGCAGGAGAGGCTGGGGTCGCATTACAAAGGCGGCAAGGCCTTTGAAGCTCCCCTGCCACAGATGGCTCTTCCTGGCCAGGGTGAGGTGTGACCACCTCTGCCCAGGAAAGGCTTTGTTTCTGGGCTCAGGGAGCAAAGCATCCCCCCCCCAGGGGTCCAAAAACATGTCTCATGGTGGCTGGCTGGTGTGTACCAGTAAGGGAACCCACCAGAGGCTGATCGTTTTTCAGGGGGCATCTCTAAAATGCCCTCTGAGTGCATTTTTCATTAAATCCCCCACTGGCATCAGTGTGGGTTTAATGTGCTGAGAAGTTTGATACCAAACTTCCCAGTTTTCAGTAAAGCCATTATGGTGCTGTGGAGTTTGTAATGACAAACTCCCAGCACCATATACTCTTAATGGCATTACTGCACTTACAATGCCTAAGAATTGGTCTAGACACTGTAGGGGAACAGGGCTCATGCACCTTTACCCTCACCACTGGTATACTGCACCCAGCTAGAGGGGTGGCTGACCTATGCCAGGGAAGTGGGTTGTAGGCATGGCACACGGATGTGTGCCATGCCGACTCTTCACTTTGTTCTGCACCATAACACGCAGCCTGCAATGGCAGTGTGTGTGTGTAAAGGTGCAGGGCCTCTAAGGGGGGCACAATAAGTGCTGCAGCCCTTAGGGGCCTTCCTAGGCCACAGTGCACTTGGTGCCCATGGTACCTTTTACAAGGGACTGACATGTGGCCACAGAGGTGCCAATTGGGGGTACAAGGTACAGTTTTGGGAAAGAACATAATCTCTGGGAACCTGATTGGCAGAGACCCAGGACACATCAAGTGCAACTATTAGGGGAGTCAATCTTCAGCTCAACGCTCTAAGGAAAATCAAGCCATTCCTACTGCCTGAGGACATCCAGTCAGCTGTCCAATCCCTAGTTATCTCACGCTTGGAATATAGGTTGGTGACCCTTCCTGGGCTACCTAAAGCTAGTTTGGCTCCGCTTAGAGCCACTCTGAACTCTTCAGCCAGACTCATCACAGGCTCCAGAAAACATGACCACATCACGCAAGACCTAATTCAACTTAACTGGCTGTCCATTGAAGCTAGGATCCGGTGCAAGATATCCTGCCTGACGGACAAATCTATTCATTACAACACCCCTGTTTACCCGGCAAAAAAACTTGAACTATCGGGCTCGAATAGGAGCTTAAGAAGCGCTAACACCCTACTATTGAAACCTCCCAAATTCAATAAGAAAATAACTTTCAATCGTGCTTTCTCTGGTCTTGCTCTAAGAATATGGAACGCTCTTCCTCCCAAGATCAAATCCAACCCATCTACTGCCTCATTAAAAAAACATGTTGGTTGGGGCGTGGCTAGCAGCCGAAGAGATTGGCAGCTAGTTAGTAAGGCTCCCGCATCCCCGCCGTATATCCTACATCATCCTGTGTCATTGAAAGCTGCAAACTCACTCTGAGGGTGACCCAATAGCCCTGCGATCCGCCGCTTCCAAAGACAGGGTGACTGAACTCCGCTGCGGCGGGTAGAAAGTGAAACTCGGGCAGACAGCAGCGCGGATACCAACATGGCAGCGTTGAGACTCCCGATCGCAGGAACAAGATCGGCATAGGAACTGTACGCCAGAGACTCTACAGGTGGCAAATCTAAGTGTTGGGCGTGGAACTTCATAGCTCCGGTGGAAGAGCCGAGGAAAATCAGTCCTACAGTGCCGGACCGGAGGTAACGGGGCGGGCGCCGTGGAGCGGAGACCACAAATTTAGGCCCCGGCTTTGGCGGCCTGCTAGGCCCGGGCCCGGCCTGATTTGGTGCGAATACCCTGATACCGGATAGCCTGAGGCCAGACGAGCTACAACAAGGCCTGGGGGCGGAGTGGGTGCTGGTGTAGGATGACGGACCATCCCGTTACGGTGCCCCCCAGCCCCCCTCCTGCTGCACGGGACGAGAATCCGACACTCGCAACTGGCGCAGCCTGCACGGATGGCCTAGATGGGGCCGGGATATATATGCAAGTGACCGGAGGTGACCGGTGGTGTGTGCCCCCATACCCCCATACATCTACTTGTCGTCAGCAACCACTTGACTACGAAGCTGTGGCTTGGGCTTAAACCTGAAGCATATGAGTGGGACCGTTCGCGGTGACACTGCCGCCACATAGCTTCTGGGGGTGAGATCCCTGGGGCGGAGAGAGGCCCAAATACGGTACAGGGTGCTGAAGGCGTAGGATCGGAGTCCTGGAAGTTGGTGCCGGAGGACGCATCTACCTATGGGGGTGTGTGATAAAGGCAGCGCAAGTAGACCCCTCCACACACCTAAAGAGCTAACAGATTCCAAAATAGAGTGAAGAACCCCCAGAGACTGACTAGGTCCCTGTACAAACTAAGCTGGACTTGTGATAGCAAAGGGCGCAGCTCTGGCCGACTAGAAGTCCATGGGAAGGCAAGGCACTTAGTGCGCAGTAAGTAGAACCCCAAACGACAAGGTGTGCTTGGATAGTGCTGGGGCCTCTCACTGGAGAGATCACTTGAACACAGTTGGCAATAGAGGAGGAGACCTAGGGGAACCTGACAGGCCAACGGCGGCAGTGCATTGCTCTCTGGGTAGGTAGCAGGGATTACCAGACCTGTTCCTGCTTCACTGCCCGCTCACAAAAACTATGACGCAACTATGGCAACGGGCAGAGGTCCGAAGGCAAATGCACAGAACAAACTAGCTAAATTTGCCTGGGACAAGTCCGTAGAGGACCGTGAATTACAACACACGGAGTTGCCAGGAGCGCAGGGAGATCCCAATCGGGTCCTGGGGCCCACACTTCATGACGCCCTGGAAGCTTTAAGCGGCGTGCGCACCTCCCTTGATTCAGTCACAGTAGAAGTGTCCCTAATAAGGGCAGATTTTCACAAAATGGATGAAAGGGTGAAGGAACTCAAAATTGTTGCGATGTCACTGCAGACTGACACGTCCCAACTTCAAACGCAGGTGGCTGAGCTGCAGAACAGACAGGAGAGGATGGTGCAACAGCTGGACGAGTATGAGGGACGGGCCCGGTGAAATAACATACGAATACTGGATGTTCCGGAGTGGGCTGAGGAGCCAGCAGCCGATCTCTATGTGGAAGATTTAATAACGAACCACCTAAAACCCAAGAGCTTGTCACAGTACTTCTCGATCGAAAGAGCACATCGGGTACCGGGGGTAAGCCGAAACCCGGGGCCCCCCGGAGACCCATCATAGCCCGTGTCTTCAATTATAGAGACAGAGATATCATACTACAGGCAGCAAGATCCAGCCCTCCACTTAAGATTGAAAATAATGACGTCACGTTCTTCCTGGACTTCACGGCCAAGGTCCAGGCCCAACGACGGAGCTTTCAAGCGGTGAAGAAAGAACTTCGGGACCGTGACGTAAAGTATGCCATGCTCTTTCTGGTGAAGCTCAGAGTGTAATCGGCTGGTAAGACGTGGTTCTTCGCTTCGCCGGAGGAGGCGTGGGACTGGTTGGAGGGATGGCGTAGAGTGGGAGGCCAGCGTCGCAACCACAATGGAGGACCCCGGCCGCACAGAGAAGACAACGGAGCTCCACCTGTTGAGGATACTGCTTCCCTGAAGGAGAAAGAGTCATCACACAAGTAGTTCTTACACCCGAGGTCCGGATGGCATGATGTTCGGAAACAGTGCAAATACCGCACCTATGGTGAAACTGTTCCTGCAAACTGCTTAAAACTGTGGGTTGCCCGGGTTTTATTTGTACGACTGCCAGTCATGAACACATGTAATTGAGAGGTGTGCTTCTTAGCCATCTTATTTCTAGGAAAGGCAGTAAGACTGCTGTAGACAAGACGTACAGTGAAGTCAGCGGGGATGGGGGCATACTCAGCCCGCACTGTTCAGCATTTTTGGGAGGGAGAGAGGCACTCTGCCTAGTTGGGGAGTGGGTAGTTTTACATCCATGGGCAGGGGGGCAGGGAGGGGGTGGATTAGGCGGTAGGGATGGGGGTTTGTCTTTGCAAGGTTTACACAGTAACAATTGCATATTGTCATGTACTGATCTCATTGCTGACTGAAGTTATGAGGGCGAAGAGAAGAGTAGAATTGCACTAGATCAGCTTGTCTCAGATGCAACTTACGTACTACTTTTGGCCTATCATGCTGTGCTTTTCCGTTTGCTAGATGTTTGAGGATAAAATGGATATGTCACTCTCTGTCCTTACCTGGAATGTGAATGGAGTGGGAGATAAAATCAAACGTGGAATTGTTCAGCAGTATCTGAAACGTCAGTCTCCAGACGTGGTGCTGCTACATGAGACACATCTTGTTGGGAACAAATGTAAAGCCCTTACACGATGGGGATATAAACTCCTAGTGCACGCTGACTACACCACAGGCTCTTGAGGAACGGGTATTCTAGTCAAGAAGAACCTGGCTCTTATTGTTCACCGTACTTGGGCAGACCCTGGTGGAAGATTTGCCGTTTTGGAGGCCGAATGGGAGGGAAGAGCGCTCAACATAATCTCACTATATCTGCCACCGGCACTCGGTAAAGAAACCCTGGCAGATCTTGGCAAAATACGAACTGATCTTCCTGTGGGCACTCTAATCCTAGGGTGGGACGATAACCTGACCATAGTTGACACAATTGATAGACACCCACAACGGCCGGGGGCGAGACCAAATGTGCTCATGGCGGAATTTATCACAGCTATGGGTCTTATGGATGTAGGGCATGCACTTCACCTGAATGAACCGCAATTCACCTATTTCTCCAACACACACAAGTTCATCCCGCATTGATTATTTCCTGACACATACTGCCTCGATAGGTAATTTTAGACACCCCCAGGTTTTGCCATGAGAGATCTCGGATCATTCCCCGGTTAGGGTCGAATTCACGCATTGGGAGCGGCAGCCGCGTACTACTATTGTCCTTAACCCATGGTTGCTGAAAATACCAGACATTAAAGTAGATCTATGCACACAAACTGGGAATTACTTTGAAGAAAATTTAGGTTCGGTCAGTTCGGCGCTCACTATATGGGAGACATTCAAAGTGGTTTTGAAGGGGCAGGCCCTGTCATTAAAAATAGGTGACATTCAGAACAAACGTCGCCTACTAGTTCAGTTGGAAGATGAGCTCAAACAGTTAGAATTAGATCATACAAATGGGCCAACAGAAGACACGCAACATCGTCTTGCACTCAAACAGGAGGAATACAAACTCAAAGCCAGGGAACATATGATGGCCAAGCACCTTAATACACAGCACAAACTATATGAATTGGGTGATAGGGCCGGAAAAACATTGGCGTGGTTAGAGAGAAGAGAACAAGGGGATAGATGGGTGCCGAGGCTAACGCTACCCAATGGCGAGACGATTACCCACCCCAGAGATATAGCGGAGGCATTCGCAGACCACTTTGAGAAAATATACTCCCCCTCTACCAATTACACTGCAGAAGATTCCCGCCAACTCCTCTCAGACAGTGTCTTACCTACACTCTCTGAGTCAGAGAGAGACACTCTTGATAGTGACTTATCAGACGATGAAATTCAGAAAGCTATCCGATCTGGGAAAGTGATGGGGCCTAACGGCACTCCCATCGAGTTCTTGAAAGTAATGGCCACCCAAGTAGCCCCACATCTGTGAGCTATGTACAATGAAAGTTAAGAGACCGGAAAATTGCCAAAAGACCAGCGTCTTGCTACCATAGTAGTTATCCGTAAACCAGGGAAGCCCGGGGACAATTGTGGTTAATACAGACCGATCTCATTGATTAACGTAGAAGCTAAGGTATTAGCGAAAGTGCTTGCCACCAGGCTAGTCGCAGTTATTGCCTCCTTAGTTCACCCGGACCAATCGGGCTTTATGCCAGGTAGGAACACGGCACTTAATATCCGTCGTCTACATAACGTGCTTGCATGCAGAGATTACATGGAGGAGGATGCAGTGGTCCTTTCATCGGATGCCTCTATGGCATTCGACTCGATAGAATGGCCGTACCTATTTGCGGTTCTAACGAGGTTTGGATTTGGTCCAAAGTTTCTAGGCTGGGTGCAACTGCTTTATACAGATATACAGGGACAAATAAGAGTTAACAATTACACGTCCCATGCCTTTACACTGCGAAGGGGTACCCGGCAGGGCTGTCCGTTATCGCCACTGATATTTTCCCTCATGCTAGAACCACTCGCTGCATGGATACGCCGGGATGTAATGGTAAGGGTGCTGAAATGGACAATAGATCAGGAGGACAGAATATCATTATACGCTGATGATATACTGCTATATCTTTCCTCCCCCTATAAATCCATACATGCTATTCTGAACATCTTCACGAACTTTGGAAAATATTCCGGCTATGCGATCAACTGGAGCAAGTCTGTACTGTTTGTGCTTCGAGGACAGGCTCCTCGTCTTCCGACGAACTGTTTGATAGAAGTGGCTAGGGATGGTTTCCGATATCTAGGAATCTTTGTCACATCAGATCCGGCCCTGTTTCATAGCCATAACCTGGCCCCTCCGCTGGCCCGGTTGCGAGCAGATGTAAAACACTGGTGGTCCCTGCCTCTGTCCCTTGTAGGCTGCGCTGCCTTCTTTAAGATGCTGGCTCTCCCGCGGTTTTTATACATTCTCCAGAACTGTCCGAACCGTGTCCCAGATACATATTTCACAGCGGTGGAGAGTGAGGTCCGTACGCTGTTGGGGGACGGCAAGGCCCCTCGTGTGGCACTGAAAAAGTTAACGAAAGAGTGGTATGATGGGGGCATAGCTCTTCCTGACCTTAAACTATACTATTGGGCTTCACAGCTGGTATTGGTGAACCACTGGATATACCACCCCACTAATGATCCGGCATATGTGCTGGACAGTTACCAACCTGGGCGGTCCGGATACTTGGGAGCACTGTATTCCAAAGCCAAGAAACACAGATATATTGGGCCCACTTCTCACACGATAGGAATCTGGCACCAGGTGAATTCCTGTTTAGGCTGGGCAAATACACTCACAAAAGCGACACCACTGTGGCAAACCCAGAGACTGGGCACTCTATGCCAACCAGGGTACGACAAGTGGGACATGATCGGGATCTCAGTGGTGGGAGATTTGATCAAAAAGGGTTCTATTCTTAGTTTTGAGGAACTCAGGGCATTACCAAGTGGCACAAGGGGAACTGTTTCGCTATCTACAGATTAGACACGCCCTTATGGCGGTTTTCACTGACCTCAAAGACATACCAGAGTCGTCACCATTAGAGGACCGATTGCTGGACGGGCCACTACACTCGAAGGCCATATCCCTAACCTATAAAAAATTATGTAATAACTTGCCCGACACCTTTGAAAAACTTAGAGAGAAGTGGCAAAGTGACCTGGGGCCTATTGATGAGGAGGACTGGCAAGCGGCCCTGATGTCCCCTAGAGAAGCGGCTATCACCCTCCGCTTCCGACTGATTCAACTCAAGATTCTACACCAATCCTATTTGACAGGGGTCACCCTGGCCAAAATAGGCGCCAGGACGGATGCACTCTGTCTTAGGGGGTGCAAACAAGTGCCCACCTTTTACCATACGATCTGGGACTGCCCTGCTGTAAAGCATATATGGGAGGGAGCCATAACTCGCATTCAAACTGCACTGGGGAAGGAGTTAGCTCTTACACCACAGCTGGGCTTACCTAACATATGGGCAGCCACAGACCTCACAGAAATTGAGCAACAGATGACAACACTAGGATATACCTTAGTTAAGCGAGAGATAGCACAAAATTGGGGGGCGGCAGACGCACCATCCATCCAGGTATGGGCGAAAGAGCTTGATAGGTGTATGGTGGTGGAAAAGGAATTATTCACAACACGTGGCTGCCCTAAAAAGTGGGACAAGAAGTGGAAGGCATGAAATGTGTATCGGGGAAGTATATGTATTTCACCAATGGTGGAACTAGAAATGCGAAGAAATGAACTCAGAGATGTGACATAACTGTAATTCGTTATCCCCTGATTCATGTATAGTGTGTTGGATAATCACATAGAAAAGAGAAAGGTACAATGTATATGATTACTGTCAAACTTAATAAAAAGATAATAAAAAAAAACATGACAAATGGCTACCGCTGAATGACCATCAACAGCTGTAGCCCTGATGCCATCTTAATCTACTTCCTGCTCCTGTTTGATACTCTTGTATACCTTTTGTTCAAAGTGTATTATGTTTCTTCTCACGTGTCTTTTTGATTTATTGCTCTGCTGGAACTTCACAGGTCCCACGATATTGGCTGACTACCATGGGTCACCTTTACAATTTTGTTTTCTCCTTGCTCTCTATGACCTTGTTATTGTTAAGGTATCTCATTTGTTCCATTTTGTTGTTGTACTCATGCTTTTTCATGATTACACCTACGCTCCTCTGTACTACGATCTGATACTCGTATGGGTCATGTTCGCGCTTTATAAAACTTTTCAAATAAATAAAATAAATAAATAAAGGGCATCAGCAGTCTGGGAAAAAGTGTGGGGGGGGGTTACTGCATCAGAAACCCAGCTTCTTACACAGGGCAAACCCTACAGCAATTTAATGTCGCCCAACTGAATACAGAATATGTAGAGGGTATTAGCGGGTTGGCGGACAAGCCATGGTAGAATGTGGGCCTTCCTACGTGGGCCCCCCACCCTCTCTTTTTCTTCTTCCACTTTCGTCCCATATGGCACCAGCAAGGGTGCAGCAGAGAGCTTGCAAGCAGGGGCCCTCCCCCACACAGAGCAGTCAAAGCCATGGAGAGACCTAGCCTAGTCTGGGTGCAGTGAAGGGATGTGAGAGGGTGGGCATGCTCCAGCTGCTCGTACTACTCACCTTGGAACCTGGTGGTGCAATAGGAACCTGGTGGTACAATCGGGCCGTAAAGCAGAAATCGGCACTTCGCTCTGAGCTCTTAGTGCGGTACTCTGCTGAGGCCTTGCCTCTGATCTGGGCCTGAAGGATTCTTCTTCGACATGGATCACAACAAGCCAGTGAGGGCCCAGGCCCAATCTAAGATTGATTGTTTTACTGCCTCCTCATCTGGCACAAGTGGGTCTCAGGAGCTCCTGGACCTTTTTTTCCCCAGCTGTAGTCTGTGGGGCCATCCTACAGGCAATTCAGGCATCTCAACTGTCGCTGGAGTCCAAAATAGGTGAGGTCAGGGTGGAGGTATTCCCTCTTGCGTAAGGATTTGCAAGGGGTGTCGGACAGAGTGACAGAGGCAGAGGATCGGGTTACAGTGTTGGTAGTCGTAACATGATGCCTAGAAGAACATGCAGAGGACCCGGAGAACCATGCACAACACTGCAACCTACCATATGTGGGTATTGCGGAGGGCGTGGAGGGGTCGACGCCAGAGCACTTTATTGAAGACTGGATCACCTCTTGGGTGCCATCTGCACAGTTGTCCGACTGTTTTGTGGTTGAACAGCCCATAGGTCTTTGGCACCCAGGCCGTCCCCAGGGACTCCACTTCATCCGGAATCCTGCTCATGGTGCACATGGAATGGTGATCTTCCCAAACTATACCCACCAGATGCAGCTATCCTGGAAATCCTACGACAAGGCAAAGGCCCTGTGCCCCGGGTGGTTCACAACTCCAAAACTGTCTTCTTTGATACCCCGGAATAGGTCTGGGAGTGGGCGACTAAGCAGCGGGCCTTGACAATAAATCCAGCGTTGGGATGGGGAGACCCACCCATGTTAGGGGCTCCTGGAGGTGAAGGGAGCGGGCTCCCAGCATGCTGCTGGAAGTCGCACAGCTGGCCCATGGGGGATCATTAGTGTACTCTGGCTCAGAGGTTAGGGAACTGAGATTGGGTCTGGGTTACTTGGCTCTCAGGGGCTATCATCATCGCAGCAGCAGCCCACCCAGACACTGGCCCGTGACTTATCGGTGGATTCGATGGACAGAGCATGAGGCTTTCCTGAACCCCATTTTTCTGTACATATGTGTGATGGGTTCCTCTGAGCTGTGTAAAGAAGGACATATGCAGGATGTAGATATGGTCGATCCTTTATTCCAGTCAGCACATGGACACCACAGCTCCCAGCTCCACCCCTCGGCTCCCGCTCCAGTTACCAACTGACCACCCTCAAACTTCCAATACCAAATCCTCGGGGGATTCCAACCTCCCAATTCTGAAAGGAACCTAACCACAAGAGCACAACACATCTTCCCCCTTAACACAAACTAAAAAGGAAACTTAAACCAAGCTACTGAGCCCCCCCCCCCACCCCAAGCAACGAATAACAGGTTACAGTAAGGGAAGCTTAAACATAAACATGTCTGAAAAATGTGACACACGTGCTGAAGAAATGTACGGGAGGAGGAAAACTCACTCCCACACATAATCCTTTAAATATATAGGGGGGCGTACCTTTCTAGGACTTCTACTAGATAGAGCAGAACCATCCAAGACTCTCTCCTCCCCTTCCATCAAAGTTCAAAACATCTCATCTCCATCATCTAAACTAGCCGGTTGATTGTCACCCACGCGCTCCTCAACAGACATGGCATCTCCACCACCAGTGTTTGGAATAAAATTCTCACCCTAACGATTTTGAACTGACATTTCCGGAAGGCGGTGCCGTTGACGGTGCTGACTGTAAACCCAATTGTTTCCAAAATGTGATGGGTTCCTCTGAGCGGTGTAAAGAAGGACATACGCAGGATGTAGATAAGGTTGATCCTTTATTCCAGTCAGAACACGGGCACCACAGCTTCCAGCGCCAACCCTCGGCTCCTGCCAACTGACCACCCTCGAATTCCCAATACCAAATCCTCGAAGGATTCCAACCTCCCCATTCTGAAAGGAACCTAACCACAAGAACACAACAATATGTCAGTAACAATGTCTCCTTAGTCATGATGGAATGGCGCAGGACTGAGTGGGGAGCACACTCTCAAACTTTCACCTAAGTTTGAGTTATTGTTTTGTGGGGTGGAAAACAGATGCTTCTAGTGGGGAAGTGTGGGGTGGGGAGTAGTTGGGGAGGTGAGCAATGATTGTTTTGTTGTTCCTGTTTCAGGTTGGTTGTCTTTTGTTTGGCAACAAGAGGGATACCACAGGCACTTGCTTATATATTTGGCTCCCACCAAGGCTAGGCCACCACTTTCGGTGCACACACACACCCAGAGCGATACTGGCTACACAGGTCCACTCCCTAGGCGAGGGCCACATACATGCTAATGACACGGAACGTCAACCATCTCAATGATCATGTCAAACGAGGGGTGGTGCTCTGCTTTTTCTAAGTAGCAGGTTCCTGTGGTCTTACTCTTGCAGGAGACCCACCTGCTCAATACTAACTTCCCCTTCTTGACCCATTACGGGGTCGATAGGGTCTTTCATGCAGGGCACACTAGGGGTTCCGAGGGAATAGCGGTGCTCCTCCATGAAAATTCTCGCTCGCGGTTTTAAATGTCAAACTAGATCCTCTAGGGAGGTGAAGTGTACACTGCATGGGCACATAAACCACTTCATTAATGCATATGTCCCTTCCAAATTGATGCACTGGACCATGAAAGATTTTAGGTTGCAGATTCTACGACTTCCTCATGGGACAACCTTCATTGGTGGTGATTTCAATGGTCCCCGGGGACGACTCACTGGGGCTGGGTGATGCTGGAGGTAGAGGGAACATGGTGTTGCACTGATGGTTGGAGAGCCTAGGTCTCTGTGATTCTTGGAAGGTATGGGATGCTGGGACTACAGCTTACAAGCACCACTCTGCTGCCCATTACTCCTTATCTCGCATTGACTTAATCCTTCTTCTCGCTCCAGATCTTCTTGGCACATCTGATTCCCGCATTCTGCCCAGAGGTATTTCGGACAATGTCCCTGTGATTCTCTCCTTTGGGAAGTGGTTCACTTGGCCCTGCGCAATGTGGAGACTTAATGCTTGGTTTCTGCAGCAACAGAAATTTGGGGATTTCCTCGCTCACGAGCTGAAAGGCTACTTTGATCTAAACTGTGACACCGTGGGATACTCGGAACCCTGTGGTTGTCCTGTAAGGCTGTTCTGAGGGGAATGGCCAGGTCATACCTGAGGGGCAGGGGGCGGGAACAGCAACAACAAATTACTGATCTACAGGCTAATATTCTAGGGTTGGAAGGCAAGGGCTATGCTAAGATGGACAGTGTGGACCTACGCCAACTAGCATTGAAACGGAAGTTACTGCAGCAGTTGACGCTTGAAGAAGTTTGCTAATGTTGGATGGCCTCCACACGCAGGGTTTATGAATTAGGGATAATTCTGGCACGCTCTCGTACTGGTTGCCTTGTGGATCATTCTCGCTATTCATTCGGGGGCAGCGGAAGCAGCCAAAGATATAGCAGCCGTGTTTGCAGTTTACTACAGGGATCTCTATGACCCCAGGAAGCGGCCTCCAGGGGATGCGAACAGTCTATTAGTGTCTGACAACACAGATGCCCACAATGTCTGTGAATGACAGGGCAGATCTGGATCATCCCCTCAAGGTGGAAGAGATCACCCTTGCCCTATGGTACATGAACTCAGGGAAATCTCCAGGCCCGATGTGTTCTCAATGGAATACTATAAACACTTTCAGGCCCACCTGACGCCTCACCTTCTCTGCCTTTATCAAGAGACGGTGCATAGGCTCAGTTTCCTCCTGAACTCGATTTGGTGACCATTGTGCTCTTGTGGCATGGCCAACCTGTAGATCGATGTGCATCATATCGCCCGATCTCGCTCATCAACTCTGAAGTAAAAATCTTTGCTAAAGTGCAGGCTAACCGGCTGCTCATGGTCCTCCCACAGTTGGTCCACCCTGACTGGTGTGGGTTTATGCCTTATAGGAGTACTAGGCGCTGTCTCCGCAAGGTACACATGGCACTAGCGCTTCTTTCTCCAGTGGAGACCCAACAGCTCTCTCTTTTTGGATTTTGAGAAGGCTTTTGACTATGTTAGTTGGGCTTTCTTGGAGGAGGTGTTGATTAGGGTTGGCCTGGGGCCTTGATTCAGGGCTTTTGTTTGAGTGCTCTATTCTAACCCTAGGGCGCAGGATTGGGTCAATGGCACTCTGTCTGCCACGGTCACGATCTGCCTGGGTATCGGCCACGGTTCCCCACTCTTGCCACTTTTGTTTGCCTTGACGATTGTGCCACTGGCGGTATGAATTTGATATGATGCTCAGATCTGAGGCTTTGACTGGAGGGTGGCAATGGAAGACCGCATTGCGCTTTATGCTGATGACATGCTTTTGTACATCTCCAGTCCATCACTCACGATTCCTCGGGTGCTGCACATTCTTGGCCTCTATGGAGACCCCTCGGGGCTCACAGTTAATTGCCATAATCAGTCTTGGCTCCCCTAAAAGGAACGTATATTGATGTGGAATGGTCAGCATGGCTCACGGTGTGCAAACTGAATTTTCTTTACTTGAGAATGTGTGAGGCTTGGATCCGGGTCTAACCTGTAGCCTGAATATTAGACCCTTACTATCCCGATTAACGACAGATCGTGCCTGGTAGACCAAGTTGTCTTGTAATATCCTGGGCTGCACAGAATTGTTTAAGATGATCTCCCTCCCCCGCCTGTTATACATACTACAAAAATAACCCCCTGCTTTTGACGCAGCTTTGGTGCCGCCAACTGCAGGCCAAAAACGAGGCCTTCTTATGGCTTTACCCAGCCTCCCCGCATAGCATATGAGAAATGTACTCAGTCCACCTTGGACAGAGAACTGGGGATGGTGGATGTGTGCCTCCTTTACTGGGTGGCCCAGCTGCTGGTGGTCACTGACTGGCTGAGGAGGGAGTGGGGGGGATCCGGCGTTCCAGCTGCAGGTGGCCGGGATGGGCCTAGAAAAGATTGAGGGGATGCTCTATGGTAATCTTATTCCTTCCCACCTCCCAGGGCCCACAAGGGTGGTTCTTGAATCCTGGTGTATGGCCCTGCAGTGGACTGGTTGGGACTGGCGGGTTACACTCGGGACCCACTTCTGGGGGAGGGGGAGTTTGGTTGCATCAGGCTTCCTCTCTTACGGGATTTAGTGGCTGAAATAAGATAGAAATTTCCACGGTGGGAGATGGTTGGGAGGGGGAGCATCTTAAGTCTTATCAGACGCTGCAGGAAGAGTTTGGACTACGCAGGGCTCCGTTTTTTAGATACCTGCAGTTGCACCATGCTCTAGAGCTCTGGGACATGTTCCTGAATGCAGGCCCCTGGAATCACAGATACTTATGGGATCCATTGCAGAGAGAGGGTTATTTCACGGATTTAAAAATCCCTCATAGCTCATTCCCCAGACTTATTTACACCCCATAAGGACCGTTGGGCTCAATGGGTGGAGCCACTGGATGATTCTGACTGGAGGGAGGCACGTATGGTGCTGAGGGTACAACTCATTTCTTTGCAGCTTCGGCTATAAGAAGCTGTCAGCACCAAGAGGAAGAAAAAGAAAGAGACTTGATGTGAAGGTGGAAGAAATGCAAAGAGATCTCTATGATACCTTATAGGACCTGGAAGAATCTAAGGAAAGGAACCCAAAGTCAATAAATTATGAGGTTGTGGAAATGTGGATTTTCCTGATCAGTTATGTCCCCTATCTTGGACCCCAACGGTTTTATATGCATGTTACAAGTACATGTATGTTCCCTCCAGTTCCAGTTTCTAAGACGCAAACATATGTGTGTCTACCGTCAACATGTTCTCTGTCAGATCCGCCATCACAGGGCTGGATATTCGATTCCTAAGTAGGAAAGGCCACCGACTTTATATGGCTAAGTTACTCCATTTTTACAGTTCAGGCGAGTAGGCCCGATTCTGTCCTCAAAGCCTTTCCCTGCTCTCTGTCTCTGACAGTTTCAGCTTGAGCTCGCATCTGTATCCATGAACTTTGTCCTACTCCCTGTGCAGCTAACGGTGCCTGCCTCGGCCAGTTTTCGCCTGTCTGCCAAGAAGTTGTATTTCACCTTCGAATTATCTATTTCGCTCTCCAGCCGATGCATTCCTGTCCAGTGATTTAGGTAAACATTTCCTTTAGCTCACAAGCAAGGGACTCAGCCTTTCCGTCCTCCTGCAAGTGATTCATAGCCCTGTTGCCATGGAAAGTTTTCTATCCCTCGCATCTCATATAGACACTTAGACGCTTGTACACGCACACAGTCAGTATAGAATAGATTCTGTCCGAGAGTCTCTTCCTTGTGGATAACATAGTTCTTTAAACATAGGATGTTAGATATGATTTGGGATTAGGATGACTTGACCCCAGACTTCTCGTCTCCACATGTAGAGCTAAATGTCAAGTCCCCTTCACCCCCTAGTTGCACGTCAATTACACGTCATGCTGCCGCGCGCGCATCTATGCCAAGTATTATCTTATAGATCCACCTATGTCTGATAATTCTAACCAATCATGTTTCTTTTATTCCTTATTACGCCTAGTTTCGATTATGTCACTGTCACGTCACTTTTCTTATCAAATGTTACGCCTTCTACATTCGTTTCATTGTAATGTACTTATTATAAAAATATATGTCTGTTAATGAATTATTGTACTTCACTTCCTGAACCTTCGTGGTGACGGAACCTGAGGGCCGCGACTCGAGTCGGCCATTTTGAATGGAATAAAGCCCATTAGAAAACCTCTTATACCACGGATTCTGCCTCTTGTTATTTTGAGCTATTTACTTTATTTTAAGATTCCGTATGAAATTCAGTCCGGTAATATTTATTTTATTTACCACATAATGGCGCCCGAATAGGGACACTTTCTCATCTCACGCGCCGGCGGTGCGTTGCAGGCCCGGTCTCCTGCCACAGCTGGACGGACCATAAACGCGTACCAGCAGGATTTCCTGTAAGCTCCCTCCGGTCAAGCGGGGGCGACTGAGGCTGCGATCAACCCAGACGAGGCGGTGAGAAGTGCGAAGTATCCCGACCAGAGCCTAGCTGAGAGAGCAAGATCCGAGGTATACAGAGGCCCACCAGGTTTTCCGAAATTCCGACGTCCAGAGGGTCCGATGTCCGCAGTTATCGAGTCCTGTCCATTCTCTGAGGCCTTCCGTTTCAAGGAGCTACTCGGTGAGTACCATCGCCGGGGAGGCGTGTTGACGCGCACATAGGTTGTGCCGGTCAAGACGGATTTGGGTACACAAATCCGGTCTGCACTGTTTAGCAGTGTATATGTACTGTTTAGCAGTATATCAAGTATTCCGAAGTATTCAGTTATTGTCAAGAATTCAGCGTGGTGATTAGTTAGGCAGACTGTCATCATTGTCGATCATTGTTATAATGTTTAATGTTTAATGTTTAAAGTATTCAGAAATGTCTTGCATATTGTGGTATGAATGATTGTTCATTGTTCACTGTTCATTATTGTGTTTCTCGTATTAAGCAAGTTCAAGAGTAAGTATCAGATCAGTTGTCAATATGCCGCTCTTCTCGAAGTTAAGACAGATTACTACCAGAAAAGGGGTGCTTGAAGAAGCAGTTCCTATTCCTCCTAGAGACACTCCAGGACATTTCATGTACCATAAGCATGGCTTAGATGCCATATTGTTTCTTGATCTATGGGTAGATTATACCAAAGGATTACCGGAAAGTCAAAGGTGGCCCATAGCGGGAACCTGGGATGCAGAGTGCATCATGAAAGTGGAGGAAGAGTTATGGAAAAGAAAGGTCAGACAGTCACAGAAAGACGCTGTTGAGTTATGGCGTAAAGAATCTCATAGACGAACAGAAAAAGCACGTAGACAAGAAGAGAGGAGTAAAGAAAGTTCAAATAAAGTTCAAGAAAATCTATTAATTGAGGAAGGTATCCGAGTGAAATCAGAACAAGTGAATAGACAAAGGAATGCTCTTATGAATGGTATGTATCCCCTTCTAGCCGAAGGACTACCTAAGGCTGTTACGGAGGTGCCAAAAGACTTGCCACCCCCATTATTTCCAATTAAGGTACATCCAAAGGGGCATCCCAGAACCGCAGAAGATGTTTTTCTTTCCTCATATCTAGACGATGCAGCCCCCGAGTATGCTAACGCCACACCACATAAACCGTCTGGCGGAGGGGTTCAACGTCAGGATCAGGTATCTGTCCCCGTGCAACAGCAAGTCCCGATACAAGCTTCGGCAAGCACATCTGTTTCCGCATCTGTTTCCGCAGTCGACTCTACAGAGGTATCGACACCCATAGTTGCTGTGTCACGTTCGACGAACCCATTCACACCCGACGCCCCAGATGGGGCCACGGGAGGTGCTAGCAGTACTTTCACACCACCTAGAATAAATAAACTTGTTTTTCAAGAGTCAGCACATTCACGTACACCTAAGTTCGTAAATGAACGTACGCTTAAGGAACTCCTTGTAAATTGTAGATATGACCCAGTGGTTGGTAAAGAGGACGAAATGGTCCTGGCATCACTACGTATCAGACGAGCCGCAGAGTATTTAGTAAGGTTACCAGGAATGACTACGCATCTGGATAACATATATCATTTTGTTCAAACAGGACGAGATCCAGGATGTATTAACAGAGCTATGGAATTCCAGAAAGTAGAGATACAGGGGGAACTGTTACGTTTCCTCATAAACTGTGTGATCAGAAATCAAGATCGTCCGGGGGTAGACCGGAATGCAATGCTTATTCTTACAAGATGGAGTCAGAATATATCAGAAGGGAGACACGATAAGCAAAATTGTATAATAGCCATGTGCCGAAAAATACGTAAAGAAATAGAGCGTATTCATGAAGAGAGATTGGGAACAGACGAGTTTGAGCAAGATGAAGTGTCCGAATCAGGGAATTCCGCAAGACAGTCAGAGACCATAGCCTATGTAGGCAGAGGAAGATCTTGTGAAAATACTAGATGTTTTTCTGATCCCATACACTCTGTATGTCCAAATAATAGCAGAACGTATCCAACGCCTGTAATGAATCTGAAGTCTCCTGAACATTTGTTTCAAGCCGCAGATAAAATACTACGAGAACGAAGAGGTTACCACCTCCTCGATTCCATAGATGAGCAAGAATTAGCCAGATCAGCCGTTCACTGGATTGTTAGTCCTGAAAAATACGGTGATGAGACCGTAGCACACACGTTTCTCAACCTCAGTACAGATGAACAACGTTTAGCTGGAATCTATATGATTCAGCAACTCCTCATATTATATAAGAGCCAACATGCTGACCCTGGTCCTTTACCTGATATATTAACGGAACTACTCACGTACAGATGGAGAGGTTCTAGTAACAAGCTAATTAAAGAGATATTAGTGTCACGTAAGCAGTACGTCCTTTTTGTAAATCCAGATTCTCTCTCCCTGCCCCCCAGAGAAAGAGCACCGTACTACATGGATAGACAAAATCCTTTACGGGAAGTGCACCCAATAAAAGGCGAAGACAATGAGTTTCACCGTGTATTTGTTTACACACCCATATCAAAAATGGAATTATTAGAAATGAAGAAAGTAGTACCTAGTCATGACAAAGACCCAGCGGGTTTCCACCGAGAAATTAAAGACATGTTACTGATGGGAGAGTACACCTTTCCTGATATTATGACGATATTAAAGGTGCTTTTGCCTGCTGGCATATATGAAAAACTGAAAGAAAAAGAGTGGGAAGTGGGAGACCAAAAGATAGACTGGACAGCATTAGCAGAGGAAGAAAGGGGCCGAGCTGCAGGTTCGGGGCTCGGGGATAAAGTTAAACTATTACCAGGTTTACTAGTACAGGTACTGCCACGTTTATTAACTACAAAGAAGGAAGATTGGGGTGCAATCACAGCCTGTAAACAAAAGCAAGATGAAGACACAAGCGATTATTATGCTCGATTTGAAAAATGTTTTGGTATAAATAGTGGTATAAAAGCAAGTAGTGACTCATATCCACATCTATTTGTGACAAAATTAGTGGAAAATGCATTGCCTCCAGTGAAGAATAGAATATTGAAATTCGAGAGTACCTGGCAAAGTAACACTCCGTCGCAAATGCTACAAATGTTACAGTATCATCACAATAGAATTAGGGATGAACAAGAACACGAGCATAGACGCATGAAGGATACAAAAATGAAAATGCTAGTTTCTCAGACAGTACCAGCAGATGGTCACAAAAAGGGTGTGACACATTCTGGTGATTCTGCAGTTCCTGTGAAAGGAACCTGCAATTACTGTAAACAACTAGGCCATTATGTACATGATTGTCAAGTCCTGAAACGTAATATAGCTACAGGTATTGCAAAAGAGAGACCACGATTAGTTAGACAAGATCAGAATGAACAAGGAGCTATGCAGCATGGACAGTCCGTGCCAGTTCAGCAACAGTCTATGCCAGCCTCACAGCAACCCATACAGTTTGTGCCAGCTGCACCACCGTTGCCTGCTACTGCCACACAAACCACAACCCAACAAATGTATCAGACTGCACAGTATGAATACCCTGAGTATCAGCGTTACGCATGAACCAGCCTAGAGAGGGAAGTTGACTTACCGCTTATCGAGATTCCGGTAGATCAAGAAGGACCTTATGTACATAGTGAATTATTAGGTCAAGATAGAAAATTCTTACTCGATACAGGGGCAAGCCGAACAACCATAAAACGTAGTGAAGTTCCAGGGGCACCCCTCTCAGGCTCTCAAAATGTTTCCCTTGGTTTTTCAGGAAAACCTATTGTTAATGAAGTATCACAGCCTCTACCACTTACGATAGGACCTTTGACACGAACTACAGATTTATTGCTTACTAAATCATGCCCAGAAAATCTGTTAGGAATTAAAACTCTGAAAGCACTAGGAGCCATAATATGTTGTTCTCCGGAAGGAGTAAGGTTGTTTTTGCGTGATTTTAAAGGTCACTATGTGTCTAGAGACATGGATCCCCGACTACAGACTTTACCAGTACATCTATGGGCACAAGGCCCTACGGATGTTGGCTGCATGAACATTACACCCTATCGAGTTACATTGAAAGCAGGAGTGGTACTACCACGAATGCGACAATACAAGTTACCGCATGATGCTGTAGTGGCTTTGTTGAAAATCATTGATGAGCTAATTGCCCAGGGAGTAGTTGTAGAAACAGACTCCAATGTATGTAATTCACCGATAATTCCGATTCTTAAACGAACTGACCCTACTGCTCCACCAGTGTACCGATTGGTTATTGATTTGCGTGAACTAAACAAGTGTATTGTACCACAATTCCCTGTGGTCCCTGATATATCATCATTGTTGACAGCAATTGATTCCGAAGCAACATTTTTTACTGTAATTGATCTCAAGAATGCCTTTTTCAGCGTCCCAATAGATCCGGAAAGCCAATACTTGTTCGGATTCAGTTTAAATGGGCGCAGCTTTAAATTCTCACGCGCTCCCCAAGGATTTACAGAAAGCCCCAGCATCTACAGCCAAGCACTGAAACGAGAACTTGACAGTATCCACATGCCAGTCAATACTGCACTGCTTCAATATGTCGATGATCTGCTGATCACCGCGAGAAGCGAGCCAGAATGTGAAAAAGCTTCTCTGACGGTTTTACATTTCCTAGCCGACAAGGGGCACAAGGTGTCCCCTTCTAAGCTGCAATTCTGTGTTCAGCGAGTTATTTATCTTGGTCACTCGCTGTCCAAGGAGGGAAGGCAGCTTACACCAGATCGCATCCAGTTAATTGCTAACATGTCAATACCCCAGACACAAAAGGAGGTGCGGGCTTTCATAGGCCTCACTTCATATTGTAGGCAGTGGATCCCTCAGTACGCATTTCTAGCAAAACCACTCATTCAGTTAACCACACAGGAGGCAGCCACATCGACTGTTCTCCCTTGGACTCAGGAACATACACAAGCTTTTGAAAGCTTAAAGGAAGCTTTATGTCAAGCACCTGTTTTAGCAACACCATGTTATAGCAAACCTTTTACACTCTTTGTTACAGAACGCGAAGGTACTGCCTTGTCAGTACTCACTCAGGATCAAGCAGGATCACGCAAGCCATGTGCTTATTTTTCCAGTACATTAGATCCCGTAGCTCAGGCTTTGCCTGCATGTCTGAAATCAGTGGCAGCGACAGCTTTAGCAATCAGACAAAGCGATGCCATAGTATTAGGACACCCATTGACAGTACAAGTACCACATGCAGTAGAGGTTCTTGTGAACCGAACACAAACACAACACTTGACCATAGCAAGACTTACCGGTTATGAACTGACATTGTTTCAACCACACATAGAGATCCGACGGTGTAATACATTGAATCCTGCTACACTATTACCTGTAATTGGAACAGACCCACTAGCTCATGATTGTGTTGAAATCATTGAAATAAAGACGAAACCTAGACAAGACTTGACAGACGTTCCATTGTTAGATCCAGACCTGACGTTGTATGTAGACGGATCATGCATGAGAGCAAGTACAGGAGATTTAGTGGCCGCGTATGCAGTCACAACAGACACTGAAGTTATTGAGACACATTGTATAGATACTCTGTCAGCCCAAGCAGCAGAACTTATTGCTCTAACGCAAGCCTGTATTCAAGCCACAAATAAGAAAGTTAATGTATACACTGACTCACGTTATGCATTCGGAGTTGTACACGACTTCGGCGTGCTATGGCGAGAGAGAGGTTATTTAACGTCCCATGGTGCCCACATTCAGCACGGGCCCCTCATTCATGCCTTGTTAGACGCAATACATCTACCCACTGCTATATCGATTATGAAATGTAAAGCACACACGAAGGTTACTGATACCATTTCTCAAGGCAATGATTTAGCTGACAGAACAGCTAAACAGACTGCTCAGAATCGCACATTAGACATGACAAAGCCAATAGTTCAGACCCCAACACAGTGTATGACGATTAAGGATCCCACACTTGACGTAATTGACATACAGACACATGCCACAGCAGAAGAAATAAAGAAGTGGACTGAACTAGGAGGGATCCAGACAGATCAAGGATGGATGACGAAGGAGAAATCTGTATGGTTTCTCCCTGATTCCATGGTTCAAGCCATTATAGCTACAGTTCACAGTCCAGCACATTTAGGAGAGAAGGCTATGCTAGACAGCATTCAGCACATTTGGTTCAACAAACATTTACGAGCAGCAGCTAAACAAAAAGTTCGTACCTGCATGATATGTTGTCAGTTTAATCCAGGAAAGAGTGTTCCCGTAGAGCAGGGTGGATTTCAGCCTCCTGACCATCCTTTTGAAGTCCTCCAGATGGATTATATTCAGATGGAACGTTGTCGAGGATTCAAATATGTTCTTGTAGTTGTCTGCGCTCTCTCCCGTTGGACAGAGGCGTATCCCGTATCAGATTACACTGCTCCGACTACTGCCAAGCAGCTAGTTCGAGAATTCTTCCCACGGTACGGTTTACCACGTGTTGTATATTCAGATAACGGTCAGCCTTTCTCATCCGAATTAATGAAACATGTCTCACTTTTGTTGGGATATCAGTGGAAATTCCACTGTGTCCGACACCCCGAGGCAGCAGGTCTCGTAGAAAGACATAACCAGACACTGAAAATCAGACTGTCCAAAATATGTAGAGAGAAAGGTGTCGACTGGATAGTAGCATTACCAGTTGCACTCTTTTACATGAGAATGGTAGCACACTCTAGAACAGGGCTATCCCCGTATGAGGTGATCTTTGGTAGACCACCGAATATGTGGGGGACGCCTATACCACGTAAAATAACTGATGTCGACTGTAATATGCTGACAGATTACCTGGCTTCCTTGATGTCTGCACTACAATCTTCTCGTTCACAGGTAGCTGCAGCCTTTCCCGACAACACTGAGGCGAAACCCCATGACGTTGTTCCGGGTAATCTTGTCTTTGTGAGAAACTTCGACAGGAAAAGTCAATTGGAGCCCAGGTGGAAAGCACCCAAGTTGGTCCTGTTGACCACAAGAACAGCCGTGAAGATCGAGGGACGAAAAGGGTGGATTCATTCAAGTCACGTCAAAAAATTTCATGGACTTCCTCTTGACACAGACAGTACTGCCCGTGTGTCTTCCCCCATTGACTCAAAGCTACCTTTGGCTGAGGCCAGTAGCACCGAACTCTATAAACAGAAACTCAGGTCCAGATCTAAACTGTCGGACGATTTGATTGTTTAAGTCCTCTCCAAGGTGAAGCGGTTGAATCTGTCCCGACATGTACCCCTTAGGTCTGAATCATGTAGAGTCCAGAATCATAATGAAACGACATGCTTATTGTAAATTACTGCGTAACCACTGTATTGTGACTTTATTAATTTTGTCTTCCTTGAGTTTTTTAATAGTTACTGCAAGTATATTGTTGCATATGTATTATCCTGTTTCTAAACGTGTTTTCAATATAACTGATGAACATTCTTTTAGTGACCTACCGCCACATGAATTATCTTATAGACTTGCGCTGCGCAATAACACATTCATTAGTATGTTACATCATTCGCATCAGACTAGTAATGCGACCAATTGTTGGGTGTGTGGCCGACTTCCTCCCTATCAGAATAACAAAGGAGTTCTGCCTTTCTTTCCACATCCATTCACACACAATGGCTCCTGTGGAGCATGGTTTAGTTTATTAAATTCCATAGACCCAGACACAGTAGTTTATCAACAACATTGGATATGGGGAAATCTGAATCTAGTTTTATTCAAAGTCTGTCACCCTAATAAGGAGGGTCACCCCAGTAGAACAGGAACTGATTTAGAAAATGAAGTGTATAAATTAGGTAATTTTACGCCTAATCTTATGATTCTGAATGTCAAATCCGAAGTTGAACTAATTCTGCCCACTATGTCAGTATTTCCAGTAAAGGGTGAATTATGTGTAAGAAAAGTTGGTTCCATACATATGGGCCATAGCCAATGCGTTACTACAGTAGAATATAGTGATCAAGGTAAATCTTCATTTAGAGCTTCTCGCCATTCTTACTTCATATGTGGTCAGACGGCATATATGCGTCTGCCTCTAGATTGGGATGGTACCTGTTACATAGCATTCCTTTTGCCACCTGTTTTCCTAGCTCCCCCTGATTATTATCGAGATGTTCATTTAGTACACAAAAGAGAGCGGAGAGATCTCCCAGTTGTCGATTATACTGAGACGGCATGGGACAAGTATGTAGATTTCAATAAAGGTATCTTTCCCTATATAGGTACAATATCAAATAGTAAGCTGATACGCAGACTCACCAAGACTCTTGAAGCTGTAGTAAACGAGACTATAGCCGCCCTAGGCAATCTGACAGAGGAACAATCAGTGATGAGAATTGTTGTTCTCCAGAATCGTCTTGTCCTTGACGTCATCCTGGCCGATAGGGGCGGAGCTTGCAGGGTCATCGGATCCAGCTGCTGCATATTCATACCAGAACATTCGCCATCTGTATATAAAGCTATAACACGCCTTCATAAGATTGTAAGCCAGATACACGAGAATCCAGGCACTTGGACGTGGTCCGGGTGGTTTTGGAGTGTGATATCAGCCTGGGGATGGAGAGTTCTATCCTTCCTAGGTATTGGCCTTCTTATGCTCTTCAGTTGTTGTTTATGCCTACAATGTGGACCAGCGATTTGTGGTCTGTGTGCCACATCATGCATTCCATATCACAGTTCTCGTTCAAAATGCCGGAAGAAGAAGGAAGAAGAAATGATGCTCCATGAGCAAATCAATGGAATGATGAAGATTGATGTCTCGTGAAGGGCAAGAAGGGGACAAGGAGGGAATGTGGAAATGTGGATTTTCCTGATCAGTTATGTCCCCTATCTTGGACCCCAACGGTTTTATATGCATGTTACAAGTACATGTATGTTCCCTCCAGTTCCAGTTTCTAAGACGCAAACATATGTGTGTCTACCGTCAACATGTTCTCTGTCAGATCCGCCATCACAGGGCTGGATATTCGATTCCTAAGTAGGAAAGGCCACCGACTTTATATGGCTAAGTTACTCCATTTTTACAGTTCAGGCGAGTAGGCCCGATTCTGTCCTCAAAGCCTTTCCCTGCTCTCTGTCTCTGACAGTTTCAGCTTGAGCTCGCATCTGTATCCATGAACTTTGTCCTACTCCCTGTGCAGCTAACGGTGCCTGCCTCGGCCAGTTTTCGCCTGTCTGCCAAGAAGTTGTATTTCACCTTCGAATTATCTATTTCGCTCTCCAGCCGATGCATTCCTGTCCAGTGATTTAGGTAAACATTTCCTTTAGCTCACAAGCAAGGGACTCAGCCTTTCCGTCCTCCTGCAAGTGATTCATAGCCCTGTTGCCATGGAAAGTTTTCTATCCCTCGCATCTCATATAGACACTTAGACGCTTGTACACGCACACAGTCAGTATAGAATAGATTCTGTCCGAGAGTCTCTTCCTTGTGGATAACATAGTTCTTTAAACATAGGATGTTAGATATGATTTGGGATTAGGATGACTTGACCCCAGACTTCTCGTCTCCACATGTAGAGCTAAATGTCAAGTCCCCTTCACCCCCTAGTTGCACGTCAATTACACGTCATGCTGCCGCGCGCGCATCTATGCCAAGTATTATCTTATAGATCCACCTATGTCTGATAATTCTAACCAATCATGTTTCTTTTATTCCTTATTACGCCTAGTTTCGATTATGTCACTGTCACGTCACTTTTCTTATCAAATGTTACGCCTTCTACATTCGTTTCATTGTAATGTACTTATTATAAAAATATATGTCTGTTAATGAATTATTGTACTTCACTTCCTGAACCTTCGTGGTGACGGAACCTGAGGGCCGCGACTCGAGTCGGCCATTTTGAATGGAATAAAGCCCATTAGAAAACCTCTTATACCACGGATTCTGCCTCTTGTTATTTTGAGCTATTTACTTTATTTTAAGATTCCGTATGAAATTCAGTCCGGTAATATTTATTTTATTTACCACAAGGTTATGATTTAGAAGTCATCCGGGGGTTGTGAGAGTTGTTCTTCTTTTCTCATTTAAAGGTGATGTAACCTGATCTTATGCTGACATAAACTGCATTTACACCGTTCTACATCTGAACCAATGTCACCATACACCACGTGACTACTACTACTGTTGTTTTTCGTTCTAAATAAAGTATTGTGTGCTTTACTCCGATAGATGGAAAGTGTTCCAAGAGACCTTTCCCGCACTGTTCGGAACCAATCAATCAGGGAATTGAAAGCACACTACCCACCTGTGAGGGTCTCAAGGCGCTGGGTGGGGAGTTAGCAGCTCCGTTCAACCGAAGAGCCAGGTCTTGAGAGTCTTCCTGAAGGTGTTCAGGGAGGGGGCGCGTCTGATGTCCACCGATAGCTCGTTCTAGGTCTTGGCTGCAATGTGGGAGAATGCTCTTCCGCATGCTCTGGCTCTGTGGATGCGTGGGGTTTCAGCTAGTGCGAGGTTAGAAGATCGGAGGTTTCTTTTGGGTGCGTGGAAATATATTCTGTCGTTGAGGTATTTGGGTCCGCTGTTGTGTAGGCATTTGTAGGCGTGGGTGAGGATTTTGAAGGTGACTCTCTTCTCCACGTGGAGCCAGTGGAGTCTCCGCGGGTGTTGGCTGATGTGTTCGTGCCGGGGGATGCCTAGGACGAGTCTGGCCGCGGTGTTCTGTATTGTTTGTAGTTTGCGGAGTAGGGACTTGTTTATGCCGGCGTAGAGAGTGTTTCCGTAGTCCAGTCTGCTGGTGATGAGTGCGTGGGTGACTGTCTTCCTTGATTCGGGGGGGGATCCATTTAAAGGTCTTGCGAAGGGTGTGGAGGATGTTGAAGCAGCTGGAGGTGACGGAGTTGACCTGTCTGTTCGTGGCGATAGTAGAGTCGAGTACGATGCCTAAGTTTTTGGCATGGTCCGCGGGGGTAGGTGGGCTTTCGAGGGCAGTGGACCAAGGACATCCTAACTGTCTCAGGCTATCATTGTATCAGCTAGTATGCTCAAATACACTGTGAGAACCACTAAAATCCAATGTAATGCTACTATGAGACAATCCCTGAATGTCTTCTGTAATAAAATGTTTCCTCTTGCTTGTCTCTAATTGGTGCATATCCTGAGAACCATGTACTTGCATAGAATGTATGAAAGTCCTATAAAAGGATGTGTATTTCTCTGTATCCCGGAACCCCCATTCCCCATCTTTAGAAGGCCAACCTATGCCGGATTGCATACATCACTGTTCTGCTTGGGTTTTCGGATCAGGTGGAACCCGCTCAACAGAGCCTTTCTAACCCAAACCAGAACGTTACCCCCTCCCTAGGGCCTTTTTACACCTAAATAACCACATATATATGTACCACCTAAGGACAGGGAATTCCTATTATATATATATATATATATCAAGACCTCACAGCCTCGCGGTCTCAGACAGACCCAGAACTTCCTACCCAGACTGCAGCCACAGTCTCGCGGTCTCAGACAGACCCAGAACTTCCTACCCAGACGGCAGTCACAGTCTCGCGGTCTCAGACAGACCCAGAACTTCCTACCCAGACGGCAGTCACAGTCTCGCGGTCTCAGACAGAC
The DNA here is from genome assembly GCF_964204655.1 of Triturus cristatus. Lineage (NCBI taxonomy): Eukaryota > Metazoa > Chordata > Amphibia > Caudata > Salamandridae > Triturus > Triturus cristatus. The sequence continues at coordinate 1,735,025,042 of NC_140589.1, forward strand.
CCAGAACTTCCTACCCAGACGGCAGCCACAGTCTCGCGGTCTCAGACAGACCCAGAACTTCCTACCCAGACGGCAGACACAGTCTCGCGGTCTCAGACAGACCCAGAACTTCCTACCCAGACGGCAGCCACAGTCTCGCAGTCTCAGACCTCACAGCCTCGCGGTCTCAGACAGACCCAGAACTTCCTACCCAGACGGCAGCCACAGTCTCGCGGTCTTAGACAGACCCAGAACCTCCTACCCAGACGGCAGCCTTAGCCTCGCGGTCTCGAACAGACCCAGTACTTCCTACCCAGACGGCAGCCTTAGCACGAGCTCATCCTATTATTACCGTAGTACACGACAGGGGAATCGGGGTTACTATGTATCAGATCACACAAAGACTATTAGTTGAGCACAACCTGTTCTTTAGTTCGAGGGGCTCTTTTCTCCCTCATTCAGTTACCACTTACCTGATCAGGATTAACATCTGTTCATGTCAAGTTGAATCTGACTAGAAGAATAGGCTATCCTCCTATACAAGGATACACAACACATGCTGACTCACAACAAGCTAAATACTTTATTTAATTGCTACATGCACATTCACAGAATACATCATATATACAACCTGCAAGGAAAGTAAAAGGTTAAGTTATACACTTCAATAAAAAGGGGTCGACATCACCTTAGTCGTATGTAGCCTGTGCTCAATGGTCATCTAGGTTCCCTTCTCGTCTGTGCCTCGGCTTCGCCTGGAAGTCACACCTCCGCAGTCGCGGATCTACTCCCTTCTCCCTCTCCGAGTCACTGGAACCTCTTTCTCATCTGCTACTCTCTCCTCTTAGATTCAAGTTCGTCATCTGTCTTCCCTGAAATAAGTAGTAGCTTTTCTGCTAACGGCCAGGTGCCGCCTATGGACTAGAAGCAAGTGCCCATATCTAACTCAGACTTTCACTAATATAGAGGTGCATTCTCTCATGGAAAATTCCAGCTCGAAACCTGCCGCCCACCAAATTCCTGTACCTCCCCGTGCCAAGGACACGTTCCCAGCCGGCCGGCCTGATGTAGTGTCTTCGGCAGGGGAAAAAATACACTCCTTCGATAAGGGCCGGCCTGAACCGGTTCTCTCCGAGCGAATAACACCTCATAACTAAAATATCACCCTTCACCTAGAAATGTCACAAGCTGCCGGGGCAGAAAGAAAGATGGAGTCTCTCCTGTCTGAGGCCTACCAGGCCTGAATTCAGCACAACTCCATGAAATACCCTCACTATAGGGCAGGTTATCCTTAATACTAACGAATCTATCCCCTAGGCTATGTATGTAAGCCCTGATCTATGGGGAGGAGCACAGGATCGTGTCAAAGTGTCTAATAAATAAGCTCTATTCACTACTCTAATCCTTAGACTTGGATGGAAAGAGACTGAAGTCATATTAATCGCTCTACAACACAAGAAGGCCGGGAAAATCGAGCAGTACATTTCACCCTTGACTTCAGTCTATTATACATCCATTAAACAGAACTAACATCGGTGGAAGAATAATATGAAACAAAACTAACTGATCTATGTCTAGTACCGAGTGTACAGAATTGAAGCAGTGAAGGGATACACTGAATAAAGCAACAGATAGAAATCAAAACAGCGATAGCAATCAAAATGCCACCTAATGTGTGGCGTAACATATGCACGTCCGGTAACCAATTAAAGAGCCAGTCAAACCAGCCCTGATCAATGTGTTTTCTAACTTCATCCGTTAAGTCATGCAACTTATCTAGGTGTGCACGAATGGATTGTGTATGATCAGATAAGTTAAAACAGCAGAGGCCTTCAAAGTCCGAGCAGCCATGTCCATGTTTAAGCAAAAGATAATCAATGGCTGCTCTATTTTGCAAAATGGCCCTACGTTCACCCTGGGCGTCTAATAGCAAGTCAGACAAGACTGTAGAAGTATGATTAATAGATTTCACCATCCAGCAAGCCATTTTGCCAATAGATTTGGCATTATAAACCGCCAAAGCAGGAACACCAATAATTGAAACAGCTAGGCTAAGATATTCAGACTTGGAATATAAATGCAAAGATGAGTCACAATCGTCCTGTAACATCATAGTATCTCGAAGCACACGAGAGTTGGCATTTGGATGTGATGAGAACATTAGCAAACTCAGTCTGGTAATGGCACACGGGCCTCCGGAAATGTTTGCAGGGACATATGGCCAGGAAGTATTACCACATGAGAAAAGCCATCCGGCAGGTAGCAACATCGCACGATAGTGACTGGGAGTAACCACCAAACTATTGCAAGTCATATTGTTCTGGACTGAGACACATGTGGTCGGTGTCCTCTGAAAACACAAAGTCCGTTCGTGAGTTGTGAATGAAGTGGCGCCTCTTAACTTGAGGCGTAAGCATTCAGAAATTGCATTAGGATTACATGTAAGAAAGAAGCATAGGTCACCTCGTGTGATATTATACGTAATTATTTGGGACTGGATGGGGAGTTGCTCATTCGGCAGTTCAGTGCACAAAGGACAATATACATGGGTAGCAAAATCACCCAGGATAATATTCGGACGAGCCTTCGAAACGTTAAAGATACTAATTAAAGTCTCCAGTGAGGCGGGGACAGCAACTAGACAAGTCGCTAGAATGTCATGCACAGATCTCATCGGTGTCAAGCAGAAGTGAGGGGCATCAGTCACTCTCTTGGCCAGTAATGTCCAAAAGTTCGATGACGAATCCCACGCATTGAAGGAACGCAACACTCGGGTTCTCAGTTCATCCCGGGTTGACGGGATTCCTTCTCTCTCTCCGAACCAATCCAAAAGGAGTCCAGTTCCGACACATCCTGCAGCAACAATCCAAAGAATGATCTGAAAAAGAACCAAATACAGGCATTAATCATTCTCGTAAATAACATTTATCAGCTGGGACAGCTTCCCAGCTATCTTTCCCTGGCCTCATAATCAAAATGGTATTATCCTGACCGGTGGCAATAACCTCTGCTTGTTCAGGGGGATTCTTAGGCGATTGCACCCAAACCCTGGCCCCAGGGTTATCCGTAGAGCCAAAGCCTTTCTGGCCACGTACAGTTAGCAAAGTTGGGGCAGTGCCTTTCAATATTTCGCCACTGAAAACAGGCATAATGAGTAATTGAGCCACTCGGTCAGTGCGGTGTATCAGTAAGTCAATCTCACTGCTATTTAGCAGAAGTACCTTAATCTCTCCCTGATAATCACTGTCGATGACACCTCCAAGTACCTGGATGCCTTTTACAGCCAGCCCCGATCTAGGGGCGATCAATCCAAAATTCCCAGGTGGTATATGAATACCAACACCAGTAGCAATGATGACCCGATTCTTACTCTCCAGAACGGTGTCATCCATGGCGTGCAAGTCTAAACCTGCCGACCCTGGGGTCGCTCTGCATGGAGTCAGAGCTCCGGGAGTAATTTCCCAATACATCACAGTTTCACTGATTACATTAGGCATAGTCTCAACATTTGGGGGAAACAAACGCATAAGTGGAGATTCAGCATTTAAAAAAGGACGATTATTCAGAATCAATAGTGCTTGTGGTAAAAAGTCTCGCCAGTTTTTATACTTATCATCTGTTAACTTTCGTAATTGGTCCTTTAACAGGCCATTCAATCTCTCCACCAGGCCCGAGGCCTGCGGGTAGTAGGATATATGAAATATCCATTCAATATTATTTTCCACACAGAATTCTTGTACCAATCTTCCACGAAAATGGGATGCATTATCAGATTGAATTTGGAATGGCACACCATAATACATCATAATCAATTCTAATGTTTTTATGGTATTCAATTGGGTAGCTTGCTTACATGGAAGAGCTACCAGCAAGCCACTATATGTATCGACAATTGTGCAAACATATTGACAATTCCTACTCATGGGAAGGGGTCCGATGTAATCAATCTGCCAAATTTGAGCGGGCAGTTTCCCGCGATGTAAATGGCCTCTAACAATTTGGGGTACCTTACGCTGTCTGATATGTTGACAGACGGGACAATGTAAAATAACATTTTTGATTAGATCCAGGGGAATATAAATTCCTCTATCAGCAGCCCACCTGCTAGTGGCCTTCTCTCCAAAGTGTCCTGCCTTCTGGTGTGCCCATTTCGCCAATCCCGCAATATCAGGATCTTGTCTGTCCACCACTGCCTCAGCAATTTTTGATTTTTCATCTGCAATGTTATGAAAAAATTTGTCAAGGGAGTCTATTGGGGTGTGAGCATCCACATGGAAGATTGTAACAGTACTCTGTGGGAGCATCTCCCAAATCTCTTGCCATAACTCTTTTCCCCACAATTCTTTGGAATGTAACTTCCAATTATGGGAATGCCAAGTCGGCAACCAAACAGCCAGTCCATTGGCAGTTGACCAAGAATCGGTAAAAATATGACATGTACCAGGTAATTCTTGTTTCAAAACTTGGTAAACAGCGTAAAGCTTGGCAAATTGGCTACTCTTCCCTTCACCAGTTGTGCTCAACAGTTTCTGTGTGACCGGATTATAAGACACCGCCTTCCAGTGCCGTGTCGTCCCAATAAACTTCGCCGACCCATCTGTGAACCAAACATGGTTTCTGTCCTCAGCGGACAAATCATCAAAAGGTCTACCCCACTTGACAGGAGACTCCTGTTCTAAAGGTACGGAACACTCACTCTCAGTCTCAGTCGACGGTGCTTGCGCCACTTGCTCATGTAAAGACGCAACTCCTTTCGGGCCCACACGTGCCCTGTCTTGTATGTACCATTTCCATTTAATCACGCTCGCCTCTTGAGCATGTCCAATTCGATGAGTTTTCGGTGAACTCAGAACCCACTGCATAATAGGAATTTCAGGACGCAAGAATATATCATGTCCCAAAGTCAATTGCTCGGTATCCACCAAAGCCCAATAACAAGCAAGTAGCTGTTTCTCAAAGGGTGTATAACGCTCACCAGCATCAGGTAGCTTTTTGGTCCAAAAACCTAACGGTACCTTACTCCTGCCTTGTTTCTGCCACAAACTCCAATTTGCATAAGGGCCTTGCACAGACACATTCAAATCCACATCACCATCACGTACAGGCCATAGATCCATAGCATGTTGAATTGCCTCTTTCGCCAGACTAAATGCATCTTGCTGTTGCTTATCCCATTCAAATGCATTCTTTTTACGTGTAATTCGGTACAAAGGGGCCAATATTTGACTCAAATGAGGAATATGCTGGCGCCAAAAACCAAATAAGCCAATGAAGCTCTGGGCTTCCTTCCTATTCCTCGGAACCGAAAAATCAAGAATCTTCTGTTTAACTTGAGGGATCACCTCGCGGTGTCCCTCATGCCAATTAATACCTAAAAATTTTACAGCTTGGGACGGACCTTGTAATTTATCCGGATTGATCTCCCAACCTTTCTCACGCAGACACTCAATGACTCTATCTAATTGTGTCTGAACATCCTCTTGTGTTTCGCCTTGGATCAAAACATCATCAATATAATGACATATCTGAATTTTGGGATGAACTGGTACCTCAGCCAAATGTTCTGCCACCAGCCGGTGACAAATCGTAGGACTATGCACATAGCCCTGAGGAAGACTTCTAAACGTCATCTGACGCCCGTTCCACGTAAAACTGAACTGTTCCTGACACTCAGGGGCAATTGGAATAGAAAAGAAAGCATTAGCAATATCGATGGACGCATACCATGTACCTGGATGTGTTTGGATTCTTTCAATCAGGGTAATAACATCCGGTACTGCAACAGTCAAAGAGGGCGTGTGTTTGTTCAATTCTCGATAATCAACAGTCATGCGCCAAGAATTATCACTCTTACGCACCGGCCAAACAGGATTATTCCAAGCAGAAGTAACTGGAGTTATAACACCTGCATCAACCAACTCCTGAATGGTGGTACTAATCTCTTCATGACCACCCGGAATACGATACTGCTTCTGACAAACCACTTTGGTCGCCTGGGGAACTTGTATGGGGGGCATCCTTAAACGACCAACCCGTATAGGTCTGGACGAGATATAATGCGTCGTTCCAAATTGGTAACACCCATCATCAAGATGCAACGTCATTCCCTTCAAAATATCAATTCCAATTATGAATTCTAAGAGTGGCACCACTAATACAGAATATTCCTTTCTAGGGATTCCTACCCTTTTCTCATTTCAAGCAAAGTCTGAACTGCAGGGGTTTCTTTTCCTCCTAATCCGGTAATAGTAAAAGGCTGCCCTGTAAACTTCTTTGATTTTCCATGAATAAGAGTGGCCTCCTCTCCTGTATCAACTAATGCTCGGGCCCTTTGGATATTACGATGTCTCCAATAAATATCAATATCTACATAGGGTCTATTATCCCTATGAGTCCATCTGTGTACCGGAGCTTGACCTATTTCCTAGTCATTCTTACTGCATTCTGTGTACCAGGACAAATCAGGATAAAGACTCTCACGTTTCTTAGGTATCGGTACCTCCTGTTCATATCCATTCCCTGTACGGAACGGATTCAAGTCTTCAGTATTATACCGTGGGTTACGATCAACCAAGCTGTGACGATTCTCTCTCCTCCTCAACTCAGGAGATTGATCCCTATCATCTCTACGCCTGCTGTAAGCATGATCATTTCTCCCCCTTTCCTTTTCCCCCTCTCTCTCCCTGTCCCGCTCTCGACGGGGGGACAGATCACGTACAGGACGCCGATCATCACGACGATCAGAGCGCCCACGGCGATCGTCATCACCGCTACCATCAGAACAACCACGATCACACTCAGTTGTTCGAACACGCCGGGCACCCTCCTTCCGATCCAAGCCCCGTTTGCGAAACAACTCCCACAAACGAGCAGTAGTCTCACCATCAATGTCCTCCCGACGTACACCATCAGCCAAAAGACCAGTAAAGATATCACGTCTAGTAAATTTATATTCACCAGGAGTACGAGTGTCAGACCGGGGCTGACGTTCAGGTTTAAACCACTCACCCAACTCACCGAGTTGGCGCACCGATTCCAACACCGTAGATAGCACATTACCAGTCTGGTTAATCAACAAAGTCATCATGACCTGCTTGTAGGCGACAGGAGAAGAGCGAATGATACGATTCCGCACAGAAGAAGTCAACATCCCATCAAGCAACCTGTCAGCAGTGCCCAGAAAAATAGCCGTTTTCATCACTTCCTCCTTAAGACGTTGCGCAGCATCACGCAAGGTATACCACGGGTTGTCATTGACAGGCCAGTCAGATTCAGTAGGATACTTCAAATTACAACCCTCAGTCGCCAATTGGAGCAAAGAAATTTGACCACCACCATTATAGTTACGAAAATGATCTTGCACAGTAGAATCCAAACTCAAAGAACAAAATTTCAAACAGTCGCCAGTATCCAGCATAATACCAGCAGTGCCTAGTTCATAAAGGCGCACCATCCATGTGAGCAAGGCCTCACCAGTCCGCTGCCGAAAGCGCTGCAAAATATCACTAATTTCTTGTTGAGTAAAATCTTCTAAACAGTCCAAAGAAACACCCTGCGGAGCATTAGGAGATTGCTGCAACTTCCGACGAAAAACCGGATGCGCAGAGACCACGGGACGAGCATCACAAGGAGCCCGAGCAGTACTAGTAGAGGGACAACCAGTGTAAGAAGCATCGATCCCGCCCGAAGAACGAGCGTAATCACGGGGTGCACCATCAGAGGTGCGAGAAGCAGGCTTACATTCATGACGGGAACGAGAAAACTCGTGCGTAACAGACTCCTCACCCGAGGAACAAGAGGTACTCGAGTCCCAGATATTACCATCCCATTCATCAGGATTCCAATCTAGTCCAGCTTTAGCCACGACCAGACGCACCTTACGCGTCGAAACTCGACCACGCCTGTTCTTGTACTTATAACGAGCAATCCGCACAGCCGCCCTTTCGGCAACCGTTTGGTAAGTGTCAAGTTTGTCAGAAAGCAACTTATTTTGACACCGCAGTAGAGTATTAGAATTCTGAATCTCAACAAAGTGTGCCTCCACATCCTTAAGAGAGATCTGTAATTACAACAATCTCTCATGCAGAATCCGATACGCAGACAGAATAACCCAACCTCTGCGCCCCAAAGCGGGAACCTCCTCACCCTTCAATACAGGTGCCGTCTGCAAACAAGTAATCACGTCAGCCGGTTCCGCCGACTCCAAAGAAGAGTTCCAATTTTCACTCAGACCAGTAGAGTCAGCCCACTCACGGGCTAAGGCTCCATAAGGCGTTGAATCCCATCCGGGAATATCAACGGACAATTTAAGAGTAGATTTAGATTTCTTAGAAAACATCGCGAAAAAAGAAAGAAAAAGAAACGCAGAGAAAAGAAAGGAAGAGAGAAAGAGAGAGAGAAAAAAAAACTATACACGCAAATATATAAAAAAGAATGCAAAGAAAACCACGCACACACCGAAAGCAAATATAAGACAAACAAAACGCACACAGGTTTCGTAAACAGTTCGTGACGCCAAATGTTCTGCTTGGGTTTTCGGATCAGGTGGAACCCGCTCAACAGAGCCTTTCTAACCCAAACCAGAACGTTACCCCCTCCCTAGGGCCTTTTTACACCTAAATAACCACATATATATGTACCACCTAAGGACAGGGAATTCCTATTATATATATATATATATATCAAGACCTCACAGCCTCGCGGTCTCAGACAGACCCAGAACTTCCTACCCAGACGGCAGCCACAGTCTCGCGGTCTCAGACAGACCCAGAACTTCCTACCCAGACGGCAGTCACAGTCTCGCGGTCTCAGACAGACCCAGAACTTCCAACCCAGACGGCAGTCACAGTCTCGCGGTCTCAGACAGACCCAGAACTTCCTACCCAGACGGCAGCCACAGTCTCGCGGTCTCAGACAGACCCAGAACTTCCTACCCAGACGGCAGACACAGTCTCGCGGTCTCAGACAGACCCAGAACTTCCTACCCAGACGGCAGCCACAGTCTCGCAGTCTCAGACCTCACAGCCTCGCGGTCTCAGACAGACCCAGAACTTCCTACCCAGACGGCAGCCACAGTCTCGCGGTCTTAGACAGACCCAGAACCTCCTACCCAGACGGCAGCCTTAGCCTCGCGGTCTCGAACAGACCCAGTACTTCCTACCCAGACGGCAGCCTTAGCACGAGCTCATCCTATTATTACCGTAGTACACGACAGGGGAATCGGGGTTACTATGTATCAGATCACACAAAGACTATTAGTTGAGCACAACCTGTTCTTTAGTTCGAGGGGCTCTTTTCTCCCTCATTCAGTTACCACTTACCTGATCAGGATTAACATCTGTTCATGTCAAGTTGAATCTGACTAGAAGAATAGGCTATCCTCCTATACAAGGATACACAACACATGCTGACTCACAACAAGCTAAATACTTTATTTCATTGCTACATGCACATTCACAGAATACATCATATATACAACCTGCAAGGAAAGTAAAAGGTTAAGTTATACACTTCAATAAAAAGGGGTCGACATCACCTTAGTCGTATGTAGCCTGTGCTCAATGGTCATCTAGGTTCCCTTCTCGTCTGTGCCTCGGCTTCGCCTGGAAGTCACACCTCCGCAGTCGCGGATCTACTCCCTTCTCCCTCTCCGAGTCACTGGAACCTCTTTCTCATCGGCTACTCTCTCCTCTTAGATTCAAGTTCGTCATCTGTCTTCCCTGAAATAAGTAGTAGCTTTTCTGCTAACGGCCAGGTGCCGCCTATGGACTAGAAGCAAGTGCCCATATCTAACTCAGACTTTCACTAATATAGAGGTGCATTCTCTCATGGAAAATTCCAGCTCGAAACCTGCCGCCCACCAAATTCCTGTACCTCCCCGTGCCAAGGACACGTTCCCAGCCGGCCGGCCTGATGTAGTGTCTTCGGCAGGGGAAAAAATACACTCCTTCGATAAGGGCCGGCCTGAACCGGTTCTCTCCGAGCGAATAACACCTCATAACTAAAATATCACCCTTCACCTAGAAATGTCCCAAGCTGCCGGGGCAGAAAGAAAGATGGAGTCTCTCCTGTCTGAGGCCTACCAGGCCTGAATTCAGCACGACTCCATGAAATACCCTCACTATAGGGCAGGTTATCCTTAATACTAACGAATCTATCCCCTAGGCTATGTATGTAAGCCCTGATCTATGGGGAGGAGCACAGGATCGTGTCAAAGTGTCTAATAAATAAGCTCTATTCACTACTCTAATCCTTAGACTTGGATGGAAAGAGACTGAAGTCATATTAATCGCTCTACAACACAAGAAGGCCGGGAAAATCGAGCAGTACAATCACTTTACTAAATTGCCTGCAATTATGAATTGAAGGCTTTGCTGCTAACCTTTGATGGCATATTTTCTGTACTTCGCCTCTAATTCAATATATAAAATTTCAATTTATAGCTGGTGTCTATTATTCTTGATGAGTGTTACAGTATTGACCGGCGCCACCCGCACCTAGGGGTGTGGCGCCCTTAGTTGCATCTCGGGCGAGAGCTGGTCTGTTCTCTCTTTCCTTTAGGGGAGGGGGACCCGGAATTAAGGATAGTTGGGACGGCCCCCCGCCGATGTCATTCAAGGGCACAAGTTGTCCCCCTCTCACCCCCCCGGCAATGATAAAAGCCGCAGGAGGGACAGGGAAACCCTCTTTGTCCTTTCCAACAGCTCCCGAGGTGGCAGACCAGCGGCAAGTTACCCACCCACCCATCCCTAAGACTAAGGACAGGATTGGCGGTGTCCGAGACAAGAAAAATGGTGTGGACTCCTTTTTGACATGGACTGCCTGAGCCTGGAACAAGGCGAGCTTTCAATGGGGGCTCCGGGCTGGCGGGAGTGATGTGGCAAGGACTCATAGAAAAGAGACTTGCTCGGACGCAATCCGCTCGTTTAAGTCACTATCATGTTATTAATTACGTATTGAGTAAAACTAACGCGCACCACATAAACACATGTATTGGGAAGCTTGCATATGTGTTTGCTAACGTTAACAACTCGAACGAATTACTAAAACCGCTTTAACAGGGAATTCTTTGCTGCGCATGCATCAACTGCATCTTCGCAGTATGACGAGATAATGCTTGGAGGGAAATTCTTGCACATGATCAGAAGGCACTAAAATGGAGTCTTGAAGACTCGCGTGCATGGCACTTGCTTAGCTGAAGCGAAATCGAGCTATTTAACTAATGCTAATGCGGGGACAGTATTAATAAGTAAAGGGTATTAGAGTAGAGATGGGTGGTATACAGTGAAACCATTTATTTTTTAAAGTAACATATTTCTTTCTGACTTTATCACTAGTGCGCATTTGGGCCTCTCGTGTATGGCTAAAGTGAGCTGAGTCACATGATAATGGTGCATGACAACTGAAAGTCATCCCGAAAGAATGACATATGGGTTGGGAAGAGGACAAGGTCGCAGAGTGCCAGAGCCTGAGAACCGGCAGTGAAAAGTCTAAATGAATGAGTCTACATGTTAGATTTTAAACGATTGTTGCAGATGAAATGTGAATGTGGGTGGGAAAATAAAACATGAATAAATAAGTGTTTAGCCATGCAATAGTTGCATAACTAAATACTTATAAGGTCCCAAAAGCGAGACCTATTGGCTATGGAAAGTGAAAGTAATCGCGGTAAAAGCGACGCGCGCGCCCGAGCACATGCACTGTAGCTCTAGGCTGGCCTGGTAGCACTCTTTGGAGCCCTCTCAATAAGTCTTGCCAGACCAGCGCATGCGCTGGGTCAGGCGAGACCTAAAAATGAAGGGGATGGGTTTGTGAACAATGCTCAAATTGAATGAAGTGACATGTAAGCATGGCGTGATGATCTTTCCCCCTTGCCTGACCAATTAGAATTAGAATTTTTACAATAGTTTTTATGAAACTTTAGTGGGTGGAACATCCAGAACGAAAGGTATAATTAAGGTAACATTAGTTAGTTAGAGAGATGAAGATTTGCTGAATGCTGCAGAGGGGAGATGCTGTTGGTGTAGCGGGTGATGCTGAGAGAGACGCTGTGAGATGCTGACGAAGAAGCCGAATGCAGAACTTTCTATCCTAATTTAATTGGGGTTAGATAAGAAGATCGCGGAAGAATCTCGAGGAGGAAGAGAGTGTCAGAGAGGGGTGCGGCGCAATCGTCGTAATTAGAGAGCTAAACTATCCTTTCCTGAATCCTGTCCTCAAGTCTTTGTCGCCTGAACTATCCCGGGGGACCCTTACCAGCCCTTTGGCCAGGGGTTGGTCTTCACACCATTCTTGGTAATTATTATTTAGTGTATTTGCAGGTAATCTTTTCTCTCTGTCCTCTCCTTTTCTGAGCATAAACGCATTGCAAGTGTTCGAAGTATTGTAATTGATGATTAATAGATTGAATTTTCTCTCCTAATGAAGGTGACTGTACTGTTATTTTGAAGTGGTTATAACAACAATGAAAGATGTGCAGTTCCTACAGAGTGAAGGGTCTGGGGGAAGGGGGTTATCCGAAGCCAGACTTTCACCAAGGGAATGTGAGTGCACAAGGGGTGGGGGAACCCCTTGTGCACTCACATTCCCTTGGTGAAAGTCTGGCTTCGGATAAACCCCTTCCCCCAGACCCTTCACTCTGTAGGAACTGCACATCTTTCATTGTTGTTATAACTTAGGGCCTATGTGCAGGACCTCAATAAAAATAGCCCACCCCTTACTCTCCTCCCTTTTGTTGACATTTTGAAGTGGTTCACATGCTCCAAAATTTAGATAAGGTTTTAAAATCTTAAAGGAGTCTGTGGTTATTTCATTAGAATTTAGGTAAGTTAGATTATGTCATTATCACTATCAATTAGTCCAATTAATGATCCATCGACCAGAGGAAAGAACTTTTGGATCAGTGAAAGCTTAGTTAAGGATAATGAATAACTAAACCCGATATTGTGACTCAATTTTGTGTGTTTATGGGCCCAGGTGAGTATATGGTAGTGGAGTATCTGATGTTGGTACGCCGCTGGATCAGGTGGGGGGACTGAGCTGCTGGTGGTCCTGGACTCTCCTGCCCTACCTGAGATGCCTGTGTGTGTGGTGAGAAACTTTGGGGGGTATCCGGTGTTCAGGAAGGCGTTAAGCGGTGCCCTGGTGGTAGTGCCTCTGGGATGGAGGACTGGAAAGTTACTGCTGATAAAACAGTGCAAGTTGGGGCCTGCTGGCACAGGGAGCACAGGGGGATTCATGACCGAAGAGCGTGTCTTGATATCCTGATGACTAAGGCCATGTCGGGAACGGAAATACAATCTTTTGCAAAAATGTATTCTTGGAAAAGCCTAGCTCTTCTGGGCTACAATGTCTGTGGTTTGGTTTATCTATCCCTGAACAAAATGATCAAGTGTTTTGTCAATGAAAAAAATGAAAGAATACTTTAAGGTGTAATAAAGGACTACGGCGTGATGACCAACTATCTGCCTGACGTCTCTCTGTGGGGCAGGATGATGGGGAGGTAAGGACGTTATCTCATGGGGGCGATTCGCACTTTGAATGCACACTATGATTCTTGAACTTGACTAAAAATGTATTAGTGACGGGTCCAATGGGGAGCACCAAAGTCTGTCTGGGGTCTACGTCACTCCCGGTCCTAGCCGCTGGTGTGACTTTGGTATGATCATTTAAGACGAGTTTGCGCGCCAGGATTAGTGTGCGCTTTATTAGATCAAGCTATTTTAGCTGCATAGGATAGTTCCAAAATGCATCTCTCGTTCCCTGTATTTGCACGCAGTTTGGTGGAATATATATTGTTTAGCTATTTGTTGCAATTTCAGACGTTTTTAGAAAGATTCGGGTTAATTATGTCGGTTTCATGACGACACTGGTTATCATATCTGAAGAAGTGAGGGAGTGCAAAGTTTAAATTCCATGGTGCAGGAAACCAGGGTTCGAGCCTCGAGGTCGCGTCCACATCCTGTGATTCTGGGCAAATTAATCACTTAACCTTCCCGTGCCTGAATGTGTAATGTAAATACGGTGCTCATGTAAAGCGCTCCAATACCTTCGGGTCGATTCACGCTATATAAATATGCAGCAACAAAAAAAAAAATAATAATAAAATTTAGTCATCGGCAAAACTTTTATCACCATTTAGGTCCAGTCCAGGCTCCAAATTCAAATACTCATATTAGAGTAAAAGACAACATCATGTGTTGACAGTTAGCGCTTCAGTAGTAAGCGCTTTATTACTACTACAATAAAAATGTAAATTGTCGTGGATGCAATAAACAGTACATGGCGGAATACTGAATTTCAGGGAATGGGGCCGAACGCACGAGCACGCACGAAACATGTTAGGTACTTTTCATAACAGAGAGGGGAAGGGAGGAAGCGTGTAGCCCCAGCACAAGAGTACACCAAGAGTGGCCCAAAGGGAGGTGTTGCGCTGACAAGAGACGCTAGCGTCATTGGCTGCGGGAGGATGTGCCCCTACCCATCTCCTTTCATGGCTCTGGAATGCGGTGATGATGTAGCAGCAGCCCCGGCCCCTTCCCCTCCTCCTCCCGCTGTTCCCTTCCTTCTTCCACATCCTCCTTGTACAGATCCGTGCTCTGCTGTCTCCTGCTGACGTGTCTGGCCCTCGGCGCGCATGCGCGTCTCCCGACTCCCCTCCATCCACACATACACGCTCCAGCCGGCGCTGCTGGCAACATGGCTGCAGCCGGGCGACTCATCTGGCTCCTGGCCGCCCTGCTCTGCTGCTGCCCCATCCTGGGCAAGAAGAAGGACTCTGTGGACCGGAGGTTCTCGGACCTGAAGCGCTGCGTGGACGTGGAGTGCAGCAGTAAGTGCCTTTCCCCTGAGAGATGAGTGAGTGAGAGAGGGGAGCAGGAACCACAGAGCATCACACTCTGTTGGGCTTGGTCGGTGGGTTAGTGCCAATGCTCAAACTACCTACTTAAAACGGATTTTTATGAAAAATTAAAAGGATTGAGCTGTTTGGATTTCCTTCAGCTGTTTACTGCGTCGCTAACACACTGGTGCCCCAACTGCCAACTTTGTATTTAAGTGAAAGTGCTGCGAGAAAGGAAGTGTCGTGCAGAGAACACCCGTCTGTGCACTTTCCCGACCGGTGCTGCTCTTGCCCCAGCCTGGTCGGGTGGCATTCTTCCTCGTTATCAGATCCGGAGTTTGCACGAGTGTGGTGCACGACGGGACGTTACTGCCCTGCACTGCCTTTGTTTACCATGGACCCATCACAGGCGCAGCACGAGAAGGGCAGAAACCTGTTGTGAGCGTGGCATTTATAGAATATCCGGGTGCAGGGCAGCCTTCCTCAAAACAGTCCCCGGGGCTTATTTTTTATTCGAATTACCCCCCCCCCACCCGTAATATTTTGCTGAAAGTCAATAATCCAACAAATAGTTTAAAAATGATTCAAGTGATGGAATCGCACTTTGCCGGTGAAATGCGGCTTAGAGAGGAACGTCGAAGACACAATAATACGATGATGAACACATATAACCCGAGGCGGGGATACTCCACTCCCCCGGGACGCTCGTGGATTGTCTGTGTTTTTCAAGTGCTTATTGTTATCTTGCAGGGAGTCTCTTACTGTTACCTTAATATTGATCATTCTGTCTTGGACAGTGACAGCTACAGGGGGGGGGGGGGTGTTTGTGGTGTTTTATTTTACCTTTTGAGAGGAGGCTCGACCCGAAACCGTCTTAATTTGGCTTTCCAATAGTCGGAGCACGAGGAACCGTGCATGCGTTTGTTGACATGTCAGAAGCTTCCGCTCCATAGACCATCACCCTTAGGCTGCGTGTAATACCACATCATCCTGTAAAGAAAAACATAGCAACCTTTCTGATTACCATATTTTAACATTCTCCGATGCGGTTTCTTTTTAAGGCAAGCGCTGGTTGCATAATGTGTAGATTAGAGTGTAGGGTTCAGTGGTAGAATCCTACACATAGGTTAGGGTATGTGCATACTGATTACTACCGTTTGTATAGCACTTACTACCATTTGCATAGTACTTCTTTTTACCAGTGGTTTTATAGGTTAGTTCCCTCGTGCATGAGGGGCAGGTTAAAGGTGCATTCATATAGAGGTGCGAGCTTGGAGATTTATGTGCGCCGGGATTCGTATTACACTTTTACTGGTGCATCGAGCACATTGGTGAGCGAGTGCAGTAGTGTGTTGGGGATCCACATTCCAGAAGAGTGGTTGGGGGGGGGCTGTATTCAGTGGTGAGCGTTTGGTTCAATCAAGCGTGAAAGTGATGCTTCATATATAGGTTATTTGATGAATCCTCATACAGGGGTGAGTGGTAAAACCATACACAGAAGTGAGTGGGTCAACGTATGGTGGTGGAAGGTAAACTTATGTATGGGGCGTAGCGTTGAATTCATCACTAGGGTTGAGTGGTGGGCTCGAGGGCGTGTGTTAGTGTTTATTTGCAGAGGGAGGTGAGTGCAAGCGTATATTGTGTTTATGAGGTCACCCATCTTCAGATACTGAACCTAAGCACTGGAGGATGGTTCATGTTCAGGAGGCGGTGGTGAGTTTTTATAATGGGCCTTGTGGTGGATTCATGTGCAGGGGTGAGTGATGGGTACAGTGTGGCTGAATGTCCTGGTATGGCGACGCTGCTATTCTGCCCTGGTTTGATTCTTTTTTTCTGTCGTACTCTGCGTTGTCATCCAGCTTGCTTGGGAAACAGTGAGTCACTGGAGGTGTTCCTTTTTGTGTGTTGTGTTGTTTAAGGGCTGTCTTAACGTCTACGACCCTAATTATAGTCAATGGGGCTACGTCCCCCTCCTACCAGGCTATGTGGTAGCTGAATGTTGGCAGTACTTGATCATGGACCCAGAATCACTGACCTTTTTGTCTGTAGCCCTGGTAGAGAAAGGGTGTGTAAGTCACTCCCATGTAAAATCCATCCCGTCCCTCCTCAGCTGGGCCTTCCCCTTTGTTCTGTTGTTTGTAGCATGTTACTTGTTAGCTGCGTGCCACAGGGTAAATGATGTCCTCTCGAGGACGGTGAGTTCCTCCCAAGGTGGAGGTGTGTGTTCAGGTACTCGCTGTCATCTTTGCCATGCTCCTGTGTACGTGGCACTGTTGATGCGCACTGTCCATGAGGCCCTGCCCCAGAGCTTTGCGGGCACAGGTTGGGTGAATGTACATCTGCTCTTTACCAGCCGGTCTCTGCCTGCCATTGTCCTTCAGCTTCCACAGCCCCTTACTGTGTTCTGTTGGACGTCCCCAACCACCCTGCGATCTTGGCCGCAAGTTCCTCTTATAGAGGGAAACTCGTATACAGGGAGTATCTTGACCTCTTGGTGCCAGTCCCCCTCCTTATCGCCTGAAAGGCCTGGTAAGATGCCCTCTCGCAACTGTGAGACAGGGTTCAGATTTGGAAGAAAATGTGTGCTTTCTTTGGGCCTACCTTCCTGCCACTGCCTCCTAAAGTAAAGTTAATATTTGGCTTAACTAATGAGCAGTGTACACATTCCTGGCCGCCCAAGGAGAGAATAATACACCAGCCCAGAGAGATGTTTGCCAGGAACAAGACCCTGTTGGTTGAGGTATGTTTAGAGCTGTCATTTTATTTTTTCTTATCTGCATACCTTGCAGCCAGCAGTTTGTATATATATTTTAATTTTTTATTTTACAGAGTTTTATATAGCACGAACTTGACCCGAATCGGGTATCAGAGCGCTTTACATAGCACCAGTTGCGTTACATGAGGACACATTCATTTTTGTTAGGCACGGGGAGATTAAGTGATTTTCCCAGAATCACAGGATGTTCAGCGTCATTGCTGAGACTCGAACCCAGTTCCCCAGATTCGAGGTCGACCGCCCTAGCCGTTAGCCAACTCCTCTCCCAATATATAGACCCGTGTTACTGCATGAGGGTGCCTCACACAATTCCAAGGAACTGCAGTCGCAGCTAGTGGCACCAGCAATTATGTGTGGCTAGAAAAACACGGAAAGAAGGGATGGGTGCATGCAGAGAGGTCATGTCTGGATTCCTGTAAATGGGTGAAACATCGATTCCATCATAGAGGTTAACTCTTGAACTGGGAATGTGTGTTTGTGTTGTTGATTCGTGTATGTGAGTGGTGTGAGGGATTCATGTCATGGAGTGTTGTTCATGCACAGGGGTGATACGTGGATGACGCTCCAGGATGAGTTGTTGATTCATGCGTAGGGTTAATGCAAGAGGGGTGATGTATGTGGATTGATACACAAGAGGTGATGTGTGGTTTCACAGAAAGGTAAGGGATGGATTTATGTACTTGGGTGAATTGTTGAATCATGTGCAGGTGTGAGCGGTAGGGTTTATGCAGCGGGAATGATGTTTAGATTCATATACACGGGGTGATGTATTCGGTTAAGTGCTACTCTTTTCGTGGGGGCTGCAGCCCAAGCTGCTTCCTCTCACACTCAGGCCACCTGTTGACCCCTGAAGATAATGCTTAGCTGGCGGCGGTTTGTTAAATTTGGAGGTCTGTGGTCCCCTACCTTTTCTGTAGCAAGAGCTACTTGTGTGCAGTGACACTCATTGAGAGCCACTAATATTGTTAGTGTTGTAATAGTGACCACATCAGACAAGATTACACTAGTGGCCATCATATTCGGGATTACTACAAGCGATCAACCAGGTGCGTCGGGCAAGGTTGCCAGCAGTAATATAAAAAGTGCTTTGTCAATATGGAATGTCTCTTCATGGGTAATACAGAACAGTCATGGCTGCAGTGCCCCTGGTACCAAGGTAACAACACTTGTAAAAAGTCTCACCAGCGCGATATGACTTATTACTTAAATATCCAATTTAAATATATTTTGGAAATTCAGCCATATTTCTCCAAATAGCAGCGTATGAGTTCTGAAAATACGTATATTTTTTATTTCAAATCTACTCTCTCAATTTTGGTATACGTAAAATCAACTGAGCAAAAGCTTGTAATTTAGTAGGCTGAGCTGCACTTGCAGGTAGCTGGAAGGCTACCTGTAGCTGACGAGCTAGTCGTTGGAGAAGCCTGTTCTAGGAATGTCTCTTTCCGGAAGAATTAAGATGCAGAAACACAACACTGGTTTAGTCTTTCGTTCTAACATTGCATGGCCTCTACAAGGGGTAGAATTGTGTGGTCTGTTCATTCTGAGGTTGACGTATTGTGTGAGGAGGCTGTTGCAACATGCCGAGCCTACTGTGGGGCGGATACATACTTCCATTTCTGAAATATGCCTAAAGTATGATTACAACTGGAGCTCGCTTACTGCAGCTCACTCACTGCACGCACAGTGTAGGACACGACCAAGTTCTCTGTGACCTGATTTGCAAAAAAAGTTAATAGGAACAAAGCACCCACCTGCCAGTTGGCTAACCCGGGACAGAAAGAGACGAGTAATCCTGTACACCCTCCAGTAACCCCATGTTAGCCTAGCTCTTTTATTTTATTCGTGGGCTCATTCTAGAGGTGGGCTCGCTGCTGAAAGCTCGAGCCTCAAACCTGGCTCTGGCTCGGCTCGAGGTCCTGTTGGGACCTCAAGCCCATAACGAGCTGAGCTTTCATGTGTCTTCCGCCTGGCTCTTTCTTCCTCTACCAATTATGTGGCTTTACCGCCAGTGCATGCTGACGTTGGAACTGGGGAACCAGATTTGAGTCTCGGGCTTGGCTTAAAATCCTGTGATGTGGCCAAATCACTTTAGATTCCCATGCCTACATCCAATGAATGTGTGACCTTGTATAATGTAACTGGTGCTCATGTAAAGTGCTTCAAATAGGACCTCTGGATGAGTTCACCACTGTAAAAACTACAAAAAATGGACAAAGGAGTAAAAACAAAGTCTTAACATAAGGAAAGACAAATAGATACCCATTTCCTGACTAATTTGTACAAAGTGAAACCTAGATAAAGTGCAGCTTCATCGCTTAAATTGTGTGTTCTTAGGCAAATATTTTATTTCACCAAAACCTTTTTCTTCATTGATTGTGTATGAAAGCACATTCAAATGTGTGAGTTCAGAACACCACCTGTACAAAAACCTACTGTGCTTGGTTTAATAGGTTATAATGTTGCTCTATAATAATCTGGGCCACACACAGGGTTTACATGACGACTGTCTTTTCTCTTAGTGCACTAATGGTTTATGTGTAAAAACTATCACTTTTAATAAGTACTTCTCGGTGCAGTGCCATAATGTGACGTGTTATTGTTCTCAAAGCTTCAGATGTGAGGTAAATACACTTTTTTGAATTATGCAGTAACTTTATCATATTTTACGTGATGTTTAATTGCGTGAGATGCACATAGCAAACATTGTCAGGGCTCTCCCTGTAATTGTTTGCTCATCGTACCATTTGCTTATAGATAATTCACCGCCTTTCGTGCATCTCGAAACAATACAGGTTTCCAAAGAAAGTTCCGTCCCATACGGAACAGGCGGTGGCTGCGGGGTTTACGCAAGGCAGGAGAGGCGCAATACGTGAATCGGAAAGAACCGTCTATATTAATGTGTGTGGGCTCCAGTGTGAGGTGTATGCGCCTGCGGGTGCGCCGAATAGATGCAAAATACAGGCCACGTGCGCGCAAGCCCCCTGCACAGAACAATAAAACCAAACGACATCAAGGCAGGTCTGAGCCAAGAGGCTAGAGCCATAAATCGATAATGCTACTTCACTATCGGTGAGATTGGAGACCTCTACTAACACCATCACACTGCTGTGTCTGGTTGCAGGAAACGTCACGATGGCCTTTCTTTGAAAACCGTGAAGTATAAAGCTGTTGAACCTCGTCCGCGGTGCAGGGCCTCCCACCTTGTTTTGATTTCGGTGTTTACTGCTCATGCAAATGAGGCAGAGTTTGCCCGGGCCGGACACCTGTGTCCAATCCTCTTTTAATCCAGCCATTGGGCATACACCGCCTATATACAGCACAGAGGCATCTGGCATCCGTTACCAGCAATGCCTGAAGGCCGTGAGATGCTCCCTGTCTCCGGGATTGAATGCGCCACTCTAGGGTCTTCTTTTTACAAACCATTGTTTGATCTTCCAGTTAGTTCTGTGTTCGTAAACCAAGACTTCAACTTCCAGAATGCATTTCAAGACCCTGTGACGTAAAGTGATGTCTTGCAACATCTACCGATGCAACAGAACGTGGAGGACGGTAGGGATTGTGACGTCACACATAGGGCCGGCGTCCTCAGTGCGCTGCCTCCCGCAGGTCTTTCCAGACCCGAGGGAACTGGAGGAAGAGGCTGCCCCTCCCCCCTCCCCTGGTGAAGTGAAGTCTAGATTCGATTTCGTTGTCCATGACGCCCCTGGGGACCACTTAGCAGAAAATAACTCCATTTGTTTAATAACTCCTTTGTTTATTACCCAGATAAAGTTGTGTGTTCTTCTCCAACCTGTGTTCTCCTACCTGACAGCTAGGCGCTGAGTAGGGATATTTTAAGTATTTCTGGGGCCCTGGGCCAGTCGTATTTTAGGGCCCCTCTTTAGAACAGTTTTCAGTTTATAATCCCTTTTCAACTCTCTCAGGTCACTGACAGTGCACGTGCACGCTCATCCAAATTCTAAATGTGTTTACATCTAATATTCAGGGATAGTGACGTGTGTTTTCAATATTGTAACACAAAAGCAGCTCAGTAATATTGCTGCAAATAATCTCTGAGGCACCCTCCCATTACTCATATGTGAGGTGACATTTTTCTGCAAAATGTCGGTAATAGACTCTAACACATCACCCATATTACAAATAAATTAAAGGGATTTAGAACAATGGGTGTAAGAATTATTCAAGGTCACCAGAGCAAGACTCTGCAGAACAGAGCTGGCTGTATGGGGGGGGGGGGAGGGGGGGGGGGGATATTGGGCGGGGGAGGGGTGTTGGGGATGGGAGGGGTGTTGGGGATGGGCTGAAAGGCAGGGGACCTGGCCAGAGCCCACTTCACCT
Source organism: Triturus cristatus (assembly GCF_964204655.1). NCBI lineage: Eukaryota > Metazoa > Chordata > Amphibia > Caudata > Salamandridae > Triturus > Triturus cristatus. Next base: position 1,735,046,977 of record NC_140589.1, read on the forward strand.
GGCCTTAAAACGTCTCTGGTGCCGAGACCCCCTTTTTTCTTTAGATCGGGGTTTGTCCAACTTATACAGTGGTTAGTGGGCACGGGCATGTTGTTTATCAGTTTATCAATGTAATCTCAATAATAAACTACCATACCATTTTCTTCCTCTTTCCATGTTTTCTTTCTACGTCTCATTAGTTTCCACAAGTTGTCCAGGTAATGTGGAACCTCATGTAAAGGGCTCTGATACCTGCGTGTCTAGCCAGCGCTATATAAAACTTCTCAAATTATTAAACGTGATTAAAGCCTCTTTTATACCTTTTAGAGGTCCCAGTGCACCTGTACGCTTGTAAGACACGTCATCCTTTTACTGCACTGCCCTTCCCTCGGCCTCGAGCTCTGAAACATATGTTGGCTGACATCCAATACCCACTTCTCTAAATAGATGTTGTCAAGCGTTTCCTGCCATTTGTTTTGGTTGGGATGTGAGTCGAAGAGTCAAACGTTTTAAAGATGTATTTTCGTATATCCACCCGGTGACACCTTTCAATGCATAGTTTCATATTTTCATTAAATTGTGTTAACACTATGTCTGCACTAGGTGAGTGAGGCTTTCTAAAGGTGTAGCCTTGTGGCATAGTGGATCGGTTACTGACCAGGAAACCAGGTCACTGTGTAGTGTGGGGCTTGTATTAGAATATGTGGAATGTTCAGTTTACAAAGTGCCCGTGCATGAAGTGTACGCTGGTAAGAAGGTTAAATGGCAACGAGGGTTGCAGATCCACCTTCGGAGCAGAGAGACGCTCCATGCCGTGGGTGACTCGCAATTGTCCACCATTCTCCTGACCTGGGAGTCCATGGCGGGCCACCAATTGTGTTGTTTCACTTTCATACATATAGTCCCTGATGCGCTACTTTTATGATGGACTCACATAAACCAGCCGGAGGAACAAACTTGTCACTTCTCGTTACTATGTTATCTTTCACCGATAACTCGTCTGCAATTTGAACAACACTTCTCAAGTCCCCAACCAAACCTCTCACTTCAGGCCACTTTTGCGTTGCATACTCTATTACCTTGGCTAGCGTAGCGTCTTTCTTGATTGCACCCCTCCATTCACTTTCCGATATCTCAGAAGCACACTTCTCAATCGCATCCACCACCGCCACGCACTCCACATCCTCCTCAACAAGGCCTCCTCCTCATCCTTCTCCATCAACATTCTGGATAAACAGTCCGCCCGGAAATTTTTTCCCCCCGAAATGTGCCTCATTTTGAAATTGTACTCTTGAAGCTTTGAGACTAGTCTTGTAATTCTAGACAATATACTACAAATAGTTCTGTTGGGTGGACAATTTCTTAGCATTCCATCATGAATATGTAGAAATATAGAAGGAACCACACAAAAATAAATTAATCAAAATTAGTATATTATACTTTTTTTATTTTTTTTGTATATGCACGGTTGTCACAGAAACAAGTTCATAATCGAAAAGACGAAAGCGTGACTTGTAAGTGAATACGTGATCTTAAAGTGACAAGGTGGTTAAGTGAATGCAATATATACAGTGCGGTTGTTTAAAAACAATGTGTATGAATCAATCGACATCCGTCCCTATATAAACAAATCTCCAACAGCCCTCCTCTGGGTCCTTTTTAGGTCTCGCCTGAACCAGCGCATGCGCTGGTCTGGCGAGACTTATTGAGAGGGCTCCAAAAAGTGCTACCAGGCCAACCTAGAGCCACAGTGCATGTGCGCAGGCGCGCGCACCACTTTTACCGTGATTACTTTCACTTTAGTGACCGCACGGCCTCTTTGATGTTTGATCGCGATCGCGATCACTTTAACTTTTACGGCCGCTTGGCATAGCCAATAGGTCTCGCATTTGGGACCTTATAAGTGTTTAGTTATGCAACTGTTGCATGGCTAAACACTTTTAAGGTCCCAAAAGCGAGACCTATTGGCTATGCCAATGCTTGTTCTTTTTCTGGTGTGGAGAACGTAGGGTATGGATTGTGAACCAGATTCCGTGAGCCGGAACTACATTTCATACATTGCTTTTAAACAGTCTCACTGTATATATTGCATTCACTTACCCACCTTGTCACTTTAAGATCACGTATTCACTTACAAGTCACGCTTTCGTCTTTTTAATTATGAGCGTGTTTCTGTGACAGCCGTGCATATAAAAAAAGAAATAAAGTATAAAATACAAATTTTGATGACTTTGTGTGTTCATTCTACATTTCTACGTATTAATGATGGAATACTAATAAATTGGCCGCCACGCAGAACCATTGGTATTATATTGTCTAGACGGCCAGGTTCTGTGGGACACCGCGCCATCCCATTACAATTCATGTAGCCTTGTAAGTCTGGGTGACATGTTGCTACCCTTTACCTTGCTAAAGATAAAATTTAAAGGCTTATGATAAGTGTAGATTCCAAATATACGCCCCCAAATATACATCTTAAATTTTTGAGCTGCCCAGACACAAGCCAGTGCCTCCCGCTCGATTGGACTGTACTGGCACTCGAACTGCTTCAGCGATCTAGAATCAAATGGTACTCTCTGCTCTCTACCCTCTGCCCGAGCACTGCCCCCAAACCTCTCATGCTTGCATCCACTGTTATAGCTGCAGGGCAGTCCTCACCACGAAAAGCATGGAGAGCTTGAGTAGAAATAATCAACTCCTTCACCCTCTCGAACACCCCATCCAGCTCTCATCCTTTACCGCCTACTGGCTTGGGCACTTGACTTAAAATAGATATATGGTTTTGAACAAATCATTGCTGTGCAGGCTCTTGCAACAAGGAATATGTTCTCTGTCAAGTGTCCCACCTCTCCTTGGTGCCAGCTTAACAACACGTCTAATATCCCAAAATAAAAAATTCCAGTATTTACGCATATGTCTGACATTGTGGAGGGCCTTCAGCCTTGCGGTGTTATGATGTCACCAGAAGACATTGAAGGCGATACAGGACACTGTTATCTGTTATGTATCCCATGTATAGAATCTAATTGAAAAACACGACACCTGGGAACTTGTGCAAGCCTTCAGTCCTATGTCCCTTTCATACAGGCGTCCAACGCTGATCATGCTTATCTAAGTCAGCAGTGTTGACTTATGCTTTGGATGCATGTAAATTCCATCCGGGGCACGGTCTAAATCTGCTTCTTTTATACATAAAGTGATACCTTCTTCAGCTATGTATTATATTTGTTAACTAGGTCTGACTTAAACATCCTATCGCCTCATTTTGTGAATAATATTCCATAAAACGTCATTAGATACATAGCCAGTAGTGCCTTCCAAAACTATGAATTGTGTTAGTGTACTGTACTAGATTTAGTATGGTGTTGGGTGTTTTAGCACTGCTAGGGGCATACTGTTGTATTTGTACTACAGGAGTGACTCCTGAGGCAGGAAGCCAAGCCAAGCTACTCATTTTGGCCTCTATACAAAGTGCGGTTCCTTTAATGTACATAGTGCTTCGGCTCGTGTTTGTGCAAGCTTGGCACTATGATCTTCATGCTTACAAATTAACCATGCCATAGAACAAATCGTGTTGGCAGAAGCTGTACGAGTTGGGCAGTAAAAAGCAGCACACTTCAGAACTCTGCAACGGTGATGCATTGTTTCACCCCCATACTAAACAAGCATTGGCAGTGCCAGTAGGTTTCAGCTCTAAAAAGCTGAACTGTTCGCTTTACTAATGCTGTTTTTTATTGCTTTCATATAAACGTATGTTTCATGACACATGCGCACATATAACTGCCAATTTTGCATTTGGTTTTCTAGGTAAGAAAATCCATTCCAAGATGGCCACTGGACCTTTCTAGTAATGCTTGGCAGCATTTTTTAAAGTAACCATTTAACATGGTGGATGGCCATGTTAGACCGGTGACTTAAAAAACCATGTGAGTGGCATGAAGCTCTTAGCTGCCGCCTGGCAGCCATTAAAAATAATAAAATTAAAAAAGCGTTGGAGTGAAGTCAAAATCGAGCATGAATGGTGAAGCACAAAAAAATTAATTAAAATAATAGCAGGCACAGTGCGTACCAGCTATTTAGCAGGTACTTGCTTAGGCTCCTCTAGGACTTACCTGTGCCTTGTCCTCCAACCAGGCAAAGCCCTTTCCGACGATGCTTCTGTGCGTGTGAGGCTCCAGCCTTGCTTCTTTCTCTCTCACGTTCTCTCTCAAACTCCTGTTTTGTCATTACACTGCTTTTGCCTGTTTTCCATTTCTTTTGCCTGTTTTCACTTTTTGCTTTTGACTTTTCCATTTTTTGCCCTATTGTCACTGCATTTTGCCTGTTCTACTTCATTGCTTTCTTGCCTTTTCGTCTCCGCTTCTGCTTCATTCTCACTGAACCGTGCCTTATTCCGTGTCCTGCCTATTTCTTCACTGCTACTTTCTGCCTTTTTGTCTCTGCGTTTGCCTTCTTCGCTTCTCTTCGCCTTGCTGTTAATGCGCCGTGCTTGTTTTCACTGGCATGTTTCTTGCTTTTTTCCCCTGCCCGCGCGCTCCTTACCTCGTTCCTGCCTTCCCGATCTCCCACTTCCCTCGTCCCCTCTCAGTCTCGCCCGCTACCCTTTGCTTTTCTTCTCCCAGGATCAACTTAATGGCGATGTCTACCTAGCCACGACCTTTATGCTCTCAGCGCCGGCTGCTACTCACTGTTCTGCTGCTGCACCACGCCTCACAACACTGAAGGAGCAATCTCCTGCCCCTACTTCAAGTTGTGAGGCCCTCTCCGACACCCAGCACTCACCCCTTTTGCATCAACAGTACGCCTCATCCCAACATCTCACCCTCGGACAGACCAACCAAACACACACAACACTCCGCACTCTCATGCATGCTCCCCAACACACGCTCATTCTCCAAACATGCCACGGAGATCTGGGATCTGCTACATGACCACGCCATAGTCCTGCTGTTCCTCATGAAAACCTGGCTGAACCAGGCATCCGCTCCCAACTCAGCCATCCCCACGGCTACAAGATTGCCAGACAGGACTGTCAGCACAAGCCTGAAGGCAGAGTCTCCATCACCTCCAAGGACACCAACATCCACGGACGCATAAACGAGCAACATGGAACTCATCATGTTGAAACAGATAACTTCATTCTGAGCGGAAACCTGGTTCACAGACCTTCAGGGCTATGCATTAACTATGCCAGCAACATCATGGACTTCATTTCGCCCCTCATCATCGATTCCAATGCCTTCATCCTCCTCCGGGATCTGACCTTCACCTGGAAGACTACGACGACCTAAACTCAGTAGGTCTTCTAGAAAACCTCACTTCAGCCTCACCAATACATAACTGAATACACACACTCCGCGATACCCCTTCTGGACCCAATCTTCACAAAACGTTGGCATCACATTTGACAAGCCATCATCAATCACCTGGACAGGCCACGCTGCTGTCAGATTCAGCAAGCTGCCGCAAACTATCAAAAGGATCAAGGGATAGATCAACACATGCACCGACACCCTAGCCCCCCTCAAGTGCTGAAAAACCACAAGATCCAGACTGTAGGCACACTGGTACACAGAGGAACTTGAGATGATGATGCACCACTGCAAACAACTGGAGTGTTGCTGGAGAACGGGCCAAGATACTGTGGAGAAAGACACCTTCAAAGGAGCCCTGAGACGCTACCACCAACAGATCCAGAACACCTAACGCACTGCACTCCATCAGCGAAGCATTCGCGCCTGTCCTCAATGTCTCCATCTCTTCAGCTACCGTCCCGGACACATGAAGATATGCCAAATTCCATCCACTACTCAAACTCTTTGCAGACCCATCTTCACCCACAAACTACAGACTGCTCTCTTTGCTTCCTTTCCTGACTGTAGTCTAGAGAAACTCGTCAACAGACACCTCACCGACCACCTCTGCAACCACAAACTCCTCTATGCCACACAGTCTGGCTTCAGAACCAATCACATCACAGAAACTGCCCTCATCGTCATCACAGATGGCATCCGCATGATCCTGGACAAAGGAGACGTAGCAGCCCTAATCCTCCTGGACCTATCAGCGGCATTCATCGCTGTCTCCCAGCCCATCCTCCTCTGACGTCTACACGATATTTGAATCCAGGGTCCCGCTCTCTGTTGCATTTTCTCCTTCCTGACTGGCTGGACTCAAGCATTCAGCCTGCCCAATTACTCTTCAGACGCTCGATCATCGGCGGAGTACTGCAGGGTTTATCTATTGGCTCGAACATGAGCCCTCTGGCCAGGGTCATCCTTGACCAGGACATCCTCTCCTACGCTGATGACACGCAACTTGTACTCTCCCTCTTGGAAAAGACTCGGAAACAAGGAATGAGGTCACCGCCTGCATGATTGAAGTCACCACCTGGACGAAGTCCAATTGTCTGAAACTCAGCACTGACAAGACATAAGTTGTGATTTTCATAAAAAACTCCTTGCCATTGTTCTTCTCCTTGTGACTGGCTGAACTAGGAACCATACCCACCCTACGTACCCATGCCAGGGACTTCGAGATAGCATAGACAGCAAGCTGGATACGACTGCCCAAGATAACGCCATCACAGCATCCTATTTCCACACGCTTAAAATGCTGAGGAAAGACTTCACATGGCTCTCAAGCAACACTGTGAAACTGTCGCACATGCCCTCGTCACCAGGAACCCAAACTACGGGCACACCCTGTATACCAGAATCCTCAAGAAACTCACTTTAAGACTACAACCTATCTAGAACTCGGCAGCCCGACTTATCTTCAGTCTCCCACGCAGCACACACAGCGCGCCCCACCTCATTACACAAGCACACACAATTCAGAATACTCACCCACACCTTGAAAGCACTACACAGCAATGGCCCCGCCTGCCTTAACAGTTTCATTTCCACTCACAAACCTTCCGGACATCTCTGATTAGCAAGACTCCTCCTTGCACACATTCCTCGCTTATGAAGAACCAGATCTGGAGGTCGAGCCTTCTGCTGCGTTGCTTTTAAAGGGTGGAGCGACCCATCACTGTACCTCTGATCCTCCTTCTCTCTGCCTTCTGTAGGTGAGGCTAAACCTACCTGCTCAGCGCCAGGATGCTCTCCTGGGGAATAGTGCGCTAATACAGATAAAAATAATAAAACATAAGATAACAAATTACGCATAGATAAAGCACACAACATCACTTTGCAACTGCTGGGCCAACATAAAATATATATGCAATAAATGAATAAGTAAATACAGGAAAAAAGGGTAAAGCATGATGGGAAGTCGTAGATGGGAGGAAAGATAGAGCACACAGGTAGCAGAGAAACAAGCAAATAAACTTATTCACTTTTTTTGGAATGCTAAATGCAAACTAAACAAGCATTGACAAAGATATTCGGTCTTGTATTCTCAATGTTGCGAAAACGATGCAATCAGCCTTGCCAATGCCTGATCGGTTTTGGTAAAATTATAGAAAGAAATAAAAACATTGATTTATATTTATTCAAAAAGGCTGCTGTGTTGTTGTGCATTTCAAGTGTTGCTGTGATGTGATGACCGTGCATGTTGTGTCAAGCGACGTAGCAGCCATCTTGATAGTATAGAAGCAATTTTGTCATTGTTTTCAATTTTTGGTTCGTTGGCACTGTTTCCCCAATGCCGGCAAAGTTTAAAAGCCTCTGATGTTGGCAAAGCTAATAGAGACTACCACCAGGTAAAAGGGCAGCACTGGATAGTTCAGTGGGACAACAGCTAGAGCATCACCAAGGACACCACTTGGTGCCTGGCATGCCTCTGAGAAGCTTCAGAAGGGTAGGGATAGGAAGAGCCATGGTGGAAGAGTCTCTCTGGAAACCAAGGCATGAACTTGCATGAGTACTAAACAAGTATTACAATTTAAAAAAAGTACAATGACCCTATCAGTGGAAGGCAGGGCCGGACTGAGAACCAAAACCGGTCCTGGCAACGTGCTCGACTGGCCCCCCCCCAGAGTTTGGGGGGGTGGCCGAGCTCTTTGCCAATGCCGGTTTCGGCCGATTTTGTTACAGGGCCGATATTGCAGCTATGCTGCAAAAAGTCCCCATAATAAAATCGCCCCCCCTGAGGCCCAAAACCGGCCCCCACCCTGGCAGCCTACCGGGGAAACGTCCGGTGCCCGCCACGGCCAGTCCGGCCCTGGTGGAAGTCAACATACTAGCCACTTGGAAGACATGGCTGTGCTCCAGGTGAGAGAGAAACACAAAAAAAAGAGAGAACCCCTAATAAAAAGCAGATAACTGAGTTTGACAAGTAAGCCATCTAATGAACAGGGGCCGAGTCTGTGTAGTATTGTATACAGTGCTGCCTGTGATCCCACAAAAAGAGTTCAGTTCAATCGGCAGTGGAAGAATGCAATCCGAATCGGGAGAATGTGAGACAGAAATGCTTCTGAGCAGGACAAGCTGAAGGATAGGAAGGAAAGCTATCAAATCGAGAGCATACACCTGAGGTGGACAATAAGCCATACAATCATGAGCAAGGGGCTGGCCCAAAATCCACTTTAATTATATGTTCTGTATTGGGAACAATAGGTCTTGCCAACAGACAGCTAAAACTGTTTTTATCCAAGATCTAAAAATAATCACAGGTGCCTCCTCCTATTCCTTGTAACTCCCTGATCATGGCGCTGAGTGCCTCCCCAGCCCGCTACCAGTATCCTGTCACGCCTTCATGCCACTCATGTTACCCCAATGGACCCCTGCTGCAACTTTGCCAGCTTCGGGCCATATTTCATCTTCTCTGTTGTGTCTCGCCCACACAGAGACCTGCCCCTTGGTCACCTTCAGTTCAAGTGCTGAGCAACTCTTCCCACCCCCAAAAAAATCCCTGTGGCTTCTCATCACTGTGCCCAGTCCACAGTGCTAGACACTGAGCGGAGAAAGGGTGCGCTTGTGTTTGTATAACCTTCAGCGTTGATGCCTGCCCTGCCAGTTTTGAATGCAGTGTGTGAGAGAAGCTTGTTGCTGTCCGTATTGTACCCGTGCTGTGGAAGGGAAGCTTGCACTTGTGCTGCAGTGCTTTGTTTGTGAGAAAGCTGAACTATTGCTGCCTGTACCGAGTCTGTCTGTGTGAAGGAAGTTTGCTTTGTTGCTGCCTTTATTGAACCCGCTCTGTATGTGTGCCTCTGTCTCTGCTCGCCCCATCCATGCCCTTTGCCCGTCCCTCTTCAGCCTGGCCTCACTGCCAGCAGTGTGGCAGACACTTCTGACACGTTTTACGTTAAGCACGCAAATCCAGTGCTCCTAAAATGGAGAAGGCGTGACCAATTATTTCTGTTTACAGAGGTTTAAAACTAGGGGTGGGCGGAATTTGCATAGTCGCGCTACGCAAAGCTCCGCAAAATGGCAAAATATCTTCGTGAGCACGCAGAATTTCCGCGAACACGCGGAATTGCTTGTTCGCGATGCTTTTTTCCTGTTTGCAAACGCTGTTTGTGTGCTCGGGGGGAAATATCTTGCGAACATGCATTTTGAGAACGAGAACAAGCAAATTCAGCGAAGCCGCGGAACGCAGAATTTTGAGTAATTCCACGTTCTCTGCGGAACGCGAAATTACCCAAATTCCGCAAGCAGAATTTACCGCCCAGGCCTATTAAAAAAAATTTTTACACTGGCATTAACTCTACGTTAAACCGTAGGGTTTTAATGCCACTGTAAAAATAAATAAGCAAATAAATAAACAAATGTTACGGTTCTACTGAAACTTCAAAAGTTTTATCTGGCCCAGCACTGCTGTTGTGGGTGCAGTGATTCAATTGGACTTTGCAGCAGCTGGACGACAAAATAGAAAACCACAACCACGAGGTTAGTTGTCCTCCCCTTATGGTGCGGATGATATTGGTGAAGGGCACTCTGATTCACTCCTGAATGGTAATGCAGCACCTCTAGGGCAGTCTTTCCTCTAATAAGCATTGCACTACAGGAGAGTTTGGAGAAAACGTGACGTGGCGGGGTCTATCACCCTTGACTTCAGCCAGCAGCACCAGATGCGACTTCGTTGCAGCTGCCCCACACTCTGCCACAGCACCGTCTCTCTTCGTGGGGATACAGGGCTGGAAACAGGTCTGCCCTGAGTATTGAAACCTAACTCTGTGGGTGTGCACGAGTTCAGAATTGGCCTGCAGTGCCTGGCTGCCTGACTCTCAATCGGAACTTGAACCAGGCTGCCAGGCACCGATACATTGCTCTAGTCTGTTTTAAATATGGGGAAGAAGGTGTTAAAAGAGACCTGCAGATCTGAGGGGCAGGACTCAGAAGCCCTAAAGCACCAGCCGCCACTGTCTGATCTCTGTCCATGTCCCATTCACCCGTCATCTGTTACGGTGCTAGCCCACAGCCACAGTTCCTGCCTGCATCCCATTTACCTCCAGCCTTGTCCTGGTGCTCAGTTCCCATGCTTCCATCTGAGTTGTGTCACTCCGCTGACACCACCGCCGGGTAGAGTTTGAATCTCCCATGGATGACGGATCCTTGCCCATGCCTCATCCGTCCTACGGTTAGTTGTAGGGCTCGTGTATGTTGTGGCATGCTTTCTTGAGGCTTATATCGTGTGTGTGAAGGAAGCTTGCAGTTTTGCTGCCTGGGCTTCACTTTTGTTGTTTGAGTGAAGCATGCATTGCTGCACTCAGTGCGGTGCCTGTGCTCTGTATTTGAGGGAATCATGCACTCCTGCCGTCCATGGCGTTCACCAGTTTGGTGCGTTCAGCTGCTGCCTCGGGTGACCCTGCTCTGTGTGTGATGGAAGCTTGCACGGGTGCTCTCTGCAGTGTGTGTGTGCGTGCACAAGACGCTTACGTACCACCTGCACACTATGCACCTGCTCTGCGCAAGGAAGGAATCTTGCACTACTGCCGATATTGTGGGGAGGTGAGGGTGTGTTTACGTCCAGAGCTGTTCAAAAGTCCTAACATTGGCTTTTCTCTGCTTGTCTTCAGCGACTGTTGTAGTGCTTGTAACGATTGGCAGTTGTACTTCCATCAAACTAAAGCCCTTTTCTTGTTCTCTTTTTCCAGTGTTGTTGTGTCGCGGTAAAGCAGTAGAAGATTTCACTGGTCCCGACTGCCGTTTTATCAATTTTAAAAAGGGAGAAACGATATTTGTATACTATAAATTAACAGGAAGATCAGCAGAGCTGTGGGCTGGCAGCGTAAGTACTTTATACATCCTCTTACACATTGGGGTGTGATGATTTTACAGCGTTCCATGATCCTCACAGTAGATGCTTTTTGGGGGAGGGAGGCACATGTTTCCTCACATGGCAGAGGGTCTTGGAAGGAGCCCTTCCTTGACCCGGAAGTGACCGGTCCATTTCCTTGCCCTTTCTTCCTTTGGCCTTGCTGGGACTGCTGATTGTGGTTGTGATCTTAATGCAGAAAATGTTTGCTTGCGGGGACCCCAGTGAGACCCTATCATTTTGATCGTAATGTTGGCTTTCAAGGTTCTTTTACAACATTGGTATTCCAGGATTCTTTCTCTGCAGGGTTGATGCTAGTGTGTGAGCACACCTGGGCCGATGCCTTCTCGTGTAGTGCGCTGTTGTCTTATTCAATCTAACACTTACTTCCTAATTATGGATTTGCTTGTATGTTCAGGCTTGTGTTTTATTTGATAGATAATGCCGTTCTGGCAAGTTTCTTCATTGATTGGCCAGGATTTTCTTGAACATGTCTTTATATAAAAAATCTTTAGATACCCACCAGATGATTTTCGGGAGTTAAGAAACTTTCTTCCTAGGGGGCGTTGAAGGCTTTGTAGGCTCTCTGTAAAAGTTAATGCTGGTATTTTGGTTGCTTTGTGAGGGTATGTTGGGAGGTGTTTTGGGCTTTATGTGATGGTCTTTTTTTCTGTGATAATCTTATAGAGGCACTGGGAGAGTTTTTTCGGGGTTTATGACCTTTTTCTGGGATATTTTGAGAGTTTTTGGGGTTTGATGTTATGTTAGGAGGCTTAGCGAGGTCCTGTTGTGGACGTATGTGTAGGTCTGTTGGGAGACTTTGTGAGGGTCTGTTGTCTCTTGTGTGCTAGAGGGCTTTGTAAAAGTCTATTGGGAGGTTCTGTGAGTAACCTTTGGGGGTGTTGTGATGTGTTGTATTAGGTTTTGTGAATGTCTTCTGATGATTTTGAGGGGATTTGTGAGGGTCTACTTTTTTGGTAAGAACATTATGAGAGGCTGTAGGGAGTGAAGAGTTTTGTAATTGTATTGTGTACTGTAGATCAGGGTTGTTCTGTTATTTCCTTCCTTTCATTGCATGCATGCACACGCTTAGCCCACGTAAAAACACTAAGCTTAGGATCCACCAACATCCTTAGCTTGAAAACAAAAACCACTGCTGTACTTTAACGTTTCTACTGTCAAATTGGAAAAGGTTTCAGTCTTTGAGCTTGGATGAAAAAGAACAACTTTTGTAAGGCACAGACAAGAAGACTCTACTGAGTAGCTGATCAATTCAGCCTTTGAGAAGATCAAAAAATGAAAACTTTAAAATAGACTGATTTACCCATTCTACTCTCCTAATCCAAAACGCGCCCTCATTCATAAAATACTAGTATGAGTGACTGCTCACCTCTTCCTGAATTCTCATGCAAAACGTCCACTTTTCCACAGGACTAAGGCACTGCTCCTACATACACAGGAAGGGCCTCCCCTATGCTGCAAACCTGTTCTATATGAACTCACTGCCCATGCTACTGACCAGAGTTCCACCAGTGGTATAACGCAAAATGATGGGGCCCCCTGGCAGAATGTGGTGAAGGACTCGTGGGTCTACCGTAACTCAAAGATTTTCATTGACTTTGGGCTAAATGGTCCCCCTGGAAGGCTTTGGGGATCCTGAATGGCTTCCTGCGCCCCCCCACCGTAGGGGCCTCCGTTATGCCCCTGAATTCAACCACTGAATGTGCCTGGAGAGTGGACTGTTCCTCTGGGTCTGGTTTTTTCTGCAGGTCCTAGTCTGTCCTGCATTAGCTCCGTTCCTATGGCACTTCCGGTCACATGTGTGATAACGCGAGGCTCTGCACTGTCTCTGCTGATTTTCACTGTTTATGACGCTCCAGTGCACTGTGCACCAGTGCTCTAATTCTTGCTGGTCCCCACAGTGCATGAGCGGCAAACACTGAAGTCTTATTTAAACATTGTATTTTTGTCAAAAGCGCTCCAGAAATTACCTACCAAGTCTCTGAACAGGAATTCACATATCACTGTAAAAAAACCTAGGGGCCAGATGTAGGACCATGAAAATTACGCATCGCAAATTGCGACTCTTTTGAGAGTCGCAATTTTCGATGCACAACAGTGTATTTCACACTGTTTGTCATTCCTAATGGGGTCGCAAATTGCATGGCTCATTAATATTAATTAGCCTCTCGCAATTTGCAAGCCCATTGAGAATGACAGCGCTCCAAGGGATGGTGGCCTGTTGGGCTCAGCAGACCACCATGTCTGGGACTGCTTTTTATTAAAGCAGCTTTTTAAAAAAATGTAAATGCATCCCGTTTTCCTTAAGGGAAAACGGGATGTATTTAAAGAAGAAAAATGAACATTTTCAGTTTCATTTTTTTAACCGCAGGCAGTGGTCTCTAGGACCATTTCCTGCTCTTAAAAAATATTTTCCAACATACCCACAAAGGGAAAGGGGACCCCTCGGGACCCCTTCCTGAGTGGTTTACCACCTACTTGAAGTAGGTGGTAAACTGCAAGTGTTTTGCAGCCGCAAATGCAGTCGCAAAACACTAGTACAGAGCATGTTGACTGGCTATTAGGAAGGGACGCCCCTTCCGAATAGCATGAGTCGCAAATGCTATTTGGCCGCTGAAAAGGGTCGTACATCTGGCCCTAAATGTTTTGGATTGCTTAGCAAAAGACACACAATTGATGGACGGAATGCAGAACAAATCAAAACATTCACCCCCAGTCAAGAGATCTGGGTTAAATCCATCATTCTTTTGCTCACCATGCCACCCCAGTTTAGACCTGGCCATATGCAAATCAGTCTTGACCCAGTGCCTCATGGGAACAATCCAGCCCGAACTGCCAAGCTAGTTCCTCCCTGGACCAGAAACAAGCATCCTAGGCCACTTAAGAAATAAACTCACTGCTAGCCTCCAAAAGCTTTATGTCAGGCTCTATCCTTTGTGGTCTTGATGATAGAATCTTGCTCATCCCTGCAGCTGACTACTCACTAGGAGTTGTGCAGTGGCACTGGTGTGCGGTATTCCCGCGCGCTGTGATCGCAACCCACCATGTTCCCACCCTGACGTTTTATTTGGCAAATAAATGCTGCCGTGGAGTTGTAGTTTTCTGTTTTCTTCATTTTGAATCACATATCTTATAAATTTTAATGTGAAAACAAATGCGAGATATGGAAAGACTGGAAAGATAAAGTCTTACTGGCATGCAGCATTTGGACAGCCTTACTCGTTAAAGGAGAAAACAATATTTATATTTTTATTTTCTAAAACATTCCTGGATAGTTTCTACATTAAGTATAACGTCCTTTCTGCTTCACTGTTGGGAAATGTCCTTAGCATTACAATGAAACATCAAAAGTGTAACTGTTATGTAGATGTGTACGAAGCACAACATTTATCACTTAGTGGCCTGCAGCAGGTGGTTCTACAAGAGTGACTAATAGAGTGACTGTGAGTCCTTGTGCTAAGCTGAGATGAAAGGCAAAAATAGTGAAGTCCTCCTTGGCACCGTGGGAATGATGTCATGAGTGACGTTTCTGAAGAAGTGATTTTCAGTTTTCTTCAGGTGCACTGATTAGAGTTCCTTGCCTTTGCTGGTAAACCATGCAGTTGTTTACCTGCTCGGTTTCCTAAATAAGGGAACCACAGAGTGCATGGATCTAGTGTTGGAGGGGTGCAACAGGTGAGGGGTGGGGCTCTTAGTGCAGTTTGACCTCCTTATGGTGAAGAATGGTCCCTGCAAGCTAGTGTCGCAGTGGTCTCCAATGGATTTGTTTTTGCAAAGATCTAAAGTCACGGTAAGATGCAGCCCCTGTGCTTGACATCAATAACAGCCTTTTTAGGTCGTGCGCTGCTCTGAGTGTGGAATAGAAGCCCCGCCCACTCTCCACCCATATTTGTCATTGGCTTGTGTCATTGCCATTTGTAAATGCTGGTTTCTGATTCGTTAATAGGCTTGTTAGTCCCTCCTTAGTACCGCCTTGTCTTCATTTGTAACCTTCCATGAGGACTGGCCCCACTACTTCGGTTGTTATACGGTAGTCTTTTTTTCAGTCTGTAAGCACTATTTTCTTTAATGTTGTTTCTCCTACTGCAGGCATGACATGCTTTCCTGCAACATTCAGCGCGCCATGCGTGCTTTCACTTTCTGAGCAGCCCGGGACAATGGCAGCCGCTTCTTTGAATAGGTGTCGCATTTACAAGTGTTTGACTTATTGGCATTGTAAATGACAATGCCTTTTTATTTATGTGTTAATTAGCAAAACAGATAAATGAAAGGCATTGGCAATGCCAATAGCTTACACTCTTGCAAATACGAGACCTATTGCTTTGCAAATGCTTGTTTACAGAGCATCACACATGGAAATGCCACCGTTATCTGGCTCTCAAGTCCAGTCCACAGAACACAAACTTCAGGGGGGAAAGCCAAGCTGACAATCTTTAGACACAAAAACGTGTTCTGACCGCAGATGTTTCAGAATCACTTCCTCCTTTCGGGGCTCACTCATTTGAGACGCACCACCCCTGCTGGCATTTGCACAAATACAGGAAACCCATCCTTTCCAACATGTCTGCTCCTTGAGCCTCCCAAACCAATACATAAGGCTGTAATCTGAGTCTAACCTCAGGAACATGGATTGCACCTTTAGAAGCTGGGAAAATAAAGGTGCTAGCGCTTTTGAGGAACCCCATCTTCTTCTAGGAAAGGGTACTTGTGGGTATTGTATTTGTGCCCCTCAGGCAGTACATCACAGGGATACCGATATTTTGTAAAAGTGGCGCATGCTTGATAGATTTTTGAACCCCGCATGCCAAAATTTGAGCCCACACTCGAATTCTGAATTTCTTTCCCCAAAAAAGTGCTTGATCCAGGGAGAAGGTGGGCCAGACGCTACTTCCGCCACATATAGTCTACCCAGCTCTCCCCTGCTGTTCAAGTTGTCTGTCACATCCGACCCTTAAAATGTTTTTGCAGCATCTGGTGCCTTCAGGGCATCATCATTGGTGTACATGTGGTGTACATGTGAGCAATCCTGATTGCACACTCGGATTAGACACCCACAAAACCTGTTGTACCCAACGATGGGAGGCAGACGCTCACGCATTTTTCAGTGGTCCTAACCAAATAATGTATCCCACCACTGCCATTTGATTCAGTGTTCAAGGGTGTATATGTATTCATGGAAAAAAAACGAAGCTTAAAGGGAAGTTATACATAGGTCTTGTAATCATAAATAAACTTCAGTTTTAAAACCAAAGCAAATCTGAAATTCGCCAGTTATGGGCAGTTGACATAAGTATAATGTACACTGCCATAGATTTTAGATGTCATCAGTGATGTAATATGTGAGGTCAATTACATATAACTGGTGAATTTCAGTTTTTTTGTTTGTTTGAAAACTGTCTTTTTTTTATTGTTACAAGACCTTCATATAACACCACTTTAACCTTTGTTAACTAATTTATTAGCTTTGGCTGTGCGCGGCCTTATCTTCGGTCAGGCCCTGCACCTAACCCCGTGTAGGCGGCAAACCCCTCGCTGCTCACAATTTTCTGTAGCATGAGGTTGGCAGCAGGATAAGGCCAGGCCTTGCCCCCCCCCCCCCCAACCATCAGCACAACTAGCGCTGATTAGGGCGAAACTGACGACCTCTCGTGACCGCCATTCCCCACGCCCTGATTGGGAGACGCCCACTCCGAGGCCACGCCCCCTGCAGAGCATTGATAAGAGACGCGCTGCTTTGTACACGATCAGATAACTCTCGAATCCTCCTGAGGCTCAGCCGGGAGTAGCCAGATTGATAGTGCTTGTCTCTATTTTTAACAAACTGCTAAAATTCTGCTTTTAAATAGAACTTACTTATTTTGCCTGCTACACAGCTGCAGTCTGCAGGATCCCTTTCGCGCAGCACAACGAGCGCTGATTAGGGCGAAACTGACGACCTCTCGTGACCGCCATTCCCCACGCCCTGATTGGGAGACGCCCACTCTGAGGCCACGCCCCCTGCAGAGCATTGATAAGAGACGCGCTGCTTTGTACACGATCAGATAACTCTCGAATCCTCCTGAGGCTCAGCCGGGAGTAGCCAGATTGATAGTGCTTGTCTCTATTTTTAACAAACTGCTAAAATTCTGCTTTTAAATAGAACTTACTTACTTTGCCTGCTACACAGCTGCAGTCTGCAGGATCCCTTTCGCGCAGCACAACGAGCGCTGATTAGGGCGAAACTGACGACCTCTCGTGACCGCCATTCCCCACGCCCTGATTGGGAGACGCCCACTCCGAGGCCACGCCCCCTGCAGAGCATTGATAAGTGACGCGCTGCTTTGTACACGATCAGATAACTCTCGAATCCTCCTGAGGCTCAGCCGGGAGTAGCCAGATTGATAGTGCTTGTCTCTATTTTTAACAAACTGCTAAAATTCTGCTTTTAAATAGAACTTACTTACTTTGCCTGCTACACAGCTGCAGTCTGCAGGATCCCTTTCGCGCAGCATAACGAGCGCTGATTAGGGCGAAACTGACGACCTCTCGTGACCGCCATTCCCCACGCCCTGATTGGGAGACGCCCACTCCGAGGCCACGCCCTCTCCCTTCGTCACATCTTCATAAATATGTGTATGTATCGGAAGCGCAGCGGACGAGCGCAGCGGGCACGCCGACTGCGCGCCGAAGGCGCGCTAAAGGCAAGCTCGTCTGCGCTCGTCCGCGATCAGGACGCGACCGGGGCCGGTCTTTCTCCCCGCCCCCTCAGCCACACTACTGCAATATACTCTCGGACTGAGCTGATGTCTGTGAGACCCCCACTATGTGTGACCTGCCCGCTTTCTATTTCAGACACTTGGAGCCTGGCTTATTCTTGCCCTGTCTGTAATTTCACTCTTCCGGCTTCAGATCCTAGCACCAACATAATACACTCATCGAACTCTCCCTCCACTTATGGAGCCCAGTCCCCCCTGACTCTCAGAGCTGCGCTGATTAACTGTCGCTCACTGAGCAAACATGCCATTGACATCTGGCAGTCCCTTCGGGACAACAACTGGGACTTGCTCTTTTTAACCGAAACATGGTTGAACGACACCACGAATCCCGCAATCACCCTGGCCTTACCGGAGGGCTACAGTATTGTTTGCGCCAATAGACCAAATAATATACAGGGAGGCGGGATTGCTCTAATTCATAATTCCAAATGGTCGGTTACCCTCCCTCCGTTCAATCAAATTGAATGTATAGAGGGTATGCCTTTCGTTGTTCATATCTCCCCCTCTTTCTCCTGCTCTGGAATTCTCATCTACCGCCCCCCTCACTCTAATACCTCTTACTTACCTGCTTTAGCTGACTATGTTACTCAGCTTAGTACACGATATGCTAACTTTACCGCTTTGGGAGACTTCAATCTCCATGTTGACAATGAGTCTTGCTCGCACAGCAAGCTCTTCATCTCTACGCTTGCAGCCTGTAACCTAGCTCAAATAATATCTTTACCTACGCATAAAGCGGGTCATACTCTGGACCTGATCTGCTCCAACCTACCATCTATTCGGGCGACTCCCCCTACCCCGGTCATTTGGTCGGACCATTTCCTTATTCCTTTTGAGATCAACATTTCTTGTCACATTAGACCCGTTATCATTCCAAAAACAATTGGAAGAAATTGGAGCCGCATCACCTCTGAGACGCTCCGGGAATATTTAAAAAATACTCAACCCTGCCCGTCCCTTGACCCGGATTTACAGATTGACCACTTGGACACATGGCTTAGTCAGGCCATTGATGCTCTGGCCCCCCTTAAAACCATCAAAACTTATAGGGCTGCACCTTCGGCACCCTGGTACTCTGATGAGCTTAGGCAGAAAAAGGCCTCCTGCAAATCTCTTGAACGCCTCTGGAGACAGAATTACACCATCGACAGCAAAATCTCCTATAAATTAGCCCTTAAAGAATATAGGAGACTGATTGAGAAGCACAAACGACACTTTCTAGCCTCCAGAATCACGCACGCCAGTAATGGCGCTAGGGAGATTTTTAATATAGTCAGATCCTTCACAGACCCCCACGCGCTGACTCGGACTCAGCCTGCTTCACAATCATTATGTGATAAACTTTCCAAATTTTTTGAGGATAAAATAGAAATCATTTACTCCTCTTTCCCCACCCTCGACACATTAGGTTGGGAAGAAAAGCCCACCACTCTCTCGCCATCACTGCCTATCTTATCCGATTTTGCAGCCGTCTCGGAAGCCGAATCTATGGCTGAACTACTCAATTGTAAATCAGGCTCGCCTAATGATCCCTGGCCAGCCAAGCAGTACAAAAAACTTGCCTCTCTACTTAACCCTCATCTGAACCATATTTGGAATAGCTCTCTCAGACTGGGCTGTTTTCCTGCTAAATGGAAACATGCCTCGTTGGTCCCTATCCTTAAAAAGTCCAACTTGGATCCCGACCAACCTAGTAACTACAGACCCATTTCCCTCTTGCCTGCACCAGCAAAAATCCTGGAGAAACTGGTGCATTCTCAGTTGGCGAACTATATTGAGTCCAATGGACTTCTCCATGATTCCCAGCATGGCTTCAGGTCGGGCCACAGCACGGAGTCTGCCCTTATTGAAATGGCGGACTTGGTGAGGTGGACGCTTGACCAGGGATCGAGGGCGGTGCTAGTGCTGCTGGATTTATCAGCAGCATTCGACACCGTCTCTCACAAGATCCTGCTGAGTAGGCTCGAGGACTTGGGTGTGGGAGGTGTTGTGCTGAAATGGCTCACATCCTATCTTTCGGACCGCACACAGCAGGTTTTCACCCCTCCCTATACCTCCCCTGCCAGACCACTTAAATGGGGAGTTCCCCAGGGTTCCTCCCTGAGTCCGCTCCTTTTTAATATTTATTTTACCCCTTTGGCTAAGCTGATCGCTCAGACAGGGATTAAATCCACCTCCTATGCTGACGATATTCAGCTTCTTTTTTTTACTTTTGACACCCCCTCTGCTTCTGCCTTTGATCCGCTGAAATCCTGCCTCAGGGACATTTCTAGCTGGATGGACGCTAACTCCCTCCGACTCAACGCAGGAAAAACGGAGATCCTGTTTTTCAACTCTCCTTCTCCTTTGGACTCTAGCCTTTGGTGGCCAGACGATCTAAGCCAAGCCCCTACCCCTAAAGATTCAGTGAAAAATTTAGGAGTACGTTGGGATCATCATCTAAGTTTCAGTAATCAGGTACAGACAGTGGCTGCTTCCTGTTTCGCTAAAATCAGGACCATTAAACGCCTTATTAACTACCTGCCGGCGGACTGCCGCAAAACTGTTATCCAGGCATTGATAATTTCCCATCTCGATTACGCTAATGCCCTCTATCTTGGTATCTCAGCAGGCCTGTGTCATAAACTTCAGACAGTCCAAAATGCTGCCGCCCGGCTTGTAGAGAGACTTCCTGCTAGACACCATGTCTCTCCACTTTTACGCAAACTGCACTGGCTACCCATTGCTAAAAGAAGTGTCTTCAAAGCAATGACGCTGGCCTTCCGAGCCTCTCAAGGGTCTGGATCGGCACACCTGAAAAACATCTTGCGACCGTATGCCCATTCAAGGACATTGCGCTCCAACTCCCTATTCTTCTTGCACACCCCACGATTTAAACGAGTTCGTGCAGGTGGAAAAACCTTTGAGGTCTGTGCTTCTCAGAATTGGAACAAGCTCCCGCTAGCTCTACGTACCAGCCAATCAGAATCAGCATTTCGTAAACTGCTGAAGACATATCTTTTCTCCTCCTAGACAGGTCCTCCATTTCTGGCTCTCCTTTCCCAGAGTTCTCAGCGCCGGGACGCCCCGTTGGGGCAGCTGTGCGCTTTATAAAATACACAAATAATAAATAAATAATAAATAATAACCCCCCCTCCTTGGTGGCGATATGGACAAAAGCCCCTGCTTTCTGACTAAAAGATCTAGCTTTCTGATAGATTTGGTGTAATTCTGTTCAGCCATTTTATCGGTATCGCTGTTCAATATTGCCTATGGAAATTGCATGGGGGAAAAATGTTTTTGACATCACCCCACCACTCCCCTGTTTTTCTCGGCCCCTGCTGGATGGATCACCCCCAATCTTTCCAACACATTTGTTTTATGCACAGCCACCCACAATTTTAATTATCTTCTGCAGGACCTTTTTAGCTATTTCGCATTGAATTTTCCACACGTGGTCAATAATGCACTTAATCTGTTGTTAGAGACCTCCTTGTATATATATTAAATATAGCATAGACACAGTCCGATTTTTTTTTTTTTCTTTTTCTTTTTTTTTTAAATTTCATTGGCAGTTGTTTTTTTCTTTAAAAAAAAATAATTTCATTGGCAGTTGTTTACTGTTCTTTCGTTCCATTGCCGTAGTTATCTCTTTGACACTGTTCGTGCGGCGCTGCTTGATACCTTTGTCCATACCCTAGCAACACTTTATTGGATAATAAAGAAAATAGTCTAATGTGGTGCCAATACAAGTTTGCCTGGTGGAAATAATATTGCTGGCTTAAAACAAATGTATGAAAGCGAGACATCAGGACTAGTTTATTTGTAGAGTTCTGCTGGACATTACATAGTAAATGTGTAGATGTAAGGGAAGTTGTGACTGAGGGGACTCGCAGAGCAGCAAAAAAAACATGTATAATAAACGGATAAATATACAGTAAAAGATACATATACTGATATTTTCATTTTTCACACATTATGTTATAGTTAGTGTATATATAGGTATTAGGATTGTGTATGATGTGTTGTCTGGGTTTGGGGCAGTGAGAGAGGTTGCATCTGCACAGTACATACATGCATAGATCATAAGGAGACGAGTGTAGGGGATAGATTCGGTAAAAAGGTATGGAAGCGCTGGGCACAATTCATTGTCGTAGATGTTTGGGTAGAATGTGTTTCTTCAGCTTCAGTTGTAACATAGGTAGAAATTTGGCCTATGTGATATTTTTGGGGTGGTAGTTTCCTATTTTCAGAGCGCTTGGTGATGTGGGGTAGGTGGTAAAGAATGACACTGTTCCTTAGAGATGTTTTTAATTCCACAAGAGATTTGGACATAGGTTCTGTCACCTCTAGATATTGTCTGAGTGTTAGGTAGTTTCGGAGTCCATTCTTAGATGGATTTGCATGCTATTTGCATATAGGCGGTAGTTGATTTTGAGGTTCATCATGAGTTCATCATCAGTTGGTTTGCTCTAAAGATGAAAAAGGCAGTGAGCCAGAATGAAGCCCTGTGCTGCTCTGACAGATTGGATATGGTGTCTTTAATTGTAATCCTTTAGAATGTTGGTTGAAATACAATTTTACTTGCTGAGAATTTTACCCCGAAATCCAAATCCTCTAGAAATTACTTTCAGCATCGCTGTTTCTATACGTTTCTCCCTCTCCAACTCCAGATTGATGATAGTTTATGAGAGTATGGCTGCTTATGTGCAGATTATGTTGTTATGCAACAGTTTACAAAAGTATGAAAATGAATCTATAGATGGGTTAGTGGTTCTTGTTTCAATTGAGTCAGTTTTGGGCTTTTCTGGAGTTGGGGTACAGAAGGGGGATGGGGTGCATTTATGATGTTTAGCCAGTGAGGCAGAGGCTTAAACAGTGTGGGGTGTTAGTTCAGTCTTCCATGTAGCATGAGGGGTTTGGTACACGAAGCGATGCATTCCAAAGTTATGATGCAATTGGGTTAAGAAGGGGTCCCGTTGATATTTGTGAAGTTTAGGCATTGTACCAGTCTTGCGGTGATTGTCAGAGATGGTTTTAGCTCAAATTCTTCTCTAATCTTCAGTATTTTGAAAGAAGGTTGCCAGTGTTGAGTGTGGGATGGCTGAGATTAGGAGATAGTGTAGCATTGAAGATTTCAAATTGTTTTTGGGTCTCTTATTAGCTTTTTAAAATGTTATTTTCTATGACGGTCTTTGTCTTTATGTTGCCTTTGTATGTTCTCCTAGTTGTTTTGTTAGGTTGATTTGGTGGAAGTGATGCTGCTTCAGACCACTGACTCCTGAGAGAGCTTGAGAGACGTTCCATTCTGTGAGTGATTAAAAACCACTTTTAGTTTTTTGTTTTTTAGTTCTGCTCTTCTCTGAAAGGATCAGGAGTTTTTTAAGGTTTTTGGAGAGGCATTGTAAGGGTTCACAAGCGTGAATGCATCAGATTTAATTCTGGTGTTGATGAGAAGGAGGCTGGCACTGAAGTTAATAAAGTATGTCAGGAGTAATGGTTTTTGGTGTGAAAGGGTTCAGCTTGTTGCTGGTACTGGCTGACAGGAAGGTTTTTGAGGAATGGCATCTGATCGTGGTCAGGCTAGTTGGTACTTATTGAGTCATTCACTGTAATACATGTTTGGGTGGTTTTAATGAGATTGAAGAAGAATCCCTTGCTTTGTGTAGAGTTTTGGCACTGGTGTAAAAGACTAGTTTTTCAAGACTAACTCTAGCATGCTGATTGCTTGATCTTAGCCTTTGCTCTAGTTTGTTCTTTATTCATTAACTACTGTTAAGATTGAAAGAATTTATGAGACCACATGATTGAGTAGAAGAGACACAATTTATGAGGGAAAAGGGCAAAAATATAGGAACCGATAAAATTAATGGTGACGTGATCGATGCAAAAGCAATGAAAAACTGAAAATAATATAAAAAGCCAGCAATAAAAATGCATGGTAAAACACATTACTGTTAAAATCATCAGATTTCTAAAAATAGTGAACATGATGAAAAAGTTCCAGGACCCCTTTCATCCACTAAATCATCCCTGTCTGGCGATTGTATGAGGCGTGCATGCATTCGGATGCAAGGTGATTGTTTGTTCTGTTGACAGATTCTAGCTCCACAATTAGGACCTGTAATGTCAGTAAAAATGTCCTGCGGGGCCAACCTGGAGACTGTGAATAGCATGAGATGCACTTGCAGGTACCTCTAAGGGGAGGCTTCTATCAGTGCCAGTTTAAAGTCCGAAAGTGGCACAAAACGCTGGCCAACCCCTGCCCGAAGTGGATCAGTCATTTCTTCTAGTTTGTATGACTTGGAAGATATTATGAAGCTCAAAAATCCATCTTTTTACATTAAAATAGATGTTTTTATACCTATGTACTTATGCACACATTTTATAATTGTGAATGATCTAAATTAACAACTTTAACAATACTCCTTTTTTAATTACTCAGAATGTTAATTACTGGAAATTATTGGAAAGCATTGAACTCTGTGCAACATGAAAATCGTAATGTGCACTTAGACAATATTTTTAATTGGCTAGCTATGAGCAATGCATTGCCATATAATTTGTGGGTACATAGTCTGATGATAAGCAAACAGGTTCTAGACCCAGCGGTAGAACTCAGACATAAGTCCTACCGACAACAGATTCTGAGAGGGACTCATGTAAGACTTGTGACGTGAGTGTGGGAAAAGATCCTTGGGGTTTCAGTGCACTCTGTAATTGTCAGTGGGTATCTTTTATCATTGTCGATGAAGGTTTTTGAGAGAGAGCAGTTCATGCAAGGGATGGGTTTTCCCATCCATAGTTCTTATCTGACACACATTTTGTACATTCCATAATCATACTTAGTTTTAACTCTGCTGTACTATGTGACTTCATATGCTACACCAATTAATGCATTCCTTAAAAGCACAGCATTTTATAGACTGAAAAAGCAATGGTCTTAACCCCCAAAGGATGGGTAGGTGCCACAATTTAAAGTTATCCACATTGGAAAAATATACACACAACGAAGCTAAATGAGTCAGTCAGTGTGTTTAAAAAAAAAAAAATCTTGGATGGATCTAGTCATTGTGGACAATGCTGATGAAATTAGTCCCAGTCATACAAGAAAAGCTTGTAGAAATAAACCAAGTGACACTGTGGTGTGTGGTGCACAAGATGTTAGTGCATTTTAGTAATGATTTATAATCTGTTTATATCTTTTTAATTTTGTTTGTTTATTTCTAACTCTTTTCTATTCACAGTTTGGCTGCTTTAGTGTGTACTCCCTTCATCCTTTTTTTTTTACTTTCGTTTTATGCCTGGCTTCTACCATTATCTGACCTATGTTTAAAACATTTTATGGTGATACTCAGCACAAATTTCTGTTTCTCCTTCACTCATTTGAACGTATTCTGTTTGGTCTTAATTACACCTGTCACTCCCTGCCTGACAAAGCTTCATTGACGTTCGAACACTTCTCAATTTCAGTTTAATTATTTATGTATTGTCGTCAAGTGTTAATACTTGCTTGCTCCTGCCTATCCCTTTTTTTTTTGGAAACATTTTATTATCAGTAACAAAAATAAAATAATACAAAAGAAATAGCTGGGTACATTAGGCATTGCCTACATCATATGAGTCCAGTGCGGGTCAGTTACACAGGTATAATAATATCACAAAGTGTTGTAAGTTACATACTAAGATATAGCAAGAGAAAAATTTTCAGAGCGCCGATCCCGGCCTTTGCTTCGCCTCCTTGTTGGACCCCTTGGGTTAATCGCTCAGGTCAAGGTCCGAGTCTGGTGTTGGAGGGGCACAGATGTTACCACGGAATGAGTTCCATCTACCCCATACCCGTGCCCACTTTTGGGGACACCCTCTGCGTATGAAGACTGCTTTTTCGGCCTCCTGCCTATCCCTTTGAGCGCTTCAACTCATGCTGACCAAGCGGCAGCCTTAGGTCCGCTTCCCTGGGTTTTGTTCCTTGTTCCTGTTCTGCTTCTGTCCATTCCTCGTTTTATTCTTCTTCATTATTAGCTCCTAATTTATGAAGCTGCATTCCAGTCTCTTTCTTCTCTCCTTCTCCATATCTGTTTAGAAGGGATGGATTGCTCGCCTGTTGAGTTCTGATTTTGCTCTGCCTTCTTCTATCACCGAGTGCTGTCATTTATGTTGTGAACATATTTAATCATTACTCTTTGATTACTTTATACTGAATCTTTTATGTTCAAGCACATTGGTAAATGTTTTACAGAAATGAATTAAGATATGCATCGAAAATAAATTATATCTCTAAAATTTCATAAATATGAAACTAATAACTATGGGCCCAATTTATATTTAGGGGGTCGGGCCGTCCTCCACCAGGGCGACTGAGTAAATTACTCCATCATCCTGGCAGAGGTCCCGATAACCAAATTTATATATGGCTGGCGGACATTTAATGCATTGAACGGCTGTCAAGGCGGTTCCTCTCAAAGCATTGTAACTTCGCCATAGCCTGCAGCAAAGTTTC
This sequence comes from Triturus cristatus, assembly GCF_964204655.1. Taxonomy (NCBI): domain Eukaryota; kingdom Metazoa; phylum Chordata; class Amphibia; order Caudata; family Salamandridae; genus Triturus; species Triturus cristatus. The sequence goes on from NC_140589.1 coordinate 1,735,073,416, forward strand.
ATATTTTTGTTTTCTCAAACACAATACCCCAAATCAGGATTTTGTTTTTGAAAAGAAAGAAAAAGCCATGCCCCCTCACCATGGGAGTTTTCTCTCATTTTTTCACAGTCCCTTATCGCCAGGGTTTTCCTGGCAGTGACTGGCATTTCAAACTGACCTGTATGTCTGTCCATCTAAATTAAGTGGCCATACATAGAGGTCAACTATCGACTGCCCTTACTCATTGCGCCGTCGGAGAGGTCTAACCATAGAGGAGACGGAGTGGTTACACTTAAGGTCTGCCCTCATTTAAATCGGGACCCTTATGTTGGCGGTAAGGATACTCCGTCGCAATGGACTATCCTTACCTCCAGCATATAAATCAGCCCCTGTGTTCTTTCCCATCCTCACCACCATGTTTGCTTCTAAAACTACCAAACCATTCATGATTGTGGCTTCATATTTACCAGATTGCGTGTTTCTAGTTAAATTCACAGCAGATATGAAGAGTCGCTTCCTCTGAAAGGTTTTGTTTGCTCCCCTCGGTCCTTTGCTGGAGTCAGCCTTGCGGGACCTCCCTCTAGGTTGGCTGTTCTGCCCCCACTGCAGGATTCTTGGCGTTGAGGCATCTCTTGCTGTCTCTGAACCTTTGGCATTATTTTTGGAGTGGATTTTCCATGGGCCTGAATCAGAAGAATTCCCTTTGTGCCAGTACACTAGCCCTAATCCCCACCCCTGCAGAATTCGGCACAAAAATTACCTAATAGCCAAGCTACTCAAGCGGATACCTATCCGATGGTCAGGCTTGGCTGGACCCTTTTGTCCCCTATGCCTTTTGGGCAAGACTCAAATCCGCATCAAGTTTCTAATGAGACGTGTCGCAATTCCTGTTTCTTTGTCATTTTTCTGAGCATCCGGCCTTCCTGGACCATTGGTGCTTATCTGGGCCATAGATGCGGTTCTGGGTCATAGGTGCTCACATCCTTGTATTTCCTGGTCTCTAGTGACCTTCCTCCTCTTGTCTGTCTTCCTACCCCTTTGAAACTTTAGACATCAAACCCGAGCATCACATTCTGTGTGCCATAGTTCATAGAGATGATAAATAATTTGTACACTCAAGGTAAGATGGTCTGTGCCCAAATGCATGCTTTCTTTTTGATGTGAAACCCTTAAGATAGGGAGGAGTCTGGAAGAATAGTTTGGGCGCTGGTCATCTTACACCTATCTTCGCCCATGCTGATTCCTCATGGCCATGTTAAATCCATTTGTGTTTGAGGTCCTTTGCCTGGTGTGACGTGGCTTAAAATTAATGCAAATAATTTACTTTCTGGTGTGCGCTGTTAATGCTGCAACGTTCATAATTGTCTTGCTTTTATCAAGGCTTAACTGGTCTTGAGATATTGACTGTCCCCAGTTTCAGTGAACACGTTTCTCACTTTTGGTCAAGGGTATCCATCATAAGTCAAGGGGGACAGCTTCATGGCAGAACTTTTAGGCTATCCACCAAAGATATATTTTGCACACAAAGACTTTAAAAGGAGCCCCTGTTATATAGTCTATAGTTATCCTACAGACCTACCCTTTCTGCACCTATGTTGAACACCCTTACTTTCAGAACATTGAAGTAAAGAGTTGACAGATACTGGGCTGGGGTAAGCTTTAAAAAGTAGTACTAGAAGAGAAAACCAGAAGAGAAGCCTTAACAAGTTACAACTTCAGTAACATTCGTAAGCTCCTCATTTGAATTCTGTTGACATTTAAAATGCATTTACACAGTGCTTTCTTGAAGTGTAGTGCCCAGCAGTACAGTATTTACACGTTTCATAAAATAATACTTTTGACCCAAGAGTCATTCAGCCTCACTTAACATCGAGGAGATGGAGTAACCCTGGAGTCAGGAGCTATAGTTCACCTTTCAGGAACCTGCCTATAAAGTAATGTAGAGCAAATGTCTAGTTGCATGCAGTGAATTATTTTACCTTCCCAGCACAGCAGGAAAATACCTGAATTTATTTATCAATCCCTACCAAAAAGATTCTCTTTAAAAAAGGTAACATTTGACTTCCCAATTCTGAGAACTTGCATGCCCTAGATTTCTCTGAGTTCCTAAAATAGTAAACTAGCTGTCTACAAAATTATGTTACAAGATAAGTCATTTTAAGATCTGGGACATCCATAGGTACAGAATCCCCTAACAAGAATGTAAAAGACTGTGCAACACATGTGCTCTTCCCGAGCTGATGGTTTAAGACGATGGGTATACAAGTGCAGACTTGTTTGAGCGTTGTTACATTTTTCCTTTTTACTGATTTGTGCTTTTCAGGTTTGGCGTTAGCCTCGATCTTTTGATTTTACTAAAATGATATATAATTTCAGCAAAATCAAATTTCCTCTTCCCTACCATGATCTGCTAGTGTGCCGATGGTAGGCTAAAGGCAAGCCCATCTGCACCTGGACCACATCCAGCACCAAGAACACTGGTCCTTCCTTGACCAACTGCTACCCCACCATGTTCCCCTGCTTGTTCAACCCTAGCTGCCGTTCGCCTCTCTGCTGCAACATAAACCACAGAAGGAGCTTTCTCATGTACCTCCTGCAAGTTCTCGTGTATCTCCCTCGTACCCGCACTACCACACTAACAACATCCAGTACCCACACCACACTCCCACAAACACCTCAATACCCAAACACTCACCAAACCCAAAACGGAAATATGGGATCTGCTGCACGACCACGCTCTGGACCTGCTCTTCTCCACAGTAACATGGCTAAACCTATCTTCTGCACCGAAAATCTCCACAACCATCCCCGCAGGCTACAGGACCATCAGAACAAGTCCAGCGGCACAGGCTCCATTATTGTCAAGGACACCATCAGCTGCACCACCTACACCGACCGCAACATGGAGCGCCTCACATCCAAGCTACGCATCTCTGCAAACTTCTTTACAGGTGCAACCACCAGGACCCCTGCAGAAATTTTGCTAGCGACTTCACCGAGTTTATTGCACCCCTCATCATCGACTTCAGCACTTTCATCATCCTTTCATCTAGAAGTCTTCATCAACTGTACAGTACTTCTGGAAAACCTTGGTCTCACCCAACGTGTTATCAGTCCTACCCACCTCATTGGACACCAGCTGAACCCGATGTTCTTCTTCAGCAGCAGCATCAGCCGACAAGCCTGCCCCCATTACCTTGATGGACCACGCCCTCATCAGCTTCAATATACTCAGGGCTTTAAGTGGGATGGAAAAACTGGGGGTCTCTCAAAGGGGCGTGGCCAATTTAATTAAGGGCATGGCTTAAAAACCCGTAAGCTAAAAATATATGCTTCGCATAGTGCGCAGCCTGATTTGTATTTTGCTGTTTGTCATTGCATCCAGATGTATGATACAAGTAACATCATACCTACAAGAAGTCAGGACTATTGGCTTTGTCAATGGTTGTTAGTTGCATAAGCTAAATAAGCAGCAACTATGGCTTGTATGTAATGTTGAAAAAGCTTTCACTTAAAGTCTTGGTAACACCACAACAAAGTTGCTGCTCCTGAATTTCAAAAAGAGAAGGGAAATCCAGAGAGAAAATGACTCTCTTTAAAGGATCTCCCTTCCCCTACAACACTCACATGGCCTGACGTCATGCCGTAACTTCTCCACTAGTGAGAAGTGAGCAGTGTGAGCACGCGCACATCCTGTGCCTGCTGTCACTGCAGTCCAGAAAAAATCGGACCGCCTGTGCCAGAGCACAAAACACAGCCCGATAGAGACCCGTTTCGAGGCACAATTTAAAAACTGCAGGTGCTCAGACCCGGTGAGACCCGGCCCACTTAAAGCCTGAATATACTCATCCTGCGCAATCACTGGCCTACCACCACTAACCCCGCCCGCTTCAGCTGGAAAACACGCTAGCCCGACCACACCTAGAGCTTTCCAGAACCCATCAAAATATTCAGCAGCTGAATCAATCGCACAGCTGATCCAGCCGTCCAGCGAGCACAGAATTGAATCCTGGTTGATGTAGTTGGAAATAGTGACTTTTGTATTTCTAGTGCTAGGAGATCACTTGTGACCCAAAGCACTGCAATATGTAAGTCAATATTTAAACCTGCGTTACACACAGTATTAGATAGGTTGCCACAAAAAGCGCAAAAAGATTTTGGAATAAGTTTAAAAAAATATTCAAGAATGCTTGTTTCTTCTTTATCTGTCTGCCCCTTCACAACACCGGCGATTTACTCCCTTCCATTTCAGCATAGGCATGTCAACTGTCAGAAATACCTGTCCTGGGACAGTTTTTTTTTTCCCCCCACAAAAAGTAGGGGAACTGTATTTGTTATAGTAAATTATGGGCCCGTCTTTCACCACAGATGCCACCCTCTTCATCCATTTGCATTTTGCATTCACATTTTTTCTGTCCTCTACAGTATACAGCAGGGAGCAATGCGTCGGCCCATGTCACTCATCAGGGACTTCACTGTGAGTGACGGCATACTGCTTTTTCACATGGATCACATTTGCACTCGAAGAAGTTTCTTTAAAGTGTACGGGACTTCTATGGCAATGCATGCTTTTTTTTTTTTTTACAGTAAAAAAATATTTTTGCTTTTAGCCATTGTTTGTTTTTTAATTGTGAGGGCCCACCCGTAGCCCCAAAAATAACATTTTCTAAAACCATTCCAAAATAAAACCAGCATTGACAAAGCTATAAGCACGTCAGCCAAAGTCAAACCTATCGGCTTTGCCAGTGTTTGTTAGTTCTGGTGTTATTCAAACCTTTGGCTTTACTTGAAGTGTATATTTAATATACTTGCCTACTGGTGTTTTAAGCCAACCCACTTCGTCCATTGATCTGTTAATGCGTCATTGACATATATTTTTCGTCCACTGTAGTGTTAAGCATGGGGCAGTGGATCCGCCCGCTGTGGCCATTGGTTAACGTCACTGTGAATGACGGCTTTGTCGTCTTACAAGGAGCACGTGCACTCACAAAGTAGTTCTCTTCAGTGCCAGTGGCTAATATGACTTCTGTGTGCTTTTTGACACCACAAAATAGTTTTGCTTTTAGGCATTTTTTTGGATTGATAAAGGCCTGGCAGTTACCCCAGCTGTAAAGTTTTGCATAACCTATGACAAAACAAGCACTGATCAAGCCAGAAGGCCTACATCCAACACCAAACCTGTTGTCTTTGCTTGTGCTAGTTTTTTGTGTTTAAAGTCATGCTTGCTGACCAGTTGGGTGTAGGTGACCCCTCTATGCTAATAGCTTCTAATCAACCGATCTAATCAGTGGTCAAAGTGTGTGGGGGGGGGGGAAGTAGGAACTGTGGGCGGAGAATCAGAGGCCGGGAATAAACCGTGGATTGGGTCAGTGGGCGGAGTCAGAGGTGTGGCAGAAAGAGCAAAATTTCCCAGTTTTTAGTATTTGTTTCCCATTTCACTAACCTGTTACAGTTTATTACATTATTTAATTTAACCAATGGATACACATGTTTATTTAAGGTTGAATATGAGTTATTGACATTAAAATACACTCACAAAGTGGGATATGTTTCCAATCACAGAATGTCCCAAATATCCTTAAAAGTGGAATCACAAGCCATTTCTCTCCCAACCATGAGGTTTTGTCATCATCACTCCTCCTTCCTTTTTCCACCAGAGCAGTTCAAACATGAAAGGCAAAATATCCTAGTTTGCAGATGTTTTCCACATAATTATGGTTCTGCCATATTTGCCACATAATACATCATCTGCTGCATAATCTGACGATTTTAACTAATAAATTGTTTATAGCTCAAAAGTTACTAAAAAATGTTACTTATGCTGCTGTGAAGATTATGGCCCTTTGCAAAAGTTGACTGGTTACCTTTCTCGCTTCTGCAGTTGTATGTTCCACTGATACTAATAAGGAAAGATCTTTCCAGAGACTGTTAGCATGTGTAAAAATGTCAAAACAATAAAGTATCAGAAGATTTACAGCACCACTAATACCAGTGTAGGGTGGCAGAGCACTTTACATCACGCATATTACACAGAGACAATCAATCATACGTGTGTATATCACTGTATAGGAAATGTTACATAAGTCAAAGGACTACAAGATGTAGGAGTCACATGACAACCATACTAATAGGCAGCATCGTTTAATAGTGATTGGTCTAGAGATACACAAACTCAGAATTTAAAACGTAATACAATGGTGGGGGGTTCTCTTTAATAATCAGGATTGATTTCTACCCAAATGAACCCTTTTTTGCAACATTAGGATAATCAAAGACTGGGCGAAAAACCATAACGCCCTAATTTATACCTTGCAGTTTGCATGCAACTCTTACATGACAGTTAATAGATCGCTGTTCTATGTTAGGATTTTACCTTATTAACTGCAAGTAATAAGGAACGCAGCAGTAACCCACTGACCTATTTACATTATGTGCACTTTGTGATCTGCATGGTACATGTTCTTAGCAGCAGGCACATTAACCCTTTTTATGAAAAAGCTTCCACCAGGCAAAACACCATCTCTCTCTACTAAGAACATTAATCACTGGAGTTATCATGACATTTTTATTGTTGCCGAAATTGTTGGAGGCCAGGAAGGAGGCAGCATGCGCTTTTAAAACCATATTACACTTGAAAACACGATGCCCCGTGGGGGGGGGGGGGTTCACGCTGCCCTAGAGCCATCCTGCTCAAGGGTCCTGTGACCTTAGTGACAGTCACTGTCACTCTATGGTGTGCTGCTTCATAGGCCTGCCTGCAAGACTGGAGGTGAACTTCAGAATGAATTGTGGTGGACAGGCCTTCAAGGTTAACACACACTTGCCACCAATTGGGTCCACCGGCTGGTGCTAAGACACCAGGGATTTTAAGATCTTGCATGGCCTTCTAAGGTCTAGCATGGGAATGTGCTCCCTCAGGGGGAGTGGTCTGTTGGACTGGTCATGAAGGCTGAACCTGGTTCCCCAGTTCCAAATTCACCAGCTCTGACCATAGTGCCGCATCCTCTCCTCCACTGAACACCATACTGCGCCACTGAGAGAAACTTGCACTGCACTGACCCGCTATAAACACCTGGATGTGACTCAATTCAAAGTACGCACTAGATAAGGGCAATATGCTGCCTGAAAAAAAAAATAACAACAACCTAGAAAAAGCAAACGCTCATAGGGAATGCAATATTAACCCCTTCGCTGCTGCGGACATTCCGCTGCAGCGCTGGGGGGGGCAGGGGGGCAGCGCGGTGGGCCTGTGCTCATGACGGAGCCGCTCCGTCATGAGCCACAGTTGAGCTGTGCTCATGACGGAACGGTTCCGTCATGACTCCGCCCATTTGCATTGTCCCCCCGCACAGGCGGGGAAACAGCGCCGCGCAGGCGGAGCGGCCGCCAACGGGCGTGTCATGACGGAACCGTTCCGCCATGAGCACAGCTCAACCGTGGCTCATGACGGAACGGTTCCGTCATGAGCGGGGAAGGGGTTAAGTAAAGCATGTGAAATGTAAGCAGGAACAACATGGTTACCTTTTTCCTTTTACACTCATTATTCAGAAATTAGTGAGTGCTTTTGCCTTAAAAGTTAAGGCCATGACTAGTTGGCCCAGAAGCGACCCGTTTCAATTCCCATTGCTTATCCTAACAAAACGTAAGCAGTATGGTTTAAAAAGACCACATCCGTGAACACACAGCCCCTGTACACATTTTGTTTTCCAATTCACCCATGAAGCAGGTATTTCAGTACCTCCAGGAATGGTGGACTTTCCCACCCAGGGAAAGCAATGTTGTTCAAAGAGAGACGAGAAAACAAAAGTAGCGCTGCACTGGCAAACACTGTAAAGTGGCGCTAATGTGTGTAGGTGTGAAGACATCAATTTGGCCACCTTGCAACCACTCTGTCTTGCTTTAGTTAGTTAGTTAGTTATTTTTCATATTTTAGATGTTTTATTTCTCTCCACCATGAGGCTGCACTTAGAAATTGAAAAAATATCAGAAAAAGACGACGTTTCCAACAAGTGTTTTTCTTTTTTGGATCCATTTCACAGGGGAGCAAATAAACAAAAGGAGGAAAAAGAGGGTAATACCCCAAGTCTCGGTTTTCACTAAATGAAGAGGAGTAAGACAGAGGGAAGAGGGGGAACAAAGAGAGGTGGGGGGCAGCTGCCAGTGGCAGGAGAACTGGACACTGTCCCTGTCTTCTCTGGGCACGAAGGAAAAGACAGAGTCCTTTTCCTTTTCAGCCCCTTCCGCCCGTCCCCAAAAGCAGAGCCTTAACTATCGGCCTTGGCGATTTCTGCCGTCCGAGACACATGTTTACAATAATAAAGTAGGGGGAAAATCTGTGAAATTAAAAAAGTAGGGGCGCGCCTTACCCTGTTGATCCCGCCCACTTCGACCACTGGATCTAATCCAATAGATGTAGCGGGAGACATGCCCGCGCGCCGGTGACTCGCCCTACTCCATGGGCTAGGCCAGGCTCTCTCGCAGCCAGCGCTGCCAAGGAATGCCCTTTCCAAGTACGATTTCAATTTCTAAAGGGTTTAGAAAATAAGAGCCCCAGGGCAGTCGGAGGCCTGGTGAATTTGTTCATTTAAATACAATGAAAAATAAGTCCGAAGTTTCTTTTGCCAATTTATTTTCTTGTGCTTTTGTGCTCCCTGGGGAGAGGTGCATTGATGACACACCTTAGTTGCCGGGTGCAGCGAAAGGTTTCTATTTATAAGCATTACCTCTCCCTTGTGACCGAGGTTCACTCGCTATCCAGGTGCCCTCGGAGTTGAAACGCTTTCTTTGAGCCGGCCCCAGCAAAGATGAAAGATGGAAGTGGGTAGGCCCCTAAAATACCATTCTTTGTCGAAGAGCGTCAAAATACTACAGATTGTAAATTCATGTGTCGCACCCTGGTCCCTGCTACAACCAGAGTATAAGCTCTAGTGCTCCACGCTCCTATTCGAGCGTGATGCTGATGCAGAGTGGACGGCCCAGTGATGCTGATGCAGAGAGCACGGCCTGGTGATGCTGACCAGATGATGCTGATGCAGAGTGGACCCAGTGATGCTGATGCAGAGAGCACGGCCTGGTGATGCTGACCAGATGATGCTGATGCAGAGTGGATGACCCAACGATGCTGATGCAGAGAGCACGGCCTGGTGATGCTGACCAGATGATGCTGATGCAGAGTGGATGACCCAACGATGCTGATGCAGAGAGCACGGCCTGGTGATGCTGACCAGATGATGCTGATGCAGGGGTGGATGGCCCGGCGATGCGGATGCAGGGTGGACGGCCCGGAGGGTGCTGATGCTGCATGGGTGGACGGCCCGGCGGGTGCTGATGCAGGGATGGACGGCCCGGCTGTGCTGATGCAGGGGTGGATGGCCCGGCGGGTGCTGATGCAGGGTGGATGGCCCGGCGGGTGCTGATGCAGAGGTGGATGGCCTGGCGGTGCTGATGCAGGGTGGACGACGGCCCGGAGGGTGCTGATGCAAGGGTGGACGGCCCGGCGGTGCTGTTGCAGGGTTGACGGCTCGGCGGTGCTGATGCAGGGGTGGACGGCCCGGCGGTGCTGATGCAGGGATGGACGGCCCGGCGTGTGCTGATGCAGGGGTCGATGGCCCGGCGGGTGCTGATGCAGGGGTGGACGGCTTGCAGGGTGCTGATGCAGGGATGGACGGCCCGGCGGGTGCTGATGCAGGGGTGGACGGCCCGGCGGGTGCTGATGGGTGGATGGCCCGGCGGGTGCTGATGCAGGGGTGGACGGCCTGCAGGGTGGACGGCCCGGCTGTGCTGATGCAGGGGTGGACGGTCCAGCGGTGCTGTTTCAGGGTGGAAGGCCCGGCTATGCTATTGCAGCGAGGATGGGCTGGCGATGCCAATGCACAGTGGATGGCCCGGTGAAGGGGCACCGTTCTGTCTCCGTGTCTCGTTGGAGTGAGTTTGAGCATCGGCTGAAACATTCCTGCTGTTCAGGGAACAGTACAACATTCGCTTGATGTATTTATTTTTTGGGGGTTGGGTTTTTTTTTCTTTCCCTTCAACGATGAATCTGTTATTTGTTTTCTCTGGTGTGAATCCTTGGGGAACTGATTTCACACCGACAACCAATAGGGTCTTTCTCCCAGTCCTTGCTGAAGGCAGCTAGAAAGAGAATGTATCTGACAACTCTTGACTCTCTGGTGGGCAATATCTGGCTTGGGGCCCGCCCAAGAGGCAGACCGCATGAGCCTAGCTCCGTGGCTGAGAATCACGCAGACTCCTGCACGTGAAAGGTCCGAGTTCTCTCGTGGTTCGTTTACCCTTCTGCTTCCGGGGTCGGTACAGTGAGCTCATGGAGCTGGGTTCAGTTGCGCTGCCTGCAGTAATCCAGATTGCTGTGAGTGCATTCAAGAAAGTATCATTATTGATAGCGATAAGAAATTATATTCTCTGGTGTTTCCTGGCCTTTTTAAAGTGCCCTTAATTTGTCACTTTCGATACATCTTTTGTGTGCAGTACATGGATGGCCACGTGAGAGCTTAAAAGCATCCATCCACTGACTGCCACCCTAAAACAAACAGGAAATGCCCTGGAAGCCTGCTCATATGTGCCAAGGCTGCAGGTGGCGAGGGCCGAGCCTCTTTAGCCCTTATTGATTGAGCCACAGCATCTATCTGCAGGGCCGATCCATGCAAAGTGCGTCTTTGTGCCCGTCTGCAGACTGCACACACCTTCTGTTACCTTCTGTGCCTCACTCGCAGCTCCTGGACCAGTCGATGATTCGTGTTCACCCCCCTTCACACGAGGTCTGGATCAAAAGGGGGTGAGTTAGCAATTCCTGAGATCTTGCTGAACGTAGGCAGATAGTAACAGAGCACATTATCGACCATCAGGCTCCCTCCCTGCAAGGCACATTCTCAGATTCAAAACTTAAACCCTTGGATACCGCAGTTCGATTAGCACTTTAAAAACTGTCCTATCTCACTGTGTAATGCACAGTAAAGTGGAAGCACTTAAAAAACACAACATCTATGTTCTGTGGTGGAAATTCCCGTTAAAAAGTTATTTATAGGATGAACTTGAGGTCTATGTGTTTTTGGACACTGGGATAAATGTCCGGTTAAAAGGCAACGAAAAGTCTAATGTCCAACTAGAGGCCCCCACACCATTAGACATCAGAGGGGTTTGCAATTAACTGACGGTTTCCTTGTAAGAGGCCAGAAGACTTCTAAAAGGCACAGTTGTCCAGTGGAATTCCCAGCAGAGTGTGTGGTAACCCCGCAAACCGCAGGCCCTTCCTTATCTTTCCTTGTCCATAATAGCCAGACCTCATCCTGAAGCGCTGTTGAGTGCGTGCGCCCTTACCTTGAGTTGCCTCTACTTCCACAATGCATGTCCAGCTGGATCTCACCAGGAAACACAAGCATAGCACTGCTGGTCGATAAATAGACGCAGGAAGTGCAAATTGGAATTTTTGAAATTTAACATTCCTTAAATTTGAGTGTCCTTGTGTTGCCTCTCATCCGGTGTTTACATTTGTACTTGATTTATGGCCTTGTGGCGGCTGGCCATTTGAGGTGGGCAATATATCTTTTTTGGGTAATTTGTATGTGGCTATACTGGGTGGTGCAGTAGTGTGTGCCTAGCTGCCATGCTTTGTTCTCAAAAGTCGCAGGCAGTATTTAAGGAGCGCGTGGCCCTCGCACAGCAGCCGGCAGCTGCCGATAAGTGACACTTATCAGACGATTGCACAGTATTACAGCTGAGATTAGATAGACCCAGGCCATAAACCAGCCTCACCCCAGAAAAGGCCCGCTCTGGAGGGAACTCGAAGGCTGCAGGGACAGCCAGGAGCAATTTCCTGGATGGCCATGTTATGGACAAGGAGGTGAATATTAAGAACCAGCATTGGCAAAGGCAATAGATCTGGGTTTAATCTGGTGAAACATGTTAGCACATTAGAGTGAGAAGATGGGAGGTAGCCAGCATGAGCGGGCTGAGAGGGATGTAGTTATTAAGTAGTTCCTTGTGCCGTTCAATGCAAGCACTGAAGTGGAGGTAGACAGATACACCCAAGTAGCAAGTGGCATTAGGTGAGAGATGAATACTCCCCTGTGTTAAACCAAGACCTGATTGGCAAGTCTAAGCCAATGGCATGAGAGAAGCGAGTTGAAGAAAGCCAGTGATGAAAAAGGGCAGACCCAAAGCACATTATTTTTATATCATAAGCAAGAGGTTTGGTTAACAGCTACAATGTCAAAACCCAGACTTAAAAATACCTGTATCTCATTTGTCAATTGGACAGGTGTGCCATTTGCCTGCACCGTTCACCAATTATTATGAATGTTTTCAAGAGGTGTTTACTAATGCACTGTTCAAGCTTTCTTCAGCAGGCTTTACCCAAAAATATCTTTTAAGTGCTCTTAAAATGATAAATGTACAGATATCACCAGTAGTAAACGCTTACCAACCAGAAAGGGGGTGGGACCACATTGCCTCAAATACTAGCACTAGGTTTGCCCCAGTGCATCATGGTAAATGCAGTGCATGATAACACTAACTTCAGTAGTAGTCTGTAATTTCTCATCCTTGATGGTGCAGCCTGTGTTGTGTAGCTCTAGACACGTTACTAGATTCTTTCCTTCATCAGCAGAGTGCAACAGGTAATTTTGGGGGTGTTGGTCACCAACTCATAAGAGTTCCAGAAGAGTGCATTTGGGGGTAACACGACCCTTTCACCCCTGCCCCACCAATGATAGACGTAAAAGTTTCTGAGATGAATAGCACCCGTTCCATGGACCAGGAACTGCCTGGTGTAAGTGACGGTGCTGCATGAGCAGTGTAAATTTGGTGTGATGGGTGTGAATTCGTGGTCGCATGCTATGTGGGCTCATTAGATAACCGGCAAAAGCGGTGTTGGAGCACAGGTCACATGAGTAGGAGGCACTCGGTGAGCAGCATCCGGGGATAGTAGGAAGCAGCGTATAAGGTACAGGAGGAGGAAGAGTTTTGAACACTCGAGGAGGATGGCTATGGAAAGGGGTTGAAATTGGAAAGACCTGGAGACGGGGATATAGAACGCCCATGGAAACACAAAGGTGAGCATCATGGGGCAGGAGGAGCCCGTGCATCAGCCACATACGGAGAAGAAATATGGTTCACTCAAGGAGGAGTATGAAATGCATAAGAAGGAGGGGTGTGTAGTGCACAGGAAGAAGGGATACGGAAGACACAAGAAGGAAGAGTATGGAATGCATAAGGAGGACAGGGGAATGGAGTGCATCAGAAGGAGGAGGAGTATGGAGTGCACAAGGAGGGAGGTTATTTAAGGCACAAGGAGAAAGGTTATGGAAGGCACAAGGAGGAGGAGTGTGGATGACACAAGGAGGAGGAGTATGGAATGCAGAAGGAGAAGGGGAATGGAGTGCACTAGAAGGAAGAGTATGGAGCGCACAAGGAGGAAGGTTACGGAAGGCACAAGGAGGAGGGGTATGAACGTGCTAGGAGGAAGAGTAGTATGGGGCCCAGAGGGAGGAGAAATTGTTTGACATCCAAGGAGGCAGAGTCTGGAATACACGAGGTGCAAGGGACATACAACAAAGAGGGACGAAGGAGGACATTTCATACGATGTACAATAGACCTTGAACACGCCATTTCTGCAGGAACAAATACAACCATCAAATGATCTTCATTTCTTAACTTCACGCTAGGTGCAGGGCGAGACTCACTTCTGATCATCTGTCAGAAGGATCGGGGAGGTAAGAGTCAAAAGCACCAGCATGGTATTGTTGCAAAGGTCTTCTTTCTTTCGTTTTTTAAAGCATGAACTGCTACATCTAAAGCCTCTTGTAAAACCTAAGCCACAAAGTGAGTTCTGGGTGAAGAGCTCAAGAAAACAAGTTAAATTGGACGCTTCCTTAGAACAGTTTGAATGGAAACACTACCTACGACTGAGCACTTCAGGGTCATAAGTAAAACCACAGGACCATCATTTAGGACAAACAGACAATTTACCTGACACAGGGTTTAGGTTTCTGTCAAGCAGTTACAATCTAAGAAGGGGAAGCCTTGATTAGGATATTCAACCTCCTGATAAGATTAAGACCAGTAATAAGTTCCTGTTTAATTGTTATCTGCAGATTCAGGCATTTTGAGGCACTCTTAACATTTGTTTCTGTTGTGTAGTGCACTTCAGTTGATGCTAGTGGCTCTTGAGAGCCGAAAGAAACATGTGGGTATAGTGTAGATGGTTACATCTGGTTTTTAGGTCTCGCTGAGCCCAGCGCATGCGCTGGCTCGGAGACATTTTGTATGTCGGATTTTTAAAGTGCTGCCTGTGGCCTAAAGCTTGAGTGCACGCGAGCGTCCACGCGCACAGCCGCCAATCACTGCTGCGCGCGCACCACTCACGTGCTTGCCACACAACGCGTCCCGTCCTCGCGATCACTTCCGCTTTGATCGCGATCGCTATTACTTTCGCTTTCACGGCCGCGCAGCCGTTACTTTTACGGCCGCGCGGCCAATGCTTGTTCTATCTGTGCCTCTCATATTTTTCTTTCCTCTTCTGTCACAATCTGAGCTGTACCTATGATTATACTGTCGCCTCTTTGCACATTTCCATTTTTACTAGCTCCAGTCGCTTGCAGCTTTACAACCTTTGTAAGATTCAATCACGCAAGACTCCTTTGCAGTAGGCATCTGAATCCTCTGTGATCCTTTAGCATCATATATCAGATAAAACTTTCATTTCCATCCTGCAGGAACCTTAATCGCCAAAGTTACTTTAAAAATGTTATTGTTGCCTGATAAACTCTGAACACACTAGAGCATGTTCTTTACAGCAGGCATCTTAACCCTTTGGGTGCCAGGCCTTTTCCCCCTCCTGTGCCTGGCGATTCCCTAGTGGGTGGGTGTCATGACGAGATAGTCTCGTCATGGGCACAGCGCGACTGTGCTCCATGACAAGACCATCTCGTCATGGGCACAGAAGAGGTTAATCCTCTGTGCTACTTCAGCATGAGTGGAAACAGCCACTAGATAAAACTTCCATCTCTTTCCCGCAGGAACTTTATTCGCCAAAGTTACCTTTACATTTTTATTGTTGCCTGAAAACTTCTGAACACACAAGAGCATGTTCTATGCAGCAGGCATTTTAATCCTCTGAGCTACTGTAGCATCAGTCAAAACAGCCTCTGGATAAAACTTCCATCTCTCTCCAGCTAGAACATTGATGGCCAAATTTACCTTTACATTTCGATTGTTGCACAGCACTCCCATCTCTCTAAAGCATAAACATTAATCGCTAAAGTTACCATCACATTTTTATAGTAGCCTGAAAACCTCTGAATTCCCAAAGACAAGTTTCTTTGCAGCAGCCATCTTAATAATCTGCGCTACTTTAACATGAGTGGAAACAGCCACTAGCTAAAACTCCCATCTCTCTCCAGCAGGAACATTAATTGCCGAGGTTACCTTTACATTTTTATTTTCGCCTGGAAACCTCTCGATACAAAAGGACATGCTCTTTGCAGTAGGCATCTGAATTCTCTGTGATCCTTTAGCATCAGTGGAAACAGTCACTAGATAAAACTTCCATCTCTTTCCCGCAGGAACTTTAATCGCCAATGTTACCTTTACATTTTTATTGTTGCCTGAAAACCTCTGAACAAACAAGGACATGTTCTTTGCAGCAGGCATCTTAATCCTCTGCGCTACTTCAGCATGAGTGGCAAGAGGCTCTAGATAAAACTCCCATCTCTCTCCAACAGGAACATTAATCGCCAAAGTTAACTTTACATTTTTATTGTTGCTTGAAAACCTCTGAATACACAAGGACATGTTATTTGCAGCAGACATGCATCTTAATCCTCTGCGCTACAGCATCACTGGAAACAGCCACCAAAATAAACTCCCATCTCTCTTCAGCAGGAACATTAATCGCCAAAGTTCCCTTTACTTTTTTATTGTCACCTGAAAACGTATGAACACACAAGGACATGTTCTTTGCAGCAGGCATCTTAATCCTCTGCGCTACTTTAGCATGAGTGGAAACAGCCACTAGATAAAACTTACGATCTCTCTCTCCCACAGAAACATTAATTGCTGAGCTTACCTATACATTTTTATTGTCGCCTGAAAACCTCTCGCTACTCAAGAACATGTTCTTTGCAGTAGGCATCTGAATCCCCTGTGATCCTTTAGCATCAGTGGAAACAGCCACGAGATAAAACGTCCATTTCTGTCCTGCAGGAACCTTAATCACCAATGTTACCTTTACATTTTTATTGTTGCCTGAAAACCTCTGAACACACAAGAGCACGTTCTGTGCAGCAGGCATCTTAATCCTCTGTGCTACTTCAGAATGAGTGGAAACAGCCACTAGATAAAACTTCCATCTCTCTCTAACAGGAACATTGATCGCCAAAGTTCCCTTTACATTTTTATTGTTGCATGAAAACCTCTGAGCACACAAGGACATGTTCTTTGCAGCAGGCATGAATCTTAATCCTCTGCGCTACTTTAGCATTACTGGAAACAGCCACTAAATTAAACTCCCATCTCTCTCCAACAGGAACATTGATCGCCAAAGTTACCTTTACGTTTTTATTGTTGCCTAACAACTTACACACAAGGTTCTTTGCAGCAGGCACCTTAATCCTCTGTGCTACTTTAACATGAGTGGAAACAGCCACTAGATAAAACTTCCGATCTCTCTCCCACAGAAACATTAATTGCCGAGGTTACCTTTACATTTTTATTGTCGCTGGAAACCTCTCGATTCACAAGGACATGATCTTTGCAGTAGGCATCTGAATCCTCTGTGATCTTTTAGCATCAGTGGAAACAGTCACTAGATAAAACTTCCATTTCCGTCCTGCAGGAACCTTAATCGCCAAAGTTACTTTTACATTTTTATTGTTGCCTGAAAACCTCTGAACACACAAGAGCATGTTCTTTGCAGCAGTCATCTTAATCCTCTGCGCTAATTCAACATGAGTCGAAACAGGCTCTAGATAAAAGTCCCATCTCTCTCCAACAGGAACATTAATCGCCAAAGTTCCCTTTACATTTTTATTGTCTCCTGAAAACGTATGAAGACACAAGGACATGTTCTTTGCAGCAGGCATCTGTATCCTCTGCACTACTTTAGAATGAGTGGAAAGAGCCACTAGAAAAAACTCCGATCTCTCTCCCTCAGACACATTATTTGCTAAGGTTAACTTTACATTTTTATTGTTGCCTAAAACCTTACAGACACACAAGGATATGTTCTTTGCAGCAGGCACCTTAATCCTCTGTGCTACTTTAGCATGAGTGGAAACAGCCACTAGATACAACTTCCATCTCTCTAGAGCAGGAACATTAATCGCCAAACTTACCTTTACATTTTTTATTGTTGCCTGAAAATCTCTGAACACACAAGGACATGTTCTTTGCAGCAGGCATGCATCTTAATTCTCTGCACTACTTTAGCATCACTGGAAACTGCCACTAAATTAAACTCCCATCTCTCTCCAGCAGGAACATTAATCGCCAAAGTTCCCTTTACATTTTTATTGTCTCCTGAAAACGTATGAAGACTCAAGGACATGTTCTTTGCAGCAGGCATCTTAATCCTCTGCGCTACTTTAGCATGAGTGGAAACAGCCACTAGATAAAACTTCCGATCTCTATCCCACAGAAACATTAATTGCCGAGGTTACCTTTACATTTTTATTGTCGCTGAAAACCTTTCGATACACAAGGACATGCTCTTTGCAGTAGGCATCTAAATCCTCTAGCATCAGTGGAAACAGCCACTAGATAAAACTTCCATTTCCGTCCTGCAGGAACCTCAATCGCCAAAGTTACTTGTACATTTTTATTGTTGCCTGAAAACCTCTGAACACACAAGAGCATGTTCTTTACAGCAGGCATCTTAATCCTCTGCGCTACTTCAGCTTGATTGGAAACAGCCACTAGATAAAACTTCCATCTCTTTCCCGCAGGAACTTTAATCGCCAAAGTTACCTTTACATTTTTATTGTTGCCTGAAAACCTCTGAACTCACAAGGACATGTTCTTTGCAGCAGGCATGCATCTTAATCCTCTGCGTGACTTTAGCATCACTGAAAACAGCCACTAAATTAACCTCCAATCTCTATCTAGCAGCAACATTAATTCCCAAAGTTCCCTTTACATTTTTATTGTCGCCTGAAAACGTATGAACACACAAGGAAATGTTCTTTGCAGCAGGCATCTTAATCCTCTGCGAAACATTAGCTTGAGTGGAAACAGCCACTGGATAAAACTCTGATCTCTCTTCAGCAGGAATATTAATCGCCAAAGTTACCTTTACATTTTTATTATTGCCTGAAAACCTACAGCCACACAAGGACATGTTCTTTGCAGCAGGGTTCTTAATCCTTTGCGTCACTTTAACATGAGTCGGAACAGTCACTAGATAAAACTCTAATGTCTCTCTCCTGCAGGAACTTTAATCGCCAAAGTTACCTTTACATTTTTATTGTTCCCTGAAAACCTCTGAACACACGAGGAAATGTTCTTTGCAGCAGGCATCTTAATCTTCTGCGCTACTTTAGCACGAGTGGGAACAGCCACTAGATAAAACTTCCGATCTCTCTCTCACAGAAACATTAATTGGCAAGGTTACCTTTAAATTGTTATTGTTGCCTGAAAACATCTCGACACACAAGGAGATGTTCTTTGCAGTAGGTATCTCAACCCTATGCGCTCCTTTATTACCAGTGGAAACAGCCAGTAGATAAAACTTCCATTTCCGTCCTGCAGGAACCTTAATCGCCAAAGTTACCTTTACATTGTTAGGTCTCGCTGAGCCCAGCGCATGCGCTGGCTCGGAGAGACATTTTGTATGTCAGATTTTTAAAGTGCTGCCTGTGGCCTAAAGCTTGGGTGCACGCGAGCGTGCACGCGCGCAGCCGGCAATCACTGCTGCGCACGCACCACTTGCGTGCTTGCCACACAGCGCGTCCCGTCCTCGCGATCACTTTTGCTTCGATCGCTATTACTTTCGCTTTCACGGCCGCGCGGCTGTTAGTTTTACGGCCGCGCGGCCAATGCTTGTTCTATCTGTGCCTCTCATATTTTTCTTTCCTCTTCTGTCACAATCTGAGCTTTACCTATGATTCTACTGTCGCCTCTTTGTTTGCACATTTCCATTTTTTCTGGCTCCAGTCGCTTGCAGCTATACAACCTTTGTAAGATTCAATCACACCTGAATCTCCAATCATCTAAAGCATTCATTTTATCCCACACTGACTATTGTTTTACCCTGCTAATTGCTCCTCCCTTCTTATTCAGTCACTCCTCTTAAATCGATCTTTAACCCCACTTGCTTTTTTTTAAACCATCCCCCACTCCAAGACTCTCCCTTTCCTATCTCACTTCCCTGGCTACCTTTCTAATTTCATCTTCAACTGTGTTTCTTATGCATGGTCTTTATATTTATTCAGGGCTTGGCACCCCCTTACCTTAATTTTCTTCTTTAACCCTGTAACCCTCCTCATTCCCTTTGTTCTACCTCTCAGTTTAGACTGGTCTCCATCGTCCTCTCCATGGCCCCATCACAGTGTAAATTGTTTACGACCCCTATGCTGTGGAACTGCCCCTCCCCTATGCTGCGGAACTCTGTCTGCATGCCCCTCCACTTCCTTGCATATTTCTCAGGAATCTCAGAAATCCCATCTCCTGTGTGTGGCTTTCCCTGAAACTTTCTAATTTGCTTTTCGAGCATAGCTCAGTTGCAGTCTTTGTACACTTGTATTATGTTGTTTATTTTGTACCGTTTCAATGTTTGCTGATTGTTTCTAACATACCACATTTAGGCGCAGATGCTCTATACATAAAATAAAACGAAGTAAAATGAGTATAGTAATGAATAGATATATATTTTTAAAACTTCAATTAAAGTAGAATTGTTTATTTTTATATTTTTGGTGTTCATGAAGCGCTAAAGTGTAGGCTTGCAGACTCTCATTGTAGATGTATAAGTCTTGCTCAGTCTCTGCAGTATATTTTCAGAAACCAAACAAAAGGAATTGGAAACTATTGAACTGGTAAAGCAGCTGTTAAGAAGCCATGTAATCCTAACTCCTCCCAATGCATTGCTGACAGCATTCTGCATAGAACTACACTGCATCTTGAATGCCATGAATTACCCCATACGACAGCATAGGAATGACAAGTGTAACAGACAAAGAATTCAGGACAAATGATTAGCAATGGCCACATAATTCTGTGAGTGCCATGGCTCTAAGTAAAATGAATGTGTCTGGTGAGGTGCGTTCCACAGGAGTAGTGTGAAATGTAGAATGGTATGGCATTCCTTATTTAGCTAGCCATTCACTACATGTACATCTTTGAACCCAATGAAAGCATGGGTAAAACAAACGTACAATCAGTGTAAGAGTTGTTGTCTTCTTAGCTTCTACAGAATATTTACTTTCTATATATATGTCTAATGTTGCTTGGTGTGTAGGATTCAACCAGGTAAGAGACAACAGGGATGTATTTTGCAAAATTTCGAAGAATTTAGCTGTGAAACTCAAGTTTCAAGACTATCCTTGGGAAAAAGATGGACTCTTGCATTTCTAGTCCCACTGGTCAGCTCCGCCCTTCCAATGTATGGGGTATGGATTTTCCCTGTAAATAGCTACTGCATGACAACTTCTTTAGAAAGTATGATTTGATGATAATTGTTTGCCTCTCATCCGACCTCCTTGCTTCAGCCACCTCTGATGCCACGCAGCTTGACGTTTACGATGGACCAGGGACTAAGACATCCCACAAGCACACACTGAATGGTTTCCAAAGGTCCATGGCACAGATCGTTGTACATCCAGCCTAGACCTCTAAGACCTTTAACACAATCAATCACCAGTGGCTGCCTCAGGAAGCATATGACCTGGCAGGAATCGGATGACCACTTTGCAGTGAACCTACTTGTTCAGGAGAGGACTTGAGGGTGTCTTGGGTTCCTATGAGTATCCCAGGGCTCACTTCCCTCCACCACTACAGTTATGCCACACTGGTTGATGGTGTTTTTATGGCATCATTGGTATGGTAATAACTTACAGGGTGTGGGACCTTCATCCCTCACAGCCTGTTTGACGAAGGATGTTACTTTATGGGTCAGAAGGGGTGAACTGTAATCCCAAAGAGACAGAAATGAAGGGTGTAGGGTGTGAGGGCAGTTACAGAGAGCTCAGACTCTGACTATAGGGAGTTGGGCTGCTGCTGTTCCAAGTTGTGCACCTAGGACTACTTTGGGACCAAATCCTTAACACATAACTGGAGTTTGTTTCTCTGGACAAGTTGTGTTTTTTCAAAGTACATTGTGTAGGCTGCACTTTCTTTGGTCAGTGAGCTAAAAATATTTAGACAATGATCTATGCTTCGGTAGCAACCTATGTGTGCCAAATGAATAGGATGTTACTGAAAAAGTGTCTGTGTGGGCAGGGACAGCCAAATCAATTGCTGGGACAAGAGTATCACTTTCAGCTGATGAGAAACGTCCAGTGAATTTCCGCACTCGCTTTAAGTCTGTCAGTCAAGCCAATAACGCTTTTGGGGACTCAGGGCTAGATGTGCGAACAATACTAATATCGATTACCAAATAGTGAGTTTTTGCGAATCTCTATCTGGTAATCACTATCACTAGTGTACAAAGGGATTATTTAGCCCCCATTCCTTAAATAGCAATTCGTAGTGGGTCACAATGAGACCAACCTCATGAATATTAATGAAGTAAGTCACAATTTAAGATCCACTACGATTCACTCCCATCACAGTGATGCTAGTCTGCTGGGGTAGGAAACCACCATGTCTGTGATTGCTTTTTAAATAAGCATTGGCATAGCCAATAGGTCTCGCTTTTGGGACGTTATAAGTATTTAGTTATGCAACTGTTGCATGGCTAAACACTTATAAGGTCCCAAAGGCGAGACCTATTGGCTATGCCAATGCTTGTTATAGTATTGTATCATGTACTGTGGGCTACTTTAACCCCATTTTGTCATGAAGAGCAGATAGATAGACATAAAACTTCCACTGTGCGGCATATCACATCATTTCATAGGTGACTTGTCACATACCACTGAGAGGCTGCAAATTGGATCCAGATTTTAGTTGAAGTCAGTATAGATCCAGGAAGTGCTTAATTTGTAAAAGGATGAGTGCCGGTGCCCAAAGCTCTGCTCAGATCCCTGCTGCCAGTGCACCAGATACTAAGGCTGCATTGTCTTGAATCCACTTCATGTCACTTTAATCCACTACCAGACACTCCTTTAACCTTAATCTCCCTCTTGCAGGATCCTGCTTTCTCCCTTTGTGACGGTTTTCCACCTTTCTCTTCCAACTTCTTTACACTTTGTGTGTTTCTCTTACTCTTGCCCAGAGTATGTGTCAGGTCAGTGGCGTAGCTAGCCTTTTGGCCGTGTTTGCCGCGCCACTGCAAGATTTTTTCCATTTTCCCCCCACCCGAAGGCAGTTTGAAGAGCGGGAGGGGGTCAATTGTCACCCTGAGAATGCAGGTAAGAGCGGGGTGAGGCTGCCGTCCCCAAAATGTGTAATGTCACCCCCTTGCTATGCCACTGTGTCTGGTGAAAAATAAGTGCGACTCCAGGCACACTCTAGAGTGTGCCACCTTCTAGAGTGTGCCACTTGCTTGAGTCTGTTCATTGAACCTTAAGTTTTGCTGAAATCACTTCTTTCCTTGGTGGAGGGCGAGTTGGAGGGCACAATTATCTGTGAGCACCAAGTTGACCGTGGTTAGAGTCAAATATCAATGATTAGGGAGTCCAAGTTAACCAGGGAAAAGCTTGTTTAGCTTATGTCCGCTTTTGGCTAGTTTTAAAGGTAGGGCATTTGCCTTTTGTTTTTTTTTGTTGAAGTTTGAGGAAAGTGTTTAAGGACATGCTCTATAGCCGATATGTGTGAGGTAGCTGCCTTATAAGCTATGTTGAAAGGTACTGACCAAACAGTGACTTTACCTGTGTGGTTGCCAAGTCTTATTGTTACTCGTTCCAGTGGTACTCTTTTCTACCCAAATTAGTACTTACCTTTTCAGAAGAGGCAACCTACTCTAATCAATGAGATATTGTCATAGTATTTATTTTATTAAACACTCCTGTAGAATGCCCTACAGACTTGTACCAAACTTGGCAGTTTGAATGATCCTGGAAGGAGTAGTAGGCTATGGCGTTTGTATAACTTGATAATCAACATTGGTATAACCTTGACAATGGACGTCTCTTGCATGTGTTGTGTGTCTGTCCCAGACTAATTACCCTAAGGAGATGGTTTTAGAGGATTGAGTTGTTTAAGTATGGAATCAGCCCCATATCTAAAGCAATAAAGTTGTATGATTCAGGAATAGCTAACAAGTATTTGGCTTGTTTGGTAAAATTTCTTAATATTGTTGTCAAGCATTTTAGCAGTGCAAATGTTCTGAGAGGTTGAGTACCTGGCATGTTCAAGTCATATAATTACTGAATTAATTATGATGTTGTGTGGGGTCTTGGTCACTTGGGCTGCTGCTTGGTGTTAACATCATCAGATACTGGCGGTATTAACCTGTGAAATCTGTCCAAGGGCACTAGAAGTTGACTAGATGTTTCTGTTCAAGGCACTATGTCAACACGTATCATGTGTAAAATTCCTAATGGTGGTGAACTGTGCTTTTAGTTTCTGGATTGGATACCCATCACAGCTATAATGGGTAGTATTTGTGTAGTAAATCGCTTTTTAATGTACTTGAGATTGGTTGTTCATGACTTATTATGGTGGTTATTAGCTTGAAACTGTGGACAGGACAAATAATATTGCCCAGTGCAGCCTTGCAAGATGGCAGAAACAGGCTGAGAAGTAATTAAGGCTAGAGTTAAGTGCCCCACTGCACATTGTAACATTTGAAGCCTTCTCGTGGAGTAAACTAGAATCCATCATAAGATGAGGTGGTGTACTTGAGTCTTGAGTTACCTGTAGGCCTGACTGCTGCTACCCTTTGAAGTAATGAGCCCTGTGAGTATACTCAGAGTTCCTCAGCCGCTCTCAAAATGTTTAAATTTGTTACGGTCTTGGCATCATGGGAGCCACCATGATACAGGGCTTATTTGGGTTTATATGTCAAGTACAAAAATCTATGTGGATATTCAAGGGCAGAGGCTGAAATTCTGGTGTGCTCGCTCATCCGCTTTTCATCCCTATGTTTGTAAACAAGCTCTTTGGTTTGTAATAGTGGCTCCTGTTATATGCATCAGGCTATGAAGCTGCATCTGTTTTTATCCATTTATTATTTATAAAGCACTTGTATTCCAGAGACAGATCATGGTGCTTATAGATGGCCACTTCCAACATAAGACCCGAGGGCAAACAGAAAGGAATACAAAGATTAGCAGAAAAAGAACATTTTGGTTGCTCTCTTGGAAGCTAGATGGTCCTGCAGCTGATGTTAAGTGATTGGCGAGAAATCCACAACTTATGTCTTAAGTAACTGAGCTCTGCCCAGTGGGCGATAATTTGGCTTATGGGACACAGCACAGAAGGCACAAGTTGGTACGGGTAAGCTTTGCTGAAGTAGAAGATGAGTGAGCATTACCAGAGTGGACCCTATACATCAGGCATAGGGTCTTGCGTTAAACTCTCTGCTCCATTGGCAACAGCTGTAACCCATTCCTGGTGTCGGGTACATGATTCAATTTCTTCAGTTTTACTGTTTTCCTAACTGCAGAGTTTTGTGTTCTCTACAGTCTTGACAAATCTTTATCAGGCAGGCCGATATAGAGCTAATTGAAACAGTCAATCCTCAACAATATGCAGGCAGAGGTTAATCTACAGTCAAATTAATTCTGTATGATGAGAAGGGTCTTACCTAACAGATTTAAATATGAATGCATGCTATCTGTTCCTTGAAACGAGGCTTCTCACCGAACATTGCACCTACCGATTTTCTCTTAGCTGCTGACATGTATGTATGTATGTGTGTTCTTATATAGCGCTCGACTTACCCTTGGGCATCTCGGCGCTTGCATTGGGAACCCGTCCTGGCTTTTTCCCTGTGAGATAACCCGTATTGGGCATCCCCAAGGTGAAAGCCAGGCATCCCGCCGCGGGGGGGGGGGGCCGTAGTGGAGATTAAGCAAGCTATTGCCCAGAGTTGCAGAGTGTGAACCCATGATTCGAGTAGGCACCGAAGTGAGAATTATCGAGTCCGTGAACACTTGGGCTCAGACCCTGCCGCGTCGGGAATTGAACCCTGGTCCCGGGTCTGACCTCTGCTTCAGGGTATGCCTTCTCTAACCAGTGAGCCACACTTCTGAAGGCTTCCTAGCAGTGTTGGCCAGGTGCTGCCCGGCTAATGGTACTTGTGATTTCCAGTGAGCAGTAATTTGGGCTTGTTCCAGTTCAGCTACATAGAAATGCTGCTCATCCACCCTTGAATGCCAGCTAGGCAGTCTCCCAGCGTAGGGTGGCATGAGTACTCTAATCAAGGTGTAGACTTAGAAAGGTGTTGTCAGGCAGAGCACCCAAAAGGTATAATTAGCTGGGCCATCTTCTTGGCCTAAATGTTGCTCAGCATATTGACTGGGCTTGAGAGTGATGCTCCAAGAAAGACAAGACCCAGATAGCCACAGTTGGTGTAATTCCTAATTCCCTATGACTAAACTTGAGTATGGTATGATCCACCCTATCAGCCGTGGCAGTTAGCTCCAGCATCCACAACAGCCCTGCCCTCACTAGCTACATTGTTCCTCAACTCATCCAAAGTTACTGCCTGTCCTCTGCCCTGATGTAAACCCAGCTGCCCAGGAACTGGTTTTCCTCCATGAAGCCTGAAAGTTGTTTGCAACAATTTTCTCCAGCTTTTTATCCAGAAAAGTGAGTAGAGTGATGGAATGGCAGCTGTAGACAATAACACTATCAAGGCAAGTAATTAATCCTGCTTTCCAGTGTATAGGCATATGCCTCATCTAAAGGGCGAGATTCCGATTAAAAAAAAAAATAATAACAAGATGCAGAATAGTAAGTTGTCACTAGAGACTGAACGATGGGCACTA
Organism: Triturus cristatus; assembly: GCF_964204655.1. Taxonomy (NCBI): domain Eukaryota; kingdom Metazoa; phylum Chordata; class Amphibia; order Caudata; family Salamandridae; genus Triturus; species Triturus cristatus. Next base: position 1,735,099,441 of record NC_140589.1, read on the forward strand.
GTCATATAACTTCCAGTTAGACTGATTTAGTCGGATATCTGTGACCTGATGCTATGCATAAAGAGCAAATTTTAGATGCATCATTATCAGTTTTTCCCCCCATTGTGCATATCCTGGGAACCATAGGCCAAAGGTGAACATTGGAACTCTGTATAATTCAGAACCGAAGTGTCATTCTATATTCAAAGCTCTTACCTGATAAAACGGACAAGATAACTGTACTTCAAAGACTCCCATAAAAAGCTCCAAAACACTGTTTATATCCCTCTATCCCTCAGCCATTTGTCACAAACTATATCAGTCCTTGCATGGTTCAATCAAAGAGTAAGATTGTTGTAGAAAGTGGAATTTATCCAGTCATTAGGAGATGTATTGGACAACCCAAGGCTGCTGCTGTTCTTCACTCCCTCACAATATGTGCTTCCCCCAGATGACCACATTCCACAGTGTACACACACTCAGTTCCTCCAATATTCCACATGTCTGTCTGAGGTACACTTCATAATGGCTGGACACCTGCAATTTCTGTATAAAAACCTTGTTTGTAATTCCTATATTCCAGTAGTATCTTTGAAATCTAAGAAACCGTATAGCACCGAAATTCATATGTAGCAGATCAAAGAACATGTAACGCATCAAAAAGTAGTCTGAGTTAAAGTTTAAATGTAGGGTGTATAATTATTTTATTTTATTTATTTTTTTACAGTTTTATATAGCGCGAACCAGACCCGTGAGGGTATCAGAGCGCTTTACAGAATTGAGGGGGGAGTAAGACGTAGGGACGGGAGGGATCACACTGGGAGAGAAAGGGATACAGGGGGAGATTCAATTTCAAGTTCAAGCTACCTGTGGGAGAAAAATTAAAGTATGCAGAGTAACAATACAAAACAAAGTTTCCAATCCACGAGGTGCATCCTAGCTGCAGTTGACGCTACAAATGGGATAAAAAGTTTGAGCGGGCAGTTATAGGGCACACGCGGCAAGTCTGAAAGTAAGGGGTTCACTAGATGAGGTATTTTCCCATTAAGAAAGTTTTGGTCTCCCTCTTAAAGTGTGCCAAGGACGGGAGTCTTCTAACGGCGGGTGGGATAGAGTTCCAGATTCTTGGAGCGGCTCCAGAGAAGGCTCGGTTGTAGGTTTTTTTCTTCCGGAATTTTGCTGGCTGCAACAGCAGGTTTTTGGCAGATCGGGAATTTCTGGCCTGTCCGGATATCACGAGTTTATGTGCAAGAAATGTCGGTGAGTTCGCGTATAGAGCTTTGTGAGTTATGCAGGCCAGTTTAAATTGTATTCTGGCCTCCAGGGGCAGCCAGTTCAGAGCTTTGAGGTGGGGAGAGATGTGGTCAAATTTTTTTGAGCCCGTTATGAGTCTGGCAGCGGAGTTGAGGCAGGCTTTCAGTGGGGCCAGAGAGTTCTTGGGTAGCCCTGCGAGAGTAGAGCATCCATATTCAAGCCTGGAGATGACAAGGGCCTGGGTAGCCATTTTAAGGTCGGACCTCTCGAGGAAGGGTTTTAGGTTTCTTAGGTAGCTCAGGTGGAATCTAGCCGTTTTGGCCATCGCGTTTATATGGCTGTGCATATTCAAGCTGCCGTCAAGGGTTATTCCCAGGGATTTTGCAGAGTCAACAATGGTAGGCGGGCAGTTTAGTGCCGTGATTGTCTTGATCCATTCCTGGATGTCTGGGTTAGGTTTGGGTGGGGAGATCAGAAGGAATTCGGTTTTGTTGGCGTTGAGTTTAAGTTGGTTGGCAGTGAGCCAATGAACTGTTAGCTTCAGTGCCATGTTTAGGGAGAGAATGTCCTGGGGGGAAGAGATTTTAATGTAGACCTGTGTATCGTCGGCGTACATAAGGTATGAGATGTTGGCGGCACGCAGAACCTCGGTGAGAGGTTCGAGATAAAGGTTGAAGAGGGTAGGGGATAGGGTTGATCCTTGGGGGACTCCCACGGAAACTGGAGATGGGGCGGATAGATCGCCATTGATAAGGACTCTTTGTGATCGGTTTTGGAGGAAGGATCTAAACCATTCAAGGACGGTGCCCTCCAGCCCCATCCTGGATTTGAGGCGTTCAAGGAGAATTTCGTGGTTCACCGTATCAAAGGCGGAAGAGAGGTCTAGAAGGATTAGGAGACAGGTTTTGCCTAGATCTAGGGCTTGGAGAGCGTCATCAACAATGTGGAGGAGGGTGGTTTCTGTGCTGTGTCCCGGTCTGAAGCCTGATTGAAAGTCATCGAGCAGGTGAAAGTTGTTGATGTGATGGCTTAGCTGCTGTTGCACACATTTTTCCAGAACTTTGGCAAGGAGTGGGATGTTGGAAATGGGTCTATAGTTCTCGGCGGAGGCAGGGTCCAGCGTAGGTTTTTTTAGGATGGGGACAACTTGACCCGCCTTGAGCGAGTCAGGAATTGAGCCCTGTAGGAGGGAGGCGTTGATTATTGAGGTCCAGGAAGGGATGATGGCCTTCGAGGCGGCAGCTAGGCAGTTAGAGGGGAGAGGATCGTTAAAATGATTGTTCGGTTTAAGGGAGGCAAGAATTTTAGAGACAGATTGAACGTCATATAGATTAAAATTGGACCAGTGTGCTAGGTTTTTGGGTGAGGTTTGGGTGGACAACATAGAAGAGGAAGGTGGAGCTGGATGATTTTGATTTTGGTGGAGGGTTGCAGATTTAAGCTCATTTCTTAGGGCCGAGATTTTTTCACAGAAGAAGGAAGAGAATTCCTCACTTGATATTAAGGGTTTCGGTATTTCTTTGGCAGTTTTCACTAGTTTGTTGGATTGGTGTTTGACCAGGTTGAACAGCTTGCGGGGCCTATTTTTCGCATTTTCCAGTTCAGTTCTGAAGAATTCTTTTTTTGTGTTGAGTATTTTCTTGTCGTAGGCATTTCTGGCCTGGCGAAGGAGATTTAGATGTGCCGCAGATGGGTGTTTTTTCCAGATTCAGTGTTTTATGTTTAAGGTTTGGACTTTGAGTAATTTAGTAGGGATTATTTTTGGTCTTTTACGATTAGGTGCTTTTTAGGTCTCGCCTGCGAGAGCTATAGTCATGAAGTCAGTTTCAAGAAGGGGACTCGAAGCCCCGCCCCTCATTTTCATTATCAGAAGCTTCGTCACGCTGCCATGCAAGCGCTAGTCCGGCTTTATGATTGGGCTGGACAAAAAAGGAGTCATGGCGCCGCGCGTTTATTTTTGCACCTCGTGATGCAAAAATAAACAGCTGGAATGGCGAGTGCTTGTCTTTAAATGACTCGCCTCACAAACCCCTGAGTATTTTCCAGTACTTGGAAACTGTCCTGGGTGCACAAGTCATTCTTGGCTTTTTTAGAACTTTTAAGATACCTTGACTTTCTGGCACTGAATCTGAACCCTGTGTGGAAAATTCATAAAACCGTAAGATGTCAAGTGTTTTCACCGGCCGAGACCTTGGTGTCCGCAACTTCTGCGGAGCAGCGGACTCCACCAAGGTTTCACAGGCTTAAGAGTTGCTTGGTTTGCTGGAATTCGTGGCAACAAAAATTCGTTTACCACAGTCCTGTCTCGTGTCTCTCGTAGAGCTGGAAGGCTTCTTCAGTACAGCGAGTGTACGCTTGTGCCGGGAAATGAAATTATCCCTTGTCTCGTGTATCTTGTTTCTAGTTTTAAAATGCTCCAAGTGGCAGAGACTGGGACTAGAATCTACTGCCGGTCATTCATGCATCACCAAACATTCCATGCTAAACACGTCGGCAAAGCAGTAGCGGGTGTGAAGAAACGCCATCCTTGGAAAAGAAAGAAGGCCGATAAATTAAGTTGTCTCCTGCAGGAGTGTCCGTTGTCTATCGAATTAATGGAAGGCCGAGTCCATCCCAGGTCGGATGTGCTCAAAAACATACATTCACATTAAATTATGTCATTCGAATTAGAAAACGGTACTAGATAACCACCATGTATTTTAAGGATCTGGCTTTCCTGGACCTACACTAGACACCCTAGCTATAGTTGGGGCCACTGAAATTATGCGGGCTGTTTGAGTAAATTATGCAGCATAATGTAGCCCATTTTGTAATAGTATTACCTCATTTCGGGTTGTCGCATTTTTATTAACTTTTGGACCGTTTTAGCGAGAAACAACTTTTTCTTTTTTTCCCCCTCGTAAACTCTGCAGAGTATGCAGCTAGTGATGGATTATGGGGCAAATCCATAACTATGAGAATCTCCGTGCCTTAGAAACGCATAATTCCAGAAACCCTAGCTGTAGTTCAAACCTGCCAGTCAACCCTTTATAGATATTGTGAGGTTTGGGGACACTGGATCCCAATGTGTGCACCTCTACAGCTTTCAACTGGGAAACGGCCACTACAAGGCGGCCATTTCCACGCATAACCATAACCACGCATGCATTACAACGCATGCATGGTTACAACAAATAGCCTTTACCACGCATACCTTTACTACGAGATACGTAGTAAAGGCATGTGTGCTAAAGTTAAAAGAAAAAAAAGGGGGGGCTTGTGAGGTCTCCAACCCCCCCCCCCCCCCCAAAAAAAAGCGTGGGATTAAAAAAGGGGGTTTGGGGGGCACCAAAATAAAAAAAACACACACCTGTTTCCGTCGTGTAAAGAAAAGGATGTGGAGGCAATCGGCGTCCTTAGAGGAAACTAAAGAACACTTCCGCTTCCTCTTAACGACGTGCAACGTCACCTCGGAAGATCGAGGAGAGGTAAGGGGGAATGAGGGGGTGGTGTACATTTTTAGGGTGATATCCTTTAACATGAAAATGCCATTAACATGCATATTTTAACAACGAAAATAGTTGTAAAAGTATGCATGTAAAAGGCATTTTTGTAGTAAAGGATATGCGTGGTGATGGCATTCGTGTTGTAACGCATGCGTGGTAAAGGCATGCGTTACAAGGAATGCGTTGTAAAGTCATACAACCCTTTCAACTGAAGTCTCACTAATATCATGGTAGGTTTTTTTCTGGATTTTTTTTCTAATAAGTGAGACTATTTTTGTCTATTTTCCTTTTGAGGATGGCCCTCCGGATCCAGTTTTTTTTGTTGTTTTTTTTAAATACAGTTGCAACCTTACCCATGCAGTCCTCAGCAAATCACGCTAGCCGATTGTGAGAGATTATGGTGAGCTGATAACAGCAGATCACCTCTGGCTTTCTATTTTAAAATTTATAGCCCCTCATATCAGTAAAACCCTCGCTCTTATCTGTCTCTGGCATCATTCTGCTTTCTTGGACAAAGGTTATTTTAATTTTTCTTTTGAAGAAACCTCTGTCCGCCTCCTTGGTCTTGGCCAACTAGCAGCCTGCCTTGTGCTTCATATGATAGAACAGGCATTAAAAATTCAATAGGTCTCGCCTTTTATTAAGTTAAAGCCATTTGCTTTGCTATTTAATACCATTAGCAAAGCAAATGGCTTTAACTTAATAAAAGGCGGGACCTATTGCATTTTCAATGCTTGTTCTACTTTGTTAGATGGGTTGCTGTAGAACCCTTTTCGTTTGTTAAAGTATGAGTGGGCTTTTATCTTTACTTTCACATAATAATATATGATGATTTTAGGTATGACAGGTGAATCAGAATGAAGTAAACTGAACGGTAATAGTATAGCACAGAAGAGTTGTCCCCGTGTATGTCTGATGATGGTTTTTTGATGGTGGGCCACAGTGGTGTTTTTCCTTGCCATGTGAGCTTTTGGGTTTTTCGTTCATGTTCCTGAGCTTCATGGAGTTGCTAGACCTGACGTATTCCTTGCTTTGTAAACTACTTCTATTCAGCTGGTCGCCCTTAAGGCATCAGCCGTCTTCCGCTTTGCCACAGCGGACACAGTTATTTTGGTGGTAGTTTGTTTACCTCCTTTGGAATGCCTTTGAACAAAGTCGTTTTCTAGGATCAAGAGTTTGTCATCTTGTAAGAGTATATGATAAGCCTTTCTTTAATGACTGTACCCCTCCCCTTGCACCCATTTCTGAGAGGGGGTGGAAGGGGTGCATGTTCACTGATTTCTGCCCTTGTTTTCTTATTGGTTCTAGTTTCCTCATTTTGACTCATTTCACTCATTATTTGGTTCCTCTTCTGTTCATCGCCATGGGGTTTTGTCACAGGTGTCTTTTAAATGGTGTATTTCTGTGGTGCTCCTTATTAGGCTTGAGCGAAAATCGCTTAATATCCTGTGCTGAAATTATGCAAATGACCCCCTCCCCCCCAAAATAGACAAAAGGATGCATTATTAGGTAAAATGCCAGCCAGGTGTTGTATGCTATTGTTTAGGATGAAATTCATCCTTGGGGCATTTTGTAAAGGAGGGCGTTTTTCACAATTAAAAAAAAATAATGCAAAATTGCATGTGACGCGAGCAGCTGCTTTCGTTCTTGTAGTGGGATCTTCACGACATATATCCAATCAATCCAAGGAAAAGTTAGATAGTTGAAGTATGAAGTTTAATCCACAAGCAAAACCCACGACTGATCGCAGTAAAACACAAGAGGCATCTGAATACTACAGTTTACATTCCAGAACCTAGTGATGTCAGCATTACTACAGCTCTGTTCATTTGTGTTTTTAGTACTCCTGTCATAGGATGTTTACTCCAACTAAATCTCAGTTCTGCAATGTGGCATCATTTCAGGCATATCCTATAACAAATGTAATATAAAATGACGTGAGATCATACTGGTATATTCTAAGAATCAATAAGAGAGCAAGGAAGAAAAAAGAGAAATAGTTCAATTCCCCTAGGTATAAGTATAATTAATCAACAAGAACTGGTCCCCAGAGATAACAGGGAAAGGTATGTGTACGTAAATACTGATTAGTTCAGTGAAAAACCATTAGGTTTTTTAGGAAAGGCCTCACCCACCAACCTAGTTGGTGGCTTGCTTCATCATCGGCCCCCACCTGAGGCACCGAGTGTACCCCAGGTGTGCTGCGACGCCTGAACTACAGCGGAGCTGGTTTTTTTGTAAGGTGAGTGTGCAGTGCAAGTGAAGTGAATGTGTAACTTAAAAACAGCTGTCCCAATGGTCCCAGATATCAATTAAATTAGTTTAATGATGGGCCATGGGCAGTATTAAAAGGAAGGCGAAGGATGGTTCAGGAGGTATCAATGGCCACCACCATCCTGTGGGGTCATCATGTTTCAGCCAGTGCCTAGATACTGGTTCTGGCTTTCATCAGGACCAAAGTGCAAGAAGTGAAAAAGACAGAGTCTAGCAGAGTGTTTAGAACCGTCTATGTGTGGCACGCGCTAAGGTGCCCTAACTGGCAGAAGGGGTGTCCCTCTTAAATCCAATCTCCATAAATTAATGGGACCGGCTCCATGAGTCTGGAGTGCGGTGGTCTGTCAAAATACCATTAGCAGTTGACAGAACTCCTACCAGAGACCCTGGTCTGTCTTTTTCACTTCTTGCACTTTGGTCCTGATGAAAGCCAGCACCAGTATCTAGGCACTGGCTGAAACATGTTGACCCCACAGGATGGTGGTGGCCATTGATACCTCCTGAACCATCCTCCGCCTTCCTTTTAATACTGCCCATGGCCCATCATTAAACTAATTTACTTGATATCTGGGACCATTGGGACAGCTGTTTTTTTAAGTTACACATGCACTTCACTTGCACTGCACACTCACCTTACAAAAAAACCCGCTCCGCTGTAGTTCAGGCGTCGCAGCACACCTAGGGTACACTCGGTGCCTCAGGTGGGGGCCGATGATGAAGCATGCCACCAACTAGGTTGGTGGGTGAGGCCTTTCCTAAAAAACCTAATGGTTTTTCACTGAACTAATCAGTATTTACGTACACATACCTTTCCCTGTTATCTCTGGGGACCAGTTCTTGTTGATTAATTATATCATACTGGCATAGACAACATTTCTCCCAGGGCCTAGTCCTTATGAATGAGATGAGTAGAGCTCATGCCTGGATTATTTTTGCTTCCGAAACTAGCACAGCTGACCTTTACCTTCATCGCATTTTCCATCCTGTATTTCGATCACCATTATTGTTGTTTACTAGATTAAAAATAACATAAATTGCGCAAAGGCAGTTTACAGCTCGAAATATTGCTCATATGAGGACATATTAGATCTCAAACTAGTTATTGCACAGAGATGACACCGGGCAGTCAATATTACATTACTGTCAGAAACCGCGTAAATCGGACCAAATCGATCAGCCTTTAATCCCAACTGTCACGTATCATTACACCATGTAATCTTGAATTTAATTTATAGGTTACCGTCCCTTACTCAAACATCTCGCCGTGTGTTCAGTTCACAAAACAATCATAGTGCTATACATAGTCTGTACGTTTTTTAAATGACAACCACATTTTGGAGCATTTTGGAAAACACTTGCTTTTTGTAGTTTAACATCTCGGTGGTGTCGGTAAATCAGTTTCAAAGTTTTCATGTAGCTAAAAGGCATGTTTCTTTTTTACGTGCAATACTTACCAGATTTACGTCCATGTCAATTCAATCCCCATTCATCGCAGTTTCATCATATTTTGTGCTGGCTATATGATCTGCTCACTCCTTCAGCATTAGCATACCAAATAATCCCATATTAAGAAGTATATAACAAGCATTTGCAATGCAATAGGTCGCGCATTCACGCGAGTTTGAGCCATCGGCATTGTAAATGACAATGCGTTTTATTCATGCTTCAAAAACCAAAACATAAATAAAAGGCATTGTCATTTACAATGCCGATGGCTCAAACTCGCGTAAATGCGAGACCTGTTGCATTGCAAATGCTTGTTGTGCATTGTTTTTGCTGTTCCTGTTTTTTCACTACAGAATTTTGTTGCCCGAAATTTTCCACCTCTTTCAATGACACTGCCCTGTTAAACAAGGAGCTTTCCCAAGTAGCCAATCAATGGGTTTGAGTGTCTCCTGACACACATTGTTTCGAATAACATTGTAGAGCTATAAATGCTGAAATAACAGTTTCTAAAGGGATGCATGTTTGCCAAAGTTTTGTTTCTGTCTAGTTTAATAATAAAAATCGCTTCTTCTCATTCTACAGATTGGCAGCAATTTTGGTTATTTCCCACGCCACCTACTTGAAATAAACCATGTGTACACTAACGAGGAGCAAGAGTTTGAAACCGATGTAAGTATTTCATGAATGCCTTTGAAGGTCAGATGTTTTAATAGGTAATCCCTATGTATCTGTGTGTGTATGTATGTGTGTGTATATATATTTATTCTGAGATAGTTATCTTGAAAAAACTGTTGTCTTCAAATTGCGGCAAACAAGGGGCACTGATTGTAATCAGAATATTTAGGTTGACATTTTATGAATTAATGTTTGATGGAACAACGGACAATGTTTAGATTCAGAGGCTGTATGTGATTCTGTGGCTGTAATGTTGAACAGGTGATTTTGGATTTACCGCATTTACCCCATAATTTACCACAACATTTACTGATTTAAAATAAATTCTAGGCTAAAATGGATGAAAATGATACTGCCATAGAATGTTTACGATAGCAGAAAACCATGTTGCATAATGTAGTCCTTCATGCCACATGAGCCTGATTGCCCAGCGTTGAAGCTCTGAAGAGTGGATTGGGTATAATGATAACTGTATTTCACAGGGAGCCCTGAAATATGGGTTTTTATACCATTGCGTTTTGTGCAATAGGAGCACCAACACTTATAATGCATATTATTTTTACTTTTCTGTATCTTCAGTGTTTATTCTAAAGGAACATTAGCCCCTAAAAATGAGCTAAATGTAAGCTAATAATCGTATAAAATTGAAGAATCAATCTCTTTGTTGAATGTCATGTATGCTTTATCTGGGAGTTTTTCACAAAAATTTGCTGAAAGATCCAATTAGGTGTAAATGCAGTTTTCTAATCTGCATTGTGTCCAATAGATTCTCCATAAAGTGCAGGAGTTTTCTCATCTTATGTTAAAATGGCATACCATTGGGCTCGCGACGAACATGGCCGCCTGAGCCCGGAGCTCCTCCGCACCGGCCTACTATCCTGTATTTATCCGACACCCCCTCAGGCAAAAATCATCTTTGGACGACTGCTGTTGGGTCCGGGGGCCTCGGCGTCCCAGATCTGGCCTTTCGACTCTTGGTGGCCCCCCCGTTCCGGAGCTGTGAGGCGAGGCCTCTGGCGCGTTGCTGGGCCTCGCATCCCCGGGGCCTGGTAGACAGGGGGCGTGGCTGCGTCGCCTTGCGTGCGGCCGGGCTCTGTTGGGACGGGCCGGTCCCCGGAGCGACCTGTGGCAGGACTCGAGGGCCCTCGGCGGACTCGCGCCAGGGCGAAGGCGGGGTGCTGATCTGGCCCCGCGGAACGATCTAGCCCCGCGGATCGATCGTGTGAGCTGAGCCACCTGCAGCGCCTCCTTGAGTGATAACCCTGGTCCCGCCGCCCGTCCATCTCCGTGCCTAGAGGGGCCTGGGCAGCGGCCCGCGCCTCGAGGCAACCAGCATTGAGGAGGAGCAGAGGTGGACTCGCCGGCTACAGGGAGGTTAGTGGAGATCGGACTTTGAATTGACCTACGCGGGGCTGGCGGCGCCCTGCCGCTCTGGACTGCGGCCTCCCTGCGGCCTTCTGAGGGGACTGTGAGCGCCTGACCCGGGTGGAGCCCTCGCGCAGACTGCCGGCCAGCACGTGTAGTCCTGGGATACAGTGCATCGCCCTAGTGCCTGCGGCCATACTCTGACCTTTTGCTGTGGTGACCGTCGCTTTGCCTGTGGCTTGCCGGCGCTGGGGCGCCTCGGATATCGGCGGCCGCGCCGTGGGGGCGACCTGGAGATATCTCGGCCCGCTGCAGCACTCGTGGTCGGGCGGCGCCGCCCTCGGGCCTGCCCTGCACGTGGGTCGGTCGCTCCTGCGGTAGCCCTGTGCCTGCACCGGCCGGGAGTGATCGCTGAGACGGCCTGGCACCATGGGGGGGAAGGGCCACCGCAGTGGGGCACAGGCGAAGCTTGAAAAGTACGCGTTCTGTCAGGATCAGAAACGGTCCCCCCCGGACGGGCCTGCGGAGTACACGCTGGCGGACGTCATGGCCACGCTGACACAGATGCAGGCCTCAATCGGCACTATCTCCACAGATGTTGCGCTCCTCCGGGCGGATGTCGCCAAAATTAACTCCAGACTGACTGAGGTCGAGGCCACCACGGAGACCCTCACGCGGGGCACGGCAGACCACCACAAACGCATACAAGCCCTTGAATTGGTGCAAAAGCAGCTGCTGGCCAAGTTGGACGACCAGGAAGGCCGGTCTCGGCGCAACAACGTGCGGGTCGTGGGTGTGCCTGAGAGTGAACGCGGCCCTGCCTTAGACCTCTTTGTTGAAAAACTGATCACTGAACAGCTGCAGCCCCGCGGGCTCTCCAGGTTCTTCTCGGTCGAGAGGGCGCACCGGGTGCCGGGTGGGAGGCCTAAGCCTGGGGCCCCCCCGCGCCCGATCCTGGCCCGCATTTTCAACTTCCGAGACCGGGATGCGATCCTCCAGGCGGCGCGTGCCGCCCCACCACTGCGGGTGGACAACGCTAAGGTCACCCTCTATCCGGACTACACTGCTACAGTAGTGCGGCAACGTAAGGACTTCATGGCAGTTAAGGCAGACCTCCGCTCTCGAGAGCTAAAGTATTCAATGTTGTACCCTGCAAAGCTGCGAGTGGAGGCGGAGGGGCGCACATGGTTCTTCACATCGCCGGCGGAGGCCTCGGAATGGCTCGAGGGGTGGCGTCCAGCAAGAGCGAGGGGCAGGGGAGAGCGCGCCCTGGGCGGCCTTCCCGACTCTCACCAAACCCTGAACGTTGAGGACTCAGGCGCGGGTGACGAAGTGCCCTGAGGCATGGTGCTGTGATGTGACCGAACTATTGGACGCTTGGCGACCTGGGACCTTGCTGTGGCTGTCGGCCCCTGGGGCCTTGAACCTACAGGGGGCGGATGACCCCGGATCCCCCTTTTTCTTTTTCTCTCATCTGACAGTCTGCTGCTTGAGGGGACAAACTTACGGTATGGGGAGTGGCGGCTGTGTGCTGAGCGGCTTTCCCCCGTACGCACGTACCAAGTTTATGGGAACTAAGCACTCTCCTGTGTTGGGGTGGCGGGTAGTTGTGAATCCGCTGGGCAGGGAGGCAGGGAGGGGGGTGGGGGGATGGGGAGTTCGTTTAAATGTTGATTTTTGTTTTGTTTTAGGTTCACCAACCACTCAGGGGTACATATGGCAGATTGGGCAGGTACAGGTGCACAGGGGTGGCACAGGGCAGGACGCGACTAACACACCCTCCCCTGGAGACGACGTCACATAGCTTGCCCCGAGCGGCCTCTGACTCACTGCCAGACGCCCCTGCTCAGCAGCGTTCTCCTTCCTTTGCGGTCCTCTCCTGGAACGTTAACGGCCTGGGAGACAAGATTAAGAGGGGGCTAGTGCTTCAATATCTCAAGCGCAAGGGGCCCGGGGTGGCGCTCTTGCAAGAAACACACCTAGTGGGTACGTCCACCAAAGCCCTGGATAGGTGGGGGTTTAAGATGGCAACACATTCAGAGTTTACGACAGGGTCCCGGGGGGTGGGCATACTGGTGAACAAGCGTGTCCCCCTGATTCTTCTTGATTCCCGTAGAGACGACTATGGCCGCTTCGCGGCACTCACTTGTCAATGGGAGGGGAGGGTTTATAATCTGGTTTCTGTCTACATCCCCCCGACACTACACCAAGCCTCCCTCAGGGCACTGGGCGAATTCCTTTTGGCGCTCCCGCCTGGGGAGCTCATCATGGGCGGAGACTTCAATGCAGCCATGGACCCTGCACTGGACAGGTCTGCACACAGGACTCTTGGGGCCGACGCCTCCACGCTCGCAGACTTTGCTACCGCGCTTGGCTTAGTAGACACGTGGAGGGCATACTGGCCTGATGAGAGACAATACACCTTCCTCTCCGGGGTACACCACACCCTCTCCCGTATCGACTACATCTTCACCTCACCGGCCGGGTACAAAGGGGTGACTGAGGTGTCGCACCTACCCAGGGGCATCTCGGATCACTCGCCGGTGGTCATCACGTTTGCGTCCGGTGACCCAGGAAGGCGCACATTGTTCCCGATCCGCCCCGGATATCTTAAAATCCCTAAAATTGCTAAGACCCTCAAAAAGGCGACCAAGAACTATTTTACCGAGAATGCTGAGTCTGTCGAGAGCGCAGCAACCCTCTCGGAGGCCTTTAAAACCGTCCTCCGTGGCCAGGCCATCTCCATCATTACGGACCACACTAAGACCCAGCGGCTCGCTGTACTGGAGCTGGAACGGGCGATAGTGGAGGCGGAAGCATCCCATACACTGAGGGGGGACGGAGATTCGGCGCATACCCTTCATATGGCGCAGCAAGAATATAGGTCCCATCTTTGGGAGGGGGCCCGAGCTCGACAGGTAGCCACCCAGCACACCATCTATGAACTCGGTGATAAGGCTGGCAAACTCCTGGCGTGGCTGGAGAAGGGGGACCGTGCGTCGCGGTGGGTGGCGCGGATTCGCCTGGGCGAAGGAGACTTTACCTCTGAGCCCCAGCGCATAGCCGGGGCCTTCGCGGCCCATTATCAACGCATCTATACCCCGGAGGCCTCGGCCACCGTGGCAGACAATGAGCTCTTCCTCAGGGACATCGCAATGCCTCGGCTGGCCGCTTCGGGGGCTGAGGCCCTGGAGGCGGATCTGACGGCGGAGGAGATCACGCTGGCGATTTTGGCCCTCCGCAGTGGTAAGGCAATGGGGCCCAACGGAATCCCAATCGAATACTACAAGCAAAATTCCGCTCTTGTGGTCCCTCACCTATTAGCCATGTATGGGGACGGTCTATCGACGGGGATTCTCCCCCGTGATCAGAGGATGGCTACAATAGTGGTGATCCCTAAACCCAACAAGCCGTCCCACGAGTGCTCCTCTTATCGCCCGATCTCGCTGCTTAATGCCGAGGCGAAGATCCTGGCCAAGGTGATAGCAACGCGGCTGCAGCCCTACCTTTCGACCCTAATACACCCGGACCAGTCGGGATTTATGCCCCACCGGAACACCGCTTTGAATCTGCGGCGTCTCCATGGCATCATTGCCTGCCGCTCCTCGATCGAGGAGGATGCGGCCATACTGTCGTTAGATGCGCGGATGGCGTTTGACAGAGTGGAGTGGCCTTTCCTCTTTGCCGTCCTCCGCCATATGGGGCTTGGCCCCAGGATTTGCGCGTGGATCCAGCTGCTTTACACTAAGCCACTTGCACAGGTGGTGGTCAATGGCCGCGTCTCTGACGCCTTTCCGCTGGGTCGAGGGACTAGGCAGGGTTGCCCCCTCTCCCCGCTCCTATTTGCTATGGCTCTCGAGCCATTGGCGGCGTGGGTGCGACAGGATCCAATGATCCGTGGCCTTAGGTGGACGTTGGACTGGGAGGATCGCATATCCCTTTATGCGGACGATGTGCTCCTCTATCTCGCCTCGCCGGCGCGCTCTATCGCCTGTCTCCTCAACATATGTGAATCATATGGTAGTAGGTCCGGATACGAAATAAACTGGGAGAAATCCATCTTATATATGCTCCGAGGCTCCCCACCGCGGCTTCCGTCAGGCTGTAACATTCTACTAGCTCACGACGGGTTCAAATATCTTGGCGTGTACGTCACGGCCGACCGGGACAAATTTGTCGCGGAAAATCTAATGAGGCCCCTCCAACGGCTTCGCACCGACGTTAAACACTGGCGCGCATTGCCGCTGACATTGCTTGGGCGGGCTTCGCTCTTTAAGATGCTCGCCCTCCCGAGATTCCTCTATGCGCTGCAAAATACCCCCTTCCCCATTGCACCCTCTTACTTCACGGCGATCAACGCTGAGATCACTCGTCTCCTCTGGGAGGACAAGTCGCCTCGCATTGCCCTCCATAAGCTTACCAGTGGCTGGTATGATGGAGGTATAGCCCTCCCCGACATTAAGACCTATTACTGGGCGTCGCACCTCATGGTTATTAACCAGTGGCTCCATGTGCCGGGGGATGACCCCGCATACCGTATGGACCGACAACTACTTGGCCCCGGAGGGGTGATGGGAGCCCTTAACAACCCAAAAAGGGGTCGCGTTCCGGCGGGGCCCGCAGCCCATACCCTCCGGATATGGCACGCGGCGCAACGGGCGATGGGATGGGCTGGAAAGATTACCCAGGCAACGCCGCTTTGGGACACTAGGCAGCTCGGGGTACTTAGCACTACCAAGGGGTTCCACCAGTGGGATCTTATTGGTATCTCCAGGGTGGGAGACCTCTGGCGCAAGGGAGAGGTGATCACTTTTGCCCAACTGCAAGCTGACTACGACCTGGCGGACACCGAGCACTTCCGATATTTACAAGTTCACCACGCTCTTCAGGCGGCGATACCACGTGGGACTCGGCTCCCTGAGTCATCGCCCTTGGAGGACCGGCTCCTCATGGAGCATCTGCTCCAGAGGGCGACGTCCCTAACGTACCGGAAGATAATAAATAACCGCCCCGACCCTTTTTCCGCCCTCAAGGGGAAGTGGGAGGCAGAACTTGGAGAATTTGATGAGACGGACTGGAATTCCGCGCTCTCATCCCCCAGGGAGGTGGGCATATCTTCCAAGCTCAGACTGGTCCAACTCAAAATTCTGCACCGCACATACTACACCCGCACCCTCCTATTCAGACTCCACCGGGTGGAGTCCCCGCTGTGTCTCAGGAACTGTGGCCACGAGGGGACCTTCTTGCATACCCTCTGGGAGTGCCCTGTCGTGGCGACTTATTGGAAAGGGGTGTTGCATATTCTCTCCCAGGTAACAAAAATTCCCACGCTGCCGGAACCTCGGCTGTGCCTCCTCAATGTCTGGGAACAGACGGACCACAAGAGGGTGACCCAGCTTTGGGTGACTTTGGGACTCATGCTTGCAAAGCGTAATATAGCCCAGAAATGGGGATCGGGCAGGGGCCTACCCTGACGCATTGGATCCGAGATATGGACCTTGTAATGGTGACCGAAAAAACTGTGTATGTCCATAGAGGGTGCCCCAAGAAATGGTCCCAGGTCTGGGGTGGATGGAATGTATACAGGGGAAATATCTGTGAGCCCCCACCGGATGCAGCGGACTCGGATCTCAGTGACCAGGATTAATGGCTCCACTGCTGGAGATGGGCGGGGAAGGGAGCGATGGTGTGTTGTCATTGGGCTGTTTATTTCTCTCTGTGACACCTGTATTGTCATTGCTCCGGTACCTTGTAACCCCTGTATGCCACGCCTTGCACTAAACGAGTGGTGTTTGTTTTATGTTTTGTTGATAAACCCAATAAAAATATTTCAAAAAAAAAAAAATGGCATACCATTGAGAAGCAATATTGGATTCAAGCTGCATTTTACAACTGTTTTGGCATCCCTAAACATGTTGCTGGTGAGTTCATGTAAGAATGCTTTTTCTAGGGTGGTTGTTGTTGAGTAAGGCATTGGAGGCTAGTAGGATTGCTGCTTTTTTGTGGAGAGGCATTTGATGTTTACTGAAACAACCTGAAGGTTGAGACATTGCTTCCAGGTGATGCATCAGTAGATGGGAGTAAGAGGGCTGATTGATACAAATATCACCTATCCATACCTCTGGGAATAGGAGAAAAACATTTACAATCGGTGTCTAAAATAATATTTTTTCAGATTTCCATTTATAAACATATTGGGTAAATAGAATTTTAAGAACAGCAAATGATGGAACTTCTAAATAGTTGTTCGCTTTACTTTCAGAAGATGTACTACATTTCTGAAAAGTACTTAGCATTTGGATTTTCGTGCTTTCTACTAAAACATTTTGGCAGATTATCGAAATAAATGTTGTAGGTGTCTGCTGTGCAAATAAAGGACTTTGATTGGAGCTACAAAGTATTAATAACTTTTTTAGTACAGCAGGTAAATACTTTATAACATTCCAAGTTCCCGGCCCCTTTTACCTTAGTATCACTGCACTATGTTATTTGTTGCTCCAAAGTTATTTAAGGAGAGGTGTTGGGAACAGTAATATTGTAGATGCACAGATGTAGCCAGCTGCATTGGCTCTAGACTTACAGATGGGCCAGGAATTAATTAATTTGTGATCAAGGCATTAAAAATACGTCTCACATCTGGTCAACTTTGACTTTATATTGGGTGAAATTGACTGGATGACAGAGTGCACTAAGGTAGCCATTTCAAAAGTGGTAGATGATGGAATCTTATTCTTATCTTCTGTTCGGTGAATGGGTCAGGTGTGAGTGCACTACTGAGGCAGGTCGGCTAGTACATTATAGTCTCCTAGCATGTTATAAAGGTTTTCTCCTGGTGAAGTCTAATTGATTGAAACATGTCAAGAGAAATTATTTACTTGTTAGCCATCAGAGGAGAGGCAGGCGAAATTCCCTTCTTTTCAGTCCGTAGTAAACAGTTGTGAAATTGCAGACAATTTCTCTATTTCCACTTGCCTGGATTGAAAAAAGGAGGAATAAAAGTGAAATGCACAGCAGCACAAAAATCTGTCTTTCCACACATTAAGAAATGCACAGAATAAGGAATTCTTGTGCCTCTCAGCACTGCCAGGGACCGAACCATGGGGCTCATTAAGACGGCGTAAAGATCGCCACCGCCGAGCCGGCAGTGGTGACCGTTAAGCCATTGTAACGAGAAATACCCCCTCCTTATTATGATGTCCGTCCGCCGCTTTTCTGCTGGTCAGCAATTGTTCTGATTGCTGGCCGGGCAGTGCTGGGCTAGTAATATGGAGGCGGTGCCTTGCAGGCAGCGCCAGCCATATTACGATGTGGGTGGTATACAGGCCCTTCCATGGCGGCCAGGGAGGGATTGTCTTTGGGGGCCCATTGTGGGCCCCTGGGGGATGAGGGTGGTGCCTGCCACGTGGTGCAGGGAAATGCTGTGCATGCCCTTTTACCATTGCGGACAGTGCTGCAGCCAGCAGCACTGTCCGCAATGGTAAAAGGGCAGGATGCGCCCGCCAGTATGGCGGGCGCATCCTAATTGGGCCGGTGGGACCGCCGCACGTCTGGTGGTTGGTCCCATCACTGTTATGGTCCGCCCGCCATCATAACGAGCCCCCATGTAATTACTTAATGGTGACCACATTAAGTTAATTATAATGGCTGGGCCCCTGAGAGTGCCCTATAAAGCAATTGCTCCAGTAGGGAGCTTGTTTGTGGTGCCTATTTGCCCGGAGGACCCTGCAGGCAAACGTTGCACATACCTGTCCCTCCTGGGGAAGTTGTTTTCAAGTGCACTGTCTGGGTATGGGCAGGCAATGCGATACCTAAATGCAGTGAGTATGAAGGCAAACACATGGCCAGGATCCTCACATTTCTCCTTAAAGCAACTGTGCTTTTAGAGATTTTCAGGCTCCCGGAGCAGGGAACAACCCACAATTCCACTCCGCAAGTGGAAGAAAAGACAACATTAATGTGTTTCCCTTATCATGTAGGAATTCTGCCCACCTCTACTTCAAAGACCCTTAACGCAGATGGATTAAAAATCATGAAGAGGAAATTCCTATGTGCTGGAAGTTTCACCCCATTCAGCAGGACACTTGTTTGAAGACTTTGACTGCACAGCAAACCACAGGTTGCCAACTACTGTGGATGTAGTAGGTGCAGGAAAGAAAGTATTCCATAGCATAGACCATCATCCTGTGCCTCCGAGACTGCAGCACACAGAACAAGGTCTCTCTTAAGGCCAGGATTCCCCCTACAGTGTGCTCAACTAGAGGGCAGCTCTCCGCTGCAGGTAAAGAAAATAAAGTATTTAGGATTTATCTTTTGGCTTGGACCAATCTTGAAGGGCCGCCATACATGTTAATGTATTTATTAGGGCAGTGATAGGAAGGTGGATGACTGTCCATGCACATTGCCTTGTGCTTAAATGAACATGTCATTTTACTGAAAAGTAAAGCAATACTATAAAGGCCTTGGTTCCAGACTGCTAAAGCGTGTCGACTGACCATTGCAACCTCATCCATATAAAATGGCTTAGGGCCCAGCCCTCCAAATAAACGGAGACAACCAGTGAGTCGAAATGGGAGCTGACCCCCTAATGAAGCCTGTGATTGTAACATGTTTTGAGTGTTAAAGACCCTGCTGTTGGCTTCAAAGATCATGAAGACATCTAAACTATCCCGCTTACCCTCTCCCCTTCTTTAAGTAAGCATATCTTGGTGAAAATGCTGGCTTTTGAATGGGGGGTGAGTCAGAGAGAGTGGCGGGTGCAACACTGAGCAAGCCGGTCTTAGAGGATGGTTTGGGATGCCCCAACATTTCCTTTTACGTTCTGTCAGCACAACTCTACCCCTCCTTGGACTGGAATCATGACCCTGACAAGAATCCCGTGGATCCAAGTTAAGCAGGCCTTTGTTGGGGAATATTATGGCTACCGGTGCCTTTCCCAGCACAGTCCTCCACCTTGTTGCCTTTGTCATTGTTGCTCTTGCCCTACTGGAAAGAGGTACACCGACATAGGGCATTTCCGACTTACCCCTTCCGACTGACTCCTCTGACGCACAATCCGGACTTCATCCCGGGCGCGACTCATCCCAATTCCTTGAGCTAGAATCAGGGGCATTCCCCCATTCTGGCGGATTTCTTTGACGATGGGGATTCGTGGTCGAGGGATGACTTCATTGCCAAATTTGCCCTCACTATAGGATATGGCTTCAAATTGACTCATTACAAAAAAACAAGGGTCACCCTAATCGCATGGAGCCAGGGTATCGATTATATAACAAGGAACAGTGGCTCCTGTGGACATTGTGTTGGGTAAATGGTAATAGTTTAGCTCAATGGCAATTCTCATGGGTCAAAGCATATCGAAGAGACAATTGTAATTATACACAACAGCACAATCAAGGGTTCGAGGCATATGAGCTGCAGATTGTACACTTAGCATAGGTCGCCATCTGGTGTTGGGCCCGGATGTTTGCAGTTTGTTTTTCTTCTTGGACCGTGCTTGGAAGTCACGAGTTTGGTGACTCCTCCTTCGGTCCGTACTGCGCATGGGCTTCGGCTCCATCCTCAGATTGTTTTTTTCCGCCATCGGGCTCGGATGTGATACTTCGTGCTCCGGCTTCGAACTTCTACGGTTCCAGCCTCGACGGAAAATCCTCGATTCTTCGAGTTCCTTCATCATCTTCATCTCTCGAAGCGGCACTTTTTCCATCCCGTACATCGACACCGGCCTTCGGGCCCTCCGCGACTCCGGTCCCGGCCGATGGAAAGGACTCCGTTTAAAAAGTGCCCAGAATGTGGGTCTAAATTTCCCCACACCGACCTCCATCAGGTGTGTAACCTTTGCCTCTCTCCGGAACACGAGGCTCGAGACTGCCCCGCCTGCAAGTCTTTTCGATCGAAGAAAACGATCCGAGATCGAAGGGCTCGACGCACCATGGCGCACTCATCCTCGACAGTTCCACCGGATATCTTCGGAGACGACGCCGAAGCTTCGGGGCAGACACACACCGGACTGGGAGAAGACATCGTCAGCGCTTCCGAGGCCGACGACTCCGACCTGGAGGACGTAACACCAGGACAGCGGGCCGTGAGTACAATGCCCCCTCCCAGCCCCGCACCAAAAACCAAAGAGACTCCGGTTACTCCCTCGCCTGCCGGCCTGGGCAAAACCAAAACCAAAGCCTCGATCACCCCACCTTCGGGCCCGGTGTCGAAGCACTCAAAGTCTCACGGCAGCTCGGGATCGAGCCAGCCGACGCCCGGTGCCGATAAACACCACTCGGCACCGAAGCCTGCAAAATCCAGCTCGACTCCGAAACCACCGGTGCCGAAGCCTGGACACTCGGCGCCGACCAAACACAAACAGAAATCGGTCGGCACCGACGCTCCGGCGCCGAAACAGCATTCGACGCCGAAACACACGGAGACCTCCAAAAAGCAAGGCGTACACAGAACATCGAAACCTCCGGTTCCGAAATCGCCGGTGCCGACAGACGACTCGGCGCCATTGGCTCTGTTTACACCAGACCCTTTACAAAAGACTTTGTCCAGAGATCCAAAGACTGGCCTTTTGACTGTGATTACTAAGAAGCGTCGCCTTGAGGCTCCGGCTCCTCCTCCTCCACCCAAAAAGAGGGACTCAGCTACTTCTCCCCTTAGAGTACCCTCCCCACTGCCACCCCCCCTCCCACCACCACCCCCTCCACCTTTACCTCACTACGATCCGGCCCCATCCCCAGATCCGGATGACGGGGACCCGGACAATGACCCAGGGGACGCCCCAATGGATCCCACTCCACCAGGGACCCCAGATCCATGGGAGGATTATAATAACCCTGATGTACCCAACGTACCTCAAGACGACCTATACCCATCAAGGCCGTCTCCTCCAGAGGACTCTTTAGGGTTTCACCATTTAGTGCAGAGAGCAGCACACTACCATGGGGTGGACATGCACACGGAACCAGTGGAAGAAGACTTCCTACTGGATACATTTGATTTACAAGATCGTTCCACTGCTATTTTACCCATGCTTAAGGGTGTCACCAAGCACGCTACAGAGGTATTCAAAGACCCTGTCAGAGCCAGAGTACTAAACCCTAGAATAGAGAAGAAGTACAAGGCGGCACCCACAGACCCTGCATACATCAAGGGCCCTGCTCCTCTAGATTCCCTAGTTGTCTCCACAGCTAGAAAGCGGGCTAACTCCCAATCCTCAGGAGATGCCCCACCACCAGACAAGGAATCTAAACTTCTGGACGCGTCTGGTAAACGCACCGCCTACCAGGCTGCAAACATGTGGCGCATTGCAAATACACAAGCACTGCTTGCGCGATATGATAGAGCACACTATGATGAATTAGAGGCTCTTATGCAGCACCTTCCAGAGAAATACAAACGCCAAGCTCATGACCTGATACAGGAGGGCAAACTAATCACAAACACCTCCATTAAGTGTGCCCTCGATGCAGCAGACACTGCTTCTAGAGCCATAAACACCAGTGTCCTGCTTCGCCGCCATGCCTGGCTCAGGATATCAGGGTTCAAGCCTGAGGTCCAGACATCAATACTTAATCACACCTTTGACCAGCAAACACTCTTTGGCCCAAAGGTAGACGAAGCGCTCGAAAAAATGAAGAAAGATACAGACACAGCGAAGTCTATGGGAGCGCTCCAGACCCAAGCCTCTAAGCGTTCCTTTCGACGCTCGTCCTTTCGTGGCACAGGTAGAGGCTCCTCCACCGATAATGCCTCTACCTCCTACAAATCCCCTCCTCAAAATACCTTTTCAAAGGGCAACCAAAGAGGTGGCTACAGAGGCAACAACAATAAGGGCAGGGGCAAAACCAACAATACCCGTTCTGCCACCCCACCCGCACAATGACTCCCCTTCGCTCCCCCCAGACCATTCCACTCCGGTCGGGGGCAGACTACAAGATTTTATCCACGTATGGGAGTCCATAACATCGGACAAATGGGTGACCCAAATCATTCGGTCAGGGTACTGCCTCGAGCTAACATCTACCCCACCCAATATCCCACCAAGGCACCGTCCAATGTCCCAAGAGCATTCCACACTGCTCAAACAAGAGGTACTCTCGCTCCTCCAGAAACACGCCATAGAGCAGGTACCCGACAATCAACGAAATCTAGGGGTCTACTCCCTATATTTCTTAATCCCAAAGAAAGACGAGACCCTCAGACCCATTCTGGATCTCCGGCCTCTAAATGCCTACATACATTCAGACCACTTTCACATGGTCACCTTACAACAAGTCCTCCCACTCCTCTGCCAGGGAGACTTTCTCACAACACTGGATCTGAAAGACGCGTACTTTCACATCCCAATACACCCCTCTCACAGAAAATACCTCAGGTTCGTGGTGGACGGGCAACATTATCAATTCAAGGTTCTCCCCTTCGGGGTCACCACTGCACCACGAGTGCTTACCAAATGCCTAGCAGTAGTAGCAGCACACCTCAGACGTCAACATGTTCACGTCTTCCCTTACTTAGACGACTGGCTCATAAAAGCCGCGTCCTACCACCAATGCGTGCAACATACAAACAGCACCATCCAACTGCTTCATCAGCTAGGCTTCACGGTGAACTACCAAAAGTCCCACCTCATACCATCTCACACAAAGCAATATCTCGGGGCCACCATAGACACCTCAAAAGGTATTGCCTATCCAAACTCAGCCAGAATCACAAGCATTCTAGCCTTACGCAAAATATTCCTTCCTCAACACTCTCTACCAGCAAGAGTGTTTATGAAGCTCATAGGGATGATGGCGTCTTGCATCTTCATAGTGCCCCATGCAAGACTCCACATGCGTCCACTTCAGGAGTGCCTAGCACAACAGTGGAACCAGGCCCAGGGTCAGCTGACGGATCTGGTGTTGGTGGACGGCCGCACACATCACTCTCTGCAGTGGTGGAACACCACAAACCTTTCCAAGGGACGGCCGTTCCTGGACCCGGTTCCCCAAGTGACTCTAACAGCGGACGCATCGCTCTCCGGCTGGGGAGCGCACCTCTTACACCTCACAATGCAAGGTCTATGGACGCCACAGCAAAAAACGCTCCACATCAACCATCTGGAGCTTTTGGCGATCTTTCTAGCCCTAAAATCTTTCCAAAAGCAGATTTCGGGCAAAGCAGTCCTCATTCGCACAGACAACATGACTGCGATGTATTATATACAGAAACAGGGGGGGACACACTCTCCCCAGCTCTCCCGCTTAGCCCAGAGCATATGGAGATGGGCAATTCCCCAAAACATTTTTCTCCTGGCACAACATGTTCCAGGCGTACAAAACACCATAGCAGATCTGCTCAGCAGACAGACTCAACAACTACACGAATGGGAACTGCATCCACAAGTTCTTCACCCATTCTTCCAACAGTGGGGGCATCCTCAAATAGACCTCTTCGCCACCCACGAAAACAAAAAATGCCCAAG
This sequence comes from Triturus cristatus, assembly GCF_964204655.1. Lineage (NCBI taxonomy): Eukaryota > Metazoa > Chordata > Amphibia > Caudata > Salamandridae > Triturus > Triturus cristatus. The sequence goes on from NC_140589.1 coordinate 1,735,123,378, forward strand.
CTTCGCCGCCAGATACCCACACCCATTGTCCAAGGGCAATGCGATATGGATGAACTGGTCAGGCAGATTTGCATACGCCTTTCCACCTCTCCCACTAATTCCATTAGTGGTCAGGAAACTACAACAGCACTCCCTCACACTCATTCTGGTAGCTCCGACGTGGGCCAGACAGCCGTGGTACACCACGCTACTACAACTATCAGTGGTACCACATCAAAAACTGCACCTTTCCCCATGCCTCCTAACCCAGAACCATGGAGAAATCAGGCACCCGGACCCAGCTCAGCTCAACCTGGCGATCTGGCTCCTGAAATCTTAGAATTCGGGTACCTTAACCTTCCCCCTGATTGCATGAACATCATCATGGAAGCCAGACGTCCTACCACTAGAGCATGCTATGCCGCAAAGTGGAAAAGATTTGTAATGTACTGCCGTAACAATACAATCAACCCTCTAGATGCATCCATACAACACATCATATGCTATCTGCTCCATCTTCACAAGTGTAACCTGGCGTATTCATCCATACGCCTACACCTAGCAGCGATCGCTGCCTATCTACAAAACAGACAGCATTTGTCACTCTTCAGAGTGCCCGCTATTAAAGCCTTCATGGAAGGCCTTAAACGAGTAATTCCTCCCAGGGCACCACCCTCCCCTGTATGGAATCTAAATTTGGTCCTTACACGACTAATGGGTCCGCCCTTCGAACCAATGCACAAATGTGAGCTACAATTTCTCACCTGGAAAACAGCTTTCCTTGTAGCTATCACTTCCCTTAGAAGGGTTGGTGAAATACAAGCGTTCACCATACAGGAACCTTACATACAAATGCATCACAGCAAGGTCATACTTCGAACTAATCCGAAGTTCCTGCCCAAAGTCATTACCCCCTTCCACCTCAATCAATCAGTGGAATTACCTGTCTTCTTTTCGCAACCCCAATCTGTTGCGGAAAGGGCCTTACACACACTAGATGTGAAAAGAGCGTTGCTATATTACATACAAAGAACGCAACCCTTCAGGAAGACCAAACAGTTGTTCGTTTCCTTTTCTCCACCACATAAAGGCAACCCCATCTCAAAATCAGGGATAGCTAGGTGGATTGTAAAATGCATACAAATTTGCTATCAGAAGGCAAAGAGAACATTATCTGTTCCCCCTAAAGCCCACTCTACAAGAAAGTTAGGGGCTTCTATGGCTTTTCTAGGGAATATACCCTTAGATGACATATGCAAGGCAGCCACATGGTCTACACCGCACACATTCACAAAACACTACTGTGTAGATGTGCATTCCCAGCAGCAAGCTAGGGTGGGCCAGGCTGTACTAAAAACACTCTTTCAAACAGCTGCAACGGATACCGGTGGTCGCCGCTAAGGTTGGGTACTGCTATATAATCTATGCTAAGTGTACAATCTGCAGCTCATATGCCTCGAACGGAATATGCTACTTACCAGTATGCATCTGTTCTTGGCATGTAGAGCTGCAGAGTTGTACACGCCCACCCGCCTCCCCGGCTACCTGTATCCGTTCCAGTCCATCTTATTTAGATACAACACACATGGGTTTCTCACTGTTATTACTACGCTCCATCATTTCCCTGTTGGCGAAAAACAATCTGAGGATGGAGCCGAAGCCCATGCGCAGTACGGACCGAAGGAGGAGTCACCAAACTCGTGACTTCCAAGCACGGTCCAAGAAGAAAAACAAACTGCAAACATCCGGGCCCAACACCAGATGGCGACCTATGCTAAGTGTACAACTCTGCAGCTCTACATGCCAAGAACAGATGCATACTGGTAAGTAGCATATTCCTTATTCACTATTTCAGGCTGCCATAGTAAGCTGTAGTCCTGTTCGTTGTCAGGAAACGATAAATGCCAAATGTGGAGGACCGCGTGAGTCAGCCGCCTGATTTCTTTCTCGATCTCTTATTTTTGATGAATTCATACACTACGGATTGTTTTTTTTTTTTTTTTTTTTTTTTGGAAAACCTTTATTTAACGGTATGTGCAGACAAATACGGGCCTACAACCCTCAGGCCGGCCTCGACAATAAAGGGCACATCAGCAAGCAATTATACAACTCAGCAGCATATCAGTACAAGCACGAATAGACCAGGTCACGTTATACACAATTGTGCCGCCGAGCGCCAGGATGATGAGGTTTAATTTTTATAAAGTTTTGAAATAAGTCCATTGCAACAGGTCTGGAAGGATCCGAATCAAAGCAATGCAGTTAGGACTATAGTGGGCAACGATCATCAGAAGAGTCAGCAAGCATTATCCGTAAGGTAATCAATCGCACTCGATGAAATCAGGATAGAAAAGAAACATATCACATGACGATCCCCAAGCACTACCCACGAGTTCCCAATCCTCCCATCGACCCAAGAAAAAAAAAAGGGAAGAGTAAGCGAGAAAGGTAAAGAGTAGAAAGGGAGAAGAGAAAAAGAGAAGAGAAAGAAAGAAAAAGGAGGCCCATAGAAAAAAAAAAAAAAAAAACAACCAGGAAATATACCCCCCACCCTACACGCATGCAGAGGCTACGGCCTACCCCCCCTAGCAGTGTGTCTGTCGCCCCAAAAGAGTACCCGAAATGTAGGAGAAGAGAAAGAGAAGAAAAAGAAAAAGAATGTCGCGGTTGAGCGGAGGAGGGCCAAGGATCTATTCAATGCAAGCAAAATCGTTATCCGCGGTCACCCAACCCCAGGCCCCGACCCAACACCCATGCTACATGTACCTCCAACAGTCACAAGTCCCAGTCCCAGCCATATACGTATCAATGTGCAACAAGAAAAACCCCCTTCCTCAGCCTTGGCCCCTTCGAATCTGCAGTCCAACAGAATCCAATTGCAGTACAGCCAACCTGGACGGGATGGGCCACCATGGAGTCCGTTGCAGAAGTCGAGGTGTAAGAGACAAGTCAAACTGGAGTGAAGCTCGATAGTAAAGGACCACAGAATGCGCCACTGCTATGCCGTGGCTAGTACAACAGGGAGCAGGACGATGCATAAGTTCCAGAGTAGCGGCCGGCCGATGTACAGGAAGCAAGTCCAGGAAGACGCTCAAAAACGTGGCACCAAAGGACAAAAGAGATGGGCAAAACGGCGTCTGAGACACAAGCTCCGGCCATACCAAGGGAGCAGTATTGTCAGACTCCTCCAGGGCAGAGCCGAAGAGTACCGCAGCGGGCACTGTGACACGTCCCCCCGTCACTGACACATACCTCAACTCGGGTGATCCACCGACAGTCGACTGAAGATGTGGCTTAACACGCCGCACTGGAGAATCATCATGGCCAGCTGAAAAAGTACAATCAAACCGGTCCTCCAAATCAGTGGCAGAGTCGTGGAAGGCCAACCGCAGGTCCTCCAGTGCTGCCAGGATGTCGCGAAGCCCCAGCGGTGGATCGAGGATGGAGGGTGCTGTTGCGTCCGCCATCTTAGGCAAGCAACCATCGAGCGCCCCGGGAAGCAAGCCCCCTTCACCAACCATCGGTATCTGGAAAGTGATGAGCTCTCTGCGGGGCCCTGGTGGTGCCGGAAACGTGGAGGCAGCCGGTCGTGGAGAGGCCTCAAGGACAGGGGAATCTGTGGCGCAGGGAAACCCACCGGCAAGACCAGGGCTTCCGATGCGGAAGATGGCGTCCGCTGCTGTAGGCTGCAACAAAGAAACGATCCCGGCCCTCTCAGCTGGGCCGGGATACAGTATACGAGAGCCGGATACAATGTTGCGAGCGGGGCGCGCTGGGCAGCCGAGCATGGAAAAGGCGGCTGTGAGAATCCCAGCGCCGCGCTCCAGGTCCGGTGCACCGGCTCCTCCCTCTCCACAGCGGCCGCTGCTATCGTTGTCGCCGCCGGCCATCCCCACTAAACAATGGCCCGGCTGTGACCGCTTGGAAGGCCGGAATGGAAACCGGGGCTCAACTCCGCCGGGGCAGCTCCGTTCTCGACCGGAGTCACAGTAACGTGGTCAGGAACGTGGCGCAGGTAAGCGTAGGGCTCGGAGGCACAGGATTCTTGCCAGGATATCGACGAAGGGCGCAAGGGTCGGCGGAGCCGAAGAGCTAGGCGGCCATCTCGGCTGCAGGCTAGGCTCCTCCCCCACTACGGATTGTTGTATGTCTCTAGGATTGAAGCAAGGTCAAATAATAATAAGCCACAAGGACTGTCCGCCCCTTCCCCCTCACATGGTGCTCGGCTGTGCCCCATGTGAGTACCCCCTATCTGTTTTAAGCCACTGCCTCTTGGTGTGCACCTTACCACTCTGACAGTCGATTCCATTTTATTCAGGTGTCCCTTATTGATTGGTCCTGAAGAGACCCCCTATTGATTTTGGGGTTGAACCCCCCCCCCTCCTCCCCACCCCCCCAAAAAAAAGCCTGCCTATGTGTTCCAGTGGGAAAGGGTATTGGGCTACAGAAATATATGATGACACTTGGGGGGGGGGGGGGGCATTTGGGATAGAGTGGCTTGATCGTTGATCTGTATCCGTTATACAGAGAATGCCTATAAAATACTGAATCGTTGGTACCCAACACCTGTTTGCTTGGCCGAGATGTTTGGGGGGTTCTGGTTTATGTTGGAAGGGATGCAGCGAGAGGGGAACCTTTGTATATACGGTGGTCATGCCCCGTGATTCAGTCTTTATAGGTGGAGATACAGAGCGCAGTGCAGACCATCACCAAATGTCCACTTCCCACTCAAACCCCAAACGAGTCTGTTGGGCGATCCAGGGGCTGACAGAGTTTTCCCCTCGACCCCTCGGGCTGCCTTATATCCCACCTACTCCTGGCAGCACAACTTTGTGTGACGCAATTATGGAAACAGCCACTGTCTCCTTCTATAAATATGTGGCAGGGGAAGGTTTGGTCTATCTATGCCAGGGTAAAATTGACTTCTCTCATCCATGATTGGATCACCAAATTTGATGCTAGTTGGCGCCCCTTCACCACCTATGTTAAGCGACTGCAAAGGACAGGAGGTCTCCATATGTCGATGCTTAAGACCCTGCGCCCATCTGACAGGCACACCCTGTGTTCCTCTGAACCAGACGAAGGTTCAGTCGAAATGTAAACCCAGTGTGAAGGACTGGGATGGCAGTTGTTTTAGCCAACGATTCCCTTTGTATACAGGGTATAGGATTTGTTCTTCTTGTTATGTGTGTCTAATTTATTATTTCTGGCGACTCTGTGCGATGTGTCATCTTTACCTGTTTTAATCTGAAAATTAAAAATAAAATCGTTAATAAAAAAAAAAATAATAAGACAGCGGCAGGATCAGAAAGCAAACATGACCCTTCCCAGCCCTGTCTGCAGTTTCTGGGGCCTTTCTTTTCCTGCCCTCTCAGCAGCAAATCTGAGCCACTTGAGGGTCAGATGGTGGTAGTAGGAGGTCATTCCTGCTGTTTAGTGGATCTGTGATGTGACCTCTAGTCCATGCCCTTCAGTGGAGGGATGTCCCCGCTTAGAGCCCTACAAGAGTTCAGCCAGAGAGGAGGCGGTCTCCAGGGTGTTGCATCACCGCCGAGCTGCTACCGCTGAAAGTTATTCCATGTAGGCACGCAGCCTGCCTGTTTGTTTAGTGCGCTTAGCTGGTTTCATTTCAACCGCAATCCGTTGCCGCACCAAAGTTAACAAAGCCCGTTGGTACAAAGCTGGTTTCCTTCGGGGAAAATGAGAAATAAGACGACACTGCATTTAATGCATTTGTTAATTACTTTAATTGCAGTGTCTCTAATAGATTGTTTTCAGTGATTATCCCGAGTCCACTGTATTTGCACATGTGCTTTGAAGATGTTTGCGGCTCTCCGTCGTAGAGAGACCTTTGTTTGTTGCAGCAGCGCATTCTTGGGTTGGACCCTCGAGTCAAGGAACAGGATGTGTCGCACATCTTTATCTGGAGAGGGCACCAGTCACATCTTTGAATGTGGAACGCTCAGTTGGAAGAGCTGGCTCTCATGTAGAGCCAACACTGCAGCAGGCCACCACAAAGGGGTAATTAGCTTTTATAATGTGTGAGGGCAGCAAGGTTGTTCCAGGCGAAAGACAACCGAGCCTTGTATGTATGAATATATGTAGCTATTTGAATAGCGCGAACCTAGCCAATAGCCAGGGGAGCGCACTATAGGATCGAAGGCAGAAATACAATCCCAGTGCATTTACACAGAGGTGCTGTTCACAGACTGTAATGGACTATTGTGTCGCCGTGTAATGTAGTTGAAAGAGGTGCGTCTTCAGCTTTTTCCATATTGACGAAGGTTAGTCAGTCCTGAGGGATACAGGGATGTTTTCTCAGATTCTGAATGCGGGGGTGGAGAAGGCCTGTTGTTTTTTTTTTTTTTTCTTTGCACTTGTAAACCTCTGATTTGTTGGTGTCTTAGCTACAGATGTGCATAGGCCTACTGGAGATGATAAACTTGTTGGCCAGATTGATGGGTTGCAAATCCTAATGGTTTTGTAGATTATACAGCTGTCTTTGAAGATGGTGTGTGTTGGCGAGAAGAGGCAGTGGAAATCCATTAGGTGGGAGTGGTCTGAACAGATTGACTTCAGGCCCTTCAGGATGTGTGCTGCATTGTTCAGGATGCCCTTGAAGGTGGGAGCAGTGAGAAGTCTGGGAGGCTGTGAAGCACGGTGATGCCCCCACCTGCTCGCTTCTGGCTTCCCTGCGCTTTTTATTTTTTATTTTAGCTTGTTCCCATGCTCACAGAATCTTCAGATGCTTTACAGCATGGCTAAAAAACCTTGGCAAAGCCAATAGATTACAAAGGTAAGACCTTTTGACTTTGCCAATATTTGTTAGGTCTGGCGTTCCCCGAGATCTTTCAATTTTAGTAAAATTCTATATAATATGCTTACTTCTAGTGGCTTTCAAGCAGACCTTTTCGTCTATTGGTCTGTTGTTGGGTAATTCACAAGTTTGTACTGTCAGTTACAGCATACAGCCTGGGGCAAAGGAATAGCCCACATCAGCTAGCTTTACTTCGAATGATGACTGTCTGCTCTTGCACAATGAATCCCTCAAGAGAAGCACCCAGTACCCTCAGAAATCCCAGAAGAAGCACTCAGGGTATGCTCAGTGAATTAATTGAACTCCTTGTTCAAAGACTGCCAATAATAAATATACATCAGGTTCCAGTTGTTATAGAATGCACTTGACCAGGGATAGGCAAATATTACTATGCAGCCGAGTCAGCGCAGCTAGCAGCCCAATTTGTGAAGTTTATGAAATCTGCGGTTGCACTACTCCTCTCCCCCCAGGCCCATGAGACAATTTCTTGCTGCTCAGTCCTGTTTTCAACTTGCCCGGCACAACATGTGTTAGTTGTGCCCCGCTTGGGGCGCGGACCTGCAAGTAAAAGCTCCTGCTACAATGAGCATTTGATCTGAACGAAACTTGAGTACCCCCGGCTGTCGATAATCGCTTCCTCACCGCGCACCCCGGCAGCTTCATTCAAGACTAAATTTGCTCCTCAAGGCACTTTAGTGATATGCACTTTATGCAATCTGGAAGAAAGGGACGGCCCCATAATGCCTTGAGCCTTGCAAGGGGATGAGCCCCGAATTGTTAACCTGCAACAGGACTTACCCATCCGGGCCTAGTTAAGCCCCTCCTCCAATCTTACCCTAACTCGTTCTGAGACCGAGCAGCTGATGGGGAACGAAGGGGAGCCTATCTGACGTGGGTGGGATGGGGACCTTCTTTCTTTTAATCTTTTTAGAATGCCAGTTTTTAACTTGTTTCTCTTCACGCTTTTTACAACAGTTGTTACCCTCTTAAAGCTCTACTTCATTGTGTATGGTCTCCAAGGCTTTGGAAACCTTGTTTTGTAATGATTTTAATTAATCATGAAATACAGTGTTATCTATCTAGCTACTATGCAGTGGAGACCAAGATAATACTTAATGGTTGCTTTAGGTGATTTTATATTGTTTTCAGGTGTATTCTGGAAGACACTCCATGTTACTAGACAGGTCCAACTATTCAGTGTTACAAATTATCTTTGGAGTCAATAAAACCTGATTCATTACCTGAGAAGGGTCTGTCTGCACATTTCTTTTCTCCCTGCTTAAAGACATTACTGAAGGGTAATCTCGAACAGATCAGTACAAATACATTTAGACAGGGATATCTGAATTAGCCCATCACTTAGACGTGGTTAAGTTTGCAGATCAACTGATAGAATGCTGCTACTGTACCGTAAAATAAGAGCTAGGATAAATAGATTGGTTTTCTCTGTTATATAATTTTTTGCCGGACCAACAAGTATATGGGTCTCAGTCGGTTTTAATTTCACCTAGGGTCTATACTTAGCAGTAGATCAGTTTGGCAGCTGCTCTGTCAAAGTCCAGACCTAACAGTATATATGGTGTGGGCTTTGGGTCCGCCCCCTTCAGCCATTGGCTTTCTTCGACCAGCCATTGGTTTGAGACATAGTCAATCACCTCTCTGCTCAGCCGGGTGTAATATTCCTCTCTCACCCAATGAAAATGTCTGTTTTGGTGTAGCCTTTCATCGTTACTCAAGAGTGTGTATTACCTTGTATGAGGAACTACTTTACAAATCCCTCTCCGTTCTTTCCAGCGGACTCCCTCCTATGTGTCTTATTCTATTGTACTAACACTGCATGTATTTCACACTTAAAACCCAGACGTATTGGTTTTGTCAATGCTTGTTTAAGTGTTGTGCTCTGCGGGTGTGTGGCAAACATTGATGTGGGGAGGTGATGTGTTCTTTCTTTCTTTAATCAGTTGTCATATATAGATTAATATGCACAAAATCTCCCAAAACAGTATGCATACAGCTCCGGTTGAACTGCAACATTTCTTAACGTTTGGTAATAGAGGACCGGGGAATTCTAGCAGAGTGGGCACAAACGTTATTGTGTAGGTTCCTTCATACCAGCTTTGCACTCGGTGGTGAGGTCCATATTCATCGGTTCATGAGTAAGTACCAGGACTTTTGTGTTGCAATTGTGAATTTCAGCATGCCTCTGTAGAGCCCTCCAAACCATGGTCAAAGCGTTGAGCGGATCTTGTCTTCCGATTCCAGCATCCACCCTCTTAGTCTCTTCTAGCTTTTCTTCTTTTGACAACCTGTCTCTTTTGGAGGCTGTTGCATTCCTCACTAGAATTCTCTGTTGGTTTGGGCTGTAGCATAGTGGATCTGCTCAAAGCTTCAGTTTGCATATTGTAGCCCTTCTCTTCCACTTGATGGAAGCCAAACTCCAAATCCACCTCCCTATGACCATTCTCTTCTCTGGTGCTTCAAGTAAACATCTTGGTAATAAGTGGTTCACCCTGGAATTAGCAGCTGCAAAGAAATTGACTTTTGTAGCTGAATGCCTCTAAAGGTTACTTTTTGGCAAAATGCCAGACAGGTTTATAAGCACCAGGTAGACCTTAACAATAATGTTTCCTTAGAACTAAATATACACTCTAAGCTGACAACATAACCTTGGCTCCTAAATCCACTCTTAAACAATGTTCTCCATCATCATGAAATCAAATGCTCCTTCTTAATCCGCAGCACAAATACTTTGGCTCCCATACAGATGTATGAAGATCTACAGCATACTGTTATGTTACAAATTAGACGTCGTTTTGGTGCACGTTTTATCCTTAAAAAATCTGTTTCAGAAGTACCATAACCTACAAAAAACAGCTTAAGAGCGGGGCGCTAACACAGATTGGAAAATGTATAGAAATTAATTCCACCTTCTTTGGATTGGCTCCAACCGAATGTGTGTCATTATCCTGCACTCTTTTTGTCCGCAGGGAATCACAACGCGGTCATTACAACGACCGCGTTGTGATTCCGCATACCATTACTCCACAAGTCGTAACAACGACTTGCGGAGGGGGGGGCGCTGGATGTTGGAATAGTATTATTTACTATTCCAACTCCAGTCTGTGCGGACAGTAGGGAAGGTGTTGGATTTTAAATCCAACACCTTCCCCCACGCCCTCCGTAAGTCTTTGTTCCGACTTGCGGAGTAATGGTATGCGGAATCACAATGCGGTCGTTGTAACAACCGCGTTGTGATTTCCTACGGGCAAAAAGTTTTGTGGTAAATGTTGTTTACCGCTCCAACCATCCCACATGGGGAACTAGTGTAGACTGCATACACGGAGGATTCATGAAAAGTGGTAGATCAAGGCTGTGTCAGTGTGCTAAAGGGCCCATTATTTGCTTGTAGGCTGCTTGACCTACATCTGCGTCAAGGTTCTGAGCCTGAATAGATCCACTAGTGGTAAACCTTCCATCCTTTTCTTCTGCACCTATAGTGTTACCCTATATAATCCCAACACTTATGTGCTTGTAGCTTAAGCCTTATAATTTGTATGTCCACTCATTTACCTATCAGGTTGTCTCTTTTGTCTGTCATTTTCACTTGTTCCAATTACTCAAATTCTGTTGTGGTTTGGGGGAGACTGGGTGTCATCAGCTGTGAAGCATAAGGATTGTCATGAATGTGCTGAGAATAGATGCAGAGGAACAGGCTCAAAATGACCTCTAGATTTAAAAAAACAAACAGTTTAGGACTATTGTGAATCACTCCTGGCATTCCTTTATATTTACACCCCTTGCTTCTCCTTTGCCTTAAAATGTGAAATTCGTGATTGATAAGCAACATACTCTCAGTAAATAACACGTGTGCCACCGCTGATTCCCATTGTTCTCCCACCATCATATTAGATATAGTATTATAAAAGTATATGTACTAACGTGCACCAAATCGTAATGGTCCATCATTAGTCATTCCTGTTTTTGTCTTGTTCAAACCGCATTCATTCTTGCTATGTTAAATCTAAAGTTACCAGTCCAAAAACTCCAAGTAGTGCTGTCTAAAAAGCCAGTTGTGGCTATGGTCCCTCATTAAAGTGCATAGTGGATCTGGTCTTATGATGAGCAGTCCTGTGTTCTCCATCCAGTGCTACATACTGGAAAGACATGTTATCACACTGTCAATCTGTCTCTCTTTGGCTGCTTTTAGCTAAGATAAACCACTCCAATCAACATTGGGCAGCCAGCAGATGCTGCTATCAAGCAGACCTCAGCACTGTCTACCCAATTGTCCTCTTCCGACCTCCTATCATAAGCCACCTTTTATGTTATGTTATAGTGGTTAGAAGCATCAGAAACCCCGTATGAAGCAAAATATATTTTTTAAAAAACAAGTTCCTATGATTGCACCATCGTTGAGTGCAATCCCGGGTTTGAAGTTCTGGCTACTATACATTTACTGTATTTCTTCACGTAGTTTGTAAGATGTACTCTTTTGGAGCTAAATTAGGTTTAGGTGCAGGATAGGAAGAGAAGAAGGCATGGGCGTTAAGTAGATTGTTAAAATCTGGATCATCCATGCTGTCGTGATTGACCGAAAACTAATGTCCGCTCTGATGTGAGAATTCAGTTTGTTTCATAATTTAGAGGGCAGAACAGCCAATTCTTTTGCCTACTTTGCATAGCACGTTTGGAATAAGACGTGACAACATAGAGGGAGGGCGGGAGAGAAGAACTTGGTGAGAGCGAGGTCACGAAAGAGACAATGGAGAAGCAAATGGACAGAAGAGTTAAGGCAAGAGGGGCTAGGAAGGCAAGCTGGCAATGGAAGGAGAGGCTTGGGCAGTAAGCTGACAACAGAGGGTGAGTGGGAGGGAATGGGACAGCAAGCTGAAAATGGAGAATCTGTGGGAGGGGCTGGGGCACCAAGCTGACAATGGAAGGTTGGTGAGAGGGGCTAGGGTGGGGGATAAGCTGACAATGAAGCTGGGGCAGCGATCTGACAGCGGAAGGCGGGTGGGACGGTTCAGAGTAAGAAAGATGACAATACAAGGGGGAAACGAGGGCCTGGGGCACCAAGCTGATAACAGTAGGCAGGAGGGGTTAGGGAAGCATGCGGACATCAGAGGGTGGGCAGGAGAGGATGGGGAAGCACATGGACAACAGAGGGTGGGTCAGAGGAGCTGGGGAAACATATGGACAATGGAGGGCGGGCGAGAAAGAGTAACACGGGGGCAGTATGTGACAGAGATAGCTGGACGATGCATGCACTCTCCTAGTGTGCTTAAAAAAATTATCGCCTGAACAATGAGCAGTGGAAGCACACGTAAAATGTCCATGCTCCAGGGGAGAGACAGATGCAAGACGAGGAAGGAAAGCCTACAGAAGCTATTAGATAAGAAGCAAGCACATGAGGGACAATGAAGCCTACCAGTGGTGAGTAATGGGCGTGCTCCGAGTCAACTGCAATCTAAGAAAATGACAACACAATACCTGTCTTAGAACGCTGTAGCTTAGGATGTCTAGAAACATGCAAACTTTGATTTTGAATACGTGAAAAAATTATTAAAAATGGGTAAACCTTCGTCTCTTCTAGTGTATTGGATGGAAAATACCTGTATATCGGAGCAGGTGTTAGGGATGTCCTCGCTTTGGAGGTTATTGCCACATCACCAGCCTCCGTGGATGAAAATGAGCGTTGAATTTTCTAGAGCTATAACAAGCATGCTTTCCCTTTATGGTAATTATTGGTGAAGTATCCTCCTGATCTTTGACTGCATCCAGACCTGCTTAATGGATCGATTTCTCAGCTATTAACAAAACCCTTGCTTCTTCATTGCAGAGATCATGAGAATGTGCACTTTCACATCTTGGTTTGATCTAGCGACAGACTCTAGCAGTTTTATGATGAAAAAAAAACTGCTGGAGAAGTAGGGAAGAGCCAGTTTGTCGGGACCCATGGAGGGCAAGAGCGCATAGCAAGAGTGGAAGAGGGACTGGTACTATTCATGGCAAAGTGGAACTGCTGGAAAGTGTTGCTACAACCACAAACATGAGTATAATGGAAATTCCCAGAGACACAGGAAATGAGGATGACATGGATTCTTGTTGCAGAGGTTGTCCGACATCTTCAAACTCCTGTTGGAAATGCTGACTGGAAGAGTATGGTGTGGGTTCCATCTGAGGTCATGAGTCGAAATCGCCAGGCAGTGGTCCCAAAATAATCATAATAATGTTTTGCAATGAAGGCATGAAAGAGAGTGTAAGAAACAGTCAAGTGCAAGGTCATGTTACTGATGCCGGGGGCACTCTCCGCCTGTTTCCTAATAGCTTCTAGGTTATGGAGAGGAGAAGGAAGGAAATTGACCTGATCGAGTTTGAAGCAAAGGAGCACGGGCATGAACGCTCTTGTCTGCGTAGCCATGAAAAAACCTGTTTTAGAAGATGTATCATTTTTGGGAAGTCCTCAGAGGATACTTGACTAAACAAAGTTGAAGATGGTCACCTCATCTAAGGCAAGACGAGCCATGTGAAACTACCAAGATTGATAGAACTGCTCTGTGAAGATAAAAATCACAGAGAAAGAAGACCAAGCCAGAGACAAAAGAGTCTAAGTATACGAGGTCAAAATAGAACTGTGGGCTTGTCAAGCAGATGTAATGTTAGAAATTGGGATATTAGCTAAGGGGAATGATGACTCTCCTTAAGCAATAGCCACAATCCTTGTTAGAGTGAATCTCTAGAGTCACTAAATTAACCTGGTCTTAACTCCCTGCTAGCTATTGCACAGAGTAGACAGGCATAATCTAGAGGCCAGGTGTAAAATATTTATGCAGTCTTAAAACAGTAATAAAGTCACAACACAAGAAAAATTCCAAGGCAATTTAGAGATAGAGTACATTTTAATAAATAAAATGACACCTGAACGACAAACATTCTGTAAAAGGAACCGGAGATATGAATTTTTAAAGTTTAAAATAGTTCTAAAGAGTTTGAGTGCCAACCGTCGTCTACCGGTCAAGTAGGTCTGGAACCTAGGCTTGATTTAAGGCAGACCTCGATGAAGCATGGGTTGTGTACAGAAACAAGATTTAAAAGGGCTAGAAGTTTTACATTTGGACTTAGTCTCTGAAATGGCAGAACAGAATCTTCAGCAGGGCATGTCAGCAGGCCAAGGGCAAAAAGGGTACCACAGGGTCAGATCGCCTTCAAACGAAGTCCCGGTGAATACATTGATTTATGGCTGGAAAGCTCATAGCACAGGATTTTTAATGGAAGGTCCCTCACTGGCCAGACACTTGCTGCCTTTGCCAGGTGAAGATTTCTACATTTGGATGTAGTCATTTGTTTGGATCTCAGATTCCTCCAACTGGGCAAGGCTGCAGCCTGTAGCTCAAGAGGGCACCAGGAGGCCAGATACCTTCTCCGCAGTGTTCCAGCTGAATAGGATTTGCTGTTGCGGAACAGCTCTGAATGAGAGAAACTGCAATCTTCAGCCCAGTGGCAACGCACCTTCATTGGATCAGCTTGATAGGTTTGTCCCAGCCCTATGAAAGGTCTTTGGGGCCAAAAGATTTTTCAGTCATAAGTTCCCCAAGATGTTAGGAGGAGTACACTTTGGTACAGTTGAGGGTTCCAGGACCTCAGGAACAGAACTTGGGAGTCGAGACTCACTCCAGTAGAAGCTACCAGCAGAGTCAAGGATAGGTCCAGTTGGAAATTATCAGCTGGGCATCTGCTGGAAAGGCCTCTTGTAGCTTGTTGTGTGCCTGTAGCTTGAACAGCAAGTCAGCCTTATGACCCTTGTGGTAAATATTTCATTACCGGTACTATTTTTTATGCGGTAAAGTCTATTAAGAATAACTCAGTAGGGGAGGAGCCTAGCGCGCAACCAAGATGGCCGCGTAGGTGCGAGGCTCCCGAGGACCTCCGCGACCTCCTGAATTAATCCTGGCGATATCCTGTCCTTGTTGAGGGGACTGTGTCGGTGAACCCGAGCTGAGGCGCCGCCCGTTCTTTGGGCTCGAATCGGACCCCGAATACCGGTGGGAACATCGATTGAAGGTTGCGGCCTTCTCCTCGCCGGCCCCCCGGATTGGAGTAGTGGGGCGATCCGGGGACGAAGTGAATAACAACGGCGAGCGGGGCTGAGCGACTCGCATACCCCGCACTTTCACTTTCGCTTTTGCGCCCTCCTTGCCTCAGGCGGGGTCGGGCTGCGGAGCGGGGTGCGGTGGTGTTGCCTTGTCCAGGCGCCCGGCTGACCCGCCGACGGTGGGTTGACCCGCTGCCCGGTGGTCGCCCCCGTCCCCCCCCCTGACACCCGTGATTTGGTGTGGCGGCCCGTTTGGAGATCTTGGCACGACGGTGTAAAGGCCAGCATGTCCACCAAACAAGATGGCGACCGGGCGAAGGTGAAGACAACCCGCCGTGGCACGGCGCACCAGGCCAATAGTATGGATCGCTATACGCTCCAGAAGGGCTCTCCGGAGACAGCGCGGTCGTCCCTGGTGGGCCCGACGGAGGCACCTGCCCCACCGGTGGATCTGACCCTCCGGGACGTCATGGGCGCCATCGCAGAGATGAAGGCCTCGGTGGACCAGCGTTTTGATACCTTGGCGCAAAAAATTGACTCTGTCCTGGTGGATGTGGGCCTTGTGAGGGCAGACTTGTCAAAAACGAACGACCGAGTTGACTCCCTGGCCCACACCACAACGAGCCTCACGACGGACGTGGTGGCCCTCCAGAAGGAGGTGCGCCGGCTTGGCCAGGCGAGCGCCCTGATGGACCGGCGACTGGAGGATTCCGAGGGTCGGGCCCGGAGGAACAATGTTCGCATTATTGGTGTGCCGGAGGGCCGAGAGGCGGAGGCGGCAGATCTCTTTGTGGAAGAATTGATCCTGACCCATCTCCAGCCCCGGGGGCTGAGTAAGCTTTTTGCGGTGGAGCGTGCCCACCGGGTCCCTGGGGGCCGCCCCAAGACCGGTGCCCCGCCGCGGCCTATTATTGCCCGGATTTTTAATTTCCGGGACAGAGACGCCATCCTCCAGACCTCCAGGCAACAGGGACCGGTCAGGCTGGACAACATGGATGTACACTTCTACCCAGACTTTACTCCGGCGGTCCAGAAGCAGCGACAGAGCTTTCTCGGTATTAAACGTCGCCTAAGGGACCTAAACCTCAAGTACTCAATGCTCTTTCCGGCTAAGCTGAGGGTGGAGGTGGATGGCCGTACGCACTTCTTCGACCGGCCTGAGGCGGCTGGGGACTGGTTAGATACTTTGCCTGGAGATCGGGGTGGGGGGGGCGCGGCTGGCGGGGAGGGCCCGCCGGATCAGAATTGAGGGGTGACTGTATAGGCCTTGCTCGGGATATTACTCCTTTACCATATATTGATTTCGTACGTTCCCCTCCCATGGAGGTCGGGTGGGGTCTGCTGGGGGCTTTCCCTCCTCCTCTGGGGGACTAGTTAGTACTTAGCTATGGGGCGACAGGCACACTGCACTTTGGGGGGGCTGTCATGCAGGGGTGCAGGGAGGGGGGAGTTCTGTTGGGACCGGGGGGTGGGGGGGGTGTGTTGTTAGTTAACACCGCAAGGCAAACCCGCAACTGTTTTGTTGTTTTCAAGATGCTCTGTGGGGGGCGACCGATTGTTTTGACGTATCATGGGGGGTAGGGACTTGATTGTGTTGTCATGGAATGTTAATGGCCTGGGGGATAGGATTAAACGTGGTGTGGTCCTGCAGTATTTAAAACGTATCTCACCAGATGTTGTCTTCCTGCAGGAGACACACCTTATAGGTAACACCTTTCATGCAATGAATCGGCGGGGATATCGGTTGGCGGCCCACTCCGGCTTCACTTCGGGCTCGCGGGGGGTGGGTATTATGGTCAAGAACTCGCTCCCGTTGGAGATTGACGAGGTGCGCCATGATGAGAGGGGACGTTACACTGTTCTGGTGGGACGAATGGAGGGTAGAGTGTTTATCTTTATATCAGTGTACGTCCCGCCTGGGTTACAAGCCACTACATTTGCGGACCTGGGGCGCCTCCTTCTGGACCTTCCGGGTGGCCTGTTGGTGGTTGGAGGGGACTTTAACGCGGTTGCCTCTGGGTCTATGGATCGCCATCCCCCTAGGGACCTCCCCCGGGCACAGGCGTGGCTGCCCGGCCTTTTAGACACGCTGGGCCTGGTGGATTGCTGGCGCTTAAAGCATCCCGTATTGCAACAGTACACCTTCCACTCGGGGGCCCATGGTAGCCTCTCGCGGCTTGATTACATCCTTGTCCCGGCGGCCCATGCAGGGAGGGTGGGGGAGGTGCGCCATTTGGCACGGGGTATCTCAGACCACTCCCCATTGTTGTTGCATTTCGATGTCTTCCCGAGGGGGGATGGCAGAGTGGCCCCGATCAATGCATGGTATTTGCGCGACCCCACCATTCGTGCCGACTTGATCAAATCCTTACAGCGCTATTTCGATGAGAATGTGGGGTCGGTCCCGTCTGCCATCTCCCTGTGGGAGGCTTTCAAGGTGGTTCTTCGAGGGGAGGCCCTCTCCCTTATTTCCAATGCCCGGCGGCGCGAGCGGGAGGAGGTGACCCGGGTTGAGGCCGAGATTGCAGAACTGGAGGGTGACCTGGGGAGCGGGGTAACAGACGCCAAGTTGCATGTTTTGCATTTAAAGCAGGCGGCCTACCGGGCCCTCGTCACGGAGGCGGCCAGGGGCCTCAGTAGAGAGCAGCAGGGGCGATTGTATGATGTGGGTGACAAGGCTGGCAAATTGATTGCGTGGTTGGACAAGAGGGAGAGAGCGAGCCGCGTGGTGCCTTTGATTGAGAGCGTGGATGGTGTGTGCGTCACTGAGCCGGAAGCCATTGTTTCCTGCTTCGCGGATTATTTCCGCGAAGTCTACTCCCCGGTTTCTCCCTGCTCGGAGGAAGATTCCCATGCCTTGCTTCGGGACATCGCACTGCCCTCCCTTACGGTGGAGGACAGGGATTCGCTGGACGCCCCTCCCACCTCGGACGAAATTGCCTCGGCTATTCGCTCGGTTGCATCCGGCAAGGCCATGGGCCCCAATGGTATTCCCATTGAGCTATACAAGTTGCGCCCGGATGTGTTGGCGCCCCACCTGCGCGCGATGTTCCTTGCGGCCCACTCGCGGGGCTCCCTCCCGCCGGACCAGCGTCTGGCTACAATTGTGGTGATCCATAAGGAGGGGAAGCCCCGTGAACGGGTCACATCCTATAGGCCGATTTCGCTTTTGAACGCGGAGCCCAAAATCCTCGCCAAGGTGTTGGCCAACCGGTTGGTTGGCGTGGTGGGCGATTTGGTCCACCAAGACCAATCGGGCTTTATACCACACCGCAACACGGCGCTTAATCTGCGGCGCTTGCACGGGGTGCTCGCGCGTGTCCCATTTGTGCGGGAGCCGGCCATCTTGGCGTCCTTGGACGCCACCATGGCGTTTGATACGCTCGAATGGCCATATATTTGGGCGATGCTGGCGAAGTTTGGGTTCGGCCCGGGTTTCGTCAGCTGGGTCAAACTGCTATATTCGGGCCCGTTGGCGCAGGTGGTGGTGAATGGGCGAGTATCTGCCCCATTCGCGCTGGGGCGGGGCACGCGACAGGGTTGTCCCCTGTCGCCTCTCCTGTTCGCCCTGGCCATGGAGCCCCTGGCGGAGTGGCTGAGGTGGCACCCTTCTATCCGTGGTCTCCGCTGGACCCCCGAGCATGAGGACCGCGTGTCTCTCTATGCTGATGATATCCTTCTGTATCTCGCCTCCCCGCGCAAGTCACTGATCGTCCTGGTTGATGTTTCGCGCTCCTTCGGTCGCAACTCCGGCCTGGTCATCAACTGGGCGAAATCCTGTGTCTATGTGCTCTCCGGGGAGGCCCCGGTCCTGCCACGGGACTGTCCGATCCAGATTGCCTCCCAGGGTTTCCGGTACCTGGGTGTATATATCACTCTTGACCCGGAGGCCCGCTATGAGCGGAACTTGCTGCCCCCCCTCCAGCGGCTGAGGGAGGACGTGGTGCGCTGGCGGCGTCTGCCGCTCTCGCCTCTCGGCCGAGCGGCCTTATTTAAAATGATGTCCCTGCCGCGCTTCCTTTACGCCCTCCAGAATACCATGGACTTGGTCCCGGCACGCTACTTTCGCGAGGTGGAGGGCCTCCAGCGGCGCCTGTTCTGGGACGGGAGGCCGCGTATTGCTCTGGCTAAATTGACGCTCCCGTGGTACGACGGAGGGGTCGCCCTCCCGGACATCAAACGGTATTACTGGGCCTCCCAACTAGCTGCAATTAATCATGGCCTTTACGGGCCCGCCTTGAACCCGGCATTCGAGATGGACAGGACGCTTCTGCCCGGTGGCGATTATAATCGAGCGCTCTACTCTGGCGCGCCCGACTCCCGTTTGACGGGACCGACGCGTGTCATGGTGCGTGTCTGGCACGCGGCTAATGCAGCTATGGGGTGGAAGGACCGTTTGACCCGAGCGTCTCCGCTGTATGCATCTGAGAGGTTGGGCTCCCTGTGGACGTCGAAGGGCTTCGAGAAGTGGGACACGATCGGAATCAGCACGGTGGGAGATCTCTGGACGAGGGGGGGATTCAAAACTTTTGAGACGCTGCAGGCGGAGTTTCAGCTGCAGGGCAGTGAGTACTTTCGGTACCTACAGGTCCGCCATGCGCTGGGCTCCGTCTTCCCGGATGTTGCATCCATTCCGGAGTCTTCCCCCCTGGAGGACAGAGTGCTAGATGGCCATGTCCCGGACAGCACGATCTCCCTCATATACAAAAAATTGATTAACGACAGGTCGTGTCTGCTGACTAGTCTCCGCGAGGCTTGGGTTGCCGACGGGCTGGAGCTGGACGACGAGGATTGGATTTCCGCGGTGGCCTCTCCGAAAGAGGTGGCCATCCCGGCTCGCCTTCGTTTCGTCCAGCTCAAGATCCTTCACCGGGTCTACGTGACGGGGCCAAGGCTTTTACGTATGGGTTTTGCCGGTGATGGAATGTGTAAGCGTGGCTGTGGTGCGTTGGCGACTTTCATGCATATACTGTGGGAGTGCCCGAAGGTGGAGCGATTCTGGCGTGGTGTGCATGAGGTTCTACGAATGGTCACGCGTGTCACGCTGCTGCCTGAAGCGAGGAGATGCTTGCTGAATGTCTGGGAACCAAATGACTACTCGGTCCCGCAGGCGCGGTGGGTGACTCTGGGATACATGATAGCCAAGCGTGATATTGCCCAATTGTGGGGATCCCAGAGGCCCCCTGCGGTGTCGGCCTGGAAAGAGCATATGGATTGGTGTATGTTTCGTGAAAAGGTGGTGTATGTGGCGAGGGGTAAGCCTGGGGCGTGGATGAAACTCTGGGGCCCCTGGAACGCCTACCGCGGGGGTATTTGTGAGCCGCCGCTGCTACCGGCGGCCTCGCCGGCTCCGTCTCCCTAGATGGCGCCCCTCCCTTGGCCGCGGGCGCGCGGTCCCCCAGTCCCTGATCTTCTCCTGTCCCCCTCTTCAGAATTTTGCTGCTGGTGTGGATCCCCCACTTATGGAGCACGTGTTGTCACTTTGGCTCGAGGGTTGCCTTGCGGTTGTGGTTTGTTTATGTTGTTTTGTATTAAGAAAATGGAACCGTACTGTGGGCATGGAGCTTGGAGACCTACACCATTGATCACTCCTGTTCTCCTACTGTGCACCGCTGGAAAAAATTTTTTGCTGTATGTATGTAATATGCTTTTGATGCTCTAGCGGCCGGCCGGGTGGTTGTAGGCCCATACCTGTAACTTCTATAAACTGCAATAAACGGTTTCAAAAAAAAAAAAAAAAAAAAAAAGAATAACTCAGTAAATATAAGAGGCAGAATCCGTGGTATTAGAGGTTTTAAAAGGCTTTATTCCTATACAAAGGAATACAATTCGAATTGTAGGCTTTCTATTCCATCACCACGAAAGTTCAGGAAGGAAGGGGATACATTATTGACAGATAATTGGTTTTATAGGAAATGCATTACAGAGGAACAGATGCAAGAGGCGTAACAGCTGATAATACAGATAAACTGTGCATACGTAACTAATAGAGGCGGTCATATGGGCGTAATTTAATAAACGTCATTATACATGATGTCACAAGTGGGTGGATCCATAAAAGAATCCTGCAATGTCAGCAGAAATATTTGGCAGAGATGCGCGCGCAGCCGCATGACGTGTGATTGACGTGCAACTAGAGGGTGAAGGGGACTTGACATTTAGCTCTACATGTGGAGACAAAAGTCTGGGGGTTATGTCAACCTAATCCCAAATCATATCTAATATCCTATGTTTAAAGAACTGTGTTATCCAAAAGGAAAGGTCTCTAGGATAGAATCTATTCTATACTGACTGTTAGTGCGTGTACAAGCGTCTAAGTGTCTACATGAGATGCGAGGGGGTAGGAATATTCCATGGTAACGGGGCCTATGAATTACTTGCATGAGGACAGCGAGGCCTGGCCCTTTGCACGGTAGCTGGAGGAATGTTTACCTAAACTGCTAGACAGGAATGCATCGGATGAGGAGCGGAGTAGATAATCTTGAAGGTGAAATACAGTTTTTGGCAGGCAATATGCTGGATCAGGCACCGTTAGCCGCGCAGGGAGTAGGACAAAGTTCATGGATACAGATGCAGGCTCAGACTGGAGCTTTCAGAGGCAGAAGGCAGGAAAAGGCTTGATGACAGAATTCAGGGCCTACTCGCCTGAATCTGTAAAATGTGGAAAGTGAACCACATAAAGTCGGTGGCCTTTCATACTTAGGAATGGAATATCTGACCCATTCATGGCGGATCTGAAAGAGGACATGTTGACGGTGGACGCACATGTATTTGCGTCTTCAAAACTGGAACTGGAGGGAACATACATGTACTTATAGCATGCACATGGAGCCGTTGGGGTCTACGATAGGGGACATAACTGATCACAAAATTCATATTTCCTCATTCCCTCCTTGTCCCCTACGGACCCTCAGGAGATATCGATCTTCATCAATCCATCGATCTGTTCATATAGCATCATTTGTTCTTCTTTCTTCTTCCGGGATCTTGAACGAAAACTTGGATGTGGGATACACGATGTGGCACACAGACCACAAATCGCTGGCCCACATTGTAGACATAAGCAGCAACTGAATAGTATGAGAAAGCCAATACCTAGGAAGGATAGGATTCTCCATCCCCAGGCTGACAACACGCCCCAGAACCAACCGGACCAAGTCCAGGTGCCTGGACTCTGGTGTATCTGGCTTATAATCTTATGAAGGCGGGTTATGGCTTTATATACTGACGGCGAATTTTCTGGCATGAAAATGCAGCAACTTGATCCGATGACCCTACAAGCTCCGCCCCTATCGGCCAGGATGACGTCAAGGACAAGACGATTTTGAAGCACAACAATCCGCATAGCAGACTGCTCTTCTGTTAAATTGCCTAAGGCGGAAATAGTTTCGTTCACTACTGCTTCAAGGGTTCTGGTTAATCTACGTATCAGCTTACTATTAGTGACTGTACCTATATAGGGAAAGAAACCTTTATTGAAATCTGTGTATTTTTCCCATGCTGTTTCAGTGTAATCGACAATTGGGAGATCTCTCTGCTGTCTATTGTGTACTAAATGGGTATTTCGGTGATAATCAGGAGGAGCTAGGAAAACAGGTGGCAGAAGGAATGCTATGTAACAGGTACCATCCCAATCTAAAGGTAGACATATATATGCGGTCTGGCCACATATGAAGTAGGAATGATGGGAAGCTCTAAATGTAGACTTGCCTTGATCACTGAATTTTATTACAGTGGTGCATTTACTATGGCCCATGTGTATAGAACCATTCTTTCTTATACATAATTCCCCTTTTACTGGGAATACTGACATGGCGGGCAAGATTGGTGTAGCTTCAGATTCAACGTTCAGGATCATGAGGTTAAGTGTAAAATTACCTAATCCATATACTTCATTTTCTAGATCAGTTCCTGTTCTTTTGGGAAGTCCCTCCTTGTTAGGGTAGCAGACTTTAAGCAAAACTAGGTTCAGGTTTCCCCATACCCAGTTGTCTTGATAAACTGCGGAATTTGAATCTAGGGAATTAATCAAACTAAACCATGCTCCACAGGAGCCATTGTGTGTGAACGGATAGGGAAAGAGGGGCAAAACTCCCTTATAGTTCTGATAGGGAGGGAGTCGGCCACATATCCAATAATTTGTGGCATTGCTGGTCTGATGGGAATGATGTAACATACTGATAAATGTGTTGTTGCGCAGCGCAAATCTATAGGACAACTCATGCGGAGGTAATTCGCTAAAAGAATGTTCTGCAGTTACATTGTAAGCACGCTTAAGAATAGGGTAATACATGTGCAATAGTATGCTGGAAAAGATAATCAGAAGACTTAGAAAAAACAAAATTAATAATGTTACTGTGCAGTGACTACGAAGTGATTTACAATACGCATGCTTCTTAAGCTGCATCTGTTGATTTCTTTCTCTATTCCGGTCTAGAGGATACATGTCAGAGACAAATTCAACCGATTCACCTTGGAGAGGACTTAAACAATCAAATTGTCTGACTTGCTAGACCTCAATTTTAGTTTGTACAGTTCTGGTTTTGACTGCTCAACCAAGGGGAGCTTTGAGTCTGTCTGTGAGGGAATACAGGGTTGAGTATTCACACTGGATGGTAGTCCATAAAATTTCTTGATATGACTCGAGTGCAACCACCCTTTCCGTCCCTCGATCTTCACGGCTGTCCTTGTAGTTAGTAGAACCAACTTTGGCGACTTCCACCTAGGCTCCAGTTGGGTCTTCCGGTCGAAATTCCTGACCAAAACCAGGTCACCAGGAACCACGTCATGGGGCTTCACCTCAGTATTATCGGGAAAAGCTGCGGCTACCTGTGAACGACAAGATTGTAGTGCAGACATCAAGGAAGCCAGGTAATCTGTCAGCATATTACAGTCAACATCAGTGATTTTGCGAGGTATAGGCGTCCCCCACATATTTGGTGGTCTACCGAAGATCACCTCGTACGGGGATAGCCCTGTTCGAGAATGTGCTACCATTCTCATGTAAAAGAGCGCAACTGGTAAGGCTACTATCCAATCGACACCTTTTTCCCTACATATTTTGGACAATCTAATTTTCAGAGTTTGATTATGGCGTTCCACGAGACCTGCTGCCTCGGGATGCCGGACACAGTGGAATTTCCATTGGTAGCCTAACAAAAGGGAAACGTGTTTCATTAGTTCGGATGAGAACGGCTGGCCGTTATCTGAGTAGACAACACGTGGTAAACCGTACCGTGGGAAGAATTCTCGAACTAACTGTTTGGCAGTAGTCGGGGCAGTGTAATCTGAAACCGGGTAGGCTTCTGTCCAACGGGAAAGAGCACAGACAACTACGAGAACATATTTGAATCCTCGACATCGTTCCATCTGGATATAATCCATCTGGAGGACTTCAAAAGCATGATCGGGAGGTTGAAATCCACCCTGCTCTACGGGGATGCTTTTACCTGGATTAAACTGACAACATATCATACAGGTACGAACTTTTTGTTTAGCTGCTGCTCGCAAGTGTTTGTTGAACCAAATGTGTTGAATGCTGTCTAGCATAGCTTTTTCTCCTAGGTGCGCTGGACTATGTATTGTGTTAATGATAACTTGAACCATGGAGTCGGGAAGAAACCATATAGATTTTTCCTTCATCATCCATCCTTGATCCGTTTGGATCCCTCCTAATTCAGTCCATTTCTTTATTTCTTCTGGTGTAGCATGTGTCTGTATGTCAATTACATCAAGGGCGGGATCCTTAACTGTCATGCAATGTGTTGGTGTCGGAACTATTGTCTTTGTCATGTCAGTTGTGTGAGTCTGATTCTGAGCAGTCTGTTTAGCTGTTCTGTCAGCTAGGTCATTACCCTGAGAAATGATATCGGTAATTTTTGTATGGGCTTTGCATTTCATAATCGATATTGCAGTAGGTAGATGAATCGCGTCTAATAGGGCTTGAATGAGGGGTCCGTGTTGGATGTGGGCACCGTGAGAAGTTAAATAACCTCTCTCTCGCCACAGTACGCCGAAGTCATGGACGACTCCGAATGCATAACGTGAATCCATGTATATGTTGACTTTCTTATTTTTGGCTTGAATACAGGCTTGTGTCAGAGCGATGAGCTCTGCTGCTTGAGCTGACAAAGTGTTAATGCAATTTGTTTCAATGACTTCAGTGTCTGTTGTGACTGCGTAAGCGGCCACTAACTCTCCTGTACTTGTTCTCATACATGACCCATCTACATACAATGTCAAGTCTGGATCTGACAAAGGGATATCTGTCAAGTCTTGTCTGGGTTTCGTCGTGATAGTAATGACTTCGACACAATCATGTGCCAATGGATCTGTTCCGCCCACTGGTAACAGTGTGGCAGGATTTAACGTATTACAACGTCTGATTTCTATGTGTGGCTGAAACAATGTCAATTCGTAACCGGTGAGTCTCGCTATAGTCAAGTGTTGTGTTTGTGTGCGGTTCAAAAGAACCTCTACTGCGTGTGGTACTTGTACTGTCAATTGGTGTCCTAACACTATGGCATCGCTTTGTCTGATAGCTAAAGCTGTTGCTGCCACCGATTTCAGGCACGCAGGAAGAGCCTGAGCTACTGGATCTAATGTACTAGAGAAATAAGCACATGGTTTGTGTGATCCTGCTTGTTCCTGAGTGAGTACTGACAAGGCAGTACCTTCGCGTTCTGTAACAAAGAGTGTAAACTGTTTATTGTAACATGGTGTTGCTAAAACAGGTGCTTGGCATAAAGCTTTCTTTAAGCTTTCAAAGGCGTGTGTATGTTCTTGAGTCCAAGGGAGGACAGTCGATGTGGCTGCCTCCTGTGTTGTCAACTGGATGAGTGGTTTTGCTAGAAATGCATATTGAGGGATCCACTGCCTACAGTATGAAGTGAGGCCTATAAAAGCCCGCACCTCCTTTTGTGTCTTGGGTGCTGACATGTTAGCAATTAACTGGATGCGGTCGGATGTAAGCTGCCTTCCCTCCTTGGACAGCGAGTGCCCAAGGTAAACAACTCGCTGGACACAGAATTGCAGCTTAGAAGGGGACACCTTGTGCCCCTTGTCGGCCAGAAATTTCAAAACCGTCAGTGACGCTTTTTCACATTCAGGTTCGCTTCGGGCGGTGATCAGCAGATCATCGACATATTGAAGCAAGGCAGTGTTAACTGGCATGTGGATACTGTCAAGTTCTCGTTTCAGTGCTTGGCTATAGATGCTGGGGCTTTCTGTAAATCCTTGAGGTGCGCGTGTGAATTTAAAACTTCGTCCATTTAAACTGAATCCGAACAGATATTGACTTTCCAGATCTATCGGGACGCTAAAGAAGGCATTTTTGAGATCAATTACAGTGAAGAACGTTGCTTCTGAGTCAACAGCGGTTAGTAATGAAGAGATATCTGGGACCACAGGGTATTGTGGTACAATACATTTATTTAATTCGCGCAGATCAATGACTAATCGATATACTGGTGGTGCTTTTGGATCCGTTCTTTTAAGAATCGGAATTATCGGGGAATTACATACATTGGAGTCGGTTTCGACAACCACTCCTTGTGCAATGAGCTCGTCAATGATTTGCAGCAAAGCCACAACAGCATCGGGTGGTAACTTGTATTGTCGCATTCGTGGTAGTATTACTCCTGTTTTTAGTGTGACACGATATGGTGTAATATTCATGCCACCAACATCAGTGGGGCCTTGTGCCCATAAATGTGTAGGTAAATTCTGCAGTCGGTGATCCATGTCTCTGGACACGTAGTGGCCTTTAAAGTCACGTAAAAATAGTCGTACTCTTTCCGGAGAACAACATATTATGGCTCCTAGAGCTTTCAATGTTTTTATGCCTAACAAGTTTTCTGGACATGATTTAGTAAGTAATAAATCTGTAGTACGTGTCAATGGACCCACCGTAAGTGGAAGAGGTTGTGTTACGTCATTGATTATAGGTTTTCCTGAGAATCCAAGGGAAATATTCTGTGAGCCTGAGAGGGGTGCCCCTGGAACTTCACTGCGTCGTATAGTTGTTCTGCTTGCCCCTGTGTCAAGTAAAAACTTTCTGTCTTCCCCTAATAGTTCACTATGTACATAAGGTCCCTCTTGGTCTACAGGAACCTCGATAAGGGGTAAGCCAACTTCCCTCTCTAGGCTATTTCATGTGTATCGCTGATAATCGGGATAATCTGCTTGTGCATACTGATACATCTGTTGTGTCGTTGCTTGTGTTGCAGCAATAGGCTGCGCTTGTGGTGGTGCTACGATCTGTTGTGGAGCTGCCTGCTGCGGAGCTAATTGTTGCGGAGCTAACCTAGGTTGTGCATGCTGAGGGATTTGTTGTTGATTCTGATCCTGTCTAGGTGGACGTGGTCTCTCCTGTGTTCTACCTGTGGCAATATTATGTTTCAGGACTGGACAATCGTGTATATAATGACCTTGTTGTTTACAATAGTTGCATGTCCCTTTCGTTGGACCTGCGGAATCACCCCTTTGATGACCATCGGCTGGAACTGACTGTGCAACAAGCATTTTCATTTTTGTATCTTTCATACGTCTTTGTTCATGTTCTTGTTCTTCTCTAATTCTATTGTGGTGATATTGTAACATCTGTAACATCTGTGATGGGGTATTACCTTGCCAGGTACTTTCGAATTTCAATACTCTATTCTTGATTTGCAGCAGAGAATTTTCAACTAATTTTGTCACAAACAGATGTGGATATGACTCGCTACTGGCTTTTATGCCACTATTTATACCAAAACATTTTTCAAATCGGGAATAGAAATCACTAGTGTCTTCATCTGGCTTTTGTTTACAGGCTGAGATTGCACCCCAGTCTTCCTTTTTCGTAGTTAATAAACGTGGCAGTACCTGTACTAGTAATCCTGCTAGTGCTGTAGTCTTTTCCCCAAGCCCTGCTCCTGCAGCTCGGGCCCTTTCTTCGTTTTCTAATGCTATCTAATCTATCTTTTGGTCTCCCACCTCCCATTCCTTTTCTTTCAGTTTCTCGTAAACACCAGCTGGTAATAGGACTTTTAATATTTTCATAATGTCGGGGTAGGTATACTCTCCCATGAGTAACATGTCTTTTATCTCACGGTGGAAACCTGCTGGATCCTTGTCATGGCTGGGTACTACTTTCTTCATTTCTAATAATTCTAGTTTAGTTATAGGCGTGTACACAAACACGCGTGTAAAATTATTACCGTCACCTCTGATTGGGTGTACTTCGCGTAACGGGTTCTGTCTATCTATGTGATACATTCTTCTTCCCATGATGGGAACTGGAACGTGTTCTGGGCATACGAAAGTTAAATATTGGTTTCGAAATTCTAGAATTTCTTTAATCAAATCAGTACCTGACCCTCTCCATATATTCGTGAGTAGTTCTGTCAATATGTCAGGTAAGGGTCCTGGATCGGAGTGTTGGCTTTTATATAATATAAGGAGGTGTTGAATCATGTATATACTAGCTAAACGCTGTTCGTATGGGTCAAGATTCAGAAACGTGTGTGCAAGTACATCATCATTGTATTCACCGGGACTGTCAGCCCATTGTACTGCTGACCTGGCTAATTCTTGTTCGTCCATGGAATCGAGCATATGGTACCCCCTTCGATCTCGGAGTAATTTATCAGCGGCTTGGAATAGGTGTTCAGGGGATCTTGTATTTAACATAGGGTTTGGAAAATGTCTATTATGCTCTGGACGTATCGGGTCGTTAAAACCTCTGGTATTATTATGGGGTCTTCCTCTACCTACATAAGCTATCGTTTCTAGTTGTTCTGATTCTTGCTCCTCCTCCTCTTCTGATTCTACTCTGTCTATTTCTCGTCTTTCTTTATGTATTCGTTCTACTTCCTTGCGGATCTTTCGACACATGGCGATTATACACGCCTGTCTATCATGTTTCTCTTCTGATATGTTCTGACCCCATTTGGCAAGTCTTTGCATGGTATCATGATCTGCCCCAGGCCTGTCTTGATTCCTAATTACGCAATTTATGAAAAAACGTAGTAGTTGTCTTTGGACATCCACTTTCTGGTATTCCATAGCTTCGTTAATACTTTCTGGACCTCGCCCTGTTTGGACAAAGCGATATATTTCGTCTAGGTGTTCACTCATTCCTGGTATCGTCATTAAATATAATGTAGCTCGTCGTATACGTAGTGATGATATGAGCAATTTGTCCTGTCTACCTGGTACTGGGTCGTATCTACAATCCACAAGCTGTTCTTTAAACATGTCGGATGTCGCTAGTTGGGGTGTACGTTGGAGTGCTAAATCTCTAAGGGTCTGTTTATTTCGCGGCGGGGTGGCAAACATGTCTGTCGTACCTCCTGTAGCACCGTCTGAGGTGCTAGGCACGAAAGGATTCGTTGGGCGTAGGATAGAAATTGTAGATGCGGGAAAAACTGTAGAAATGGACGGACCTGTTGGGACTTGCGTAGGAGTTTGTGGTTGCGGGGGTACAGACGGATGCTCTTGGTGTTGAACACCATCGGCAAGCGGTATGTGTGGTATGGCATTAGCATACTCGGGAGCTACGTCATCTAAATAGGAGGAAAGGAAAACGTCCTTTGCTGTTTTGGGATGTGTTTTTATCGGGAGCAATGGAGGAGTTAAGTCTTTTGGTATTTCCGGGGTAGCCTTAGGTAACCCTTCGGTCAGAAGAGGATACATACCATTCATAAGAGTGTTTCTTTGTCTGTCTACTTGTTCTGATTTTACTCGGTTACCTTCCTCAAGTAATAGATTTTCTCGGATTTTATTTGAATTCTCTCTACCTTTCTCTTCCTGTCTGAGCGCTTTTTCTGTACGTCTATATGATTCTTTACGCCATAATTCAATGGCATCTTTCTGGGACTGTCTGGCTTTCTTTTTCCATAATTCTTCTTCTACTCTCATGATGCAATCTGCATCCCAGGTCCCCGCTGCGGGCCATCTCTGATTTTCTGGCAAATCCTTGGTGTAGTCCACCCATAAATCAAGAAATAATACGGCATCTAGGCCATGCTTATGATACATAAAGTACCCTGGAGTGTCCCTAGGTGGGATGGGAACAGCTTCTTCGAGTACCCCTTTTCTGGTTTTGATCTGTCTTAGTTTCGAAAAGAGCGGCATTTTTAGACCTTATTACTAGAACACACTTTATACAATAAACACAATAATGAACAGTCATTCACACCACAATATATAGAACGTATTAAAACATTTAACACTTAACAGTTTTAACGAACGATGATAACTAATAGAAAACTAGTTACTGACATAATACTGACACTAGATAATACTTATTTATATGCTAGACATACTATATATACTGCTAAACAGTACAGATACACTGCTAAAACAGTGCAGACCGGATTTGTGTACCCAAACCCGTCTTGACCGGCACAGACTATGTGCACGTTAAATGCCTCCCCGGTAATGGTACTCACCGGGTAGCTCGGAACGGAAGGCCTCGGAAACGGAACTGAAACTGGACCGGACTGGACCCGACTTGATTGGACTCGGAACTTCGGAACCTGGTGGGCCTCTGTATACCTCGGATCTTGCTCTCTCAGCTAGGCTCTGGTCGGGATACTTCGCACTTCTCACCGCCTCGTCTGGGTGTGGATCGCAGCCTCAGTCGTCCCCGCTTGGCCGGAGGGAGATACAGGAAATCCTGCAGGTACGCGTTTTTGTCCGTTCAGCTGTGGCAGGAGACCGGGCCTGCAACGCACCGCCGGCGCGTGAGATGAGAAAGTGTCCCTATTCGGGCGCCAATTTATGTGGTAAATATTTAATTACCGGTACTATTTTTTATGCGGTAAAGTCTATTAAGAATAACTCAGTAAATATAAGAGGCAGAATCCGTGGTATTAGAGGTTTTAAAAGGCTTTATTCCTATACAAAGGAATACAATTCGAATTGTAGGCTTTCTATTCCATCACCACGAAAGTTCAGGAAGGAAGGGCATACATTATTGACAGATAATTGGTTTTATAGGAAATGCATTACAGAGGAACAGATGCAAGAGGCGTAACAGCTGATAATACAGATAAACTGTGCATACGTAACTAATAGAGGCGGTCATATGGGCGTAATTTAATAAACGTCATTATACATGATGTCACAAGTGGGTGGATCCATAAAAGAATCCTGCAATGTCAGCAGAAATATTTGGCAGAGATGCGCGCGCAGCCGCATGACGTGTGATTGACGTGCAACTAGAGGGTGAAGGGGACTTGACATTTAGCTCTACATGTGGAGACAAAAGTCTGGGGGTTATGTCAACCTAATCCCAAATCATATCTAATATCCTATGTTTAAAGAACTGTGTTATCCAAAAGGATAGGTCTCTAGAATAGAATCTATTCTATACTGACTGTTAGTGCGTGTACAAGCGTCTAAGTGTCTACATGAGATGCGAGGGGGTAGGAATATTCCATGGTAACGGGGCCTATGAATTACTTGCATGAGGACAGCGAGGCCTGGCCCTTTGCACGGTAGCTGGAGGAATGTTTACCTAAACTGCTAGACAGGAATGCATCGGATGAGGAGCGGAGTAGATAATCTTGAAGGTGAAATACAGTTTTTGGCAGGCAATATGCTGGATCAGGCACCGTTAGCCGCGCAGGGAGTAGGACAAAGTTCATGGATACAGATGCAGGCTCAGACTGGAGCTTTCAGAGGCAGAAGGCAGGAAAAGGCTTGATGACAGAATTCAGGGCCTACTCGCCTGAATCTGTAAAATGTGGAAAGTGAACCACATAAAGTCGGTGGCCTTTCATACTTAGGAATGGAATATCTGACCCATTCATGGCGGATCTGAAAGAGGACATGTTGACGGTGGACGCACATGTATTTGCGTCTTCAAAACTGGAACTGGAGGGAACATACATGTACTTATAGCATGCACATGGAGCCGTTGGGGTCTACGATAGGGGACATAACTGATCACAAAATTCATATTTCCTCACCCTTGGAGTCCACTTCTTTGGCCTGAGTACTAGAGGGAGAGCAGGTCCAATCCCTTAGAGCTCATCTCAGGTTTCAGGCAGCAAGTTCCATCCTCCTATAATTTTCCACAGGTCCAGTAGTGTTCTAAAGAGCATAGTGTGGGTTAAAATATTATGCCCGGCACCAGCTTGTAGGTGTGGATAACTCCTGGATCCTCCCTAACCAATAGAGTAAAAGTGGTCACAGGTAGCCCGACCCACTTTTGCAGTAGTTCCTGTGTGCCCTAATCAATCTGTCCCAGAGTTCCCCTCTATGCCTAGTTCCAAAAAGGCACAACATTTTTTCCCCTGTGCAAAGCCTCTGTGCCCACCCCAGAGGTATGGCCAGGGAAATGAGTAACCCCTCCTGTGTGATCACCATAACCCAGTTCTGGAGGCAGCTCCCATCCCAATGAGATTGGAGCTTGACCTGAATTCTGATTTTGACACCATAAGCCATGGTATTCTTGCTGACAGACTACAGAGTGTTGGAATCTCTGGAACTGCCCTAGCTTGGCTGAAGTACTTCCTCGAGGACAGCACCTTTCAGGTCTTCAATGGGGGCTGTACATCAGAAATCCTTCCTCTAAAATGTGGAGTTCCTCGTTGAGCCTGACTGTTTTTAATTTGTACATGAGGCCACTTTTTGATATCGTCCTCCCCTATGGGATCTTGTTAGTCTCTTACGCTGACAGTATGCAGCTGGTCTTTTCCCTCAGTCCGAGTCAAGAGAACGTGGCCAAGTGGATCAATAGCTCCTTTCTCAAACAGAATGGAGACAAGACTGAGCCGATGATCCTAGGCAACAACTTAAACTCATCCTGGGATCTGGACAGGCCAAGCTGCTTGGGGATCTCCACGTCTCTGAAAACAGCCGTAAAGAGCACAGAAATGTGGCTGGATAAATCTTTCAAGTCGACTCCCAATCAGTACAGCTTGCAACCACCTGCTATGGCATGCTGAGAATGCTCTGGAAAATTCTCCCTTTTCTTCCTTCTACATCAGGTTGGTGGTCCAGGCACTCATTCTTGCTCACATGGATTACGGTAGTTCACTTTACCTGGGAGTTCCCAAGGCCACAATAAGTAAATTGCAGATTGTACAAAGTTCTGCGGCCTGAATACTGTCAAATATCTCCAGACAAGCCTTGCTTTCTCTTCATTGGCTCCCTGTGACAGAGAGAATCAAATTCAAATAACTTTGCATTGCCCACAGGACACTTCTCTGTAAAGGTCCTTGGATCTCCCGTTCCCTGGTATTTCCCTACTCTCCCAGGAGATTGCTGCGCTCCTCAAATGCCTTTTCGGACAAGATTCCCATCATCACAAGGGTAAATTATGGAGGGCGATCCTTCTCTCCCTAAAAATTGTCAAACTAGACTTTCAGAAATCACTTAAGACTTGGTTTTTCCAAGACGAGTCTGTGCCACACTATCAGTGCTGTGATGTCTATGGGTAGCTAAGCACTCTACAAGTGTTGTATAGAATAGAAATACTCAACACTACACTTAGCAGTCTTGGTTTTGGGTGTGCCGTCCTGAAATGGATGCTCTCTTTCCTTTCTAAATGAGTCCAGACTCTCTTGGGCAATTTCATTTTAATCCTTTCTCACTGGAGTGCGTGGTCCCCACACGGCTCGTCCCTGTGCCCCACTCTCTTTAATATTTACATATCCCACCCTTGCAGCCATAGTGAGATCCTTTGGCCTCATGCTAATTTCTTATGCAGACGACACTTGAATTGTCCTTACTATTTCAAACAATTTTTCAGAGGCCAAAATCAACCTGCAAAATTGTGTGAAGGTGGTTGAAGCATGGATGCATACCAACTACCTTAAGTTTAATGCAGATTACATGGAGTTTATTATCTTCAGGATACTATGGGAAAATCTGGACTTCCTACTTGCGGCCAATATTATTATACTACCCTCCGCCACCAGTCAACTCAGCCAGAAGTCTCGGCTTCTTGTTTGACACAACTCTCACTTTCTTGCACCCTGTTTCCAAAATGTGTGGTTGTTGCATTCTCATCCAATGCACTCTGCTAAAAAGTTTCCCCTTACTTCATCTAACTCCAGAAATACCATTGTTCAGGCCCTCGTTTTATCTAGAATGTATTACTGTAATTCCTTGTTGTTAGGTGGCCCCTCTTCTAACCTCGCCCGATTGCAGTTCATCCAAAATGCAGCTGTGAAGCTGTTTCTTTATATACCCAAACAGGCCAGTGAAACCCTCTCTTCACATCCTTTTCTGCATGCACCTTAAAACCTGGCTTTTCTCACAATTACCCTCTCTTCGGGCTTCCTCTCCAGCAATTCTTTCTCCTCAGTGCTACAACTCATTCAGGAAGCTGTGCACTCGGCAGGCTCTTATGCATTCAGTCATGAATAGGTTACATGTGGTCCCACTGGTAAGCAGATTCTATTGTAGCAATGATTACCCCTATTATCCAGGCCAGCTTTTAAACCTATGCAGAAGAATTTCAGAAATTGCTGGAAGTGTTTTGCAAGTTTAGGAGCTGCTCAGAAGAATAGCATAGAGATTGAAATACAGCCTCAGCACCAGAAATAAATAAATGAAAAATACTAAAATCCTGAAACCTCTGTCACAAAATATGAACATGAAGGATTCTAAGTTTTTTTTTTTTTTTAAAGTCTTAATAAAAACAAGGATTGGCAAAGTCACTAGGTCAAGATCTATTGGCTTTGCCGATGTTTTATGCCATTCTGTACAGTATCACAGTTGCTGTACAGCATGGCAAAACAAAAAAACACATGCATGCTTTCCAAAAGGACACAGGCTCTGCTTTTTGTTTACCGCTCTGAGATGGTTTGGTAAATAAACCGAAAGTAGCCCAGAAGCAGTTTTTAAAAATGTAGTGTGAAAGCATGTTGAAACAATTAAGCGGATTAGTGGGTTGGTTCGGTTTGGGGGTTGAAGAACTGTGGGAGCAAGAGGAGAAGCAACTCCAGCGAAGAAAAAAAAACGGTGAAAGAGAGCACCCTGGAGGGGGGAGAAGCATGATGGAGATAGAGCAACACATGGGTGAGAGAGCAATGTGGGGGGAGAAAAGCACGAGTGACAACACATGTACTCTCATGGAGTACTTAAACAAAAAGAAAAAAGTAGTTCTCTAAAAGCGAGCAGAAGAAAATTAGAAGCCAACCGGAGGCTGTGCTCCAGGTGAGGGACACAGACAAGATGGACAGGTTGAAACAAGGAAAGTCATAAAATTGAAAGCAAGCAAATAAGAGTGACAGCAAAACCATCCAGTGGTAAGCAATGGGTCGGCTGCAAGCGCCTGTGTGTTTATGGTAAGCCCACAGTATTTCTTTGAAAATAAGACACCTTGCTCTGTCTGGTAGGCTTGCCCTGAAACAAGAAGAAACTGTGATTTGGGTGTGCAGTTCTGCACAAATTTGATCCTAGTTCTGGTGAGGTGTCTTGCCATATGTTTTTACTTCTTTGTGTTGAATTTGTTTAGAAAAGGATTCGCTGGTTTAACTTTGAATGGAGTCATAATTACCCATTGGGAGTGTTCCACAGTTGAGACATCATGGATTGTTAAGACGGGTGAAATGGCCATAATTTATTAAGGGACATCTGTTAAGTTTGCCTCATAGTTTAATGATGGCATGGTGCAAAATGATACAAAATACCATGCTAAACTTGCTATTTCCCTTGAAATAAACACATTTAGGAATAATCAAATAATTGTTATAGAAAGGTCACCACTTTGAATGTTGCTTGTCACTCGTATAATTTTGTCGTAAGCTAATTTTGTTTTTCTCTTTTGCCTTTTTCAGGAGACCGATTTTGTATGTTTTGATGCAGGAAAAGATAATTTTGATAATTATAATGTCGATGATCTTTTAAGCAAAATTGAAGAAAATGAAAAAAAGAAAGAAGAATCAGAAACTAAAACAGAAGACACCGTCCAAACAGGAAGTGACCCTGAACCCAAATCAGAACTAAAAGAGGAAACTGAGACCAATACAATTGAAGAGGAAATAACTGAGAAAAAGGATAATGTTCTAGCAAATGATGAGCTTGGAGGTCGCAGAGATGAAACCCTAAGCAGTTTGGTTAAAGAAACACTAAAGCAACAGAAAGATGGTTTAGTCTCTGAAACCACGGACAATACAGAGAAGTCTCCAGATACAAAGATGGATGATTACTCTATAGAGAGCCCAAAAGATCTTTCTCAGGAAGATGAAGTACAATATTCCAAAGACATCCCACAAGTGCCTGCTGGTGAGATATCCAGTAGGAATCCTGTTCCTCATGATGATGATCTTCTGGCAAAGGGGAAATCGGAGGATTTCAAGTCTTACACTCTTTTAGAACAAGAAACGTATGCTGACCTTAAAACCCAGATTGGTACAACTGCTGATGCTGTTGTGACCGATGATGAGATGACCAAACATGTTACTTCATTGGACGACTCTGATGCTGATGAAGATGAAAACTACTATGAAGAAATGCAACCGGAAGAAGAGGATGAGCATTTAACAGAAATTCCATTGTTGCCGTATGAGCAGGAGTCTATTCTAGTGAGCAAGGAATCGTTGGAGCCGGACCCTTCTGAAGAAGAGCCTGTTGATGTCCCTGAAACAGAGCCTTCGCAAACCCAGCTCAGCACAGAACCCGACACAAAAATAGCAAGTGAAGCTGCAGAGACTAAAACCAATGAAGATAATGAAGCCAAGAGAGATGGACAATTACAAACCTCTTGGGGTGACACGATATTTGCCATTGTTAGTGGTGGGGAACATACAAAGGAAGTCACAGATCTCGATGGAATAGATTCTGATGAGGATGAGGAAGAAGGCTATGTCGTAGAGAACAGTGATGTACATGACAGTGACATGAATTATTTACTTGATATGCAAGAAACAGACAATGAAGAAAAGGAAAGTACAACAGATGAAGACCTAGAAAATTTTATTGACAAATTTCTTTTAAAAGAAAGCATGCACAATGAAGACGAGGATAAGCTAGATGATGTTGAGCCTGAGAAAAAACAGGTTGAATCTCAAGATTCATTAAATGAGGAAAAGTTAGATGGGCATGAACGAGTAGGTAAAATGGAGGAAGATGTTGGTGACTCTCCAGAAGGTGACATAGATCCATCACAACCAACAGAAGAACACATCAAGGTTTTTAAAAAGAACATTGATCAGCCAGAGATACTACCTGTTAATACAGCAATCAACAATACAGAGCTGGAGAATGAAAATGAACACATGAAAGTTGAAGATGACAAACTAAAAGAAACATCAGTTCTGGAACAAACATCAGAGCAAAAGTTGGTGGGTGTTGAGCAGCAAAAACTTGAGAAACTGCAAAATGCAGCTAAGATAGAATCTGATAGTGTCATTCTTATAGAGGAGTTATTAAAACCTGACGGTGGTGCTGTAGCAAAGGAAAGTGAGAAGACAGATGTGTTTGATGAAGTAAAAGATGATTTTGATCATTTGGAAACAGTCAAGCAAGAACCTGCAGCTGAGGAGGAAGACCATGTTACAGAGACTCTCTCACAGAGGAAAGGTGCCCCTCATAGTGACATCAAAGCAGATGCAGGTCAAGATACACAGGAGGGAGTTGAGGCTGTGGGAAATGGGAAACTAATTAAAGTGCCCACAATAGAAGGAGAAACCATGAAAATAATGTCAACAATTGAGAAAAGGACCATACAAGAAGTAGATGGTGAAAATGACGAAATACCGCTCAGTAAACATAATGATACAGTAAAAGATGAATCGGATAATGAAACATTAGATGGACGTCCTACACTTAAAGATGATGAAGATTTTGAGGAGACCAATGAACTCTTGGAAGATGAAAATGCAGCACATGCACTTCAGTCTGAACAGGTTCTTAAAAAGACTGAAAGGGATCCTTTGGCAGGAAAAGAGGCGGCTTCAGCATTCAACACAAGAGATGAGCAGAAAACTGTTCATGAAACTACATCAAAGGACGATCTTGGTGCAACATCTGACATGACTGAAACCTTACATAATCTCCTAGACTCAAAGGTGACAGAATATGGAGAGTTGTCAAAGACCATAGATGATGTGCAAAAAGAAGAGAGCAAGAGCATTGCCTCACAAGTGAAACCACCTGCAGCTGGTTTTGAAGGTGGAGATGCCAAAATCTCAACAGATTCAGTCATTCATAGTAGCATTGGGAGAGAGAGAGTGGATGATGCAGATGGCGAGCCAGTGCCAAAGAGTAAGGATGTAGAAGAGACAGCACAGGAAATGTTGAAGGATCAAGACAGTCTCTTGTTGGAAGAACAAAGAGGACATGAGCTGCAAAAATCTAGTGGTATCAACAATACAGAACTGGAACCAGAGTACAGCGACTCTGTGAAAGAACTCCAAGTGATGAGGAATTACCTAGAGGAGAAACAAATAGAACGATTTAAGAAATATCTTGGACAGCCAAATATCCTGCAAGTGGAAGCTATGCTCCATGATTTGGAGTCTGAGTTACAACAAGCTCGGAGGGGCAACCAGGTACAGGATGACATTGAAAAAGCCCTTGATCAGATTCTAGAGACTTCGGAAACCACTGTTTTTGGGTTTGTTGAAAAACTGCTAGATGAGAGGGAAGTAGGACATGAAGAGTTATTGGAAAAAGAGCATAGCATTTTTGATGATGAAGCCGTTTTGTTGGATGATCTTCAAGAAGTGGCCTATCGTTTACGACAGAAATACTCTACAATTGTAGAGAGAAGACCCCTGCCAACCGAAATTCGAACATCTGATATGGACTCAGGTACACAAATAATAGTAACATTTAAAACAGAACAGCAATTTAAGACTACAGTTGTTGCCTTTGCCCATGGGTCTTGACATACAAACATGGAATATTGCAAAATAATTAATGTAGTAGTGAAAAGTGTAAATGCTTGGTAGATGAAAATATGATCTTACCCGAAAAACAATAATCGATGTACCTCTTCAGTGCTGATCCTCAAATCTGCCAATCCTTGCAGTTCCAAGCCTGAATTTCATAATTTTCATTTTAATTCTATAAAGGCTCTTATTTGACCTCTATTGTCAACTACATCGACCGTTTATAACTAGATTGTTTAGCTTATATTATAACTTGATTCTGCAGCTTGTACATATTCATAGTAGAAACACTGTAGTATTCAAAACTAGTGGGTATATTTATAGTTTATTGCATGTGGGCATCCACCAAAAATATGCAGATGTCCCATCCTCCTTATTTTAGAATTCATACATCTGCTCAAGTACAAATGACCCTCAAAGTCACACTAATAGTATAACAATAGTATAACCTAAAATAGCTCATACACTTACACTGTGAAAAATGGAACTGCAATGCATGAACCATTGTGTAGTGTTGGTGAAGTCAAAGGGGAAATGGAAAGTGCACCAAGCCAGCTGCTACAAAAGCTGGAGAATGAGCCATATAACCCACAAATGTACTGTTATTGAGCACACTAAATAGTCATGCACTGATGATCCTGTAAGCATATTTACTTGTTGCTATTCTCAAAGCAACTTTTCGAAAGCTGAAATT
This sequence comes from Triturus cristatus, assembly GCF_964204655.1. NCBI lineage: Eukaryota > Metazoa > Chordata > Amphibia > Caudata > Salamandridae > Triturus > Triturus cristatus. Next base: position 1,735,162,797 of record NC_140589.1, read on the forward strand.
GGTGCAACTAACACAGAAAAATTGCCTAGTTCCAAATTGTGATCTATAATTTGGATGCTCTCCATCTGCATATAAGATGTTTGTATCTATGCATTAACATATAACAGATGTATTCCTTTTCATGGAATCGCTGCCCCACAACAAGCAGGGGGGTGAGTTGGTATGTCTGTCAATTAGTTCATTGCTAAAGAGAGTACCAGTGATGCCATCTATTAAAATATTCTAATTTGCTTATCCCCAAAAGTTTTTTCTTTGGCTGCATAGTGTACCTTGATGTACCAGCACCAGCTAGTACTGGGGATAAGCCACTGTACACAGTATAAACGTAGGTTTTCAGAGTTGTGTTTAGGGTTAAATGATATAGGCCATTGGTGCCATTTCACCCTCCGTTTATTTTGAAAGAAAGGAATGTGCATATCATATTATGCATTGACCCAGCCAATGGCTAAATAAAGACCGTTTGTTTGAGGGGGGGTGTGGGGGGAGGTATTTCCCACTCCGTCTGAGGGTGGCACCTAGTCACTCAGAGTGAGGAATGCTTTGCCTGTCAGTGTGCTCTATGGGCCTGATGGACTATTATCCCATTTGCAAAAATTAGTCTCAATTTGTGCACTAACTTTTTGCGAATCAATGGTATATTCGACCTGTGTACTAATAGGTTGGTTCACAAAATACTGAATCACAGAATGACCTACCTAATTAATAATCATAAAGCAGGTCGCAGTTTGCCGACACGTAATTGGTTGCAGTCATGGGGATGGTGACCTGTAAAAGATAGCAGACTGCCATCCCTACGATTGCTTTCCAAAATTGAACTTTAAAAAAAAAAGGGGGGGATCCCGTGTTCTTTTACGGAACCAGAGCTGCTTTTTTATACAAGGAAAACACTGTTTTGGAGAACTTCAGGGGGCATTCAGGGGTCCCTTGGACCACTGTCTACTCCCCCCAGACTGCCCACTTGATTCAGAAAGGGGTAGGGGTCAGTTTAGGGTCCCTTCTCTTTTTTTTGAATCTGCTAGCCCATCTCAGTTGTGATAAAACCATTGGTGAGTTACCGACCATCAAATAGGAAAGACCTGAATTCTGAAATAATTTCCAGACTGATAAAAGGGCTTTTGCACATAATGAAAGTACTTTGAGGATCAGAAACTCTGTAGTTTTGCCAGTTGCATGGTTTACATTGGCAAAAGGGCTCTGTACACCAAGCCCTATATCCTCTCCCTTTCATGGCGCCAGGTTTTTCCCCCCATAAGATTTCACCATCGGGGTGGGATGGATCGGGATGGGGCATGTTTTATGACAAAGGCAAATGGTTGCCTTGGTCATGGGTTCCAAAATGGGTGGCACATATCCAGAGGAAAACATGTGGTCGCTGTATAACAAAATCTGTTTCTGAGGCTGGCAGAGGCAGCAGAGGATACAGAGAGCCCCACTCGATGTAAACTTGCACAAAAATTGGTGAACAGAAGAGGCAATAAACTCTTACCCATTAGTTACTCTCATACCTCAGAAGACAAATAAAGATTACCTTGAGCTATCTACCTTTTCTCCTCTACTCCACGCATTTTGTGCTACTTTTCGTACGGTCAGCAATATTTTCTACACAAGACGTGCACATAGCTTAAGAGAGGGGCAAAATCAGCCTAAAGGAACAACATGCTCAATTACACATTCCTAAAGGATTCACTGTAAGGGAAAGGTGTACCAGTAACACCCCTGCTGATGCACGCCGCTCAACTTAACACCGGCATTCCTTTTACTCCCCTGCTGTAGACAGTCGCACTAACCAGCGACTCCACAGCTATGAGTCACTGGGGGCCGTCTGCAGCGAGTTTGGGCACCTCACCATACTCAACACCATACAACCATGGTGTAGCATCCAGGAGGACCGCCCTTTTAGGAGGGTCCACTACAGCCATTAATGCATAGGGTCCATCACCAACATGTGTCCGCACTATGCAAGATGCCGGGCGACATGGTCTTCCTCTCGCCACCCTTCGGCAACCCGAGTTGCTAGTACAAACCAGGTTATTTACCAGCTACCTCGGCTACCACCCTTATCTGCTGCACCACAGCCTCCCATCTGAGTGGCTGATAACCACCAGACTCTATTCTAGTAACCTTGGCCACCGGCTATATGTTACACAGGCACTTACACATTCTACGCAGGCCACAGGGAATACATGCACCGGTCAGGCGCCGGTATGGCCTTGCAGCCTACCACTGCCTACATCCTTGGGGTTACACATAGTGTTGGTTACTATTACAGCGTCAGCGTACGTAGTTCCACAACGTTGGCGACCTGACTATTGCTAGCAGCACCCCCCGAGGTACCCGGGATAAAGGGCAACAGTGTCCGCCCATCACCACTGACCATCACATGCGGGCATACTAACTTTAAGACTCCCGTGCTGCCACCACCCTGGAACCAATTATGGTACTGCAACCAACTCAAACCCCACAGCCATGTAATTTTACTTCCACAGGTTTCCTCCTTCGCTTAATTATCGATTATCCTGGCCTTTCACGGTTGGGGCAGTCACATTCCTCAAATGAGGTGAGTTTGTCTGTTGGGTGGAAAAGAGGGACACATGCGGTGATAGAATGCAAAAAGGGAAAACCATCACTCCCCTTGGCGAGACTATTCACCACCAGTAAATGTACTGTCACTTGGCTTCGCCACACGATACTTTGCTTTGAATGACAGAATGAGTAAATGTATCTGTTGCAGCGTGGAATGTCAAATCCTCCCTTCGTCACAGACCAAATATCGCAATAACACATGAACTCAAATACATTCATTGGTGGGGCCCATAACACCAACACTCACACTTCATTGATCTGCTTTCCCGGGAGGGATAAGTTTCCATACGCTGACATGAAAGGAATATCTTTTCACCTAAACCCTAATATGCACTAAATACCTTTATTAGCTTCAAACCTCGTGATATTCCCCTCATTTGGCGATGAATCCGTTAGTTGGTTTTGTAATTTGGTAAATCAATTCTTTTATTTATGCTCTTCTCTTAATCTAATTTCAAAAAAACAACTCAACACATTTGTCTATTAACCTCTTTGCTGCGGCGCAAATTCCGCCGCAGCGCTCCCGCAGTGCTGGCATTCCGATCGCAGGCGTGGTCATGACGTCTCCCGGCCGTCGTCCGCACACGCCCATCGTGACTCATGACGGCCGGGAGACGTCATGAGCACGAAAGAGGTTAATCAAAGCATCGTTTATCTAATTAAATTGCAAATTGTAGAAAATAATCATCCAAACCGCAGAACATCATATTTACCTAATCTGACTATTAGTCGTCCTCTAAGTCAGTCAAGTCGTGGAAAAATCTTTAAATTCATCAAAGTCAGGCCGCAATTCAGTCTCTCAAAGATTCAGGATAACAGCTGTCCAGCAGTGTCACCGTCCTCTCTGTCAGCATAACGTCAGGAAATTCGCAGCAAGACAAATCGAACGAACAAACTCACTATTCTACCATCTTTTATAAGGATTTTAATGTCAAAATGTATCAAAAATGAGTTTTAGGCCGTCCTGATTGGTGTATTTGCGGTCGTCCGGTGAAGTTCTCACATAGTCTTTTCGATTAAGTCATCACACTTGCTGGTTCCGGTTTTAAAGACAGTCCTTTGTTTTGTGGTCCTGGCAACTCTCCCAGTACGACCTTGGTTGGTACATCTTGCCTAGGGTCAGGACGAGGCCATTGTTGCTGGCGGTGGCGCAGGCGCACTTCACCCAAAACCTCGTGGAACTGTAGCAGTCACGTCGTGCGTCTCAGTCAGCCATCTTTTACTTAGGCCCAAATGGTCAACTTAAGTAAAACAAACACAAAAAAGTAATTAAAACATTGAAATGGCTAATAAAATGTTAAACCCTCACTAATTCCCCTATGTGTAAGTAATTATGTAGCATAATAGCAACATTCAAAGCGTTTATATTCACCCAGTGATGTCATCTGGTGCAATTTACAATTACGTCACAAAAGCAACATATATCATGCAATATTCTAATTTTCTACCATTAGTAGGCGTACATATATTAGAATACAATTAGTTAGCCATGCAAAATGCAAATCCCACGTGTAATTCTTTTGTTAATATAATTGGTGTGTTATCACTTCAAACGGATTAATAATATTACAATTAATAGATTATTCGGATTAATATAAACATGCAGAATGGGGGGTATACAACATTTTGTACTACCTGCTCCAGCATATCTATGAAGTATCTCCGTGTGGCACGCCACATAATACAGTACTACAACGTGAAAAAACTGCAACATCACGTTGCTTTAAATTCCATGTACAATTGAGTAACAAATTTGCCTTTTGAATCCGAACTGTTTTATCTTTTGCTAGGTTTTCACACCCGACTTCCCCTTGTCTGTTTTAGTCCTCCCTCCCCTATCCTTCTTCCACTTACTTTTTTCCTTGTCAAGGACTCCTAAGTAATGGGACCTGACAACGTAAACAACGTTTGTTTGTGTTTACTCCTCCAGGTGCATGTCCACAAGAAGGTAGAACAATTTTAACCTCTCACACTTTCATTCTTTTGGGATTACCTTCAAATCCAGACTACAAGGGAAGTTACTTTTGTACAATACCCCGGAATAGCCTTCCCCTTGGGTAGTAGACGTATCCTAGGTCCTGAAGAATTGCCTAGATCCGTTTGGACACTATAGGGCAAGAAACATGTCGACCATTCACACACCGTACACACTTATCTAGACCGAAGTGCGTATAATCTCCCCCACTTCAGTCCACGACGCTAGTCGTTTCTTACAAATAGCACAAGAATCCAGAGAATAAAATTACCCTTGGAGTTTCTTGTAGCCATTTTTAGATCACGAGCACTTTCGTTCACTTTTACTCACCACACACAAGCTGCCTCATAACAACTAGCTTCACGATGGCAAACAGAAAAGAACTGCAGCAAAGAGCCCCCCTGCGGGCCCTTTGGGTATTGCAGCGCCGGCCCAATGAGGAGCTGCCCTATGATGAGGCATGACACCCCTCGGGCTGTGTGAGGGCCCTTGCTCCCTTATTGGAATACTCCCAGTGTGATTACGCACTCTCTATCTAGCGCCTGGACATTACACCATTCCCCTTTTTTAACCCCCTTTTCCAATCCCCCCCGCCCACCCCCCGCAGGAACTGCACACTCCAGTGATTTGCACTATTGATTGGGGCCTGTATGCGGGACCTCCCAAGCCCTTGTCCCTCACTGTGAGATTGACAAGATGGATATTGGCACTTCAACAGACACTGTTCATTTTGTAGAAGAAGGGAGAGAGAATCGGCGATTCATTCAGCTTCCATGAGGTTATAGTTTTAATCAAAAGGGGGAATGAATCCCATTTCTTAGTGTTCCAGGGTCTTTAGGTTTCCTCCGAAGACCCTCATTTACTCTAACGTGGGGTGGGGTGTATATTGGTTCTCCGCCCTTCTAGTTAGGTGAATTGCGTCATCATTGGGTCCTTTTCCGCCAGAGTTTCCAGTTCTCTAGGCGATCTTCAATTCCTTCACCTGGAGGGAGACCATCTGGTTTATGACATTTGTGAGAGATAGGTGAGTCATACAGAAAAAAGGTGGATTTAAAAATGCGAATGAAGAATGGTGCTCAGGTGGATGTTAGTGGTCCACGGCACCTGGTGTAAGATCATGATTGGTCAACATGTTTCAGCCCTAGTTTGCCCTTGCGGGTCAGGGGGGCTCCTTCAGGACCAGGGTGGGTGCAACTTCTTGATAGAATCGCTCTTGTAGACTGTACCTATAACTTTTTTAGGAGACTTCTGTGGCTCCTTCGGGCAGGGGAGGGGGAATACCTTTGTGGTGCTTCCTGCGTGACAGAAGTCTCCTAAAAAAGTAATAGGTACAGTCTACACCTATAACACTGTCACAGTTTGAGAAAATGAGTTCGGTTTTTATTGTGGGTAATGCCTGCGGATGAGTAGGTGTCTCCACCTAAGGTTCAGTCAGTTTTAGGGCGATGTGCTCCCTGTGTATTGAGGTTGTGGGCATTTTAGGACTGTACATGGGGATGCAAGGAGAGAGTTGTCAGGTCTGTAGTTTTACTGTTTCTTGTTGTTGACAGCATTTATTAAATTCTTTGTGCAGATTGTGAATCTGTAATGTATACAGGGAGCAATTGTTGGGATAATGGCAGATGCAGTGCAGGATATAATTCCTCACCTGGAATGTTAATGTGCTAGGGGATAAGATTATGTAAAGTGTCGTGAAGCACTCAATATAGATTCATGGACCCACTTCAGAGGCACCAATGGTTGCATACTGGGGAGAAGCCATTATACGACTTGGGCCCTCTCTGCTTTTAGATCGGGCTCCGGAGAATTGCCAGTCTGATTAAGAACTCTTTCTGACCCTTTTTGTGGTGTGACACAAGTGGTTAAACCCCAAGAGCTGCTATGCTTTAGCCCCCGATCTTTGTGACGGGGAAAGATTGGTCTTTCTATCAATATGCCCCACACCACAGCAACAGGCTGTCACATTAGAAAAGATTGACCCCTCGCCAATGCCACTTCCTTAAGTGGTTTCAATATTGGGAGAGGAACATGAATTTTGTAATGGATGAAAGAGTTGACAGATCAAGGGTTTGTATTAGTGTCAAAGGGAACCTCACTGCTGGGGCACTTAACGTTTAATTTAGTCATGTTCCAGGTTAGGATCCTTCTGGAAAAAGGGTGCATGACTTCATAGGTAAGATGGTGCAGTTCCAGAAAGAGAAAATGGTGAAACTCAGCTTTTGGAAATTTGGAATGATGGGGTACCATCAAGTACCTAAATCGCTTCTGTAATACAGATTTAATGGAGGGGAGGTGGTATTTGGGCAACAATATTATGGTGTAGATCAGATCATTGCATTGTGAGTTTCTGGAAAACTAATATGAATAAGTGCATGGCTGCAAATAAATTTGTTTACAAGTAGGGAAGGCACTCAGAAAAGTTTGACAATATATGGGGTCTATAGATTGGATGCGCTTCAGAGGTCTGAGACTGTCTTTTAATTAGGGATGGAGAGATCTGTATCTGCATGTAGGAAAGTGGATTAATATTTAGGGTGGGCCATTGTCTACCTCAAGGAATAATGACACTAAATTGTCAGGGTGAATCCCAAAGTCACTAAATTATACTGAGCTCAACCCCTCTGATAGCTATGTCACAGAGCAGAGAGGCTTAACATAGGGCAATGTGTAAAGTATTTATGCATTACAAAAAGAGTTATAAAGTCAAAACTCCAAACAATAAACAACCCAAATTAAAAAATAGAGTAAAATGTTTTAAACAAAATACTGCCAGTGTGACAAAAATACAATAAGGAGAACGGGAGAGAAGAATTTAAACAGTTTTAAGTAAAAATAGTGACACTATTTACCAACAGTAGTCTATGGTCGCAGTAGACCTGGACCTAGGTGCGATTTCAGGCCAACCGTGATGAAGTGTGAGTCGAATACCCCAATCAGTTTATCCCAGTTGATGACTTTACCGTCTGACTTTGTCTTTTTCTATGGCGCTTAAAATCCCCCTGCAGGGCAGGCCTGAAGCTGTTTATGATTAAGTTGCGTTTAAAGTGGGCACTTTTGCCACAAGGTCTTCCTGACAGCTCTTGGTGGTCTTGGACGTCGTCACAGGTCCCAACTTTTCAGGGTTTCTGGAGCAGTTCCTCTAGGCCACTCCCAAGGCTCTCAGCACCTCAGAGGCAGGACTTGGAGGCAAGGACTCACTCCATCAGAGGCCACCAGCACGGTCAAGTCCAGGTCCGGTTGATACTGGTCACTTCAGAAAAAAGGCCTCGTACAGCTTGTTGTGTCCCTGTAGGCACACAGACGGTCCGCCAACTGTTTTTTCGAATCTACTTTTGTTGTCCTGGGCACAGGAGGGAGCAGATCCATTCCTTTAGGGCTAGGCTCAGGTCACAGACAGCAGGTTCAGTCCTCTTCTGATCTTATGCCAGTAGGTGGAGGTGACTCCTGGACACTCCCTAGATACCGTTGAAAAAGTTCCCCACTTTTCAGCAGTTCCTATTTGCCATACTGCAAACAATCCCATAGTGCCCCTCCTAAAATGCAAGACAGGGAAACCCTTTCTGCCTCGTGAAGAACTCCTGTGCCCAGCCAGAGGTGTGGTCAGGGAAATGAACAGTCCCTTTCCATGTGTCTATGCAAAACCAGATCTTGGAGTAGCTTCCCTGTCACTGGGTCAGAGCCAGTCTAGCTGTTGGAAGCCTCGGGGACACATGCTTTCCCTTCTTCAGGTCTCTCCTTACACTAAACTATAAATGGCAAGCCTCTCCTCTATCCTTTTCAAGTTAATGATGTTCAGGTGCCCACCCAGACTGTCTTTTCTGGGTTGATAGGGATCATATGCTCTTAGGCTTCACACCTCATTAAGCTCAACCACTTTATATGCAGATGCTGATTAGCAAATTAGCCTCCAGGAGCTTTATGCCTGGAAAAGATCACTTGAAAAATCTGTTTATTGTTTTACAGCTTACAGGCAGGCACCAGGACTCAATTAACCTTGACCATATCATAAAGCAGTAGGCTAGACCAGAGGAGCCGTACCGTGAAACATGGGGACCTCTCACCCGACAGTCAATGGTTTCAATGACCAAGTGTTAATAATACGAACCCCAGTACGATACACAATATCATGCTTTGGTATGATAGGTCCAGTGGTATAGTGCACAGAGTCTACACAAATCCGTCAGGATACTTGCGGTTACAGATAATAAAATGGAACATAAACAGGAGGCAGAACGTCTAGAACCCCCAGCAACCAAGAACAGCAGCAGAGTCCGACCTGCAAACATATAATTCACATTATTTCCCCAGCCCCTCCCCCCCCACCCCCCAAGCACCCCCCAAACAATCAGTCCCACATAGGAAACCTGATATTGTCCACCCTGGGCATCAGTCATTGCGCAGCTGTCTACTTGGCAGGCTAAATGACCGCATGCACACGCTCCACCATCTCCGGGGACACCCCTCCCTCCTGGGCAGTGTGTCTCTCCGCCGTGTCCCCCTCAAACCACGTCAAGGCCTGCAAGAGACCTTCCCACTGTGTTGTGATATGTGTCCTCCGAAGTCCCAGTGTTTCCTCCCTCAGGAGAGCTATGCCTTCCGCTTTGGCCCATGCCTGGAGTGAAAACCACCATGCCTGTGTGTGTGGTGGGTCCGGTGCCTTCCAGTGTTTGGTGAGTAGCCATTTAGCCACCACCAACCCCAAGTCAAGGAAACGGGAGGTGACTTTCATGGCTGGTGTTCTGCGGAATAGGTGTAGTAGGTAGACGGGCCACTCAAATGGTATGGTGCGGCCTGTGCATATATGTAGCGCCTCGTGGACTGACTCCCAATATGAGCGCAGCTTGCGGCAACTCCACAGCATGTGGACCAGCCCAGTTCCCAACTCCGCACAGCGGGGGCAAGCCGCATCTATGCGGTGGAAGTATCTATTAATTATTTCGGGTGTAAGGTACGCCCTGTGGAGTATAAACAGTTGTATCTGGCGGAACCGCATGTTGCGGGGTACGCGTATTGGGCTCTGTAGTATCTTGCCCCATTCCCTGTCGTCCAGTGGCCTCCTCAGGTCTATCGCCCATTTGCGGCGAAGCGGTTCTAGGCTGATCGTCGCGTGCGTGCGTAGGGAGGCCGCAAACCACCGTATCAAGAATGCCTGGAAAAGATCACTTTATAAAAGTTACTGTTAGACCTGGCATCCTTGGTGTGGCGTCCCGTTGTCTTTTTGCCTCTGCCCACAGTATTTTTGATTGTATGCTGGACTTCGTTTTTGCTGGTTTAGGTGCTCTGGGCATTTTACCACGGCTGATCAGTGCTAAAGTGCAAGTGCTCCCTGTGTAAATTATTATTCTGATTAGTTATGCATGATTGGCATGTTTGGTTCACTGGAAAGTCCCTAGTAAAGTGCACTGTGTATGCCTAGAGCCTGTAAATCAAATGCTACTAGTGGCCCTGCAGCACTAGTTGTGCCAACCAACGAGTAGGTAGCCCTGTAAACATGTCACAGACCTGCCATTGCAGTGTCTGTTAGTGCCGTTCTAAACTGCCATGTCGACCTGGCAAGTGCACCCACTTGCCAGGCCCATGTCAGCCCTTTTTCTACATGCAAGGCACCCCTAAAGTAAGCACAAGGAACCGCCCTGGGCAGGGTGCAGTGTATGTGAATGGTAGAACATGTGCTGGTGTGTTTTACATGTCCTACTAGTGAACTACTGCCAATTTCGTTTTTCACTATTGCAAGGCCTATCTCTCTCCTAGCTTATCATTGGAGCTGCCTTGTAACCTTTTAGAAGTGTAACTTTCAATTGGAGTTTGGGCTCCCTGAGTTCAGAATTAAAAAACAGAATTGAAAAACAAATCTTTTAGGGAAGTTGTTTTTTAAATTGTGTGTTTGGACATGCCACTTTTAGAAAGTAGGCATTTTCTTGCTTTACCATTCTGTGGCTCTGCCTGCCTGTGGACTCATTGTCCGGTCTAGGCTGACAGGGGCCTTTTGTGCATTCCCTCTAGACAGTCATACAAAGGGAGCTTAGGTGTGTCCTACATATCCTGATGAGCTATCACTGGGCTGATGGGTCTTCCTGAGCTAGAGTGGTGGGAGGAGTTGTCACTGACACCTGAATAGAGTTGTGCCTGTGCTCTCACAATGCTGTCTCCACCCCCCTGGACTGTGTCTGGAGCTGAGGCCAGACAAAAAAAAAACTTGTAAACAACAAAGACTTTCTTTTGAAGTATGCCTACTTCAAAAGCCAAATGAGGTATAGTATTGGACCTAAAACCCCAGACTTTTGGAACACTTCTGGATCAAGAGGAACCTCTGCCAAGCAGAAGAGCTGACGAGCTGTGAGGAGGAGTACTTCCCCTTTTATGTATGTTGCTTTGCTGGGTTGGCTTACAGTTGCTGCTTCTGCTTGGGAGAGGAAAAGGAATGGACTTTGCTGTATATCCTGCTTCTGAAGCTTCTCCAATGGCTTATGTGGGCTTGCCTCCTGTTAAGAAGTCTCAGGGCCATCAGAGACTTCATCTGCAGCATCCCTGAACTCCGCTGCTGGGAGTTCTGACCTGCCTTGTGGTGCCAATTCCAGTTCTGGGCCCTTGGAGGATGATTTGCTGCTTCTACTGATGAAAATCGATGCAGATTCTGCCCGTGGCCGAAGAAACCGCCACAGCCTGGGTTCAGCACACTGTGTCTTCAAAGTCCGAGACCACCACACTGACTGCTCCGCAGGCCGTGATGTACGGTTGAAGGAATCAACGCATCACCTATCTGCGGCTGTGGGAATCAATGCATCGCCTGTTTTGCTGCTGCATCGACCCGCAGCGGCAGAATTTTCCACGCATCGCACCTGTGCGGCAAGTCTTCGTCGACATTGTCCAGGAGTAAGGATCGTGTCGGAAATTTGATGCTTCACCTCCGTTCGCAGAAGGAAATCAAGGAAATCAACGCATCACCTCCCATGAAAGCAAGGAACCGATGCACCACCTCCTATGCACCGCACCAAGGAATCAACGCATTGCTTCCTCTGGCAGTAAGGAATCGGCACATTACCTCTCCTGAGCAAGGAATCAACGCATCGCTGTGTTTTCGGTGCTCATATCCACAGCACCTGTTTTCGCTATGTAATTTCGATGCAAACCAGGTACTTTGTACAAAAAGTGGCGCATCCATAGTTATTCTATGAACTGAACTATTTTAAACCTTTTAAGAGTAATATCTTTGCTTGTGTATGTTGGATTTTTGTCTTGCTTGGTTTAGATAAAGATAATTTTTTCTAAACTGGTGTAGTATTTTCACTGTGTTACTATATATATTATGTACACATAGTTTACACATTGCCTCTCAGATAAGCCTGACTGCTCGTGCCAAGCTACCAAGGGGGTGGAGAGGGTTATTTTGGGTGTGTAATCCCCTTACCCTGACTAGAAGGAAGGGTCCATACTTGGACAGGGTGCAAGCCACTGCCAACTAGAGACTCACATTTCTAAAAGTTACATTTCCTAAGTATTTATTTAATTTAAGTTCACCAATTAATTGTACTTTTAATAATTTTGAAAAATGGCCTTTGCATGCCTATTTTATGCTTTTCCTGTCAAAAGTTGTAGATGTAAGTTTATAATCTTTAGTTTGTCATTTTCAAGGATCCAGCTACTGCCCTACCAGTGAAAATAGTTTTCAGGTTCTAGTCATTGGAGGAACATGCCAACTTTAATTTTGCACACATTCCACTTCGACATATCGGGCACCCTACCTTGTGGGTGACATATTTCTATATAAAAGCATCATTTCCCACCTGTCAAAAAGGGGTTGTTTTGATTGCTTTGACAGCAGTTTGCCAGTTAATGTCAGATATGTTTACTTGGAGGACTCGTTGTTCGATGTGCAAAATGCAAAGTTTGCTATATTTGAGTATTCAGTTACTTATGAGATGTGTGTAACCCATTGACATTTGTCATTTGCATATACAGTTTGTTATTTGTACTATTTTAACAAAGATGCAGTGCATGTTTGCAACATTATTAACATTTCTAAAATATAATTTTTAAAAAAGTTGTCCCCTGACTTGTTGTTCTGCAGAGAAAAGAAAGGAGTTCCTGTCAGGCAGTCATATACCCCCCTATCCGTTTATAGTGTTCTGCAAAACTTTCAAGGCTGATGAAGCATAACCTTTTTTTCTTTCGGGCATTCTGGATTTCTCTTATCTATGAACGTATATAAGGTGCAACAAATCGTCTATTTTATGTGGGCTTCCCCTGGGTGCCTCTGGTATGTCCTGGCCAGTTGACAGAGTATGTTCCCTGGGACTTTTGACATTTAAAGGGAGGATGACGTGTTGATGCTTTGGTAGCAATGGTGTGATACATTTGGGTTACAAACATTGAGTAGTGTACATTAGTGTTAATGACTGCACCCAGCACAATTATTCTTTTGTGATCAGGACAGATGGATGGGATTTCTTTAAGAAGTTTGGCATGGGATACGCAGCAGGGTGCTAACTTGTCAAATGTATTTATCAAATATTATAAAGATAAATATCTAAGCTGATGTAGAATTATTAGTGCCTAATAAAAGAGAGATAGAAACTGATGGATATTTTAAAGTAGTAAGGTTTTTTGTTTTTTTTATAGTCCTTCAGAACAACTTCTGTCTTTTCATGTTATGTTTAAGGAAGGTTTTCTCATCCATTTTTATACTTTTTGAACACACTTGTATAAGATATAGACGGAGTCCAAACGATCGGTGAACTTGAAACAGACTGTGTATCATCCATGTGGGAGGCCGAAGGAGGCACGAGTAGAGCTGATTAGCAAACTAAGAGATCCAGTGTGCAAATAAGCCAGTAGTTAAAGTAGGTTAAGCTTTGGAGAGGAGCCTGAACATTCAGTGCCCAAGCACCGATAGAGCAGCTTTTGGACAGGAGGAAAGACACCTAATGATCTTGTGATTCATTAGACATAGGCTATGGAATTGAATAGTGCATATAAGTTAAGGAGAGTAAATAAAGTGCAATTTCAGTTTGCTGTTGGATAATATATATTTATTTTTAAATATCTCTTTTTATTAAGCAGTTGTTTGGTTCACAGCAATACAGAACAAATGCAGTGAGCATACACGGAGAAGGCGGACACGTTCTTTGCTGGATAGTAGTCTGCTTCAGTCAGGTTGCACACACAACAAGCATCATATGACATACCCTCTCCATTGAACCCAGTGAGACGCAGCCCCTGACCCACCCCCTAATGCCTCCCACCACCCTCTTTAACAATAGCTACTGAGTGTCCCTGTATCGTATCCAGGTACCCCAAATCTTGTCGAATTTACCCCTGCCTCTGTATATTTCGTGTTCCGCTAGTTGACACCAATCAACGTCCTTTTCCCATTCCTGAACAGTTGGAGGTCTGCCTGGCTAGGTTTCGCTTTGCAATCCCCACCGCCAATGTGAGCCACTGATCTGGGTACTTAGGCCATATCCCTTGCCCAGTGATACCCAGAACCAACCGTCTGGGTTCCCGCAGGACCTCCAACCCCATGACTGAGTCCATCAACTCCTTAACCCCCTTCCAGTAGTCCTGGACCACTGGGCTTTCCCAGAGCATATGATAGAAGCTACCAGTCCGCCACATCCTCGGGTGCAGTGGGCCGAGGCACAGCGGTTCATTCTGAGTAGCCTGTAGCAGGAGTAGTTAGATCTATGTAGTATGCAAAGCTGCTCCGCAGTTGAATAATATTGACCTTCCTATGTTTTTCTAAGGGTTTTAGTAATGATGAGGGAGTAATAAGAGAACAGTGTTCCTCCTTGGAAGAGGTAACGTTTTTCTGGTATTGTGGGAAAGCATACACTGCAAAATCATATTTTTCAAAAAATATAGACTCCCCAAGAAAGACAATCAAAATCTGACATCAAATAAATATTTCCCTATAAAAAATGCATCAGCACCATTTGACACGTCCCCAAATATGCTAGTAGTAGAGTTACTATGGTAAATTAACCCAGCTCTAAAATACGGAGGAGTTGGATTTAGGAATTAATTAAGGTTGGTGTTTTTTCTTTTTTTCAATCTAGGGATGTTTTTTGTGCCATACAGATTTTGTCAGGTTATAGTTTTGGAATATTTTTTTTCTTCTGACTATATGTTCTCATTCTATTCCCAGTACAGAATTTAGTTTGCATTTCTATGTAGAGGTATCTCCTGGATATTTTGGAAATGTGGCATATATCAGGATGATTTCAGCTTCCACTATGTAAATATTTTTTATTCAGATTCATCATGTGCCAATTATCTTATTAATTTATTTTGCAGTCTCATATAGAGAGCAAACGTGGCCAAAAAACATTACATTTTAACAGTTAATAGCAAAATGTTTAGAAGGCTAGTAATCTATGAATTGATGCATATGTGAAAAAGTAGTAAATCCAGGATCATATTTAGAAAAGTAGAGTAAAAGACGACAGGTTAACAGTACAAAGTGAAAATATAGAAGTGAGAGGAGGAATGAGGAAGCAGTAAACTGAAAACTTAAAGTTGAGAAAAATTCTCTGTGAGCACAGGAAAAAGGGCAAAAGTTAGATAAGTTACCACAAGAGCAACAGCCTTGTTGTACAGTATAAGATGTTAAGAAGAATGGGGAGAAATGACTGAATAAGAAGGTGCGGTCAAAAGAAAGTGATCATAACAGTCAAGTAGTAAAAAGCAGAAGAAGGACTAATCCAAATAGTCACAGGATGATGGCATTGATAGGAAAAGAAATTCGATGGATACATTTTGGATGTGCGAGTCAAAAAGAAGCCATCTAAGATCCTCTTTGAGTGAGGATATTGAAAAGCTGTGCTACTGTGCTGAGAAAAGATATGTTTTAGCTTTACGAAAAGACGGTTCGTGAGAGATAGACCAGAGAGAAAGGGAAAGCTGGTTCCATTCGCCACTAGCCAAAACCGGTTGTACAACGGTACAACACTGGTAAATGCATCGTGTGCCTTTGCCTCGAATTTTTTAACACGCATGTTTTTACAGCGATTATGCATTTACATCGCATGCCAATACCACGCATTGTTTTCATATTTAAAAACAATGTATTTGTGGGGAATGACCCCCCCCACCCCCCTCAACTTATCTTAAATGCGTGATATTGGTATGCGCTGTAAATGCATAATCGCGGTAAAAAAATGCATGCTAAAAAATGCATGGCAAATGCATACAATGTATTTACCACGTTGTAAAGTCTGTTTCCGCCAAAACCATAGAAGACTGGCTACCAAGTCTTACCCGGCGTAAAGTTGGGATGGTGATTAGCAGAGCTGAGGCAGAGAGCAAGGATCTGGAAGTTTGATAGTGCCTGGTTCTTCTAATCCGATACTGTGGATCCAGCCAGTAGAATGCCCACTGTGAAATGGTGAGAGCTTTGAAGAGAATCCTTTTTTAGGTCTTGCCTGCGTTGTACCACATGCGCTGCTCGCCTTGGCGAGATCTATAGTTGTTGGTTTTCTGTCTGGCTTCTTTGGAAGTGGGGTTTGTGTCCGCCCGATCTCCCTTAGGCCCCGCCCACTCACCTTGCGTTGCAGCGCATGCGCGCCGCGTCTCTTCACATTGTGTCCTGTCTCCCTTCCACCATTCACTCGAAAGCTATAATTTTCTTGAAATTGTGTTAATCAAGAACACGTCAATTGCGCACTTTGGCTTCGAAAATGTGTTTTGTATGATGGATGATGTTTTAACTTTTCAGACTCCTCGTTCGTGTAGTAAGTTTTCTGTAGTACTCTTTCTGCGTCATTCATTCTACGGTTCTTCTAATTTGCTATGCAGTTTGTTGACGTACTGAACCTCCACTTCCTTCTCTCCACGCCTATTTAGTCACGTGAGGAGGGTTATAAAGACTTCTTCCGGGCGGTGGTGTAAGTTTTGGAGCTCGGAAGCATTGGGGGTTTGGAAGGTTTGGGGTTCCAGCACAGCGTCATGGCGGCGCGCAACAGCAACTGGTTGGCGGGTGTATATGTGGTGCTATTTATGGCGTATGGCAACCAGCATTCATGACCTTTACGCAGACAAGAAAGCCTCGATATCTGGAAGTCTGCATTGTCAGGTTGCTTGGATAGTGGCTGGGCTTTGCGGAAACACAAACGCTTCACTTCACCCTGACGCGGGAGCGAGTGTGCCTGCTCCGTCAATGCCTCCCTCAAACCAGACCAAGCTGGTATGGGAATGAAAGGGCGCAGCATTATGGTGCTGCATTTTAAAAACACACACATACACAGCATCGCAAACGACTGACGGCGCGACGTACCTCGTGGAGGTGTCCGTCCACAAAGGCAGTGGCATAGCAGGATAAGCTAGGCTCGCCACACGCCGGCAGTGTGCAGGTAAGCAGCCCGGCTAGGAGTCACCACTGTCACCTCACGCCTCAGAGTGAACGGGGAGTACCTCAGGTGCGCGTTCTGGGCCCGAACACGCAGAAAGCATCCTGTCTGGAAAGGAGCACGGAGTGCTGAGGCTCCGGGTAACTGCCGGTTATGCTTTGTGTGCATCCCGCTTATGCATGCAAGAGAATGCCATCTGTGATGAGGGTACAGGCCTGAGATGTCACTCTTATTGTGTGGTGATGGTGGCTGTGAAGCGTCTTCGATCTTTGTCTAAGCGCACGATGACCTGAGCTCTCTGCAGGTTCGGGTCAACCCAATCCAGTCACGGTGTAATAAGGGCTGCGCGAGAATCCTTCTAAACCTTTAAAAATGCCATTGTTCTGGTCTGTCTGCCTTCCAGGGCTGTCGGATCATGGATATCTTGCGTCTCAGAAACAGGTTATGCAAGTCCCTGCCACGACGAGGTATTATTTTGAATTTGAAAGTGAACTTTAGCTTTTCAAAAGCAATGCTCCACGTCTCAACTTTACTATAGTTCCACGCCAAAGACTTCCTGCGAATTCCAGGCGCTTTCTATATGAGATGGTGTCCCCTTAGACCACTGATAATAAATAAGGAATGAATGGATGATGAATAGATACGTTCAAAACTGGGTACACCCAGGGCAACAGAAAGTAAGAAACAACAGCAAGCCATTGGATACTGACAATACAACTCATTGGGTTAGTGCGTTTGTTAGTTTTCTGTGTATGACACACGTTCTTTACGACCTTAATCTTTTTAGGCCAATGCGTCCTATCAGGACAGTAGTTGGGGTGAGAAAAGTGTGGTGGTTTCTGTTAGGAGCGTGGCTTAAGGAGCATAGCTAGGCATCCTTTCCAAGAGGCGTGGGCTACATAATTAATGCAATAGGTTTACACTATTGGCATTGTACATGATAATGCCTTTTATTTACATTTTAAAAACCAAACATAAATGAAAGTCATTGTCATTTACAATGCCAATAGCTAAAACTCACGTAAATATGGGACGTACTGCAATGCAAATGCTTGTTAAACTAGTAACCCGTGTAGCTCTCGAAGGTGCTGAGTAATATCCTCTGAGGAATATCCAAGATCAAATGAGCAGCCACATTTGAACCAGTTAAGGTTTCTTGGTCAGCTTGTCATGGAAGCTGAGATGCAGGTTATTAGCGTAGTCCGATATCGAGGTTACATGGGCATAAACCACTGTCTTATGTGTCTCCGAGGGCAGGACATCATGGAACTTTCTGAGGGAGTGAAGTAAAGAAAAACAAGTGGCAACAACGAAGGTGATTTGAGGTGAAAAAGCCAGCTTGTCATTCATTTTTACACAGATTCCTTACTAGTGAGAAAGGGCCCAGGAGAGTAAGTTCCTGGGCCAGCAGCTAAATGGCTATTCCTCTTTCATATGGCCAGATAGGAGGATCTCAGTCGTATCCACATTAAATAGCATGTGGCGCTCTCACAACCAGTGCAGAGAGGCAGGCTTTAAACGCATCTGCTGTGATGGAAGAAGACGGATCGACTGTCAGGAGCAGCTGAATGTCATCAGCATACGATACAGTCTTAAGGTAGTAAGATTCTATCAATTTGGCCTGGGGAATCAGATAGTTGCTGAATTCAGTGGGGCTCAACGAAGAGCCCTAAGGGACCCCATAGACAAGATTACTTGCTGATGACAGACAGAGAGCAAGCCACACTTCTTGTTTTCTCCCCTGTAGAAAAGATCTTTACCATCCCCAAGCAACCCTGCCTATGCCAACCTCAGACAGGTATTGTAGAATAGGGTAAGAAACCATATCAACAACACTGATAAATCAAGTATGATTTTGATGAAATCCTGACTGAGGGTAATGCTATAGGGAAGTATCCTTCAGATAAGAAGTCAGCTGAATATTAACTCATTTTCAAAACGTTTGGATGCAGTAGGCAGAAGAGATTTAAGACAAACATTGGATATGACCTCAGGGCTGGTGGATGACTTTTTTAAGAGAAGGATAACTTTAGTCTTTTTCCAGCAGCAAGGAACTCTTGCAGAGTCCAGGGAACAGTTCATAAGTTGCTGGAACGCCGGAGCAGTGACCTCGCTAGCCATACTAAGACTAGACACAGATCTCCAGGTGATACTGACTTACAAGGCAAGAGAGCCTGAAGAATTTGTTCCAAGAAAAAAAGCCCAAATTTATTCTGCTTGAAAGCAATAGCATTGGATGGTGAACCACACTGCTACTGCGCAACATCCTCCCATGAATCCAAAATATCTGCAGGATTGCCTGGAGGGCGATATACTAATATCCCAGAGGAAGAGGCGTTCGGTGAGAAGGTGATAAAAAAAATCCAAGACTCTTCCCACCCCCCACAAATTTTCATTCTGAAACGTGGCCTATTTCAAATGCCACCCCCTGCCTAAGCTTTTCTATCTCGTCAAAATATAACCTAGCCTGGATGGACTGCTTGCTCTAAATCCAGGTTAGAATCGGACTGCAGCCAGGTTTCTGTCAAAAACATGTAGTCGAGATTACCAGTCAATAATATATGGAAAATATGCAGAGCGGGTTAGGGCAGGGGTATATAGAAACCTCAGATCCATTTAAAAAGAGTTGCCAAGCCATACCACGAATGCCAGAAACATAACCGCATACATTACTTTGTGTCCCATATGTACTTTCAAGGTAATTCTTGAAGGGACTGGGTTTCCAGACACACATCTGACGACTTGTGTGTTGTGGGCACTTCTCTTTGGATGGTGATGATTCTGGCTACCCTCATTTAATTGTTTTTTTTTTAATTGGGCTGATAATTTGCTTTCTTTGTTCTGTAGGTGGTAGATGACAGTAGTTTAGTAATCGGGTACCCACGGATTGAGGCCATGTGAGTAGGTTGGTATTTTATTCCTTCGGTACTGCAGTCTAAGTTTAATAGTAGGATTTTCGCTCTGTTCATGTTTGGGTTTGCTGTTCCTGGATAGTAAGGACCTGGTAGATGAGGGGCATTGTTTAAGTTGTTTGTTTATTTATTTTTATTTATGTTTTATAGCATGGTCATAATGAGCGACAAAACGTGTGCCAAATCTCTTCATATAGTGGACAGAATAGGTTTGCAGATATGTAGGAGAGATATGCTGAAAGAGACATAGGTGTAAGATATAGTTTGTGTGTGTGTGTTTGTGTGCATTTGCATTGCCACATTTTCATCATTGTACTAAAAAGAACCTTAGGGGCATATAAGGTTTTCACATAAACTACAATCTCTTATTGTAATCCCACGTTATTCACGAATCGTTAGGATTTGCAGATGTTTTTAATAGAAAAGAGTACGCAATGTTTATTTTGAAGTAGAACATTTTATTAATTGCAGTTTCTATAATTTATACACACGAAATGGCTCATGTAACTGAGGTTTAGCGATGGCCTAAAAAACTACCAGCTTGATGCTGAATTTTGTTTCCTCTAATAATTGATGAACCATGCATGAAGCTCGTTGGTGACCTGCTGAGTCGCTACCAGCGTATACCATTATTAGAATGTAAAGCAGATACTTTTCAGTTGTAGGAATGCGCTTTCCTCTCCTTGGGTTGGTTCCGCTGAGCTTTGAGAGCTGTTTTAACTGTATTATTCGGTCATTGATTAGTACCAGGAGGCAGTAGTGGGTAAAGCTCTACTGTCCCTGCACCCTTAAACCGATTGCTGTAATTGGTTATAAGGTAAATGTTTTCAGCAGCGCTTGGAATGTGCTTTGTTTATGAGTAGTTATGGTCAGGAGGTAGACCTCCCCCACCCCCGTTCGAATGATGTCACATTGTGATCCCCGACTTCTCAGGATGGTGGATCAAAGTAGCCTATATATATCAGAATCATATTAAACTTTACTTCTCTGTCCTTGATCCTCTGTTTACTGTAGAAACCGGAAAGGACGTCATGGGTCAAGAACCAAGCCCACCAGAAGGGGCTGAACAGGACTCGCATGGCGATGATATGGAAAGGCCTCCTTGGTTTCCAGAAGATGGAACGGGTAACCCACAGCCGGAAATAAGCCTCTCGGAAGAGCCTGATGACCTTTCAGTGGAAGAGACTAGCAAAAGTGATCGGTTTAAGGAACAACAGCAGGCTGGAGATGCGTCCTCTTTCGGGTCAACTGATCCAGTAGAAATCGGTGCGGATGGCATACATCAAGGTAAGACAAGTTAAGCTTGGAAAACTGGTTGAGATCAGTGGTTTCATTTAATATAAATCCTTAACTAAGTAGAACTGGCCTAATGAATATGATTCAGATATGCCCTGGTGAGTTAAATGTCCGAAATTGGTCATATTGTAAGATGCATAGCAATATATACATCACTATGTATCTCAAAAGGCTTTTGCATTTTAAAAAAATAAAAAAAACATTTTTGCTGTCTCCGTTGGAAATGTTCTGTGTTGTACATCTTTGGATGGTCAAATGAAGCTATCATAGCTGGACTAGGAGATGAAAGCAGGCCTGGAGATGTTCTGATACCAGCCCCATGTTGCGCTGACGGAGTGTGATATTCTGAAAGATTATGTGAATAAATAAATGAGTTTACACTGTGCTTTTCCAAATGTATTGGGCTGAAAAATCCTAAGTTTTATAGGCAGGTCGGAAGAGAAATGTATGAAATCACAATAATTTGTGGTCTAAGAGCATTATTTTTCCTTGGCAGCAAATCATGTATGTATGTGCCTGCTCACTCAGTGCTGCCTGTGGAGTTTACAGGTTGAAGGCCCACACCCATGAAAACATCCCCTGTCCTCCAGCCCAATGGCAGTTTCCCCCTTAGCCTTCTTTTCAAAGTATATAGGCAGCACCTTTAAGGAAATATGTTTTACTTGCCCTCTTTTCAAGCATTTCCTGTGCTCTATCTGTAACAGGCTCAGATATCTGGATCCTTAAAGGGTACCACATTTACCTTGTTTGTAATAGTTATACTTCTCTCTTTAAAGGTGAGTGAATGAACAACATTGGTTTCTTCACAAGTGCATATATTATCTCTCTTGATATGTAGTATATTGCCATTGTGCTAATAACATTTGTAGTGTAAGCTTGTAGGCAGGTTATCCAGTGAACCTCTAATGCAGGGGTGTACAATGTTGGCCCACAAGAGTCAGATCCATGTCAACTTTGACTTAGGTTCAATTGGGATTAATGTACTTGCGGTGAATCTATATGGGATTAATTTACCGACTACCCAGCACTCCCTGGGCCAATGTTGGACACCCGTGCTCTGAAATGAATATCAGCGGTCTACTTTAATGCTCTGATGTCATGTTAAACAATTGGCAACTGTGATCTGTACAGTGGTACAATTATAAGATTTTCAACAAGCACTTTTACTCCATTAGCAAATCTTGTTTTTTTTAATTGAGAAAGAAGTAGATTAATTTACATATACAAAAGGCATCATGCAGAGCTCTAGTTTTCAATCACTGTTTAAATATATATAGACAAATTATAAAGATGAATGGGTGTTGGGAACTGGTATGCAAAAAATATTTCACTGGCAAATATTCTGTGCCGAGATACAACACCATCAAAAATATTGTGAGTCTATGAGTGATCCTCAAATATCGTTTAGTCACCTCAGACACTTTTAGCTAAATAAATAGATGCCTCCAGCTCATAGTTATGGCACATTTTAGGGGCATAATTACTAGTTCCGTCTCCTGCAGTGTGTAACTGTACCATAGTTATTACAAACAAAAAGCGATCATATACCTGTGTTATGTTATCATTTTTACCAAGCCTAATACTATGTGTAATACAAACAATGTCCAAGTTTGTTATTATACAGAGCTGATGAGTAATTCCCCCCAAAATTCCCGTAACACATTTTAGTTTATATAATATATATATCATCAGAAAACCATGTTTTCCTGCTCCATGTGGGGCATTCTTGCAATAAAAAAATAACAAATTAACCATTGCACCAGCCTGCTAAAGGCAGACCGACTGGCTTTTTGCTAATAATTGGATTTATATTGCATTAACCAACTAAGCTAATAGGTAGTCAGTTGCAATAATGCCTCTTAATTATAAATTGTTTAAGAAGGTTATCGTACTTAATATGTATCATGTGTTCAACTTCAGTATGAATTTTCATTCCTAAGTGAAGAACTTCTGAAACCATACATTTATTATGCTTATCTAATCTATGATACTAAATAATGTGAATTTTAGTTTATAACTAGATGTTTCTGGAACTATTCAGCCTCTTCTTCTTTTGCAAGGATTTCCTAACCAATTTCCACAGACTAGAGAGCTTTGGCGTTGGCATATGCAGAAAGTTTGATATCCACACCATTATAATAAGAACGGGTGCCTTGTGTAAACCTACTGGATACAAACCCATTCCCATTGTCACCACCCTGGCTGTTGGATTCTTATGTAAAGCCTGTACCATCTAATGAACCATACACTGAATTCCCACCCTCTGCATAACTATCTATCTATACCCGATCAGAAACCTTTCGAGCATCTAAGAGGACGATACCCACCTCTTTATTTAGCACACCACCTGAATCAAATAACGTTATCACATTATCAGTATGTGTTGTTGTTCCCCTTCCAGGGCTAAATCTATGTTGTTGTGTCCTAACTATATATCCAATTACTCTATTCAAACACATAGCCAGAATTTTAGAGTCTATATTTGGGCCTACAATTATCAGAGAAATTAGCTGGTAAGATACTCACTCCTTTGTAGCGTTCCCCTTTTTCAAAACCACTGCCATGCTAAGATCCCAAGATGCTTCCACATCCCTTGTGTACCTCCTAATCATTACTTACAATATTGGTCCCAAAGTATCAGAGAACATTTTATAACCTTCTAAATGAATAAAATCTTCTCGGATAGCTTTTAAGGGAATGACAGAATAGCCAATATAGCATCTTCTAAAGAAATCAAAGCTTCCAGTGCTTTGGCCTGTTTGTCAATTTCTGAATGGTTACTTGCTCCAGACAGGTCTCCAATCCTACAGGAGTGGCATTAGTTTCTTCAGAATACAGATTCTGAAAATAATGCTGCTATTGCTTCCTGGCGTCACAAGGGTGGGAGACAAAGTTGCCATTATTGTCTTTTATAAAAATACATTATCTGAATTTTGACTTTTCCTAAATTTGTAATCTGGTTTTCATCCAGAATTTTCCCCTTGTTCATAAGCCTTCACTTTTTGAAATAGGGAGCTGCTTTAGCTTTCTCTCTGGGACGTCTAAATGTCAATGCTCTAAACTAACATTTAAAGATAAATTGCTCACTCATTTAGCACATTTAAGTGAATGGGTCTAGTATGCTTAATCACCAGTCATCCACAGAGCTCCTTGTATTGATTTGCAGCCATCATGTTATTTTATTTGCTATGAATCAAATTTTTTTGTATATGGTTTTATAGAATCCCATGCTGTGACTCCAGACGTTGTGCCCTGGGGAATTGATAAAACTCCTTAATGGGCTGCCCAATATATGTCCTGTAGTCCATATCTTTGAGATTGGTCTGTTCAAAGGTCCACCTTTTGACTAATTTATTTCCTAGAGGGTTTAATAGAAATTAACAAAGGATTATTATCATTTGTGATTTGAGGGTAGATTTCAATTTGTGCATATAGCTGAATTTCATACCCTTTGAATGCTATGTTTATAGGAGAATATTTGTTTATAAACGCAAGCGATATGTGAATCCTAGCTTTCTTCCTTTTCAGTGGCATCAAGCCTTTGCTAACTCATGAATTTGTATTAAATTCATTATAGATCTTAAACATGCCCCATCCAAAAACATAGTCGAGGATTGAGTATATTTTGCTGTATTCAATTAAAATCACTAGCCATTATTATTTGGCCTCCCCACTCAGTAACCTCAAGAAGAAGGAATTCAAACATCTTTGCTTCATCTATATCAGGGCCCTGTATGACACATACAACATAATGTTTATGATCCAGAAAAATCTGAGTGATCACCTGTCCACAGGCATCAGCCTCTGATTTATACACTTCCACAACCCTCTTTTTAGCCACAATGTCCATGCTTGTAATTGACACCAGTTGTGAGTTGCTCATTATCAATTCACGTGAGTTGCCTAATTAGGGCTCTGTATTTAAATGCAGTGAGTTTCAAGTAAGCAAAAAACATGAATTAATAATGCACTTATCTGACGGCTTCTTTTTATTGAGGCTATTAAGGCCTCTTACATTACAACTTATAGTTTTCAATTTTGTTATTAGCCCAGCTATTTACTACACTTGAATTCTGCTCATGGCACACTCTCTGCTCAGCATGCAAGCTTACTATCATGTTTACCCGCGCCATATTTCCTATCCTTTTTTCCATCTTTCTCATCTTCAAGCTATGATCCCATTCTCCCACCACCAACCGTTATCCTCCGCACCTCCCAGACCGCTTGCCCTCCCTTGGAGAAAAATAAACTCCATTGTATCAGAAGGGGATCACCACCCATCCCACCACCACTGCATAGTAATTCTTCACCTTACAAATAAATAAACAATTTTATCTTCTTTTAGTGGGCAGTCGCTTCCACTTCTCTCTCTGTAATAATAACAAACAATTATTTATGTAACTCTCCCACCAATAAAGCCAGCCTACTCCTTCCATTTGGAACATTACATGGCATTTAGTATACTTTGGGCAAGCAGCTGTATAACTAATTTGAATATATCCTTTTCTTGAATATCACAGAAAAGTCAGCTTATTCATAGTTCAATACACAATAGTCCTATTAAATACGTTCTCTCTTATGCATATCTTAATCAACATTGCTTTTATGAATACTCTCAGCATCTTTTCCAACACATCTCCTTCCATCTTTCCAGTAGCTCGCTTGCCTGGACTTCAAAGATGCCAAAATAAATGTACCCTTTTCTGAAAATCTATTTGTAGGAACACCTGTGTCCCAAGGTTCTGAAGGAGGGGGGGGGGGGGGGGGGGGGGGAGGAGTCATTCTACATGTTTTCCATTGAAAGTTGAATGACAGAATTCATAGTGAACAAAGAAAGTGGTTGAATCAACTGTTGAATGTACCTTGGGCTCTGGAAGTGATCATCTTTCTTAGAAGAAAATTGTCAGATAAATATTATTACAGATCTAAATTTTGTTCTTGGATTTGAGCGATTGCGAAATTGAAATCTATGAGCTCAACACATCTGTGAATCAAACTCTCTGTGCAAGCCAGTGAAGGCCTGTTGGAAAAGAACAATAATCAATTGGCGGGGGTCTTCACTTTATACTGGTTTCTTGATCCCCATGGACACTGATGGCTTTCCTTATCCTCTACCTACTACTGAGTATCATTAACCCTTTTCTCCTGCTCATCCAGCTGATCCATCATTGTTGCCGCCTCTTGCAGTAGTACATTTTTCCCCTTCAGACATAGTCATACAGTCTGTTATTGCATTAATTGAGTAATTTGGTGTACAGTCACCTGTTTTTAAATTGTCTGTCCTAACTCCTTCATAATTGGGTATGTGTCTCTACACAATAGGCTTGTATCAGTTTAAAAATAGCTCCAACAAAAGTCTCATCTGCTGTATGGCTGATCCTTTCCTAATGCCCTCTAACATGGAGACTCTGCAAGTTGATTTCCTGCTAGCGAGTTAACAGGTTTAGACAATAGGTTTGCTCTGCCCTCAGTTTTTATTCTCTTATGTTTAAGTGTAACGATTCTTGGTTCCTGATCTTTGTAGTGGGTGTTTCAAGTAGTTTTCTGACCTCTTCTCCACTGGCAATGAATCACCTTTTTTAATTTTTAAGCAGTTTTTAACTTCTCCTCTTGTGGAGCTTTTTCTTTGTGCTTGCTAATGTCATCACCCTCTTTTTGACCATATTCCCCTCCTTTTGGGCCCAAACTCCACTGCGCAACTTCGCCCTCTGCGAGCATATTGTTCCTGTATATATTTCGTATGCTCTTTTATTGCCTGCTCTAGTGCAAACTGTTTTTACCGTCCTGGTCTGTGGCTTTTAGCTCCATGTTGAAATCCCTATGTGATCTTCCAACAATACATTCAAGGTATAATGTGTGAGCCACCAGCACTACATTTAGCTAATAACGCAACCTCTTTGCATAGTTAAGCTTTTGTTTCCATAATTATTCTAGGTACTTAATGGGCTAGCTTCTAGTGGCCAACCTATTACTGTGTACTCCTACATCAGAGACAGCAAGGCATCCTGCCTCATCATAGGTACCATGTGTTTGCGTCAGGCACTCAAATATATGTTTGTTTTAGACCATGGTCTTTAAAACATAAGCACAGTAAAACCCATTTACATACATCCAAAATTGCATCAGTCACGCAAACCTAATGTCTTAATTCCTCATTCCACCACAACTTCCTACAGACTCCGAGATGGAGAGCTTACATTAACAGACTGTTTAAATTCTTCCCTCTGAGTTTGTATTTAATCCAAGCACTTGCATGTTTCTTTTCTCCCCTAACATGACTGTCATGCCTTATTCACCTGCACCCGCTGATATCCTGTTTGATCTGGAATTATCAACATATTCTCTGCATTCCCCTGGACCAGGTCTGGATTAAAATATGTCTCCCTCTTAACATCAATTTACTGAAGCAAATTTCCCCCGATGACTTGTTAGGTTTGACCTTCATTGGCTGTGCTCTACAAATCGCAGTCTCTAGACTGGTCCGCGGGAATATCATCTCATCATATCTCACTGTATCATAGCTCGTCAAGTGTTCATTTGAAGGAAATAACCTCAGGATATAAAACTCTTGGTGAGAAAAAGCGGGTGTCAAAATTTTTTAAAAAAAGGGAATTTATATAGGGATATAACTAATTTAGTGTTTAACTCCTGGTATCGCGTAGGGAAGAGGTTAAAAAAAATAAATAATGGGGAATAGATAAGACTAAGCGAAGATTGCATTTAGGGTGTCATTAAAAAAAACAGGAATTAGGCTGGGAATTAAAGAAATCATCTGACATTTTTGAAAATGCAAGTAAAATAGAATCCCATTATTAACCACCTCAAAATTAATCACCTGAGAGTCATTGCAGAATGATTAATTGACCTGAAATCAACATTTGGAACCATCACAATGCATTAAAATCGAACACATTGCCGGATTGAAGATGGAAGCTGAAATAGAAAGCAAACTTAAGCATTATATGTGACCTGTACAGTGGAAGTTGAATAGATTGTGGTATCCGTTCTGAAAGAACAGTCTTTAAGTGATTAAACAGTAATTGAAAGGTGATGTTTACAATAACTGTAAGTAATGATTTGGGTTTGTTTTATTTGAATAACACCTATTCCAAACCACATCTAAATAAGCTGAAATCTTCTTGAGTTGGAACTAATAAGCTAAAAAATATAAAATGTGCCTCTGATACTATTCTTTCAGTCATAGAATCTCGAAAACATACTAAATTGGACCTGCAGGAGGTGGATCATGCAGCGGACATCCCTGAGAAGGACCTCACAATGAACGGAAAGAAAAAACCCTTTTGGATTGCAGACAGGCTAAAACCACCACCTGTGGAAAACGTGAGGCCAGGAATGGAAAGCTTGGAAGAGCCCAATGTCGTAGAAAGTACAGATGCCACAGAGACCAACACAACTGGGGAAAGCGATAACTTTACAGGCGAGTCTTCTGGGACATTGGAATTGGAACAAAGACGTACTGAGGATTCTGATTCAGGTAAGGTTCCATCCAAGCATATTGAGAACCATAATCCCAAAGCCTTTAATGTGTTACTGAGACTAGTATTGTTGGCTCAGTTACGAGCAAGAAAAGAGGACTCCCGTAGCTTGTGCTTCATGGGTTTGGAAAAATGTTATAGGGGTCTTAATCTGTAGATAATGTATGTAAGCCACAATGCCTCTGGTGGTTGTTATGGTCGGTTCAATCTCACTGAGCCATGTTGTGGCTGTTTCTGAAGCAACAGTCAGAATTGCACTTTTTTGGCAGTCTTGCCAGAGCTGAAAAATACAAAATGTCTACCAACTCCGTATGGCACCTGGTAGGTTTGGTTCACACAGACCGAGTAGTATGGCTGTCCAGGGAGTCTTTCAGCAGCGGCACCTGTAGTCGACCTTCACCACATGGAGTGTGGCTTTCTCTAGTGCTGCAATATGGAGTATTCTAGTATAGTTAGTCATGGTTTGAGCACCATGGAAGGTATCAATCCTGTTTTCAATAATCTATGGTCTGAATAGCTGCAAAACATTTAACATACCCTTGAAATGTAATTCAAGTGAATCACAATTATTTTCATACACTTTGGATGTTTGTTCTATATCGCTATACTGACCCAAGTCAATACTAGCAGATAGATACGCACAAATTATACGTCCCCTGATCCATACGGATCAGTGTGGATTTATCCCCGGTAGACGCACATCCCAGAACATACGCCGCATTTTCCACGTCCAAGACCAGGTGAAAGGGATATATCCCCGGTCGGCCTGTCTCATCCTGGATCTCGAGAAGGCATTTGATTCCCTTACATGGCAGTACCTTTTCACGGTCCTGCAGCGAGTGGACATTGGCCCCACCCTCCTCGCATATACACAACTTTTGTACACTAAACTCACCTCACGGGTGTGCCTGAGAACGTTATATCTCGGCGGAGTTTGCGGTTCAGAGGGGCACGCGGCAGGGATGTCCGCTGTCCCCCTTACTTTTTGCCCTGGCAGTCGAGCCCCTAGCCATACGGCTTCGCCAGGAGGGAGCGCGCTGGGGCATTCCCATAGCGGGCACCGTGCACAGTGTCTCTATGTACGCTGACGACCTGTTAATCTACGTGCGAGACATCACAGAAGACTTGACTCCCCTTTGGGTGACACTGACAGAATTCGCAGCAGCCTCTGGACTGAGGGTGAATTGGGATAAATCCACGATATACCCGCTGCACCCGGGCCTACCCCCCTCAGGAGGTTAGACTGGGTAGTCAACGAGTGCCTTGGAGCGCGGATGCCCCTCGGTACCTCTGGATCCGCCTATATCATTCCGCAACCAATATTTGTGAGGGTAACCACAGCAGGGCATTGGCGGGCATTAGAGCCGCAGTCGGATTTTGGAAAAGCCTTCCGCTAGCCCCAATGGGCCGGGTGGCTTTAGCCAAAATGATAATGGTCCCACGATTGTTATACTACTTCACCAATTTACCAGTGATCCCACCTAGAACCTTTTTTCGGGACTTGGACTCGCTCCTCAGCGCGTTAATTTGGGGCTCTACCAGACATAGAATAGCACTGAAAAAACTACAATTACCCACGACACAGGGTGGCCTGGGCGCTCCCTCATTCGAGGCCTACTTCTTGGCGGCACAACTACAGTGGCTCTCCCACTGGACGGCGGACAGGCACACGGAGGAAATGCACACCATAACGAGGCGGGTATCCATTCCGGAGATTCGTCGTCTACTGTTCCCTGGCACCAAACCGAAACATACATATCCCCTACAGGTGGCAGTGGCACGACGGTGCATGCAAAGAATACACCGCATGTCCTCGAAGACACCCTTGTATTCCCCTCTCCTCCCTTTGATTGGGTGGCCCAAGCGGGAACACTTTTACACAAACAATATGCTCACCACATGGACATCCTGTGGCATCACTGAGATGGAGTCCCTGTTTGAGGACGGACAGCTTAGACCATTCCGAAGTCTTCTGGATGACTATAATCTTCCACCAGGGCAATTTCTACTTCACCGCCAACGACTAGATAGCTACCGGCCATACCAGGACCTCTCAAGGGGGGAACCACGCACACATCCAGTTATTCACGCGATTTTACATATGGGGGCGGGTCGACATCTAACTACATGGCTCTATAAGGCCATACGAGAGCTGGCCAATACACCGCTAGTGACCCTACGGGCCATATGGGAGGCTGAAATTGGGCGCGCACTTCACGAGAAGGAATGGGAGAGGGCCTTGGAGTACCCCAAAAAGGTATCCAGAAATGCACACTTTAAAAACATTCAATTTTACATACTCCATAGAGCTTATTTGACACCGGCACGCCTTCAACGATTCTACCCCGACACGCAGTTCCTTTGCCCCAGATGCCATGCACAGGATGCAGATTTCCAACACATGTTCTGGAGTTGCCCCATAATCCAAACTTTTTGGCAGCACATCCATACTGCTCTAGGGGACCTCACAGGGATCACATGCATGAACACGTGGGAGGCCAACGCCCTAGGTATCTTCCGTACACACAAACAACACAAGGTGCAGACTCGCTTTCTCTCCCTGGCGGTGTTGTTGGCCAAATGAAGCATCGCCATGCACTGGCTCTCCCCCACCTTTCCCCCACTTGCGGCTTGGGTGGGAGCTACACACAAATGGGCGGCAGCGGAAGAGGAAACACTGCGGGAGGAGGAGGAGAGAGGGATCCGCAAGCACCCCATATCAATGGATTGGGCCATGTTGTTGTATCACTTTAAGCAACTAACCCCCGGCGAAGACCCTAACGGGGACACACCTACACTACCAGCCCTGCAAATGCAATCTTAAATCCTAACCGCCCAATCCCTTCACATGCTGGGGACATGATCACATACAAAGCAACGCTATAGCGCATACTGTCACACTTGCCGTCGGACTTAAGAGTCGGTTCAATCGTAATTCATCGGGGCGCCACACGACTGTCCGAGCATTAGACTGAGAGGTCCGGACGTGAAATGCCATGCCCTTCCCCTAGTTTTTTCCTGTGTTATACCCCAGTTCAAGTGACATATTCACTATCAGGGTCCATAGGGTTCACAAATCGTTTTTTTTTTCTTTTCTTACCAGTTATCCTCCAGTCTTCGAAAATGATATGTGATACCGAATACTGTACTATACGGCACAATTGTTTGAAAGATCTGTCTACTGTACAGCACAATAAACCTGAAAATGTCAATAAAAATTTGTTACAAAAAAAAACACTGACCCAAGTCATATTTGGCATATCAATTAATTGGCTTTAACAGGACGCCTTAGCAACTTTATTTCTCTTCAGCTCTCTGATACCATTGATAGTACCGCTTTCCAAATATGCACAGCTGGAACGGAAAGGAGTGAACAATGTCATACTAGTTAATCAGAATGTTGCAGAGATAAGTGTGGTCCACACTGCATCTTATCCACGAATATAACCAGTCCCATACTGATGGGCTAGAGGTAAGTTATGTAAGGTAGAAGAAAACCTGGTACAGTTGTTTACCTGAACACTGCGGAGTGAGATGACTAGCAATGCTTTTAGAGAGCTGCCCTTGTCACTTTATCAGAATAGAGGCTTGTGCTGTGTGAAGTTGGAAGGTTAGTTAGTATTGCAGAAGCCGAGAAATACTTTGAATATGGTTAGGAGACCGAAGACCTTCACTAATCGAAAATAAATAACAGTGGTGTTACCTGCATTTCATTTGACTTGCATTTGCCTAGACCTTCTTTACCCACAAACTAATGGGAAGCACAAGGGAAGAGTTGAAATAATGTAAGAAGAAGCGTGTATAGATAACTTTAAAAGAGAAGACTAACAGTGACACATTAATGTACAACATATTCGCTGTATGTAGAACTGGCAGGCAGATGTGCAAATGGAAGTTTCACTATGGGAAAAGGAGCATCACTCGAAGATAACAAAATAATGCTGAATATAGCAACAGGACCAGATGGGATACTTAATGGGATACACTTATCTAGAATCGGATGCCGTGCGGATATCCAAGGTTTTGGGACTAGATCAGTGACCAATTCCCAAATTAGGAATTCTGTCTACGCTCTCCAAAATCCATTGTGGGCTTCACTAACAAAATTATTTAATTTTGTTCATATAAGCCAAATGAAGAAATATTTTGCTTAGCTCCTAATCAACTTGCCTTACTCGTAGGCTTTCGGTAACATCCAGTTCAAGTTAAGTACCCTCATCTGCCAAGGGATCATCCTAATCTTTTATTCTCATTATATTGATGGGGACATTTGGAGTTCGAGGCTAATGCAAGGCTCTTGTTAAAGTATTTCATAAGAACTATCCGCCCCCCCCCCTCTTAAATGCCATGAAAACATTCATTTAACTGAGGGTATGTCTATCTACAAAATCACTAACTGGCCAAGATAATAAACAATCAATTAAAGTCAAGTGAGAGGGATGTCATGGATACAGTCCTAACCCTAAAAACACTGAAATTCATTGGTTTGGGTGAGTTGCACAACCATAATTCATAGATTGCATCGTAAGTGGCATAATTGATGACATCACTGGTAACCACACATCTCATTTTACCATAGCTATCTATTACCAGTGACATCAAAAGGCAAAAACAATTGCTGTTTTCTGTTGCTGACACTGGACATAATGCCTTGTGACATAGAACACCTGAGGTTAGGTATGCTCGCTTTAGCCTCATCAAAGTTTCTTCCAAACTGAGTTTAAGGGGCCGGCAGCGAATCACTACAAGACCAAACAAAAAAAGTACCACAAGCCTTCAGATTCGATTTCCATTCAAGTGTATGTTTGGGAACCTATACACAACCCCAATTTCTCAAGATACTGAATGGGTGTACCCTAAAGCAAATTAAAGGTGAAACATTTAACTAAACTCTAGTTCCACGCTACATTCTGTGCTATTATACCTATTCATGGTGGAAAGCTCAAATTTGTACAAAATATCCATGATATTAAGTGTATGCATATATTATTTTGGAAAGTTTTGTACTGATTTGTCAAACCAGACCAAATAATTAGTCATAAAATTATTTTCCAGTAGACTACTCTATCATCTCTATTGGAGTATCCATCTATAGATATATAAACCTGTCCGAAAACATAAGCTATGGAACATTGTGTCTAAGACTAAACATCACTGAGGATGGCCAGTTAGTCTATTTGGGTTTGATCATGAGTACATTTCTAAAAGCCCGCCTCTGCCTCACCTCCCAAATTGTCTCCTTTGGCATTTCTGTACATTCTGCTTCAGCCTTGCACTCTTGGTCAACATGCCACACTTGGCTGTTCTGTCCTGATACACCACTCTCTCTCCTTGTCCAATTATTTTTTTCGTTGGTTTCCTACTCCAAGTGCATCTTTCAGTTTTTAGATGCATGTGGAGTCATTTGAAGGGCTTTGCTTTCAGCTTTCTGTAGTTCCTCTAGTAGTCACTGTTGGTGGCTCTGTGTGCATCTATGTAAGCTGCTTGCAACCTTACTCCCATGGGTTCCAGTGGTCTGCATCCAAGCTGAATTTGTGCGCTGTGCTGGTTCTCTCATAGCCCGATGCCTACTGCTAGCAGAAAACAAATGCATCCCTTTTTCACAAAGGTTATGTTTAGTATTTCAACTTGTTTCACAATCTTTTAATTAACTT
Source organism: Triturus cristatus (assembly GCF_964204655.1). Taxonomy (NCBI): domain Eukaryota; kingdom Metazoa; phylum Chordata; class Amphibia; order Caudata; family Salamandridae; genus Triturus; species Triturus cristatus. The sequence continues at coordinate 1,735,197,057 of NC_140589.1, forward strand.
ACTAAAGCTTGTCGGTGAGTCCCATACCTATAATGAAAGTTCGAACAAAAGACTGCCCTCCTATTTTTCCCCTTGGCCTCTGTCCATAATAATGCACAATGTTGTTTCAGAGTTCTCTATATTGTGATTTCCAAGAGTGAAAATTTGGATCACCTTGGAACTTACAACATAAAAGATTTTTTAAAATGCTTATATGTTTAAATGCTTGTACGACAATGCAATATTTTTAAGAAGCCTAAAACTTGTTTTTAACAGTTCGAGGCTCACAGGTGGTGACCATTGAAATGTTGTCCTCAAGACCCAAGTTATCACCTCTGTAAGGGGCACTTTAACATCCAGGCATCAGGTACTCTGCCCAAATCCAGACTCCATGAGTTGCAGCAGCGTTTGGTAGGGATAGAAAACCAAAGAAATTCAAGAGCGGTAAAAGGGAACGACAAAAGTGCATTACCGCGAATGTTGTTGGGAGAAGGATCCCACAGTGCATAAAAAATAACATGGCCTCTGGACTAAGGGAGAGAAATTTCCTGGATGCATGTGCAAATTAGCCATAAAAAAGCAAAATGTGTCCATAGTGGAATGCCATTCTACAGTAATCACTTAGGATCCACACCAAGAGAATATACAGCTAAAGCTGTGAACACCTAAGGATATTAAGATTAAGTCTTTTAACTTTGCCGATTGGGTGCACACCCATTGCTTTGATCCCTCTGACAGTCACTAAACTCATTGACTCTAACATTACTTTAACTATGGTCATTACCTCAACTTCACTTTAGGTTCATGCTATACAAGTAGGAGTTAGAATAGTATATGTGCTCAGTCAAAATGATGGTACCTCGAGTTACTGGCCGTGGCTGATATTGTAGTCAGGGCTGCGTATTGGGGGGCGAGGGACTGAGACTGGGAAACACTTCCATTTAATGATGCTCTTGTTTCTTACTGGACTTTGCACCACAATGAAAAAAGACCATTACGAAACCAAAAAACAAATGGTTCACAAGAAATATTTCTATGAAACTTAGTCCAGCCATTGTCTGGCTACTCTACGACCATAAGAACAGTATCCATAGAAAAATCTTTTTGCTCAAAAGTTGGATTTTGTTTTCCTAAATTCTGCCCCAGAGGTCTTCTCAAGAAGCAACTGAGGTTTTCACCAAATGCATCCAAACCTCCTTAAGTAGAGGCTGAGTAATCCCAGTTGGTGGTAGTCTTGGACAAGAAAGAACCTGTTCGCCAATATTTGTTACAGAATCTAGAGTGCACAAATATCTAATTGATCTCTGATTATGCTAAATGATTAACTTCCAACAGTGCACATTATAATTACTGTCTTAACATTCCCAGAAGTCAGATTTGGTCTTGGAACCTGACCCAATATTTTTCCCCTATATTAACCAAGTTGAATAATGCTAATGTCCCTAGCAGCTGGTCGGAGTGATCAAAAGGGTCCTAAACCTGAGAGCTCAGGACATATTTCAACCAGCGCTGAAGGCAGACAATTCTGGTACTGTCTGTTTTGGAGTACAATTGAACGTTCTTGTTTTTCATTCATCAGACCTTTCTTCATTCTGCATTAACGTGGTTAGCCAACATCTCAAATTTTCGGAACATTTGTGGTTACTCAATTTATAAATAATGATGGCCAGAGAAAAATGGGTGGATGTTTGGTGCAGTTCCTTGTCACAAAGTACAAGCAGCAGAAATATGAAATACTGTTATACGTAGTTCAAGCTCCTTAAGACACTTCTATTTAGTGAGTTACAGTTTACACATTAACACTTATGAAACAAACTGTACAAAACTGAAGATACAACATGCATACTAAAAACTCCCAACATCATAGCTTTTTTATTTGCATATGGAAAGCTGCTCCTAAAGCTAGTTTTAAGGTAGAATCTGTGGTGTCGTCCCAGGTCGTCCCCATCCCACACACCAGCCATGCATAGCCATAGGCTGTAACCCGTAACAGAATTTGATCAGTACATACATCATCAACCAAATCAATGTTTTCAGGTATAAAACAACACAATAATCTTAAGCATCAAAACGTTGTAGAACATTAAAATGAGTATAGCTTTATATTAAATATGTGTCGTTTTAGACTAAAAACCATATTTCTTCAATCAACTTTAAATATGTCCTAACATCTATACCCCAATTGAAATATACCTGTATGTGGAGTAATATTTACGTCACATAGTTCTTTCATCTCAGAACATTAGCAGCACACTGCTATTATAAATCAAAAACAGCCTTACTTCATGCCACAACTGTTTTCTATTTTGGAGAATTGTGTAATATACTCAAGAGTCATGTAAGAGGTATTGTTCAGAGTGAGGCCAATATGATATTGGTGTTTTTAAGTTTGCTTCAGTTTGTGAATGGCTAAGACTCTCTAGAAAAAAATAGTTTGTCAGTGCTTAATGCTCTGTTACTTGAATACATATTAAATTCCTGGTTGTTTCAAGGTTGATAACTGACACAATGCTTTTGTGTTTAAAAAGGAATAACATAATTAAATTAGATTTCCTTGTAACTTAATTTATAGCAGTAAACGGGATAGATGGGAAAGTAGATGAAGAAAGTCGCCCCGAAGTGTCCATTGTGGAGTCCACCGACAGCATCTTTACTTCAGTGAAGGACACCTTGAGTCCGTTCACCAGCAAGGTAAGTGGCTTACAAATTTATTAGTGGAATATTTGATGCATTTATTTACATGTGTGAAACAATGCCTATTGCATCTCTTTCTCAAAATGCATTTCATTTTCAAAATGTTTTTAAGGACAACCCTACCCCAGTTGTGCTTGGGATAAGAAAATTCACTATGGTTTCAAATTATATATAGATTGTTTTTCTGTCTAGTTGGCAACCGTGCAAAATCGGAATACAATTAGTATGCTGGAACTGTGATGAGATGTAGAGCCTTGGATAAGTACTTTGAACACTAAAATAGCTTAAATGACAAATTATAGATGTAATAGAAGTAGATTCATAATGCACTATTTATGCCTGTCGAGCTAGATGTACTAAAAGGAGACATTTGGTATTGTGAAGAATGGGTCTGCATTCCCATGTCCAATCTCTTGTCATTTGCATTCAGGTTCTAATGTATGCAGGGTGTGGTGTTGGTAACCCTTTGAGTTTTATTGTGTGCAAATATTCAACTCTTAACATAGTTCTGGTTATAAAATGTGTGTTTCATGTGTACATTGTTATTTTAGCACTTCATTATATCGCACTTCAGGCCTCCTAGTTGGTTTCTTCAGAGTGTATGTTGGATCTAGAATGAACAGTAGTGAAAAGACAGAACAGATGATGAGGATGATTTTGCCAGTCCCTCATAAGCTCTGTAAATATATTTGAATCTGATACAATTTTCAAAAACAGAGATGGTCATCAGTTTCCCTGATCGCCTCTCAAACTATATTCCACAGGTCAGGCCATAAATTTGACCACCATATTTTTCGACAAGTATTTCATGACCAGCGGCTACCTTTTGCTTGATTTTAAGGTTTAGTTGGACTGATGATGTTTGGGATAGGTGTGGGTACTTTGGAACATTACAATTTCACCCTTGAGAACTCCTTTCACACAAATCAAGCAATGTAGTAATCAGAAATGTTAAGTATTTGGTATCTTCTTTTATTTTGTTGTTATCCACATCATTCTAGGCAACAGATGTTTTCTCGCATGGTAACCTAATCAGGGCTACAACAGCATAACACTTTAGTGCACGAGTCACGGGGTTATGAGATACTCAATTGTTGCCCGTGGCACGACAAGTGGTGCAAAAAGAACTACACCGATGTTTCTAAATTTCATGATATGGAACTGATCTATTCAGATTCTCTGGGTGGGAATAGGGAGTTGAAGTTGCAACAAACAGAAGTCCAGTGGATCATGAAAGTAAGACTGGTTGAGAAAGGTCTAAATATTGACCATGATTTTCAGTATTTTTGGTGGGATTGACAAATGCCTCTTTGTAAGTGACACACGATCAGTTTCATATTTTGGATAACATCCTATTCAATTTCCGATTTTCTTCTCATATGACATTGAGTACAATTATGTATTTTTCCCAAGTTGATCAGAAGCTCTCCTTTGAGCAATAATCTGGAACCACATGCCTGACTCCACTGCCAAGCATATTTTGACAGCATTCTTTTGATCCTCACTTGCTGATACGACATATGATTATGGTACTGCATATACAGCAACATGTATACTGTACCCATATTGACTATTGACCACCCATGTTTCCTCTAGACCATGGGTACTCAAAAACATTTTCCAGAGGGCCAATAAGTTTGGTCTGTGATGTGACCGAGGGCCGCATTGATGCCAGCGGGGTGGCGGTTGGGCAGGGAGAGTTGGTGGTAAGGTGAGTATAGATGGAAGCAAAGCACAATTCCACAATGTGAAACCAGAAAACCTGGGAATAATCCCGGTTTCCTCAATTTATCAATTTGTGAGAGCGTAGGCAAATGTTTTGTTTTGTGTCCCTCCTGTTTCTTCATTATCGCAAAAAAGAGAGCCTCGGAATAAATGACTTGAGGATGTGCACTGTACAAAACCTTCTCCTGTGTACGATTTAATAAACTATAATGTTGTTCATTAACAACTGGGACCATGGTCACCCTAAGATTGCACATAACAAATGATTTTCCTTTTTAGTTCACCATTGGCTTATTGTCAGGATGGAGGGAAAAATGGTTTATAAATAAATGTGTGAAAACTAAAACTTTTAAAATAATACTTATCAAAGCGCTTGATATTATCTTATAAACTAAGGTGAAAAGGTTCTGCATGTTAATTAAATACCTTTTTTGAATTTTAAAGAGACTATCAAATATTTACTCTTTTGCTTCAAAATTAGGATGTTCTTAAAGTGACCAGTGCAGGACTCCCTAGTTTCAGCCTTTCTTTAACACAAATTGTTTAATAAATACCTGCCTGTTTATTGAGCATCTTTTTATTGTTAGTGCTGAGATGAGTTAACGGCAGCCCAGGGCAGCTGTTGACCAGGGGGCCGCATGTAAAGGTCAGGAGGACCGCATGCGGCCCCCTGGCCTTACTTTGAGTATCAGTGCTCTAGACTGACCCTCTGCTATATTATTTTGCTAAAATTAATATGGCGAATGCGGTCTAGTTTGTGATTTTTATAGTACATATAATCAGAGAGATACCCTATTGGATAGCCCCTTAACTTGCAATGGCAGGACAAGATTGTACAATTTTGGATTACTTTAATACTAGATTTTGACTATATTATTTTATTAAGACATTGCCACTTGATAAATGAGGCACCTTGGTGGACTGCATCAGACAAAATAACATTCACCCATACTTTTCTATTATACTGCAAATAATATGGCAGATCCTTTTAAGCAAAGCTAGATACAAATTCGAGCTATAGTCCATTTTATATTACTCTATAAGGGAAGAACTTTATATTCAGACCAGTCAATTACTAGCTACGGAATACATTAATTACTTTACAATATTATTGTCACTTTAATAATTTGGAATCTCACCAAATGAGACAACATACACCTAGTACTTGCCTAATGTAGAACTTATATGGCTGCTCCTTTGAGTACAGCTAGTTAAGAATTCTCGGTCTATTATTATACATTATTGTAAACACACATCAAGATGTTGCCCACAGAGAATGTCTTCAAAGCACAACACACAACACTCCAAAAAGACCAGACTTGACCGACCACTCTACTAGTGGTAAGTGTTGCTTTTATGGGCCTATGACAGACATTTTGCCTGCACGTCCTAAATAATAATGCATTTTTCTTTGCAGATAAGTAGCATATTATTGTATAGAACACATTATTCATAATAACTTGCGGTTAGCTTCACACTGACCGAGCCATAGTAGGAATGGCCAGCACTCCCATAACTATATTGGGGTTTTATTTTACTTGCAGGCTTTGATAGACTGTGTATCATACTTATCGCATTTGTGACACACACATGACCTAGATGTTGGAAACGCCCACTCCCACTCCGCAGGGTGGTGGTGGCCTCCCCGAACACACTGTGGTAGCTTGGCTCGAGTGGTCAGGAAACAGGCGCAGTGCTAAGCATACAATATACCCATACAATAACCATGCGTGCATCCGTTCCAAAAACGACTCTACACCGTAAAAATTATGAAAATATTCTTTCTTTATCTTTTTCTCTTAGTTGCTGATTGGAAAAAATAAATAAGACAATCACAATATACAAATTTAAATAGTGCAGGTCAAATAAATACTGGCTGTTTGATGAAATAAATAGGGGTGATCATAAATAACAGGGCATAAATACAAGTGCAATATATACAGACAATTAAATACTTTGAGGCAATAAATACTGTACCAATAAATATTGTACACCATCAAGTCCTGTGGACCTATAAATATAGTGCAGCAATAAATAGGTAAAAACTCAATAAATACAGTATCCCCAATAAATAATTAAAAGTATACCGCAACACTCATGTAATCAGATGACACTTCAATTCTTAAGGGCTGATAGGGCCCAGGCACAGCTTGTAGGGTTGGGGAAGGCTTGAGGGGGGGCTACTCCCTGGCTGGGACAAGGCTGAGGCCTAATCTGAGGTAGATCAAAGGGGGGATACCAGTGCCCTGGCTTTCTCTCTCCACACAACCTCTCTAGGTTAGTCCCAGTTCACCCCTTGCACAGTCAGGTTGGTTTCAGCACCTCCCTAGCCCCTTAGAGCAGTCTCTCAGGTCTCCACAGGGCCTTAGGCGCCCTCTACTCCACTTACTGCCCTTTTTCTGATGTTCCGACGCCGCTGGAGTCGTGTCGACGCCGTGAGGCGGTTCCGGTTCGGTCTCGGCGGCCTCGGCACAATGTCAGTTCTTTGACGACGCCGGTAGGCGGTTCCGGTCCGATGTCGGTGGCCTCGGTTCGATCTCGACCTCCGATTCGACGCCGTCGGGCAGTCTCCTCACGATGTCGACTTCGGGCGGCTTCGGTCCGATGGCGCTCTCGGCTCCGATGACGTCAGCCGGCCTGGCCTCGATGTCGACTTCCGGCGACTCCGGGGTGCGATCCTCACCCCCGACCTCCGGTGCTCCTCCACACAGGTTCCGGGCGACTCCGGAGTGCGATCCTCACTCCCGACCTCCGGTGCTCCTCTACCTCGGTCTCCGACGACTCCGGAGGGCGGACTTCACTCCTCCGATGGCGCCGCTCGCTCGACCTCGGTTCACTTCCTCCTCGACCTCTGGTATTCCTCACGACCTCCGTCGGCGCCCTCTCACGACCTCAGGCGGCTCCGGGTACGACGTCTGCTACTTCAGTCAGCGCCGCTTCTCCACCTCGGGCTCCAGGTCTTCAGGCTACTCGACGCCGGACTCCAGGGAAACCAGTTCTCAGGTCAGAATCTTGCTGTTTTCTTGGTTCTAAGGCCTGTTCCTGCTGTCCAGGTCCTTAGGATAAGTTTCTTCTGTCTTCTTCCCACACAGGGCTATAGGCTGGGATCCATCAGTAGGGACAAGTATCAAGGGTGGGTTTATGGACCCCACTCCAGGCACAAGTTTCCACCCCTGCTGCTTCACTCCTTCCTCCTTCACTGTTGTGCTCCTCTCTCTTCACCAGTCAGGTGCCAACTACCAGCTCCAACTGCCAACTGCCTCTCTTATCCTCCCAACATTCTAAACGGCCTCCAACTGTCACAGAGTTCTGGAATCTCCTGGAATGTTCTGGAAGGTGCTGGTAGGTTCCAGTGGATGCTGGTGATGTCACAGGTGGCCACCATTTTGTGCTCCAGGCCCTCAGACAGAAGTTTCAGGGGTAGCTAACATGGCTCCCTGAATCTGCAGCAACACGAAAAAGTCTGGTGGTTCCCAAAAAGGAAAAAATTCAAACAGGGTTTGAGGCAAAAGTGGGACAAAATAAATAATGATGAGGAGGGACCACCCAAAGGGCTGACAGGTCTAACACGCGTCCCCCCCAGCTGAAAGTGGGGAGAGCTACCCAACCCCTTGGGAGTTCTCATCACTAAGGCGGAAATACCTTGAGAGACCGTCTGCATTGGCGTGGTCCACTCCAGGCCGATGTTCCACCTGAAAGTCCATCCCCTGTAGGGAAATGGACCACCTCAACAACTTGGGATTCTCCCCCTTCATTTGCATCAGCCAACGAAGGGGTCGGTGGTCGGTCTGAACTAGGAAGTGCGAGCCAAACAGGTATGGCCGCAACTTCTTCAGAGCCCATACCACTGCAAAGGCTTCACGCTCTATTGCACTCCACTTCTGTTCCCTGGGAAGTAGTCTCCGGGATAGGAAGACCACGGGTTGATCCAGACCCTCTTCGTTGAGTTGCGATAACACTGCCCCAATGCCATGTTCTGATGCATCTGTCTGGACAATGAACTTCTTGGAAAAGTCTGGGGCCCTTAAGACCGGGGCCTCGCACATGGCTTTCTTCAATTTCACAAAGGCTTGCTGACAAGCCTCCGTCCAGACTACCCGTCGAGGTTGTTTCTTGGACGTGAGCTCCGTGAGAGGGGCTACGATGGTACCGTACCCCTTCACGAAGCGGCGATAGTATCCCGTGAGGCCCAAAAATGCTCGGACCTCAGTCTGTGTCTTGGGGGGTTCCCAGGCCATGATGGCCTCGATCTTCGCCTGGAGGGGTTGCACCGTTCCCCTACCCACCAAGTGTCCAAGGTACACTACCGACCCCTGCCCGATCTGGCACTTGCTGGCCTTGATCGTCAATCCAGCTTGTCTCAGGGCCTGGAGAACAGCTTGCAGGTGACGCAAGTGATCCTCCCAGCTGTTACTGAAGACGGCTATGTCATCCAGATAAGCAGCAGAGAAACTCTCCATTCCGGTGAGGATCTGGTTTACCAGGCGCTGAAACGTGGCAGGTGCGTTCTTGAGCCCAAAGGGCATCACACAGAACTGGTAGTGGCCATTGGGCGTGGAGAAGGCTGACCTTTCCCTTGCTCCATCAGTCAAAGAGATCTGCCAGTACCCCGAAGTAAGGTCAAAGGTACTTAGATATTGGGCAGCTCCCAGCCGGTCAATTAATTCATCCGCCCTAGGGATCGGATGAGCATCAGTTTTTGTCACTGAATTCAGTCCCCGGTAGTCCACACAGAACCTCAGTTCTGGTTGGGCACCCGGTGGTGCAGCTTTTGGTACTAACACCACCGGACTGGACCAGGGGCTGCTAGAAGGTTCAATCACTCCTAGCTCCAGCATCTTAGTGACCTCACTATGAATGCTGGCCTTCACCTTGTCTGACATCCGGTAGATCTTGGACTTCACAGGTGGGCTGTCTCCTGTGTCCACGTCATGGACGCACAGGTGAGTCCTACCCGGGACAAGGGAGAACAACGAAGAGTACTGCCCCAGGGCCTGGCGACAGTCCTCCTGCTGTTCAGGAGTTAGAGATGGGGAGAGAATCACTCCCTCCACCGACCCATCCTTTTCCTGAGACGCAAACAGATCAGGGAGAGGCTCGCTTTCCACGTCCTCTCCTCCGTCAGTCACCATCATCAAGATGACTTCGGGCCTCTCGTGGTGGGGTTTGAGGCGGTTGGCATGCAGCACCCGCAGGGGCTGACGAGGGGTCTTCAGGTCCACCAAGTAGGTAGCCTTACCCTTCTTCTCCAACACCTCAAAGGGTCCTGACCAGCGATCCTGGAGGGCACTAAGCTCTCCTGGTTCGATCACCCACACCTTCTGGCCAGGCTCCAACTCCACCGGGTGAGCGTTGTGGTCATACCACGCCTTCATTACTGCTTGGCTGGCTTCCAAGTTGTCAGAAGCTTGCTTCCACAACTTAGCCATTTGGCTCCGGAAGGCCAGCATGTAGCTCACCACATCCTGGGGGAGCTTTCTGGGAGTTCTTTCCCATCCGTCTCTCACCAGGTTAAGAGGTCCACGTACAGGGTGCCCATACAGAAGCTCGAAGGGGCTGAAGCCCACTCCCTTCTGTGGCACTTCCCTGTAGGAAAAAAGTAAACAGGGTAGGAGGACGTCCCATTTCCTCCGCAGGCTTTCAGGCAGACTTCTGATCATGCCTTTTAAGGTTTTGTTAAACCTTTCCACTAGACCATTGGTCTGGGGGTGGTAAGGAGTTGTGAACCGGTAGGTCACTCCACACTCCTTCCACATTGCCCGCATATATGCTGACATGAAGTTGGTCCCCCTGTCGGACACAACTTCCTTGGGAAAACCCACTCGGGTAAAGATTCCCATCAGGGCCCTAGCCACAACAGGTGCTGTTATGGTCCTCAGAGGTATTGCCTCTGGGTACCGTGTGGCATGATCCACCAGAACCAGGATAAACCTGTGACCAGCTGTAGTTGGTGGATCTAATGGACCCACAATGTCGATGCCCACCCTTTCAAAGGGGGTGCTAACGACAGGAAGTGGTTCCAGGGGAGCTTTCAGCTTCACCCCTGTTTTCCCACTGGCTTGGCAAGACACACATGTCCGGCAGTAGGTATCGGACGTCACTTTCATCTGAGGCCAATAAAAGTGTGGGACAAGACGGGCGAAGGTCTTGTCTTGCCCCAGGTGTCCTGCCAATGGTATCTCGTGAGCCAACTCCAAAAGGAAGGCTCGATAACGTTGAGGAACTACCAAGGCTCGTGACGATCCATGTAGGGGTGCCTTGGGTTCACTGTAGAGGAGGCCATCCTCCCAGTAAACACTGTAGTTCCCTTCAACGTTCCCTGCTGCCTGGGCTTCGGCCTGTCGCCTCAGCCCCTCAAGGGTAGGGCACTCCCTCTGGCCCTGGCAGAATTCCTCCCTGGACGGGCCTCCCTCCACGTGCCACTCGGCCGGGATGGGTAGGTCCTCCAGGTTGGTAACGTCCCCCTCCGCAGACTCCTGGTCCACCACCTCCGGTGGCCTATCCGTCCTACGGGGTGGAGACGCCGAGGCAGGCTCCTCCTGTCCTCGGTTCTTCCCTTGACTGGCAGCTGGCTGGGCCTTTGTTCCAGGCTCCAGCCGGAATGAACTCCCTCTTCGGGTAGTCGCGGACCTTGTGCTAACACAGGCCCAGTCAGGTGTACCCAGCATCTCGGTGTGAGTCCGGTATTCCACCTCCTTCCAAGCGTTGTGCTCCATGTCATTGCCCAGCAGACAATCGACTGGCACGGCAGGGCTTACGGCAACTCGAAGTGAACCTGCAACCCCCCCCCATTCAAAGGGAACCTCGGCCACGGGATAGTGGCCTGTTCTGCCGTCAGCCATCGCGGCTGGGTGGAGTACATCGGGAATTACCTGCTCTGGAGACACCAGCTGGCTACGCACCATAGTCATACTGGCTCCTGTGTCTCTCAGAGCCTCCCCTCTTTGGCCGTTGATGGTGATCCACTGCCCATACTTTGCGGTATTTGCGGGCACCTGGATCTTGGGAACCATCTCCCGTTCTCCCAGGGACACTAAAGTGACACCCGCCCACTCCCTTCCCTTAGTTAAGGGCATCTCCTCCCCGAGCACTACACTAGCTACTCCGGGGGTCTTTCCTCCAGTGGGAGGGGGTGATCGTTTCTGACACTTCGGGTCTCCTTTATAGTGTCCAACGCCACCGCACTCGTAGCAATGGACAACCCTTGGCTGCTGACTCTGGCCAGGATTAGGGTTTCTGGGTGGGTTAGCCTTAGAGGTGAATCCTGTTCCCTTCCCTTGGAAGTTATTTTGGGGGCCTTTGGAGAACTCCTTTTTCTTTTCCCCTCCCTCTTTCTTCTGGGGGGCGCCCTGTCCGGCCTTTTGAGTATCCCCTCCAGTCCCCCTTGTGGACACCCGGGTACTGGCCCAAATGTCCGCCTCCTCAGCAAGCTTCCGGGGGCTGGTCAGCTTGCTATCCACCAGGTGTTGCCGCAGTTCAGGGAAACATTTCTCGAGTAGGTGTTCCTTCAGTACCAGGTCAAACAGCTCCTCGTAGTTCCTTACTTCACTGCCCTGAATCCAACCTTCCAGTGCCTTCTTTGCATAGTCCAGGAAGTCCACCCAATTCTGTGTGCCCAGTTTGTGACTACCCCTGAACTTCTGTCTGTACTTTTCAGGTGTTAGTCCAAACTTTCTGATGAGCGCCAGTTTCATGGTGGGGTAGTGGGTCTGCTCATCCTCTTCGAGGCCCAATAAAGCATCCCTACCAGCTGGAGGCATGTACCTATACAATCCTCCTCCCCAATACTTCACTGGAACCCCATGGGCCCTCAACGAGACCTCATAGGCTGCTAGCCACTTGGCGATGTCGTCACCCGCCCCATAGCTAGCTACTATGTCCTTTGGCAGGTAAGGTTTGGATTCCCTGGTGATTTCTTGGTCTTTGCTGCCACCATTAGGAACAGTTGGTGCCCCAATTCTTAAGATCTGAAGCTCTATCTCTTTCAGTCTTATCTCATGAGCCATCCTCTCTTTCTCCGTCTCATGAGCCAACCTCTGTTCCTCCTTCTCCTTCTCCAGCTTTGCTAAATCCCATGTGAGCTGTCTTTTCTCTCTCCGATCTGCTAACTCCACGCTGGATAAGCCCCCGCTAGAGACAGTGCTGCCCTTCCTAGAAAGTGTCCTGGGCCCTGCTGACAGGTTCCCCACCTCAGGTTGGTACATCTCAGCCCCCTCGGGGTCAGGCTCTCCATCCCTGTCTTCCTCCTCAGCCTTGCTTTCTCGGCGTGCCTCCCCCCAAGCCCTTAAGCTGGTTTGGAGTGCACCCTTCTTTGCTCCTGGGGGACAGTACACCCCCTCCCGCTGGCAAAACTCCCTGAGTTGGGCCACAGTGTACGTTTCTAGATTCTCTAGTACAAACTCCATCTTGCCCACTCAGGTTAGAGGACAGGTTTTGTGCAGTAACAATGCAGGGGGGTACCTTTAATAATACCTCCTCCCACCACCAGAGTAAATTTGGAAAAAACAAAAACCCACAATTAGGAAGGCCGCTGTGAGAAAACTCCCGGTGTAGGCCTATGGACTACCCACAGTTATTGTTGAGTATATGTAGGCACAGCTCTATCCCACCACTGAACACCAATTTATGTTGGAAACGCCCACTCCCACTCCGCAGGGTGGTGGTGGCCTCCCCGAACACACTGTGGTAGCTTGGCTCGAGTGGTCAGGAAACAGGCGCAGTGCTAAGCATACAATATACCCATACAATAACCATGCGTGCATCCGTTCCAAAAACGACTCTACACCGTAAAAATTATGAAAATATTCTTTCTTTATCTTTTTCTCTTAGTTGCTGATTGGAAAAAATAAATAAGACAATCACAATATACAAATTTAAATAGTGCAGGTCAAATAAATACTGGCTGTTTGATGAAATAAATAGGGGTGATCATAAATAACAGGGCATAAATACAAGTGCAATATATACAGACAATTAAATACTTTGAGGCAATAAATACTGTACCAATAAATATTGTACACCATCAAGTCCTGTGGACCTATAAATATAGTGCAGCAATAAATAGGTAAAAACTCAATAAATACAGTATCCCCAATAAATAATTAAAAGTATACCGCAACACTCATGTAATCAGATGACACTTCAATTCTTAAGGGCTGATAGGGCCCAGGCACAGCTTGTAGGGTTGGGGAAGGCTTGAGGGGGGGCTACTCCCTGGCTGGGACAAGGCTGAGGCCTAATCTGAGGTAGATCAAAGGGGGGGATACCAGTGCCCTGGCTTTCTCTCTCCACACAACCTCTCTAGGTTAGTCCCAGTTCACCCCTTGCACAGTCAGGTTGGTTTCAGCACCTCCCTAGCCCCTTAGAGCAGTCTCTCAGGTCTCCACAGGGCCTTAGGCGCCCTCTACTCCACTTACTGCCCTTTTTCTGATGTTCCGACGCCGCTGGAGTCGTGTCGACGCCGTGAGGCGGTTCCGGTTCGGTCTCGGCGGCCTCGGCACAATGTCAGTTCTTTGACGACGCCGGTAGGCGGTTCCGGTCCGATGTCGGTGGCCTCGGTTCGATCTCGACCTCCGATTCGACGCCGTCGGGCAGTCTCCTCACGATGTCGACTTCGGGCGGCTTCGGTCCGATGGCGCTCTCGGCTCCGATGACGTCAGCCGGCCTGGCCTCGATGTCGACTTCCGGCGACTCCGGGGTGCGATCCTCACCCCCGACCTCCGGTGCTCCTCCACACAGGTTCCGGGCGACTCCGGAGTGCGATCCTCACTCCCGACCTCCGGTGCTCCTCTACCTCGGTCTCCGACGACTCCGGAGGGCGGACTTCACTCCTCCGATGGCGCCGCTCGCTCGACCTCGGTTCACTTCCTCCTCGACCTCTGGTATTCCTCACGACCTCCGTCGGCGCCCTCTCACGACCTCAGGCGGCTCCGGGTACGACGTCTGCTACTTCAGTCAGCGCCGCTTCTCCACCTCGGGCTCCAGGTCTTCAGGCTACTCGACGCCGGACTCCAGGGAAACCAGTTCTCAGGTCAGAATCTTGCTGTTTTCTTGGTTCTAAGGCCTGTTCCTGCTGTCCAGGTCCTTAGGATAAGTTTCTTCTGTCTTCTTCCCACACAGGGCTATAGGCTGGGATCCATCAGTAGGGACAAGTATCAAGGGTGGGTTTATGGACCCCACTCCAGGCACAAGTTTCCACCCCTGCTGCTTCACTCCTTCCTCCTTCACTGTTGTGCTCCTCTCTCTTCACCAGTCAGGTGCCAACTGCCAGCTCCAACTGCCAACTGCCTCTCTTATCCTCCCAACATTCTAAACGGCCTCCAACTGTCACAGAGTTCTGGAATCTCCTGGAATGTTCTGGAAGGTGCTGGTAGGTTCCAGTGGATGCTGGTGATGTCACAGGTGGCCACCATTTTGTGCTCCAGGCCCTCAGACAGAAGTTTCAGGGGTAGCTAACATGGCTCCCTGAATCTGCAGCAACACGAAAAAGTCTGGTGGTTCCCAAAAAGGAAAAAATTCAAACAGGGTTTGAGGCAAAAGTGGGACAAAATAAATAATGATGAGGAGGGACCACCCAAAGGGCTGACAGGTCTAACACTAGAGATTTTAGGTAAGCCAAAATATTTCAGAGATTTCCTTATCTTTCACTTTGATAGAGTTTTCTTCAATGGATAATATGTTTAATTTACGGAAGTGAATCTTCTCCCCACCGGTAATCGAACTGAGGGAGATACTTTGCTACTATATTTGAACAGCCAGTTATTGGCTCTTATTCTTTTGGACACCATAGCACATATTGCTTCATTTCTGACATACACTGTAGAGTAATAATGTAACTTATGTTTCCAAATATTGTAATATGGTCACATATTTACATGCAGAATCCTACTTGCTGTATACTGTAGTATAGGACGCTATCTTGTCATGCGCTTTCATGTGAAACCTTAGTGACCAGACTCTTCACATTACGTGCAATTTATACATCATTACTACGTAAAAGCCCATATCCCTATCACTGATAAGTTGAATCAGGGAAGGAAATCACTACATAAACTAGTAAGACCAAGTATTACTAAAATAGATTTACAAATGGTAACCATACATTGACACATTTAGTCTAAACTTGATATCAGATATTTAATATTTTTTAAACAACAATGATATGAAAATGACAACCTTCCCTCTATCCTACAGAAAATTCAGTCTATAATTTGGCATGACGTTAAAACAGATAGCACTCCCACAGATTAAGTGTCACCAATAAATTTTTATTGGTACTTGGCTCTCTAATTTCATACTACTTATCCTGTTCTATTACATAAAAACTTGCATATCCCACAGCATGGGACTGGATGTTTAATGGAAACTGCTTTTGACACATGGGGTTAAAAGTGTTTATTTATGGGTTGCTTACGATATAACTTACTATAGCACTAGTTTGCTATCTGTTATTGGTGACTGTTACTCATCACCTACAGCCACAAGTCCCTACTAGTACCATTCTTCACACCGTTGGTGGAACTCCCTGGTGGAGGTGAATGCTATCAGTTACCAAGTAGACTTTTCATGTATCATATGACTTCTATCCCTGATGAAGTCATTGTAACGCGAAACATGTGTTGTCTAGAAAGGTGTGAATAACTGCAGAATAAAAGAATGTACCAAATACTCAACACAACTGATGATTACATTGCTTGATTTTTGGGAAAGGAATGCTGTAGTGTGAAAGTGTAATAACATGGTGGTGGTGGCACTCCTCTCGCCCATCAGCCAACAAGACAGCAGGTCCACAGGTTCCATAAATACGCCAGTGTGAGACTGCAAGACTTTAAAAGGAACGAGCTTTTGCATAAAACAGTCGGCCGCCGTTCCCGTCTGGATGTTATATGTTCCTTAAGTGTTAGCTGATTCTCCTGAGAATATATTCTATGATTAGCTATCACGAAGGGAGATGTGTACCGAGTGGTTTGGCCCTTCAAGTTCAATTATAAATTCCTCCTCCCATGTTTTTAAAGAAATGACATCGGGTTGACGGCCGAGTCGACTGAGGATATTTTGAGCAAAGAGAAGGTTTGATCTAACGCCGTCTGAAGACTGATAGTCTCAGTTAAATACGGATCATTGTGAAGGAAAGATATAAAACAAAGTGCTTCAGGATCTATTTGTGGTGCAACTACATAAGTGCAAGATAAAGAGAGCTTTTATTAGTTTGTCTTGATAAAGATGGGATATAAACAGTAACACCATTGAAACGCGTCGACGCAATGCTCACACAATTCGTGAAGGCCACTGGATCTATAGATACTGTAAGAATTTGTCTTTCATCAGATTCCAGGAAAAATGTGTTCAAAACGAATGTGTATAATTTAATGACGAAATGTACTGTCTGTTTGTCTCTCTCTTTAATTTTAATGTATTGGTTCTCCTTACTTTGTAAGGATCTCTTGTGTGTAAAAAGTGCTTTGGATTTATTTTGTTGCACCAATTTTAGTGTATGGGAAAAAAAAAATTTGCATTAAATACATTGCTAATTTTATATAAATAAATCCTCTTTCACTAAATTTGGAATATTCTTCACTTTTACCCTCTCCTTTTGGATGTGTGGGCAGTATGATAATGTCTACCCGACTTTCTGATTGAATGGTGAGTTGGTTGCTGTGTTTTTGCCTCTATTTTAGTAAGCAGGTACCAAGGGGAAACCCTTGTTTTACTCCTCTCGACCCACCTGCAAGGGGATGTCTGGGGGGTCCTTAGACTTGGAATCCCCCAACCCCCTCTAGAGGGCTGCCATCGGGGACGCACTGTAAGTGCTCTACCGTCTGGGTGGTGCACTGTCAGTGCTCCTCCTGACAGCTTCTTTGCGTCTTCACACACTTCTATAATTACGGCATGGGTGCAGAGTCAAAGGGATACCCTCATATGCATGGGGCCACGCCTCAATGCAAATGAGGGAACAGCCTCTGTTGATAGTGTTGGTGTGCATACACCGCTGTCTGTATTACAGAAAGGGCCACACAAGTGTCTGAGGCCCATTCTGCAATATCAAAGTGCCCCAGGGGCACGCAAAGCAGGCACACATGCCCTTTGTGCCCCTGGGGCACTTTCCTTAATACGGCCCTAGGAGTTTGTTTTCTGCAGGAAGAATGTTGTAGACTAGTTTAATAGCCTCCTCCGGTCACACAACGCATGTGTGTGCACCCGCTGGAACTCTGGCACATGCATAAAAATGGAGCTCTTTGTTGGCCTTAAGTAAGAAAGACTCTATAGGTCATGAGACTGTGAGTATTGACAGAAAAGCAGAGGTGCAGCTGCACAGCATGGAGCATTGCACTGGTGTCCAGAGGCCAGACCCACTCCTGGCAGGCCTCGTAGCCTCCAGTAATTTCAGCACCGCCCGTGACCCCATGCCTGTCCAAGCTCAACCTACCGCACCACCCAAGGCCCCCATGCCTGTCTTAGCTCAGCCTTCAGCACCGCGAAGCCCCATGCCTATCGTAGCTCAGCCTACATCACCGCCCTAGGCTCCTATGCCTCTCCTAGGTCAGCCTACATCACTGCCCTAGGCCCCCATGCCTGTCCTAGCTCAGCCTACAGCACCGCTCGAGGCCACATGCCTGTCCTAGCTTAGCCTACAGCACCGCCAGAGGCCCCCATGCCTGTCCTAGCTCAACCTACAGCACCACCCGAGGCCCCCATGCCTGTGCTAGCTCAACCTACAGCACCACCCGAGGCCCCCATGCCTGTCTTAGCTCAGCCTTCAGCACCGCGAAGCCCCATGCCTATCGTAGCTCAGCCTACATCACCGCCCTGGCTCCTATGCCTGTCCTAGCTCAGCCTACATCACCGCCCTAGGCCCCCATGCCTGTCCTAGCTCAGCCTACAGCACCGCTCGAGGCCACATGCCTGTCCTAGCTTAGCCTACAGCACCGCCAGAGGCCCCCATGCCTGTCCTAGCTTAGCCTACAGCACCTCCAAAGGCCCCCATGCCTGTGCTAGCTCAGCCTACAGCACTGCCAGAGGCACCCATGCCTGTCCAAGCTCAACCTACATCACCACCAGGGCCCCCATGCCTGTCCAAGCTCAACCTACAGCACCACCCGAGGCCCCCATGCATGTCTTAGCTCAGCCTTCATCACCGTGAGGCCCCATGTTTATCCTTGCTTAGCCTACATCACCGTCCTAGGCCCCCATGCCTGTCCTAGCTCAGCCTACAGCACCGCCCGAGGCCACATGCCTGTCCTATCTTAGCCTACAGCACCACCAGAGGCCCCCATGCCTGTCCTAACTTAGCCTACAGCACCGCCGGAGGCCCCCATGCCTGTGCTAGCTCAGCCTACAACACTGCCAGAGGCACCCATGCCTGTCCTAGCTCAGCCTACAGCACCGCCCGAGGCACCCATCCATGTCTCTCCTACATCAGCCTACAGCACCGCCCGAAGCCCCCATCCAGGCCTGTCCTAGCTCAGCCTACAGCACCGTCCGAGGCCCCCCATCCATGTCTCTCCTAGCTCAGCCTACAGCACCACCCGGGGCCCCCATGCCTGTCCAAGCTCAACTTACAGCACCACCCGAGGCCCCCATGCCTGTCTTAGCTCAGCCTTCAGCACCGTGAGGCCCCATGCTTATCCTTGCTTAGCCTACATCACCGTCCTTGGCCCCCATGCCTGTCCTAGCACAGCCTACAGCACCGCCCAAGGCCACATGCCTGTCCTAGCTTAGCCTACAGCACCACCAGAGGCCCCCATGCCTGTCCTATCTTAGCCTACAGCACCGCCAGAGGCCCCCATGCCTGTTCTAGATCAGCCTACAACACTGCCAGAGGCACCCATGCCTGTCCTAGCTCAGCCTACAGCACCGGCCGAGGCCCCCATCCAGGCCTGTCCTAGCTCAGCCTACAGCACCGCCCGAGGCCCCCATCCAGGCCTGTCCTAGCTCAGCCTACCGCACTGCCAGAGGCCCCCATGCCTGTCCTAGCTCAGCCTACAGCACCTCCCAAGGCTCCAATGCCTGTCCTGGCGCATCCTACTGCAAAACCCGAGGCCCCCATGCCTGTACTAGCTCAGCCTTCAGCACCAGCCGAGCCCCCATGCCTGTCCTAGCTCAGCCTACAGCACCAGCCGAACCCCCCATCAATGCCTGTTCTAGCTCAGGCTACAGCTCCACCCGAGCCCTCCATGCTTGTCCTAGCTCAGCCTACAGCACCAGCCGAGCCCTCCATGCCTGTCCTAGCTCAGCCTACAGCACCATCCGAGCCCCCATGCTTGTCCTAGCTCAGCCTAGCTTGATATTAAGTGGACCTGACCTGTTCCCCTCAGTTCTTTAATGGGAGCCAGTAGCACAGTGGGTGCAACCAGTGTAGCGCGATGTTATTTAAATATTTAACGTATTCATGATAAACTCGGGAAGAAAATAAAAACATAATCTATCCACTCATACACTTTTATAATTGTATGTGATTCCTGTCCTGTATTTAGAGCCACATACTAAATGTTGCATATTGGTTGTGCCAAAAAACTGAACTAATAAGTTATCTAAAAATGAATATTAGAAGGTGATATGTATATACGTAGCGACGCGCTGCAGAGGTGACGCACGGTTCTTTTCGAAAGGTGTTTACTGCTGCTGCATCCTCTAGTTCTCTGCCACCTCTGCTGCTTCGGTTTAAAATTCAGTATTTTTACTATTTTACATACATAGTGAGCTCAACAAAACACCCTCTATCTTCTTGGCGGGGAGCTCATAAAAAATCTGCTAAAGGGCTTTGATTCTTGTGAGTCGGACTTTTGACCAAGCACACTTCCTATGGTTAGCTGTTATGACACAGTTTCTATAATGTTATACGCTTTATACAAAATGGGGTAGTTTCGGTCAGTTATTGCATTGTCATTTTTTTTGTACTTGATATAATGTGTGTTTGAAGTGCCACTCATAAGGCATTCAAATGTCACACATATGCACACAGAAAACATGGGAATGTCACACATGAGGAGACTGAAAACTTGCAGGAATGCTTTGTTCTGATAGTTAACATGCTTAACATCTGCCTGTAGTTTTAAAAAATGAAGGATTTACAGTCCATACTGAACATCTAGGAAAGCTTTCCTTTGCAGGAATTTATGCAAACTGCATTTCCTAAGTTGCGTGCAGGTTGTTGACAGTTGTGTGCACAGTGCTCGTGTACGGTGACTCTGCAGTCTCTTTCCCGTCCTCTAACCAGGGTCTCTTTGGTGGTTCGTGGAGCATTAGTTTCCAGGTTGTCAGGACTATTTTGAAAACTATGATATTGGAAACCGGGCTGGGAACGGTATCGGACTGCCTGGGGTTTGCAACGACCTAGTTGTCATTTTGATTCCAATCTGTTACTGGTGTATATCCTGTGCATATCCTGCCACCTAGAGTTTATTTAGGGAAAATGCAGCATTTTCTTACAACTTTATTCTGAGTATAGTGCGAGTGCATTTAGAACATCGATCATGGCGCCACAGCATCGCCTTTCGTTGCATTTCATACCGGTTTACGAAACCATAAAGAATTATCTATAGATCATTTTGAACTATCATATTACTATCATACAGTGAATATTCCATACAACTTTAAAGACTAATGTAAAAAGGATATTCATTTTCTTTCAGATGTTAATGATGAGCCAATTTCTGGTTCTTGCAAGCAGGTCACATCTTAATAAATATACGTGTACATCCAGATAAAAGGGCTGTTTTGGATCAGAGCATATAAATAATAAAATGTGTAGATTATTGGTCATTGCATGCGAATCTCGACTTGTGTCAACAGCACTCGGCCAAAGGTAACCATTTGCAATCCTATTTACTTGTAGTCTCTGTTGCCAGCATGTGACAATGTGGCCAATAATGTGGCAGAGATGCCATTGAAAATCAAGGTCACCTTTAACTGCTTTCAGAAGCAGAATGTTTGTAACATGTGGCTTGAGATACACATGCTCTGTTTACTTATGCCATCTAGTGTTGGGCCCAAATGTTTGCAACTTCTTTTTCATCGAAGAAGCTTGAATCACAAGACCTGTTTTGACTCCACCTAGGATCCGCCATGCATCTGCAGGTTGGTTCCACCGCAGACAGTTTTCTTCCGCCTTGGGCTTGCACGTTTGGGAACGCTGCTTTGGAATCTATTTTCTTTCTTTTTGGTTCGAGCAGTTCACAACTTTGACAGCGTAAGAATCTGCAGCACTGGGAGCTAGGATGTGATGGTCACCATCAATTAAGCTTCCTTTGACATACCGCTGCCTCGATTCAACATTCTCAATTAGTCTGTAGTCCTGGTTGACACCTCTTGAAGAATGCACCTTGCGCAAGGGAATGGAACTTATACTCTTGCAATTCTGCCCTAGGTGTAACACAAGATACCCTGGAGTTCTCATCACAATGTCTGTAACTTACGCCTCTACCTGTGGAGGCTTCTTCTAAAGCCTGCCTCACCCTCCGCTGCAAAAAAACTGTAAGGTACTGGAGCGAAAGGAGGTCGGCCTATTACAGAATGCAAAGACGAGATTTGTCGGAGATGCCGGAAGATATGCCAGGTGCGGAGGAGGAGGAAGCCAGGCCCCCTGGCACTCCTGTGGTCAACCAGAGGAGAGCCCCGAAGCTGTGTTCTCCGAGGTCTCTGACATCAAGGAGGAGGTTGCGTATCTCAAACCATGTGCAAACCACGCCAGCCTCCGGGCTGAACACCAAGTGCATACAAATCACATCTACAGTGCCTCAAGGTCAGTCTTGAATCCCAAAATGTACGAGATCAATGGAAGCAGTGAACCACTCCTGCAGCAGCCGGGCATCGAGACCGGAGTCGGGCTGGAAGTGGCACAAACCTTCGGGTTACGCTCCTTCAGCCGGCACACCCTGGAATTGAGCGACTGGGTCGATGCCTGTGAAGACCCCATCTAAAGGCACTGAACCACGCTTCCATGCCAACTGGGCACTGAAATGCCACATTTGGTGCTGAAATCACCACCACCTCGGCCCAAGGCTCCGAAAAGCTGGACTTGGAGCTGATACCAATGCCATAGCACCTCAACAGCTGTTATCAAGGCTGGCACCGAAGCTTAACTGGACGCTGAAGTGTGGCACCACAGAGGAGTCCAGTTTTGAGAAACTCTTGGGTGTCCTGGATGCAAAGCAAAGAAAGCTCTTCCTCCACGCTGACGTTGGGCAAAATACTTGCCAAATGTTCATCTCCAGGACTCATCCTAATCCTAAAAAGCACCGTTTGACCTTTGAGGAGGAACCAGGACTCGACACTTCCACACCACCAAGTCACAGGAAACGCGGGAATTTGGCCACCGGCCCTACACCATTCCAGCCACTGTCACCCACACCTCCTCTTCTGCCACCAATATCCTCTCACTGTCCTCCATCTGAGCCACAGAACACCGACTCTGAGCCAGGGAGTCCTTACTTAACCACAAGACCCCTATAACAAGCCCTTTTGGCCCGGGAGTGTGATGATCCTTGAGAGGACTATGTGTTAGACCCCCGAGATGACCCAAACCTTGAGCCCTACCCTTCCAAACCATTTCCTCCAGAGGATACTACTGTATACCATGCGGCAATACAAATAATACCTGTATAACATCCGGTCAAACTAAACGCAAGACAAGAAGCACTTCTTGGTTGAAACCCTGTGTAGACGGAGTATGTTGTGCATTACCACCGCAAGCTCAAGGGAATGCTCAGGTCGGCCACCACAACTTTAAGAAGCCAGTAAAGCCAGCGTAGCCAGTCCCAGAGAGAGGAAAAGCTATAACCCTGCCCGACGATCCAACTTGTGTTTGTGGACAGATTGTCCCTGGCTGTTCATACTACCTGTAAAAGAGCTGCTGCACAGGCCACAGGAGACAGTCTTCCACCTCACAAGGAGTCTGAGTAAATCAATGATGCTGGAAAGTGAGTAGTGTTTAGAGCAGGCACACATTGGCATATTGGCAACTCTTTGGGTCGCCTCTCCAGGTAGGACTGGGAGGAGATGGAGGAGCAGCTAAGGTACCTGCCAGAGGCACATCATAAAAGAGGACGAGAGTTGGTTGCTGAGGAGAAACCATTAGCGATGGCAACATTTGATGCAACCTTTACACAGCGAAATCGATTAGGAGGGGCATTATACCAGCATCCTCCACCGCAGGCACACCTTGCTTAGGGTGCCAGGGTTGAGACCTACGGTGCAGCAGCACCTTTTCAATATCCCTTTTGCTGGAGAGCATCAGTTCGGCCCCCAGGTCTACCAGATGCTCGAGAAAATCATAAAAGACACTGACATTGTGCACCCTACAGTACCCCAATCCCAAATCTGCCTTCCGCAGGCAGAAAAGAGGGAGAGTTGCAAAACCGGCGGGCTCAGTTTCAACACCTGCACCACTAGTACCAGCAGTGCTTTTAGCACCCCAGCAACCTAACACCTTTCAGAGAGGAAGCTATAGTGAAAATGGGCATGCACAGGGAAGAGGCGGCTCAGAAATACGCGTCTCCACTTCAAAACAGTGACACCCACCTCCCCACATCACCATCACCACCGCCACATCATCACACTTGTCGAGGGAAGACTGAAGCACTTCCTTGCTCTGTGGGAAAAACATCACTTCATACCAATCAGTCCTCTCCATTGTGTAGGAAAAATACTGCCTCAAATTCCACCCAACCCTTCCCAACATCCCACCCTACAATGACATACTGAGTTCATATCCGCTCCACAGTGTGGAAGAAGAGGTTCCCCGCATTTCTTAACAAAAGGCACAATAGACTCAGTACCTTCACCTCAATGCGGTGTATAGGTGTACTTCCTGTATTTTTTGATACCCAAAAAAGACGGCACCCTCCGGCTGATCCTCGACCTCCGGCCATTGAACAGATTCATTCCCTGCGAGCACTTTCACATGGTCACTGCTGCTATGCCAAGGCAACTTCATGTCAGCCCTGGATCTGAAAAACACATAATTTCACATCCTGAACCACTCAGCCCTTCATCAATACCTTCGTTAATGGTAAGTGGACAACATTGCAAGTTCACAGTGTTACCTTTCGGAATCATTACAGCTCCAAGAGTGTTTACAAAGTGCTGAGTGGTAGTGGCAGCACACCTGTGCAGAAACTCCTCGCACACCTTTCCATATTTATACAATGCCTAGGACACGCTCAAACAGCAGTGTCTCTACTTCACAGCCTAACAATTCCAACTTCAACAGCAGAAGGTTCAGCCCTTACTCAGCTTAGTCTTAGTTCCAACAGGCAACACACACCCCTATAAACAGAGGGTGCTGGCATTCCAACAGCTGCTGCCTCTTTTTTTTAAACACACAATCCCATTACTGTTAGAACTGTCATGAAAATGTTGGAGATTGTTGCTGTCCTTTTTGAATATCTAAAAGAAAATGTGTTCCAAAGCTGCATTTTGATTCCTTTTGTGCAGCAGTTCAATCCTTTCTGTTTACCTTTTAAACAGACTGTCCACTCACGGGCCCCTCTGTGCAGCTAATGCTCACAGTATGCATAGCTGGTAGAGAGAGAACCAGCTCCAGCCACTTGGCGCGTCTGTCTGCCCAAGCCTCACCACATATCCTCAATATGTTTTGCCATTGTTTCTTCTTGATGTTTATTCTTCATTTCGAATGTTTACGTGCCTATTTTCTGCAGCTCTGGTGGTGCTTTGAGGAAAGAAGTCTGCCCTTGTCATTCAAATTACTTTTTGTTTTGCTCTCTAGTTTCAGCAGTGTTATTTAATAGCACTAAACAGTGTTTCTTGCTCCATTCACAACTTGCAGTGTACATTGTTTTGTGTTTTAATATATTCCTTGCCTGGCTAGTAAGTAATCACAAATTTGAAGTATATCCCAAGCAATTAGCATGCCCTGGATAACCAGATAAATGCTGCTTTATATAGTTGCTTCAGCTAATTTTAACTTCTGAAATGTATTATACCACCTGTGTCTGCTGAATAAAGCATTGTGGTTGCAGATCACTTTGTGTATGCTATTATAGACTGCTGCAACTTTGTCTATCTTGCTGTGTCAGTGAAGTTGGTTGTAATGTTGTGAAGAATACACAGAACAATTTTGGAAGAATAAATCCTGGGAACTCTACAAACATAAATATATATTACCAGCACTGAGTTCCCTACATTGGTTATTAATAGGTAAAATAATCTAGTTTAGGTCTTTGTGCCTGGGCCGTAGAATTTTCTTTTGTGGGGCATCTCATGTGTTTACTTCCATGTGTAACCATTATCAACTACATGAATCTAAAACTTGTACTCCTGAGTTTGATCAGGTGGCAGAGCTTTAACAAGCATTGGCATAGCCAATAGGTCTCGCTTTTGGGGCCTTATAAGTATTTAATTATGCAGCACAATATCCTTGGTGCAACAACATCAACTGTTGCATGGCTAAACACTTATAAGGTCCCTTTGGGGAGACCTATTGGCTGTGCTAATGCTTGTTTGTTAAAGCTTCCATTTTAAATTAGTTGGCATGTACATGCAAGCAAGGGGTATATCAGTGAGTGAAGACCAATCCGTGAGTGAGGTAGGGTGCAGTGAGTAGTGACTGACTTAGGCAAACAGCAAAAGACCCCCGATATAATACAAATCTTCACTGTCCTGGTAAAGGCCAATAAGCAATTAACAGCGCCAACATCTCCCTGTAATGGATACAGATGTCACCGAGGTTTCTTCAAAAGGCTAACAGTGCAGGGGGGCGGGGTGGGTTGTTGACTACATTATGTCAGCCTCCCTGAAGTCCTGCCTTTAAAGTTGGGTTTTCTCTATTGAGGTGCACAGGCCCAAAGATAAGATCTGCTAGAGGCGGGAGCCCGGGGCAGCGCGCGGGCTGAGGAGGGAAGGTGCGGAGGCGGGAAAAGTGCTTGTCAGAGAGAGAGGAGTGAAAAGGGCGGGGGAGCGGGCAGAAAACGAAGCGCGGAGAAAAGAGAGTAGCAGTAAAACACGTAAAGGAAATAATAGACGAAAGAAAAAATAAAATGATGAGATAAGATAGAAAGACGTGTAGAGAAGATGAACAGTGTAAATCCCAAAGAGAGAAGAAGGTGACAGAGAACAAGCGAAATAAACACGATAAAAGAAGAGATTCGGCAGAGGGCAAATGGAGAAGGCATGAATGAAAGAACTGGAGAAAATAGACATACACAGCGATATCAGGGGATTCTAACACTTTTTATACTTCTTTATGTAACGTAAACTCATCTAACCTGCGTTTACGCACATCAGCAAAATCCGAGCGATCCAGAAGAGTCCTTTTTTCTCTGTTTAGACTGTCATTTCAGGCAACAGGCAAAGGTTGCCGCGCGCATGTCAAAACCCGGGTTTGTGCGCGTTCATCTTCCCCAAGCACGCGCTCATCTCTCGCAGGGACGTGCGCTCTTGCAATTCTACAACGTCGAACATGAAAAAACAGACCCTGAGGGGGAAGGGAAGGAAGAGGGAAAATGGCGGAGGGAGGAAGCGGGTAGAGGTGGGGGTTGTGGCATCTATCTGATCGGACGGGGCACCTATGGGCTGCGGCCGAGGAAGAGGAAGGCAATGTCATGAGACCTGGGACGCAGAAGGAGCGTGTCTGCCTGAGGTGAGAAGCTCATAGGTAGGGGTGTGAGAGCTGTTTGGCGACTTCTTGGAGGATGGGGGAGGGATTAGATATATTGTAACTAATTTCTCCGAAATCGAAGCAGGCATATCACATGTTATAGTTAAGGAGGTAAGGCCCTGGGCAACAGCGAAAAGTGAGTGTGTGGCCCTGTCGTGAGCAGAGTTTTGAGAGTTGTGCTTAATGTGTAAAGGAGCCCTTTCCCCCTGTGCGTGCGGGGGTTGTGCTGCGGAGGTTTTGATAGACTTGTGTTAGTTGTTAGTAATGTCGGCTGGGACTGTGTGAGTAAGGTACAACGCAGCAAGAGTCCGCCGGCAGATGGGAGGTTTAGAGAGAGAGTCCGCTGGCGGTAAGGCTGCTGGGGCGCTGTGGTGAATTTAGGATGAGGCGCATGGATAATGGGGCTTGAGGGGGGTATGCAGCTAGGGCTATGGAGTAAGCAGGAGATGCTGTTAGGCTATTGGAGAGGCTTTGTAGGGGTTGATGAGGTAATGGGTAGCAGGGAGCTTTTGGGGGGTGAGTGGGGGCCTGGGAGTTAGCCTATTGAAGATTTTGTAGAGCTAACATATTTCCGGGCGAGTTGGGTGGTATGTGGCATATGTGTTTATTTTGGTGAGCTTTGTAGAGCGGCGGCGGACTGAAAGCATTTGGGGGTGCAGGTGTAATATGGTGGTGAGCTTGCACTCTTATAACTGGAGGTGAGGTGAGCGGACTGTTGGCGCCTGGCGGTGAGTTGATTATAAGGGGAGCAGTAGGATCAGGAGGCAAAGCCTTGCGTAATGGCCTAAAGTGAGTGGCGGCCCCGTGGGGGTGCCGAGTTGTAGGAGTTGAACTTACTGTGCAGCCGAGCCCTTTTCCCTGTGCTTGAGGAAGTGGTGTTGCTAAGAGTGTAAAAAGACGTGTCCTTTTAGTTAGTGCAGCGACTTGGACTGCATAACTAGTCGCTGCATAACTAATGTGCAAAGTAGTGAGAATTCACTGGTAGATGGGAGGCCTGGTATAGAAATTGGCTAGGCTACTGCTGTTTAAGAGCTGGTGTGTACATGTTGCGGCGAAGGTGCACACCAATTTGCTAGGGGCAGAGCAGTTACGAATGATACAAAGCATCTTGCAGGGTATGAGGCAGAAGTGTGTCCGACTTGTGTTGGGTAAATATTGTAAGTAAAGATTTTCAGATGGCAATACTTTTGCTGACATATTTAGTGTTTATAGCGCCATGTATAGGTAGCTGCGAGGTAAAAGTCTGCAATTATATCGGTGTACGGTAGAGTGGGAACCTTCTTGGTTCACACGCCGTGCAGGTGTGAATAACTAATGCTGATTTGGTGCGCGTGCTTTAAGGGTGCCCGCGAGCGATGCGCTTATTGAAGGAGAGATAGGAAAGCCAGATTGCGGATGTGCGCATAATCGCAAGCTTTAGGCCACTAGCAAAAGCGTGTGGTCAGATTTCTAAAGCCCACTCACTAAATGTCTCGCCGGCCCTGGCTCAGGCGAGACCTAAAAACATAGGCTGTCTAAAGGTGAGATGACCTGCCATTGGCATCTAAACAGAAGGCTGGCCATTAAATGTATATAAAGTACATTCATGTGTACATAGTTTTCTTCATGATTTGTGAACTGAAAATGCATTTAGCCAAGCTTAGATTTTACCTAGAGAACCTGTAGCTGTGTTATTCTAATCAAGATGCATTTCCCCAGCCTAAAGAGACAGAAAAACAGCGCCGGTTTTGTGTCAAAGTGTTGAGATGTGTATTATAATCTGATTAAGGGACTAATTCGTTTTTTACAATGTGTGTTCTACGTGTCCCCACCAAGAGGACCTTTATCATCCTCCTGTTTTCTCCTTCTCTTCCATTACTCCGTTTCTGGCTGCTATCCATTAACCAGAGCCATCATCTTCCAGAGCCAATAACATCACCCCTGGGTTCTGTGGAATTGGGAAGCTGGTAGATTCTATGTTTTATTGAGACTAAAATCTTCTAACTTGCACCTGAGAAGAAACTTCCTGGATATTATGGCTTTATTTGGCCATAGACGATGCAGTCTTTTGTAGGTTATTTGGGGCTGGCTACTGGCAGAAACAGATAGTTGTACAATAGCCGTAGTGATTGGTTGATTTGAATGCTAGAAAAGGGCCATTTCATGATATCTCCAGCCAGTGCGATACTCTCTGGTCTCTTGTTACCTCATGTAATTTTCAATAATTGCCTTCGTGGGAGATATTACTCCTTACGTAAAGAATTATGCTGGTGCTCAAGTGTGGTATGTTATGTCTATCTCTTTCATCACCCACCGAGTTTACTTTGTTGCAGGAAAACAAAGATGCCTTTTCCCAAAATGTTCAATTGCAACACAAAAAGCAGTGGCAGTGTGTGTGGTGTGAGGTCAAAGGAGTCTGTTGGATGGAAGCAGAAATAGATCATAGCACATTAGTTTTGATCCTCCCCTCCCCAAATCATCTGCAGCAGAAGTAACACCATTATCTTCAGAGACTATTAAGTACAGTTGTAATATAACCTATGATTTAACTGCAAAAAGAATAGTGGTGGAGCTATGGAAATTGCCTTAAAAAGATGACCTAATCATAACTGCAGTGAAGCATAGTTCTCATTAGTTCCTGCTCACTGCAGCCTTTGAATTGTATTCCCGATATTTGAGATGAGGTTAGTAACAGTGTGTTTTCTCCTGTTTGATTAACCTTAATTGGCATGTATGCATTAAGTTTGAGAGTATGTTTTCCAATCAAGTAGCTACAATTTCTATACCCATTTCAGCAACTACACCTAGTGCAGTGGGTGTGTATGGTTTTTGTTGCACTAGATCTATAAGCTGCCTTTTTTGAAGCGTGCTATGTCACACACTCTCTAACACTGCCTATTTCTAAGAAGCATTTCATTTTTGCCCAACGTAAGTGCTAATTCCTTGGAAATGTGTGTAAAGAGCTGCTCTTGTCCTCAAAATGTTCTGTGGGCTGATTTCTCCTTATAATAGTTACTTCAGGTCATTAGTAAGGGCATTTAGATAAATATTATGTTTGTGTTGTAGCTCAGCTTTGGTTGACAAAAAACAAACACAATGGATGTAATGCTTGAATGAATCACACTAAGCCACATTCCAGTCTGATTTTTTTATTTCTGATAACTGTACAATGAGAGACGGGAACCAAACATAATGAGCCAATTGTCTTTGATTTCAGCCCAGTAGCCACAATGAAGACGAGACTGCTGTGCTGTGTCTTCCTGATCTCTTGTAGAATCTCTTTAGCATTCCTATGTAGAACTTGATGGCCAGTATGGCCACCATCGAAACCATATATCCTCACTGGCCAGTTCCGTGGAAGGAAGCATTTATTTAGGGAATGTTATGTTGAAGGCTGTAATTTGTCAAATTCAGAGGTTTTAGTTCTTCTAACTCAAACATAATGTCTGTGAGCATTTGTGTTGTTTCTACTGACTTTACATATTAGTTCTTTCATTATGGCTCGAGACTTTTTTTTCTCCAATTTCACCAAACTCTATACAGAAATCAGGAAAACATCCTCTTGACATGCTTTTTAGGTTGAGCCTAGAGGAAATGTGCATGCGCTGCTGTGTGAGGCATGCTGTAATCCTTCTGTGGAGTTTGAACACACCCACTGCTTTTCATTGGTTGCTTGGTCCGCCTTTATAAATTCCATAGTTTTAATTTGTGAATGGAGTACATTTGTCCCGCCTTGTGGCTGTTATGTTCCCGCCCTGGCGACTGGGCCTGCTACATGGATCCTTTTGATATGGGCCATATGTTTTTGTATGCACACTACTTTTTCTTTTGCTTCGGCTTGTTTTGTAACTTTCCCTTTTGTGTTCTGAGGTCTGCTGCTATCTGTCTGTGTTTACTTTGCTCCCGCCCCCCCATCCGTTGTCATGTTAACTTTGCTCCCACCCCCCCTCCTGCCATAGTTTGTGTTGCCTTTCTAGTCTCCCACCTCCTGTTGTCAATGTTCAATTTCTTCCTCCACACTCCCGTTGTCTGTGTTGTCTTTATTCCCGCCACCTCCCGTTGTCCGTGTTGTCTTTACTAACCCCCCTCCTGTTGTCTGTGTTGCCTTTACTCCCACCCCCCTCCCCTTGTCTGTGTTATTCCTACTCGCGCCCCCTTCCATTTTCCTGATGTAAAAATGCTTGTCCTCTCGCTGTACCTCGTGTGTAAAGCTCTTGAACACCCCTGGGCATATGTTTCCGCTGCTAAAAATAAAAAAACGAACTTATGCAATTATTGGACCTTGTCCGCACACTTGCGTTAAAAGTACTTTCAGTTTTAGTTCCTCACTTACTGGAATTGCAAGCTAAACGAATGTGCAAGGTAAGGAGCAAACACATTTAAGTTTCACTTGTAAATAGATATTTACGTTGACTTTTATTTACAAGCATTTCCAGTACAGTGGTTTCTCAAGAGCGAGCACTGGATTTTGCACTGTACAAGGAAGCTGCCATGCAACCATCCCTGGGTGGGCAATTGGTTAATTTCTATTAGTAACTGTCAAGTGGCTGGGAGTTGTTAAATTAAAAAAAAAACACTTTCTACAAACGTAATACAATAAACTATAACACTCTTTTCCGTAAAATATTGGATTTCCTCCGCCATGAAACTAATTTTTGCACTCAAGAAGTATGTTTACTATTGTTGGCTTTAGTCCATTTGCACTTTAACATTTCGCTCAACTTTTTGTATGAGGGCTGAGGTGCACCATAACATTTTGTTTATTTAGTATGACTGTTCTCTTTCGTATGCACTGCGTAGGTCTACTGCATACCTCTTTCTCAAGCCTGCATTATTTACTGTTCACTACTTATGACAGTCGTCCCAGCCGAGTCAGTTGGCGCTGCAGTTCATTATATTTAGGGAGGGGGAGAGGAGATTAGGGCAGCAGCTTCACAGCATTACAACAAAGGGTTATAAGAAGCATGTGCAAGCCTGAACTGACTGACTTCGTTTGGAACTATATTTTCTCATTATAGTTGTTTCATCTTTATAAATCCTTGCCTTCCCCTTAAAATATCCATATCCGCCATCCCCCCCCCCCCCCCCCTGGTAGGGACACATACTAAAAAATGCAAAGCTTGCGCCAAAAGGTTTATTATCCTTATTGGATTCTTTCAGGGCATGATTACATGCCGTACCATGTCTCATTTTGTAGAAACTTTGCCAATTCATGTTTGTTTATTTTTCAATTTGAACCCGGAATTAAATCTATCCAACTATCACAGCTTTCCTGGTGAAGTTGTGGTGTATTTTATTCCACCCTAACCTAAAACTGCCCCTTCGTGCCGTGACTTCCACTAAACCCCACCAATCAACAGAGAGGAAGGCTGCATTTTATTAGGCACAATTGCCAATGTATTAGGAGTTCATTCTTGTTGAAATTCAAAGATTGATGCTGCCAAAGGTTCATAAAGACCGTGCCCTTTTGTACTACCTCAAGCATTCTAGACAGCATACTTTTAACACATTGGCAAAGCCAATAGCTCTAGTAAAATATTTAAAGGGTCCCAAAGGCGAGACCTTTTGGCTATGCCAATGCCTGTTCTTTGCTGCTGTGCTCTTGTATTTTCACAATGGATAGTCTGTTCTGGGAGAATAATGCTACAATTATGTATGGGAATTCGAACTTTTTCAGCGTGGCTTTTGATACACATTCAGTTATTTCTACTTTTTCAAGCAAATGCATTTCAATGGGTGAGTTTCTGGAAACTATTGAAATCGGTCATAGGGCAGCCTGGGCGTATTTGATTACAACTGTGGTACTGTTAAAAGCGTGAAGAATAATCATCAGTGAGGGAAGACTGCCTGAAGGCTGGGAATGATACATGGGTGTAACCGCTCCCCACTCTGTCTCTTCTCTCACTGCAAGAGCTTTGGTAGGGATGGTTCCATGTTTATTAGATAATTTGTTTACTACTTGAAACAAGCATTGGCAAAGTCAATAGGTCTCGCCTATGCAAGAGCTATTTGCCATGCCTATCAATGTATTTCAGCCATGTTGTACACCAATGAGGCTGCTGTTCAGCATGGCTAAAAGTTAGTGACATAGAGGAGAGTGGCATGGAGCGTAGTAGATTGGAGTTGCGTACAGTGGCGTGTACAGTGCCCTAGAGTGGACTGGTATAGAATGCATTGGTGTACAGTGTTGCAGAGTATAGTGCAGTGGCATAGAGTGCAACTCGCATAATTCAGCGGTGCACAATGCACCATCATAGAGTGCAGTGGCATAGATTAGAGGGCAGTGGCATAGAATGCAGAGTGCAGTGATGTAGAGTGGAGTAGAGTACAGTGATAGAGTGCAGTGGTGCACAGTAGAGTGGCATAGAGTGCAATGACGTAGAGTATAATGCCATAGAGTCCAGTGGCGTAGAGTGAAGTGCTGCAGAATGCAGTGGCGTAAAGTGGAGTGAAACAGGTTAGTGAGTTGTAGAGTGCATTGGCATAGAGTGCAGAGGAAGTTAACAAGACTGAATCTGTGTACATTTCTTATATAATAGATGGTGATTTTTAGATTAAATCAAGTATCATATATATTGTTGGAACAGATCAGTAATACTTAATAGACTACTTGTTTTGTCGTTCTCCCTGTGTTGTCCGTAGTTTTGTTTTAATTTTATTGCATGAACTTGGTTTGCGCCGTATTATGTGAAATGGTTTGTGCTGGAAGACTTTTTTAACAGAAACTGTTTTTAACTTTGTGAAATGGTATAATCATTTTTTCTATAACCTTGTCAATAGATACTGTAGGAACCTTGAGTCTACAATTAAAGGTTTTAGAGTATACACAATGTTAGCCTAGTGTCTCTTTATACTGCAGTGGTACTTAAGTCTGAGTCAATAAAGCGTATGCCATACCAGCGTCTGTGTGCTGGTTTGAGTGAGTGTAGTATATATATGTGGTGCAATTCTTCCCAAGCGGAAATTTGATTTTTTTTTTATTGTAGAGTGCAGTGTTGCAGATTAAAGTGTCGTACAGTGCAGTGGTGTAGAATGTTACCCTAGTGTCTCTTTATACTGCAGTTTGTACTTAAGTCTGAGTCAATAGAGCATATGCCATACCAGCCTCTGCATGCTGGTTTGAGTGAATGTATTATATATATGTGGTGTAATGCTTCCCAAGGGGAGATTTGATTTTTTTGCTGTAGAGTGCAGTGTTACAGATTAAAATGTCGCACAGTGCAGTGGTGTAGAGTGGTGTAGAGTAGAGTGCAGTGCATGGAGTAGAGTGCAGTGGTGTAGAGTTCGGTGGGATAGAGTGCATTGGCATAGAGTTTTGCAGAGTATAGTGGTGTAGGATGCAACATCTTAGAATTCAGTGGCATATTATACAGTGGCATAGATTAAAGTGGTGCATAGTAGAATGTAGTGGCGTACAGTGGAGTGGCATAGAGTGGAGTGGCGTAGAATACAGTGGCATAGAGTGCAGTGGTGCTGAGTGTTAATGGTATCAATCGCCCAAAAATTACGTTCACTCAAGATGAACAGGTTAATGCTCCCGTTGGCACGCTTAATTATGTGCCTGAAAGGGCTTTTGCTAGGGAGGAGGTAGCGGACTCCTCCTCCCAACCTTCGGTTATGGGTAATAGTGTGGCTAATGTATTAGCAAATAGGGTTACTGCCTTGTCATGGAATATAGCTGGGTTGAGAGCAAAAAGAGAGGATACATGTTGGAAGTCATTTCTCTCTTCCTTCCATATAATTGCTTTACAAGAGACGTGGGAGGCCAGAGATTCCTTTTACTTGGATGGGTTCCAGTCTTTTATTAAATATGCTGTGCCTTCTTCCTCGGGGAGACCCAGTGGTGGTCTCTTGTTATTATTTAGTCTTAAGCTATTGTATAGCACAGAACTTGTTAAGACTAGTTCACCCAATATATTGGCGGTTAAAGTTGTAGGTGTCAACCTTCCATCAATGTTAGTTGTGAACTTTTATAATTCATTTACGAGGATGGACGAATTGGAGCACTTAAAGGTCTTATTCACCTTTTTAGAGGATTTCGATGCAAATAATGTTACCCCTTATTATTTGTTATTGTTTGGCGATTTTAATATTCATTTAAGACAATCCAATTGTTTTGGAAATTTTAAGCAGGCTTATTGCCCGCAGGAGGAAGCCCACTTTGATCTTTCAAAAGGTGGGATGTTTCTAGACAGTATTGTATCTGCTTTTAATTTATTTGTGCCAATGCAGAACTTAGTATCTCCTGTGCCTACATTCACTGGGCAGGGTCACAACAGCATTATTGATCATATACTAATTTCCTGTACTATGAAGGGACTGGTAGGACCATTTTGTGTCACTGCAAACGTCCTTAGTGACCACAATCCATTATCTTTGGAATTAAATATTAATGATGTCTTTAGGCCTAATCATATGTCTACAATCTCTAATTCAAACATAGTCCCTATTAAACAGGGAACTCGTTTGAGATGGGAGGTTATTACCCCTAGTGATTTTCTCGAGAAACTGTATCACAGTAATTTGGAGGATTTTAATATTTGCCTAGCGATAGAATCTAAACCAGGGGATATTCTTGGTGCCTTTGAGCGAATAACCAACCAGATTATGGATAATCTAACTCTCGTTGGGAAACCAAGACCTAAGAAGCATAAAATCTGGTTTGATCAGGCATGTAGTAGCGCGCACTCTATTCTCTTACTGGCCTTAAAAGATGGCGCTAAAGATATCAGCAGGATTGTGGAGGCAAGAAGATCCTTCAAGAAAACACTAAAGGCAAGGAAAACTTGTCTGAAAAATTTGGCGTGGGAAGAATTGTCAGACGCTAGTCTCTTAAAAAGTAGTTCCCAATTTTGGAAAGTAATTAACAGCCCACTTTTTAATGAAATGGAAAATGTTATTAATGATTGTCTTATTGCCCCAGATAAATGGGTGTCTCATTTTAGTGGGCTTTATTCTGAGATTCCTGACCAGAATCCTGTAAATTTTGGGGATACTAATCTGTCATCGAAAATTAATTTTACTGAGGCTGAAGTTCAGGACGCCATTGAATCAATGGCAAAGGGTAAAGCACCCGGCCCCGATGGTGTCCCTGCAGATTTGTACAAGGCAGATTCAAATTACTGGGCGAAACTTCTAACCTTAGTTTTGAACGCGGTAGCAAAGGAGGGTGTCCCCCGTTCTTGGGGTAAGGCCGTGATAGTACCAATATTTAAAAAAGGTGCTAGAGAGGATCCGGCATGTTATCGGCCTATTTCTCTTCTCGATTCTGCGATGAAAATAATGGGTAAAGTTGTCCTAGCACGGTTAACATCATGGCTGGAGGACAACTCCATTATTTCAGACCTTCAGTATGGTTTCAGAAAGGGAAGGAGCACGGTAGGTCAATGCCTTAATTTGCATCTCATCATTGGGAAGTATACGATTGCGAAGCAGGGGGTCTTACACTTAGCATTCATGGACCTATCTACTGCTTTTGATTTGGTTAATCGTCAAAAACTATGGGCATCCCTGGCAACTATGGGTCTTGACCCTGTGCTGATTTCCTTTTTAGCACTTATACATGAAGATACTACTGCGGCGGTCCGTTATAATAAGGACGGGAATCTAACTGATGCCTGGCAGGTGAAGCGTGGGGTAAGACAGGGGTGCATTCTTGCCCCCCTGCTTTTCTCACTTTATATTAATAACCTGGGGGAAGTTTTGTCCTCATCTTGTAAAGACATCCCAAGAGTAGGTACTAAGTTGATTCCCGCTTTGTTGTATGCGGATGACACGGTCTTATTGGCTAGAACTGCAAGAGGCCTTCAAGCCCTTTTAAATGGTTTTAACGATTTTATGGTCTCCTTGGACTTAGTAATTAATTTTAAAAAATCCCACTCAATGACAATAGGAGATGGAGCTGCTAAAAAGGTTCAATTCTTCTGCAATCAGCAGGAGCTAACAAAAGTCCAGACCTTTCCATATTTGGGGGTCACTTTTGATGACCGAGGATCATGGGTCGCGCAACGCGCACAGAAACAGAATATTCTCGCTAGGGCAACAGGAGCATTGTTGGGTTTTGCAAAACGGCTGGGATGCAAGCCCTTGCCCGCGATTTTGAAGATATATAACGCTAAGTGCGTGCCTATGGCCCTGTATGGTAGTGAGGTCTGGGGCTATGCGTCGGCAGTGGAGATTCAATTAATTGAGAACGCCTTTTTTCGGAAACTTTTGTCATTGCCTGTTTCTACTTCAATCTTTAATATCCATGAAGATTTGGGGGCTGAGTATCTAGTGGATCAGATTTCCGTTGCCCCATTAATGGGTTGGTTAAGGGTTTGGGCGCAGCATCCACCAACCCTAAACCAGCTCATTATACAAGATTGTCTGGTCCTTGACAAAGCCATGTGTATTCCTTGGCTAAGATATATCAAATCTAAGATGGAGACTCTTGGCTGCTTAGAATTATTTGAGAGACCATGTGAGCTGTCTAAATTGGAAATAAAAGACTTAAAGTCGCAGTTCATGTGCAGGGCAAAGTTGCAGAGAGAAGGCGAGGAAGTGTGTAAACCGTCTGTTAGGAGATTTGTCATGTTAAGTATGGGCAATGAGATCCAGCCATACTTGACTTATATAAATAACCCTTTTCATCTATTTTTATTGATTAGGTTTAAACATGACATGTTACCTTGGCTCCTAGCACACCCGAAGGGCTTTTTTAAAGAGGGCACTTTGGGCCCCTGTCCCTGTGATAACGCCTCCGAACAAAATACGCTGCATATGATTTTTTACTGTAAATTTTACACTCTGTTACGTAAAATTTATTTGCCCCATTTTTAAGAACTATCACTTTGACCAAGTAAGGCCCGCCTTGGTATTTCTGCAAATGCTGGGCTCTCCTCTTGTCTGTTTTGGAGTTGCCAGCTATCTTTCAGGGGCAATTAGAAGTAGAAATCGAATGTAGTTTAATATATTTTAGCTCTATTTTTTAGCATGTTTGACAGTCCGAGACCGGGCCTTTTTATCCCTTTCTCATGAAATCATGAAATAGTTTTATAAATTTTGGCCTGCCTTACTTTTTAATGTTCACATTCGCCAATTATTTGTTTAAACTTATTTTTATGTATATTTGTGCACTGTGTATTGTTTGAAATTCCTTTGTTAATTATTTTTACATGTAACTATTTGCAAATGAAATTTTGTGTATGCTTTGATGGTTTTAATTATTAACCGAATAAAGCTATTGTTGACTGACTGACTGACTGAGTGTAGTATATATATGTGGTGCAATTCTTCCCAAGCGGAAATTTGATTTTTTTTTTTTATTGTAGAGTGCAGTGTTGCAGATTAAAGTGTCGTACAGTGCAGTGGTGTAGAATGTTACCCTAGTGTCTCTTTATACTGCAGTTTGTACTTAAGTCTGAGTCAATAGAGCATATGCCATACCAGCCTCTGCATGCTGGTTTGAGTGAATGTATTATATATATGTGGTGTAATGCTTCCCAAGGGGAGATTTGATTTTTTTGCTGTAGAGTGCAGTGTTACAGATTAAAATGTCGCACAGTGCAGTGGTGTAGAGTAGAGTGCAGTGCATGGAGTAGAGTGCAGTGGTGTAGAGTTCGGTGGGATAGAGTGCATTGGCATAGAGTTTTGCAGAGTATAGTGGTGTAGGATGCAACAGCTTAGAATTCAGTGGCATATTATACAGTGGCATAGATTAAAGTGGTGCATAGTAGAATGTAGTGGCGTACAGTGGAGTGGCATAGAGTGGAGTGGCGTAGAATACAGTGGCATAGAGTGCAGTGGTGCTGAGTGTAGTAGAGTGGTATAGAGTGGAGTGGTGTAGAGTAGTGTACAGTGGAGTCGCGCAGAGTGGAGTAAAGTGGCATAGCGTAGAATGAAGTGACATTGAGTGGAATGATGCAGGTTACAGTAAAGTGGCGTAGAGTGGAATGGTGCAGGGTAGAGTACAGTGGCATAGAGTAATGGTGTTAAGTGGTGTAGAGTGCATTGGTGCAGAGTAGACTAGAGTGACGTACAGTGGATTGGCATAGAGTGCAGGGGCGTGGAGTGGTACAGAACACTGTACCTTGACCTAGAGTGATTGGACATAGTGTAGTGTAGTGTAGTGTAGTGTAGCGGAGTGGCGTAGAGTGGAGTTGTGCAGCGTGGAGTGGCCTTGACTGGAGTGTAGGTACTGTGGTATGTGCCCTCGGGTCACAGAAACCTATGTACAGCAACATTCTTTTAAAATTCGTGGGTTAAACGCTATTGTGTGCGTGTTTGCGATATCCCTACTTTTTGTGGAATTTTATAATAATAGAAAGCGGTGGTTTACTTTTATTTTATTTTTTAACGAAAATGGTAATGGCTTTTGCGATCGTTCGTTATGATTGAC
This sequence comes from Triturus cristatus, assembly GCF_964204655.1. NCBI lineage: Eukaryota > Metazoa > Chordata > Amphibia > Caudata > Salamandridae > Triturus > Triturus cristatus. Next base: position 1,735,236,428 of record NC_140589.1, read on the forward strand.
ACCGTCCCTTCAAATGTGGACGCACCATCATGGGAGGGCTATATTGTGACAGTTCCTGGAATGGACAAGGGGTAACAACTAACGCGGCGGCCATCTTGCGTTGGGATGTGGCGCGTGTAATTGCCAGGGGATCTCAAATTACCTGGACGTGGGACAGGCAAGGTGCTCCTTTTATACGTTGACTGCGTTCTAAAACGATTGAGCTGTACTGACTTTGCTCCTATTTGTTTGGTTTATTTACAGTGACAGTCCTATTTCTGTGATCGCTACGTGGCTCCCTAGTGCTTCCTATTCTTACCGGTGTGTGACTCGCCGCTCTTCCCTTGGCGCCGGCGCGTGCCTGTGACGCGCCGGGGTCATGGAAGGGTCGTGTATTGTTGACGTGTAATTGAAGTGAAAGCTGAGCTGGAGGCGAAGTTCAGGCTCCGGAGAGCTTTGACAGCTGGCAGCCCCGGGGCATGGAAGAGCCCGCGGAGCTAACTTCGGCCGCCCTGCTCAGCCCCGCGGGCGGCAGCACCCTGGATACCCCTGTGGAGCCACCTGAGCTACCCGGGGAATTGAACCTGACCCTGAACCACCTCATGGATAGCATGTCTAAGGTGAGAGTTTCTTATCAAAGTACTACCCATTGCCGTGTCTCACACAGGCTTCTCACCCGCGCCTCTAAAGTGTCACCCCGTCCGCTCATCTGCTTAAATAGTATCCCAATCAGAGCATGAGGGCTTTTGTTGGGAGCCTTACGCAACCCCGCACTTGGATTGCTTGCTGCACCCTAACCTAATCAGGATGTCATCATTGCTACACGCGCACTGACCTTATAGCCTTCCCTAGGTCTGAAGACGCATCTCCACGCTCTTTAATGGACTCGTCGGGTGTTTAATTTAATAATCTGATGTTGTATGATTTTTATGCATTTACCTTCGAGGCTGAGTCATGGGCAGTGCCCCATTTCCCTTTAACTTATGTGCTTTGCATAGCGCCTACATAACTACTTTCGCCCACGTGTCAGCTTTTCACGATAGACGGGGAAAGAGATTCAGAGTAAAATACGGGGATAAGGAGCCAGATTCCATAAAGGTATTTGTCACGTATCATTAGTGTTTTTTATATAGCGCTTCCATGTAGTCTTTTTGTCATTTAGGAGTTCTTCGTGTTTGGCTCTTTTGGCTGTATACAGAGATGTATTTGGCTCCCCCTTTACTCTTTCTGGTATTTGCACAGGATTAAAACTTATTTTTTCTTAAAAAGATTTCGTTTTCTATGTATAATATAGTGACGTATCAAGCTCTGACGTTTTTCCTTACGGGGAAGTGTAGACGAACATGTTAAATGTAAAGTGTGTCTCATTTACTCAAGAGTACCTGAGCCAGGTACCGATGCTGCGATCTACAGGTCGAAAAGCTTCACGTTCATCCAGCTGTTATAGTAAATAATGTTATAATATTATAGCGCCCATATTACATTGTTGACAGTTCGCTTTGGAGAAAAAAAAGTAATTCTTAATAGGAAAGCTGAACATCGAAGATCTGCCCCATCTCTGGCTTAGGGTTCTTTACGCAAGGTTTGCATTTATAGATGTGTAGAAGTTAAAGTTTTAATGATGTGTTTTTCAGCTTTAAATTAACTAATACTTGTATAGTTAGGGGCAGGCGTAACAAATTTCAGTTTATATAATGAGTTTTGTCTGTATTAGCTATGGAGGTAAATTGTAACTAAACCGCTCAATAATCCATATCTGCAAATTAAATATATTTTTCTTTAAAAAGCCCATGCCCTTGAAACGCATCTGCATATGTAGTTTCTAAAAATTACGATAACAGCTTTATTAAAAAAGTTCTTGAAAGTCAAAAATGCACAAGGTATTGTGCGCTGGTGTACTAGATTTTCAGGGAGCTGCGGCTATGTTACCAACTAGAGACCCAGAAGGCCTAGAACCCTGTTTACCTCCCAGAAGAAATTGTGTGATCCTCGGGTACATTACCTTATCAGTGTGTTGAGGTACCTTATTGACAAAATAGATCAAGGCAGTAGGTTGTTCAGTTAGTAGTGTGTATCAAATTAAACACCTCTTTCGTATTTGGTATACTATTATATTGTTTGCTATGTAGCATTTCATTCACTAAGTTTATAGTGGAAGGCATAGACAGACAAAATTTCAAGTGAACAATAATGCTATGCTTGCAGGTTCTGTCTGCTTTTCGTACATTGTAATAAATGATGTGTTGTGTAGTGGCTCATAAATTCTAAATCGGTGTATGATTATAAATAATTTTGGCCTTTTTTTGGGCGCTGTCACACTTCATCTAACTGTGGACTGTGAAACCTACCCGTTAAACTGATTTCTATAATCATTTATGTGGACGCTTCTTCTCTCTTGTCAACGTTTCCACATACTCTCTTCTCTTGAAATTTGGTTTAATCTGGGCTTTCCAAGCTCTAGTTTCAGTTGTGGTCATTGGGTATTTGGTGAATACTTGCTGTGGGTTGTAAATCAAACCACAGTAAGTTATTTTGACAAATGCCAACCTTGTTTAAATGATCTGTAGTAGTAAAGTTAGTTGTCTGGTCTGTGCCATATCTCTCATCAGACCTTATCATTAATTGTAATGCCGGTTTTATGTTGCTGAGGGGCTAGTATTTTGCGGGGGATTTTTCAGAGTATGGTTTTGGAAGTTGGTGCTGCTGTGTGGGGGCCTGACCTATGACATAAGGCTATAGCAAACATTTGGAGTGACTGGTTATTTTGTCCCATAGTAGAAAGAGCTGAATTTTTTTTTTTACAAAACATATTTTTATTGGCATTTAAACAATATTTACATTTTCATTGACAATTACAAATATGTGCTTATATCCTATCATAGCATACCATATATCGAAAGCAGTGACTTACGAATGTGTCAGTTCACATATTAATTCAAGTCAAGTCAAAAGTACTTTATTGGACAGCCAAGAGTCATAAAAGCGTACAATGTTATAAAAAAAATACACATTCCATCCAAATACATAACAATATGGCGGTCCCGCATAACAGCCACAATATTCATATTCAAAAGCATTTGTAAAACCATATCATATAAAGTGCACTGTGCTAGAATAGTAGACCAGGTCCATAGTATTTAAAAATGCATCATATCGGTTAAAAAGGAAGACATAATTGAACCAGCAAACAACACAAGATTGCTATAACAACAGTGATCTGGTCCTATATCTAATGGCTCCGACTAAGAAGCTTGCGGCCCCAAAGCAAACCATAGGTGAGGCCGGCATTTGTAAGTAGAGCAGAGCTGGCCTCACTTGGACAAACAGACATTCTCTGAGTAAAGGAAGGATGTGCTGCCTGCGCAAAGACTCATAGTAGGCACAGAAAAACATTAGGTGCAAGGTATCCTGTTCCGAGAAGTTATCACAAGGGCAAGGTTTTAATGATTCAGGTTTTAGATATCCTCTTGGAAATGCCAGCAGCCAGGGAACCATATTTAGGCGAAATCTTGTAAAGACAAAACAATGGTATGGTTTGTTGACATAAGATCAATATGGTTGTAGCTGCGGGCCTAGGCTCAATGTAACATACCTTTTCACCGAGGGCTTAACTAACTCGGCCTCCTCCCTAAGGCATTTCCGCCTGTCCACAAACTGCCGTTCAAAATCTATGATCGCGGTCTTGCCCAGGGGCCTCGGCGTCAGAAACAATTCTGGGAAACCAAGACATCTTGTCTCTCCCTTTATGTATATTGATTTAGGTTCGGGGGGAGGGGGGAGTGGGGGGGGGGTGTTGGTTGCGCCCAGATTCTGAGCCATCGTAGCAGGGGCAACTGAGATCTGGTATGAAATATACCCCATCCCCAATTCTTCATGCAGACAGTAAACCGGAGTAGCTACAGGGGCCCCTAAAAGTTTGCGCATAAAATTATTCTCTGCCACTTGTATGCCCTTTACGTCCTTGTAGCCCCAAATATCAAATCCATACTTAGCCGTGGGGATACATTTTGCGTTGTAGACTTTCAAAAGCGCGGGGAGGGGTTTTGACCCCAGTCTTTTTGCAAAGTCCATAGTGGCCCCAGTTGTTCTAGCTAGGATGTTATTTTTAAGTATTCGTTGCGCACCCCAAGTACCTAGGTCATCAAAGAGTACCCCTAAGTATGGGAATGTGGATACTTTAGTTAATCCCGAATACCATAGAATTTGGCCTTGGCCGACTCTCGAGGGCCTATGGACAATGAATGGGATTTCTTAAAATTCGTAATTAAATCTAGTGAGTTCATAAAATCTATAAAACAATTTAAGAGTTGTTGCAGGCCCCTTGCGGTTCTAGACAATAAAACCGTGTCGTCGGCGTACAGCAATGCGGGAATCATTTTGGCGCCGGCCCTAGGTATGTCCTTACAACATGATATTAAGGTGTCCCCCAATTCATTGATGTATAGGGTAAATAGCAGGGGAGCCAAAATGCACCCCTGCCGGACCCCCATTCCTACTGGCCAAAAATCTGTCAGGCAGCCATCTTCATTAAACCATGCCGTGGTGTTAGCATGTGTGGTATGCAGGAAGGAGATTAATTCGGCATCTAACCCTATATCACGAAGGACCAACCACAGCTTAGACCTATTGACGAGGTCAAAAGCTGAAGTTAGATCCATAAAGGCCAGATGCAGGACACCTCCCTTGACAACGGTGTACTTCCCGATCACCAAATGAAGATTAAGGCATTGATCTAGTGTCCCCTTCCCCTGCCTGAATCCATATTGGAGATCGGAAATAACATTAGTGTGATCAAGCCAGGCTGTGAGTCGATCCAGGACTACCTTACCCATAATTTTAGACGCAGAATCTAAAGGCGAAATTGGTCTGTAACATGCCGGGTCGTCACGAGGGCCCTTTTTAAACCGCGCGCGCTGCAGCAACCTCCGGCTGGTGGGGTTTCCTGAGGGGGCTGAGAGGAACCCGGCGGCCGCCTTTGTGAAGGCTTGGTTCACCTCCTGGATGCCGAAAGACTTCCTCTCCGCTGGGTTCGTGGTAGAGAGCGTACACCAGTCCCTTGCTCCAAAATCACCGGTCGGCCACACCTCGTCCTATCATCCTGAAGATTCTCAACTTCAAGGACCGGGATGCCATCCTGCGCGAAGTGCGCTCTCTGGGCCCTCTAACATTCCAAAACCACACCATCATGGTGTTCTCAGACTACAGCAGAGAAGTGCAAGACCGACGTCGCTCATACATGGAGGTTAAGAAGAAACTACGTTCCCTGCACCTCCAATACCAGCTGCAGTTCCCAGCATGCCTGCGGGTTATTTTCCAAAACGAGACACATTTCTTTGACTCTCCTCAAGCGGCCTGGACTTGGTTAACGGAGGAGTGGCCCCTCAGGCAGCAGCGCAACCCGTCCCCCAGGCCACCGGGCACCCAGCCCTCGCAGCCCTGGTCGCTGGGGCGCCAGTGCCGACGACGCACACATTCTCACAGGGGGCGCCGGTCTCGGGTGGCGTCCCAGAGCTCCTCAGCCTCTCATCCCATCCCCGCCTCCCATCCCATCCCATCCCATCCCCGCCTCAAACTCCAATCTTCTGGCGGCCTACTCGTAGATCCTCCACTATCAACTCGGCACGACTCCCCGAGGGCAGACACTGACCCCCTCCCGTAGCCCGACACTCTGAAGAGCCGATGGGTGGTCGAAGAAGCTACTAGCACTCTGTGGACATACTCCGACCTCCTGAGGGCCTGGGGCGCTGGCAGTCGTTTTTTGCTCTGATTCTTAGTCTTTCTGCCGAGACACTGCATATCCGTTCATATGGAGGGGTCCTTCCACGCATCACAACCAGAGCGTTTTAGTTTGTTTTTTCTGGTTTCATTAGGGGGGCCGACAGATGCTTCTGTTCTCGAAGTATAGGGCGGTGGGTGGGGCGGGGGAGGGGGTTGGGATTGTTCTTTCCCAAAGTTTGTCTTTGTTCGTTGTTTTGTCGCACCAGGACTCACACAACACTTGGTTTCCTTTCCCTATGGGGCACATCTGGCCTCCCCCTAGCACCTGGTCAAGCACGTCAGTGATCCCTCTCACAGCCAGGACTCCTGGTAAGGCCGCCTTTCGTCACTGCCACCTCCTACCACCATGACTGATACACCTGTGCCAAGGGCTTTCCTTCACATATTGTCCTGGAACGTCAATGGCCTCCTGGACCGCTTCAAACGCATGGCTGTACTGCGATATGCACAATGCCTCGGGGATAGAAGTCCTCCTACTTGAGGGGACACACCTGCTGGGTAATCACTGTCCCTTTCTGGCACGTTACGGGTATGATCGGGTATGGCATTCCGGATTCACCAGGGGCTTCCGTTAGGGTGGCAATCCTGTTAAAGCGTTCCCTCCCCTTCGTGACTTCAAATGTCACTCACGACTCACAAGGTACGTCAGTGGCTCTCTGCGGCTCGTTGCATGGCAGCCCCCTGAACTTAGTATCTACATACTCACCCCCTTCGATGCTTACAGCGACCCTGGCAAAAGCCGCCAAACTTGTGTCTTCACTGCCCTTGGGTTCCACTTCAACGCGGTTTCATCCCCGGGCCTGGATACGTCGGATTCCCCCGTCCCACAGTAGAATCGCGCAGGCGAAACAATTAACTAACTGGTCCGAATCTCTGGGGCTCTGCAACGCATGGCATGTCTGGCATCCACAGACCAAGCAGTTCACCCATACCTCTGCAGCCCATCACACACAAGCGCACATCGATGCAATCTTTGTCCCCCTCGACGGACTGTGCCGCGATCCAAGACGTCCATATTCTCCCTAGGGGTATATCTGACCACTCTATGGTTCTGATTAGCACGGGGCCCCCTCCTCCTTCAATGCGTCAGACGTGGAGGCTGAACGTGTGGTACCTCCAAGATAAGGAGTTCTGGACGGTAGCAGGACAGAAACTCAAGCAGTATTTCTTGACCAACGACGGGTCAGTGTCCTTTCCAGGTACCCTATGGGAGGCAAGCAAGGCCACTATCCGGGGTGTCGCTATGGGTCAGCTTAAGCGCCAGCGGCGGCAGCAACTGCAACAGATTTCCTCATGAGAGGTGCAGGCGCTGCGCCTTGAACAGACCTTGTCCGTGGCTGCGGACGCGTCCGGGGAGAGACTTCTTGCTCGCCTCCGTGCTGAGATTGGTCAACTTTTCATGGAGGCGGCCAAATTTCTCTGGCGATCATCAGTGGCCAGAGTATATGGATGGGGCGACAAGGACGGCTCCCTACTCCACAGATGGGACACCTATCCTAGGCTGAACCGCATTATTCCTGAAATAGTCGATCCGGATGGCACGGTGTACCGCCCCCCCCCCCCCCCTGGAAATGGCTCACGTCTTCGCCTCCTACTACCGCTATCTATACACGGCCAAATCCCCGACGTTCTCGCTCACGGGCCTGCTGGAGAACGGGGGAACTTGCCTTCCGCGCCTAGATCCCGTCGTCGAAGCGGACTTAGACTGCCCTATCACTCATGAGGAGATCAGTGAGGCAATAGCCCTTACCTCCTCCGGCAAAACGGTGGGCCCAGATGGCCTCCCGCAAGAATACTACGCTCTGTATCGCGAACCGCTCATTTCATATCATGCGGGATTGTTTGAGGAGGCGGTTGACAAGGGTTCCTTCCCGCCTGGGACAGACATGGCCACCATCGTGGTTCTGCCCAAATCCCAGCCACCCTTCCCACGGTGTGCGGACTACTGCCCCATCTCCCTTATCAACACGGAACTAAAACTTTTTGCCACAATCCTTGCCCAGCGGCTCCAACCACACCTGTCCGTATTGGTCCACCCGGACCAGTGCGGGTTTATTCCCTCACGTGCCACCCGGCATGGTCTCCGACGGCTGCATCTGGTCTTGGCCCACCGTCATTTGCTCACCCCATACTTGGCGATCCTCCTGGTGGACTTTGAGAAGGCCTTCGACTCAGTGGACTGGGGGTTTCTGGATGCCATTCTTACCTCGATGGGCTTCGGTCCACATTTTCGGGGTCTCGTCCATGTCCTTTATGCCCATCCGAGAGCCCGTGTCCTAGTCAATGGGGTCTTGTTGGAGCCTTTTTCCATCTGCCAGGGAACAAGACAAGGGTGCCCCCTCTCCCCACACACACCCTGTGTGCCATGTCCCCTAATACTGCATGTCATATTTGTAAGTCACACCTACAACAGACCTTACAGCCCTAAGGCAGGATGCATTATATTACATTTGAGGACATGTATCTGCATGAGGAGATATGCCCCTCTACTGGCCAGTTTTATTACTGACAGTACAAGTGAACAGGGAAGCCTTTCTTAGGGTATGTACTGGGCACTGGTCAAAACGAGTTCCCCAGCTACATAATTGCTTCACTGAAACCTATGGTGTTTGGTATCAAACACCTCATATTAATAAACCACACTGATTCCAATGATGGACTTATTAATACAGGCACCCAGAGGGTACCTTAGAGGTACTCCCTGAAAACCTACCAACCACTAATGTGTTGGCTGACTGGTTCTGTCCAGCCTGCCACCACAGATGTGTTTCTGACCCCCTAGAGGCGAGAGCCCCGGCTGTCTGAGGTCAGGAACAAAGCCTGCTCTGGCAGGAAGTGTTGTCACCTCCTCGAAGCAGGTTGATTAGTAATTTGCATATTAAGACCGAAGGCATCAAAGGCCTTCACTGCCTGTGATATTGTTGTTCTTTCAGAATATCCTGTCATGAAGTGCTCCATATTATGTCTGTTTGTTCTACTTCTGCCTTGTAAAGTTCTACTATGTCATAGGAGCTGTGTGTGTTCTTAGAATGTTTATGTTGAAGTAGATTGAGTTGTGATGATCAGTTATTGCTGGACTTGGTGATGTATTGACCTGCCAGCTGTGTAGTCACTGGAAATAAACCTTTCAACCTATCGTGACTTGGAGTCAATTACTAAAAAATGTATGGCGACGATTTGACTACACAGCAGAACCCTCAGCGTGATTTTTACTTCTAGCCTTAAGGTTATTCCCCAGCCCACGCAAACTTATAAGCGTTACAGCCATCATCGCTACTGTTGCATTGTCACTGCTGTTTGCCTCTTACCTCCGTTCATCTCTGTCCTGGAGCTGCTTCGCCTGATGATGATCGGCTGGATTGCTTCCCGCACGTTGGTATCTTTATAGACTCTGTTTTGTGAGCCACTTCAGTTTCCACGCTCCTGCTCGACTGTCTTTCAAGCGAGCACGATGCCCAGAGGTCAATTGCTTTAATCCTAGGAGGTGTGTTTTTATTTTTTTGGGAACTTGACCAGCTTTTGCTCTCAGCGTATGCACCCTCTACAAACAACGCAAAGTTGCGCAGACTCTCAGTACCTAACGCCGTCAGCGTACAAAGGGTCCATAGTTACTGTTGCCACCAGCTCATCATCGCACAGGACAAAACGCTACTCCCTCAGCACGATTTGCACTGCAATCTGCATCATCACCAGGTCGTGAGTTTCGCGAGTCCCGGTGATTCGCTCACCTTTTTTCACATATTCTTTGGATGGTTGTCTTTAAGTTTAAACGTGGATCTCGATGATTCACACAATTGGACTCTACTGTTCATCTACTTGTGGATCACAGTGATTCACACGCTTAAGACTTTCTCCGTGTTATATCGATGTTTTAGTACTGTATGACTCAAGCCAATTTGCATACCTTTTGACAGCGACTTTAAGCTGTACATTTGTTTTGTGTTTTGTGCTATCATCTTAACCTGTATTTTACAGTATACATTGCTATTCCAAATCTAGTAATTTACTGATATGTGTGCGATGAAAGCTGTCACTGCACCTTCAGCGTTCCTAGACACTCCTGGTGAACCATCTGTTAAATGGGAGGACTGGTTTGATGTGTTCAAAACCTATTTAGGGCCCATTGGCGCTCTAAGATTTAGTGCTGAAAGGAAGAAGTGTTTATTGCTCCATTCTTTAGGTTTTGAGGGTAGGTCACTTTTCAAACATTTACCTGACATACCGCATGAAGCTGATGACAATGTTGATGATTATCAAGAAACTGTACACAAACTTAACCAAGTCTTATGGTTCAAAGACCCAAGTTCTTCAGAAGTATGAGACGTAGTTGCATATGTGTCTGTTTTAAGAAGATTAGCATCAGTCTATATATTTGAAAACTTTACTGATCATCTCATTAGGGACTAATTTGTTTTTCAATGCAAGGATAAGCACATTAGACAAAAACGTCTTGCTATGGGTAATCCGTCCCTTGATGAAACTATCAAAGTAGCTAAGAGCATTGAAATTTCACAGGTCTGGTTAAAATAACTCTATGACAAGCCTTGTGAGAGTGTAAATGTGGTTGTGGGAACTAATGAACCGAAACAAAGGTTTGTCAAGAATAATGGGTCCATGAGCACTAAATATAAAGTAGACAATATTATACCCAATAATACGTGTCTCCGGTGTGGAAATGTCCCTCACCCCAAAAGGGGGTAGATGTGCTGCAGCAAATGTCATGTGCAACTTCTGCAAAAAAAAATGGGACGTTTTGCAAAGGTGTGTCTTAAGAGGAAATCACAAAAGAAAACCATTGCATGTGTGGTAGAGTCTGAAGATGATACTGATTCGGAAATTATTTCCATGGTCATGGATGAGGGCGATCTCTCAAAAAGCATGATGAATGATCCTTTTGCAGGCGACCCTTCTTCCTTTGTCGATCCTATTGTGGAAGTGTGTGTTGGAGACAAAGTACTCAACTTATTGGTGGATTCTGGTGCCAGGATCACCATGGTAACCCCGAAATTGTTTGTCGAGACATGGGGTGACAGGGAATTGTACCCACCCAATCGTTCTCCCGTCTCATATGAAGGGCGAACTACTTGCTTTTATTGAGGATGTTTTGATGTTTAAAGGGAGAAGGATTAGAGGTAAAATCTATATTGCGGTCAATGGGCTTAACATCCTTGGTTGGTTCCATCAGGGATTGTTTGGGATGGTACTTAGACCAGGTGCTAAAAAACAAGCGTTGTTGGTTACTTGTGAGGAAGAGGGCTCGAAGTGGAAAAAGGATTTTCCTTCTGTTCGGCGATACGCTTTGCAAGATATCTCGTTTCAAACATAACATTATAGTTGGAGACGGTGCCATCCAAGTCAAACACAAGCTTAGAGGTTTTCCTTCAGTGTAAGAGAAGATCTCAACCAAGAACTCAAGAGTTTATGCGACAAGAGTATCATAGAACCCACTAAATCATCCTTGTGGTTGTTCCCCTTGGTGGTTGCTCATAAGAGGTGTGGGCCGTTGCGTGTATGTGTGGATTTGAGGTCGCTAGAAAAGGAGATCTGGGTTGATTCGCACCCTTTGCCTAAAATTAATGACCTGTTTCCATGCATCAAGGGTGCCCAAGTATTCTCCAAGCTTGACATGGCCAGCGCCTATCACCAGATAGAATTACATCCTGACTCGCACCCCCTCACTGCTTTTGTGTCTCCCCTTGGAACATTTCAATATCAACAGATGCCTTTTGTTTTGGTATCCGCTGCATCAGTATTTCAAAGGGTGATGCAAAATCTCTTAAGGGACGTTGAAGGGGTGCTTGTTTTTCAAGATGAATTGTTGATCCATGCCAAGGACAATTCTTCACACGATGCGATTCTTCGCAAGGTGCTCAGTATTTTGTTAAAAGAATGATGGTGTTCTCAAAACTGAGAAATGCAGGTTTCTATGTAAAGAGATAAAATATTTTGGTTATTTGTTATCACAAGAGGGAATAAAGCCCAGACAGGGACTTGTTGAAGCTATTGCCAATGCTTCTGTACCGAAAGACAAGACCGGTGTTAAGTCTTTGTTTGGTCTGTTTGAGTATTACTCAAGGTTCATTGACAATTTTACATCTGTTGTTCGTCCCATCAGAAACCTACTTAAGATGGAAATCAAATTTGTGTGGTCTGAGGAGTGTAATGATGCTTTTAATGAAGTTAAATCTACTTTAAAGAACTATGAGGCTTTCAAACCATTTGATCCTGACTTGCCATGCTGTATTGCTGTTGATGTCCGCCAGGTAGGGTTGGGGGCAATTCTTACTCACAATTGTGGGGATAAAGAAAACACTGTAGCGTTTGCGTTAAGGTTGTTAAGGATTGCAAAGACCCAATACTCAGTTATTGAAGAGGAGTTGTTGGCTTGTCTCTGGTCTATAGAGAAGTACCGCCCATATGTTTGGGGAAGACGGTTTAAGCTGCTTACCGATCATAAATCATTCATTTCTATTCTGGGTTCTGGCACTAGTAAGTGTTGTACACCCAGAATAACGAGAATGGTCAGCAAAGTGTTACAATACCAGTTTGATGTGTCTCATATTTCAGGGGGAAAGAACAGGAGGGCAGACTTTCTTTCTCGCTTTCCACAAAACCAAGATGAGAGTGAAGAGATAGATTTCAAAGAGTTGTGCCATGAGGATGCTGAAAATTGTTTTGTGGCTGCCATGGATATTTCTGATCTTAATGTGGGTTCTGAAGAGGACTGGATGGCGGCCTTGAGAGAAAATTCCCTTTTCAACAGGTGTGTGAGTTGGTTAGAGAAGGGTGGCCCAGAGAAAAAGGTTTTGTCCCCTCTTTTACAACCATACTGCACAGTGGAACATGACATTTCTCTAGAGGATGGTGTACTATTGCGCTGCGATAAGCTCATTCCACCTCATTCCATCAGACATGTTATCAGCAGGAAAGCTCATGAGGGGCATTTGGGTGCGACACTCAACAAACGTATCCGTGAAGATTTTTGGTGGCCAAGTATAGATGTGGAAATACATGATTTGGTACAAAACTGTTCTGTGTGTGGTGCCGCTGAGAAAACTTTTAAAGTGACGACGCCACCTATGTTGCCTGTTGAGTGTCCCTCTGGTCCATGGGTCAGATTGGGTATTGACGTGATGGGCCCATTTGAAACTTTGCCGGTTGGGTGCAGTTATATTTGAGTTCTTATGCTTCTAAGTGGTCGGAGATCAAGATGGTCAGAGAAGCCAATACTGTGAGTGTGGTTGCGTTTCTGAGAGAGGCGTGCACGAGCGAGGGATTCCCTGAGTTCCTAGTTTCTGACAATTGAACTCAGTTTGTGAGTAAGGAGTTGAGGTACTGTTTGTTTTGTGTGGAGTGAAGCATTTAAAGAGTTATCTATATCACCCACAAACAAATGGTCTTGTGGAAAGAATGAATCGTGTGGTGGGTGAGTGCATCAGATGGGCAGTAACTGGAAACCATGGTGTTGTCAAGTCTTTGGAAAGTATGTTGTGGTTTTACAGGACCACGCCACATTCTTCTACCAAAGTTTCACCTTTTGAACTTATAAGGGGTAGAAAGGCAAATACTAGTTTTAGGCCCGGATGGATGAGTAAATGGCTTAATTCGGAGTCTAATGTGGTGAAACTTATGGACATAGTTAAAGAGAATACCAAATTGACCCAAAATAAACAGAAGATCTGGTTTGATAAAAGAAAATGTCTTAAAATGGTTCATCTGGTTGTGGGGGATGTTGTTCGCATCAAGTCTCCTGTTCACGTCAAAAAAGGGAAAGGTAAATATTGTGCACCCACCAAAGTTGTGAGGATTGGTAGTAATGCTGTTCAAGTGGAGGGTGGTCATTGGTAGAACCTTTCCAAAATTGTCAAAGTGAGGACCAATTGTCACAAAAGTGCAAGTTTGTCTGATGACTATGCAGGTAGTCAGATGTCTGATTTACCCAGGTTTGCCGAACTTATTTTCTGTAAATTGGTGTTTGATTTCTGTATTGAGTGTGTGTCTCACTTACTGCCTTTGTGTGTGCAATAAATGCTTAGCAATACCCTCTGATTAGGCCTAACTGCTCACCCACACCACCACAAAAGAGAGCATTTGGGTTCTCTGTAAACCAATTGGACTCTTTACACTGTGTAACTCATTTTGGTCCACTATATAAAGAGCTAGCATCATACAATGTTGCATATCCATGAAATGTTTTGCAACAGTAGATTTTGCATTCTTAATTCCAAGCTTGTGCCCCACTAGTATCACTCTCAATGTTCTTGAGTTCTGTCCCACATATATTTTTCCACACAGACATTTTAATGACTAACATTAATCGTTTCACATGTGAGTCCAATTTACGGCCATTCTTTTATCAGAAATTGGATGTAGAATACAGTCTTCCACAATGACATTGTTACATTGAGTGAATTTCAGACATGGGATCCTTTGAAATTAGCCATGAGGTAACTCTGCATAACAAGGGTAATCTTTTATCAAACAATTGAGTTTGAATGGCAGGTGAATCGGGCTACTTTATCAGTCATTTACTAGGATAGTGAGAGGGCGCAAAATGTGTTTTTGTGAACATTTGCAAGTTGTTCTTGTGAAAATAAAAAGCAAGTGTATAGCTCGCATTTCAAATTCATGCATGATACTTGCACGGTTGTGGTTTAAAAAAGAAAATGTCTCCCGAAAATATTTTTTGCCTCCTCTAGAGCAAAACGCACATTTTGTGGCAACAGAATTGATAAAAATTAATGTAACTTGAAATTAATGGATTTCACAAGCATGATAAAAAAAGTGCTGAAAAGACTGCAGCCATTTTTAGAGGAGCATCCATGGTAAGCAAGAGAAATTATATGCACAAAGTTAGACTACTTGCAATTGTCAGTTCTTGGGAACCTAAAAGGGTACACAGTAGAAGTTACCAAGCCTGCAAAATTCCACAGATTAAACTTCAAAGGAGTAGCAAAAGGATTTTATGCAAGATGCACTGGTTGCTTACCCTGGTGAGAGTAAAATTGAAAGAGCTCCTTCACTGGTAACCTGTGAGCCTCTGCCTGCTCACATAAAGCAGGCATTGAATGAATATTCATAATCCTACATGGAACTTCTGTGCAGAAGGAAAATTGCTAATTGAACTGCAGCGTTTGTGTAAAATGAGGGCTACAGGCTCTTTGTGGAAGTCTTTGCCCACTCCAATCCAGCTGAATTGAAATAAATAAGTCTTTTTTTTTTTTTTTTTTGGCATACTTGTATCACCATTAGCTGCTGGAAGTGTAAATGCGCTTGTGTGTCCATTGTGGGTTAGGAGTATTTGACCATGCACAAAGGAAACGGGGTATGAGGCTATAGTGACTGCACCTATCATTCAGTGGGGTCAAAGTCTGTACTAGTTTTTTTGGGTGCTAAGGATCTGAGGTTCAATACCTCTACACCTCCAAGGATACAGGGTCCTATAAATCATAAACAAAGCACTGTGATCCAGCACACCACACAATAATGATACAATATTGCATAACGAAGAATATCATTCCATTCAGCAGGTCTGGTTTCAAGTTTGTTTATTTAATTTCTTTAAAATCAGCGTAGATAACGTCGTTTCGTCCTTACGGACTTCTTCAGGGCGAAAACGTAATAAGAGGGCCTTTTTCTTGTGTTCCCTCAATAGTGAGGTTTATGGTCAATGTTCCTTTAGAAACACACTTGTATACAACCAGAATTGAACTAATAGGGGCTTAGTCCTGTACTACTTTAGTGATAAGGTCTATAGCAAGAGCTTCCTTTTATAAAAACAAATTTGTGTGTAACCGTATGTTTTCACAGATTTGTATGGTGCTCTCGGTATGGTTTGGCCCTCTTAGGGTCTAAGATTTTGCCTATTTGTAGTTTAGTCCCTCCAGCGCTTGCTATAGACCTAAGCACTAAAGAAGTACAGGACTAAGCCCCTTTTAGTTCAATTCTGGTTGTATACAAGTTTGTTTCTAAAGGAACGTTGACCATAAACTTCAGTATTGAGGGAACACAACAAAAAGACCCTCTTATTACGTTTTTGCCCTGAAGAAGTCCGTAAGGACGAAACGTGTTGGCTACGCTGATTTTAAAGAAGAAATTAAATAAAGAAACTTGAAACCAGACGTGCTGAATGGAATGATATTCTTCGTTATGCAATATTGTATTTTATAATGATTGTGTGGTGTGCTGGATTACAGTGCTTTGTTTTTGTTAGGAGTATTTACATATCATAGAAGATGATGATGTTCAATCCATAGGTATCTGTTTTTGAGCCATATTGCTCTATAGTGTGCATCTTAGGACAAAGGTCTGTATGGTAAAGCAAGCCCTCCATGTCTGAACACGTGTTTGGCTCAAAGTAGACATCATGCCATCTCCTGCTCCTTGTAGGGTTCAAGGTGACAGCGGTTATCTCTGGCCAACTGACTTCCATGTAACCCTTTGTTAATACTGGAAGCCATAAGTTATTGAGTAAATTGCATACCAAAAGGCCCACACGCAGGTGGAAGAAAGGTGTG
The DNA here is from genome assembly GCF_964204655.1 of Triturus cristatus. Taxonomy (NCBI): domain Eukaryota; kingdom Metazoa; phylum Chordata; class Amphibia; order Caudata; family Salamandridae; genus Triturus; species Triturus cristatus. The sequence goes on from NC_140589.1 coordinate 1,735,252,702, forward strand.
CTGATCTTGACAGAAAAATGCAAATGTTAGGCAACATTCCACACATCATATAAATACCAAACAGGTGTTCCAAGATGCTACATCATAATGTTACCTAAAACCTATTTGATATTGCAGCAATAATAGAAAAGTGAACACTGAAGAAAGGTTAATGTTACAAAGAGAAGAGCTTTCCACCAACTAATAAAGGCATATGTACATCTCCATTCTTTTCATTTTTTTAAATAAAAGATTTCAATAAAGTACATAATCTTCAAAACGTTTGGGTGGATTAATGCACCTTTTGGAAGAAACAATCGGATTGTGAAAAACTTTGTAACTCACTACCGTCAAGAGATTCAGTTTTATCACTCAAAATCTTCTTTTACACGTATAACATTTTGAGAATGTGAAAACACACCTGGTTCACCTGAAACAACAGAAGGGTTCAAACCCTGTGTATTTGGACCATTGAGTTAAAATATTGTAAATCCTCATCCTGTTCAAAACAATCCCATACACTAAGTTCATTTTCAACGTCCTAATTGATCCTATTGGACAACAAGATTTTCTCTTGGCCTGGTTTGAAACTTATTGCATCGCTTTTACTCCTCTATCCTTTGTCTCCCAAATTGACAGCTCCACTAGAGACTTCAATCACTCTGAAAGGTTTAATGAAGTTGGATTCACCTTTCTGTACTTTAACTGTTTTTTTAATGATAACCCAATCTCCTTTTTTGATTTTGTTTTTGGTTTTGTTACTCGTATCATGATGTGTCTTGGTTATTGTTTGTCTTTCAATTATCTTCTGTTGAACATTAACATGTTTATCATCAATTTTTGTGCACTCTGACAAATCTTTGTGCCAATTCTTAAACTTAGGTGTAAGGTTAGTATTACACTGCCTCCCTCACATGAAGAAACAAGCATTTGCAATGCAATCGGTCTCATCTTTGGGACCTTATATGTATTTACCTATGCAGCACATTAGACTGGGTGCTGAAACATCTACTGTTCCTTAACATTAAGGGAAAGTAAGCACCAAACTGTGTGACACCCCTGGTATGGGAACACATGAAGAGAAATATTGCCTTTCAGCGGGAAATGTTAAAGTCCAAAGCTCTGTTTTTAATATAAAATCAGGGCCTTCGGTGCTCATATCACTGAAATTACAAGATTTGAAAGACTATTCTTGTCTACAGCTGCTCGTGGAAGACAGTTTCTATGGGCTGGAATCTAGAGTGATTCTGGTATTTTACTGACCGCTGCTGGTCGTTTTCTATCAAGAAAGTTAGAGGCAGTTGCCAGAACAATTAAAAAAATAAAGTCCCTCAGCGGGAAGCAATTCTGGTATTTTACTGACCTCTACTGGTCGTTTTCTATCAAGACAGGTAAATACAGGCAGTTGAACAGGAAAAAGTCACTAAGCGGAAGCAGACAAGTCCTAGGGCTGATCTCCAGAGCCCACAAAGTACATACACATATAAGTATATATTAAAGTATATACAAGTGGTCTTGAATGCTCGACCTAAAAAGGAGTATAACCAGTAATAATCTCAGTATTGTTATAGCCATTGACCTTCGTTCAAAAATCTGTTGACTCGTTCAACCTGTCCATTAGATGATGGACTATACAAAGGCTTCTTTTCTTGTCTTATTCCTAATGTTTAAAAAGTTACACATCTTAGTAGAAGCTAACCGCGTGCCATTATCTGATACTAACACTTTGGGTTGTCCTTCTGTTGCAAAAATTCTGTTTAAAAAATCAATGATGATCTCAGTAGTTACACTAGAAATAAATTCATAATGAATCCATTTGGAATAATAGTCTGATAATACAACAAGATATTTACACTTGCTTTCTAAAAATTTTAATGGACCTGAAAAATCAATAGCAATTTTAGACCAAGAATCATTGGGTATTTCAACTAACTGCATCTCATTTTTGCAAATTTTCCAGTGTTTATCTGCTTTTAAACACTCAACACATTGGTCTACATACATATTAACTTTGGCATCAATCCCTGGCCATCAATAAGGATTTCTTAAATTGTTTTTAGTTGCTGTCGATCCTGGATGACCTCAATGAGTAAGACCAATCAATTGTTTACTTAACTGAAAAGGTGCTATAAAAAGATCATGTCTCATCAACAAATCATTTTAAAAAGTTAGTTCATCAGACACTTGTTGTAATATTTCATGTTATTGTTAAGATTTCTTAAAGGTGGCCACTTTCCAGGGACCTATTCTTTTACTGTTTGCAAAGTGCTGTCATTTTTTTGATTTTCTGACCAGTCACTTTCTTTAATGGCTCGCTCACTCAGAACTGTAGCATCACTAGTGCTACTACACATTCCATGTCATCAAAGTTCTCTTCATTATAATCAATTAATGGTAATCTTGATAGACAGTCTGCACGACAATTTAGCCTGGTATATGTCTAATTTTAAAATTAAATTCTTGTAACTTTGCAATGACCCTTACCAATCTAGATGAAGCCTTTCCATTACCTTTTCCACATCCATTCATCATGTATATCAGAGGTTTATGGTCTGTAATTATTTCAAATTCTTTACCCCATAAATACATTTTAAGCTTTTCCACAGCCTAAACACATGCTAAGGTTTCACACTCAATAGTGCTGTAGAATTATTCAACATTTTTAAGTCTTCTCGATATATAACCAATAGAATACTCCTCCTTACCCTTTTTTGACTGAAAACTGCTCCGATGCCTACAGCACTTGCAGCGACAGTTAAAATATTTTTCTTTTTTAGATCATCAGGATACAGTGCTGGGGCCTCAACAATGGCTCTCTTAATTACCTCAAATGCACAGTTCTGCTCTTTATTCCGCTCAAATTTTAATTGTCTGCTTATCCCGCAATAAAGCGAAAGCAATATTCGCTCAGCCCCATGAATAATTTTAAGTTTTCTTTATCATTGTTTGGGGGCTTTGTCAAGTCATTTTTTAGTTTAATCCTTCAGAAGTAAGAAGATGACCCAAATATTCCATGCTGTTTTGCTTAAACTTACATTTGTTTTTAGAAACTGTCATGCCTTTCTCTTTAAGAATGGACAGGACAACATTTAAAGTTTCATTATGTTCTTTCTCTGTACCTGCATGTACCAAAATGTCGTCTTGAAACTTTTCCACCTCTTTAATGTTTTTAAAAATGATGTCCTTCAATTTTTGAAAAACACTAACGGCAGAGGCTAGTCCAAAAGGTAATCTGACATGCCTGTAAGCTCCAAATGGAGTACCAAAAGTCCTGAGATCCTTAGACTCTTTTGCCAACCTAATTTGATGATATGCCGACTTGAGATCTATTAAAGAGAATTTGTTTTACCCTGAAGTAGATGCTAAAATCTCTTGTATCTTTGGCAAAGGATGGCAATCTACCACATTGTTTTTATTTAATAATCTCAAGTCAGCACTCAACCTGACGTAAATGGCAGAAACCCATTCTGAAGAATCAGTGGTCTCAGTGACCCCTTCCTCACAAAGTTTTTCTAGTAACGTTTTAAGTTCCATCCTCAGGTAGTGGAACAAGTCTTACTTTATGAGAGAGTGGAATAGCGCCTTCCTTCAACTTGATCTTATGCTCAAATCCTTTCACACACCAAACGTGCTCTTGAAAAACTACTTTATTGTTTCTTAATACTGCTTCAAGAGTAAACTGTTCATCTGTTGAACCTATACAATCTACACAATTTTCGTCCAATACAATAGGTTCTTCAGAACCTGGTTTTAAAATTACACCTAGCCTGGCTAAGTCGTTCCAACCTACAATATTGCGACCTCTTTTAGCCACATATATTTCTGTATTTACAATTCTTCCTTTGAAGTTTAATGTATCTTGGAAAAATCCCACTATCTCGATTTCAAAATCCCCAAATGCTCTAGGGTTCACATCAGTAACGTCTAGGTTCTGATCTTGTCATAATTTGACAAAAGTGGTGTCTGAAATGATGGTTATGGGGTGAACCAGAATCCTCAATTTTTTGTAATTCAGCATTACCAATCAACATATTTCCTAATGGTGCTCTGATTCCAACTTCTGGAGCGTCTACAGCTATAACTATATTGGAACATATCTCTTCATCAAACTCCTCTACAGAATTTATTTTCACTTTGTTTTTTAAACTACTTTTTCTGTTTTACATGACGAGGCAAAATGACCCACCTTTTGAGATTTTACACCTATCTTACCAATAGCTGGACAGCCTTGAAAATCTGCCAAGTGATTTTTTTTTTTTTAACCACACCTGTAACACAAATTTTATCTTCAACATTTTTTTCAACTTTGTTTCTTGCTCCAAACGTTTGTTCATACCTTTTCTTTTCCTGCAAAGAAAAAACAGTAGTATGCATACTTTCTTTAGAGATTTCTATAGAAGATAGTAAATAGCGTTCAATCCCTTTAGCAATGTCAATCACTTATTGTAAAGTGGCATTTCTGCATGCCAATAATCGTTCCTGTATCTTCTTAGAATAACAATGAAACAAAAATTAATCTCTGATATAGGTATCCACCATTTCATTGAATTCGCATTTAGTGGCAAGGACTCTTAATGCAGCTATATATTCTTCAATGTTTTCACTTTCCAGTTGTTTGCGCATTGCAAATTTATGTCTACCAACCATAATGTTTGGTTCTTCGGAAAACTGCTTTTTCAATATGTTTAACAGCCTCCTGATATTCATTCATGGGTATAAACTGTCCAGGAGCATTTTCCAATTCTGGCAAACTGTCAAAAATGTCTTGCCCGGCATTCCCTAACAAGCTAGACATAATAACCTTTTTCCTTTCTGCATTGTATTCCTTGCCGTCAATAGCTATCAAATAATTTTCGCATGCCCTATGCTAATTGTTCCAGCGCATAGGTGGTTTGCCAGGCTCATTCAAGAAAAAAGCTGGAACACAAATTGTACTGCTCTGTGCCATTTTGTATACTTGTATCTTTTTTTAATCTTTATTTTATCTTCGCACATTGACCCAAAAAATGAATTATGATAAGAGTTATTTCTATGCAAGAAGGATAATTTCCTTAAAGTAACTGTTTTTCCAAGTAAAGTTGTTTAAGGAAGTAAGAATCTTTTACGGAAGACTCGTGAAAGCAAATGAGTGAGTTATTACTCCGATGCCTTTAAACAAGTAAAATCTCCTAACGTTACTAGTAACAGGCTTTCAAAATGGTGGCACGTCTATGCGTTTCACACGTGTTGCGTCAATTCGGTGTCCCATTTACTTCAATCCTCATCGTTATGTGCGCGTTAAGCTCTGTTACGTCACAAAGCTAGGAGCGTGCACGAAGACAGCTCAGGAAAGGCGTCGCGAGCCTCCAACAGCAGTTTCCCAACTGTAAATGTTATTCAAGTTATAAAAATCAAAACTGCTTAATTCTTTAAGTTACGAAGAATATGAATCATGCCCCAGCAACAGTACCTTTAAATAACTTGAAAACAAGAATGCGCTCTGTTGCATGAAGGGACAAAAATAGTAAATCACGCCAAAACCAGACAAGAGTAGTTTAAAATATCGCTGTGGGCCTTCCTTTAAAACTCGCCCCCAAATTGTTAAGATAGAAAGCCGGTATGAAGCAGAAGTAATTTATTGAGTAAATTACATACCAAAAGGCCCACACGCAGGTGGAAGAAAGGCCTGCTGATCTGGACAGAAAATATGCAAATGTTAGGCAGCATTCCATGACATCATATAAACACCAAACAGGTGTTCCAAGATGCTATATCATAATGTTACCTAAAGCCTATTGGATATCGCAGCAGTTACAGAAAAGTGAACACTGAAGAAAGGTTAATGTTACCAAGAGAAGAGCTTTCCACTACCTAATAATGGCATATGTACAACACCCTTTTTACCAGTAGGCTATTACATAAGCGCTCTTGGAATCGCTGCTTGACCACAGTTAAAAGTCTTCATTGCTACATTCCCATTTAGAGTTAAATGTCCCCTGTGATGTAATCTAAACAATAATTGTCGTATATGAGAACTATTGCATGATGGATAAACCACCAAGCAAAAATTCAATGTAATATTGTTTATAGATGTTTTAATCAAATGTACGAAAAATCGGGGACCGGGGCGACTCTGCCAACTCCTATTCTGTGCCTGCCTACTAGGATCAGCTCAAGTTATTTTTATTTGCAGGACATTAATATAACCTACCTTCCTATGTGCTGAAGCTGCTTTCAAGCTTTGATTAGAAGGTGTTGGTGACCATGTATAATTTAAGTGATGCATTTTGACATGTCAAGAAAAGCAGTCTCCTGGAAAGTACGTACTAGCTGACTCTATTGTATGCTTTGACAGGCCGTATCAAAACTGTCTGCATGCTATCCTGCATTCCATGTTTTCATAAGACCCATGACTCAGGCCATTGTTGGTCTGTAAATATTGAGGAAGAATTGATGAGGTATGATATCTGGAAACATTATCACAATCCAAAATGTGTTTCTCCTTTTATGCCAACTTCACAATTCTTCCTTTTGCTGTCTCAGAACGACATACTTTTTTTGATTTTCTACATAGATCACCTCTTTATGGTGATACTCTAAAATATCTTCTGTTTAGAAGATTTTTGTACTTGATTTGGAACCCTTCTAGCTGGAAATTTTAACATAGCGGCCAAAGAGAATATGATCATGTGGTTGTTAGATTTGATATTGTTATGCAAGGTTAGGTGTGGCATAATGTAATAAGCTCAGAAGGATGAAAAGCCGAGTTGATCCTGCAGGGATCCAGACATGTGACCTACTGACCACACAGTGATGTCAGCAGCGGTTGTTTAACTGTTTGAGCTCTCTTGCTGGAAAGAACATGTTGTGATTGTTAGAGCAGAGAACAAGAACTGTGTGAGGAGGAGTTTTTCTTTGGAGTTGGTGAACAGGCACATTGAAGTGAGTGAACTATGTAAAAGAAGGTTAAGTACCTAATGATTCGATGAAACACAAGAAACATCAGTGTTTTTGATGAAGGGGGTTAAGATTTGATCTGAGATGACTGGTCAGCCTTTTTCCCAGTATTTCTTTCCTTCAACAGGAGTAGGAGCAATGCTGGCTTAAAGGCTTTTAGATCATATCTGAGAGGAGAGAGATGTGAGGCAGGAGGAGAAGGGGACTAGTAGTTAGCTCAATGAGTCAGATGGAGTTTATAAGCAAATAATTTTATTGGCGTGGTTGGGCTAGGAGTTCAGTTGAGCAGACTGGGATGATCCTGAGGATAACGATTTAGGGCTCTGCTGTGAATCTTTTTCATGCCTTAATTGTCAATTCATATATCTCTGTATTTTGAAGAGGATATTGTTGCTGCTGATGAACTCATTAGAAGCCGCAGCTTGTGATTGCAATCTTTGAATTCTTACTTTTTTTATACTCTACATGCCAACAGCTGTTTTATCGCTTTGGGATTAGCACACTTGCATTATGTCTTCCCCTTAATTAAAGTGAATGCCTAAAGTGTGCCTGAAGTAATTTGCTGATTGAATCTGTGTTGTCTTTTCAGCTGGTTGCTGCACTGCCTGAGGGAATGCAGCCGGGTCCAGATTTCCATGGAATTCCCTGGACACCCATCCTCATTACACTCTTAGTTGGCGTGTTTACAGTTGTCATCTTCTTCTGGAGAACCTGTCTTTCGGTGAGTAGATATTTTGGTGAAGTCTTAGTTGTTGGGGTAGGCCTACGGGCCTTCTGACTAATACTGTCTGGGAATCCTCAAATTTGAGAACCTTGCTTTTAGTTTACTTGAAATGTACATGCTTTTTCTTGATCAGTCTGTCTTCTCTTTCCTTTCAAGCATGTCAGATGATGTTAGCCCAAAATTATGTAGTCCATATTGGGGTAACCGCCAAGAAAAAAAGTGTTCAGTTTGGAAGAGTGTAATATGGCCAGACTTGAATGCACTTCTTGGTAACTCATAATAAGTTTAATTAAAGTATATTGAATTAAGATGAAAGTCTTCCTTCCTCTGTATTCCAGTTGTGACAAGTCCTATTTCTTATGGAACCCTTATACCACCTTCATCATATTCCTATTTGTATGATCAATAAAACACATTACAAAGCAATTCTCTTATGCTGCTTACTAAAAACTTTAGAATGATGACATGCATAAAATAGCTTGCATGTTAAACATATTTAAAATATTAGTATCAAGACTTGCAAAAGAGAACGTGCATGTCCTGCAAGGGTAGCTTTCATGAAAAGAGCGTACATGTTGAGTATGCAGTGAACTTTTCACAGTGCAAATCACAAGCACTTTTCATGGGTCACCGTCATCAGAAGCTGCACTGTAAAGCTAACCAGAGCTGGACCATATTGGGCATGTTCAACTAGGAGGACACTTGGGAAATGCCCGATAGGTGTGTTAGTCCAGATGGGCTAAATTATTTAGAGTACTGTCAAACACCTGCATGTATTTAATTAATCTTCCTGTTATGATTGGATGATCAGCGGAGAGGCAGGCAATTAATGCAGGTCTGCAGGAGTGAATGCCCAAGGCTAGGAACTGTTGTTTTAAAAAAGCCTGCCTTTCTTTCAGCAGGGCAGGGCAAATGCAGATAATGTGCACAGGCGTTTCCCTACAGGAGAAGCAAAGGCTACATAGGTTGTTTGAATTTTCTTTTATCTGCCAGTTGGCTTGCAGATTGAACTATATGGCGCGCACAACTTCTGAAAAATGAAGCCTGCATTTCAGTACAGCGAAAAGCAAGTAGACCACGTCACTTTTTATATGCTCCTAGAAGGCTGGAGTATTTGTTGCCTGTTGAGGTAACATTTAAAGTTAGGTGGCTAGAACACCTTGTGTAAACACGAAGGCCTGATGTGTGGTTAGAAAAGTATTCAGCACAAACATGCAGCTGCTGACTCCCCACCAGCATTGCCGTGTGCGAGGTGCCAAGTATGGATTATATGTAACTTACCCCATCTCCCTTTGCCCATAACGAATAGAGTTATTGCTGTATCTATGATTGGGGAAAAAAATTTAATCTTTCCCAATATGCTTGCTCCACACAGACGTCCATCTTTGATTTACAACATATGGCTTGATGTCTTTCCACATAGATTAGAACACTATATGAATTGCTCTGAATATGTTCTCTTTCAACCACCCAATGCTCCCTATAGTATATATAGTTTTTTATCCTGTACCGCCTATATTAGAACATTCTCCTTTATAATTTGAGGTGCTTAGTCGCACCCTTCTTTTCTAGACCCCCCACCCCCCACAAACAATTGCTAACCCTAATGGGGACCCGTCCCATTCTCCTAGCCCAGAGCTACAAATGACTAACACAGTGAATATAGGTTGCAGCTGATTAATTTTTGTGGAAATCACCATCACTCACTCGCAAATACTGTAATCACCACTGAATGTGTCCACACAATCTGATATTGGCCTCATGTTCCTTTCTTTGTAACTAAGTATTTTACCTCAAGTAGAAATGGTTGTGCTTTTTGATAATAAATGTGTTGGTAACAGACTTGGTTTGGACCAACGAAGAATTGTTTCTTTTTTTGTTAATTATTTTGTTTGTAGACTGCCATCCATTGCAAATGCAAGCAGCCCTATGAAAATAAAGTCTGCTTGCATCTTTTTGATATATGGTACATAATAGTAGTGACATAAATTATATGGTCATCAAAGACATTTTGAGGGTGCAGAACTAATGGCTATGAAGTATTTTTGTCCAAAGTGAAGATAAACCGGTAATGTGGTTGGCAGACCAAATGCACAAAGTGTGTCTAAAGCTATGAATGAGAAGTTATTGTATTCCTCGTCCTGCTAGTTGTAAAGATGAGCATAATTATAGACCCTGAATTTTGGTTTAGTGTTCAGAACAGAACGTGATGGCAAAGGAGCACAGATCAGTTACATGTTATGTTGTAAGGGAGCATGATGTAATCCAGGCCAGAAAAACGACTTGTGCTAAGATTTGTACAACTTGAGTGAAAGGACAGTTGACCTCAATGAGTTATGGCAAGACAGCTAACCCTCTGCTTATCTTGCTGGAATTGGCAGGGATGGTTCTGTAGAATGGCAGATGTAGCCCTGCACTATAAGATGACACTATAAAATAAGCATGAACTTAGTGGTGGGGTAATATAGATACATTTAATTTTTATTTTATCTTAAACACAAAGGGCTACAAAATGCATGGGTATATGCTACTGATAATGCCAGTTACGCACAGAAGACTTGTGAACATGATAATCTTTGTTTATTGAAGTGGGATTGATGAAGTGGCGAAGTAACCAGCATTAACCTACATGTGTGTGGGTGTATATACACACACACACACGCACCTACTAAAATATTTATTTCAAGAAGATGATTAGTAACAAGAAAATAAAATCCAGTCAGGGTAAAAACATATGTTCAAACTGATACTATTGGTCATACAAAAAATAAATCCAAGAAATAGATGTACTCACCAAAGAGCAAAACAATATATTTGAGCTACATGTTTTTCTGTCTGCCTTCCTCAGTGCTAGATTTTCAAAAAGTATAGGTAGTGAGGATTCCATTGGGAAAGTAGAATCTGTTCAGTACTGACATCTGCTGAGATAGGGCAGTGTAGTCACTGATGTTCAATACAGAGAGAACTAGTGGAATCGAGAGAAAAATGTCTGCAGGTACAGTTTGAAATTTGCATCCAGGAGGTACAACAATTCATTCAGATGCTCTCTAAATCTAATATAAGAGGATATTCTGTGAAACTCCTGATGAACCATCCTCCAGAAAGGCAACCTACGGATAGAAAAAGGATAGGCACCACATCTGGACCTTTGGAATCTGGGGTGACGCATATGGTTTTGGGTACTGGAATGAAGAGGTTTTGACGGGACATAGGAGATGGGCTTCAAGGAGAAAAATGGGGCAGTACTAGAGGCAGCGCACAGGATAATGCAAGGAGTTCTAAAAAGATCCTATTACATGGAGGTGAGGAAGGAGAGAGCATACTTTGGAGAACCTGAATGCGAAAGTGATAAGATATCACATAATTAGGTCTCGCCTAGGCAGTGCATTCGATGTCCCTTTGAGACATGCTGTATCTAGATTATGGGCTTCAAGGACCTCCCATCTTTTTCATTGGTTCCTCTTAATGTCCTTTCTAAATGCTGGCTTTTGATTGGCGAATACACTTAGTAGTCTCTCCTGTCATATTCGTTAGGCTACTCCCGTCTTGTATGCCCCTTTTTACATGCATTGTTCCATCCACACGACTATAACGGTTCTGAGGGGTGATCTTTTACCTAGTAGTTAGCACTGTCCCTTCGTAAACCGGTTCTTGGTATATTATCAAAATAATGCTGTACCTGACGTACATAAACATGTCCCTTGGCACGGCATAATTACTCTGTATAAGGGTCACCACTTTTTTTCACCCTTGGCCAGTAGGCCGCTGTTCATGGTCGCATTTGTTTGGAAAAACATTTGATTGTTTTCAAAACATATCGATTCTAGAAGAAACCCTGGAGTGTCCACTCTTGTATATAAGACCCTCATTCCCCCTGCAAATTAGAGGAGTATTCCTTCCAAGCTGATATGGGGTCCTGCATGCTGAATCTTCGACACGCAGCGGTCTGACATCCCTTGCAGGGTGTCATACTCGAAGCGGAGAGGGGGTCCTTCTTTCACTATTATCAGGTGAGGGGGTTGGAGCTACCCTTGGGGATTCTTGGCTAGCCAGGTACATATACATGCTACACCTATACATCTAGGCTAGGTACATTTAGTCAAATTACATAGAGCACGCATTATAGGAGTTTGAGATGCTACTGTTTTATCTGAACAGTATATGGTCATCTTTTTTAGCATTATGGTAGAAATGCATCTACTGTTCACTATATTAGCACTTGCAATTTCTTTCGTATGCTTCTGTCTCCTGATTGTTGCAGCACATATGTTTTACATAAGAAGGTCGCTGGACCAATAAATACTTAACGAAAACGTCCCAATTGCCATCTTGTCTATTTCCTGAGAAAAAGCAAGCACGAGTGACTGAGCGAAAAGTACTGTACTGTTTTTACGATCCCTGAGGAATCAGGGTTGTTATATTCAGTGTTTGCCAGAAACTACCTACACCACTGTAAGATACAGGGGGGTGTTAGTGGCAGTGTAGAGCTAGCTGGTCTAACGGCTGACATTCTGTGGGGGTGTCCGGAGTCGGTTTGGACACCATGCCCTCAGTTTAATTCATCCAAAATGTGCAGGTCCTGGGGGATTCCTAGGAACTACACGACACTCCTTTTGGACATTTGTATCTTCCCATAAGGACTGCCCCTATTACATGTGCTCTTAATCTTCAGGTTATTTATATTTTGAGAGCACTCAGTTTTTTGGCCTGCCTCTGCTCTGTAAAGTGTTCTGTTTACTTCATGCACAGGCTTGATGAAACATTCCTGACCCATCTTGGGTGTTTCAGCTTCGATACCACTTAATCTCCTTGTGTCAGCCCCTCCCCTCACCCCTTCCACAACACAGCTTTTTTCTTTGTTTTTTTTTTTTTACAGTTTTATATAGCACAAACTGGAGCCAAAGGTATCGAAGCTCTTCAAATGATCACTAGTTGCATTACAGATGGACACATTCATTTTTCAGGCACAGGGAGATTAATTAATATGCCCAGAATCAGAGGATGCTGAGCCGACGCCAGAACTCGAACCTGGTTCCCCAGTTTTTTAAAGTCAGCTGCTCTGGCAGTTAAGCTGCATCTGACGGCTGCTTCCTCCTCGCGTGTTGCTCCCTCTTTCCTCCGCCTCAGATAGTCACTCTTTCTAGGTTTGCCTCGCTCAGTATTTCTCCCCTACCAGGTCCCGCCCTCCTCTCCACTTTCTCCCTTTTTCCTCCTCTCATCCACAGCACCTTATGAGAACGTTGACCCTTTCCTTTGGAGCATCATGCTCAGATTCCCTACCTCCCTTCGCTGCTCCTGGACTAGTTTTCTTTTTCTTGTCTGAGCGGTTTGAAGCATCCACGAACCAATGAAAGCAGCTGAGAGGGTGACCAGTTTGCCACCCACCCTGCAAGCCCCCTACCCTCCCTCCCCAGACACTAAAGCAGGGTTGTTCTCTCTCTGACACCACGGGGAGGCCAGGTACCAGTAACCCCCAGGGTACAGTCTGTAAAAGAGGGCCGCTCCTTACCACGTGTCCCTGGGTGAGAAATACAGGATCTGGCCATGTAGCGCTTAGAGGGTCCCGGGAGAGGGAATCGCTCAAGCCTCCGGTGTCTGCTTTCCTAGCCAGTTACCTGTGTGTATCCACTCCCAGTAGGAACATGGCAAACGCCTGATACCATATCTCAACCTACTGGAGAAAATGACATACAGCTACATGGGTTTCAGGTGAGTGGTGCGCCTTTTCTGTTGTTTACATGCCACTTGTATGGGCTATGAAACACTATGACGAGAAGCTCCCTCACTCTACCCGCGGGCTCCTAAAACTCTAGGGCGAGCACTTTATTAACTCTACCTCTTCGTGTCTACAAGTGCCATAGAGTACTCGAGGGCTTTTGTTGGAGCCCTAAGAACCATTGCTTGGGCCTCACCTGCCTGATGATACGGCGCTTTGTTCTAAAACGTCAAGATAATGGTCCCTTGACAACGATCCAGCCTCCTGCTATTCAAATAGTGAACTTAAAAGCACAACCTATCGTGGCTATCCCAAACTATGACAGATCCCAGTAGCCACATTTCAGCAGTTTCTGAAACCTGCAACATTTGGGCATTCCATTAGGATTAAAATATAATGGGATGGATCCAACCAGACATAGCTGGTGCTCCTCTTCCCCATCTCTAAGACTACTGTATGACATTACAGAACGACCCCATCTTCAGATCTTCTGTCCATCAACAACACCTCCACCCGTAAACACTTTGTACACACTCAAGCATCAGAGATATATTATCCTCATCCGTTTGCACCTCTAAGCATGAGTAGCTGTTTGCTTCACAGTAACCAATTTCATCCGGTCCCATAAATTCGACAACTTCACTAGAAATGATGTGCACTTAAAAATTCCGGTTATGTAGATTGTCGCATCCCCTCCGTCTATCGACTTAATGTCTCCTGCCAAAAATAAAACTCCAGCTCCATAGGCAGGCCCCTGGTAAGGGTGAGGGTGTGGCCTACTCGGCGTCAAATCATGCCTTCAGGGAAATTGTGACTGAGACAGTGCTCTGCCTTCTCCCGCTTTAACTATTTGTTTAGTCGACAAATGCATACTTCTAATTTTTTAAGAAACCCTAAGGTGTGGTGCCGCGGCCAGGGCGACTGACTCCGGAATCTGGGGATCACGGTTCGATCCCCAGCGCCGGCGGCAGATTAGCCCAGCACCATGTGACTCTGGGCAATAGCTTGCTTAATCTTCCTGACGGCCCCCAGCGCCTAGAGACCCTTACGGGTGATTGTTCGCGCTTTACAAATGTGGATTATTATTCTTTCTATAGTTAGTGCATTCATTTAATTGAGTCTCACTTTAGCATTTGCTGTTAAAGATGATCATCACTTCGGTTCGATCAGGTTAAGGTAGATTAACCTTGCCTTGTTATGCAAATAGTGAGCATAAACTCCCTGTGCACTTTTTTTTTATTATTTATTTATTATTTTTGGCAGCCTTGACATTTGTAACAGAAATGCTTTACACGTGCGCATTAGCGGTAAGCAGTAACTCTAATTTAATACAAATCCTGTTGTGAACTTGTGGCCGTAGTGCTTGGAGATATGTACAGTGTTGTCATGGCGTATGCTGAGGTGCCCTTGTAAGCAAGTTGGTTGGTAATCCTAATGGCCTCTTACCAACGCACACCAAATTAGCTGCGTATGCCTAGACACTCAAGAGTTGGTTATGCTTTTTTAGTCTTCCCTTCTTTATTCCTTTCTCACACACTATTTTTGGTACTCTATCTAGACTTCATTCACCACTTCATACACAAACTACCTATCCGTCTCAATCTTACTTTCTATCTATTTTATACAACTGTCACCCCTATCATTTCACCATACCACATAAATCCACTACACAAATACACTACACACCACACAATTCCACAACTAACTTCCAAATCAAACCACATAATCCCACTACAAACAGCATAAATAAAAAACGGTATAATTTACAACAAACATCAATAGTTCTAACTTTCACAAATGCGAGACCGATTGCATTGCAAATGCTTGTTTTTGAATCTCATATAAGTGTTTGAGCAGAGTTGCATTGATTCCAGGTTTGGTGCTATTGCAGTAATCAAGGCTGGAAACTATTCTCAGAGCTACTGCACATATGCCTGCCGTCTGTGGTCAGGAGCTGTATATATTTCCATGATTCCAAAGATGAAACATATAAGAAGACACTACAGAGGGGATATTTGGAGTTTAGCAACCAGTTGGCTTCCAAGACTTTTACCTGAAGTGGAGGGCTGGGGCAGAGACCAAAGTCACTGGGCCACTAAAGAAGGGTCTCTCAGGGCTGCAACACTAGTTTTGCCACCCTAAGAGACCCCTCGCCAAACTCATACAAAACTGCCATTACAAGCTGCGTGTTTTGGTGCAAACCAAAGGGAAAACACAACATTACTGTGTGCCATGTCCCTTAACACTGCATGTAGTGTTTGTAAGTCACCCCTACATCAGGCCTTACAGCCCTAAGGTAGTGCGCTTTACTCTACATGTGAGGTCATAGGTGCATGAGCAGATATGCCCCTGTGCTGGTCAGTTCCATTACTGCTAGTGCAAGTGATCAGGGAAGCCATTTTAAAACATGTGCTGGACACTGGTTAAAACGAGTTCCCCAGCTACATGATGGCTTCACTGAAAATAGTGATGTTTGATATCAAACATCTCATATTAATAAAGTCACACTGATTCCAGTGGTGGATTTGTTAATACATGCACCCAGAGGGCACCTTAGAGGTGCCCCCCTGAAAACCTACCAGCCCCTGGTGTGTTGGCTGGCTGGATTCTGCCAGCCTGCCACCGTAGACAAGTGCCTGACCCCGTAGGGTGAGAGTCTTTGCTCTCAAGATGTCCAAAACAAAACCTCCTCGGAAAGAGGGTGATTACACAGGATGACCTGCTGATTAACATTCCAAGGCAGTGGAGCTTCAAAGAGGCTACCGCCTTTGAAATAGGAGTCTGGGTTCCCTCACAGGAGAGGAACCGCCCCCTTTGTTCGGAGCTCTTTGGCACCTGGTCAGATGGGGAAGTTAGCTAGTCAGGTAGGCGTGCCCACCCTCAGGTTAGTACCACCCTAAAGTGGCCGAATCTGAGGTGGCCATGACTTTTCAGAGTTAGCCGTCTTTCTGTCGGCAAACCTAAGAATTCTGGGTCAGTTATGCCCACTTATCACATGAAGTGGTCAAATGGGGGGCGTAGCGACCCCAAGGCCATTGGCTACTACCCTGCACTCTCCTAATTTCAATATTTAGGGGACCACCTGGCACCAGAAAAACAGATCCTGTCGACCTGGAAGAAGAAGACGTAAGTAGAGTCACAAAGAGCAACAACTGAAAACCCTGCAAGTGACTTGGTGCCAACCCTGCAGGCATGCCTGCTGACTATGACAATTGCACCAAAAGACGACTTGTCATGCAGCTGTTGTGTCTCCAAAGACTGGGAGACCTGCCAGTACTTCTCCCAGGAACCAAGAACTCTCATGAAGTAGTGGACCTGCATCCCTGCACTCTGCAGGCAGCCCAAGAGACCTGAGAGGAGTTTAATACCGCCAAAACTGAACGCCTGAAGACACCACTGCTTGCGTCACTCCAAGCCCGTGTTGAAATGGGCCATTGGTGACGGCATGGTCCCACAGAGCTCCAGAGACTGAGTCCACTATGGTTTTGCCTTTCATGGAACACCCCCTCATCCCCCCCCCACCCATGTCGCCTACGGCCTGTGACTGCTCCTGGGAAGGAAAGCCGGATGCCTAAAGATACCTCTGCACCTGTCGCCCCTGGGCCGTGGAGAAGATGACAAAAGGTATCATTCTGTCACTGAGCATCGTGAGGCTTGAGTGCCCTGGTTGGTTCAGCCCAACTCCCCCCCCCCCCCCCCCCACCCCCCCATTCAAACCTGCAGCCTCATTACGCGAAGACTGATTTCCATAGACTTGTATTGGGTACTCAAAGCTGTTTTGCACCCATGCACCTGGCTGAACTAATGCTTCTGGTGGTGATCTGATGATGCTTCCTTGGTCCTTGCCCACCACTCACCTTAACTCCTGAAGATTGGTCCCGTAAGTCGCTGTACTGAACCTGAATGCCATACTTGTTCTTCCTCTAATAAGATAACATTACAGCTTCTAAAAATTGCACTGTTGAGTTTTTGAATACAAAAGAATTTCTATTTCAAAACGTACTTACCTAATCAAATTTGGGGGGGGAAGAGGGGGGGGGGGGGGGGTGTAAGTGTAAAAAAATACCCTTTCAGGCATAGAGTGACGAATAAATTATGCAAAAAGAAGCAGAGAACTCTGGGTAGTTCTCAAGTTTAGGTGGAAAGCAGCTCCAGTATAGGGCACTCTCAACACCAGCGACACTCTAGATCTGCTCACCTCAAATGTCTGCTTTTCTATCAAAGTCTTTAAGCATAGGAGTAGCACAGTGCTATCCACGCCGAAGTGGTAAATGGCTTTTGTCATTTTACAGCTCGGCAAAGACAGCACTGTACTAGTCCTATGCTTAAAGACTTTGCTGTAGAAATTGCTGCAAAAGACTTTCTCCACTTCTATCTCGGAGTGGATAGCACTGTGCTAATCCTATGCTTAAAGACTTTGATAAAAAAGCAGACATTTGAGGTGAGCAGATCTAGAGTGTCGCTTGTGTTGAGTGCTCTATACAAAAGCTGCTTTCCACCTAAACTTGAGAGCTACCCAGAGTTCTCTGCTGCTTCTTTTTTGTATGTGTGTGTATATATATATATGTGTGTATGTGTATATATATATATATATATATATATATATATATATATATATTATTAGATTTGTTATTTTTATATATTGGGGTGGATCTCCTTCTTGAGTCGTGTGCATCATTTATTGACCATTGTCTGCACTTGCAGATATCTAATGCTCCCCTCTGATAAGCCTAAGGCTGCTAGACCACAATACCCACTAGAAGAGCGCCTTGGGATTGCTAGAGCAAGCCCCTGTCCACGCATAAGGGAACCAACCCCTGGACTCTTTGCATGATATACCTAATTTTTATATAACATATAAAGAGCCAGCTTCCTACACTAGTATTGTGCACTACATGTGCCCAGGACCTGTAAATTAAATGCTATTAGTCGAGTGTGCCACCCACCTAAGTAGCTTTTTAAACATGCCATTGCATAGCCTGTATGTGCAGTTAAAACCTGTCATGTCGATCTGGCAAAATAAACCTTTTGCCAGGCCAAAACCTTCCTTTTTAATACACCTATGTTACCCCTAAGGTAGACCCTAGACAGCCCACTGTGCAGTGTATTTAAAAATATGGGCATGTATTTTTTAGTTTAAAATGTCCTTGTAGTGAAAAACTCTTAAATTGATTTTTCACTGCTGCAAGGCCTTTCTCTCCCTTAGGATAAGATTATAGATGCTTTTATGAGGTCGAGCCTCGGCTGCACGCATGCGCTGTCTGCAAGACCTGCTGTAGTCCAAAAAGACTTTGCTTCCACCTGCTGCCTTCCCATAGGTTCAATGCAGCGTCGGTCTTCGTTGCTGCTTTGTAAATGGTTCATGCAACCATATACCACTTCCGTTTTTATTTGGCTCAGGAGCAACAGCCAAGTACAATCTTCTCCCGCTTCCATTGTTCATGTTTGTTTGTGTTAACTCCTTTTTCTGTTTCCGGCACGCCACCACTTCGGGTGGGGCTGCTTTGCTTTCCGCCTATCGCTGCTTCGCTACCGCCATCTCACTGCAGCAAGCTCCTTAAGATGTTTTCACTAACGTGTTATGAGCGACGACTGTTCTAGTATGCTGACTCCGCCATGATCTTGTATTCTTTTGTTGCGATTGTACAGTTGCGTTCGGTCTATTGCTCAGGGTTTGCTTCAAAGGCATGGCTCTGCGCAGTTTGGGGCATAGGTCGGAGAAAGCATTACAGCTGGGGCCGGAATAGACTCTTTAGGAAAGTCTGCTTTACAGCAACGTTTCGATCATCGGGTGCTTTAATTAAAACGAAGTCGATTTTTTACTACAAGGGAAAGTGAACATCTGGATCTTATGTGTTATTGTGTACAACAAAATACTACGGATATATTTACATATAAATATGGATTGATATTACTTGTTAAATGCGATGGAAGCATATTGTTTTTATTTTATTTAGTAGTTTTTCCTATTGATGAAGACTGAGCACAGAGAACCTTCCTTTTTTAAAAATGGCCGTCAATGCTGACAAAGTTCAAGAAATAGGAGACAGATGTATTCTGTTGATAGTGCTGGGTGCAAAAGTGTCTACCAGGTCAAGTTCAATTAACTTTGATAATATTTTGAAGGAGCAGATCATCCCCAGGGAGAGGCTATAGTCACCGCTGGCAAAGGATGAACGCGCACAGAAGGAGCCTTCCTCAAAATGAGAGCAACTGTGGACTCTAATGGGCAAAAGGCAATAAAGAATACAATCACATTATGGTGGTCTCATTAGGGGTCTGCAAAAAAGGGCTCTAATGAGGCACAGACCCATTTGCTAATGACGTCCTGCAATTGTGTGAGTTACGAGGTTTGGGGGTTGGTTACTGAGAGGGTAGGACAGGCATTGTCTTCTCAGGGGGTTTTGAGAGGGCAAGTCTAAGTGTCACTTCTCAGAAGATACCACGTAATTTTAAATTTTTTTTATCCAGACATATGTTTTTTTCTTTTTTGTACAACTACACTTTACATAAAAAGCCTTCTAGTTTAACTTTTTCCATTTTAAGCATGGGCCTCAGAGCCCCGGCATGTATATGCAAGTTGGCTCTAAAACACGGCTGACTCTGTGTACCATGGGGATCTGCTGAGTGGCCCGTGGAAACATCAGGCCATGCTAAGATTGCTGTCTTTCTAAACCAGTGTTTAAAATGGAAATAAAGAAGTGCTGCCACTCATAATATCATAGTACCGGGCTTTTTGCTACAGAAAGGGTCTGGTACGCTCTCAATATAAGCATTAACACCCTGCTGAGAAATGCAAGTACCGCCAACCCCCTTTTTAAATTGATATATTTTTTATTTTATTTTATAATTTTCTGACAATTACATCAACAGACTGTGGTAATTCACTGTGAAACAATACAATAAAAATCAAAATGTCAGCAAGTAGACAGGTGGTTATGTAGCATTTACAGTGACATTTGTGTTCTATACGTATCCACACGTCACTTCATGTCACCCAGCCATGCGTGTAGTCCTGAGGCAATTCCAGATGTGCATTCAAGGCCGCCAACCCCCTTTTTAAAAAAAATAAAGTAGCACCAATACTGCCTATTTGACAGCAAGTATTTATTTAAAACAACATTAAAAACCTCTGTGACATGCACATCTGTATATAATGTTAGTATAATAGATATGACCGTGTATGCATTCCCCCATTTCACGTAAGGCTGTACCTCAAAAAAATATTGCTGTAACTCAGTCTGTCTGTAAACTGAAAGGGTTATTTTGCATCATTGCTCAATGTAAAGTGCTTCTATGCTCTCCGGGTTAGGTCTGCAGCAGAAAAATACAGGAATGAAATAACCGTTGGCAAAGCCATTAGGTCTTGCCTTTGCAATGTATTTTGCAGGTGCTGTTTAGCATCATCCAAAAACATGCATGTGCAATGCAATAGGTCTTGCATTTGCGAGAGTGTGAGCCATTTGTATTGTAAATGACAAGGCTTTTCATTTGTGTTTTGAAAACCTGCAAGCGGTGCGTAAACACGCACCTTGTACTTGTATTCCTTACTTACTAAAAGCAAGGCTGGCAGTAAAAGAGGCACAGTTACTGCTAGCCTTGCTTCTCATAATCAATGGCTATAAGTACCAAGTGCATGTTTACGCATCGCTGGCAGGTTTACTAAACACATAAATAAAAAGGCATTGTCATTTGTAATGTCAGTAGCTCAAACTCTTGCAAACATAAGACCTATTGCATTGCAAATGCTTGTTACATTTTATAAGTGTAAGTTCTAAATGGGAAGAGATAATTGTCTCATGTTTGGTGTCTGAAATTCTAATTTAAAATCCTAACTTATGGTGAAGTCGGATTTTAAATTGCAGTTCTGAAATTGCCACTTTTATTAAGTTGACATTTTCTTTCCTTAGTTATTTGGTGCCTGCAGCCTTTTTCTGGTCACATGACTGGGTGTAATTGGCAGTTGGGCTTTGTGTATTTCTCCTAGACAACCTTACACAATGGCAGCTTGGATGTGAATGAACGGATCATCATTGGCAGGTTGGGCGGGAGGAGCTGGGTCCAGCCCTACTTACACCTGATTAGGCTGTGTCCTGTCTCCCCACAAAGGGCTACATATAGCCACTGTCGTTAGACTGGAGCCAGGGAAGGCAGGGCATCTGTGCACTTCAAAGGCATGCCTCAAGAACCTTTGATACACAACTGTGCATTAAAGGAGGACCTTGGACACCACCATTTCAGTATGCGTCTGGACCTGTGGATACTCTGCCAGGAAGAAGGACTGCTGCTCTGTTGTGCTGCCCTGCCGCCTGCTGCTCACTTCTCTGGGTGAGATAAACTGGACCTATGTCTCTTGAACACAGAATGCAGAGTGGCTCCAAGGGCTAGTTGACTGGCTGCCTGATCTGAACAGGCTTCCAACAACCTTGCACCTGCACCTGGGCTCTGCCGTCTGTGAGTTTACCATGCCAAGTGATGTCACCCCAGTCATGGACCCTTGGAAGTTAGTCTAAGGTGCTTGCCAGCTAAACCAACACAGCTCCTCTGCTGGGTGATGCATCTCTGAGTAGAAGTGCCGCATTGCTGCTGCTGCGTAGATTGGACCCGTCGCAAAGACCTGCATCGCTTCTGCAGTCCTTGGAACGGACGCATCACTCTGGTGGCGTGACGCATCCCTGATCCCAGTCCTGAAACCGCTTGTTGACGGCAGCCTCGACAATGACGCCAGACTCCTTGTAGCTCCTCTGAACTGATGCGTCACCAGCTGCGCGTCACATCTCCGGCAGACTTCACATCTCAAGCACTAGTGACTGGATTCTCGATGACAACGCAACTGGACCTGGCACCGCAGCCTCATCACATCTTGGAACCCATGCATCGCTTTGGCTGCACAGCAATACGGATCCATGCAACGCTTTGCAACCAGGATTAAAGGTACTTTGTTCAGCTAGCCTAACTGGGTCCCTGTAGCTGGCCTGCGCTCTGTCGCGGTCGGCCTCAACTTGTGGTCCAGGTCGGCCAGATATCCACAGCTGGGGCTATGTGCTTTTTTTGCAGCTCTTTTGACCTAATTTGAATATCTTCGGTTCTACTGATTGGATTGTTGTCATTTTGGTCTTGTTTTATTTAATAAATTAATCTCTATTCTTCTAACCTGGTTGTGGGATCCTTTTTGTGTGGTGTTTTCACTGTCACTGTTTGAAGTGTTGCACAAATACTTTACAAATTACCTCTTTAGTTAAGCCTGGCTGCTCTGTGCCAAGCTACCAGGGGGGTCAGCACAGGTTAATTTGGGGTTTGTTTGTACCTTACCCTGACTAGAATTGTGGTTGCTACTTCACCTGTGCTTACACCCCAGCAAACCAGTACCCCAATTTCAAACAGTTTCCTTGATAGTTCTAGATTTAAACCAAAGATCCACTTAAAACAGACTCCAGTGTTGAAGCCTGTGAACACTGGCAAAATAACAGGATATTCAGATATGATCTATTCTTAAAGGATAAAATGTACGAGCACCAATGATTTTTCAGTTGATGTAAACTACAGGCCATAGTTTGAAGTTGCTGAAGAAAGGGAGATAAGGTGACACAATTAGTTTCTTCACCCAAATATTATACATATACATCATCATAGCGAAAGTGTTAGTACAGCTACCTAAAAATTGAAATAACGAAAACCATTCTGGGATGTACAAAGAGGATTATTGGTTTTTGAAATAGCATGGAAAATGCTGTTACAGTAAAAGTAGATTAAGAAAAAGTTTTAGATGTGCCTTGCATGTACTATCAGCTGTTGACTATTGTCACAGTTGTCTTGTAGTGTTCATGAGCTCTTTTACGTGGTCCATCTGCTGATTTTTGTCGAACTCTACCCCTGATCTAGGGCATTAACCCAGGAGTTCTTATTGACTGTGTTCATTCTTTGCACAGTTAACAAACATTAGCAAATGTTCCATTTGTCAATGGTCAAGCCTCTTATCTGTTCTTTGCTTCTCAGTGTTTATTATTGAAAATATAAAGCTATGTCAGTTGTTAAGGTGATTCCATGATTTAATTAACCTAGTGATTGTATCTTTTTCTGTTTTTTACTTTCAGGTCAAAAGTCGTGTTTATCAAGGTAGGAGAACATTTACTGTTTTTGTCACTTTCAGAAAGCTCAAACACCAGTACCCATCTTTAGCCTTTGTGTAAAAGGGAGTTTCAGAAAGTGATATGGGTCTGCTACTAAGGACCAAACTGTCAGGAAAGAAACCTTGCAAAAAGTGTACTTTTGCCCTCTACGGTACCAGATTACTGATCCAGCTTGGCTGCAGCTGCTAATCACAAGGGAAAAGAGTGGGCTTGCATTTTTTTAGACCAGCCTGATTTGAAGGCTGGTCAGTTTGTGATAAACACTACAAATTAAAAGGTGAGTTGTAATACTCTTTTGGAGTCTTTGGTGAATAATTGCACAGTGACTGTATTGTGCTATTATTTCTGCCATTTTTAGGTCTCGCATAGAAAGCTCATGTGCTGTCTCTTAGAGACATTTTGTTTACTGTTAGGGGACTTGGAGCCCTCCCATTGCTTACAATCGGCGGGCTCCAAAGCCAATCTCAATTGCTTGCTTCCTGCTGGTCAGCACTTCCCTCTTCTTGCATGTAACCCTCCTCTAGAGCATGACCCCAATACTTGTGTTCTTTCACTGCTCGCACTTTTGGGAGCAATTGCTTTCTTTTTGTTGAGCTACTCTAGAGTGCATCTTTTGTTTCACCACTGTTTGCAACTGCATCTAGGCCATATCCTTAAGGTGTTTTTTTGTAAACAATTTTCATTTTACTGAGTTTGTGTTTAATGTGTGACTGCGAGGGGACCTTATACGTGAATGTTTGTTTACTCTGAACTCCGACAATCGTTATCACATTTGTGGAACTGCTTGCCGGTTATACATACTCTGTTGCATTCCGTTTCCTTAGAGATAAAAGAAATGTTATGTTAATATAACTTATTAAGCGCACGAATACCCGAAGGTGTCTTGGCGCTAAACCAGAAACGTGAGCCCTGAGATATGAGGAAAAATTTGTTTTGAAATAACCAAGTTTTAAGGCATTTTCTAAATGAAACAAGTGAGTTGGCATCTCTGATGTCCATAGGAAGCATATACCTATAGGGCTTTCAATGCTGACGCTGGACTTTTACGGGTTTCACACCTTCAAAGACCACTGATCTGCAGATAAGGAGACCTGCATTGGTATGTATTTCCTTATGTGTAGAGCTATAGCCTTTGAAGCTGGGAAGCCCCATTCACATCCCAGCTGCGCCACGACTTCTTGTGATTGTGGTTCAAAGCAGTTAACGTTGACCTGTACAAAAGATTAATCTAGTCCCTTTCCCTTAGCACTGCAAGTGAAAGCAGTATGTGAAGCTCATTGTCTTATCTCAAACAAAACAGACATTGCATGCGAGGGCTTGTTTATTTACCTTAATTCCACCTGGAACAATGCTGCCTTCAAATTCTTTTGTTAGATGGCTTTAAACAATATGTTCGAGGCATATGAGCTGCAGATTATACACTTTTGCATAGATCGCCATCTGGTGTTGGGCCCGGATGTTTGCAGTTTGTTTTTCCTCTTGGAAAGTCTTTGGAAGTCACGAGGTCGGTGACTCCTCCTTTGGTTCGTATTGCGCATGGGCTTCGGCTCCATCCTCAGATTTGTTTCTTTCCGCCATCGGGCTCGGATGTAATACTTCGCTCTCCGGTTCCGAACTTTCCAGTTCAACGATCGACGCAAAATCCTCACAAATCGAGATTCTTCAGATAACAAATCATCTTAATCTCCTTCTCTTCGACACTTCTTCGATTCCAGTCGTCGACGGCGGCCTTCGAGCCTATCCCGGCTCCGGTCTCGGCTGATGGAAAGAACTCCCTTCAAGAAGTGCCCTCGATGTGGGTCCAAATTCCTCCACACCGATCTTCATGAGGTGTGCAACCTCTGCCTCTCCCCTGAACACGAGGCTCGAGACTGTCCCGCCTGCAAGTCTTTTAGATCGAAAAAGACTATTCGAGATCGAAGGGCCAGACGCAACATGGCGCACTCCTCGACCTCCGCTCCAGTCGACATCTTCGGGGACGACGTCGAAGCTCCGGGACAGCAGCACACCGAAGAAGATGACGACCTCGTCGGTGCTTCTGAGGCCGACGACTCAGATGTGGAGGACATCACCCCGGCGCAGAGGGTCGTGAGTACTATACCCCCTCCCACACCCGCGCCGATACCCAAAAAGGCTTCGGTCACGCCTTCGCCTTCAAGCCTAGGCAAGACCAAGGACACTGCTTCTAACACCCCACCTTCGGGCCCGGTAAAGAAGCCTATTAAGCCTTCCGGAAGCTCGGGCTCGAGCCAGCCTACCAGCGGTGCCGAAAAATACCCTTTGGCGCCGAAGAAAAAATCGGCCTCCACCGCCACACCGAGCTCAGCACCAAAGCCCTCAGTGTCGAAACCCGCCCTCTCGTGCTGACCAAACATCATAAGGCCCTCGGCGCCGACACTCCCGAGCCGAAGCCTCCCTCGGCACCGAACAAGAAATCGGAGGTCCCAAAAAAGCACGGCACAGACCAGCCTAAAAAGCCGTCGGCCCCGAAAACCTCGGCGCCGACCGAACTACCAGGGTCGCAAGAACTATTCACACCGGATCCTCTGCAAAAGACACTTACCGAGGATCCTGGACATTTGACACTGTCTTCAAAAAAGAGACATTTGGACAAATCCGCTCCACCTCCACCTCCAAAGAGGAAGGACTGTGCTACCTCCCCTTTCAGAGTGCCTTCCCCACCTCCTCCACCCTCTCCCCACCTCCACCTTCTCCACCCCTGCCTCATCGCTCTCCGACCCTGTCTCCAGACCATGATGATCAAGGGGACCCTTACTACGATCCAGCAGATGTGCCACAAGACCCCACCCCTACTGGATCCCCAGACCCATGGGATGACTATAACAATCCGGACATCCCAGATGTCCCACAGGATGACCTTTATCCATCCAGGCCATCCCCACCAGAAGACTCGTTAGGTTTTCACCACCTACTACAGAGGGCGGCACATTATCACTGGGTAGAGTTACATACTGACCCAGTAGAGGAAGATTTTTTCCTAGACACCTTCGATACTGCACATAGGACTACTGCTATACAACCTATGCTAAAAGGAGTAATCAAACATGCACCAGAGGTTTTTAACCCCTTCAGCGCGGCGCGGATTTCCGCGCCACGCTGAAGGTTCCGTGCGCGGGCGGGGCCGTGACGGAGCGGTTCCATCATGCGCACAGCGCGACCGTCGCGCATGACGGAACCGCTCCGTCACAAGCACGGAAAGGGTTAAAGACCCAGTCAGGGCTAGGGTCCTAAACCCACGTATAGAGAAAAAATATAAAGACGCCCCCACAGATCCTGCATACATTAAAGGCCCTGCACCACTGGATTCCTTAGTGGTATCTACAGCTAGGAAGAGATCAAATTCTCAGGCGTCAGGCGAAGCACCACCACCTGACAAAGAGTCCAAGCTCCTAGACGCGTCAGGAAAGCGCACTGCGTCACAAGCCGCCAATATATGGCGTATCGCCAACACTCAAGCGCTATTGGCCAGATACGACAGAGCGCATTATGATGAGCTAGAAACCATCATGCACCATCTCCCTGAAAAATACAGAAATAGGGCTAATGAATTTATTCAAGAGGGTAAAACCATAACCAATACCTCTATATGCTGTGCCCTAGATGCGGCAGACACAGCCTCCAGGGCCATAAACACCAGTGTCCTCCTCCGTCGCCACACCTGGCTAAGAGTTTCAGGTTTTAAACCTGAGGTGCAAGCCTCCATATTGAACCACCCATTTGATCAACAACATTTATTTGGTCCAAAAGTTGATGAAGCCCTCGAGGATGAAGAAAGACACCGATACGGCGAAATCCATGCAAGCCCTACAGTCACACACTCCTAGGCGCTCCTTTCGCCGCTCTTCCTTTCGGGGCACGGGTAGAGGCTACTCCTCAGATAGCGCATCCACGTCCTACAAATCCCCTCCTCAGTCCACCTTCACAAGGGGTTATCAAAGAGGCGGCTACAGAGGCAATAATAATAAAGGCAGATGCAAAACAAATACCGCCCGCTCTACCACACCGCCTACCCAATGACTTTTCCCCCGCTCCCTCCAGACCATCCCACTCCGGTCGGGGGCAGAATACAAAATTTCCTTCACGTCTGGGAGACCATCACCTCAGACAGATGGGTGACCCAAATTATTCATTCAGGCTACTGCCTAGAATTAACATCTACCCACCCAGGCAACGCCCAATGTCACAAGAACATGCCACGTCATTAAAACAGGAAGTAATCTCCCTCCTGCAAAAACAAGCCATAGAGCAAGTCCCCATCAATCAGCAAAATTTAGGGGTCTACTCCCTGTACTTTCTTATTCCAAAAAGAGACGAGACTCTACGACCCATTCTAGATCTCAGGCCTCTAAACACTTACATACATTCAGACCATTTTCACATGGTAACCCTTCAACAGATTCTTCCACTCCTCTCCCAGAACGACTTTCTCACCACACTGGACTTAAAAGACGCATACTTTCACATTCCAGTACACCATGCTCACAGAAAGTACCTCAGATTTGTAGTGGACGGACAACACTACCAGTTCAAGGTGCTCCCGTTCGGGGTCACAACAGCACCAAGGGTATTCACCAAGTGCCTAGCAGTAGTGGCGGCACACCTCAGAAGACAGCACATTCACGTCTTTCCGTATTTGGACGACTGGCTAATAAAAGCCACGTCCTACAACCAATGTGTGCACCACACCGCCACTACAATCCAACTACTTCACCAGCTAGGTTTCACGGTGAACCACCAAAAGTCCCACTTGATACCATCACACACAAAGCAATACCTCGGTGCCGCCATAGCCTATCCCAATCCTGCCAGGATTGCAAACATACAGGCTCTGCGTCAAAGATTCATACTTCAACACTCTCTCCCAGCAAGAGTGTTTATGCAACTGATAGGGATGATGGCCTCTTGCATTTTCATGGTGCCTCATGCATGACTCCAGATGCGTCCACTCCAAGAGTGCTTAGCGCGCCAGTGGAACCAGGCCCAGGGGCAACTGACAGATCTGGTATTGGTGGACAGTCGCACCCATCGCTCTCTGCAGTGGTGGAACACCACAAACCTTTCCAAAGGTCGACCGTTCCTGGACCCGGTTCCACTAATAATCCTAACAGACGCATCGCTCTCCGGCTGGGGAGCTCATCTGTTACATCTCACAGTGCAGGGCACATGGACGCCGCAACAGAAGTTACTCCACATCAACCATTTGGAGTTACTGGCAATCATTCTAGCCCTAAAATCCTTCCAGACGCAGATTTCAGGCAAGGCAGTCCTCATTCGCACAGACAACATGACTGCCATGTACTACATTCAAAAACAGGGGGGCACACACACTCCACAGCTCTCAACTAGCACAGAGCATATGGAGATGGGCAATTCCACAGAAAATCTTTCTCCTGGCCCACCACACGTCCCAGGAGTCCAAAACACCATGGCAGATCTGCTCAGCAGACAAACGCAGCAGATCCACGAATGGGAACTTCACCCACATGTTCTTCACGCGTTCTTTCAGAAGTGGGGGCATCCTCAGAAAGACCTCTTCGCCACCCACGAAAACAAAAAATGCCCAAGCTTCGCCGCCAGATATCCACACCCATTGTCCAAAGGCAATGCAATATGGATAAACTGGTCAGGCAAATTTGCGTACGCTTTTCCACCTCTCCCACTAATTCCATTAGTGGTGCGAAAGCTACAACAGCATTCCCTCACACTCCTCCTGGTAGCTCCAACATGGGCCAGACAACCGTGGTACACCACACTGCTGGAACTCTCAGTAGTACCACACCAAAAGTTACACCTCTCACCATGCCTCCTAACCCAGAACCATGGAGAGATCAGGCACCCGGACCCAGCTCAGCTCAACCTTGCGATCTGGCTCCTGAGGTCCTAGAATTCGGATACCTTAACCTTCCCCCTGATTGCATGAATATTATCAGAGAAGCTAGACGCCCTACTACTAGGGCATGCTATGCTGCAAAGTGGAAAAGATTTGTTGTTTACTGCCATAACAACACAATCAACCCTCTAAATGTATCCATACAGCACATTATATGTTACTTGCTCCATTTACAAAGGTGTAACCTAGCATATACATCCATTCGGTTACACCTCGCAGCAATTGCTGCTTGGTTACAGAACAGGCAGCACCTATCACTTTTCAGGGTACCTGCCATCAAAGCCTTTATGGAAGACCTCAAAAGAGTAATTCCACCCAGAGTACCACCCTCGCCTGTCTGGAACTTAAATATAGTTCTCACAAGGCTAATGGGACCGCCTTTCGAACCATTGCATAAATGTGAGCTGCAATTTCTCACATGATAAACAGCTTTTCTAGTGGCCATCACTTCCCTTAGAAGGGTTAGTGAAATACAAGCACTCACTATACAGGAACCTTTTCTCCAAATGCATCAGAACAAGGTTGTACTCCGCACCAACCCAAAATTCCTACCCAAAAGTCATTTCTCCCTTCCATCTGAACCAATCGGTAGAATTACCAGTATTTTTCTCACAACCTCAAACTGTTGCGGAAAGGGCCTTACACACACTGGATGTTAAAAGGGCCTTACTTTACTATATCCAAAGAACACAACCTTTCAGAAAAACCAAACAGCTATTTGTCTCTTTCTCTCCACCACATAAAGGCAACCCTATTTTTAAATCAGGGATAGCTAGGTGGATTGTAAAATGCATACAGATTTGCTATCACAAAGCAAAACGAACGCTATCTGTTCCCCCTAAAGCCCACTCTACAAGGAAGATAGGTGCTTTTATGGCTTTTCTAGGGAACATACCATTAGATGACATCTGCAAAGCAGCGACATGGTCAACACCGCACACTTTCACAAAACATTACTGTGTAGATGTGCAAACCAAGCAACAAGCTAGTGTGGACCAGGCTGTACTAAAAACACTGTTCCAAACCACTGCAACGGATGCCGGTGGTCGCCGCTAGGGTTGGGTACTGCTATATAGTCTATGCAAAAGTGTATAATCTGCAGCTCATATGCCTCGAACGGAATATGCTACTTACCAGTATGCATACTTGGCATGTAGAGCTGCAGATCTATACACGCCCACCCGCCTCCCCGGCTACCGGTATCCATTCCAGTCTATCTTATTTAGATACAACACACATGGGTTTCTTTACTGTTATTACTACGCTCCATCTTTCCCTGCTGGCGAAAAACAATCTGAGGATGGAGCCGAAGCCCATGCGCAATACGAACCAAAGGAGGAGTCACCGACCTCGTGACTTCCAAAGACTTTCCAAGAGGAAAAACAAACTGCAAACATCCGGGCCCAACACCAGATGGCGATCTATGCAAAAGTTTATAGATCTGCAGCTCTACATGCCAAGAACAGATGCATACTGGTAAGTAGCATATTCCTTTCAACTGCACCTCAACCACAACCTAAGTTTTATTCCCCTCGAACAATTCTGCCTTTCAATTCTTTTGTTAGACAGCTTTTAACAATAGTTGTGACTGCAAAAATGGGAAAATGTTACCCTTCACTTATTTTAGCTAATCGGTATCAAAAAAGTGACCAAGAGGGCAACATTTACATTCAGCTTTAAATGTGCCTTTATTCCACCTCGAGCAATGCTGCCTTTCATTTTTTTAAGTTAGACATCCTTAACCATTATTTGCGACTGCACTTTTCCCACAACCCAAGTTTTATTTTAGCTTTTATTATGCCAAAAAAATGAGCTTCACTGACACATTTTTTGTTGTACTTAAAAACAAATAGCATTCATTCTTAGTTCAAGCACACTTGTTATTAAAGTCGAGGACTTGCTTGCCGGTTATACACACACACTTTCTTCTCTCAAAGTAAACTGAATGGACAGTGCGCTTCCCACCGCTCTTCATTTGCAATGTTACAGATGAAATTTAATTCATCTTTTTTACATGTGCATGTTAAATAATTTGCACCATAATCGCAATTTCCATCAATTTAGATTAAATTATTTCATCAATTTAAATTAAACAGTCCTTTCCACTATAATGTGTAGTTACTATCAAACTACCCATTATCCACCTTACCTATTATCTACCACTATCTATCCCGTTCTCTATATAAAACAGCCCTAAACTCCCATAAAAATGCAGTGTTTACTATATCTTAATACTTTTTAAAACAGGCCTTGTTCGTGTTCCATTTCATATTGCAATTCAAAGCTCAAACCATCCCTCACGCATAAATAGATAATGGCTGTTTCATAGCAATTTAGAATAACGCGTTAAACATACTGAACAACCATAGAGCTATACAACACAGCTGAAATAAAATAAATAAATGGCTCTCGCAGAGGCGAGACCTAATGGCTTTGCTAATTCTTGTCCAAGGCTCGCATTGTAAGACACTGACTGGATAGCTGGCTTGTTGTCGCCTCTGGGCGAATGTTTAACTTGATGGCAACTTAGACACTGCCCACATCTGCCTTTAGGCTTCCCACCCCTAGCCCCATTTAGCAATCTGAAACCTTATTGGCAGTATACTGAGTGGATGTCCATGTGTTCTACAGAGGTAGAACAGAGCTGTAACTAAAATCAACCAAATTTAGTGTATTAAGACCATAGACTTTAAACAACAAACCAACAATTTACAAAATGACATATTTAATCCAGTAAATAAAATAAATGCAAAAGTGAGCAAGAAAATTGCATAAAATCACTTTCAATATCTTCTAAGAACTTGATTGCTGCAATTAAATACCTCCCTAAAGCAAAAATGACATCTAAAACCAACATTTGAAATAAAACATTTCACAACATCCAATGTCCTTCTTATACCACATTTGATTAAAATGGACTTCAGAATTCACCTCCTTATTTGCCATAAACGAATACAGTCTAATAATATAAGTACTTTATTTACATTTAGCTGTCATGCCACAAATATAATATCCCCTGTTTTTCTGGATAGTAATAATCATTTCTGATAGAGAGAAAATTAGGTTTGAACCCTTTTCTAATAAACCCAGTCTCATCTCTGCACTCGGTGACTGTTAAAAAATGGATATACAGAAACTCCTAACCAAGACCCTCCTAAAAACAAGATAGGACTTGTACAAATTAAATAAGATTAATCATTTTCCCTAGAACCTTGTTGTATCAGGGCCTTTATCTCTGACTATGATTGGGTTAGCGTTGGAGTATGGCAATGTATTTTATGTGGCTCACACTACATATCCAAGATAGAACTGTTCTCATCATTTGTGCCCATTTTCAACTTTTTATTTTTTATTTTCTTATTTGCTGTCCATATAGAGCTGCAGTTTAGCATTGATGTGAATTGCCAAGCCTTACCCAAGTGAATAAAGTATAAACCCAAGCTAAATAAGACCAGGCTGCTGCATTTACATGTACTCCTATAGCCAGGACCATTGACTTTTTCAAGCGACTCAGCAAACATTTTTTTTTTTTTTAAACTTTATTTTTCGTTTTAAAACAAACAATCTTAATACTCCCCCCTGCATCAGAGATAAGCAGTACATACAGGTCCAAACAAAACACATATACTTATATAGTACCTCAGAGTGAGACAGATCACCGGCTATATCGTGTGAGTATCCGGTCCAGACCCGCTCAGTGCCGCACAGGAGTAGCCTCGCCGTCATCTCCTCCCCCCTCCCCCTCAGAAATTAGCGGGGAATACAACTCTCCACTTGTTCCCTCCGACTCACTCTGCGACAATTGCCCCTCCACCGCCAATCCTTCCATACACAGAACTCGCCACGCCAGAAGGTCCTCCTGCAATTTTTCGTCCCTCCTAGAACACCGCATATGCGTTTCTTCTGCCAGCGTCCATTCCCTCACATCCCTGAGCCACCTATCAAGCTCCGGGGCCTTCCGTCCCATCCAGGTAATCGCGACCCTACGCCTCGCCAAAACTAGCATTAACTGCAGCAATTTATAGGGAAGTTTCCGTTTCCTCGGCTTGGGAACCAGGGCTAACGGGCAGTGTAGGGGTGTCCGTTGGATTCGGAGGCCAGTGGCGGCCGCGATGCGGCCTACCACTCCTACCCAAAACCTCTCTACCAGCGGGCAGTCCCAGGCCAAATTTAAAAATCCCGCCCCTGCTGCGCTGCACCGAGGGCAGTCGTCCCCTCTGCCCGTTCCAAATCTACTCAGCGCCGTCGGAGTAAGGTAGGTGCGGTGCATAAAGTTAAAATGGGTGAGCTTGAACCGCGCGTTACAGGACACCCGTCTCGTCAAAGCTCCGATTCGCATTCGTTGCCCTTGCTCCAATGGCTCTCTCAAGTCCGCTTCCCAGGAGGCTCCGGAGGAGCCGAATCGAGTTTCATTGCCGCATATAACAATGCAATTAATCTGCGGCCCATGTACATGAAGGGTCTGAGTCATCGGGGGCACTGCGGTCAGACCGAACGTACCACCGCACGCAGTCCTTGATAATGTAGGTAGTGTCCCCCACTAAGGCCATAAAATTCCTCCGCTTGCTCGAATGACAGGAAGGTCTCCGAGGGGTACAGGTCTGCCAGCACTTCACAACCCCCCTCTTTCCAGTCCCGGTAGGACACCTGGCGTTCTAATTCCACCATGGGGGCCAGTATCCAAATTGGTAACTCCCTATGGAAGGGTGCCGCACCCAAGACCCGTTCGACAAACCGATGCCATATCTGTGCCGTATGAGTCACCACGTAGGGCAACGCAGCGTCCGCTCCCGACCCCCGCATCAAAGCCAATTGAAGTTCCTTCGCCGTAGCCCTTCCCGCCAGTAATCGCGTCTCCCACACATCCGTGTCTGCAAACCATCTGGCTGCTGGGAGGAGCTGTGCAGCATAATATAAATCAAAGCGTGGTGCTTCCAATCCCCCCTCCTCAAAGGCTCGCACGACCGTCCTGAGGGCCACCCTACTGCGTCCCCCCGCCCAAAGCAGGGAGGTCAGCAGCGAATTGAGGGCCCGGAAAACCCTAGGAGGGAGAGGGCACAGTGTATTCTGAAGGACGTACAAAGTCCGTGGCAGCATTACCATCTTGGCTACCGCCAAGCGTCCCATTAGGGAAAGCGGCAGGGCGTTCCAAAATGTCACAGACTGCCGAAGCGAAGCAATTACCCGATCTATATTTCGTGCTAGCGCCAATTCCTCCGTGGCGGCCACTTGAATACCCAAATACTGGAAACTTGTTCGTTCCCAGCGCAACCCAAGCTCCGGCAGGTCCTCGTAGGGCACTGCTTCAAAGCCCGAAAGCGGGAATATAAGAGATTTACTGCGGTTAATTCTCAGGCCCGACGCCTCTCCAAAACGGTCTAGGTGGTGCAGCAAGACTGGAAGTGCCTCTGTCGGTGCCCTCAAATGAAACAAGGCATCATCTGCATAGAGCGATATCACATTACGCGTATCCCCCCACCTGGATTCCCCATTGCTCCATTTCCGCCCGGATCGTGACAGCGAACGGCTCAATCGCCAGCGCGAAAAGTAGTGGCGAGAGGGGGCATCCCTGTCGCGTGCCCCGTCCCAGCCGCCACTCCTCCGACCTCGCAGCACCCAGGCGCACTCTTGACCGCGGAGCGCTGTATAAGATCTGTATCCACCGGCGAAAGTTGGGCCCTAGGCCCACCCTCCGAAGGACCTCCTGTAAGTACGCCCAATCCACGGTGTCAAACGCCTTGGCTAGATCAATAGAGACCAATACCGTCCGTTCTTCCCGACTTCTCACCTCATGCTGAATGTGGTTCAGACGTCTGAGATTCATTGCCGTATTCCTCCCCGGGATAAACCCACATTGGTCCTGGTGCACTAAATGCCCCATGTGGGGAGCCAGCCTGGTGGCCAACAATTTCGTTAGGATTTTGACGTCCGTATTCAACATGGTGATCGGGCGGTAGGACGACGGGTCATATGTATCACCCCCTGGTTTGAGGATCATACAAATTTCTCCTTGGGCCATGGTCCGTGGGAGGTCACCCCTCTCCAACGTCTAGCAAACATTTTAAATGTCTGTTTTCTGTTCGGTCCTAATGAATCTCCGGCCACAGGTATAGCTTTTATAATTGCCCCGTTCCAACTTTTCAGAAGATTCCCATGTTAATATCCGTTGGAAAACTATGGAAAACAACTAGATCCACCAATTCCGCATTCCGTCCATCATTTGTGTCTTTGCATGGTCGGGAGATTATCTGGACCTGCATCTCTAGTAAGGTTCAGAGAGGGAATGTTTTTGTTTAGAAGCAAATACATATATCTTATCCTCCATTTCAAAGAAGTCCCTTGGAGTCTCTATAGAGTCAGAAGTGTATATCTCCTCCCAGGGCTGGACTGGAACCCCAGAGTAACCCTGGCAAATGGTGTCAGACCAGCCCCCATACAGTGCATAAAGAGCGCAGCGAGTGAGCCTGACCACTAAAAGTGGGTTTGGTGCTGGGGGAAGGGGTTCTCCCCTCAAGAAAATGTGTGAAAAATTATTCATTCTACAACACATTTTTCATTATATATTCAATTGCATTCGTTTTTAAAGTATAATAAATTATGACATTACAGTGCACCAGGATTCGTCAGTCAATGATGCCCTCACTATCACCCTCCAACAGTGCCCTTCATCTGTCCATTGCCCCGCATTATTTTGAGATGTTATATTTCTTGGACTTTTTAAAAATAATGCTTTAAAGACAAACATTGGCAAGGAATTATAAAGGTGAGATTTGTGGATTTTGCCAGTATTTGCTTGCTTTGAGGGTGTCCATGCTACACTCTTTAAGGGATGTTGCTACCTTACTACCGCTCTCTCTGCGTTCTTCTTCTTTAGATGATAATCCTATGGGGACAGTTTTAACAATGTAACAGGTTGAGCATATCATTTATATTCTCTGTGAGTGGTATTAGGTTCTGATCACAGGATACGGTATTCCATGGTCTGGGGGTGCTTAGTAGAAGACGTTTTGAGACCCGACCATTGTAAGTCTCTCTCTGGTGGATTATATCTTGAAAATTAGGTATGCTGGGAGGCGTGGTGCACTACCAGGCCACACACCCCTAAGGTGAGCTGCCTGATGTGCCCCCCTTTAGGACGATTGATGGCAGAATTAAGAACTCTGGGACAGGGTTATGCCCACTTCCCACAGGAAGGGGTCATATAGGGAGTGTAGTGAGCCAAAGGGTGAGTAGCCCATAGGCTGCCACTCTTCCCTCCCCATAATGCCCCTAAATCTAATATTTCGGGGAGCCCCAGACACCAAGAAAGAAGATTCTGTCGACCTAAGAAAAACACTGAAGAGCAAGAACTGAGGAGCAGTAACTGATTTGGTGCCAACCCTACCAGCCTGCTTGCTGTTCCTGCCAATTGCACCAAAGACGACTCGTCGTGCAGCTACTCTACCTCCAAAAGCTTGGGAGGACTGCCAGCACTTCAAGGAGCAACCTGCATCTCTGGTGGAGTAGTAAAGCTGCACCCCTGCAGGCACCCAATAGGAACAGTGAGGACTCTGGACCGCCGAAAACACGATACGGAAAAGCACCACTGCCCTCCCTCCCACGTCAAAGTGGGCCAATGATGCCAACGAGGTCCTGAGACTCTCCGGAGTCGAACCCCACCTTGGGTTTGCCCAAACTGGACTTCCAGTCTCCGCCTGCGTTCTCTTTGTGCAGGCCCCCACAACAGTGTCTTCTGCAGCACGGACCTGATGCCTAAAGTCACTGCACCCGAGCCCTACAGCCCGAGGAGAAGTGGATCGACTATGTCCCTACGTGCCTGAGTGTAGGAAGCTGGCTCTTTATATAGTGGACCAAAAAGATGTCCACTTTGCAAAGAGTCCAGACAAACCCTGATTGATTTTCAGAGGCACAAATGATATCCCAAATACTCTTTGTGGTAGTATGGGCATTTGTTGTCACACACAAGCAACAAGTCAGACACACACGCAAGAATACATCTGAGACCAATTTAGAAAAAGAAGTCCTATGTTTATGTGCATTTTTAGACCCAGAACTTCAATAGCAAGTAAGTACTTTTTAAAATGCTGATTTTAGCAGGTAAGTAAAATGTTCACTTGGATGCAGCTGTACGCACAATGCTTTCCTATGGGAGAAATGGCATGTATAGCATACAATTATTTCCGTTTGGTTTCTGAGGGTCTCTTTAGGGACTTGGAGTCTTAGGTGGCCAAGGTCCAAAGTACTACCAGCAGATTCTCGTTACCTGCCCTGGGGCGTCTGGTTGCAGAGGTGATGGACGCGTTGGTAGTTGTGTGCCCTCCAACGGTAAAGAGAAGGGAGGGGCCACCTAGAAACAGGCTGCAGAGGGGGACTTTGGGACAAGTCCGGGAGCTCCCAACAGCGGGCTCGGGTTACAAGGGACGGCAGGGGACAAGGAAGCACAGTCGGTGTCAAGGCTGGAGGGCTCGGGTGCAGAGCAAAAAGGTTGGCTGAGCTTTGGGCGTCCTGGAGCCTTGCAATTGCCGGTCTCGCCAGTTGAGGGTGCAAAAATCAGGACAGCCGGGCCACTCTGGAAGTGGGTCTCTGCGGTGCTGACGTCCCTCGACGGCTGCTTCTTCTTGGAGTCGTTGGAGTCTTGTGGCTCTCTGTGCCCTTCTCTCAAAGGGGACACCTAAATACTCAATTTAGTGGTGTTACGGGGAGTGACGGGTAGTGGCCAATGGGCTACTTATCTTTAGGGTGTCTACACCCTATATATGACTACATCCTGTGGGAAGTGGGCATAACCCTGACCCAGAAAGCCTAATTCCGCCAAAACTACGAAGGTGGAATTCTAAAAGTTGTGCCCTCTTCCGGTAGCCCACCTGAGACCACGCCTGCTGACTAGCTCATTTTCCCACCTGTCCTGGTGCGAAATGAGCCGGTGGCATTTCCCCTGTCTGGGGAAGCCTTGGGTCGCATATCAAAGGTGGCAGATGCCTTTAAAGCTTCCTGCCTTGATATGCTACTCACATAGCCATCCTGCTTGGAGGAAATGACCTCTCCAGTCATCCCAGGCAATGTTTATGCCCTCAGTGAGCACGGGCTTTGACCTGCAGGAAATCAGATAACTGTATGTGGTGGCAGGCTGTTCTACACCAGTCAGCCAGCACACTAGTAGTCTGTAGGTTTTCAGGGGGCACCTCTAAGTTGCCCTCTGGGTCATGTATTAATAAATCCAGTACTGTAATCAGTGAAGGTTTATTAATAGGAGATGTTTGATACCAAACACCTCTAGTTTCAGTGAGGAACTCGTATTTACTAATGTACAGCTGTTATAATCTTGTAATAATTATAGTGAGTTGGTATGTTCCAAACCCCCCCTCCCCTTCCAGTATATGGTATGACCCTAGGGAGCTCACCTTAGAATGTTCAGGTGAAGTCTTTCATTGTTGTGAGAGCGGATGGTCAGTGAATAAAGGCTGCATCAACTTACCTGCTGTGTAGCGTATTCTTCAATATAACACTGGCGACGAGCTGCGAAGGGGGCAGCTGACCATCTCCCCTCTGTTTATTCTCTCGAAGCAGCAGGAGTTTAGTACCTTTAAGAGTGAAAGGGCACCTTTTGTGAGGACGGCGCATCTGTAGAGCTTTATCTGGTGGTCAACAGACTCAAGATTTCATGCAGTCCAAGGAGATCGTGGCTCGTCGGTCGTTTTGACCTACTGGGTACTCATCGCTGTGGGGTGCCAGTACACTACGATATGCCAGGTGGATTCCGGGTGTAGCAGTGGTGAGGAGGAAGGAGGCGTCTCGTTCTGTGACCCGCTGTAAACTCCCAGCGGCGTGGATAACGAAGAATATCACCCAGGTCCCTGCGTTCGTCACAGGTACAAGAATACTTGTGGGACAGCAAGGGCAGGTTGTGCTTCAGGTTCCTTACCCCGTGGTGACGATCGACTTCCAGGCGTTCCTGTGAGGCAGAGAAGCGAGTCAGCCCCAGTCTGTGACGGAAGAGATCTCAGGCTGAGATTGTGTTATAGCGGATCTGTGTGGGAAGAGCGCACACTATCAGCCGCAGTGAAATTTCTGCAACTTGTGGACGTCCTGTGAAGCAGTTCCTGTTTATTCCACCGCGCAGCCCGGGAAGTTCAGTCAGCGGGTGAAGCAGTTCCTCTTCGAAGAACCGGCGCTCCAGCCTTTGAGGACCGTACAGCCCAGGAAGTTCAGTCAGGTGAAGCAGTTCCTCTCTGAAGATCCGGCGCTCCAGCCTCTGAGGACCGCTCAGCCCAGGGTGTTCAGGCAGCTTGTTCGGTGCGTCAGCCGCTTGCAAGCCGGTGTCGATTCCCTGGAGATCTTCGTGTGAGCCTGGTGAGTCTATTCAGGGCCCCCCCTTTGAGTTCTTCTGGCAGTGTGTGGGAGGACTTTTCCGTCCTGTAACCCAGGGAGGGGGAACCACCGCATTTTGTGATAACTACGCTAAGGCCAGTCAGGAGCGGCATCGGGCGCCTTTTACATTGTGACTGGGGTTAGTCCAGCGAAATCATCTGATCTGCGTGGGGGGAGTGAGAAAGGTCTGGGCAGTGTCGCAAGGAGGCGACTGCTATAGGTGTGCCACCCATATTCGAACCCGTGAAGCACATAAACCGGGCAGTTTCTTCATTGACTGTCACACGGGTCTCATGAGCGGGAAATAAGTGTGCAAGGTGGTATCCACCGTAAAGCCTTCCGTGGAACTTTAAGTCTCACTACCTATCTCCAAAAGGCGTTCCTTGTCCTCCGTTCTGTAAGAAGTTTTTAGTCAGTCCTCATGGGCACACCAGGCATGAGCCAACCCCCGTCCTTTTTGAATGACTGTGGGGACCCAGACATCCACTGGAAAGATTGGGCAAAACTGTTCGAATCCTACCTGATTGCCATGGGAGGTGAAAGGTTTTCAGCATTGAGGAAACAGCACATTCTTCTGCATAATTTAGGCGTGCATGATCGCAAGGTTTATGAGACTCTTCCGGAACCAGAGTTGGAGGAGGAGGATGACATTGATGTTTTTGATGTGACATTGATGAAATTGGAGTCACATTTTGGGGATAAGGTCAACGTGGTGTTGGAGAGACACAAATTTTTCAGCAGAGTTCAAGGGAAGTGTGAATCTATCTCTAATTACATTGCAGCTTTAAGGGGGCTAACGCAGTTGTGTGAGTTTGGGGAGCTGAATGACTCACTCATACGTGACCAATTAGTTAGGTGCACGAATAGTAGTAGGATCCAAGAGAAACTATTGGCGAAGAATCCCACCTTGAAAGACGCTGTGGCCATTGCTCAGTCCGTGGAGCATACTGCGAAATGTGTAAAAGAAATGAAAGTTAGAGAGGATGTAGTAGCGTCTGTACAGGTGGAAGAGCAGAGTAAAGAGGTGTTAAAAGTGTCAGATAAATGGGGCACGAAGGAGGCTCAAACCCATAAAGTTAGTAATTTAAAATGCTATAGGTGTGGCAGCAGTAACCATCTAGCCAATAATCCAGTGTGTACAGCCAGAAGTGTCATGTGCAAAAAATGCAATAGGAGGGGACATCTAGCAAGGGTGTGCAGAGAGGGGATAAGTAACACTGTGAGCGTGGTAAGTAATGGGGAGGAACCTCATGCCAAGTACATTTTCCAGGTGAGGAGCATGGCTGTGGGGGCAAAACAGAACTACCCCAAATGTATTGTACTGTTTAATAACAAACCTCTGGAGGTGTTTGCAGATTCCTGTTCCCCTTTCACGTTGATAAATGTACAAGATTTTGTGGAATCACTGGGCGGATCGAGAGAAGTATTAGAAACTCCTGACATCACACCTGAAGGGTGCACAAGAGATCCCATTTCCCTAGTAGGCATGTTGAACAGCCACATAGATTTTAATGGGAGGACCACAAAGGGTAATGTGTACATTGTAGAACGTGGGGCCAATCTCATGGGGTGGCAACACCAAAGGCAATTAGGCATTATACTAGATCCCAGTAAAGAAAATCAGGTGATCATGATCGACAGAGTTAGCAAAGAGGAGGGTTTACAGATGATGTTCCCCAAGCTCTTCAATGAGGAGTTGGGTAAACTACGTGATTTCCAGCACAAAATTAAAATTAGAGCTGGAGCAAAACCTGTGGTTCACAAAGCACGATCAGTACCTTTCCACCTGAGGGAGACGCTCAAGGAAGAACTTGATAAACTATGTGAAATAGGGGTCATACAACCTATTGAGGCCACGGAGTGGCTTGCGCCTTTGGTTTTGGCATCCAAGGGCAATGGGAAGGGCATTAGTTTGTGTGTGGACCTTCGCTCTTTAAATGAGAATATTTGGGTGGAGAGGTTTCCTCTCCCCAACATCAATGAGATGATAAGCACCATGGGTAAGGCATGTTATTTTTCTGTAATTGATCTGTCCAGAGCGTACCACCAAGTGGAACTGCATCCCGAGTCGAGACCGCTGACAGCGTTCACCTCGCCTTTTGGGGCATTTATGTTTGTAAGAATGCCTTTCGGTCTCGCCTCAGCAGCCTCAGTATTTCAGAAAATAATGCAGCAGGTATTAAAAGGAGTCAAGAACACACTGCTTCCAAGATGACATCCTGATGTATGGGGAAACGGAGGAAGCACACGATGCCACCCTCCATACAGTGTGTCGCAGACTATCTGATGCAGGTTTGACGGTACAGCTGGACAAGTGTAGAAAAAAGGTAACGTCAGTGGACTATTTAGGGCACACCATCACCAAAGA
Source organism: Triturus cristatus (assembly GCF_964204655.1). Lineage (NCBI taxonomy): Eukaryota > Metazoa > Chordata > Amphibia > Caudata > Salamandridae > Triturus > Triturus cristatus. The sequence continues at coordinate 1,735,294,834 of NC_140589.1, forward strand.
TGGGTTCAGACCCAAGTACAGCTTAGTCCAGGCCGTAAGGGATGCCCCACACCCAACGAACAAGGAAGAACTTAAGTCATTTTTGGGCTTAGTGGAGTATATGTCTAAATTTGTCAGAAATTTTGCGGAATTGTGTGTGGATTTACGTGAGCTTCTTAAGAAGAATACTGCATTTGTGTGGGAGGAAGAACACAGTGGCATGGTTGAGATGATAAAGAAGCGCATACTGGAGTCACCAGCACTGGGTTCTTTCGACCCCAAAAAGAGAACCATTTTAACCACGGATGCCTCAAGCAAGGGATTGGGGGCCATGTTGTCCCAAAAAGGTGAAGGCGAGGAGAGAGTAATAGCGTTTGCATCACGCACCTTGAGCGAGGCAGAACACAATTACTCTGTCATCGAGAGGGAGGCATTGGCGTGTTTTTGGGCGGTACACCATTTTAAGTCTTTTTTGTGGGGAACCAAGTTTACCATACACACGGACCACAAGCCTCTTACCTTCATGTTTTCGCCGAAGCAGGCGCAGAACATGTCTCCAAGAATTAGAAAGTGGGTGCTGGGTTTGGAGAACTTTTGTTTCAAAGTTGAGTACCTACCGGGACCTGAAAATGTGATTGCAGATTACTTGTCAAGGTTACCGATCAAGGGAAAATTGAGTGAGGAGGTACTCGATGTGCCCATTTGCGCGGTACATTTACCCTCGCTGACAGATGTGGAATGGGAAAAGAGCATGAAGGCAGATAAGACAATGGACATGTTGAAAGAGCTCATTGTCAAGGGGTGGCCGGAGAAGATTTCAGAAGTTCCTGACAAAGTCAGAGACTACTGGGAAGTCAGATTTGAACTCTCGATTATAGCGGGTCGCTTACACAGGGGTGAGAGAATTGTTCCACCGGAAGGGTTGAGGGAAAGGATCATAGACCTGGCCCATGAAGGGCATTTGGGCAGGAGCCTAACTAAAAACAAGGTGAGAAGCTGTTTTTGGTTCCCCAGAATGGATTCGATGGTGGAACACTCAGTAAAGGAATGTGTCAGCTGTGCGAGAAGCGACAAGAGCAAAATCATTCACAGGGCTCCTTTGGCCCCAGTCAATGTGCCGATGATTCCGTGGACCAAGCTGGCCATGGACATAGTGGGTCCCATGGACATCCTTGGACCACAGAAGAGATTCTTGTTTGTGTTGGTGGATTACACCTCCCACTGGGTGAATTGTAAGTTCACAGCGTCCACCACGACCAGCAATCTTATTGCATTTCTAAAAAACGTTTTTGTGTATGAAGGGATACCAGCCACTTTGGTAACGGACAATGGAGTGCAGTTCGTCTCTGAGACTATGAGAGAGTTTTTGGAGGAACACAATATAAAACATGAAAGGACTGCTCTCTATTGCCCGAAAGCCAATGGATTGGTGGAAAGGGCAAATCGCATGATCAAGGAACACATACAACTAGCCATAGCAAATGGGTTGAATGTGGAGGAAGCATTGAGAGAATCCATGTGGGCATATCACACCACGCCCAATGGGGTTACAGGGCTGTCTCCGTTTGTGTTTCTTAGAGGAAGGGAGCCCAGCACCAAAATGAACCCGAAGTGGTTGGGTGGGGGAAGGAGTGTTGTGCCTGACTTAGATCGTGCCGAGGAACGAGTAGAATCTCATCAACAGAAGTACAAGTCATGGTATGATGTAAAACATGGAGCAAGGGAAGTGGAGGTGAAACCTCACACCAAAGTGTGCGTTAGGAAACCTGGTAGGGTGCAACCTGGAACGAGCAAATTCGGAGCTCCACAAAGGGTGGAAAGATCAAGTAAGAGTGTAGTTCGTTTGGAGAACGGACAAACTTGGAGCAAAGACAGAGTTATAAACACTGTGTGAAATAATGTCCTTTTATATCCTGTCAAAGGGAGATGTGTTATAATCTTGTAATACTTATAGTGAGTTGGTATGTTCCAAACCCCCCCTCCCCTTCCAGTATATGGTATGACCCTAGGGAGCTCACCTTAGAATGTTCAGGTGAAGTCTTTCATTGTTGTGAGAGCGGATGGTCAGTGAATAAAGGCTGCATCAACTTACCTGCTGTGTAGCGTATTCTTCAATATAACCGCACAAGCACTCAGTATGGCTTTCCTGTTCACTTGGACATCAAAGGGGCATATCTGCTCATGCAGTGCATCATGCCTTAGGGCTGTAAGGTCTGCTGTAAAGGTGACTTACCTATACTGCATGCAGTGTCCCAGACATAACACACAGGGGATGTACCATGTTGTGTCTTTTCTCTGCTCCCTGGCATGCAGCCTGCAAGGGCATGTCTGCGCTGGTAGGGTCTCTTAGGGAGGCACAATGCATACTGCAGCCCTTAGAGACCCTCTTTAGTACTCCATGCTCTAGGTATGAGGGGTACCATTTACTAGGGACTTGCAGGGTGCTAAAGGTTTTGCCAGTTCGGGAACAATTGTACAGTGTTTAGGGAAAGAGATCTGGCACTGGGGACCTGGTGCACTTTCTGTCACAATTGCATCAGATACCAGGCAAAAAGTAGGGGTGACTTTGTCAAAGAGGGTCACTTTCCTACAACGAGTATCTCAAAGACCGAGCCTCCATGGGCTCAACCAGACTGGCCCCTCAGTCCCAGACTCTCTTTCCCAGGACCTTTTCCGTGGAAACCATCCTGCCACCCGATGCTGAAAAGCACCTCTGCACCCGGCCACTCCAGAGACTACCGAGGTGACCTGTTGGTACTGCCTAGGACCTTGCCCCATACTTACCTTACCATCAGAAGACTGGTCCTGTAAGTCGCTGCGAAGTACCCGTATGCAGTATATTTGTTTTTCTTCATAGGGTAAATAACATTGCAGCATTAGGGACAATACCGGTTTTCTGCCAACCTGCTATTTTAAAAAGTGCACACCCAATAACAACATTCTTGGTGCCTTAAAATATATAAAAATACATGTTATTCTTTTTAGATTTGTGTGACTTCCCTTATTGAATGTGTGTATCATTTATTGACTGTGTGTAAGCAACACATGTCTAACACTCCTTGATAAGCCTAAGGCTGCACGACCACCTTACCACAAAAAGATTACCTTGGGATTGTTAAACCAAGCCCCTGTCCGCTCATAAGAGATACCTAGACTCTCTACACAATATACCTCGTTTTGGTATATTCTATAGAGGGACTGTTGATAAAAATTCACAAACAAATCCACTAAAGGCACAACTTTCCTCCATCCCTCTTAGTCGCAGTCTCCTACTGCCTCTACCCACAGCGTAGTCCTAGAAGAGATTTCCTCAGGAAAAACAAGTGAATTATTTAGCAACCCAGCATGGCTTGACTAAGCATGAGAAGGAGTGGTACGGTCAAAGCTGTTACTATTTTGGCATTCCATGCTTTTACTATATGTAAAAATCTCAAAATGAGATCGTAGACTAAAGTTAAAATATTGTCTGAAATGAGGCTGGTGCCTAGAGTATTGAGCTTGTTGGATCGCTATACTAAAACACTAGCTGCCCAGGACTATAAAAGAATCGATTGGATCGGACTGTAAAAGATGTCTGTGGCCAGCTCTGCGTATCAGACACATGAACTGTGGTTCTTCGTGGGTTATAAAACTGCTGGCAGAGGTTTGCATCAATCCTGTAGGAGGACACAAACCGGTTTAACGTTCTTTATGCTCTTGTTATGCTTTTTCAGCTTAGCGTTTAAATTGCCATGATAGTATTGATACAAATATCTATGTGGACATGCTTACCCTTACAAAATAGCATTGTTCTGTGGGCAATACTTGTCCTTGTCCTGTCTTAAATAGTAAACGCGCTGTCAAAGCTTAAAGTATTAGAACTGCGAAATACGAGATCAGATAAGTGGCTAGTTTCTCAAATGATATGCTTGTTAATGAATAGACAATAAGCAGACCAGGAATCACAAGTGCTTCATTTGTTACACCAAATGCAGCCATACCACTTTTGAAGCAGAAAGATGAGAAGAGAATTAAGATCATTAATGATCCTTCATCTTTTAGTGAATGTTAAAATTCCTATGTTTGCCTTCTTTCAGTAGTATGTAGTTTTTGCATTTGCTCTGCAAATACAGTTATGGGGCTTAGATTACTTAACTTGTTTGCACGCCACCTAATCCGCTCTAACTGCATCCCTTTCCCGACTCCCATCCAGTGCAGTGAAGCATCTCTGGTGACCCAAGCGCTGGCTAAAAAAATACCCCAATAAATAGCAATATCCATTCTTGCATTTTGTTTTCAGTGGTATTTATTAGATTTCATAAATTGCTTTTTTTATCAGGCAGTTATTGCAAATGTTATGTTTGAGCTTTGCATTTTTTCTTTAAGGATCATATTGGATATGCGTGTCTTCACACTGTTGTATTTAATTCTGCTTTGTTTTAGTAAACGAAAAACAACTTGCTGAAAAAATAAAAATACTCATACAGGAAAAAGCTGATATTTTGCAGAAGATTTCGGATTATGAGAAGAAGGTTGGTAATGTTGCATTCTTCTTCTTAGTGCAGTTCGTTTATCCTCCTTCCTAAGCACTTTTGTTTGCTCTGCATTTAGATTAAAGAAGCAAAGCAGTCGGTTAAGGAAGCTCGGAAAGAAAATACTGACCTCTCGACTGAAGCTTTGGAGCTGAAGGTAGGTAGCAGTGTAGCTTGAGAAGCAACAGGCTGGATATAAAGCATTATTTGATGTGACAGTAGCTTCATTCACCTTCTAGGAAGTTGTGAAAGGCCTGGAGGATGTCAACCAGCAGCTGGGGACTAAAGTCAGGAACTTGCAGGCAGATCTGGAGACTGAGAGAAAGCAAAGAAAGAAGAAACAAGATAATGTAAGGATACCATGAGCTGCTTTTCAAAATGTTGTTGCCCAATGCCCAACTCTTCTGGACACTAGTTTTATTTGTCCTGAAGTAATGTATGGATGTTTATAGCTATTCATCTGAAGTTAATGATCAGCAGCCTAGTTTGTGGATAGGCAGTGTCAATTAGAAGGATTCTTTTAATTCGGAGCCGGGAACACAAGTGAAATTTTATATGCTGAAAAACGACTTGCATGATTCCTTGTTGTGTGTTTTTTTTTTTTTTATTACCGACACATAAATGCATGATGGCAGTTTTAATTAGTTGTTAAAATACTGTAATCACGCGTGCATCTAAAACCACCCCAGGGTAAAAGTTTCACTACCAGGTATTTAACTTTAAAAACCGTTCACCTATCCCACTTAAAATTTGTACGGTGATCCAGTCTTAATAAAGTTTGAATATTTAATTATTTTATAGCTCTATAAAGTGATAAACATTTCCTTACAGTTGTCTTAAGGTGTTGAGTGCCTTTTAACTACTCCGGAAGCCACAACTAATTTTTTGATAAATTCCATTTCTGCAGTGATGCATATTATTGCTTCTGCAGCATGAAGTTTTCCTCTAGATTGAGAACTAGGTCATCGACCATAAACAAAGCAGTGAGTAAAGGCCCAAAGTGACTTCTGGTGCAAAGAGGAGCCTAGTAGCAGAAGTCATAGTATCAAGACCTTGATTATGGACTAATAGTGCAGACTTTGCTACTTCTTCTTCTAGCCCCTGTATGGCTTTCTATTACTTAAGTTGGTTTCTCTTCCACCTTCCGCTTTATTCAGAGGTAACTGACGGGTCCTAAAGGTTATTAGAAAGGTCCTTGTTACTGACTGAATGCCCCTTCAGCCATTCAGAAGCGACAATACACCTATCTCTCTTCGCGAACATATTTACTATCCTGCTCTGTTATTGTTTTTTTTGTCCCTTATGTAACATAGTTGCATAGCTGCTTACTTGTGGCCCCAAAGGGACTCCGGCATAAAAGAGGTTACAGTTTATAAACACAGTGTGTTAATACTGTGTATTCTATTTTATTAAGTGACCGTGAAATCAATCTGTAGACTGCCGCTTTTGATTATGGCATTCGTAATGAATGATAATTTGCCTTTTGTTTGCGTTTTTTTTGCTCTACTGTGATACAACTACTTTGTGAGATTCCGAAAGAACGTAATTCTGACTTACTTTGCCTTTCTAGGGGATATATTTTCAAAACGGAAAGTGTACATAAAGGGACTAAATTGCTTTTGATACCATCCTGCCTGTTAAATAGCTGCTGAAGCAGCTATTTGTTGCCTCTTTTGTAAATGATGGAATGAATCCTAGAGTTTGGTGATGAGCAAAATCCCATTAATCCATTTTTTATGTTACTTAAGTCACACCTTTGCCATGCACAGAAATAGTAGGAAGTACAACTCTGTGGGGTTCTATGTATCCAGTATTCCATTGCTAACCATCACCTACGAAGGGTATTTTAGAATATTGTTTTTTTTTATATCTGCTTGGGTTTTGAGATACGCTGTGACATCTTTTACCGATGGCATTTAAAAAAAATGTAAGTGGTGTTCCTGCTCACCATCAGCAATGGGTATTTTTTGTGTTTTGCTTGCTTAAAACATCTGAGTTTATCAACTAAAGTGCTGATCCTGTGAAAGAACATGTAAAATGTATGGTAGGAAATAAAAATGTGTATTTTAATTTAAAGTTTTACTTCATTTGAGTAGATTCTTGAAACTCAGAAGTCTGTGGAAAAACTGCAGGAAATGCTTGCGCAGCACTCAGTTGAACTTTCAGAGGTGAGTCATTTTTGTTCTTTCCTTCATGATTCTGTTGTGTGGTTAAAAGAAAATTACCAGATACTTTTACATTGTCTCCTTAACTTGTAAACTCATGGTGGATGCCATCAGATGACAGTGGCAGACATTAAGTCTTGCTTTTTGTTTACACACCCAGTTATATGACACTGAGGGAGGAGCTAGTAGCTCTACACATAAGCCATCATGAGTCTTTTGTTGTGCATAGTGCATAAGACACAGAAAGGGTGTGTGTCATGCCTCCAACTCACTGCCTATGGTATAGGTAAGACACCCCTCTAGCTGGGTGCACTATACCACTGGGGAGGGTACCGTTGCATCAGCACTGTACCCCTACAGTGTCTAAGTCCATTCTCAGACATTGTAAGTGCAGTAAAGGTGTGGAAGTTTTTGTTTATGAACTCCACGGCACCATTATGTCTTTACTGAATTCTGGGAAGTTTGTTAGCAAACCTTTCAGCATGATAAACCCACACTGATGCCAGTGTGGGATTTATTATACCATGCACTCAGAAGGCATCATAGAGATTCCCCCCTGGAAAACTACCAGCCTCTGGTGGGTTCTCTGACTGGTAAACACCAGCCTGCCACCTCGAGACATGATTCTGGACCCCTGGGATGGGAGCCTTTGCTCCCTGGGCCCAGAAACAAATCCTTTCCTGGGCAGAGGTGGTCACACCTCCCCCAGGTCAGGAAGAGCCAACTGTGCCAGCGATGCCACCTTTGTAACACGACCCTCAGCCTCTTCTGCTATGAGGAGCAGGCCCCCTTCCTGTCTCTCCTCCTTTTCGGCGGGAAGACAGGCGGGAAAAATTAGAACAGCCTTGAAGGTGTGCCCACCTCTGCCAACACCACCCCTCAGGTGGGGGAGGCGAGGTGAAGCCCACTGTTCAGTGCCCGCCATCTTGCAGATGGAAGGCACTCTCAAATCTGTGTGAGGGAGTGTGCCCACTCCTCCACGTGGTCAGTAGCCAACGACCTCCAGACCCCTCAGGTGACCAATTGCCTTCAACAAAGACCAAATCTCCTGTAAACAGCAGCTCTGTTCAAAAGAATCACCAAAGAAAGACTCCGGGCCTGTCGAGGACAAAGAAACCCGACGCCTGGACCACCACTGCACCCGACACATACGGCACGAGTGCCCACCGGTTCTAGCGAGGAGCCCCAGAGTCTGAGTCCACCCTGGGTTGACCCCTCAGGACTCCCCGACATCGCCTGTAGCCTTTGCACGGAAACCTCACCCGTTTCGCGAGTGACCCGGTAAGGTGAAATCGGACCTCAAAAAGCACCCCTGCATCTAGCAGCCCTGTGCCCTGGAGAAGAGGACATACATCCCCAAGCCCTACAACTTACCTGCCCAGCTCTTCGTTCCTCCCGGAAGACTAACTGGACCGAGCCTGCAGCCAAAATCAGCAACTCCGATTGAAAACAGGGCATCCAACGCAAAATCAGCACTCTGCACCTGGCCACCCCTGTGCCAAAGTGGGTGCACCTTGTGTGCTAACTCCGATCCCCCTTGGCCCTGAGCTTAACCCTAGGAGCTTTGCTCCCACATCCAAGTGGCGTGCACATGAGCAGCCATCAATCAGAAGCACCCTACCCCCCATTGGATAACATCGGTCCACAACACTCTGCACCCGGCTGCCCTAGTGCCGCTGATGGTGCTCTTTGAGTGTATGCTCGACCCTTCTTGTTCTAACACAAGAAACTCGACCCCAAAGACCATTTACTTACCTGCAAACCGATAACATATTTTTTCCCCATAGGATTGCATTGAATGTTTTCCTCTGAAAAACTTCTAAGTGTTGAGGGTGTTTGTATGGAAACATAAGAAATTGTTTTTGTGAAAACTGTTTTACTTTACTTTCATTTAGGAAGTGTCTCAGTGTGATATCTAGGCATATCACACTGAGTAGAAAAAGTAGTCTAAAAAGTAGTCCATCAGTAATTTCAACTGTATTTGAATATTTTACAAACCTGTAACAAAAGTCCTTTTCATCCAGCTTGCTTGTTGATCAATCTGTCTTGAAAAGTATAATTCCACTTACCTGTACCAAGTCCTGCTTGGTCCTAAAAATAAAATACAACAAATAAATATTTGTATACAAAACAATTGGTAAGAGCGCAGTCTTTGAGTGTTTAAAATCATTTCTTGCCTGAGTGTGTACAATAAATGCTTTATACACTACCTCTGATAAAGCCTTACTGCTCACCCACACTACCACAAATGGAGAGTAAGGTATTCTCTACTTTTACCTCTGCTTACCTTTGGGGATCCACTGTACTCTTTGCACACTATACCTTACTTTGGTATAGTATATACAGAGCCAGCTTCCTACATCACAATTATGGCAAAATGTGACTCTAGCACCTATCTTTACCTTTTTCATTCCTGGTTCACACAGTATGTTGTAGTCCCCATAAACATGCATACACTTACCATCATCCTTTTGCTTTACTTCCTGAGGAAGGAGAATCCACATCTCCCTTGCTTCTCCTGTATCTTTTCATTCTGGTTAAAGTCAGTCCTTTTGCTTTATGTGCCTTGTGCAGGCATTTTTCATATACAGTTCTCATTAGGAGCGGCATCCCAGCATAAATGACTGATACACCAACCGCAAATATTGGACGACAACAAGCTTAATGTGTACTGTTGCTAATGTTTCTTTTTGTAGAAGAAAGAGATTTGTGGTGTAAGTGTAAAAGCCTCGTTTTGTGACTTGTTTGCATTATTCACATTGATGGGAACTTGAGGACACAGTGGTAATTCAGCGCATTAACATGTTGCAGGTGCAGATTGCCCTAAATGAGGCTAAGATGAGTGAGCAGAAGATCAAGTCGGATTTCCATCACGTGCAGGAGGAAAATTCCAGGCTCAAAAAGAGTAAGGAGCAAGTAAGTATTTGTACACTTAACTTTTATGGTAAACCCTCGTGTCATGTAGGGGCCAAAAGTGGGAAAATCGTTCTAGCTACAGGCAAAAAGCACATTGACAAAAGAAGAGTAGTATCAAAGCAAGATCAAGAATGATTATGGCACAAGGAGTTAGGGGGGAAAGTGGTCATAAAACCACCATTAAAGAAACATGAAGGGAGGGGAAGTTTGGGAATCTGTGAACCATGTACGAGTCACTGGAATGTTTTTATTAAAAGGTACACTCAGCCTTTCGCATAGTATGCATTTCATTGGCAAACATAGGGTTAGCCCCTCTTTTGAGAAGAATTGATGGTCCCCACTCCTACATAAGATTGATGGTTAATTTAACTTGCCCTTTAACCTTTGTTTGCTACAGGTGTTTGTCACCATTTATACCAGTTGTTTATCAATGCTTTTTAAGAGCCACAAATGATCCTATTTTAAGGTTAGTTAAGATCTCTGTTGGTCACCACCTACCTACCAAAGATTAGTAGGTCACTTGTATGATCTCTAAATCATATGATTAGGTTATAAGGTTTAAAATAACAGGCAGTGATCCAACTCTTAAGTAACAGCAAACTATAACAGACATATAAACATAAAAAGGGATAACTGCTGCAGTGAGGGTTTATTCCCACATTTATTATTTTTAAACTAATCTCTGATGCCAGACAAGATTCTTACTGGAAACTATTCTGTGTTGATTAACTTATGAATCTACATTAAAGACCCTCTGGTGGGTCATTTGTTGTTATAAGGAAGGAGCTTTTCAATTTAAGCTATCTCTGTTGAATTTGATTTCCCTTGAGATTATTTGATGTATAGAATTGGTGTTTTATCAGAAAACTTGGGAAGCTTTTACCCAGAAAGTTCAAACCATGGTGCCAAAAAACTCCTTCAACTAAGATAAGACAATATGAAAAAGTCGCTAGCTGTAATATCAATATTATCTTAATTAAAAGCAGAAATACTGAATTGCCCTGCCTACATGTGGCATCCCGGAACATTTTTCAAAGTGGAGAGAAAAAGCTCCCTTTTAAGTTCTCTTCATTAGTATACATGAACACACTGTGGAGAAGGAAAGTGATCTCTTCCTACATAAAGACGATGAAGACATTGGGAGCGAATGGGATACACCTTACAGCAATAAGATATCCCAGATGTACATGCATTTCGAAGGTTAAAGCACTGCTGAGCCAGATGTTGTGGTCCTGAACAAAGGGTTAAAAGAGGGGTCTTGAACCATTTCTGTAATTAGAGGTAGTTATGTTCAGTGCAGATCATCCAGAGTTGCTAACATTAGTGTTGTAATAGTAAGCACATCAGACAAGATTACATAAGTGGCTACCCGATGCAAGATTACTAGCAGTGATCACCACAGTTCATAGCAATAGTTGCCAGCACTAATGTAAAAGGCTTTGTCAATCTGGAAAACCTCTACATGGCTAATACATAACAACCATAGCTGTAATGCTCCTGGCACCAAGGTAATATTAGTAACAAGGCTCTCCGACACTGCATGATTTATCAATAAAGACATCAACTTTAAATACATTTTGGAAATTCAACCATTTTCCTTCAAATATAAGCTAATGAGTTGTGCAAATGCAGGCTTTTTAATTTTGGAATACATATATTCATTTAAGAAAGAAAATGTTTCTAGTTTAGGTGAGTGGGATACACACAAGAGAGGTACTTATAAGTAGCTGGGGGGCTACCAGTAGCTCACGAGCCACTTGTTGGAGAAGCATGGGTTAAAGAATCCGTTTGGTTCTAGAATCCCTCAACTCTTTCCATTAATATAACTGGAAGAGATCACCTTGCTATTCTATGCTGTGTTTATGAATACAATGAAGATTACTTGAAAAAAGATATCATGCAACCATATATCGTCTAGACCAAGTATATGTACATTTACCCAGGTGTTCATATATAGATACCATGTGTACATGCATACAGATGTGTATATTGCCTTACACAACAATCTAAATCTGTAAATTAAGAAAATCTTATGCTTTGCATAAATTGGAGACTGTGTTGTTGACCATGCTGTAGAAGCTGCCAATGAAATTCAAGTCATGTTTAAGTGTGAAACTAGACCCAGTAAGTTAATAAAAACCAGCCTTGAGAAAAAGTGAATAAGTATGGTCGTGGAAAGAGTACTTGTTCTTCCTTACTTATGTTTTGCAAACATATGAAGTGTGTTAAAAAATATATATATATTTAAAAAGAAATTAACCCCGGACTACCATAATGTGCTGCCATTGCAACCCATGCAAACAACTCACACCTTTGTGTACGTTATCACATTAATTAGTAACCTGTGTAATGTTACAAGTGTTATACTGCATGAATGGTAATGTACCGAACCGATGCCCCCATCGTTGTTGAGGTTTTTTTTTAGCCATCATCCTCGTAGTATATATCAGGAGTAGTTCTTGAATTGCTGCTATCAAAAGCCTTTGAATAATGGCAAACATGTTGCTTTAATTTCCAGCTACTAAAAGAAGCAGAAGGCTGGAGTGAGAGACACAGCGAGCTAAGTGAGCAAATAAAATTATATCACAAGTCTCAGAAAGATATGGAAGAAGCCCTTGCCTACAAAGAAAATGAAATTGAGGTAAGTTGTTAGTGGTTATACAGCATGCTAGCTTGCAAAGTATAGGGATTGGACCGTTCTGTTTAATACCATTTTATGTTTCTAATAGGTCTTGAGCAATTGCATAATGCAGCTGAAGCAGATTGATGCTTTCTGTGACTCTGAGCCACAGGCAGACGAAGACAATAGCTGGGACAAAGGAGGTGGTGATCTGGCCAATGGCGACTGTCCAGGTACAATCTTATAGCATCTACAGTTACAGGGGTTCATAAGTAATTGTTATTCATTTACCTCTACATTTTTGCTTTATTCAACCACTTTTTTGTGGAGTTTGGTAAAACAGTATGACCCACTAGAGTAGATAAAAGCTGACTTTAAAGTTTCTATTTTTGACCTCTCCATATCAACTGCAAGCTGTGGATCATCAAAAACAGCCCTTGTAGTCCTCCTCCTGCTTCAACATGCGTAATCCCCGCCAACTGAGGTAGTTTGCTGATGGAATGCAAATGTGTGAAATCTATATTTTTCCATATAAAATGGGTGCTCTGAAAGCCTAAAAGTCCTCACAACCACATGAACATGTTCCCCATTGGTCGCTGCCCGTTCTCTTCTAATAAGCAACAGATGACAGTGGGGTAAGGAGGGTGTAATTGTACACATGCCCTTTAGGAGCTCCAACGGATACTGTTGTACCATATCCAACACTTATAGACATTCTTTGAAATTTTGCAGAAGTTGGATTGAAGTATGGATTTGAGGTGATGGTACCTGCTGAGGTAGTTTGTCCTTGTAGCACCTTAGTAGCTATTGTGCTTGCCTCCCATTTTCACATAAATGGGCGAGGCTTATGTTCGCTGTGCAGCAAAGCATAAAGCAGGACTGCTTAGATTGACCCTTTGGAAAAAGTGTCCACACCAAAACCAGACCTGCACTTACTGCAAGGAAGTATAGATCCCAGAACCTAAAAATACACCAAAACCTGAATTGCATAGCATGTTATGTAGCTTATCAAAATTTCCAAGCAGATTTGAACCCTCTTCTCGGGGGGGTGGGGGGGGGGGGGGTCTCTGGAGTACTTGGTGCGAAAGGTTGGCATGTTGGTGTTCACTTTACCAATGAATCTTTCCAGCAGTTTGCAGGTCTGATTGATGAATCCAGTCAGGGTTTTTATGTGTTAATCACAGACTGGACTATCAGTGGTCATTATCCTTATAAATAAACCTTATGTATTCTGTTGCCCAAGGGTTTGTTATTTATTTATATATAGCAGATATACTTTTCTGGAAAACCTCTTTAAGCTTGGCTGAGCTTTAGGTATCTGTAGAAAAAGCAACAGTTCCCTAGAATCAAACAGCTATGTTCTGGTATGAAATGTGCTATAAAACATCACATTCCATGTGCAAACGTACAGTAGCCAGACTGGGCTGCTCTGAAGAGTAGTCATATAGAAAGTACTTTATTTGAATCAGGAATAAGTGTTCCCAGCAAGTACTTTGAAAAGACATTGCCAAATACAATTTAAATCTATGCTGAGGATAAATGTTTTTGTTGGTTTATCGATGCTAAGTTTTGAGAAGTAAAGAAAGAATCTTTTAGTTACCATAACATGTTTTTCCTGAGAGGTAAAGCAAGTAGAAATAAGAAGTATTGAAGTCCACCATCAGATCATCTACCTTTTCAGATTCAGTTTTCTGAACTATGTTAAAAGGTACACACAGGAGAACTCAGTATTTCTTTAATGTAGTTTTTTTCACAATTTAACAAAACCTAAAAGGAGAGTACATTAGCATACCAATATGCTTTAGACTATGCAAAGTTTCGTTCTATAAACCTAACAGCTAAACACACCAGAAACGTTTAGATTAAATAGGTGTAAAGGAAAGGATCCACCATTTATGAAATCCCTTTAGAGGTATTTACCTAGGTAGCTATCAAAGTACTCACACATACACAAATATGAAAAAAGGTAGATGATGTACAGATCTATGAATTAACCCATCCATTTGCATGAAACTTAAAGGCTCTATAGTTGAATTGTATAGATTTTCAAATCCATTCCAAACTGAATCATATTTGTCCATGGATTTCTAAAGTGTTGCTAGTTTACAAAAATCTTCTATCTAGTTTTCTATTGAGTAGAGCTATTATAGTTTCATAACTCCAAAAGCCCTCTTTTAGCTTCAAGTGAAGCTCAAAGGAGAAATTCTGTTTGATTCAAGGCACAATGTTTTAAATTAGTACCAAAGTAAATCAAAATGCCCATGGACAAAGTTTAGAACTTAAATTGCATAATGATCCTCTGGAAAATATCTGGTCTGTATGATTTCAGTCTTGATAAAGTCCAAATGAGGTTTATAGAATGAATGGTAGATGTATTTACCCTTACTACATGCCAAACAAAGATAAGTATTTTGAAGTACTCAACTACCTACATTTAGTGCATATTCTTAAGACGGTTACCCACTGTAATTCCTGGAGATGCACATTAAGCTTTGATAACTAATGCTAATTTATTCTTTTTGTCCATCCATCCTGAATGGTTCTTCCAAAATATATAGAAAGGAGAAACTGTTGCTATGCCTAACAAAATGTAGAAACAAGGGATGATAAAGGCAATAAATCCACGCTATTAACAAATTCATTAAGGAAATTGCATAGTTATTACAATGGTTTTGCTTCCTTTTTCGAAGGACAAATAGCAAACTGCCAAAAATGAACTTAAATGATCTGATCTCTGACCCAAAAGTTTTAAATTCCTTTCAAAATCCACGACCTTCCAATATAATATTTTTTTCATATATCAAATCTCAGATGACCCCCACGTAGAGTTATTGCATGAAGTAATCCTTTTCTCCCACCCAGATTTAAGGAGTCTCAACAGTGTGAAGTATGATGCTTGGTTCCAGTATGTCCCTTTATTTTATGTCTACTGATTGGGATGTAAAATGTATTGTGACACAATTCACTAGATGGCCTCTTTCAAATGATCCATTTAATTGGTAAACATCTTGTTTTTTCCCCAATGGTTTTCCCCACATTGTGGATTCCAACCCAATGTTAGGGAGTCCATAATCTAAAAAGTAAGAAACTTACTAGTTAGATAACCACCTTTATTCACTTTTTTATGTTTGGATTTTTTTGCAGATAAACGTAACGAAAAAATGAAGACTCAAATCAGACATATGATGGATGTTTCAAGGGTATGTATTTTGACAGTTTTATCTATAAAACTCTGTGATTCCGCTGCTATGTATGTACTAAAAGGTGGGTTAGTGAGGTAAGTACTTACCACTGACATCTGCTAAAGCCTACATGCCACGAGTTTTTCTCCTTCCAAGGGAAACTGTGCCTCCATCTTCCTAGATCGGCAAATTGAGTATTATTGCATGATAGAAGGCATGCAATCAGGTGTCCAGCAGTTTATCTTAGTAGCATAGGCATTATCTCTTCCATCCTGTTGCTTACCCCTATTGTATACACTGCTACATGAACTAAACTGTGGTCTATCCCTTGACACAACTTTATATAACTCTCAAAACAAAGGTTTGAGAACAGGGTGTGGTACAAGCTTCAGAACCAGACTGGTTGTTGGAGGATACATGGAACAGCCCTTTATGCATGTGTTATTTTTATAGTTCAAACCTGGACAAAGTCACTGGAACCCTGCCTTTGACAATATCATTCACTAAGGGTGTCTGGTGGACACAACTGTAGCTTTCTATCCATCTCAACCACAGTACTTTATAGCAGCCTTCTGTTTCTAATATAATGTTCTGTATGGCTTTTAGCTTCAAATCATCTTTACACCGATCTGTTTCCCTTCAATAGGTGAAGACAACATTAGCCATAGTTGAAGAGGATCGAGACCTTTTGAAGACCAAGCTAAATGATGAGATCTCTAACAGGCATGAACTAGAAGGTAGATTTTGAAGGGAATATTTTGGCTTAAAGTTCAGAAGCCATGCTGCTTGGTCCAAATAAGTAATGTATTTTTTTTTTTTTTTACACCGGTTCTTCTTCCAGAGCAAATCGAGAAACTTGAACATGGCACAGGATCTTTGCAGACTGCAAAGTCTCGTCTAGAAAATGAGTGCAAGACTCTGCAACAGAAAGTGGAGATTTTGACTGAGCTCTACCAACAGAAGGAAATGGCACTGCAGAAGTAAATACTGTTTTTATTCCATAATTCTTTTGAATCCCATATGACATCCATACTTGATGCTCGATGTGGCTGACTTTCATGCTTATGTTGGGACTCCGTCCTGCTCGATATGCTACAATAAGAACCCATACCAATTTGTATTTCCATTCAGCTTGCTATGTTAATTGCAGTTTATTGAACAGTCTTTATCGCGATTGTTAATTCCACACAGATGGCTGTCCTGACTTTGAAAGAAGAAAAAAATCACCACAGAGCTTTGCCATTGATGTTAGAATCCTCTATATTTGTATTTTATAAATGTAATTTTATAAAATATGCTTGTCCTGCAGGGCCTGAAGTGCCAATCGGAGCATCTTAAAATCTGTTTGATGCCTGAAAGTTAGTTAATGTTTAGCAAGCACAGAATGAGTGCCTAGATGTTTATCAGACATGAAAATAAGCCTGACCGATCAATCTGCAATCTTTCATTCTCTCTAAATATGGATCTACTGTTATTGTAGAATAGATTGAGTTTGAATATTCAAGTGTAGATATTATTCCTATCAAAAGCTTCCGCCTTTTGGCAATGTATATAAATGTCAAGATATTATTCACCTAGCTGGGAATGGTAAGTTCTGACCTTACCTGATATCTGTTTTTGCATAAAATGAATCCTGCAGTTTCACTGTTATGAGTGGATTTTGCCCCTTCAGCTCTGGCCACTTGAATGGGAGGACTAAGGGAATTTCCTTCTGTTAGAAGATCTCTGTTTTTGAGCCACCAAATACCAGTATACTCTCCCATCCATCTGACATGGTATTCAGTGTGTTTGCAAATCTGTGATAAGCAGTCTCTTCCATGCTTCAGATACAGCATACATCTGTAATGCATTTTATATGCCTTGATCTCCTCACCCAGAGAGTTCTGAACTAGGTATACGCATGCTGGGCCATAGGCATGTTAATCATTATGTCGCTACACAAGGTATAATTGGTGCTGCGTGGTAAAAAAGGAGCAAGGTCCCAACTCTTGAAACAATATGAGAATAAGTGACTCTTGACAGGGAATCTGACGGACCAAGAAACAATGTATTCAATACCAGTGAATATTTATGTGCTGCAAATCAAAAATCTTAATTTCAAAATCTTTGCTAGCCGTACATTGTCATTGATCCTCTTTACTGTTGTGGATTAGACATGTTAAGCACTTTTATAAACAGAACAGTGAAACCCAAAATAAGAGACATGTCACCTGGCTTTTGGGCACCCAAATGTTGATTATTACACTTTAAAGAGGCAAAAAGAGTTACAACAACTTAAACTTAATCAGAATATAGATTGACGAAGTATCTTATCCTCTTCTTTGCTGTAGGAACCCTACATGTTGGCAACGAACGTCTTAAGATCCTTTTCATTTTCAGTCTTTTATGGTTTTCCTCACAAATTTAATTTGAGCAGTTTTTTGTTTAAAGTCAATCTTACTCCTAGTCAGTTGAATTGAGTGAATACATTTAGTAGGTTTGACTGCTTTTCTTGACCACCACCAGCCACTAGATTGGTGAAATCTCACCTCATCATATGACTGCAACATTTGTGCTGGCCGGTTTTGACTTGGCTCACAGTATTGGCTGGTCGGTCTTCGTTTAGAGACACGCCACTTACAACTGAACATAAATCAACATCTTGGGGGACCTCAAATATGTCTGAGACTTCCCATTCCTGAGCGATTTAGCCTTATTACTTCAGGATACTTGGGACATTCACTTGTTTCACAAGTTTCCAACGAGCCACGAGAAGGTACTTCCTTTGGTGATCGCGCTCCTTCCAGCATTGTCTATTTGAAGGCGCCCTACACCGCTCATGGAGCGATCACGATAAAATTCTAAAGTTCTTAAGATATACAAGTGGTATATTTTTCTACTCCCATAACAGGGAACAAAGGACAGTGTTTGTGACTATCAGACATATGTACATTTATTCTATCACCCATTGAGGTGTAACAGGGATCGGTTTTTTGGTCCTGACGAAGAAAGCCAAGGGGCTGGCTTCTGAAACATGTCGACCTTGTAGGAGGTGACTCATTATAGTACACCATCTACACCTCCACACTTTTACTATTCTCAGCCAGGGAAGACAAAGTATTTTCGTTCCACTAGCCAGAGATTTTTTGACCATCTCACATTTTCTATGTGAGAGGGGCGGGAAGACCCCAATGATAAAGCATGACACTGAATCAGGTTTCAGTGTGTGAGGGGTATTTTACAATTTTTTGAAACATTGCCCTTCCCACAAATTGAGAGAAGGAGCTCTGATCCTTTTGCACCATTTTTCACGTATGACTAAACACTTCAAATAAAAATAGCAGCACACACATGGGTGCATATATATTCACATAATACATGGTAGAATCCCTATGTTGGATAACAATTCTTCTTCCTGTGTCAGACTAAAATCAAGCAAAAAGCATAAACGTCCTTAGAAAAGTTTGAAGCGATGGTATGTAATTTCAAAGAGGCGCTCTTTATTTAGTGCATGCTGGTTAGCATCTTAAAGTACATACACCGCTCTCCTTCCATGCACTCCATGTGCACTGTGAGGTGGCAAATTGCAAGAAGATTGCCATCGACTATTTGCAGAAAGCTTGGTACAGGAATGCAACAATATAATTAACAAGGGTCTAAGCCACTTGCTCCACCATAGCTCATATAACTACTTGCTATCAGTCAGAACACTTACACATGAGAAATATACCTTTTCTGCTTTTCTAACCTCTTTTTGACAAGCAGATGTTCAAGCCATTTTATCTAAAGGCTTGTCTGATTTCTGTCAGATCTGCTCTTTCTGCCTACTCTTGCACTTTTCCTTGTTACCTCCCTCAGATCTGGAATAACCCATGGTGTTTCTGTACATCAATACCATCCACATAGCTGCTGCTGAGGACTCATCTTGAGAAGTTAAATCCAAGTCCTGTGTTTTGTTCCTCATACCATGTCTGACATATTTTAACGACACTTGTTATGTCTCACATCTCTATGGGATTTTGGTTCTTGCAGGAAGCTGACACAGGAGGAATATGAGCGCCAGGAGAAGGAGCAGAAACTCTGTGTGGCAGACGAAAAAGCTGTGCTGGCTACTGAAGAAGTCAAAGTTTACAAGTAAATCCAAGTTTGCTTATTTTGAGTAGTTAGTAATTTTGTTTAGTCTTCCATATATACTTAGTTAGATATTGACACAAAAGTGGTTGCAAAGTCTTACCAGCAAACATTTATCAATAGTTGCTTTTGCTTAATTTCTGACTAGGGTGACTAAACATGGTGCTGTAAAGTGTCAAAATGAGCGTCGCCTGATTACACAATCAAAAACCTTGTTTAATTCTTTGTCCAAAAAGGAACGTTGCTAATTTTTTATAACCTGTATCAGCAACGTTTGTCAACATTATGCACAGCATGAGAGGATAAAAATGCTTTGATGTTAACTTTGCTGAAATTATACCAAATTGAACCAAATGGTGAAATGTAGAAGCCATTTAGTTTACACAGGGAAATTGATCTTCATCCTTTGTGGCTCAGCCATTGGCATATGCTTCCAGGCTGTGCAAACTAGTGCTTGATAGTGAAATAACTTTGGATGCTACGAGCTTCAAATGTATTCCAACCGTTCTACTCAAAGATTTGCACTACATATTTTCCTAAATAGGGTTTAGCCAAATTTAGATTTATTATTTTCAATTGTGTGTTTTATATGCAGCGTTTCCTAGTGCTCTGCTTAGATATTCGACTGGTTTGAGCGGTGTTTGGAATTGGCAATATTCTGGTCGTAAGTTGCAAGGAGACCGCATGTGTTTGAAGAGTTTTCTGTGAGCGCAGGCAGGGTCCTGTGCAGGTTGTGTATTTCAAATGGAACAGTTACGTTCATGATACATTGTCAGATAAAATTTTAAAAAAAGGTTCTGCTGAAATGGATTTGAGATATGCTTGACAGATTACTGATGGACATATTTGTTTTCTTTTTAAATGTATGCTTTATAGAATTGTTTGGTTTTTAATTTTCCAGGCAAAGAATTCAGGAAATGGAAGAAGAGTTACAGAAAACTGAACGGTCCTACAAAAATCAGGTATTTGGAATTGGACCAGTTAAGTGGAGACAATGTTGTGCCTTTAACGGTTGCAGAAAATGGCACATTTCCCCAATAAGTACAAAGTTAATAACTCGGGTTAAAAACCTGTCTCAGTTCATATCGTAGCTGTACCCACTTTTTGGAATGCCTTGAAACGTTAGATGTCCTCTGTCGAGTATTTGGAAAATCATCGGGTGCATTTAGGTACTTCCAATGCCACAGCTATAGTTTCAAGTCATGTATTCATCTTTTGTATTATCATGTCTGTGGCGTACAGAGGATGACAAGCCTACTATTACAGCCACCATTAATTACTAAAAATACACTGGGTGTGCCACTTCCCCATGTCTTATAAATAGCTTCTAGTAACATGAGCATACCTGTAGTGGCTTTCGTATCACATTTCAAGACTGAAAAACCTTGTATGGTAAGCTTTATCCAGCATATTCTTCTGCTGATGATGATGATGATGGGACTGATGATTCTAGGCGGCATCGCTGGTGGAACGGATGTATTGTAGAGTTATCACTGTTATGCCCAGTCCTTTGGTTTTTAAAGATATTTGTTTTCATTTTTTATTCTTTAGGTGCTGTGATTCATGGTGAAGTGGTGTTGATAGAATAGCAGGTCAAACAGACAGAGTTGAATACTGTTTTATCATACTGCAATATCATGACTTGAGCCCCTATGTCAGTGTATCCTAGTAAGGATGTTAACCATGTGTCGCACAGAAATATCTAAAGCAAAGCTTGCAGTCCAGGTGATCCAAAATATTCAACAGCAATGTTATCTTCTCAGGTTAAGCTCACCGACTGTTAAGTCACCTCTTCAAAAGCCACATCTAACAAAGCAGGCAGACAAGATTTCCCTATTGAGACTAAGATTTGTCTTTACAGTATTGCATGGCATTTTCTATCTGATTTAGAAGCTCATTGAAGAACCTAGACACATGTTTAATATGGCAGTATCAAAATCAATTGTGATAAGACAATTCCCAAGATTTGTGACTAGTGATTGCAGCAAGGAATGGTCCTTGGTGGTGGACTGTAGAACTCACCACTCAGCTTTCATAGGCCCCTTGAGCATTAGCCAAATGTATTTGACATAGAGTTCACTTGCACTTTGGTAGGGTTGAATTATCAGACCAATTACTATGATGATTACGCTCATCAGCACTAGATAGCTGTCCTCACCATTAATTTGGGAATGCATTTAGAATGGTTTGATTGCCTAATCCAGCGTTTATGGATAAATCTTAATCTGTTGAGGTGAGGGCTGATTTATGAAGCACTCTATGTTGCTTGTATTTGAACTAATCCCTTGCATTTAGTATGATTGGGCCCCATACATTCCCCCTGCCACTGAGTGGCTGAGAATTATCTCCAGTGCTCTCATAATGAAGCTCTCTGTAATGACTGTATAAACAATACCCTCATAATTTCCTAGTCTCCCATGGACCTGCAGTTATTATTGAAGAACTTCCATGAGTTTTGCCTATCCAAGGGTCTGGAAATTAATCCTCTAAAGCCTCAATACTTAGTAATCAGGCCCCATAAGTCCTTTAGGAACACTGTCTTTGAATGACAGAATTTTGGAGCTCATCTTTAGTTTCGAATATTTAGGCATAATAATGGACAATAGACACATATTAATAAGCTAAGGGCAGTCATTCAGCACCAAGCTTCAGCTGTGTATAAAATACATCAGGCTTCCTACTCTAGAGCTTTACTCCCCTCTCTGCAAGTGTACAAGCTAAAGGTGCAATCAGCGGCTCTCTTTGGAGCTGAAATTTGGGGGCATGCGAACACCAAGTAATTGACTCTGAGTGAGAACAAGTTTGTGCACTTGCTCTTGTATCTCCCTCAGACCACTCCCCTTATTCTGATGTATTTGGATGTAGCACTAATAAGGGTGGGCTGTATTGCCAGATTAAGGCCTCTCCTATACTGGGTACGGTTTGGACCATAGAGGAACTTTTGACGTATTGAAACACTGTGAAAGAACTGCTAGCCCTTGATCAGATAATTTCCTTCCCTTAGTTTAGCAATATTAGACAATGGGTCCTAGGTTCGGGTCTTGGTTGCTTCTGGACTAATCCAGAAGAGGTATCACATTCTTCAAAAAAGCAACTTAAATCCATCTGTTGGGATTTCACCCCAGCCAAGATTTCCTGTAATCGTTTTTTGGGGAGCTTATCAGAAGAGTTTTGGACCTTTAAGGGCTGTCCTTATTATGAATCTTTTCTGGATATGCCACAACCTCAAATGGCAAAAAGTCTGTATCTTAAATTTTGCTAATGTACTCTGGAAACAGGTTCCTTTACATCACAGTGGATTACTGAAAGGCCAACTAGCCACTCTGAGAAATGTCCTTTGTGTTGCCTACCCCTTAAGGGAAATATTGACCATATTCTGGTCTTCTGTCATGTCTATGCAAAGCTATGAGCTAAGTGGATTCGTCCATTTTGTATTCAGCTTTGCCTTAGGCGTTATTGGGTAGCTTCAAGGCTACTAAGAAGTGACACTTCAACTGATATTGTGTTTTCCCTGAGTAAATAGCTATAGACAGACAGTGGGGCTACTAAGAACACAGAAAGATCTAAAGTCATAGCCCTACCGAACCTGTAGTGTGGTTTCTATACCCAAGTTCGTTATTATTGTATTAGTCTACCCAGTACATAAAATGACTTAACATTTCAGTTCTATTGAACTTCATACTATGGGTATTTTGATTTAGTAAACTATATGTGTATTACTCTTGCACTACTACTTACCGAGCACACTAGCACAGCACACCTAATTTTGCCGCCACCGCCAGGAGTCATCGGGTGCCAACAGTTGCGTCGCCGCTCCGGGACCACAACCCCCGGCTGGCTTAGCGGTGGCGCATTCTTCTCACGCAGTGCCAGCGGCAGGAGGCGCTTATTACGAACGCCGAGGCCGGCGGAGCATTGGAACTTACCGAGCACAGCACACCTCATTTTGCCGCCACCGCCAGGAGTCATCGGGTGCCAACAGTTGCGTCGCCGCTCCGGGACCACAACCCCCGGCTGGCTTAGCGGCGGCGCATTCTTATCACACAGTGCCAGCGACAGGAGGCGCTTATTACGAACGCCGAGGCCCGCTTCGCAGGACGCGCGTGGGATGAGCCGGGCGAAGCCCGGGCCAAGGGTGGGCCCGTTTCAGCCCGTTTCAGACCGAACAAGGCCGGGACGGGCCTACCCTCTTCCATCTGCGACTATATCTAAGGTTAGTGTGTGGGACCTTCATATGAACCAGTGTAGGTACTCGTTGCCGACGTTAGGGTGGGTAATCTATTGGTGGCAATATGACTGCTATACCATCGATCTGTAACGAACACGCTAAAGATTAAAGAAGGCTGACAGGAGGAGCACTAATGGGCACTCTGGATAGCTTTTTAGTGAGAGTTTCCTCAGCCCTTGCGAAGGACATTGAGCTGACAGAAAAAAGGCTATCCCTCGACATTGCCTTCGATAAAAGATCATCTATGGGGATGATAGCCAAAGCCCGTTCCCCGGATATATGTCGGACTAATATTCAAGATTCGATGGTTTCTTTGGCTTCCTCAGAAGGGGGGATGTGGGGGCTACCGGAAATAGTTAGACAGATTAACGAGCCCCCCTCTTACCCTCTGTGTACCAGATAAAAACATGGATGATGTGATCCCTGTGGTGACTGAAGATGTATGCTCGCCCAGTATTAAAACCCGATCAAATACTAGTGCAAAGGCGAAGATGTCCAGGAGTGAACAGGCCCCCCAATTGAAACGGACACGTCAAGGTAACAAAACTCAGACCGCAGGGAAGAAGTTAAAATCTAGTGAATTCCTTGAGAACCAACAACTCTGTAACCCAAGGTCCTTCACACATTTCTGGAAGTACCTGTTCTACGAGTGAGAACAGGAATAATCAGGATTTTGTTGTGGAGAGGAGTATATGCGAGCTGGATCCTTCCTTTTGGACAAAAATGGAATGTTTGCTTAAAAAATCTTGCGCTCCATTAGTTGAACGTTTGGACTCAATAGACTCCAGATTAGTATGCCTTGAACTGCAACTAGCCTCATCACGGGGTAGGGAAATAGAACAAGTTATTGGTTTAGGCAGAAATCAGGCAGGGGGTGGGGGAGGAGGTGACGGACCTAATTCAACATCTAGAGTAGAGAACCCCCGCTCAGTCCCGATGGGTTCTATAGTGCCAAGCAAAGAGTCTGCAAGCAGTAATCTGGTAAATTCCCGAGAAAATTGCTCGGTATCAGGCCTTAACAATCAACCAAGGACTGAGATCTCTGAAGACAAGGGAATGCTGCCGTATAGAAAGCCTGGTATACCTGAATTACAAAAGGAGGTTTTGCGTATAAATGCAATGGGCTATAGTGAATCTTCTTTACCAAATATCCAGCTTCCCCCAGAGTCCGTGGCCTATGGAGTGGTCCTGGTGGGGGTCCCTCCATTAGGCCAGGGTAAGAGGGAATCTCACCAGGAGTTAAAAAATAAGTGTATTTACTGGCTCAATAAGAACCGCCCGTTACCAACTCATGTTTCTGCAGAAATTCTTCACTCCAGAAGAGTAGGATGAATGGGGCATAAACCAAAGTCAGTGGAGGGAGACTGTATAGTTATTAATTTTAGGGACCGGAGGGTGGTGGATTACATTTGTGAATGGTTTCAAGATGATAAGGCTCCCTCTATTTACCCTCTTCCTTTATCTTATTTCTATGCACCAGAGAATGTGGAGAGGGGGGGTAAACAGTATTTTGGATGGCAAAAGGAGTGGGGCACCGGTGGGAGGATACAGCTGAGCAATAGATATGATGCGCTATCTGGCCTGGAAGATTGCGATTGACTTATAGATGACACTCGAGATCAGAAGATGGTTAATGTAGCCCTCAATCAGGTGGAGATGGTTGAAGTGCAAAATATAAATGTTCCAGAAAGATTAGAGGTTAATATTGACCCCCAAAAACCTACTTGTAAAATCCTAAGTTGGAATATAGCTGGGCTGAAAAGTAAGTGTGGAGATAAGTCCTGGCTAGAAGAAATAAAGCCCTATGATATATTGGCATTCCAGGAAACTCGGGATACAAACCTTAATTTCTTCATAGATGGGTATACACTTTTTTTAATTCCCGCTAAACAAGCCCAGTCTGGCAGAGCAAAGGGCGGTTTAGCAATGTTCTTTTCCCTGAATCTGGAAGGCTCTTTTAAACAGATTGACATGAGCTGCCACAATGGTTTGGCAGTGGAGTTATCCCGGCCACATTTTGGGAAATTATTATTGGTTAATTTTTATAATTCTCACAACAGTGAGTGTTTAAATCAATTTTTAGGGTGCCTAGAGGACTTCTTAGTGGTATATAAAGTTAAAAATCCATGGGCTGAGGTCATTGTTATGGGTGACTTCAACATACACCCATGTGGATATGAATGTGTTCTTGATAACTTTGAGGGTCCCCCATATTCAGCTCCAGCACACTTTGAACATACTTTGCAAGGGGAGGCCCTTGAGAAACTTTTGGCCACCGCAAATCTTTATGAATCTGGATGTACTGAGGGAGGCCAGAGGGCAGTTACCTATAAAGGCACGGACAAAGGCACAGTCATAGATTATATCTTTATGACCGCGCCAGTTCTAAACAGAGTTGTATCATATAGGGTGGGGTTCTCTGTTTTTAGTGACCATAACCCTGTTATTTTAGAAATGGTCCCGGGGGCACAATTAGGTTTTAAAGTATCTGAGATGTTGGGAACCAGGCGAGAGGTGAAACCAATTGACCAGGGTAGGAGATTGAAATGGACAAAAGTAATTCCAGAAACCTTCATGGGGGAGGTTTTGTCCAACATAGAGAAGGAAGTCAGTATTTGTCTGGATAATACTGCACCGAGTACACTGACTATGGAGGCTTTTGACTCCATTTGTAAGCAAATTAATAGTAATTTGACTGTACAAGGGCGCTCCATATTCATCTCCAAAGGGAATAGATGGTTTGATAACATTTGTACTAGGGCACATACAGCACTCCTTAAAGCACTAAAACGTTCCCCAAGAAATTAAGGAGTTAAGGAAGTCCTACAAACAGGTTATTAAGGATAGGAAAAACCAAATTAAGGATGAGGCCTGGGATAAACTTTTATCCCAGGAGGTTCTGAGGGATAGTGGGAAATTCTGGCAAATTATTAATGAGCCTTTTTTTTCCGGTGAAGATAATTCACGACTTGATTGTAACATTCCGGACGACCAATGGACGGCCCACTTCGAGAAAATTTAAGGAAGTTATGGGGCCGAGAGATCACAAGAAGTGATCGTTAATTTTGATACAGCGCAATTTGTGGTCTTCACGGAAATTGAAGTAGCTAAAGCTATTTCAGAGACCAGGATAAACAAGGCGCCAGGACCTGATGGGGTCCCAGCGGACCTTTATAAAAGTTACCCCAGATTCTGGGCAAGGGTTTTGACAAATGTTTTTAATGCTGCCAGGTCTAATATATTTCCTACCTCCTGGTCAAAATCTATTATTATACTGGTTTTTAAAAAAGGCCAAAGGGATGATCCATCTTGCTATAGGCCCATCTCTTTGATTGACTCTGCCGTGAAGATATTAGGCAGAGTAATTTTAGCAAGGTTGACAGATCATTTGGAGGGTAGAGGGATCCTATCAAATGCACAGTATGGTTTTAGAGCAAAAATGAGCACGTTGAATCAATGTCTTAATTTACAGCTCCTCATCAGTAAGTATACTGTAGCTAAAAAGGGTTCCCTCTATTTGGGATTCATGGATCTCTCAACGGCTTTTGACCTAGTAAATAGGTCAAAGCTGTGGCAAATTCTATTACAGATGGGTATTGATAGTGCATTAGTACATTTTTTAGCTGACCTCCATTGTGGTTTGATTGCCACTATTCGAGTCACCCAAGATGGGAGGTGCACGAAGTATTTTAATTCAGAAAGAGGGGTGAGGCAGGGGTGCATTTTAGCACCCCAACTTTTCACATTATATATAAATGCACTAGAATCAGCCCTGAACGGAGCATCGTTAGATGTCCCAAGAGCGGGAGATTTGACTATACCTGTTCTCCTTTACGCCGATGATGCGGTTTTACTGGCCTGTACTGGAGTTGGTTTAAATAAGTTGTTATCGGAGTTTGATAAGTTTATGGAGTCACTTGATTTAAAAATATATGCAAAAAAATCCCATGTAATGATTGTAGGGGAACAAAGTAGAAAGAAAAAAATGATGACATTTGTCTGTGGGAAAGATCAGGTCAGTAGGGTCCCCGTTTTTACATATTTAGGTCTCCTATTCGATGAAAAAGGGTCCTGGGGCCCGCAAATGAAATTAAAAAGAAATGTATTTGCCAGATCTACATCAGCCCTAATGGGCTTTTCAAAACGTCTTGGAGCCAGACCCATGGAAGCCATTTTAAAGGTTTACAAAGCAAAGTGCCTTGCAATAGCCACTTATGGCTCTGAGATTTGGGGTTATAGCTCACAAGACTATCAAATCCAAGTGGTGGAAAACACATTCCTAAGAACCCTATTATCTGTGCCACAGTCAACACCTACTTTTT
This sequence comes from Triturus cristatus, assembly GCF_964204655.1. Classification (NCBI taxonomy): domain Eukaryota; kingdom Metazoa; phylum Chordata; class Amphibia; order Caudata; family Salamandridae; genus Triturus; species Triturus cristatus. The sequence goes on from NC_140589.1 coordinate 1,735,322,867, forward strand.
CGATACATGTGGAGATGGGGCTGGATTATGTATTAGATAAAGTGAAAATGGCCCCGATATTATGCTGGCTCAAGACTAGGCTCAACGAGGAGATAACTTTGAACCACATAATATTGAAAGATTGTTTAGCTCTAGACAAAGCCAGGAAAATCCCATGGATTGCATACATTGAATCCATTTTTAAAAAACTTGATAGGTCAGACCTTTTTTTGGCTCCGGATACCATCAAGAAAGCGGACATAGGTTGGATAAAAGAGGCCATGGTCAACCTTCAATCAGTTGAAAGGGAGGAACTAGAACTGAAAAAGCCGCTGGTTAGATTACATTTTGGGTTAGTGACCCTACCAGGTCTGGAACTTTATTTGAAACTAGTTACACGTCCCTTTCATCGTTTTCTGTTAACTAGATTCCCATTTAATTTAATCCATTATATCTTGGGAGATTTCCCTAATTGGGAAGCCCCGGATAATGCTGAGCCTTGCAAATGTGACACCGTGTCATCACAAGATACTTTGCACTTTGTCATGTTTTGCAAGTATTACTCAGATATTAGGAAACTGTATCTATTACCAGTGTTGAGAGATGTAGGGTTTACTCGGGTTAGACCGGCACTTATCTACCTACAACTTATGAGTAATGTCCGGACTATTTTTCATGTCGCGAATTTTCTGGTGGCAGCGGTCCGGACCAATAATATGAAGAAAAAGGCAGGCCGTGGGGATGCTGTATTTTGATTATGTATGATCCTGTCATTTTATTTAGATTATATTAAATGGTTATAGCTTTTCTAATTCTTTTAAGTATAATATTTATTATCAATTTTATTGAATACCCAAATATGGATTTGAGGAATAGATGACTTGTTTCTGGTTATGCTTTATGATATTAACACGCAAATTAATTTTTGGTGTACAAATTGTGTTTAATCTCCAATTGTTTATTATTGTAAATGTGTCCTTTTATGATATTAATTTTATTGAATAAAGTATATGACTGACTGACTACTAGTATTTTAACACTTAAAATCCTGTTCCCAGACTTAAGGTACACTGAAATCCTAGGGACACTGGCCCCTCACTAGGCAAAGGGCCGCATGTAGCAGTTGTTCATGTATACAATTGTTTAAAAAAACAGGTCTTTTGGGGTACAGGTTGTACGAGCCATCCACTATGGATTTTTTTAAAGGGTAGCACATGTACTTTTATTCTGAACCCTATTACTTATGAAATTGTATATTCTTTGGCCCCCTGAATTATCTCTTACCCTAATTGAGTTTAAACCTCATATTATTACTATTCTCTTTTTAAATATTTCCTTTCTCTTAATTTTTATTGATCCAGTATTTCAACTTGTATATTATTGTTTGTAATGTTGCTACATGCATACACATTTTTAGGGCCTTAGTTCTCCATTTCATTAACGCCCCCCCCCCCCGCCACTCCCCACCCACCCCCCCATTATAAGAATGGCATAAAGGGTTTAAACTAGACTTTTAGTCGATTCAAACCTGGTCCGACATTTTTCAAAGGCTAGGAGTTCTCATGGCTGCTGCTTTGTTACTTGGTTGGAGTGCCCAATGTCGCAGTTGAACATACTGGAGTCTGTCCTGTTCCATCACTCTAAAGGTCTGTGGTTGGACCACAATGGAACCGTAAGATCTATGATGCAGTCTACACATATACTATTGGTCCTGTGAGTCATCGGCTGTATTCAGTGAACTTGTCTTGCATTTAATGTTTATATTGCATTTAATGTTTATATTGTATTGTATCATATGCATTGTTTTAAGGACAATAAATTCTGAAATAAACTGCATCAACGAGAGATTACTCTCCATTAAGTGCTTTCAGTACATGATTCTGTAGCCTATCTGGTTCTCATTCAGAAGTTTATGATCCTCAACGTGCATGTTTGTAATACTGTTGTAACCGACACCACCATGGTTTTGGTCAGGAAAAGGCTGGTTTAAAATTTGGTTTGTCACCAATGAAGGTACTAGCCTCTTGGAGTCATGACTTTTTATGAAAATACTGGTAGTTTTAGTTATTAAAGGGCAAAGGACGATGCACAGCCCTCAAAACATGTAAATGGGACACTGTAAGTGGAGATATCCACATTCATTCCTTGCCATCATCGGTTTCATTTTTTGCATAACACTTCACTATGATTTTACTATCATGAAAAGAGTGCAGTTAATATAGCAATGCTGGAATAAGCAATAAAACACTCTCTTTAATCATTCCTAATCATTTTCAAACCATATCAAGGTTCATATGCTGACACCGCAAGCCACTCTGTTTGGCATTCCGTAACAGTTAAAACTTGCAATCTGTCCTAAAAAGGATTTCCCATTGCCCCCCAACTAACAGCAACTCGCCCACCATCCCACATCGATAAATTTCTTGAGGCTGCCTTTCTCTCCAGTTCTGTATGTAAGGGCCAAATTACCTTAATTCAGAAAACTTTTAATAGTGGGTAGTCCCTCACCAATGGTAAAGAGGTAAAATAATGCATCAGTGAGCTCCACTTTTTCTAGTGAATTGTTCTTCCAAAGCCATTTCTTCCCATAATACACTTTGGGGAAGGTTGGCCTTTTTCCTTAACTATGAAAATAATTGGTTTGCCCCATACATCATTTAACGGATCAAAGCGTTCTGAATCATACCTCCTCACATTGTGGTCGTTGCACCGGCATGTAGTTGGATATATTCTGGATTCTGCAAAATCGGAACCTCCATAATGTTATCTATAAGACTCAACACTTCTTTTCAAAATATCTGGATTGTCACACACTCCCACCAGATATCTCACATTGTCGCCTTCTCAATTTTTCTTCTTTATCTGATATATCTGTAGTCTATCCACATCCTAATTTTATATTCAGTTTCCCTATGATGTATGCTTTTAAGGCTTTGAGGCATATTGTGCCATCTTTTCCCCCCCCCCCCCATCCCCCCCGCCACCCGACACCCACCCCCCATTATAAGAATGGCATAAAGGGTTTAAACTAGACTTAGTGGATTCAAACCTGGTCCGACATTTTTCAAAGGCTAGGAGTTAACTCATGGCTGCTGCTTTGTTACTTGGTTGGAGTGCCCAATGTCGCAGTTGAACATACTGGAGTCTGTCCTGTTCCATCACTCTAAAAGTCTGTTTACAGACATAAAGGATTTAACACAATCTCTCACAAAGCAGTTCATTATTGCAGGATATTCCCCTAGTCACCATATCTCAAATACTTTCCCTTAAAGGGCTAGTGTAAGGACAAGGTTTTAAGTAGAGCAGAGTAAATGGTGACCGAAAAGTGGTGAGGCTTCTCTAACCTCCACGTTTTCCCATATTTCCAGCAATCACTTGATTTGAATCAGAATGCCAAATCTCTCTTTTTGGATTTTCTCTTACATTGAGAGAAGATTGCTGAATTACAAACACCCACAAGTATACTTCTGCTAAGCTACAAACACTATATGTTTACAGAAGTACTCCACTGGACAAAATGTACTTGTGACAGAAATGTTGCCTGTGTCGGGTGGAGGTGTCTACCAGCGCTTTTAATTTGTTTAGTTAAAAGTTAAATATATTTAAGGAGTATTTTTTGCAAGTGTTGCAAAACGTCTGTGAATACCTGCAGACATGCAAACCTGTAGATGTTCCATGCATTTTGCATAGCCTTGTACCAGGGCTCCTTTCCCTTACCTGTCCCACTCATAAATGTACAGTGGCAGAAAATCTGCCACACTTATATGTCTACCACTAGTAATGTAGGTGCACTTAATCTTAAAATTCCACTTGTCCTGATTCTGTGAAGATGCAATCTTAAATCGTGGATGTTTTTGTTCACCTGACTAATTTGAGTTTGCAAAAACTTCAGCAAAGTGACATCAAGGTTAGTTTGAATTGAAGTGAATAGTCGGGTGTTGAGGCAATTGCAAGACGTTTGTGTAGTCTCCAATGAAGGCTCTTCCTTTGATTTTATTTAAATAATGCGAATTGATATGCCAGTACTTATGTAGGGCCATTATTGCATTCCATGTATAAAGGATTCATAAGTATGTTGAAAAACCTCATCTTAAATTAGTAATGATTGTTTGTAGTGAACTATAATACTTGAAAGCTTATAGGTTCTAAGGCTTCCCCCCATCTATAACCATGTAAGTGCCTCAAAAATGTTTGATCACTTACTGAATTGGCTAAATAGTGTATCCAGATTTTTTTAGACAAGTTAGTGTTTCTGAAACAGTTTGTTAGGTAATAGTGGGTACTTGGTTTCTTCATCCCTGCTACCCAACACTGTATTTATGTCTTACACTGTTAAGATGGTGGCAACTGCAAGTTTTTAAATTAACCCATCAATTGGAGAAAATTTTGTGGAATAGATTCCCAACCAATGCCTCCTATCTGCACATAAGTGTGATGGAGCGGGTTACCAGCTTGGGTTACTCACACATACCATATACTCACTTGGGCCCATAACATTCATACAAGTAAGCTAGTAAAAACCCGCCGTCATCAATTTGTAATTTACCTGTAATTTGATATTCACCTTTACCAAATCTTACCAACTCGATCTCCTTGTCAATAAATTCCCTTTGTTCAATGGCTCAGGTTGCTAAGTTAGTTTAAAGTAGAAATTACATTAACTTTACCTTTTGAAATAACCAAAAACTCGAACATTTTTTAAATCTTTATCTAATCAATAATTTTGTGAGTCAGAGATCAAATACAGTGTTAACATCTAGATTTATTCAGGAGAGAAATCAAGTTTAGTTCATTAATAAATATCAATAAAGTATTTTGAATGACAGTACCTGTAAAGGGATGAAAAAGAGAATAGGTACAAAGGCAGATTTCACAGAATTATATGTTCGAGGCATATGAGCTGCAGATTATACACTGTGCATAGATCGCCATCTGGTGTTGGGCCCGGATGTTTGCAGTTTGTTTTTCCTCTTGGAAAGTCTTTGGGAGTCACGAGGTCGGTGACTCCTCCTCTGGTTAGTATTGCGCATGGGCTTCGGCTCCATCCTCAGATTGTTTTTTTCCGCCATCGGGCTCCGATGTAAAACTTCGTGCTCCGGTTTCGAACTTCCCAGTTCACCGATCGACGCATAAATCCTCGCTCATCGAGCTTCTTCATCAACATAAATCATCTTATTCATCTTCTCTTGGGCACTTCTTCGATTCTGGTCGTCGACGGCGGCCTTCGGGCCTATTCCGGCTCCGGTCTCGGCTGATGGAAAGAACTCCCTTCAAGAAGTGCCCTCGATGTGGGTCCAAGTTTCCCCACACCGATCTCCATGAGGTGTGTAACCTCTGCCTCTCCTCAGAACACGAGGCCCGAGACTGTCCCGCCTGCAAGTCTATTCGCTCAAAAAAGACGATTCGAGATCGACGGGCTAGACGCAACATGGCGCACTCCTCGACCTCCGCTCCAGTCGACATCTTCGGGTACGACATCGAAGCTCCGGGACAGCAGGACATCGAACAGGAGGACGACTACCTCGTCAGCGCTTCCGAGGCCGACGACTCAGATGTGGAGGACATCACCCGGGCGCAGCGGGTCATGAGTACAATTCCCCCTCCCCTGCCGATCCCGAAAAAGGCTTCGGTCACACCTTCGCCTTCGGGCCTGGGCAAGACCAAGGACACTGCTTCTGACACCCCACCTCCGGGCCCGGTGAAGAAGCTTTCTAAGCCTTCCGGAAGCTCGGGCTCGAGCCAGCCGGCTACCGGTGCCGACAAACACTCTTCGGCACCGAAGAAAAAATCGGCCTCCACCTCCACACCGACCTCGACACCGAAGTCTTCGGTGCCGAAACCTGCTCCGGTGCCGACCAAACATCATAAGACCCTCGGCACCGACACTCCCGTGCCAAGACCCCCTTCGACACCGACCAAAAAACCGGAGATTCCCAGGAAGCACGGCTTTGACAAACCTAAGAAGCCGCCGGCCCCGACAGTCTGCGCCGACAGATCAACCGGGGTCACAGGAGCTTTTCACGCCGGATCCTTTGCAGAAAACCCTCACCAAGGATCCAAAGACCGGACACTTGACATTGTCTTCCAAAAAGAGACACTTGGACAAGCCGGCTCCACCTCCACCTCCGAAAAGAAAGGACATTGCCACCTCTCCTTTCAGGGTGCCTTCCCCTCCTCCTTTGCCTCCTCCACCCTCTCCACCTCCACCCCCTCCACCTCATCGTTCCCCCACCTTGTCCCCTGTCCCGGACGATTTGGGGGACCCTTACTTTGATCCAGCAGATGCACCACAAGATCCCACACCTACTTGATCCCCAGAACCATGGGATGATTATAACAATCCGGACATCCCAGATGTCACACAGGATGACCTTTATCCATCTAGGCCATCCCCTCCTGAAGATTCCTTGGGTTTTCACCACTTGCTACAAAGGGCGGCACACTACCACGGGGTGGAGTTACATAGCGACCCAGTGGAGGAGGACTTCCTCCTTGATACCTTCGATGATACACATATGTCCACTGCCATTTTACCTATGTTAAAGGGCGTCATCAAACATGCCCCTGAGGTTTTTAAAGACCCAGTCAGGGCCAGGGTCCTAAACCCTCCGATAGAAAAGAAGTACAAAGCCGCCCCTACAGACCCTTCTTACATTAAGGGCCCTGCACCATTAGATTCCCCAGTGGTATCCACAGCCAGGAAGCGCTCAAATTCTCAGGCGTCAGGCGAAGCGCCCCCACCTGATAAAGAGTCCAAGCTCCTAGATGCGTCACAAGCGGCCAATATATGGCGTATTGCCAATACGCAAGCACTGTTGGCGCGATACGACAGGGCGCAAAGTACAAGACTAGGGCTAATGAACTTATTCAAGAGGGTAAAACAATAACTAATACCTCGATACGATGTGCCCTAGATGTGGCAGATACAGCCTGCAGGGCTATAAACACCAGTGTCCTCCTCCGTCGCCATGCCTGGCTCAGGGTTTCAGGGTTTAAACCAGAGGTTCAAGCCTCTATACTAAATCACCCATTCGACCAAGACCATCTATTTGGTCCTAAAGTAGATGATGCCCTGGAAAAAATGAAAAAGGAGGTGCCGCTCGTAGGCTTTGTCACTGTGCAAACTCCATCTGGGCTGCAACGGAGGACACGAACCACGCTTCAGGAGGACAACGTTGATTTTTAAACTTTGCTTTTTAATTCCCGGGACTGCGAGGACCAGGGCGCCTTGCGAACAGCTTACCTGCCACACCTGGTTCCTCTTCCTGACTCCTCCTTCTCCTTATTTTAGTCATACTTACTCTCGCGTCAGCGGGACGCGTGCGGGGCGAAGCCCGGGCAAAGGGCGGGCCCTCTTAGGCCCTCAGAGGCCGAGTGAGGCAGGCCAGGGCCCATTCCCTTACGTCCCTTTTATGTTGTTTTGATTCGTTTGCTAGTACTGTTGCTATGGCCCAGAGTCTGGCTAACGCTACTTTAGAAAAGCCGGGGGGTTGTTAAATGGCACTCTCAACAGCTATTTCACAAGGGTTTCCACCGATCTAGATAGGGAGGTAACACTAGAAGAGCACAGGGCGGAGCGCCGTCGCTCGGTTGAATGCCTGAAAAACTGGGCTTCAAAAGATCACACTCCTTACGCCCTCCCTCTCAGTGGAGTAAGTCCCAGTGGTATCGACGACCTTATGTCTCTTGAGAGTGTCCCTCTTTTGTTACGTGATTCCATACTTACACCTACCCTTTCCATCGAACAGTCTTGCAGTCATATTCCCCTCCCTAGTCCTGGTGCCCTAACTGTCAATTTAACTAATCCAACTACCAGCAGGGGAAAACCTGTTCGACATAAGATGATTAAATCAATCCCGCCGAAGGTACATGGCCCCCCTCCAGGCAAAAGAAGACGCAAAGGGGGCGAATCCCAAAAACCCAAGATTAGCCACAAAGACTTTGGCAGGCCTTCTAAGCCGACCATTAGAATAGACCAGGCGCCAGTAGCTGTATTAGCTAACCCCCTAAATCTATCCATATTGACAAGGAAGCAAGTACCATTGTACCCACTGCCATTTCTGCCAACTCCCCATTGAAAACAGCACTCTCCACCCTTTTACCAGATAGCATGGAACAACTAATTAGGTCTTTCGTTTCTCCAATCATCGAGGGGCTAAAGAGGGTGGAGAAACGTCTTGAGGTTATCGAGTCTGTTATTAGCAGTAAGGATGTCGCAACTAGGGTTATTGTGAGTACGGCGGTGTCCCCCACAAATCTGGCTGTACAACCAAATAGCTCAGACTCTAAAGTTACATCAGTATCTCCCAATCTAGCAAAACCCCATCAACAAAGGCTACCTCCCCCAATGTTGGTAAATAAATCAGCTGTAATTCCTGCAAACGATCCTATGAGAGGAACAGATAATGTATCTGCAGGAAAAATGCGGGAGGGGGGAGGGGGGGGAGTACTAGATATACAAGGGCTCCAATGAACAAAGGTCCAATAGTTGAACTCCCCCCTGAAGCTGTGCCCTATGTGGTCGTTTTGACGGGGGTCCCCACATTGACAGATAACAAAAGGGAAGGGTTTGCCCAATTAAAAAACAAAATCATGCACTGGTTTAGTATATATAGACCAATCACAAATAACATCAATGGTGAAATAGTGCATGTTCGGCGACTCACATGGTTGGGTGGCAGAAGTAAAGATCTCGAGGGAGATGTAGTCGTGGTCAATTTCAGAGATCCACGTGTGGTCAACTACATATTAAACTGGCCTTTGGGTAATGGAATGAACTCCATCATACCTCGTGCTTTGACATACTTCTATCCCAGATCACTTGTGTTCCCTACAACTCATGTCAGCGGCCAAGCACCCATTTACCCAAATTATTCAGTACCTTATAATACGGGGCACCCTGCACAAGCACAATACTTAGCACCTGTTGCTGACCCCTTTGTGTGGAATATTGTTCCTCCTAGATTTAATACAAACCTTAATAGGAGAATGGAGCATTTAAGACCTTTTACACCTTTGGAGACTGTAAACAGGTTCGATGTGCTCACAGATATGGAAGGGTGCGATTGAAGATTACAGCCGTTGTGGGGCTCGCGGGCTAGCCCGACCGGGGGTGTTACCCGCGTGATTCCGCAACGTTATGAATCTTTTGGTAATCAAATAGTTTGGCCTGCTCTCCTTACTAACCGTGATCCCATCATTGTTTATGATAATACTTGTAGGGAGGAGGTCTTGATGGTTGGTGAGACTTCTGTTGCAGACGAAAAAGGTTTAACTACAACCTCTAATGTGCCATCGCTTTTGTCTGTCCCAGGCAGGAAAGACCTTAACAAAAGTGGGGTTGGGGCTGGAAGTTTAATGTCATGGAACATAGCGGGCTTGCGTCACAAACAGGAGTCCCAAGAGTGGGTTGACTTTGTCAATGGTTTTAATATCTGTCTATTCCAAGAGACATGGGTGTGTGAACCCATGTTCCTTCAGGGCTTTTTGAACTATTTTGTGCCAGCCACTAAGGGTGAAAAGGGCCGACCTATGGGAGGTCTGACGATTTGGGTCCGGCAAATGTGTTTAAATATTAGAGTTATCGAGACGGGGAGCAGGGATATTCAACTTATAAACCTAGATTTGGGACCGATAGGGTGCCTTAACCTATACAATGTATACGTTAGGGGCAACAAGGGTGGGAAGTCAGAAGTCTTCGCTTCCTTGGTGGCTCTCTTAGAGACCCATTCCCTGGTTAGCAATATTATAATTGCTGGTGATTTTAACCGTACATTCGAACCACTAGATACAGGTGATGACTGTATAGGGACAGAAGAAGATAGGCATTGGGGTGTCCCTCCACTAGATCTAGAACCGATAAAACGATGGTCCGATGATATCATTTGCCTAAACGCTATCTGTCTAGAGAGAGGCCTCCGTGCGTTGAATGGGAGAACCAAGAGTGATAGGATGGGGGCTTGCACCTTTGATAATAATCTGAGCAGGAGCAGAATAGACTATGTTATGTGTAACTTGGAAATATGGAACCAGGTTAATGACATGGAGGTTATACACAGGTTGGAAAGTGAGCACGACCCTCTGTGTATTTGCCACAGATGGTGGACCTTGCCTAGCGGGAATGTTCGAACAGAGTGGGAAGGTCTCCCTCTACCAGTTTCTTCCAATAACACACGTCGGTTAAATTGGCCCTGTGTATTGGCCAACCAAGATTCTATGGCTAGTATCAATATGGAGGTGGATAGAGCTATTGAGGCCTTGGAGCAGGTTGTCACTGCTACCCAGGGGTCGCAGGAAGTGACAATAATTCATGATTCACTCTTTTTAACTATCAAGTCACACTTCCAGAAGGTAGGTAGGATTAATAACAGCAGGGCCCCTAAGAAGACTGCGAAGTGGTATAATGCACAGTGCAGGACGGCAAGGCTGGCCCTGGGCAGTGCTATTCAGTCTAGGGATTTGGTGGTAATTCGTGGCGCTAGAAGTAATTATAAAGATTGCATAGTCGCAGCTAAAAAGGAGTGGGACGAGAGGCACTGGAGAGAGTTGTTGGAAGCCTGTGGCTCCAAGGACTCCAGGCATTTTTGGAGCATTGTCAGATGGGGGAGCGGTGGTGTGCCCGATTGCCCTGATAACAATGTCCAGGAGGAGGAGTGGGTTAAATATTTTAAGCCCCAATATGCTGAACCTAATCCTGGCAGGGAGATGGAAGGGTTTAAGGCTGTCTACCCGAATGAGCCTTTTTTTAGCCTCAAAGAGGTTTTGTTGTCTCTAAGTGTTGTATCGTCGGGTAGAGCCCCTGGGATGGATGGGGTTCCGGCAGATCTCTTTATTTATGATAAGGAAAGATGGGGTAGATACATCCTTCTTCTAGCTAACGCAGTTGCTCAAGGAGCACCGGTACCGATGAGTTGGAGGGGTGCAATCATCATTCCCATATTTAAGAAGGGCGATAGGGGGTCGCCTGGGATCTATCGGCCTATTAGTTTGATAGCGACCATTCAAAAGGTTGTGGGGAGGATGGTTGTAAATAGACTCATGAATTGGGTAGATGAGCACAATGCATTATCACCCTACCAAGCAGGGTTCCGGAGGGCTACTAGTACGATGGACCAGGTGTTCCGATTCACTCTGGTTCAGTGGCGGACTGTGGCGCTGGGTGGCGGCAGCTTGTACGCTGCTTTTGTAGACTTGCGGGCTGCCTTTGACCTAGTGCCTAGGTCCAAGTTGTGGTCTGAAATAAGAAGCCTGGGTCTGCCTGACGACCTGTTGACTATGGTTATGCGGTTACATGAGGCAAATTTCGCTAGGATACAGTGGGGTACGCAGGGCGAGACTACTGATGATTTTCCGGTAGAACGGGTAGTGCGACAGGGATGTGCGATGGCGCCCCTGCTCTTTTCTTTGTTTATTAATGGGGTAGTGGCCAGAATGCTAGCTGAGAATGTGGACGCACCCTCGTTGGCGGGCATCAAGATACCGATCGTGATGTTTGCCGACGATACGTTGATCCTGTCCAAGACTCCTAGTGGCCTGCAAAGTGCTCTCTGTATTTTTGACGATATTTGTAGGAATTATGGTCTGGAAGTTAACGTGGCAAAGACCAAACTCATGTTCTTTAACCCGCACCGTAGTGTCAGACCCAGGCTGTATTTGAGTGAACGCCCCCTGGATGTAGTCAGAGCCTTTACTAACCTGGGCATTTACATAACTGACGATTCAAGATGGGCTCAGCATATTGAACTGGCAGCCTTAAAGCATAGGCAAGTGTCTGGAATCCTTGGGCTTGAGCACAGGAAATCACAGTCGAAACCTATTGCACCAGTTCTGAAGGTGTACGAAGCAAAAACTCTGGGATCTGCACTGTATGGTGCAGAATTGTGGGGATTTGGCCACCTTAATTCGATGCAGATGTCGGAGAATAAGTTTCTCAGGTCATTAACTGGTCTCCCTAAAAGTACACCCCTGATCCCACTTAGATATGATTTGGGAAGGAAGGCAGTAGGGGATTTGGCAAGGCTACGCCCGATTTTGTATTGGAGGCGGCTTTGGACTACACCAGAACTTAAGCAAGCATTATGCTGAGGGCTTTGCGGCAGTGATTAAGGCCGACGTTTTTCATAAAATCCAATGGCTGACCAAACTTAGAGCATCGCTATGTATGCTTGGGTTGAAGATGCTATGGGGCACTCCACTAGAAGCCGCCTTCCCAAGCAAGCAAGCAATTAAGGAGCTGTATTGGGCCTATGTGTTCGAGCAGGCATGGAGAAAATCTGACGCAGGCTCTGTCTGGTCGTTTCTTGGAGGTTAAGTCCCTCCCTACACTAGAATTATTTTGGGATATTATAACTAACCCAAGGGATAGAAAACTTTTCTTTCAACTGAGGATAGGTGCCCTCCCCTTAAGGTTTTTAACCGGGAGGTGGAGGGGGTCCACTGATATTACCTGTCCTGCCTGTGGAACTACTAAAGAGTCCATTGGGCACTTCTTGTTTTCCTGCAAGGCCAATACAGCCCCTCGGCGTATTTGGCTAGCACCGGCTTGTAGAAATTTAAGCGTTGCCAATGGTTCTGTAGCTATGAGAATCATCTCCACTAGCTCCTGCCTCCAATTGACTGTTGCAACTGCCAAATTCCTGGGGTGGGCATGGTCCATTAGGCAGAGAGCCATTGCCTAGGAGTTAACCGTTCAGATGAATGTAATATTGGCACTGTGTTAATTTATTGTATTTATACTTACTTTTCTAAATTGATGGTTTGTATATTTATGTCGTATGATTTTAATAATTATTGTGTGTACTGCTTTTATGAGAAATTCTCGAATAAAGCTTTTTGACTTGACTTGAAAAAGGATACAGACACGGCGAAATCCATGGGAGCCCTACAAACATAGACTCCCAGGCGCTCCTATCGCCGTTCTTCCTTTCGGGGCACGGGCAGAGGCTACTCATCGGACAGTGCATCCACGTCCTATAAATCCCCCCTCAGTCTACCTTTACAAAAGGTTATCAAAGAGGCGGATACAGAGGCAATAATAATAAGGGCAGGGGCAAAACAAATACCGCCCGCTCTGCCACACCTCCTGCCCAATGACTTTCCCCCGCTCCCTCCAGACTATTTCACTCCGGTCGGAGGCAGGCTACAACATTTCCTTCACGTCTGGGAGACAATCACCTCAGACAAATGGGTGACACAAATTATTCAGTCAGGGTATTGCCTAGAATTAACATCTACACCCCCCAACATTCCACCCAGGCACCGCCCTATGTCACAAGAACATACTGCGCTACTGACACAAGAGGTGGTCTTCCTCCTCCAAAAAGGGGCAATAGAGCAGGTCCCCATAGATCAACGAAATTTAGGGGTCTACTCCCTGTACTTTCTGATTCCAAAGACAGACGAGACCCTAAGACCTATCTTGGATCTCAGACCTCTAAACACTTACATTCATTCAGACCATTTTCACATGGTAACCCTCCAACAGGTTCTTCCACTTCTCTCCCAGAACGACTTTCTCACCACTCTGGACTTGAAAGACGCGTACTTTCACATTCCAGTACACCAATCTCACAGAAAGTACCTCAGGTTTGTGGTAGACGGACACCACTACCAGTTCAAGGTGCTCCCGTTCGGGATAACAACAGCACCAAGGGTGTTCACCAAGTGCCTGGCAGTAGTGGCTGCACATCTCAGAAGACAGCACATTCATGTCTTCCCCTATCTGGACAATTGGCTCATAAAAGCCACGTCCTACCAACAGTGTGTGCACCATACCGCTGCTACAGTCCAACTACTTCACCAGCTAGGCTTCACGGTGAACCATCAAAAATCCCACCTGGTACCATTTTGTCAAACCATTTTTATTGCAGGACCAAGTATATTGTACAGCAACCAGGACGCATGTCAGTGATGCGGGTTTCCCGTCCCCCCCCCCTTAACCATTTATCCGTGCAGCATACACAGCCGTACTGCCCACATCCCGGAGGCCGGGCGGCATCACTTATTCATATGGCACATTGATACAGTACTGACAAGAACGAACTTCTGGTGGGGAGACCCGCTGCCCGCTTTTGAGCGTTGTCCCCTTGCTCCCCCAGGTACTCACATAACTTACATTCTACTTCCATGAAAGTCCCACCTGGTACCATCACACACAAAACAATATCTCGGTGCCACCATAGACACCTCAAAGGCCATAGCCTATCCCAATCCTGCCAGGATTGCAAAAATACAGGCGCTGCGTCAAAAATTCCTATCCCAACACTCTCTCCCAGCAAGAGTGTTTATGCAGCTCATAGGGATGATGGCCTCTTGCATCTTTATAGTGCCACATGCAAGACTCCAAATGCGCCCACTCCAAGAGTGTTTGGCACGTCAGTGGAACCAGGCCCAGGGGCAACTGACAGATCTGGTGTTGGTAGACGGTCGCACCCATCGCTCTCTGCAGTGGTGGAACACCACAAACCTTTCCAGAGGTCGACCGTTCCTGGACCCGGTCCCACAAATAGTCCTAACAGCTGATGCATCGCTCTCCGGCTGGGGAGCTCATCTGGTACATCTCACAGCACAGGGCACATGGACGCCGCAACAGAAGCTACTCCACATAAACCATCTGGAGTTACTGGCGATCTTCCTTGCCCTAAAATCCTTCCAGGCGCAGATTTCAGGCAAGGCAGTCCTCATTCGCACAGACAACATGACTGCCATGTACTACATTCAAAAACAGGGGGGCACACACTCTCCACAGCTCTCTCAGTTAGCACAGAGCATATGGAAATGGGCAATTCCACAAAAGATTTTTCTCCTAGCCCAACACGTCCCAGGAGTACAAAACACCGTGGCAGATCTGCTAAGCAGACAGACACAGCAGATGCACGAGTGGGAACTTCATCCACAGGTTCTTCACCCGTTCTTTCAGAAGTGGGGGCATCCACACATAGACCTATTCGCCCCCCACGAAAACAAAAAATGCCCAAGCTTCGCCGCCAGATATCCACACCCATTGTCCAAAGGCAATGCGATCTGGATGAACTGGTCAAACAAATTTGCATACGCCTTTCCACCTCTCCCACTAATTCCATTAGTGGTCCAGAAGCTACAGCAGCATTCCCTAACCCTAATCCTGGTAGCTCCAACATGGGCCAGACAGCCGTGGTACACCACGCTGCTGGAACTCTCAGTGGAACCACACCAAAAGCTACGCCTCTCACCACGCCTCCTAACCCAGAACCATGGAGAGATCAGGCACCCGGACCCAGCTCAGTTCAACCTTGCGATCTGGCTCCTGAGGTCCTAGAATTTGGATACCTTAACCTTCCCCCTGATTGCATGAACATTATCAGGGAAGCTAGACGCCCTACTACTAGGGCGTGCTATGCAGCAAAGTGGAAAAGGTTTGTTATTTACTGCCACAATAACACGATCAATCCTTTAAATGTATCCATACAACACATTATATGTTATTTACTCCATTTACAAAGGTGTAACCTAGCATATACTTCCATTAGGTTACACCTCGCTGCCATTGCTGCCTATCTACAGAACAGACAGCACCTCTCACTTTTCAAAGTACCTGCCATCAAAGCCTTTATGGAAGGTCTCAAAAGAATAATTCCACCCAGAGTGCCACCCTCACCTGTTTGGAACTTGAATGTAGTTCTCACACGGTTAATGGGACCCCCTTTCGAACCATTACATAAGTGGGAGCTGCAATTCCTCACATGGAAGACAGCTTTTCTAGTGGCCATCACTTCCCTCAGACGGGTTAGTGAAATACAGGCACTCACTATACAGGAACCTTTTGTTCAGATGCATCCCAACAAGGTTGTCATTTCTCCTTTCCATCTAAACCAGTCGGTAGATTTACCAGTCTTTTTCTCGCAACCCCAAACAGTTGCGGAAAGAGCCTTACACACACTGGATATTAAAATAGCTTTACTTTACTACATCCAGAGAACACAACCTTTCAGGAAAACCAAACAGCTATTTGTTTCCTTCTCACCACCACACAAAAGCAACCCTATTTCCAAATCAGGGATAGCTAGGTGGATTGTTAAATGCATACAGATTTGCTACCACAAAGAAAAACGGACACTATCGGTTCCCCCTAAAGCCCACTCTACAAGGAAGATAGGGGCTTCTATGGCTTTCCTAGGGAACATACCACTAGATGACATCTGCAAAGCAGCGACATGGTCAACACCACACACCTTCACAAAACATTGTGAAGATGTGCAAACCAAGCAACAAGCTAGTGTGGGCCAAGCTGTACTAAAAACACTGTTTCAAACAACTGCAACGGATACCGCTGGTCGCCGCTAGGGTTGGGTACTGCTATATAATCTATGCACAGTGTATAATCTGCAGCTCATATGCCTCGAACGGAATATGCTACTTACCAGTATGCATCTGTTCTTGGCATGTAGAGCTGCAGATCTATACACGCCCACCCGCCTCCCCGGCTACCTGTATCCGTTCCAGTCTTATCTTATTTAGATACAATACACATGGGTTTCTTTACTGTTACTACTACGCTCCATTTTTCCCTGCTGGCGAAAAACAATCTGAGGATGGAGCCGAAGCCCATGCGCAATACTAACCAGAGGAGGAGTCACCGACCTCGTGACTCCCAAAGACTTTCCAAGAGGAAAAACAAACTGCAAACATCCGGGCCCAACACCAGATGGCGATCTATGCACAGTGTATAGATGTGCAGCTCTACATGCCAAGAACAGATGCATACTGGTAAGTAGCATATTCCTTACCTAGGGTGATAGATGAGCCCAACTCCTTGAAGATGGGCCAGACGGAGTCCACCAGGACAGGTGGAAGACAGAGGATCGGGGCAAGTTCAGAACTAGGAAGGTGACCTCTTTTAAGTGCAACGCCAGCGTCGCACCCCTCTCTGACACGACTCTCCTCGCTCTTTCTTCCACAATTCCCCTTCAAGATGATTGGCTTATCGATCAGTATTTCGGTCTCTCAAGCAGGGTCTCTGGCATCTGCAAAGTCTGAGACAGCGTATCGGACAGCATCTGTGGCAGCATACGTGTTGGGTCAGTTTCAGAGTCAGACACAGAACTTAACTAACTTACCTCAATTATACTATTCTGTGTTCGCGTACCACCCCCCCCAATGTTTCAATATTGTGTTTCCCCTATTCTGATTGGACAGGGCAAGGAGGGGAGTTCATCACACAATACTAAAAATAATATAAACCATTGTTCTATGTTTCCGCCCCTTCACTTACTATCCCAAAGCTTTATTCCCACCCGCATTTCACATTATGATCAATACATTTTGAAACATTATTTAAGTTTCTTCCTTTGGCAGGGTCAATAGGTTGAGTTCTCAGGCGTCTGTCAAGTGTGGCCTTGGCTGTGTTTCAACTGTGTCATTATGGTTTCCGGCAGGTAGTGCATCTGCGCGCAAGTCAGGTATGGTAGGGATTTCAGTCACCCTCCGAGGCCCAAATACGAACTAATAAAGTCAGAAAAAGACATGTTAGAATACGAAAATAAATGAATTCACTGTATACCACTTATCTCTACTCTATCTCCATTTACTTATTTTAATCTTTCGCATTAATGTTTAGTAGAACTTATAAGGTTTAGTTTAAGCAATAGCATGCGCCTTATCATGTGAGTTTCAAGCGGCCATATTAAGAGCTATTGCGCAGCTGCAAAGTTTCCCCCAAGCATATAAGACCTCATACTACGTAGATTGTAGTAGACGCATGCTCAGTGAAGTTCCTGCGTTTTTGATGGCCATTTTAAGACACTCGGGTTACTTGTTAGTAATACACATATAGAAGCTTTCCCTAGATAAAGTATGTTGTGTGTAATGCAATATTAGTATTTACAAAACGGATTGATTACGTGATTACCTGTTATTTGAGAGGATTGCTTACAAGCAAGTTTCTTTTATACGAAACCTTGCTCCATCAAGTGTACATATTCATTTCTGGAATGGACTTTTAATATTGAGCTCACTTTCTTTGTATCTTTCTTCTATTTTTATAACTTATCTTCTTTTATTATACAGATTTCTTCACATGAGAAGAAGGCTCACGACAATTGGGTAAGTGTTTTTAGGCTCTAATTCCTTATTCGCCTAAACCAGTTTTGTCATTCTTATTACATTTTCTATTTAAATCTCAATGAATACAATATATTACTAAAATACACTAGACATAGATGCTTAGTTTTGTGTTGGAGTCTCTGCTAAGAAATTTAGTTTTTCAGCAGTGGGCTCGGTAGAAATCACCGGTTCATTATAAACACTTAGGCCAATAATAAACCATCCGCTTTTATACCTACCATCTAACCAATAGAAAACGCTAAAGAAAATTCCAGAACCTTAGAAATATTCCAAACTCTTCAAAGGCACAAAACGGGCAACCATCATCCTCCTTTTATTGCTCAATGTGATGTATGTATTCCAGCAGCCTTGTCATAGTAAAAATAAGGCAATCTTCTCTCCCTCTTGGGACATCTTTGCTTACTATGTTCCTAAGAAAAACCTCAAAAGGTAAATCCAACACAATTCATTAGAAGAAAGCTTCTGGGTGTGCTACGGGAGGGATATTAGCCTTTTTGTCTTTATTAAAATTGTGATTTTCTACCCACACCATTGTGAAAAAAAGCACATTATATGGTGAAGCGCAGAGGCCAATATTGTACTACTTCAACTCCTTGCTACAACATCCTCTGCTGCTGAAACCAGAGGCTTAAAGTAGATTCTCTTAAAAACTGTCTAACAAGACCAATCTGCTGACCCAAAGATATCACTCAAGCCACCTCCACAGATGAAAGCCTTTGTTATTACACCCCTTGGAAAATGTGCACCAAACACTGACACATCCACACCTGCCCCTTTCATTAGTTCCCTTAACCACTTTGTCAACCATCTATTATACCTTCAACCACCTAATATTGCACAATCTTTCTACTCCTCGTCATAGTCTTCGTTCTCTTCCTCACATAGAAACATCTTCAGGTTGATAACTCCTTGATATAATCTCCAAAGCCCTTACATCTGACACATGTCTATACAAGACCAAACACAACATCGTTGTCTACTTCATAGGCTGTCTCCTCAAAGACAAGCACTCATTTTGTTCCCACTCATTCAGCTTATGCAAAAACAGATTCACGTCCCACAAAGAAGTATAGTTTGGCAAAGATAACCTTTACACCCGCACACCCCACCTCAACCTTTGGACTAAAATAGTCTGTCACAGTGGAACACCCATAACTAACTTATCCGGCAGACATGGTGGAACAATAAATGTTCATAAGCCTAATCCTGCCAAACAAATTCTGCTAAATAAAATTCACAGCTACTATCGCTGCAGTTTAAATGACATAATCATTCCTTTCCAGACGCCAACATACCCATTTACTCCAAACCTTTCTATATGCTTCATCTGTTCTTGGATCCCCCACTTTACTAATAAGTCTGGATGTTCCCTCAGAAATGCTAGACACCTGCCAGAATCTACTTCCGTTTCACTAACTACACATGACCCTCTAACACCAACCTGTAAAATGCTCTGTGAGGGCCTGTCAACCGCACTGGAAACCAAGTTAAGACAATTGGATAGTCCACAATTATTCCCATTACCAACGGGAACCAAACCTGTGACCTCAACAGTGGAGTCACAAACAACAAACTTCCCTTGCATCTTCTTAGACTTACTAATACTCTTGGAATTATTGTAAATGTAGTAAACACATACCACAGCCTCCCCACACCAATCCTACATCAAGGAATCGAACCCTGCTGCCATTGCGTCTGAATGTCAACAGAAGTAATGCTCCATCTGGGTTTTCAATACATGTATGAATAGATGTACCTCAAATAGGCTTCACATATCCAGAATCTTCATGAACCTCTCTCAATCCAAACTCCAATCGCTAGAATCCCCAATGTTCTTGAATTCCCATATACTGCACAATTCATTACACCAGAAATATACGGAGGCTCGAATAATCTTGCCAGACAGAAACTCCAAAACTCCTTTGCCTCCTCTGCCACCCTCTTTAGTTGAGGTCCATTCAATATGTTGATGCATCTGACTGCTGAGACATTTAGAATCTTCAACAACATAATACACTGAACTCTTTCCCCAATCACTATTGACCACAATGGAACCCGCTAATAACTCTGAACAGTTTAATTGCATCGCTTTCTCTAACCACACCCTCCATATCCTCCTGTCACTATATCTCTGCACCTTACATCTCAACCTTTTAAACTCTCATCCAACTTTATTCCCAGTTCTGGCGACGCCCCAAAAATCGCCCTCCTGTTCTGTGCCTCCCTGTTCTCTAGCCACCAGTTCACCTTCTCCCTAGTCTCCTGAAACTGGTACTTTCTGAATATCTCTTTCCCATTCGCAAATGAGACCATTTGACCAAAGTCCAATAATGCAGCAGCCCTGGAAATTTAGCTTGTATTGATGATGGCAACATCCCTACAATCCTCACCAAGGATCTCAGAGACAGGCATCCTTTTTGGAGCTCTTTATGGACAAAGAGACCACTGTCAGAGGTTTTCTTCAATCCAGTGGCTTGGTGAATGTTGCTTGGGCCAAAACACATAGTAACGTTACAATTACCTATGGAAATCCCTATTAATAGAAATTGATTAGCTACTGGTTTTTAGGGTGAGGTTAAAAATAATGAGAGGACAAAATTATCTTTTGAGTTCAAATCAGTTGAACTGTTTATTGCCTTTGATGGTCCCGTGGGGTCTGTGGCGTTCATCAGGACCAGCGCAAAGCCCTAATCTATAATATAAAGCTATTTTATAGTGTTGATATTTGATATGCTTTACATATTAGTGTAAAACAAAATGTCAGATAACTCGCCTGAAATTCTGTGATAAGGTAGCCTAATGACAAATGCCGGCAGGCAGAAACCTCTGCCTGCCGGCACCTCAACCCAAGCCATGGACAATGTCAGCTTACCGGGAGTTCAGTTCACGCGATCTTCAGGCTGGGTCATTTCTTGTGGGGCCCTCATCATTTGCCGAGGACTCCGGCCTGCGCGGCTGTTGGGTTGCTGAAGAGTCCAAGTTCAGGGAAGGTGACGCGGTCCCAGCATTGCTCCTTTGTGGGCGGGAGCAGGTACAGGTCCTCTTCCGACATCGGACCGCCTGCCGCCTGTTGGTCGATGATTGGCGAAGAGACAAGGGCGATAAGCAAGATGGGTGGCTCAGCTGCATCTCCTCCAGTCCCAGGCGTCCTGTGGGGTTTCAAAGAAGTGGGATCCACCTTCATGAATAACATCATGTTATGCTGAGAACAGAAGCATGTAGGACATTAGGAGATCTCGGAGCTTCTGTTTGACGGCTTTATATGATCTGTGTTTTTCTTGGCCCTACCGGGTGTAGCCTGAAATTATTAATATTTTGGAATTTTGATAATGGAGATCTTTGTGGGCTCTGGCTTCTCTCAGGGTACAGTCCCTGTCCGTGAAGGTGAGGAATTTCGCTATCATGTGTTGTCGCTGTGCACCCGGAAGAGGTTTAGCGGTAAGCAAAGAGGATGTGGCCTAACGGCTTGAGCAGTTGACCTTGAAGCTGGGCAACTGGGTTCGAGTCTAGGCAGGGGCGCTCAAGTTCCTGTGATTCTAGGCAAATCACTTAATCTCACAGTGCCTCGCAAAATGAATGTGTCCTTCTGTAACACAACTGGTGCTCATGTTATGAGCTCTGATACCATCGGGTTGAGTTTGCACTATATAAAACTCCCAAAAATAAAAGCGACCTGTGCGCCCGCTTCACTACAAACAAAGAGGAAATTTTGTCCTTCGGCATCCAGGATTTTAACCAATCTTCCAAAAATGCAGCCGGCTCGGAGCGCTCTACGTCTTCAGGGAAACCCACAAAGCGAAAGTTATTGCGCCTGGATTAATTTCCGGCATCCTAGATGTCCTGATGTTCACCTGTGCGGATGAGGAGGCGGGCCACTTTGGCATCTTCCACTGTGTGCGCCTGGATTGATTTTTGGCATCCTAGGTTTCATGATGTTCACCTGTGCGGGTGAGTAGGTGGGCCACTTTGGCATCTTTCATAGTGGAGAGATGTCCCTCCGCTTCTGCAATACGGCCAGTAGCATTCCGTAGATCTTGGCGGAGGAGACTTAACCAATCTTGGTTTCAACTACAGCCTGTGAAGTATGGATGGCCTGGAGAATCTTATCCAGGCTGCCCTCGATTGTTGGGTCCTTGTCTGGCATCTCTTCTCCAGCTTTAGTAGGAGTGGTGTATTGATCAATACGCTGCTGGGAGGGGGCGGCTTTGTGGTCTTATGTTTGCCCATCTTCTCAAGGAATAGGGCAACGGTCCAGTCCAGAGCTCAGCCCACTTACCAGGAGTTTACAGCAGCACGAGCAGCCAAGCATTCATTCCTCCTTTTACGCCAGGCAGAAATGGGGTAACATCAAAGGAAGAGCCAGATCCCTATGAGCAGAAGGAGCCCGTGCCCAATAAGTCACTGCACAATGAGTTAGTTAGTGATCCAGAGAAGGAGATCCCTGATGGGTTGTTCCATGCAGCCCCAGAACTTGAGGATTTAAGGTTGCACAGTAGAAGAGAGAGCTTCGGGCCCCAAGGAGATCCTGGGCCACGGGGCAACAGACCCTCCGCACCTCTAAATCAGGTCGCTCAGGCAGACACTTCACAGTAGATATAAAGGAAGGTAGGGCGTCAGGAATCCTGCCCTTAGGAACCGGTTTTACCACAAGCAGTGTGTGCCTGGAGGGGTCAAGAGATGCAGGCAGGAGGGACCTACTCCATGCTGTAGCGAACCAGAGGCTGCAGCGCCTCCGCCGCGGGTGATACGCCCTATAGGAGTGAAGGCAGAGAGGGGTGCAGTGTCTATGGTGGCAGCAGTTGTGGGTACGAGGAGTAGTTATACTTTAGGGCCGGCCCAGATCCCCACATCCGGTTTCTCGGTGCAGCCGAGTGCATTCAATGAAGGCCATCTCTCACCGGTGAATGGCGGATCGAGGGATCCGCGATCGCAGCATGGAGAGAGCCCAGATTAGATCACGCGCCTCCCGCTGATGGTGGCAGTCCGTGAGGAGCCGCCCCGGGCGGCACAGTCCCGCAGTGGTGCACTAGACCCACACACGCTTCTCCACCTGGGCCGTAGTCACTCATCTGGAGTTTGTGTGTGGCGTAGCAGCAGTGCTGTCAGCACTTCCTCAGCCACCACGCCTGGTCACAGGTTATGGCTTCCTATCCCCTGATTCTCCGTGTCCGTTAACGGCTGGAGAGCTCAGATCAGGGCCACAGCCGCCATATTGCGGGACGCAACCACCTGCAGCGCTAAAGTCAGGAATCTTGGCACTGTACCTGCCTATTAATGGCTCCAGCTGGTGGAGGCAGTTGTGAGGAACAGTCGCAGCCCTCTGCTCGCTCAGATGATGCCGGGGTCTGCTGTCATTGGAGGCAGATGACGGAGGGGTCCCGAGCACTCCGAGTGCGACGGCCATCTTGACGCCTCAAGCCACATCTCCGTGCCTCACCTTCTTAACGCGTCATGCCCCCTTTTAAACTACTCGCTGTTCAAAGAAAATGACTTGTTTTGTGCAGCACCCTTGCACGCACTGCTGTCCCCCCCACCCCCCTCCCTTCACAACATTCTAATTGAAAACACCACAGCCTTGTAAAATTAGCCCTTTCACACTTCATAGATTAAAATTGCCTAAATGCTACGTTATTGACACACACACACACACACATATTCTACTGCTCTTCTATGATCCCCATTACCAAACAAAAACAAAGAACTAAGCCTACGATCTCATACACGCTCTTAAAGCAAAGGCTTCCCAGCTAAACTAGCTTTTTCCCTGCGACTACTAATCAATCCTTCCACAAACCGGCTATCCATTTTCCTCGCAGCACTCAAACTACTTATCTGATAATGAGCAGAAATAAAGAAGTAAGGTGGATGCCTGTTCTGTGATTTTAAAGAGTTTGTATGTCCTTACGGTTTTGAAAGTTTCTAATGTGTTTGCTCTTACATTGGCACAATAAAAGAGGATGGTATAATATCTGCCTCCATGCCTTGCCATAAAATTTAAGACCAATTAAGAGACAGGCAGATGCATTGTTGAGAAACTTCTCATATGATTTCTTTCTTGTAGTTAAGTGCACGTAGTGCGGAAAGGACTTTGTCTGAAGAGAAGAGGGAGTCTGCCAACCTGCGACAAAAGTAGGTACATAGTTATTTTCAAAACATCCTTGCTCATTGTAATCGCTTTTGAATATTGACCATGGGTTTTTTATCAGCTTCATAGACCTCGTTTTTGGCTTAAAGCGGAGTGTTTGTCAATAGCCTTAAGGGTACCTTAATCAGGGTAATGAAGGTGTGTGAAAGTATATTTTGATGCGAAATATGCCCTACTCATTCAAGGGACTTCACAATGCACTGGGGGAAATATAATTATAGAAAGGACAACATTGGTATCTCTGGAATTTCACGCGCTCCGAAGCATTTGCCAAAGTGCCCCGGATTCTATTTACCGAATTTAAGCTGTCCCTTATCTTCCTATTTATGGAGAAGAACCCTAGTGAATGAGCTGTGCCAGCTCTGAATATCTAAGGATTATGTTATGTTATGCGGTATTATATAGCACATAGCTGCCCCGGTGAAGGGGCGTCCCAGCGCTGAAGCAGAAAACTCCTGAACAATAGACAACAGAAGCAGCCTACAGTGGAGGGAAGAGGTGCGTTTTGATAGCCTTACGGAATGCCAGGTAATTTTTCAACTTGTGAATGGCGATGGGGAGCATATTCCAAAGTTTAGCTGCCAATACACGAAAGGAGCGCCCACCCGCACTAGCCCTTAGACCGGAGTTGGTGGGAGGGGGTGTATAATGTTAGCAGCATGTCCTGGGCAGTCCCAGCAGGGTTCTCCCCGCAGTGTTCTGTACCCTTTGCAGTCTTGTAATTTCCACCTTATTGACTCCCAAGTGGAGTGAATTGGCATAATCCAGTCTAGACAGAATGGAAGCCTGAACAATGATCTGCCTCATGGATGGGTCAAAAAACCCTAGCACTGGTTTGAGCCCCCGTAGAATGCCAAAGCTTGTTCCTGCTACTTTCATTGTTTGCGTCTGAAAGCTAAGGGCAGAGTCTACCCACACACCCAGATTTTTTACCACCTGTTTGGGGACGGGTGCACAGCCCAGCTTAGCAGGCCACCAGCGCTCACTCCACAGCTCGGTGTCTTTCCCGACTAGCAGCACCTCGGACTTGTTGGCGTTAAGTTGAAGACAGTTGGTAGTCAGCCACTCAGAGATGATCTCCAGATCCCTCTGGAACTTACATGTGTCCTGCCCAGAGTCATCTGAGAGTGCCACTACCAACTGTGTATCGTCCACATAAGACACTGCTGTAAGCCCTCTGCTTTTTTGCCACTTCTGCCAAAGGTTGTACATATAGATTGAACAATGTCGGGCTCAAAGCTGAGCCCTGTGGTACCCCATATTTGATGGTATGGATCTTGTAAGCAAAGTGGGGAACTGCCACCTGTAAAGTCCTGTCAGCTAAGAAGGAGACGAACCACTCAAGGGCAGAGTCCACGATGCCCACCTCCTCCAACAGAATCTGGTGAGAGACGGTGTCAAAAGCGGCACTGAGATCTAACAAAATCAGTGCCGATGTGCGACCCTCGTCTAGAGCCCCCTTCAGATGCTCGGTCACAGCTAGGAGAGCTGACTCCGTATTGTGACCCGGCCGAAAACCGTTCCAAGTGGGATCCAGTAGATTATTCTCCTCCAGATAGCCTGTAAGTATGGAATAATATAGGCCTCCAAAATCTTGGACACCCATGGCAGGAGGGAGATTGGTCGAAAGTTCTCTGGTTTAACAGTATCAAGCTTGGGCTTTTTCAGCAAAGTAACCACCCTAGCTTGCTTCCAAGCTCTAGGGTCAGCAGATGTATACAGGGACAGATTGATCATATGGCTCAAATATGGTAGGAGCATGGATAGAGATTTCCGAAATTGGACCGGCTTGAGGGGGTCAGCAGGAGAGCCTGATTTGATCTTATGGCAGAGCACAACAAGCTCCTCTTGAGTGATGGACGGAAAGGCAGCCATAGTAGGACTACATGAGGGTCCAGACACAGGCCCCTGATAAACTGCGTGTTGAGGGAAGGATCTATATATTGTTTCCACCTTGTTTACAAAGAAGGATGCAAGGGCCTCACATTGCGCATCGGATGATACTGAGGGTGTTGTAATATCTGCCGACGTTTTAAGAACTTTTACTATAGAGAAGATACTTTTAGAAGGGTTGCTACTATTTCTAATCACATCTAAATAGTATGCTGACCGCTCAGACTGGATCACCCTATGATATTTCTTAATAGCTAGCTAGTAAAATCCCGACGTTTTAAGAACTTTTACTATAGAGAAGATACTTTTAGAAGGGTTGCTACTATTTCTAATCACATCTAAATAGTATGCTGACCGCTCAGACTGGATCACCCTATGATATTTCTTAATAGCTAGCTAGTAAAATCCCTTTACATTAGGGTCATAATCTCTTCTCCATGCACGTTCCATCTTTTTACAGCCTTTACGCAGGGAGGCTAACCTATCATTGTACCATGTGCTTGATTTAGTGCTACGGCATTTAGACCAGCACTAGGGACTTGGGAATCCAGAGCGTGGGATTTCCAGCCCGAAAAAGCTCTGTCAGACAACTCGGGATCGAGTGGCATCTTAAACGTGGTGGTAGAAAGAACCTCATGGAATTGAGTAATATCAAATTTATGCCATGGACGCCTGAGAAAAAACTTTTCATATGATGTTTACAGAAATTGGCCTATAAACAGTCAAGCACCAATTTGGACATACTTTTAGAAGCCATAATGGCCACTTGCAGCTAACAATTCAAAATCATGTGGTGGGGGAGGGGGATTGATCATCTCAAGCAGTCATATGCACATAGTGTGTCCCAATGGATTCCTCAAAAGATGTTTTCTTTTAATAGTATACTTGTGTGATTCTAACACAGATGTTCACTTGTAAAAGTGAATTATCTCCTATGCTAGTTATTCTATAAGTATAGACTGATATAGTGTAGCTCCTCCTTCGGGGTGAGCAGTCCGTAGTTTGGTGAAAAATAAGACCTTGTTTTTTTTTATTTTAGGAAGTTGAACTGTCCGAGAAAGGAAGCATCAGCAAGATATAGCTCAAAGACAAACACTTCTGCAATATTCAGCTTGATAATGATTGGGTTATCCTGAAGCTTTACTGGTGGTGTAGGAAGCTCGGTCTCTGTAAAAGGAAGCTGCAGGCTCTGGCTAGGAAGCCAGTCGGGCTGAACCAACAAGTGGGCTCACGCCTTGCAATGCTCGGGTATGAGGGGACACCTTTGGTCCTCTTCTCCAAGGCCCAGTGGTGCCGGGTGCAGAGGTAACTTTGGCTGTCGGATTTCTCTTACGGGAGCAGTCCCAGTCGAGTAGGGCTCTTAGCAGAGGCTGCAGGCGTTGTCGGGGAGTCCGGGAGGGTTGAAACAATAATCGACTAGAGGGCTGGGGGGTCTAGTTGACACTGGTGGCCCAATTCAACTCGGGCCGGAGGCGACGGGTGCAGTGGGTGCTTCAGGTGTCTAGATTTGGTGGTTCTGGAGGCCTCAGTCTTTTCTTTTGGAGTTTCTTAAGAAACGTTCCGCTGTCACAGGTGGTCTTGAGTCTTTTTCGGAGGCAGAAAGTCCTCCCAGGTTTCAACAGCTGCAGAATGAGTCGGCTTTGGCAGTGTTTTCAATGAGGTCTGCAGACAGGCCGGCAGGGCTGGGGCAAAGTTAGGTGCTCACTTCAGTCGTCTTCAGATTTTGTAGCTCTTTGGTGTGCTCGCTCTTCTTAGGTGATCAAGATCTGCTACTCTGGTGCCAGGAATTCTCCAAAATACTGAAATTAGGGGCGTTAGGGGAATGTAGGGTACTAGCCAATGCACTACTGACCCTTCAGTCGTCTTGTGCTTTTGTGGTTCTTCTGTGTGCTCTCTCTTCTTAGGTCATCAAGATCTGCTTCCCTGATGCCAGGGACTCTCTAAATACTGAAATTAGGGGCGTTAGGGGAGTGTAGGGTAGTAGTCTATGCGCTACTGACCCTTGGGCTCACTATGCACCCTATATGACCACTTCTTGTGGGAAATGGGCATGACCCTGTCCAGGAGTACCTAAGTATGCCATCTCAAAGATGGCTACCTCTGAAATTCCATATCCACCTCGCAGTTAGCCCATCTTGGGGGTGGTACTAGCTTGGGGGTGGCATGCCTACCTGACAAGCTCATTTTCTGCCTGTCCAGGTACCAAGTAGACTCTCCGGTGAGGGTCGCAAGATTCGCATTCCAAAGGTAACGGCTCTTTTGAAGCTCGCCAGCCCAAGGAGGCTAATTAGCAGGTTGTCCTGCGGGAATTGATGTTGCACCCTCTTCCCAGGCAGGGTTTTGTTTCTGACCTCCTTAGAGCAAAATACTCCCACCTTAGGAGGTCAGAAACTTGTCTCAGGTGGCAGGTTGGCAGAATCCAGTCCGCAATCCCACCAGAGGCTGGTAGATTTTCAGGGGGCACCTCTACGGTGCATGTTTTGATAAATCCAACAGTGGCATCAGTGTGGGTTTATCAAGATGAGATGTTTGGTGTCAAACATCCCTATTTCCAAGGAAACCATTGTGTAGCTTGAGAACTCCATTTTCAATTGTGTCCAGAACATGGTTAAAAATGGCTTTCCTTGTCACTTGACTGGCAGCAAAAGGGCTGACCAGCACAGGGGTATATCTGCTCATGCAGATATGTCCTCACATCTAATATTAACCCTTAGGGCTGTCAGGCCTGCTGTTGGGGTGACTTACAAATATCATATGCAGTGGTAGGGGACATGGCACTCAGGGATGTGTGACATGTTGTGTTTTCACATTTGTCTGCACCAAGACACGCAGCCTGCAATGGCAGTCGCGCATGTGCTTGTTGCGGGATCCCTTAGGGTGGCACAATTCGTGCTGCAGCCCTTAGGGACCCTGTTGAGTTCCTCATTCCCTAGATACCAGGGTACCATTTACTAAGGACTTACAGAGGGTGCTAAAGGTTTTGCCAATTGGGGAACAATTGTACATTTTTAGGGAAAGAACACTGGTACTGGGGACCTGGTTAGCAGGAACCCGGTACACTTCAGTGAAAGTTGCATCAAATACCAGGCAAAAAGTGGGGAGGTACTGCAACAAGAGCCCAGCTCCCTACACCTTTCATTTGGTTTCTTCTCAACTTCTTAGTTCCCTTTTCCTGCTTCGTTTGTAAGCCAAAGAGAAACTTGTGAAGTACTGGTGGAGGAGGAGTGGATGGAAGTAAAAAGTGCTCCACATCTTTCAGAAAGCTCTTTAAATCTCAGAAACCTGGCTGAGACTAGATGAAGGCCCATTCGAACCTCTGCCTTACACTCAGTCGTTCCCCTGCAGTAGTATCTCTGTTCTGCATCTTGTACTGCATACATTATCCTAGCGAAGCAATTTATGAACATTCTAGTGGTATAGAAAACCAATTGTTTAGTTGATATTCATTTGACTCTTCACCACTTCTGCTGCTTTTGCTCATTGCAAACTGGGAATGTAACCTCATACTGTAAAATACTATTACTTGCCTGTTGTACTGGTACTGCAACTTGGTGTATTTCACAGACGCTCAGACAGCTGTTAAAACTGCCCGAAGATGGAAAGACAATTAGCTGTTCCCAAAATACAACAGCCGTGCAATGGATCTGACGGTGGTGATTAGTCCAAAAAAATTCCTTTTATTATCTGACATCTGTTTCAGATTCTAGATCCTCCCTCTCGCGATGCCCACAAATTGCTTTTCAACTTTTAAGACTAGAATTACAGATTACTCCAGATCTAGCCACAGAGCAGCACAATATTCGAACATTCAAGTCTATGAAAGGTACTAATGCAAATAAATGAGTAACTAATACTTTATTGCGTATTCCTTTGGTGTTATTAGCTGTTACTAATTTGCAGAACAGATGCTCAAATAGAAACAGTCCTAATGTGTTTACTTTTTCTTTTGAAAGATTGATTGAAGTAAACCAAAA
This sequence comes from Triturus cristatus, assembly GCF_964204655.1. Taxonomy (NCBI): domain Eukaryota; kingdom Metazoa; phylum Chordata; class Amphibia; order Caudata; family Salamandridae; genus Triturus; species Triturus cristatus. Next base: position 1,735,352,957 of record NC_140589.1, read on the forward strand.
AATCGCTATGCTTCAGAGACCATCACTAGTAAAGCCAACACCTGGGAGACCTGAATATCAAATGCCTGGACAGAGAGGTAGGAATTGTATATGTTTTTCTATATTTGTTGCCGTAGGTGTCTGGATACAGCATGCCTTCCTGTTCAGAGTATCCTCTCGGTCCCACCAGCTTTCATTCCTTACCTTTTTGGAAAAGTTTATTCTCCAATGCTTCAACCATGTCAACCTCTCCTGTCTTGTTTTGGACTGGCTGCCATCCTTATAGTCTCATTTGACACAGGCCTGTCTTTTGATCCCCAAAGCATGCTTTCACTCAAACCATATACTAGAATTTGTTACTACTCCGTTAATTCATGCCTCTTTTTTTCGTCTCAGACGGCATGGCCCTATTCTTGCAGATGTCTGATCCCCTCTCTGAGATAACTTCTAACCTATGAAACGCTCCCTTTCTCATTCTGAGAAGACCACTTTCTCCCAAAACCTTTGAAGATGCACCATTTGCCAGAAGCAAAAAACCTACCTTCTTCTATAGGGTGTCATAGCACTGCAATATTAGTGTGCATCTATCCTTGAAACCCACAACCTTATCATGATTTTGAATGTTTCTCATCTGCCATGAAACTTTGTCTAATATTTACATGTTTTACATGTTTTGTTCCGAAAAATCACTCATTTTCAGGGATCCACAAAATTCTGAACACCCAGCATTGACCCACTTGTGCCTGTAAAAACACTGTGCCACTTGTGTGGTTGGACCTCCTATATTTGTTTGACTCACTCACATCGTCTGCGGGTAGACATCTTTAGCATCTGAGTTGGAGGGGATAACCATTAAACCTTAGGGTATTCAAAATGGTTTTCATTGCATGCTCTTGCCAATGAGATCCGGGACTATGTTAAAGTTAATTACTTGCTGTTCTTGATTTTATTGTTATCTTTTTGATAATTGATTTATTGTAATTAACGCCTTAAATGTGTAAACTTTTTTTTCTAATGGATAAAACAGTGTTTTATATTTTACTAAGGTCCCCGGAGCAGAGATGGCTCTTTTGGGCCCTCTCCTGTGAGTGGGGGTGCACCTTCACCACCTCTCATGATGGAAGTTTCAGGGCGTCCCTCTTCTACGAACCTTAACCGTGGAAGGGAAGCTCCGAGAGGTGAGTTGGACAAGTAGGCTTTTTTTATGGTTGGTGTCAGCTAAGTTCACAGAATCTAGCAAGGAATTCTTAGACCATGCTCACATGATGCAATTGATGTGTTTCTTGTTACTATAGCCACGTTTCTAATACTTTTATACTGAAAACTTTAATGTCCCGCAATCCTGTCTTGCATTGTACTCAAAACACTGCAGCAGAACTTCATAAATTATGTATAAATGCAGCTACTTTACTAGAGTGGTTCCTTCTGTTGATCAGTATAGATTTTCTTTCCTATCTGTCAAACTAAAATATTATGTCATTACTACTGAAAGCTTTTCTTAGTCTACTTATGCTTGAATATTACAGACCCGTAATCAAGATGTCTGTCCTCCCAGAAATCGTTGATGTGGCTGAAATTTAGAACTGCTAGCCCGTCTTGAACTCTGTCATTATTAAAATCTGACCCAATGGCATAACTGAAGTTGTTTTCTGTGAGAACTGCGTGTTATTCTAGGCACAGCCACCAGTGAAGACCGTTTTTTCCAGACATGCTGCCTTGTCCAGGGTGTTGCTCTGTAGATATCTTCTGCATATCTAGGTAGACGTGGACTCAATTCTTTCAAACAGTGAGGTGCCTTATCAAGAGCAAAGACAAGGGTTGTACCCCAGGGCTTTCCCATTGGCCAAACAAGGGTCAAAAGGAGAACATTTATTATTTTACGCTTAATGTGCCTGAACAAATACATTTTCAAAGAGAAGTGGTAAGGGGCAGAGGAAATCCATCAGGTAGTGTCACATCAACAGAAGAAGACAATAGGCGAGGAAACGAAAGTACAGTCCAACATTGATTGTCCAAAATGATCGTTTGTCATTCTGCACTTGCTGTTTTGGTCCTATATGTGTAGCGCTAAACACGTGCTGGAGGGGTTATTGAGGACTAGTTATGAAGGACAGACTAGATTTTAGAGGGGAAACTCGGTAGACCGCCTCCCCCAGGGGGTACATGTAAAAAAAAATAACTTGTAACAACCAGTATCCTGCAATTACCAGTCATCCATAGCCTTGATAAGCGGGAACAGCAGTCATCCTTGGCCATCAGCAAAGCCTAAACTCTGCTAGCGAACACCTCTTACATTGTGCATACCTTGAGTAACCTCAAAGATCGTGCGGTCCTCTGGAGGAAAGTGCAAGGCAAGCCAGAAGCGCAATTGTGCTTAGGTCTTCTATCGATGCATGCATATCTCCAAGCCCCCAGTTTAAGGATATGATCACCTGTTCCTTCTGGAAGAGAGAATTCAAATTGTGATAAGGTTAGAAGATTCTGTTGTTGCAGTTACATGAATAGATTGCACGTGTTGTAGTTGAGAACTGAAGCATATAAAACAAAACATTTCTATTCTGAGATTTTTATCCTAATTCCAGGGGGTAGTCTACTGCTTGTTACTGTTATGAAAAGTTTCTTTAGAAAAGTATTGTTAGACATAAGTAAAATTAAATATCTAAAACCCTAATAATTTTGTTGTTATCCTTCAGGTGGCATGGATGTCCATTCAGGTCCAAGACAACCACAGGAAATGTCTGGAAGGATGTCCGCTCCTGGTAGGTAGCACAGGGATAATATCTCTGGCCATCTAGCTTACAGTAGTTGGGTAACTCAAGTAAAGTTGCCGGTTCTTGTGTGTTATGGCACATAAAGAAGTGGACAGATTTAATTGTCTTCATAGTATGTAACTGATTTCACTTTTTATGTAGCTTTGTAAAAATCCATTCACTGTTCTCCTCCCTTCAGGCAACCTAAAATCCTAAAGTTGACTCCTCCCTTTATTTCTGATTTCTCAGAACTTTTAAGTCTCTCCCGTTTTACCCTCCTTCTCCAGTTTTTTCTCATAATACACACTTGGACCCTCAGTGTGCTGCTGCATAAACAGCTTTTCTATGTGCAGGTGTTCTGATCAGGATCTTCACTTGCCTAACTTGATGGATGCTTCCATGCCAATATGGGCATTTCCTGTAAATCCCATTCTGCTCTTACCTACTGCAGTGCAAGGCATATTTTTTCACCAGTATATCCCTCTTTTAACTGTGCATTTCATATCCAAAAATAGCCCCTTGAAAAACCAAGCAGGAGTTTGCTTCTCCATTTTTCCCGTGAATAAAGGTGCACAGTATCTTCCTTTTAGATATTTTATGTACCACGCCCAGCTAAATAGAAAGTGTTGGAGCAGTGCAGATCATGCACTCTCTCTCTTCTTTAGAAATGTATTTTAGGTCTGGTTAAGGACGTTGACTTTATTGATTTTTATTCATATTTGACTAATGTATGTTACTTGTGTACAAATTATACCGTCTGCATGGGTGGCCCTCTGCATGTTGTATTTTGTTAAAAGACTTGATTCATCTGTACTTTGAGTTGTCCCAGTACATTTCTCAATAACAATTATATTTCTCAGACCTTGGGCCTTCTCGCCAGCCAAACAGTGGTCCCAGAACATCCTCGCCTTCGAACATGGTTGATGGCTTGGTAAGTCCGAAACAGCCATTTTACAAAACACTGAGTAGTATGTTACATTTATAAAGGCATACCACTACATTTTAAATGTTTTTGTTAAACTTTTATATGATTTCTCATCTAATTTTCTTGCCACTATAAAAAGCAAAACGAGTCAGAAGTCCCCAGAGTATCTGCTGTTCCACCTTCATCTGATGAAGTTGATGCAGTGAGTATTTAGAGGCTGGACTTGGAGCTGGGCTTTTACTTGCTGCTTTGGTGGAGAGGGTGTTGGCATATTTCTTCAAGATGCAATGAAAGGCTGCATGGCACAACTATTTGCTTAACCTTTTAAACCATGGTTTGGATTGTATAAGGTGGTTGTGTCAGCATGGCATTGTCTTGGATCTTTGGTTTGTTGTGGTAACTTAAGTGCTAACATTTATGTATTCCGACCTTTCCCTGATGCTGTTCTTACTATGACATGGAAAGCAGGTGCATATTGCCCTGTGCACCGTTTTGAGCAAGTCTGCATTATATATCCAGTGTTTTCCTTACAAGACTTATGGGGTGATCATCATTCATAACCATTAAAATATTCAAAATGAACATCTCCAGCAGGAAGGATACTATAATTTTGTGCTACACACTTCCAGGGTCCAGTGACCCCCAGCACCTACTAGTTAGTTCTTAAGTCACACTCTCTCAAACTTACAGCATGCACCTTCGTGCATGTGCTTTTAACACAAAAAAGACTATTCTGGTCACCAAAATAGCATACAGTAATTGTGTCCCCTTCAGCTCTCTATTGCTGGTGAGTATTTTCTGGCAGAGTACTATGGTGAATACTGTCTTCACTTAAAAAGTATGGAAACAGCTCACGGAAGCAACTAAGGGTGACATGCAAGATTCATTACTGTTCCCAGGACTTTTCATCCTAGACGTGCTCCTCTGAGTAGAAGAATGAGGGACTGCATGTACCTTATTCGTTTGTGCCTCAAGAGAGCAAATAGCATACCATTTGAGACCAAGGTTCATGGAGTGTTGCATGATTGGAATAAGTGGTACAGAGACCAAGAATTGTTTCATTCCCTTAGCCAGTTAATGGTGATGGAGAGACTCAATGGGGAGTGCTCTATACCACCTGGGCAATTATGTGTGAAATCTGGCAGAGAGGGATCCAGAGAAATGGGCAGTGTTGACTGACGAGCAGTTAGCTAGCGGAGATAACAAAGGGTATGGCTCTAAGCCGAAAGTACCAGGCTACAAGTTGAGTTCCTTATGCTTGTCGAACTTTAGTAGGAAGCCCAGGAATAGGTCAGCAAAGTAGTAGTTAGAAGGCATTATGTTGGCTGGAAGGATGGCTTGCTATATCGTGAGTCGATAACTTTTGAGCCAAGTGCTAGCTACTTGCCAAATGAGTCGTAAGTCAGGAGGTAAGACCAATGCAGTGCTAGTATCTATACTAATTGTAGGTGCCAAATTCAGCAGGTAGGGAAAGACCATGTTGGTTCAATTGACAACACACATTCCTAGCCTTCCCAATCAGGCAACAAGTACATTTTGGTTGTGGTGGATGAGGCCACCAGATATTCAGAGGTGGTGCCCCGTGGAGCAAATGTGGGAGCTGTGTCTGTCTTTTCCAGGTTTGGAGTTCCTGCGACCGTGGAACTAATATCTCCTCTTATTTGCGAACGATGTGGGAGCAAACGGGTGTGACATACCAGAAAAAAAGAGGCATTTAAAGAACTAGCTTAAAAAACAGCGATACCCAGGGTGGAGAAAAATATATAGGCACTCAACACAGGAATATATAAATTTATAATATCACTGCTCCAGCAGGCTTCATCAAAGTCTCGACATCTCCAGGACCATTGCCATACAGAGAAAGCAAGAGAATAGAATTGTGAGTAGACATATGGAGAGATTAACCCTCCATACAACGGCAAATAGCTAACTTAACAATGAGAGGAGATAGAGGATTTGATACAAAACCTTCCAGACCAGTATAAAAAAACGGGGCAAAAGCTGTGATGTAGGCAATAGTGAACACCTGCTTGAAATCATCCTTTGATGTAGTTGACAAAGACAGCAGACAGATTTGCACTGGCTTCACCCTCAGGAGACACCGCTTGCTAAGAGGGTTTAATCACAAAGTTCAGACAGCCATTATTACCATGCCCTTCAAGGAGGAAAGTCTGTTTGGAGTAGCAGTGGATGATTCCCTCCAACAGATGATAAAAGCTAAAGATAGAGCAAAGGCGATAGGAAAGCACGCAGACCGATTAATCAGTCAGCATAACAGTTTACATACATGGAATCTGGACCAGGAGGTAGTCGAAAGAATATTTCAAGAATAGGTCAAACCTGTTCACAACCTACAAAAGATACCAAAACTTCACTTCTAGCAACATACACCACTTGACTGTAGGAATGCACTGTCAATAGACTGATATGGAAAACTTGCGTTCCCCTTTCTGTCAATCCTACTGATACCTCTTGTGATAAACAAGCGCAGACAGATATCCATGATGATGATGATGATGATTTTCATGTCCATACAGTGGACCAAACAGTTCTGTTGGAAATGGCACAGAGCAGAATGGTAGTCACCCGTGTCTCAAGACCTGCTAACGATACGAAGGGGACAAGTATGTCACCTAGAGCCTTCCATTGTCAGCCTAGCAGCATGGCTACTATGGGTAAAGAATTTGGACACCTGGGCTTACCGTGCAGGTGCACAGAAGTTTTGAGGGATGTTGGGGAGACCTCAACACTCAAATGCTATTCAGCCAAGTGGAACAGATTCATCCACTGATGTAGAATGGAGAATCTGTCACACAACTTGACAGGTGACACCACCCAGGTACCTAACACAGCTGCTAGAAGTTGGTCTGTCCTACAACTCCATCAGAGTATACCTATCTGCAGTAGTGGTGTACACTGCCAGGCCCTGCACCCAACCTGCAGAGGTTGTTACTCACGGCGGTGGAGTACTTGGCCTGGCATGGGGCCAGACCCTGCACATTACTTCCTCCTGCTTTCCAAGCAAAGCCAGACACTTGCGTTAGTATTTGGCTCACTTTTGCATTTTTTTCTTTTTTGTACAGTGCCTGAAACAATATGTGAGTCTAGTACACCATGGATGTTAGATCAAGTAACAAAAATGGCCATTGGCAAGTCGGTTCCAACTCATGAGTCGTATGCCAAAAGCAGCACTTTTTTCTTGAATGCTGTGGATTTTTCAATGTGTCTCGATACCCATGGCCACAGCCTTCGGTCTGCTAACTATGGCATTGGCTGCCCATTGCTGTGTACTTTTGTTTTTTTCTCACAGAGCAAAACTCTGAAGTCTGTGCTGGCTTGCAGGTTTTATTATGGTCAGAAAAAAAACAATTCAGCCCTAATCCAGCCAATTATATTGTCTTAACATTTGAAACTGTGATTGGCAGGATTGACTTGCAAGTTTACCCAGCAGACAGGTACAAAGGTGTTAACTTTTTAAAGTCTGATGTGCAACTTTTCCAAACTGCTGAACGAATTAAACTAATCTAAAAACACAAGCTATCTTAGTAAAGTTCTAATTTAATGCCCAGTTTAGTGTAAAGCCATTCAGCTGTTCGAGTTGTAGATAAAGCAACATTTCCTATGAAAGATAAAATGGGAAAACACAAATTTTTCAACCCTTCCCCGTTCAACCTTTGTTTTTTTCCTGTGGACTGATTTTCTCAACACTTGGCAGTGTTCTTATCTAGATACTTGTATCTGTAGATTACCCACCTTTTGGTGTCCTCAAGGCTCTGTACTAGATCTGAAAAAATCTAAATAGCTCTTTCGAGCTGGTAGGTGGCAATGGGCTCTGCATTATTGCCGCATACCAATACAGATATGACATCACTAACGCCATACAAGTGGCAGGCAGGCATACCACTGCCCTCTTTGTTTTTCACTCCCCTCAAGGATCATTCAAAATGCTGTCCTTGGAACAATTCATTCTTCAAACTTAGGAGTTTCAACAGGATGTCACACCCCTGGAAAAGCAGATTTAAGCAGTGTCAGTCCTGCCACAAACAGATTTATCATCTCTGACCTCCACGTCATGTGGTTGTGGTGCCTTAGCATGGCTCCAGGTTGCGTGATAAATGCGCTCTTATGCACATGAAGGCTATCAAGGTGCAAAAAGCCAAACTGTTGGTTGCAGGCTGCTGGGTTTGATGTCATTTTAGAATACTGGTCCCACTCTAGGTGTACCTGCTTGCAGTAGACCTACAAGCGCTCCAAGATTTTGAGATTCGAGGCCAAGAGAAAGCATGAGAAGTGTTGTAGTTTTGAAGTCAAGACTATACTCTAATTCCTGCAGTAGCTCTTCAAGTCATTGATATGTTTCCCGAGCAGCTTCATATTCGGATCCTGAGCTTGTTGATGTCATAGCGACACTAACCCTAATCCCCATCACTGGCTCGTGTGCCTCCTCCGGCTTACTCAGTTTCTCACCCCCTAGGGCTGTCTCTGTGCTATTTGGAGCCTTTACTCAGGTGCTTTTGGGCTTGGTCCTTCTGGCTCCCACTAGTGTGCCCTTGGACCCGGTGAAGCTGTACGGTTTCTCAATAGGGCACCCAACAGCAAGTACACCCATGGCACCACTTGCTTCTTCTTGGCACTGTTCCATCACCATTGCTCTGCCAAAGGCTTTGCCAGTTGTGTCCTGACTGGCGTCCACACCAGCACCTTCTTGGTAGCCCCCTGTTGCGGTCGCCTGTCGTGGTGACATTTACAAAGGCTAAGGCCATCTTAATGCTAGCCGCAGAGACTGGTAGAGGAGATTTTAATATAGACCCTCCCTAGGGATGCAAGATTTCTTAGGTTCAGCATCGGATGATAAACAGGTGCTTGAATTGTCCATCATGATGACCGTGACAGCAGTGAGGTGGGCAATGTTCTCCCTCCTGCAAACGAACACCCTGGGGACTATTTATAACCCTACAAAATACTAGTGTGTTGGTTACTTCTCCAGAAGTTGAGTTTTTGTCTTTCGGAACCCACATCCAAAGGTGTGGCTTCATTCACAGCTGTCTTGAACGCACCTGAGGTTTTGGAACAACCTTTGACCTTAGAGTAGAAGAAGGTAAACACTCTCATCATGATATTCCAGCTGGCGTATTCGGCCACGGAACTCTTAATGTTTCATTAAGGTTTTGATGGAACCCTTCCTAGTTGCATGGGGCAAGCCAGCTTCTGCCCCAGCAGCGAACTGTCAAGTCGCCTGCAACCATCTGCCAGTCCCCGGGACCTAAAGTTTTTAACTGCCTGTAATTTACCAGAGAGTATGGTCGGGCAGTTGTCTTTTTGCTTAAAGCAGAACCTGTGTACCACCTATGTGTGAAGTGTTTTACTTAATGTCTCCTTTTGTGCTGGGGCTTTCTCAAACCTTACCCTCTCCATTCTCTACTATGTCTCTTGACCTGAATTGGTGCTCTGATAATGACGGGATGGAGATTGCACAGAATGTTATATCTGTACAGTTTCTGTAAGCATAAAACTTAATGCAAATTTGATTAAAAAAAAAAAAAAAAAAGTAGAACTTGTGATCCATCTTTACGGGCTCCCCTTGATTGCGAGCTTAACAGATTGGGCCCATGGGAAAGAAATGTTTTTCTTCTGAGTGCCTGGCCTTTCTATTCAAAAATGTTATCTGCCTCCTTGCTTTCTATTCACACTCCCTGTGAGAGATGGCTCAGCTGGTTGTTCAAAAACGTTCAGACCACTTGCAAGACCACTTTACAGAGGTGATATGAATGGGCAGGATGTGGCTAAGCAAATTCCCGGGTCAGGATTAGACACAGTGGACTGTGGCATGCTCAATGGGGTCCTCTATCCCCATCCCATGCAACGCCTGGTTACATTCCACTAGAATTCCTGCGATTGTTCAGGCCTCCCTTGCCATTTTAGTTTGTCAGGGAATATCACAATTTTCGTGGATACTTAAGAGAAATGCCATTTTGGCATCACCAACCATCCCAGACAGTATAACAGCGAAACCAATTTCTGAACCAGTACAGATGGTGCAGGGCCCAAAGGGTCGTCCCTGGCCATCAGCATCCTTCTTCCGTGCAAAACTGCTTTAACTCGCTCCCACGGAGGGAGGTTGCTATGCCATCTGCTGCATTTGTGGGTCATCACAATGGACTGTTAGATCTTGCATATAGAGTAGAAGAATACCCTCCCTTCTAGGCATTTCCACCGCCAATTGCTCCTGTCCCCTCAACTACTTCAGTAGATTGTGCTCGCATTCTGCACCTGGATCTATTCTGTTGAGCACAGGTGTTGTGGAACCAATTCTGGAGTATGAGATTGAGCAGTGTTGTTATTCCTGTTACTTTCTGGTCCACAGGAAGGATGGAGGGCTTCATCTCATTCTCGATCTTACGGTTCAGTAAAACATTCTAGATGCTGACCTTCACAGAGGTTCTCTTGAGCTAGGAAACTGGATGGAATCCCTTTCCGGCCAGGGCACACGTTTTCACACACTGTTCTGCAGTCACACAGGAAATATTTGTGTTTTCGATAGGCTCCATCCATTACCAATTCACAGTCCTCCCATTGGGGTTAACATGGACATCTCAAGTCTCTATCAAGATTATGGCAGCTGTTGTTGCTCGTCTTTGCAGTACAGCAGTATGCATATCCCCTACCTCAAAGACTGGCTGCTTTAGGCAGACTCGCTGCAGCTGGTGTCGGTCCATTGAGTTCCACTCCATTAGTGCTGTTCAACTTTTGGTTTTCCACCACACCTAGTGCCCTCCCAGCACCTTCTCTTCATTTGGGCGTTAACATCTCCTTGGTCCTTTCCACCTCCTCAAATCCTCAGAGGACTCAGGATATTATTCCAATATTTCAAGATGGGCTCTTCTTCCATCCCTGACAGTCCTTGACCTGTTGGATCACCTGGCTTCTTGTATCTTGTTGCTCACCCATGCACATTAGCACATCCTGACTCTTGAGTGATTCTTTCTGAAGGTTCTCACCCTATTAAAAATGGGGCAGTCAGTCACTCTGCTGGTCCTTTATCCCCTCAGCATTTCACCCTCACTGGATTGATGATCAACTCTTCATTGGCTACGTAGTACCAACTTGGTTGGAGCCATTCAAAAGAGGACGCTTTCCTGATGGATAATGTTGTGCAATCAGATCTGTGTCGCACTAACCAAATGGAAGCCTTCTAAGGACACCAGGAAACATTCCACCAATGGGGAGACCGCTTTGTCAGTACTGTCCAGGAGTGCTCCATACCTGGACATCTGTTGAACAGGTACTACGTGGGCTGTTATGCAGAACCTTTTGGTTTGACCATCCCCTCGTATCCACAGTCCTAGAGATGCTGCTTGAATATTGATTCAAGAGATGAGAAATCTGCAGGAGAACCATTAATCAGAAGAACAAGTTATTTGTCTTCAATAACCATTTTTCTGGTGCTACTAATCTACCTGCAAATTGGACCTATCAAGCCCACCTTCTTGTTCTGAGGAATGGTTATAGTTCTATTATTGTAGTCTTGTTAAACTGCATCACTTTTCAATTTCGTTAGCCTTGTCTCCACCTCGAAGGGTGTAGAAAAACTGACGAGGAACTGATGTTCGTGCTCCTATGGCTTTGGTGATGTCCTGTCCAGGGCAGTACCTGATGTTAATGTGCAGGGGAGCACTATCTGCAAGTGGGAGGGGTTATTTTGACCTTCTCCCGATCTAGCATGGTGTAGGAAAGAAGCCCTTTTTGAGATGGGTCACCCCCACTTTTTGCCTGTTAACTGATGTGCTTTCGACTGGAAGTGCACTGGTTCCTGCTAACCAGGTCCTCCATGCCAGAGCTCTTTCCCAAAATTGTACAATTGTTTCTCCCAATTGGCAAAACCGGTCAGTCCCTTGTAAATAGTACCCCTGGTGCCTATGTTCTGAGGTACTAAAGATGGTCCCTAAAGGCAGCAGCATGGATTTTGCCACCCTAAGGGACCCCTCACCAAGCGCATACAGGGCTGCTATCGCAGGCTGTGTGTCCTGGTCGAGACAAAAGGGAAAACACAACAGGTCACACATCCCTGTGTGCCATTTCCCCTAACACTGCATGTGATATTTGTAGGTCACCCCCACAGCAGGCCTGACAGCCCTAATACAGTGTGCTGAATACTGCATGTGAGGACATACCTGCATGAGCAGCTATGCCCCTGTGCTAGTCAGTCCTATTACTTCCAGTACAAGTGACCAGGGAAGCCAATCTAAAACATGTGCTGGACACTGGTAAAAACGGGTTCCTCAGCTACATGATGGCTTCTCTGAAGATAGGTATGTTTGGTATAAACCTCTCGTATTGATAAACTCACACTGATTCTAGTGTTGGATTTTCCAATGCATGCACCCAGAGGGCACGTTAGAGGTGTCCCCTGAAAACCTACCAGCCTCTGGACTGGTTTCTGCCAGCCTGCCACCCGAAACACTGCTCTGACCTCCTAGTGTGAGAGCCTTTTGCTCTCAGGAGACCCAGAACAAAAGTGTGTCCAAGAAGAGGGTGTCACACCCCCTCCCACAGGATGAACTGCTGATTAGCGTTCCTAGGCCTGCAAACTCCAAAGAGCTGTCGCCTTTGAAATGCAAATCTGGCTCCCCTCACAGGAGAGGAAGCTGAACCCCTTTGTCCAGAGCCCTCTTGGCACCTAGACAGGTGGGAAAATTAGCTAGTCAGGTGTGCCACCCCCAGGCTATTACCACCCCTAAGGGTGGGCTAAACTGATGTGGACACGATTTTTCAGAAGTAGCCATCTTTATGATGGCATACTTGGGAGTTCTTAGACAGGGTTATGCTCACTTCCAACAGGAACTGGTCATTTAGGAGAGTAGTGACACACGAGGTCAGTAGTCCATTGACTGCTACCCTACAGTCCCCTAGCACCCCTAATTTAAGTATTTAGGGCAGTCCCGGCACCAGAAGAGCAGATCCTGATGACCTGAACAAAGAAGATGGGCGAGAAGAGTCGCACAGCAAGAACAGAAGACCCAGCAACTGCCGACCTGCCTGTTGACTTTGCCTGTTACACCAAAAGTCGCCTTGTCCTGCAGCTGCTGAGTCCCCAAAACCCGGGAGACCTGCCAGCCTCTGCCCAGAAGCCAAGACCTCCCGAGGGACAGCAGACTTGTCCCCTGCATCCTGGAGACGGCAAAAGGAGGACCAAGAGAACTCCAGACACGCCAAAACCTGCCGCCGCCAAGCAGCACTGCACCCCAGCCCGTGTCAAGGTGGGCCAACGGTGTATGCATGGTCCCCAAGCCTTCAAGGTACTGAGTCCACTGTGGAGTGGCTCCTCGTGAACTCCCTGACTTTGCCTGCAGCTTAAATTGGCAAGCCCCCACAACTGTGAGTTGCCAGACCGAGAAACCTGACACCCCAAAGACACTCTGAACCCGGACGCCCCGTCCTGAGAAGAGGAGGCCCAAAGGTGCCCCCACGTTCTGTAACATCGCAAGAACCGAAGCCACTCGTTGGTTTCACCGGACTGGTCTCTCAGTCCCCTCCTGCAGCCTCTTTCTAGCGCTACTGTTCTCCATAGGATAACATTGGGCACACAACGCTGTTTTGCACCTCTGCACCTGCCCACTCTAGTGGTGCTGGTGGAGTTTTGCTGGTGCTGCCTTGAACCTTGCTCACCGCTCAGCTTAACTCCTAGAGAAGGGTCCTGTAAGTCGCTGACAACTGGTAAACCTCATATGATTTTCTTCCCGTAGGTTAACGTTGCAGAACTGAAAAGCATTTCTCTTTAAAAACGTACTTACCTGAATGATTTCCTTCTGAGGCCTATATAAAGATACTTGCTATTTTTATAAATTGGTGGGATCTCCTTCTCGAGTCGTGTCTCATGTATTGACCATTGAGTGTATTTTCAGATGTCTTGCACTCCTCTATGTTAAGCCTAAGGCTGCTTGACCACACTACCCCCAAACAGAGTACCTTGGGATTGCCAGAGAAAGCCTCCTGCCCACTCTTAAGAGAATCCCTGGACTATTTCCCCGCTATATCTCATTTTGATATGTCATATAAAGAGCCAGCTTTGTACACCTGGCACCTGGAGGAGATTCAGGAAGTGAGGAATTTGCAGGTATGTGTATCCACCAGCAATGTTAGTATCAAAGGTAAGAAACTTGTTTAGATATTACTGCCTAGTGGGTTCCCCCCTACTTAATCTCCCTGGATTTTTCACTATTGACTACCTGATTTTTGGACTTCTATTGTGGGTGAGACTCACTAATTGAGTCTCTCCCAGTAAGTTCATGTTAAATGGACTGAGTGCTAATCAACATGGTCCGCTTTTAAAGATGAGGTTACGAAGCTAGGGGTAAGAGGCTTTGGGCTGGGTATGTGTGAAAACGTGAGCAGCTGTGCATGTGAGACTATCCTTTTGCACAGCCCGGTCTCTGCGCACGGGTCGACTGTCGCAGAAGGGATCCTTCAAGGATTCATACTGAATTGGGATAGGTGTTATATTGTGAGTGGGCATTCACAGTGTATGTCTGTGGTGCTTACAGTTTTACACATTATAGGCAACATCTGTACTAAAGTAGTTTTGCCCCACCCTGGCCTTCAGGGTCCAGCAAGGTATCAATCTTGGGGTAAATATGGATGATAAGTGTAGATTTACAATTCCTTACATCATTTTGCCACTTTTTGAGATGCTTTTAAGAAGTTCTCTGGCGCATCTGATTCTAGGCCTTTTTCGTTCCCCATACTGGATCAAATTGATTACTCTGCTCCCCAGGAGGAGAACCAAAGGCACCGCAAACAATAGTCACCAAAAGTTCTTGACCCAGTTCGGAAGGAAGTAAGGGATGTAGAGGAAATCTGCATCTGTTAACTAGATTGTCTCACTGCATCTGGGTTGGAACAGCTCAGGTAAACAAAGAAGGATAGCCACACCTGTGAGGAGCTCACCTTTGAAGTTTTTGTGGGAAGGGATTAGGTAACTGTGTTAGCTTGGCAATTTCTTTCTTTAGACAACTTGAAGTTGCAGTATTGGAATGTCTACGAATACTGTGCAGGAGAGTTGTGACAGGGTTGAGTTGATGATGTGGTAGCATAGGATTGGCCAGGCACCGTCGTGGCGATCAGGAGAGGTCAGCCAACACCGGACACTAGGTCAGGATCGTAGGGGAGACTTCACTGCACAGGTGAGCCACTCAGACTCTAGCCGGAGACGTCTGATGCAGAATGGACATGATACGCGAACCCGCCTGAATCCGGGGTCCTCAAAGCTGATTTCTTCTTGTACAGGTCCGGTGTCCAGGGGAGATTGGAGTCTTTTTCGAAGGCAGCAGTCCTCCCAGGGGTTTTCAGAGATTGCTGGCTGCAGGACTGGTCGCAGGTTCGCAGAAGTTGGAGACAGGCCAGTAGGGCTGGGGCCAAGGCAGTCGTCGCCTTCAGTGGTTGTCTTTCTTCTTAGGTCATCGCAGATCTAGTTTCTAGGGCTGGGGGAGCCACCTAAATAGATTTAGGGGCATTTTAGGGGAGTAGCAGGTAGGGCCAATGGCCACCTTACCTGGGGTGACTACAGCCTTCATTATGCCACCCTCCCGCGGTAGGGGGCTGATTGGAGGGGTCTCCCCATCTTAAAGATGGCGGTGGCTGAAAGATTTGCTTCACCTCGCATCCCCAACCTTAGCGGTGGAGTTGGCAGAGGTGGGCCCAACTCCTACTCTCCTGAGTTTTCCCACCTAAAGTAGGGGTGTAAACCAGCGGCTGCCATCTGCTGCTAGCAGCAGAGGCTGGGGGTCACATTACAAAGGCGGCCGGTCTTTGAAGCTTACCTCTTCCAGAGGTGTGACTTCTCTGTCCAGGATATGCATTGTTTCTGGTCCCAGAGAGCAGGTGCTCTCTACCCAGGGATCCAGAAACATGTCTGTTGGCGGCTGGCTGCCTAAAGCCACTCAGAGACCACACCGGGGTTGGTAGGTTTTCAGGGGGCATCTCTGAGGTGCCCTTTGGGTACATGGTACAATAAATCACACACTGGCATCAGTGTGGATTTATTGAAGGGAGTAGTTTGGTACCAAACACTCCTGTGCTCAGTGTAGGAAAGTGGCTCTGTATATACTGTTCCCAAAAAGGTACAGTGTGTACAGAGTCCACAGCCCCCAGAGGTTTGGCAGAGGCTAAAGTTAGATATAACCTTACTCTCTAAAGTGGTAGCTTGGTCGAGCAGTAAGGCAGTATCAGAGGACAGTGTAAAGCATTTGTTGTACACACTCGGTCAGCAAATGATCTCACACATTCAAGAACTGAACTATAGGCCAATGGTTTGCTTATAAAAATATATGGTTGTTTTATTTTAGAACCAACAATAGGTATCAAAATATACTTTCTCAGAATGAGATGCTTTAGTTAAATACTTTGCAAGAGGCAATTGACTTGAAATGCAATAGTTACAGTTTGTTGCAATAGGCAACACAATTTCAAACACAGTAAAACATTGAGCTCAATAGGAATTTTAAGTTATATGCAATTGATTACTTTCAGGATTACTTTTCGAACTCCAGGACTGGATCCTTGATTCAGTCCTGGGACAGTTCTTGGAAATGAGTGAGTAAATACGTTTTAGTTACTGTTGTGATTTTTAAGCAATATTTTGCTATTTTAAAAGTTGACACTTAGAAACTTTTTCTGATCAAATTACCAATGTTATCCTATGGAAGGAAATTCACTTAGCAGGTAAGTGGGGTTATTGTTACTTTTTCTAGGTCAGTGTTGGATCCTGGTTCCAGCACTAGTGTACCACCTGTAAGCAGTTGAGAAACTGCGTTTAAGTTATATAGGCGATTTTTAAGGAATATTTATAAGTTTGCAAAATCGACAGAAGAAATTTCACAGAAAAACAGTCTATGGTTTCCTATGGAAGAAAATTCAAGTTACGGGTAAAGTATGTTCTTGTTACTTTTGTAATCCAGTGCTAGGCTCCTAATTAAGTTTTCACAGTTGGTACGATTTTTAAAGAATATTTATAGTTTTCAAAAATCGACACTTCGAAAGAAATTTCACAGAAAAACAGTCAATGGTTTCCTATGGGAGAAAATTGAGTTAGTGGTAAGTACGGTCGTAAGTACTTTGCAGGGTCAGTGCTGGGCACCAAGATCCAAAAAAAAACGTGATGGACAGAATGCAGAACAATGTCATACATTCACCCCAGTACAGAGATCTGGGCCTAAATCCATCGTTTTTTTGCTCACCATGCCGATCCAGCTTGAACCCAGCCATATGCAAATCAGTCTTGACCCTGTGCCTCATCGGTACAGTCCAGCCCGAACTGCCAAGCCAGGTCCTCCCTGGACTGGAAACAAGCATCCTAGGACCGGTTTCGGGGTTTCACCCCTCTTCAGCCAGAATAGCTTGATTCCAGTGGCATGGAGAGATGGAGAGCACGGGACCCACGTCTGGGCATACCCTTCCCACTCGGGTTACAAATGCAAAAACAACAATTGATGGACAGAATGCAGAACTTTAAAGTTTAGAAACTCCACACTTGAAATTTCTTCCAAGAGAAACCAGTCAATGTTACCCTATGGAGGAAGAGTGAGTTATCGGCTTTTGGGTAAGTACTCGACTGGCAGAATTAAGGTTCTGGGCATAGTCTCGGGGGTCTCTCCGGGTCAAGTAGGTACAGTTAGTACACCCTCAGCGGCACAGGGGCAGCCGGGTGTAGAGGTAGTTAGGCCCAATGTTATCCAATGAGAGTCAGTGGGCCTTCGGTTGGTGGCTGCTGGCGAGCAGGCCATGCGGCTGTGGGAGCTGGGCTCCTGGTCAACTGCTCAGGGCAAATGGGGAAGTAGATTAGGACAAAGGTTGCACTGCCAGGGGCACTCTGGCGGCTGGGTGCAGGGTGCTTTTGAGCCATCGGGCGCTCAATGTTCTTCAATGGAGAACTTGGAAAATGAACAAAGGCTGCAGGCTCGGGGACGGAGGATCTTCAGGAGCGACCAACACTTCGAGGGGTAAGTTGGGATCTTGGAGGATAGGTAGGCACCCCGGAGTTGGGCACAGGGGGCCGGAGGGCGCCGGGTGCAGGGGTGTCTTTTGATGTCGGGAAATCTTACCCTCTGCTGGTCACGGTTGGAGGGGTCATTGGTTCTGAGGCGGCAGGCGACGTCTGGGTCGTCGAGGAGGGTCCTTGGGCACTGGATTCAAGGTCAGAATCGCCGGGGGGACGTCCTCAGGGTCTTGGTTCACTCAGGCACAGGCCGGGCTCGGCGGGTGCAGAGTGTGCAGGATTCGCGGTTCCTGGCTGGCACCAGGGGTATTGTTGTTAGAGCAGAGCCTCTGCTCATGGGAATCCAAGTCTCTAAGAGGGTCAAGGGAGGCAGGTCCTCCGGGTTTCTCGAGGTTGCTGTCCGCAGGAGACTCCGGGATTTAGCAGGAGCAGGTTCAAGGATCACTGCATGCCAAGGGGTCTTTGTCACTGGGAGATCTGAATTTCAGATCATGTTGCCCTCACACACCTTTTTAGGGGTGTCATGCTTCATCATAGGGCGCTCCTCGTCGGACCGGCGCTGCAATGTCCGACGGGCCTGGTGGCAGCTTTGGCGGAGTTCTTTTGATCTGTAAAAACGCCGTATGTGAAGTGTGTATGGGCAGTCAGTGCTATGTGTATCTTAACGTGAGTAAGTGATTTAAAAAAGGCTCCAGGTCTGTAGAAACTCTTTATTCAGTCTTAGAACTGGGTCTCAATAAAAGCAGTGGAGCCACCTATAGGGCTTAAGGTACCTTGGTGGCTCTAGGTGTATATCAGGTCGACATGTTTCGTGTCTTGGGGGCTCCAATATCGAGCGACACATCTTCAGGACTTATGGTGTATCATGACGAATTCGGTTAGAGTGCGTCAAACAAACTGCGCCTCCAGAGTTGGGGGGCGTAATAGAGACAGAGGCGAATCCCAGATGGGGACGTCGCCCGCCCTTTCAACCCAAGTCAAAAATTGGAGACATAAGGGAAGGGGTGAGGAAGGAGGACAAAGAAAAAGAAAAGCGACATGAGGAAGTATACTTCAAAGTAGGCGAGTGCTACAAATAGGTGTAATTTCAGCATTGAGTGTCTGAAAACCATTATTAATGGTTGTGGTAAAGGAATAATAGTAATATTTTTATATAGGTCCCCATCACACAGGAAAGGTCCTGGACGAGGATATACTGTAGGTTAAAAGCATGTAGGGAGATTAAAACTGATAGTGAGAGAATAGTACGCATACACTAACCCCAGAGGTCAACCCAGTCTCGAAGTGAAATTCCATGCCATGATGTGCAACAATACATCAGGTAAATAAAGGCAAAGTGCTTGTCTTACCTATAGTCGGCAGTGGGATGTCCGTACTGTGGATCAACGTGTGTCAGAGAGGACGGTACCTGGGGATCAAAAACACTCACCAGCTAGGTAGAGGGAAGGATCTCCTCATACCAGGGCTCCCCCGCTTCCGAATTAGGATTGGGCTGGCAGCGCTACTAGGGAGTCAGGCAGTGTCCCGGGGACAAGATGGCGCCCGACCGCGACCCCCCACCTGAGGGGTGGGGTTGGCAGGGCTGGCACATCCCCTGGCCTTACTTGGAGTTTCCGGCCAGTCTTCCCGCCAGAGTGGGGGTTTAGAACCGGTAGGGGCCGGTTGCTGGGTACAGCAAGTGGACTGGAGAAGCTCACAAAGGCGGCATGCCTTTGAAGCTTCCCCTGCCCATCCTGGGGGAGGAGACCTAGCACCTCGCCCAGGATGTGCATTGTTGCAGGCCCAGGAGAGTGGGGGGCTCTACACCCAGATGTCCAGCAACATGTCTGCTATGTGGCAGCCTAGGCAGCCCCTCAGACAAGACGTGGATTGTAGGTTAGGTTCAGGGGGCATCTCTAAGATGCCCTCTGTCGTGCATTGTACATTAAATCCCACACTGGCATCAGTGCGTGTTTAATGTGCTGAGAAGTTTGATACCAAATTTCTCAGTCTTCAGTGTTGCCATCATGGTGCTGTGGAGTTCGTGTTTGACGAGCTCCCAGCACCATATACTCTTGAATGGCAGCACTGCACTTACAGTGCCCAGGAATGGACCTGGGTACTATAGGGGCACAGGGCTCATGCTCCTGTGCCCACACCACTGGCATAGGGCACACAGCTAGAGGGGTGGCTGATGTATGCCAGGGCACTGTAGGTTGTGGGCATGGCTCACAGGGATGTGTGCCATGTCGACTCTCTGTTTTGTCTTGTACCCAGACACTCCGCCTGCAAGGGCGGTGTGTTTGTGTTAGGGTACAGGGCCTCTAAGTGCTGCAGAGGCCTTCCCTGGTTACAAGGCCCTGGGTACCTAGGGTACCATTTACCAGGGGCTGACATGTGGCCAGGGTTTGCCAATTTGGGTTTTAGGTTTTAGGGAAGGAACATAGGCCATGGGCACCTGATTGGCAGGAGTCCAGGGCACACTCAGTCAAAGTACATTCAGCAATTCAGCAAAAAGTGGGGGCATACCATGCAAGAAAGATGGCACTTTCTCACACTCAGTGAAGCCATCATGGTGCTGTGGAACTCGAGTTGTCAAGTTTCCTGCCAATGTACTCTCTATGGCTTCCCCGGCACTTACAATATTAGGGAATGGTCCCCAATATTGTAGAGGAATATCTGTTCATGCGGATATAAACTCACCTGTGGTATAGTGCACCCTGCGTTTGGGCTGTGAAGCCTGCTACATGGGTAACTTACCTATCCATTCAAGCAGTGTTTGCTGGCATGGCACCCAGGCACTGTGCCATTTTCTCCCTCATAGGGGAATACAAGCTGCAAGGGCAGTGGCATGATCCCAGTGAGGGGCATCCCAGGGGACCTTCTTCAGTCCCAGGTACCCAGGGTACCATTTACTAGGGGCTTACAGGGGTAGAAGTACAAACTGGGGATTTGTTTTTAGAGAAAGACCACTGGTACAGCGAACCTGGACACGAGGGACCCAGTACTCTACAGTCCAAAAGTTGCATCGAAAGCGAGGCAAAAGGTGGGGAGGTACAGCAATAGAACAAAGCAAACACAAGGAGATAATGGATGGAGGGACAAAACTGTTCAGACACTCACCCCCAGTCACAGATCTGGGTTGAATCCATCATCGTTCTTTAGCTCACTTCGCCACCCCAGTTCAGACTCAGCTTTATACAAATCAGTCTTGACCCTGTGCCTCATGGGAACAGTCCAGCCCGAACTGCCAAGCCAGGTCCTCCCTGGACCGGAAATGAGCATCCTGGGACCGGTTTTGGGGTAACACCCCATATCAGCCAGGCTAGGTTGAATCCAGTGGCAAAGTGAGCAAGGGACCCACGTCTGGCCATACACTGTCAACTTAGGACGAACAAAGCAAACACAAGGAGATGATGGACGGAGCGCAGTTCAATACTTTGGTCACAATATGTTGTACACCTGAGCGTGTGCTTGGGGTATACAAAAATTCATCTTATATACGACCACCTCCGCTTTCCTTACCCTCCAATTCTGTAGAAAAGTGATCTTACCTGAATTACTGCAATATTTGTCGAGAGCTGGGCTTTCAGTGGTTTTTAGTCTTAGATAGCTCTCATCTCTAAATATGCAGTTCACTGGGTTTCCTTTCTATGAGTCACTGATTGTTTAAAAAAGATTTTTTGTTGTAAATTTTATGTTCTCCAGGATGCTTCTTGACATTTTGTACGCGTGCAGGACTTCAAATATAGAAAGAGTGCACAAATTGACCCTGTGAAATTCTTATACTTTTGTTGTGAAGTGCTGTATACATACCTACCAACCTAGATTCTAAATGAATTGGTTTTCATATTTAACCTGTTTTATCAACAGATTTCGAGTTGACATATATCATGAAAGAAAAGCATAAACATAAACTATTTGAATATTAGTGCATTTGTTCTTTTTTTTTAGATCAATCCTGGATCTAAAGGCCCACCTTCATATCCTGGGACGCCGATCATGAACTCTCCCGCTACAGGAGCGCTGCCCTCTCAGCCACCTGTGAGATTTGGACCTCCTCCAACAAGAATTCCTTATGGAGTTCGTCCTATTGCTGCCCCATTAGGTAAGGAAATATGTTTTGTTTTCATGTAACGTATTCATATGCAAAATTGCATCATGTTGGGGTCAGGTCTTTGTAGAAACATGTATTCACATATCAAATGAGATCTGTAGAGAAGGGAACAGACCACGACAAGAATATAAATAGCTTTCTCTAAGACTTTATGATTCTGGCTATGTTCTTCAGACTGCTCCTTCCTAACGCCCTGTATCTAGCTCTTTAACTGAAAAGATAACCCATCGTGACGTGATGAGAACTAAATCCCAGATAATGCAAACATAACAGTTTGGCTGGAACCAGGTGATTTTTTTTTTTTTCTGTCCACCAAGCGTGCACGCTTGTTTGCTGGCTGCCTAAACAGCTTGATGGTAGTTTTCCTTTTTTAGCTCCATATAGAGTGTTTCAGCCAGTGGAGTTAGCATTGTCCACATTGACACTCAGTATTTTGAAGGGCTGCGATCTTCTGCTTTTAAGGTATGACAGGCTGCCCTCCTTGACTTGGGCCAGCTTCTGTTGTGAAGCTGTAGTTGTGAACACACTCGCCTTACATGGAAGAAGTAGGTTTGTCACATTTGTGGCTGCAGATGAATATGATCCGCTATCTAGTGTTGGACCCGGAGGTTTGCAACTTGTTTTTCTTAAAAGAAGTTCAAGTCACAAAAACTGTTGTAACTCCACCCTTTGTCCACAATGAACCAGCACACTGGCTGTACCTCAGATGGTTTTATATCGTGTTCGGACATTCAGGAACGCTGCCCTAGGTCGATGCGTTCATTCTTTTTCCAGGTCATTCTTTTCTCAGGTCCATTGTCTTCCCTTTCAAACGCTACGATGTGAACAACACTACTGCATCAAGAAAAGCTTCTATTTGCATTGTCGAGACTTGGCATCCAACGGGTAACACCTGAATACTTTGACGCTTCGCAGATTCGAACTGTCCTCCTCTCGATTTTTCCCAATCTTCCACAAGAATGCACCCAGGGCAGCATTATGAAATCTACTCCATTCCACTTATGCCCTCCGTGTAGTACAAAATACCCCTGGAGAGATTGTGATGAGGTCTGCCACCTCTTTTTCTCGCCAGAATACGCAAGCATCCTGTGAAGTCAGAAGGAGGATGGGAGCACACTCCCTCACATCCCAGCACGCAGTTTGCCCCCAAGGCATCATCGTAAATGCAGTGCATGATAGCATGTACTTCAGTAGTAGTCTTTAATTTTTCACCCTGGTGGATGCAGTCTGCTGTGTAACTTTAGACACATGTCTAGAGAAACACAGCACTGTCTGCACCGACAAAGGTGAAAAACTAAAGCCAACTACTGAAGTGAGTGTTATCATGCACTGCATTTACCATGATGCATTGGGGCAACTGAGTGCTGGGATGTGAGGCATTGTGCTCCCACTTATGTTTTTTTGTTTGTTTTTTAATTCACCCTTGAGCTATTGAGCTGATTAGCTCTTGCTGATGGACCTGTACAGAGACCTGAGAAGACTTCAGGAAGTATTTCCACCCCCCTAAACAATGTGTTGCCCTCTAATGAGGAACAACAACTACCCTGAAACACGTGTCTAGAGATGCACACCACTGGCTGCACCAACAACAGTGAAAAACTAAAGACTCTTACAGCAGTAATTATCATCATGCACTACATTTACCATGATGCATTTGGGCAAACTGAGTGCTGGAATGTGAGGCAGTGTGCTCCCACCCTCTTTATCCTATGAAGCCAGCCTTCCCTTCTGCTGCAAGAAAATACTAAAGTACTAAAGGGAAAGGATGTGTGTGTAGCACAAAATGCAGAGACAAGTCATGTTGGCAACTCCCCAAAATGTTCAGAGCTGAAGATCTGCCAGGCACATAGAAAGAAGAGGACTGTACTTTGGGCACTTTGCCAGGCCAAACAGAGGAAGAGCCTTTTTCCGATACTGAGGAGGAATTGGAGTTCCTCACGCCAGCGGCTTAAAAAAATACTATAGCTTTGGGGCTGAAGATTAAGTCGATGCCACATGCATCTACTGTGCCGAGGTCCATCTCGCAGCCATTAGCATGCATCAAGCCATAAACAGCACAAACCTACGGGTCCTGCACCTCGAGCCAGGATGGACTACAAAGGTTGGGTTAATGCCAATGAAGGGAATCACCCAAGATTACTGAAACGCACCACGTTTGAAGCTCATTCGGCACCAAGGCCTGAAAAGTAGCACTCCATGCCAAAATCACTGCCAGATTGGCTCCAAGCGGTCTAAAAACCATGCTCAGAGCTGAAGTAAACAAGGAAAGCCCCTCCTCAACTGCCACAGAGGTCAGTGCCGAAGCCCCCTCTCCCCCTTGACACTGAGATGCAATATCACAGAGGGGTCCTTCTTCGAGAAGCTGGCAAATGTCCTGGATGAAATGCAAAAGAAGATTTGTATTTATCCAAACACAGGCAGGATGCTTTCTAAACCTCAGACTTCTAGACTCCGCTGCATCCCTAAAAAGTGTCCACCCAGTTGAGAACCAGGACTTGACCCTTCCACACCATCCAGTCCCAAAACAATTAGGGACCTGGTCACCAGTCCTGTGCCATTTCCACCACTTGCATACACACCTCCTCCCCCACTACCACTGCTACCCTGTTTTCTACCTGAGCCACAAGATACTGACTCAACCAGGCAGTTATTTTTATCCTCAGGAGCTCTATGATGAACCATTCAGCCCACAAGAGGAAAATGATCTTTGAGAGGATTATGTGGTAGACCGGAAAACCCAGACCTAGAGATACATGTTGCTACCAAATTCCCACCCGAAAACACTATTGCATATTGTGCATCAATTCAAAGGGCCTCGCAACACCACCACGTTAAACTGTATACTGGGGAAGAGGTGGCGACCCTCTTGGCAAAACTCTATCCAAAACAGAGCGCCCAGTACATTATCTACCAGTGCTTAATGGGACACTACGCAAAAAGAACAATTGATGGACAGAATGCAGAACAATGTCATACATTCACCCCAGTACAGAGATCTGGGACTAAATCCATCGTTTTTTTGCTTCCCATGCCATTCCAGTTTGGACCCAGCCATATGCAAATCAGTCTTGACCATGCTCCCAATGGGAGCAGTCCAGCCCGAACTGCCAGGGCAGGTCCTCCCCGGACTGGAAACAAGCATCCTAGGACCACTTTCGAGCTTTCAGCCCTCATCAGCCAAGATAGCTTGAGTCCAGTGGCATGGAGAGCACAGGACCCATGTCTGGGCATACCCGGCCCACTCAGGGTGACCAATGCAGAAAGAACAATTGATGGACAGAATGCAGAACAATGTCATATATTCACCCCAGTAGAGATCTGGGCCTAACTCCATCGTTTTTTTGCTCACCATGCCATTCCAGTTTGGACCCAGGCATATGCAAATCATTCTTGACCCTGTGCCCAATGGGAACAGTCCAGCCTGAACTGCCAGGCCAGGTCCTCCCTGGACTGGAAACAAGCATCCTAGGACCGGTTTCCGGCTTTCAGCCCTCATCAGCCAGGATAGCTTGACTCCAGTGGCATGGAGAGCACGGGACCCACATCTGGGCATACCCGTCCCACTCGGGGTGACAAATACAAAAAGAACAATTGGTGGACAGAATGCAGAACAATGACATACATTCACCGGGTATGCCCAGACGTGGGTCCCGTTCTCTCGATGCCACTGGAGTCAAGCTATCCTGGCTGATCAGGGATTAAACCCCAAAACTGGTCCTAGGATTCTTGTTTCCAGTCCAGGGAGGACCTTGCCTGGCAGTTCGGGCTGGACTGTTCCCATTGGGCACAAGGTGAAGACTGATTTGCATATGGCTGGGTTCAAACTGGAATGGCATGGTGAGCAAAAAAGACGATGGATTTAGGCCCAGATCTCTACTGGGGTGAATGTATGACATTATTCTGTAGTCTGTCCATCAATTGTTGTTTTTGCATAATGGGATACTACAGTCGGCTGTAAGAAATTGGGTTGTTAGTTGGATGGAGTAAAACTCTACTCGAGCAACTGCCACAATCCTTGTCATGGTGAACCACTAAATTAACCTGTACTTAACCCTCTGGTAGCTTGGCACAAAGCAGTCAGGCTTAAGTGGAGGCAATGTGTGAAGTATTTATGCCACACACAAACCGTATTAAAGTGAAAACACAAACAATCCTACACTAATTAAGAAACATTGGGGTATAATCTCAAGAACGTGTGATCACCATCGCAAAAGTTACTTAACGCAACCCTCAACATTCCAGTCCATCACCGGAAATTTACGGCGTGTTAACCAGGTATTCACAACATGGCGGTACCATGCGATAGTCACCAGATAACGTGTCAACTGACCACGCTAAAATCAACGCCACGTCGCAAAAATGTGAACGCAAAAAATCATGCGATGAGGCCAAGCGCGATACAAAAAGCTGCGAAAACCAGCGGCATTGCCTGCAAATCCCACGCATCTGGTTGGAAAATGCACTATAAAAACTACAGAAACAACACACCAGAAACAATGCAAAGCGCGTAGCAACATGGATGCACCCTTACAGAGAGCACAGAGGCCAACGCAAACCCCACAACCCCCACAGACCACCAGCAAGGAACAACGGGGACGGCCAAGGAGAAGAGGGAGAGGAAGATTGGCTGCAGTCCGCAGCAAAAGCTGATCAGCGTCACGGAGGTGACGGAGCACTACCATCAACTGACCAACAAGTAGACCACCTGGAATGCAGTCGGAATGCCTAGGAGGCCAATCGAGGAGGCCAAGAGGCGCTGGCATGATGTGACAACCTAAATCAGGCACAAACCCGCTGCCAACAGGAAGGCCGCAATGGCAACAGGTGGTGGCAGTCCTGCGCCACAGGAGGAGCTGGAGGAAACCGAGGCCACAGTCATCAGTGTGGAGAAGGTGCAAGAAGTAGGGAGTCTGAACACAGCTCTAGAGGACCTGACACAACATCAACAGGGTGACTAACCACCAGGGACTGGGGGTTCGCTGGGAGATAGGCACAATGGCACACATGCACAACAATGTGTAGCACACTGCACACCCACAATTACCCTGGATCATATCCCTCATCCCCGTGGCACACTGCAGCGCACACACATAGCAAGAACAGCACATCCACATTGACGACAATGTGGTACAATGTGCAACCCAGACACTGCAGAACAGAGTAGACAACTGGCTCCGCACATGCACAGAAACATGCCTACTACGTCTGACAGAGCTGAAAACTGTGATGTGGAAATGTACGCATACGACCTCACATCCGTCATGTAGTCCAAATGTACAATGTTCCGCAGCAATATGTTGAGGAGCCTTAATCCAATACTCGGATTCTTCGACTCCAAGGTTCGTCAACTAATTGTCCAAGCCACAATTCTCTCCCGCTTGGACTACGCCAATGTTTTACTACTGGGCGCCAACAAAGCGGAGATAGCACGACTGCAACGCGTGCAGAACACTGCGGCAAGAACCTTGGTCGGTCTCCCCCGCAGGTGTTCGGCCAGAGCTACAATTCGAAAGCTGCACTGGCTACCCATCGAATCGCGAATCCACTTTAAAACACTCACCATGATATTTAAAATCCTTACAACTGGACGCCCAGAACTACTCCGCTCTCTCCTAACACCATATGTGCCACAACGCTACCTACGCTCACTAGGTCAATATCTACTGATTTTACCCCGGACAAAGCTTGCCCGCACTGGTGGACGCTCCTTTAGGGTGTTGGGAGCCAAACTATGGAACACCCTCCCACTGAACATTCGCTCATTGGAAACTGTCTGCCTTCCGGAAAGCTGTCAAAACCCACCTGTTCCCCTCTCCCTAGGTCTCCTAGTTGTCTTCCCCTCTTTCTCTGTTAGAGTTTTCCGTGGTTCTCAGCGCCGGGACGCCTCTTTGCTGGGGCAGCTGTTGCGCTTTACCAAATGCTAACATAACATAACATATTCAACACCTCCCAAACAGTCACAATGTACATTGTCATACAGTCTGCATGTACACAAGAACAATGTGCCAACATACATGTCAACACAATGTCAACATGCATCTCCCCTTCACATTGCAGAGGGGCACACAACACTTCCAGCAGAGCACAGAAGACAACTCATCTGTGATGCCCGAGAGGGCCACCACACCTTCGACACCGACGCCCTACAACAGCCCATGGACATCCCACGCAAGCCACCACCAGGACCCGGGCAGCCTAGCTACTTAGAGAAGGACACAGTGCCTGCAACAGACCACACAGCAGGAAGCACCCGCAAGCACAGCTGGCTCACAACACTTCACCCACCCACACATGGCACCCCAATGCCTTGTGACAGCACGCCAAAAGGAGGTGGCCCAACAGGCGCGGGTGGAGTCCCATGGAAGGCGAACTAGATCACATACGTTGGTGTCTATTATCCTTCAGGGACCACCTACACCCCACAAAGGAGACCCACACTGCCATAGAGACACATGCAGATGCACATTCACAGTACAGAACCACGCCCAGGGGCACTCAAATAGCAGTCACACACCCACGTTGGCTCTGCGTACAACGGCCTAGGCCACTCCCCTTATGAATTGAGTGGGTGACGACAAAGCTACATGTCTAAGCTCCAACCCGCTGCCTGCGGTGACATGTCTGCGCCCGTTGTACACCGCACAATGTAATGTTGTAGGGCCCAGGACTCTCATGCATACAACAAGACCACAGGGACACGCAGATATTATGTTGAACTGGCTACGGGCACGTGCGCCTGGCCCCTTTATTGGCAGGGCCACATGTACAGTGATGCCTGTGCTGGATGTGTGTGGGGTGAGTGTAAGCCAGCCCGCATGGAGTGCCTGGTGCTGGCAGCCACTTGAACAGTGGACACCAGTGCAACGGAAACTGAAAACACCTGCATAACAGAGTCAACTGCTGAGCACCATGGAGGGAGCCCGGAGCAAATCCAGGGGGTCACTCAACATGCAAACAGAAGTGTCCAAGAGTTGCACTGCACTAAGGTTCGGGCATTAGAGCTGAGCGCGCTCATGTGAAGAAAAAGTCTCGGATTGTGTCCCTTCGAGATATTCCTGATACAGATGCAGTGGGGTGTGTTAGACCTGCATCATCTTCCTCATCAAAGTCCCAGGTCTCCCACACTGCTTAAGGTGACATTGCTGCGCAACCTCTCCACAGCACAAAACTCAATCAGTAAACGTCCATGGGTTGCGGTGCACCTGGAATGCTGAGCAGGGGATCAGGCAGAAGATGGCGTCCACGACATGTGCGAGCAACTCCGTCAGTCTGCCAGTACGTCCGTTTGGACACTGGCAGTTGGCGTTTGGAGTTGGTCCTTGCTGTGGTGGCGTGTGCCTCCTGCAGTGATGCGACGTCCGGGCCGGTCAGGACTCGATTTGATGTGTCAGCCCAAGTGGGCCGCAGATGAGGCAGCGGACAGCGCAGGGCCACAGACACATGGCGTTAATGACCTCAAGGCCATCGCCTCCGAGGCCATCCAATATCTCAGAAGAAAGGGTTCCGGACCTGACTAGCACAGAGTTCGTGTCCCCGGATGCACAGCGGACGGCACAGGCATCCTGCAATGGGACGGTGACTTGCGGTGCACTGAGGTAGGGCAACGCGGACTGGGCGGTTCCTCATCAATGTCGAAGATGAATGTGGAGGAGGCTTGCGGGGGACTGTGGAAGGTGTCCTCCAGGGCATAATGCGGAAGGTCTGATGTTATCCAGAAGCAGCAAACGGTGGGGTGGAAAGCGACAGCCTCGTTGCCTGAACCAATTCGGTATCAGCTACATGAGGATGAAAACCACCCCCTAGTCCATAGACTCAGATGCCACCAATGTACGACCAGTGAGTGTCCATGAATGTCGGGACACAGACTTAGTGACACCGGGGCTGAGAGGGGATGCAGTCTGCGATGATGCCGGTACACTGATATGGACTCCGCCATCGCTAAATCAAGACTCTCTGACCTATTGGACCGCAGTGTAGGCCGGAGGCAGCGGTCAGCAGTGGCCCACAGCCACGTATCGTTGGCTCGCGATGCACAGAGTTAGTGACACCAGGGCAGTTGTTGGTAGTGTTCGATCACCTCCATAACGATGATCCTATTCCCTCTGGACTGCAACGCGTCATCCTCTTACGCTTCTCCTTGCGTGCAATGATATGTATTCTGCCTCTGAATAATCGATGTTCAGTTCCAAATCTGTGACCTACTCGTGCGCAGTGTAGGCCGACGGCAGTAGTCCGCGTGGGCCCACAGACACATGTGGTTGTAATGCTATGCACAGACTTGGTGGCACCACATCGAAGGGAGTATAGTGACATAAACTCTGCCTTAAATAATGTTCACTGTCATGGTGTAGTCAAGACTCAGTTCCAAATGTGTGACCTACTTGTCCGCTGTGCATGCCGGTGGAGTACGTCAACGAGCGAGGAGTACTGCGGCCTGTGTTGCGGAGGCCGTGGTGGTCTGAGGTGGTTGTCACGGGCCTCAGCCTTGGAGATTGCACCAGCACATGGTGGGCCCTCTTCGACACACGCCGGGGTCGGAAGCTTGGCATTGAAGCCTGGGTTCGCAGGGGTGGGCAGGACTGGTTCGGGGACCAGCGTCTCAGGGTGCAGCAGGCGCACAGGATCTCTGGCGACTCCACTCACAGCATGGGCCTCGTGGCGGGGTGAGAGGCCCTGCCCTGGCAGAGCCGTTGGGCATTCGGGAAGAGGACAACGCCCAGAGTTGCGTGCCTTTTATTCACACCCCTACACTGGCCTGGCGTACGCCGGGCCAGCCCACTCTGCTCACGGGGGTGACTTAAGCTACATTCCCGCGATCTTCCCCACTGGTTGGGGTGACATGGTTGGGTCCACTGTTCACTACACTCCAAACACCAGCGGTGCATGTCTACATTGATATGTGTGTGGTCTGCATCCTGCAGTCTGCCCATCACATCCACGCAACACTTGGCATTGTGTACAGTCACATTCATGGGTCGGTTGCCTCCTTCGGACATGCCTGGTCCCCAACTCTTCCGACATTCTGCTTTGTGTGGCCGGGGTGCCATGCCGTTGATGGCTAATGTACATGGCTGGGCCAGGTTCCCACAGTGAGTTGTGCTGTTGTCTGGTGGGTGTGGATGTTGTATGTGAGCTTGTGACGTGTGCATTCCCAGTGTTGTGAGTTGCATGATTGTGGAGCTGAGGGGTGTGGTGTGTGCATTTGGTATTGGCTGACGAGCAGAGCATTTCCGTGGCTGCCATCCTGGTGGCGCAGGTTGATGATGGACTGTCGGAAGGTGTAGGAATCATGCACACTGCCTGGGTGGTTTGTGGCGGCGTTGGCGGAGATTCCCAGGTGGTCCACAATTGCCTGGACATTGGTGGGATACGTGCGCTTTCTGTTGCGCTTCTTGTGTGCAGTGTTGCCAGGGAGCACTAGTAGGACATGTGTGCAGTTAATTGCCCCCTGGCACGTGAGGGACGCCAGCTGTGGCGTACATACCTTGCTTGGTCTCCAGCTGTTCCTGCGCAGTGTGTGGTAAGCATAGATAGTGGGGTACCAAGCTGATGGTGTCATGCATGCCCGTTGTGTGGGACTTGGATTAGCCAGGCTGTGTAACTCCTTCGTCTCAGGCGGATGTTGGTTGGAGGGTACCAGAGGCCAAATTGTGCAGCGCGGCCATCAGCTTTATCTGAGGTGGGATGTTGGTTGTCCGCTGTGCTGGTACCGTCAGCCTGTGGGCAGTGGTGGTCAGGATGCGGAGGAGGGTTGTCCCTTTGGGCATGTGGTGGGCTATGACATTCTCTGGTGTTGGGTCCGTGTGGTTGGTGCATTTTGGGAGGGTCGCTGTCTTTGTCTGCACTGCCTCAGGTGGGGGGAGGGGGCGGTGGGTGTCTGGGGGTGGGGTGTGGTGTGGTCCAGTCCTGGGGGTGGTGGCGGTGGGTGTCTGGCCCACATGTTCATTGGCTCCATGGCATCTGTTGTTCTTCAGGTGTAGGTCTGGTCTATGCTCCCTTTTATGGTGCAGGTTGCCGTCCACTTTTGCACCAGGTCAGAACAGGTGTTCGTTTCCTGGTGCTAACGCGCCTTATCGCCTGTTTTGTGATCTTATCGCTGGTCGTTGAGAATGTTGCGGAGTGGCTTTTTGCACTGGAACACCTACTCTGCATCTCATTAGCGATAGTTGCCGGGGTCATCTGTGGCGTTGTTTTTTGAGGCAGCTATCGCCAGAAAACTGGTGATATGGGCTGTTTGCACCAGCTTGTGAATGGGGCGGTACATTTATTGCGACTTTGACTGCGTTAAAGAGCAGTTAACTCGGCGATAGCTCCTTGAGAATATGCCCCATAAAGTAAAATCTACCATATTGTTTTACAGCAAAATTTTAAAAAATCCAATCAGAGGAACCAGAGATATGCAGTTTTAAAGATTTATGCTATGTATAGCACCTAAAGGCACAAAGCACCAGTCATGACTTTCACACATTCCAGATACTGGTTTTAGAGGGCATATTTGCCCTCTTATTTAAAAACTAACAGACCTCGAGTCTGGGTAAGTGCTTCTTCCCTTTGTTGCCCACTTTCTCCCGTCCCTGTATCCCAGAGTTTCAGGTTGGGAGCGGTTTGGACTGGTCTTGGTGGTTTGTGTGTTGTATGTCAATCTAAGCTCCCCATCTGGTTTCAATGCCATGGAAACCAGCAACCCCAAAAGATTGGGGGTATGGTTAGGTTGCACTTTAGATGGCAGAAACCTACTCTTAAATAACTGGATCTGGAGAAGGCAGCCTGTAAAAAAGGTATGTGCAGTTAACAGACATCACTGAAGTGCACACCACATATGTCTATTATATGATGAAGGCATTGGGCCCCAGTTGCGTAGAAAAACTGCAGACAATTCCCTACAAACATGTCGTACTTAGACTACTATAAAATGATTGTCAAACACCTAGCTACCCAAAATAAAATAATGTGTACTGAAGCTGGAAATGAGAAAAATATATGAAATATTAAATCTGTCTATCTAGAAGTAGCGTAAGAGCAAGTTAAGTTACAGACTACAGAAATTGTATTCAAACCTTAAATTCAACAGCCCTTATAGGTCAGGATGCTTAAGACCTCCATGAACAATGGTAACAAGGTATTACTATTGTGGTATGGCATGTGTGGTTTATGCCTTGCCATGATGCTATTGCCTGTGCACAAGCTATAAACAAAGGTATTTAACCTGAGTACTAAAGGTTGTAATGAAATACAATTAGATCAAATGCTATGGTGATTGTAGATCCAATTGTTTTCCTCTGTCTGAGTCTATGGGGCAATAAGCAATGATCTGAAATTAGCTAGGCTCTATTATGACAACGTGAAATTCAACCTTTATACTGCGCTGTTAAGTATATGCTTATTGGTGTAACCATTAGTATATACTTTCAATCGTTGCAAATAGCATGTTTTATTTGGACATACTTTTACTGGTTAACCAGTGTGGCAAAAAGAATCCTGTTATAAAAACCATTGCATACTGTTTTTATGTTGGCTACACTTTCTAGATTCAGACTGCATAAGATTCTTAATTATCTTTTTTTCTTTTCTAGTTCGTGGACACCCGATGCCTCTTGGTCCGAGAGACTTTATAGCAGGCCCGCCACCTGGAATGCGAGAAATTCCATGTGGTCCAATGCTGCCACCACCACCTTCAGATGCAAGAGAATATGCACGTGGGCCTTTGGGCCCTTCTGGCCCTTACCCTTTGGGTCCACCACCCCTACTACATGGTCCACGAGATTACCCATCTGGTTTTCCAAGAGATATGATTCCGCCAGGGGCCAGAGATTACCTACCAGCCCCTCCACCAGGAGTTAGGAACTACCCTGGGGGCCCCCCTCTAATTCCTAGGGACTACCCAGGAGGGCCTCCACCTGGTCCTAAGGACTTTCCCAGCGGCCCCCCTCCAGGTCCTAGGGAATTTCCAGGAGGCCCTCATCCAGGACTTCGAGACTATCCATTGGGACCTCCACCAGGCAGTAGAGACTTCCCTGGAGGTCCTCTGCAACCTCGAGAATACCCACCTGGCCTTCCTCAAGGAACTAGAGACTATCAACCCCGTCCTCCTTCAGGACCTAGAGACTTCCCACCCGGACCCTCGCCAACAGCTGCATCCCAAAGAGACACTGAAAATACCCAAGATGCAAGACAATAATGTGGAAATTATGCAATGGACAGTAGAACTGCATTTAAAATGGTTTCATTGGTTCCAAAACACGAATGTAAATTTTAACCGATTTTTAGGATTTCCTTTATATTGTCAACTTCCTAAAAGTTTAGATTGTACCTTGAAAATATGCATTATTGATTTACAAAACAAACTGGGATGCAAAAAATGAATAGTGGTGGTGAACTGGAGACAATTTCACCAGAATGCTGCAGCTCTTAAAAATGTGCAATATTGAAGCACCTGTTTTTTTTTCCCTTTCTTTTTAATTTATAGTAGCCCTGTAACTAGTGTTTGTGAATAATTTAAAATCTCATGAAAACGTAATCGATAACATTTCCTGTGGAAATATATTTTAAAAGTAAAATGCTATTCTGACTGCCATCTCATAACACAACCTGTTACCTTCTCATTTCAGTTTGACACACATATTGAGAATAAAAGTAAATATTTTGTAACATCTGGTTTTAAGCACCAGAAGCACAAATGACACTGTACTCCAAAAACCATCACTGATAAAGATAGTAAATTTCATGTTTTTCATCTCTGTAAGCTTGCTTTGTTTCAGCACGATTTCATGTGGCATCCTAGATGTTACTCTTCTTACATGCTATATAAGATAGTCATACTAACCCTGCAAGACTTAATTTCCTAGTTTATTAAAGCTAATTATAGGAAAATGTTGGGCTGGACCGATTTGTGAAGGAGGCTGCTATAACTGCTGCACCACACAATGGCATACATATAATAGAAACAAATCTTTTCAATGTTCTGTGATTTGATAAATGATATTATAGCTTCTAAGACATGTGTCCATCTTTTAATCTAAAAACTATTTGTTCTTTCCACTTCATTTCACCTGCCCTCAGCTTTCTTTTCTTTAGAGGTAATGGTACTTACAGAGGTATTTTCAGGAGATATTTACATTTGCTTTTGAATAAATGTATTGAAAAATAAAGGTGACCTGTTTACCAAGAAAAACATCCCAACGTTTCTAAAACATTTCTATCATGCTTTTAACCACTCATATTCCATGTGTGTTTCCCTGTTCATAAGAATGGTTGTCTATCTGTTTGCACAGTCATGTTTTTGGACTGAAAGGCACGTGAAGGCATTCAAAAACAGGGTGAGTATTATACTTAATAGATTACCAAAGGTTCCCAATGCATTAGAAGTATTTAAAGTATCTGGATAGGTAAGCTAGAAATATAGAATAAAATAGAATTATGGAGTCACATAGTTTTTGCTTACAAAGTGTAGATTTCATTAGTTACACAAGCATTGGCAAAGCAATTTGGTCTGGGTTTAATGTCCCAATTCCTGTAAAGACAAAATGTACATTTGTGTATGCGTTAGTAACGTTGAGCCTACTAAAAGGCACAGAGAGGTAAAATAGTTCCTCACACATTGCATTATATGCATTCCGTTGGAGACAGAAGGATACGATCAAATAGCCTATAGAATTAGGTTAGAGAGTTATATTATCCTCTGGGCAGTGGCTTATGGAGGCTGTTTAAAACAAGCCAATAGATGTCACATCTCCTAGCCAAAAAATAAAGGTCATAACTTTCTGGAATAGCAACAGCTATTAGACTACAAGAATTACTATTGTGAGAAAGATACTGTTCCCAAAAAGTTACAGTGTGTACAGAGTCCACAGTCCCCAGAGGTTTGGCAGAGGTTAAAGTTAGATATAACCTTACTCTCTAAAGTGGTAGCTTGGTCGAGCAGTAAGGCAGTATCAGAGGACAGTGTAAAGCACTTTGTTGTACACACTCAGTCAGCAAATGGTTTCACACACTCAATAACTGAACTCTAGGCCAATGATTTGTATAAAAAATGTTTGTTTTATGTTAGAACCAACAATAGTTATTAAAATATACTTTCTCAGAATGAGATGCTTTAGGTAAATACTTTTGCAATATGCAATTGGCTTTTGTAGATAGTTACAAGCTGTTGCAATAGGCAACACAATTTCAAACACAATAATGCATTGAGTTCAATGGAAGTTTCAAGTTATTTGCAGTAGATTACTTTCAGGATTACTTTTGTAACTCCAGGACTGGATCCTAGATTCAGTCCTGGGACAGTTCTTAAAAACAAGTGATAAAAGTCGACTTAGTTACTGTTATGATTTTTAGGCAATATTTTGCTATTTAAAAAGTTGACACTTAGAAGAAATTTCAAAGAAAACAGTCAATGATTCCCTATGGAAGAAAATTCAAGTTGCAGGTATAGTATGTTCTCGTTACCTTTGTAATCCAGTACTGGGTGCCTAGACTCAGTACTGGGACCTCTACCTAAAACAGGTAAGTAATTACGTTTTCACAGTTAGCACGATTTTTAAAGAATATTTCAAGTTTGCAAAAATCGAAAATTGGGTTACTGGGAAGTACGGTTGTGAATATTTTTCAGGGTCAGTGCTGGGCACCAAGATCCAGCACTGGGATCTCTCCTAATAGCAGGAGAGTATTTTCGTTTTCGTTACTCTGCTGATTTTTGGTGAATATTTTAAGTTTTAGAAACTCCACACTTAGAAGAAATTTCAGAAGAAATCAGTCAATGTTACCCTATGGAGAAAATTGAGTTATCGGCTTTTGGGTATGTACTCGACTGGCAGAGTTAAGGTCCTGGGCACAGACTCGGGGGTCTCCCAGGGTCGGGTAGGTACAGTTGTTACACCCTCAGCGGCGCAGGGGCAGCCGGGTGCAGAGTTAGTTAGGCCCAATGTTATCCTATGGGAGGCAGGGGGGCCTTGGTTGGTGGCTGCTGACTAGCAGGCCATGCGGCTGTGGGAGCTGGGCTCCTGGTCACTTGCTCAGGGCAAATGGGTAAGTAGATAGGTGTAGAGGTTACACTGCCAGGGCCACTCGGGCGGCTGGGTTCAGGGTGCTTTTGAGCCTTCGGGCGCTCAATTGATTTCAATGGGAAAGCTCCTGGTTGGAAAAAGGCTGCAAGCTCGAGGACGAAGATTCTTCAGGTGCCACCACCACTTCGAGAGGTAAGTTGGGTAGTTGGAGGATAGGTAGGTACCCAGGAGTTGGGCACAGGGGGCCGCCGGGTGCAGGGGTGCCTTTTGGTGTCGGGAAATCTTACCCTCTGTTGATCGCGGTTGGGGGGAGGGGTACCTGGTTTTGAGGCTGCGGGCGTCGTCAGGAGCGTCGAGGGAAGTCCTTGGGTGCCGGACTTGGGGTCACAGTCACCGGGGAGGTCGTCCTCATGGTCTTTGTTCACTCCGGCACAGACCAGGCTTGGCGGGTGCAGAGTGTGCAGGGTTCGCAGTTCCGGGCTGATGCCAGGAATTAGAAGTTGATTTTGAGCAGAGCCTCTGCTCATGGGAGTCCCAGGTGCTTAGAGCCAAAAGGTAGCCAGGTCCTCCGGGGTTTGTGAGGTTGCTGGCAACAAGAGGTGCCGGGTTGTAGCAGGAGCAGGTCCGAGGGTCGACAGGCCGGTAGGGCTGGGGCCAAAGCAGTTGGTATCTTCCTCTTCTTAGCAGCTGCATGGCAGGTCTTTTTTCTTCTTGCTCTTCTTTCTTCTAGCTCTTCTTTGTATTTTGGAATCTGGGGAAGGAAGGTTCAGGGTGCCCCTAAGTACTAGATTT
The DNA here is from genome assembly GCF_964204655.1 of Triturus cristatus. Taxonomy (NCBI): domain Eukaryota; kingdom Metazoa; phylum Chordata; class Amphibia; order Caudata; family Salamandridae; genus Triturus; species Triturus cristatus. The sequence goes on from NC_140589.1 coordinate 1,735,390,488, forward strand.
AGGGGCCTTACAGGTAGGTAAAGGGCAGGGACCAATGGGTCCCTGTCCTGGGGTGGGTACACCTCCTATTCTGCCACTCTCCTGTGGGAGGGGGGCAGTAGCCTAGTCCTGATTGGGTAGGGCCTCCCATCTTCAAGATGGCGAGCGCCCGGAGATGTGCTTCACCTCGCCTCCCCCACCTGAGGGGTGGGGTTGGCAGGCTGGCACATCCCCTGTCCTTATTTGGGGTTTCCGGTCAGGCTTCCCGTCAGAGTGGGGGCTGCAAGTGGCCTGGGGAAGCTTGCAGAGGCGGAATGCCTTTGAAGCTTCCCCCCTGTCCATCCTGGGGGAGGAGATCTAGCACCTCACCCAGTATGTGCATTGTTGCAGGCCCAGGAGAGCAGGGGCTCTCCTACCCAGGAGCCCAGCAACATGTCTGCTGTGTGGCAGCCTAGGCAGCCTCCCAGACCAGACGTGGATTGTAGGTTAGGTTTCAGGGGGCATCTCTAAGATGCCCTCTGTGGTGCTTGGTACATTAAATCCCACACTGGCATCAGTGCGGGTTTAATGTGCGGAGAAGTTTGATACCAATCTTCAGTGTTGCCATTATGGTGCTGTGGAGTTCGTGTCGGACGAGCTCTCAGCACCATGTACTCTTAAATGGCAGCACTGCACTTACAGTGCCCAGGAATGGACCTGGGTACTGTAGGGGCACAGGGCTCATGCTCCTGTGCCCACACCACTGGCATAGGGCACCCAGCTAGAGGGGTGGCTGATGTATGCATGGGCAGTGTAGGTGGTGGCCATGGCACACAGGGAGTTGTGCCATGTCGACTCTTTGTTTTGTCTTGTACCCAGACACTCAGCCTGCAAGGGCAGTGTGCGTGTGTTAGGGTACAGGGCCTCTAAGGGTGGCACAATGAGTGCTGCAGCCTTAGAGGCCTTCCCTGGTCACAAGGCCCTGGGTACCTAGGGTACCATTTACCAGGGGCTGACATGTGGCCAGGGTTTGCCAATTTGGGTTTTAGGTTTTAGGGAAGGAACATAGGCCCTGGGCACCTGATTGGCAGGAGCCCAGGGCACACTCAGTCAAAGTACATTCAGCAATTCAGCAAAAAGTGGGGGCATACCATGCAGGAAAGATGAAACTTTCTCATACTATTCTCTTACCCCCATCTAAGGGTACCCTCATCTTACAATTAATAGGGAGCTCATAAGGTGAGGGAGGTAACCAATGTTAGAAAAGATTTTTCTGCATTAGTAATAAACCTTAGGGGGTTGTGTATGTCTACCCGGGTATTCAAAACTCAGCCCATGAGTTGGAGGTCATGATATGTTTTTGCAGATTCAACAGCAAATTTGTCCCAGTGTTTAGAAATCCTAAACCTTGTGAAAGACACAGGCTTCACTAACCCTTCAATTATGAGCCAGGCAGACTGCGGCCCAGTCACCTCCCACCACCTACATTAGGATAATGAATGTGGGGCAACGGTCAGTCTTGTGAGAATAGACAATTGTTTAATTAGTGAGTTCCACAACTGTATTCCCCATGGATGTACGCACATAAGAAATCCACCCTGTATATTTGAAAGGCTTTAATGATAATTATACCCTACCGCAGATTATATGAATAAAAGTTGTAAAAAGACCAGTCATAATAAAATAGGCAGTAAAACATTATTAAGAGAATGGCAACATGTTAGATGGTTTTCGATCTAATAAATCGATGCAGGAATCCATCCCTTTTTAGGCCCTAGAAGAGCTGAACCAGTTCAGCACCAAAAGCACTTGAGTTTCTCTGATGGCATCTGACCCTCATCCCTGCAAGATGTTTTCTGGTCTAGTCTTCTACTGTGCTCTGCTTCTTATACAAGATCAGGTTGTAGCTCTATGTTTGCATTCTGTACTGCAAGAGAACAGAGAAGACTAGAGCAGCTAGTCTACAGCCTTCAGTGCTGATTTGTCTGTATATCATGAGCCCTTCTCTCCCTAGAAATCTGAAGATGTCTCATTCAGCGAGATGGATGTGTGTTCATTGTAATAAATGTTTCACATTAAAAAGGCGGACCATGTGATCTGTGATTTAAAATGCACAACTTAGCACATTCTGTTGCACCCTAATTAAATTTATCTGCCTAAATAAAATCATTGAACTATTTGTTGTCCTATCAAACAATACAACCTATTTGTATATAATCAAAGATAAAGGAAACATTCATTTACAATGAACGGGGAGCACACAGGAAAAAATGCAAGCATGTGAGAGGAGGAGCTGGCGGTGATTGTCTGGGCCAATGATGGGCACCTGCACTTTGTTGAGTCTTTACTCTTAGGAACGTAAGATGACAACTTGTGCACCCCAATCTAGACTGCTCTCTTCTGATAGACACATGCATGTATGTCGGGAGGTGTCCAGCACAATCTGGTATTGAATTGGTTTGTTAATGTCAAGCAACATTTGTGATAAATGGTGTAGGCATGCAGTCCTTGTTTGAAGGTCAGTCAAACTCCTACCCTCTAAAAGAGCTGCTGCAGGTTTTCTGAGCCAACAGTATGAGCCCCAAGTATTTGACGAGATAAAATTGAAGTTGCAAATTGAGCTATCCCATAAGACTGCCGTCTTCTGACAAGTCAAACACAAGGAGACGATGGACGGAGCGCTGAAACTTTTCAGACACTCACCCTCAGTCACAGATCTGGGCTGAGTCCTTCAACGTTCTTAAGCTCAATTCGCCACCCCAGTTCATACCCAGCCATATGCAAATCAGTCTTGACCGTGTTCCTTATAGGAACAGTGCAGCCTGAACTGCCAAGCCAGGTCTTCCCTGGACCATAAACAAGCATCCTGGGACTAGTATCGGGGTAGCACCAGTCATCAGCCAGGGTAGCTTGAATCCTGTGGCAAAGTGAGCATGTGCCCCACGTCTGGACATACCCTGACAACTGAGGGCGAACAAAGCAAACACAAGGAGTTGATTGAGAGAGCGCTGAAACGTTTCAGACACTCAACCCCAGTCACAGATGTGGGTTGAATCCATCATCGTTCTTTAGCTCACTTCGCCACCCCAGCCATATGCAAATCAGTGTTGACCCTGTTCCTTATGGGAACAGTCTGGCCCAAACTGCCAAGCCAGGTCTTTTCTGGACCGGAAACAAGCATCCTGGGACCGGTTTCAGGGTAACACCTCATCAACAAGGGTGTAGACTGATTTGCATATAGCTAGGTCTGAACTGGAATGGCATGAGGAGCAACAAAACGATGCAATCTGAAAGAAACACGTTAATTATAGATTCCTTACCTTCGAATTACCCCAGGCGTCAGACTGGATCCGGAGAGATTTTTGTGTTTTTTCGTCAGCAGTACCTCTGCGCGTCGGAAGGTGTCGTCTGTCGGCTCCGCGTTGGTCGTCTGCATCGTGGTCGCCGGGATGACGTTGCGGCAGCTACTTAGACGCCACCCTCGCGCGCTGAGGTCAGATCTTTCTTTTTACGTGCCAGCCAGCGCAGATCTGGGAAGAGCGGTATCTTAGTAACTTTTTGACTACGTTTTTCTTGACTTTCGTCGACATCTTGTTTCGAGTCTCCTGTGGTAAATATTTAAATTACCTGTACTATTTTTTTATGCGGTAAAGTCTAGTAAGAATAACTCAGTCAAAATAAGAGGCAGAATCCGTGGTATTAGAGGTTCTGAAAAGGACTTTATTCCTTACAAAGGAATTATGGTTCGAACCAGGCAATCATATTCCATCACCACGAAGGTTCAGGAAGGGATAGGCAATACATTATTGACAAGTAACAATATATATATGAAAAGCATTGCATTAAGACAGATGCAGGAGGCGTAACAGCTGATAATACAGATAAGAATATACATACGTAATGAAAATAGGCGTAATAATAGGCGTATACTAGAAACGTCATTTAAAATGATGTCACAAGTGGGTGGATCCATAAGAGAATCCTGCAGTGTCAGCAGAAATATTTGGCAGAGATGCGCGCGCAGCCGCATGACGTGTGATTGACGTGCAACTAGAGGGTGAAGGGAACTTGACATTTAGCCCTACATGTGGAGACAGAAGTCTGGGGTGTCAGGACAACCTAGTCCTAAATCATATCTAATATCTTGTGTTTAAGGAACTATATTATCTGGAAGAAAAGGTCCTCGCGGACAAATCCTATTCTATACTGACTGTTAGTGCGTGTACAAGCGTCTAGGTGTCTACATGAGATGCGAGGGGGCAGGAATCTTCCATGGTAACAGGGGCTATGAATTATTTGCACGGAGACAGTAAGGCCGGGCCCTTTGCTCTGCAGCTAGAGGGATGTTTACCTAAGCTACTTAGACAGGAATGCATTGGATGAGGAACGGAGCAGATAACTTGAAGGCTGAATACAGTTTTTTGGCAGGCAACAGGCCGCGTCAGGCACCGTTAGCCGCGCCAGGCACCGTTAGCCGCGCAGGGAGTAAGACAAAGTTCATGGATACAGATGCAGGTCCAGGCTGGAGCATTTCAGAGGCAGAAGCAGGAAAAGGCTTGATGGCAGAATTCAGGGCCTACTCGCCTGAACTGTAAAACGTGAAAAGTGTACCATATAAAGTCGGTGGCCAATCATACTTAGGAATGGAATATCTGGCCCATTCATGGCAGATATGAAAGAGGACATGTTAACGTTGGACGCACATGTATTTGCGTCTTCATAGCTGGAACTGGAGGGAACATACATGTACTTGTAGCATGTACATGGAGCCGTTGGGGTCTAAGATAGGGGACACAATTGACCATAAAAATTCATTTTCCTCATTCCCTCCTTGTCCCCTACGGACCCTCATGAAATATCGATCTTCAGGAATCCATCAATCTGTTCATGTAACATCATTTGTTCTTCTTTCTTCTTCCGGGATCTTGAATGAAAACTTGAACGTGGAATACACGATGTGGCACACAGGCCGCAAATCGCTGGCCCACATTGTAGACACAAACAGCAACTGAATAGTATGAGAAAGCCAATACCTAGGAAGGATAGGATCCTCCATCCCCAGGCTGACAACACGCTCCAGAACCAACCGGACCAAGTCCAGGTGCCTGGATTCTGGTGTATCTGGCTTACGATCTTATGAAGTCGAGTTATGGCTTTATATACTGACGGCGCGTTTTCTGGTATGAAAACACAGCAACTTGATCCGATGACCCTACAAGCTCCACCCCTATCGGCCAGAATGACGTCAAGGACAAGACGATTTTGAAGAACAACAATCCGCATCGCAGACTGCTCCTCTGTTAAGTTGCCTAAGGCGGAAGTAGTTTCATTCACTACTGCTTCAAGGGTTCTAGTTAATCTACGTATCAGCTTACTATTGGTGACTGTACCTATGTAGGGAAAGAAACCTTTATTGAAATCTGTGTATTTCTCCCATGCTGTTTCAGTGTAGTCGACAATCGGGAGATCTCTCTGTTGTCTACTGTGTACTAAATGGGTATTCCTATGGTAATCAGGCGGGGCTAGGAAAACAGGTGGCAGAAGGAATGCAATGTAACAGGTACCATCCCAATCTAGGGGTAGGCGTATGTATGCGGTGTGACCACAGATGAAGTAGGAGTGACGAGAAGCTCTAAATGTAGACTTGCCTTTATCACTGAATTCTATTACAGTGGTACATTTACTATGGCCCATGTGTATTGAACCATTCTTTCTTACACATAATTCGCCTCTAACTGGAAATACTGACATAGCGGGCAAGATTGGTGTAGCTTCGGATTCAACATTCAGGATCATGAGGTTAAGTGTAAAGTTACCTAATCCATATACTTCATTTTCTAGATCAGTTCCTGTTCTTTTGGGAAGTCCCTCCTTGTTAGGGTAGCAGACTTTAAGTAAAACTAGGTTCAGGTTTCCCCATACCCAGTTGTCTTGATAAACTGCTGAATTTGAATCTAGGGAATTAATCAAACTAAACCATGCTCCACAGGAGCCATTGTGTGTGAACGGATACGGAAAGAGAGGCAGAACTCCTTTGTATTTCTGATAGGGAGGGAGTCGGCCACATATCCAACAATTTGTAGCATTGCTGGTCTGATGGGAATGATGTAACATACTAATGAATGTGTTGTTGCGCAGCGCAAATCTATAGGACAACTCATGCGGAGGTAATTCGCTAAAAGAATGTTCGGCAGTAGCATTGTAAGCACGCTTGAAAATAGGATAGTACATATGTAACAGCATACTTCCAGTAATAATAATAAGACTTAGAAAAAACATAATCAACAATGTCACTGTACAGTGACTATGAAGTGATTTACAGTATGCATGTTTCTTGAGCTGTTTCTGTCTATTTTTCTCTCTCATTCGGTCTAGAGGATACATGTCAAAGACTTAATTCAACCGATTCACCTTGGAGAGGACTTAAACAATCGAATTGTCTGACTTGCTAGACCTTAGTTTCAGTTTATAGTTCTCTTTTTCTGTCTTTTCAACCAAGGGAAGTTTTGAGTCAGTCGGTGAGGGAATGCAGGGCTGGACGTTTAAATCCGATGGTAGTCCATGAAATTTCTTGATATGACTCGAGTGCAACCACCCTTTACGTCCCTCAATCTTCACAGCTGTCCTTGTGGTCAATAAGACGAGCTTAGGCGACTGCCAGCGAGGCTCCAGCGGGTTCCTTCTGTCGAAGTTCCTTACAAGTACAAGGTCTCCCGGAACCACGTCATGGGGCTTCACCTCAGTGTTATCGGGAAAAGCTGCAGCTACCTGTGAACGACAAGATTGTAGTGCAGACATCAAGGAAGCCAGGTAATCTGTCAGCATATTACAATCAACATCAGTGATCTTACGAGGTATAGGCGTCCCCCACATATTTGGTGGCCTACCGAAGATCACCTCATACGGGGATAGCCCTGTTCGAGAATGTGCTACCATTCTCATGTAAAAGAGCGCAACCGGTAAGGCTACTATCCAGTCGACACCTTTCTCTCTACAGATTTTTGCAAGTCGTATTTTCAGGGTCTGATTATGACGTTCCACGAGACCTGCTGCCTCGGGATGTCGGACACAGTGGAATTTCCATTGATAGCCTAACAAGAGTGAAATGTGCTTCATTAACTCGGATGAGAACGGCTGGCCATTATCTGAGTACACGATACGGGGCAAACCATACCGTGGGAAGAATTCACGAACTAATAGTTTGGCAGTAGTCGGGGCAGTGTAATCTGAGACGGGATACGCCTCTGTCCAACGGGAAAGAGCGCATACAACTACGAGGACATATTTGAATCCTCGACATCGTTCCATCTGGATATAATCCATCTGGAGGACTTCAAAAGGGTGATCGGGGGGTTGAAATCCACCCTGTTCTACAGGTACGCCTTTTCCTGGATTGAACTGACAACAAATCATGCAGGTACGTACTTTCTTCATTTCTAATAATTCAATTTTAGTTATGGGCGTGTACACAAACACGCGTTTAAAAGTATTGTCATCACCTCTGACTGGGTGCACTTCGCGTAAGGGATTCTGTCTGTCTATGTGATACGTTTTTCTTTCCTTGGGGGGAACTGAAACATGTTCTGGGCATACGAAGACAATGTACTGGTGTCGATATTCTAGAATTTCTTTAATTAAATCAGTACCTGAACCTCTCCATTTGTTCGTGAGTAATTCTATCAGTATATCAGGTAGGGGACCACGATCGGAGTGTTGGCTTCTATATAATATAAGGAGGTGTTGTATCATGTATATACCAGCTAAACGCTGTTCGTCTGGGGTAAGATTCAAAAACGTGTGTGCTAGCGCATCATCACTGTATTTTTCAGAACTGTCAGCCCATTGTACTGCTGACCTGGCTAATTCTTGTTCATCCATAGAATCGAGCATGTGATACCCCCTTCGGTCTCGGAGTAATTTATCAGCAGCCTGGAATAAGTGTTCAGGGGACTTCGTATTTAGCATAGGGGCTTGAAAATGTCTATTACATTCTGGACGTATCGGACGTATTGGATCAGTAAAGTGTCTGGTTCAAGAGAACCTCTACTGCGTGTGGTACCTGTACTGTCAATTGATGTCCTAATACTATGGAATCGCTTTGTCTAATCGCTAGAGCTGTTGCTGCGACTGATTTCAGGCACGGAGGAAGAGCCTGAGCTACGGGATCTAATGTACTAGAAAAATAAGCACATGGCTTGTGTGATCCTGCTTGTTCCTGAGTGAGTACTGACAAGGCAGTACCTTCTCGTTCTGTAACAAAGAGTGTAAAAGGCTTACTGTAACATGGTGTCGCTAAGACAGGTGCTTGGCATAAAGCTTTCTTTAAGTCTTCAAAAGCTTGTGTATGTTCTGGAGTCCAAGGGAGGACAGTCGATGTCGCTGCCTCCTGTGTTGTCAACTGAATGAGTGGTTTAGCTAAAAATGCATATTGTGGGATCCACTGCCTGCAGTACGAAGTGAGGCCTATGAAGGCCCGTACCTCCTTTTGTGTCTTGGGTGGTGGCATGTTTACAATTAACTGGATGCGATCAGGTGTGAGCTGTCTCCCCCATTTGGACAGCAAGTGCCCTAGGTACACGACTTGCTGGGCACAAAATTGCAGCTTTGAAGGGGACACCTTGTGCCCCTTGTCGGCTAAGAAATGTAAAACCGTCAGTGATGCTTTTTCACATTCGGATTCGCTTTGGGCGGTGATCAGTAGATCGACATACTGAAGCAGTGCAGTGTTAACAGGCATGTGGATACTGTCAAGTTCTCTTTTCAGTGCTTGGCTATAGATGCTGGGGCTTTCTGTGAATCCTTGAGGTGCGCGTGCGAATTTAAAACTTCGTCCGTTTAAACTGAATCCGAACAAATATTGGCTTTCCGGATCGATTGGGACGCTGAAGAAGGCGTTCTTGAGGTCAATTACAGTAAAGAACGTTGCCTCTGAATCAATAGCTGTCAGTAATGAAGAGATATCCGGGACCACGGGGTATTGTGGTACAATGCATTTGTTTAATTCTCGCAGATCAATAACTAATCGATATACTGGCGGTGCTTTTGGATCAGTTCGTTTAAGAATCGGAATTATCGGGGAATTACATACATTGGAGTCGGTTTCCATGACCACTCCTTGTGCAATGAGCTCGTCAATGATTTGCAGCAAAGCCACTACAGCATCTGGCGGTAACTTGTATTGGCGCATCCGTGGTAGTACCACTCCTGTTTTGAGTGTGACTCGATATGGTGTAATGTGCATACAACCTACATCAGTGGGGCCTTGTGCCCATAAATGTGCAGGTAGATTCTGTAACCGGTGATCCATGTCTCTAGACATGTAGTGACCTTTAAAGTCACGCAAGAATAGTCTTACTCCGTCCGGAGAACAACATATTATAGCTCCTAGAGCTTTCAATGTTTTTATACCTAACAAGTTTTCTGGACATGATTTCGTAAGCAATAGATCTGTAGTCCGTGTTAATGGACCGACTGTAAATGCGAGTGGTTGTGATACTTCGTTAATAGTGGGCTTTCCTGAAAAACCAAGGGAAATATTTTGTGAGCCTGAGAGGGGTGCCCCTGGGACTTCGCTGTGACTGATAGTGGTTCTGCTTGCCCCTGTATCGAGTAGAAACTTTCTGTCTTTCCCTAATACTTGGCTCTGTACGTAAGGACCCTCTTGATCTACGGGAACCTCAATAAGGGGTAGGCCAACTTCCCTCTCTAAGCTATTTCATGTGTAGCGCTGATACTCTGGATAGTCATTTTGTGCATACTGGTACATCTGTTGTGTCGTGTTTTGTGTTGCAGCAATAGGCTGTGGCTGTTGTTGTGATTGTTGTTGTTGTTGTGGTGCAGTCTGTTGTACAGCTGGCATAGGCTGTATATTCTGAGGTACTTGTTGTTGGATCTGATCCTGTCTAGGCGGACGTGGTCTCTCTTTCGTTATACCCGTAGAGATATTGTGTTTTAGAACTGCGCAATCGTGTATATAATGACCTGGTTGTTTACAATAGTTGCATGTCCCTCTAACAGGACCCGCTGAATCATTGGACTGTGTCATACCCTTTCAATGGCATCTTTCTGTGACTGTCTGGCTTTCTTTTTCCATAATTCTTCTTCTACTCTCATGATGCAATCTGCATCCCATGTCCCAGCTGCGGGCCACCTCTGACTTTCTGCTAGATCCTTGGTGTAGTCCACCCATAAGTCAAGATATAATATGGCATCTAGGCCATGTTTATGATACATAAAGTACCCTGGAGTGTCCCTAGGTGGAATGGGAACTGCTTCTTCGAGTACTCCTTTTCTAGTTTTGATTTGTCTTAATTTTGAAAAGAACGGCATCTTTAAACCTTGCTACTTGATTCTTACTTGAACTGGACTTGAACACAATTAATACGATAAACACAATAAGGAACACTCATTCATACCACAATTTTTAAACCTACTAAAACATTTAACATTTAACGAACAATGATAATTAGAAGAAAACTAGTCACTGACATAATACTAATACTAGATAATACTGAATTATATACATGAACATACTAGATATACTGCTAAACAGTACAGATACACTGCTAAAACAGTGCAGACCGGATTTGTGTACCCAAACCCGTCATGACCGGCACAAATTAATGTGCACGTCTAAATGCCTCCCCGGCAACGGTACTCACCGGGTAGCACGGAACGGAAGGCCTCGGAACTGAACTGAACTGGACCGGACTGGACTCGACTCGGAACTTCGGAACCTGGTGGGCCTCTGTATACCTCGGATCTTGCTCTCTCAGCTAGGCTCTGGTCGGGATACTTCGCACTTCTCACCGCCTCGTCTGGGTGTTGATCGCAGCCTCAGTCACCCCCGCTTGGCCGGAGGGAGATACAGGAAATCCTGCGGGTACGCGTTTTTGTCCGTTCAGCTGTGGCAGGGGACCGGGCCTGCAACGCACCTCCGGCGCGTGAGATGAGAAAGTGTCCCTGTTCGGGCGCCAATTTATGTGGTAAATATTTAAATTACCTGTACTATTTTTTTATGCGGTAAAGTCTAGTAAGAATAACTCAGTCAAAATAAGAGGCAGAATCCGTGGTATTAGAGGTTCTGAAAAGGACTTTATTCCTTACAAAGGAATTATGGTTCGAACCAGGCAATCATATTCCATCACCACGAAGGTTCAGGAAGGGATAGGCAATACATTATTGACAAGTAACAATATATATATGAAAAGCATTGCATTAAGACAGATGCAGGAGGCGTAACAGCTGATAATACAGATAAGAATATACATACGTAATGAAAATAGGCGTAATAATAGGCGTATACTAGAAACGTCATTTAAAATGATGTCACAAGTGGGTGGATCCATAAGAGAATCCTGCAGTGTCAGCAGAAATATTTGGCAGAGATGCGCGCGCAGCTGCATGACGTGTGATTGACGTGCAACTAGAGGGTGAAGGGAACTTGACATTTAGCCCTACATGTGGAGACAGAAGTCTGGGGTGTCAGGACAACCTAGTCCTAAATCATATCTAATATCTTGTGTTTAAGGAACTATATTATCTGGAAGAAAAGGTCCTCGCGGACAAATCCTATTCTATACTGACTGTTAGTGCGTGTACAGGTGTCTACATGAGATGCGAGGGGGCAGGAATCTTCCATGGTAACAGGGGCTATGAATTACTTGCACGGAGACAGTAAGGCCGGGCCCTTTGCTCTGCAGCTAGAGGGATGTTTACCTAAGCTACTTAGACAGGAATGCATTGGATGAGGAATGAGCAGATAACTTGAAGGCTGAATACAGTTTTTTGGCAGGCAACAGGCCGCGTCAGGCACCGTTAGCCGCGCAGGGAGTAAGACAAAGTTCATGGATACAGATGCAGGTCCAGGCTGGAGCATTTCAGAGGCAGAAGCAGGAAAAGGCTTGATGGCAGAATTCAGGGCCTACTCGCCTGAACTGTAAAACGTGAAAAGTGTACCATATAAAGTCGGTGGCCAATCATACTTAGGAATGGAATATCTGGCCCATTCATGGCAGATATGAAAGAGGACATGTTAACGTTGGACGCACATGTATTTGCGTCTTCATAGCTGGAACTGGAGGGAACATACATGTACTTGTAGCATGTACATGGAGCCGTTGGGGTCTAAGATAGGGGACACAATTGACCATAAAAATTCATTTTCCTCATTCCGACTCCGAACAGTTGCACAAGGGATGCCCGGTTTTAAGGCCTGCAGTTCCTGTACCCGATTGATGTCAGTGACAGATCCGCACCGTGTGTGCCTCGTTTGCCTTGAGCGTGACCACGACCCCAAGTCGTGCTCCGACTGTCAGTTGTTAACGCCGAAGGCTTTGTGGGAGCGGTCCCGAAAACTGCTTGAATGATGGCAGTCTGCTCCGCGCCGCTCGAGAAGGAGGTCGAGGGACCGGTCGCGGAGCCACCATCAGCCCGACTCGAAGTCTTTACACTCGGGGTTGGTAAGTCGAAGCATAAGAAGTCGTAGAAGAAGCATCATCGCTCTTCGCCATCTAGTCGGTCGTCCGACTTGACAAGGCGCGCTGGTGGTACCACTCCCGCGGCTCCGCTCGCGGAACCTGAAGGGCCGACTCCGAGCTGGTTCTGAACAGGACTAGAGAGAGGAACTGGGGGCTGCCAGTGGTCTTGACACTTCACCCGGCCTTGGCATATTGTGTCCTCCTACCGCGGCTACAGAGGAGGGAGCGTCTTACGCTGTGGTGTTGCTTTGGGAGGCCGAGGCTCTCAACCTCGAGCTTCCTACAGTGGCGGTCAGGAGTAACCTCTAGACTGAGGTGCTTCAACCGGCGGCGAGCTCTTCGGAGCCCCTGCTTCCGTTTAATGAGGCCCTTACCGACGTCCTTTTGGGCACCTGGTCCAAGCCCAACACGGGGGCTCTCGTGCATAGGATGATCGCCTGACGCCACTCTCCTCTCCCAACACCCAGTCCCAGAGTCTCCACCGGAAAGGGAATCCAAAAAGCTGGACCATCTTGGGAAGAAGACTTTCTCTTCCGCCAGCTTAGGACTGCAGTCCGTAAACACCGCATGTCTCTTTGGCCGTTATTCACACTCTGTGTGGGATACGGTGGCGCAAGTGCTGCCTCAGTGTCCGGAGGAGGCCCAGACAGTTCTCTCCCAGGCTGTCGCCGCCAGGAGAGATGCAGCTAAGTTTACGATCCATTGTGTGCTGGACACCGCCAACTCTCTGGGCAGGACTAGCGCTTCGTTGCTATGCCTGGAAGAGGTCTACTGGCTGTTCAGGGGATGTTCAGAACACCTTGATGGACATGTCCTTTCATAGCCATCGCCTGTTAGGCGACAAAGCAGACAGCGCCCTAGAGCGCTTCAAGGACTCACGGGCTACGGCCATGTCCTTGGGCTTCTCCTCCCATCCGGCGCAGTCTGCTTTTCGCCCCTTTCATTGCTACAGAAGGGGTGCCCTGCTATGTCCCACCCAGGGACACCGGCCGCAGCAAATTACCCAACCTTCGCATGGCTGGGGACGTGGGAACCAGCGTCATGGGTGGGCCAGTCCACCCCACCAACCCCCTCTACAGCAGACTCCAAACCTTCCTAGTCCAACCTTTCAGGCCCATCAAACGCCAGTGGGCCGCAGGATTAGCCATCACCTTCCCCACTGGCGCACCATCACTTCGGACAGGTGGGTTTTGCAGATAGTCCGAAGGGGCTACTCCCTCCCCTTCAAGATTACCCCTCCAGCCCTGCCACCTCGTTACCACCACATGTCGAAGGATCATCTGGCTCTTTTCCATCCGGAAGTAACAGCTCTCTTGGCCAAGAGAGCCATCAAGCACGTTCCTGTCCCAGAAGTAGGTCGTGGTTGCTACTCCCACTACTTTCTGGTTCACAAGAAGGACAAGGGCCTGTATCTTATCTTGGATCTCAGGACGCCAATCGCTTCCTCCGGAAGGAGAAGTTCAAAATGTTGACGCTTGCTCAGGTCTTGTCTGCCCTCAACCTACAAGACTGGATGGTAGTGTTGGACTTGCAGGACGCATATTTCCACATCCCCGTCCTGCCGGCCCACCTGCGTTACCTGCGGTTCACGGTAGGCCACGAGCACTTTCAGTTTACCGTGCTCCCCTTTGGCCTTACAATCACCCCTCGGGTGTTCACGAAAGTGATGGCGGTGGTCGCAGCTCATCTGCACAGATCGGGGGTTTCAGTCTTCCCCTATCTCGACGACTGGCTGTTGAAGGTGGGCTCGCCCCAGGCAGTCGTCTCCCACCTCCAGACTACGGTTGACCTCCTGCATCTGCTGGGGTTTTCCATCAATGTGCCGAAGTCGCACCTGATCCCCTCTCAGAAGCTCCTCTTCATCGGAGCGGTTCTGGACACGGCACAGTTTCGGGTCTATCCTCCTGAACAGCGAGTCCGGGACATTTGGACTATGATTCCAATCTTTCAGCCCTTATCCCGGGTTTCGGTCAGAATGACCCTGAGGCTGCTGGGCCTCATGGCCTCCTGTAACCTGCTGACCAATCATGCCAGGTGGCATATGTAGGCTCTGCAGTGGGACCTGAAGGTCCAGTGGTCGTAGCATCGGGGGAAATCTGTCCAGCTACGTTCAGATCTCGGAGGGCACTGCTCAACAACTGCAGTGGTGGCTCACAAACCAGGTTTGGGTCAGTGGCAGATCTCTCTCCCTTCCCCAACCAGACCACACTGTGGTGACGGACACATCACTTCTGGGATGGAGCGGTCAAATGGGAGAGCTGGAGATCAGAGGCCTCTGGTCTGCGGCGGAGTCCGGGCTTCACATCAACCTTCTGGAGCTCCGGGCGATTAGTCTTGCACTGAAAGCATTCCTTCCCTCTGTCCGGGGAAGAGTAATGCAGGTGTTCACAGACAACACCACCGCCATGTGGTATTGCAACAAACAGGGTAGGTGGGGTCGTGGACCCTATGTCAGGAGGCCCTTCGCCTCTGGACTTGGCTGGAACATCACGGCATTTCCTTGGTGGTTCAACACCTGGCAGGTTCTCTGACCGCCAGGGCGGACAAACTCAGCCGCAGGTGCATGATGGATCACGAATGGCGGCTTCACTCAGAGGTGGTGCAAGGTCTCTTTCTACATTGGGCAGAGCCTTGGTTAGATCTATTCGCCACTAAAGAGAAAGCGCAATGTCGGCAATTCTGCGTACTGGAATTTCCAAGGCGGCACTCTCTCGACGGCACTTTTCGTCACGAGTCGAGTTGCGGTCTGTTGTACGCCTTTCCACCTATACCACTTCTGCCCAGAGTGCTGAAGATCAGGGCCGGGCCCTAGTCATTTTTGTGGCTCCGGATTAGGCACGAAGAGTCTGGTATCCCAAGCTGCTCAACATGGCCATTTATCCTCCGATCAGACTGCCTCTTCGGGAGGATCTTCTGTCGCAGCAGCAGGGGACAGTCCTCCACCCGAACCTGTCCAGTCTCCACCTCCTTGCGTGGAGATTGAGCTGCAGCAGTTGACGTCTTTCGACCTGCCTCCCGAAGACTGTGACATAATCTTGGCAGTCAGGCGTCCCTCCACTAAGATGGTATACGCCTATAGGTGGAACAAATTTGTGGCATGGTGCACAGCAAAGGCTTTGGATCCCCTTTCTGCCCCTCTCTCTGAAGTACTCTTGTTCCTTCTCTCTTTAGCCCAGCAGGGCTCTGCTCTGGGCACTATCAAGGGCTACCTTTCAGCCATCTGTGGTTTCCCTCGGCTGCCAGATCAGCCTTCTCTTTTCAAGTCCCCGGTAGTTAACCGTTACTTGAAAAGCTTAACGCATCACTTTCCCCCAATTCCTTTTGCTATGCCTCAGTGGGACTTGAATCTCTGACTTACTTAATGTGCGCTCCCTTTGAGCCTCTTCATAATTGTCCTTTACGTTTCTTGACTCTTAAGACTGCTTTTCTGGTAGCCATCACTTCTGCTAGAAGGGTGAGTGAGCTCCAGGCTCTTTCCTCAAAACCTTCTTTCCTGTCTGTTCATCTGGACAGGGTGGTTCTCCTTTCTTCCTAATGTGGTCACTGCTTTCCACATCGGGCAGACCATTACTGTGGCCACCTTCTTTCCGCCTCCGCATCCTTCAAAGGAGGAATAGAGGCTCCACCGCCTGGACCCAAAACGTGCGCTCTCCTATCTGGATCGCACAAAAAGTTCAGGGTGGATGATAAACTTTTTGTTGGCTACGTGGGTGCCAAGAAGGGTCGGGCCGTACACAAACGCACCATTTCCCGATGGGCCTTGTTGTATATTAAGGCTTATAACTCTCTAGCTAAAAAGGAGCCTCCAGTGGGGCTACGCGCTCACTCCACCAGGGTGACGGCAGCCACTACTGCCTTGGGAAGAGGAGTGCCTCTGAATGACATCTGTCTGGCGGCCACGTGGGCATAACTGCACACGTTCACCAAACACTACTGCCTGGACAGCCAAGTCCAGAGAGACGGCTTCTTTAGCCGTTCTGTTCTCCAGGACTCTCCGGTGTGATCTTGATCTGCAGACCCACTACCGGGGTTGAGATTGCTGGGGTATCTATTCTTCGGTATGGAATCCATAACTAACGTGTTTCTTTTAGATGCACAAGTTACTTACCTTCGGTAATGATATATCTGTAAGAAATATTAGTTAGTTATAGATTCCTTACCCCACCCATCCTCCCCGTTCTGCGAACTGATTTCTAGGGTTAAGGACATTTTTTCAGGGCCCTAGTTTTGTGGACCAATGGTCAGTGTCTTGCATGGCTCTGCGTTTCTGGTGCAGAAAGTCGTGTACCGAACCGACGTCAGCGCGCATGGGCAGCATGTAAGTAGCTGCGTGACGTCATCCCGGCAACCACGACGCCGAACGCGAAGCTGACCGACGCCACCTTCGGATACGCAGAGGTACTGCTGACGGAAAAAAAAAAAAACTTTCCGGATCCAGTATGACGCCTGGGGGTAATTATAATGTAAGGAATCTATAACTAGGGCTCCCGGTTTTCTGTTTTTACGGATTTTTACATATAAATACAGACTGAAATCTATATTTCCTTTGTCTGTATTTATATTTAGAAACGGAAAAATACTAGAAAGTTTTGCCACGCTGCCGTGCTCGACTCCAGCCATGCCCCCTTCCTGCTGCTTGAAATTCCTTCCCGGGCACGCACACAGCCGCACCCGAGTACTTCACAGGTCTTTTGAAAGACCATTTACTTGCTGAGGAGAGTTTATTGTTCTTTCACCCCATGCCGTAGCCTCCCCCAACGCCCCTGAAACCTCCTGTCCCAGGCCCCATACAGTGCACGTTTTAAGCACTTCAATTTACAGTGCTGCAGCAGGAGAAAAATGAATATTTTCCACCGTGACAATCGGCATGCCCTGAGGCCTTGATTGGGAGATTTCAAGGAACCGAGGCTGGGGTGTGTGATCATTTCCTCTCTGTTACTGTCTCTTTACGGCTCTTTCTTGGCCTGTTTGAGGCTCCTGGTGTTGCGTATTAGCAGCTCCTGTCCTGGAAGGAAGACCCGCCGTCGAGCCTGTAGCAGAGGGAGCTGCTGGCTTTCGACTGCTGCCTAACCTAATCATCCCGCAAACCGACCGAGTGAATCAATGCTGACCGTGGGTGACGTAGATTTGAGGTGTGCTCTTCAACATATGAAATAAAACAACATGATCAGTATCCGAACGGGGCACTGGCTGCAGCGTCACACAGATCTGATAGTGCCTCGCTTTCTGTTTTAAATGCTGGCATGGCACCCCAGACAGTCACTTCTATGCACTAGTAGTGCGGAGATTCCAGGCGGAAACGGGCAGTTTGGTTCTTTTAAACTGAGCTGCCCAAGGCTGTCCCTGCCTCTTAAAGTAAGTGGTATTGGCAGGATGTTTTTCCCCCTGTGTTGCAATTACCGAAGGGTCATCTGGCAGTCAGTGGAGCCCCTCCTCCCCCCAAACATAATTTTGGTCCCAGGCAGCTGGTCTGATTCAGAGAGCAGATCGTTGTCCACCAAGGCCAGTCTCCTCTGCAGCAAAACCAGCAGAGCGGACTGGCAAGAAGTTGGAGTTTTCAAGGAGTAATAAACGATTGCTGAAGAATAACTAAACACCCTATTCACATTTCACACGTTTTATTCCATATTGCATTCCAGAATACTATTTCCTTTTACTAACTGTTTTGTAGATTTTAACAACACTGACATGACGTGCTTATGGACAATTTCGGAGAGATGTTGGAAGAGAAAGAATGAAAGTGTATAGAGAGTGAAAAAATGCAAAGGACAGTATGAATGGAAAAACGTGATAGATTCAAGCACTCTAAAGACTGCTTCCCTTCCACATACCTTAATAATACTTAAATCATAGTCTAATATTTCCAGAATTGCATGACTTTAAACTCTAATTCACAACAAAAAACATTATTAATTACTCATTCATCTGATACTGCTAACAAGCATTAGTTACACCAACAGGTATTGTCTTGTTCTAGGGTATGTTAGTTATTGTGTTATATATCTGGCTATAGTAATTTCTGATATGTATATGTTCCTCTAATCTTCATTGCTTGATTTTGCTTGTGAGAATGTGTCACTCATAGTCGTTGAAATGTCACACATAACTACACTGAAATTATGAAAATGTCACACATAGCAATGTGAAACCTTGGCAGCTATGAGCAGAGAAGGAGCCGACGCTCCACTCCCGGGGTATTGAAAACAGCTTTTGGCAGCAGAGAGCTCCCAAGCTACATGCCACGTCCTCAATTATTACGTATACATATATAATATGTATCAAAAGGACGTGGCGTGTAGCTTGGGATCTATCTATCTGTCTGTCTATCTACACACAAACACACCACCACCAATATAGGTAACCTTACGTACTTTCTGTGTGAAAACCATAGACATTTGAAGGCAGATTTCTAGCTGGCTTTAGATGGAAATACAGAAGCGCTGGCACATGTTTGCTCCTGATAAGTGCTTGTACTCTATCCTAAAGTGTTTTTATAGCAGAACTGAGAAGCACAGGTACTCTCCTTTTCAAATTACTCAGTACCGGACCATTTAAAGCACTGCTAAAGCCACAAAAAATCGCTATTTTAAGTGAGCGCATATGTGCATTGTCAATTTAAATAAATGTGGAAAAATACTAGCTGTAGCGTCGTCTTTTACTTGTTGCAAAAATAAATGTGGATAAATACAGAAAGAATGCCCAAAAAATAAATATGGATAAATACAGATGGAAATGGCAAAAAAATAAATACCATAAAACCGGGAGCCCTATCTATAACTAATGTTTCTTACAGATATATTGTTACCGAAGGTAAGTAACTTGTGCTTTAGGCCCAGATCTCTGTACTGGGGGGAATGTTTGACATTGTGCAGCATTCTGTCCATCAATTGATCTTTTTGCATTGGTCTTCTGACAAGTAACAAAAGTATAAAACCTATGTTGGGAGATGTCCATAACTAGCTGCACTTGAATTTGTGACCAAGTACAGCTTAAATGAGGTTAGAGCCTGCCTTGAACTACTTGTACCATGATGCATTTGGGTAGAGTGTTACAGGCATGCAAAGTGTGCAATCTCTTAATATAGATTTGTACACTTGGGAGAGCTTAAGACTGCAGTTTGGTGTGTGGAGATGTTGCTGTGGGTGGGTGTGGAATGGTATTGTGAAAGCTAGGCTATTGGTGGGGGAAGCTATGGTAGCAGGGCAGAGGAGAGTATGGGAGAAACGTGAAACTTGTGAAGGGATCGCTGGAGTCTGGTGGACTATGCCACAAACCGTTTTGTATTGTAGGTTGGAACGTGCGCCTTAGTTACAATAACCAGAGTTGGAAGATCAGTACTTTTACGTCCAGGTTAGAGCCTCACCTCTTGAGATTATATGCTTGGAGTACATGTCCCCCACAAGCAACATTAATGTAATTACTTTCCCTTTTAGTTGTATTGAAGGGCAAGGTGAAGATCTTCTGAAGAGCTGCTTGGCTGAAGCTGTGCAGTTTTGGCCGCATTGAACCTGTTTGAAAGCATTGTCTAAAGTGAGAGATGTGTATGTGATTGCACGGGTGGTCCATTTTTCAGTAGACTAAACACTGGTCCTAATCAATGTTCCCTTGACTTATTTTTCATTGTTTTCGGCAAGTGTGGTATTGTGTACATGTTTATTGATCATCTGTAAACTACTTTACGCCTAATTTAGTATCTCCGATGCACTACCCTATTTTTCACCCTATACCTCTCTCAATATATCCTCTATCTCCACTCTGACTCATGCCAAATGCCATTCGGCTACTATGTTCCACAAACTAACCCTTTCTAGACTCTTCCCTCCTCTATCCCTTCTTGCATCATCTCAAACCTCTTTTACTATTTAGATCTCCCAAACTGGCCTTTATAAAACCTTTTCCTCATGTATCCCACCATGACTTATTCAATACTGCCAAATGCCATTCGGCTACTATGTTCTACAAACTAACCCTTTCTAGACTCTTCCCTCCTCTATCCCTTATTGCATCATCTCAAACCTCTTTTAATATTTAGATCTCCCAAACAGGCCTTTCTAAAACCTTTTCCTACTGTATCCCACCAAGACTTATCCAATACCTCCTCTTTCTTCCTAATCAACTTCTAGAGACTCTTCCCCCTCCATCTCTCCTTTACTTATCCTGTTAGACTTGGCATCTTTTGGCGTGTTTCCCCTGAGTTTTTGCTTTCGGACCGCCCGGTTTGGACTCTATTTTTGCTGGCGTAGTGTTTCTGCTCACTTTTCTCACTGCTGATCCGTGGTAAAGTGCAAGTGCTCCTGTGGTAAATTGTGTTATGGATTGGCGTTTCCATGATTGGATATTTGATTTACTTGTTAGTCCCTAGTAAAGTGCACTGAGTGTGCCAGGGCCTGTGAATCAAATGCTACCAGTGGGCCTGCAGCACTGATTGTGCCACCCACGCGAGCAGCCCTGAAAAGGTAACTCAGACCCGCCATTGCGAAGTCTGCGAGCAGTTTGTAACTGCCATGTAAACTTGGCCAGTGCACACACTTGCCAGTCTCTCACCTTCCCTTTTCTTACATTTTAGCCACCCCTAAGGTAGGCCCAAGGTACCCCTGTGGGCCAGGTGCAGTGTATGTGAAAGGTAGGACATGCCCTGGTGTGTGTGGCATGTCCTGATAGCAAATTACGGCCAATTTCGTTTTTCGCTATTACAAGGCTACCTGTTCCCCATAGGACAGAATAGGGAGTTTGTTTATAACATCTTATAAACATAACTGGCCCAGGGAATTAGGTAGGGAAATAAAGTTGCATCTTTTAGTGAAGGTGATTTTTACATTCTGTGTTTGAAAATAACACTTTTAGAAAGTAGATATTTTCTTGCTCAGTCATCCTGTCTGCCTCTGCTGGAATGTGGATTGCCTGTCTGAATGACAGACAGCTGGGGAGCAGGAGTAGATCCAGATAGTCTAGGTGGGTCAGGAAAGGATTGAATAGACCTGGGCTCTAATTGGTGGAAGGGGGAGGAGATTTCATTGCACCTCAAAGGGCCTGGTCTGCCTCTGACCATGCCGTCTCCACCTCCTGCCAGGAAGTCCCACCAGAGAAGGCAGAACTGTTTCTGGCTGGGCACAGACACTCTCTGCCTAAGAGTTCAAAGGATCTTGGGATATAAATATTGGGGCCCAGACCCCTGAACTTTAGAACTCTTTTGGACCAAGAAGAAGAGCTGGAGAAGCTGTGAGAGGAGGGACTACCACATTGCTGTGTGCTTTGCTGTGTTGGCCTGCGGTGGCTGCTTCTGTCTTGGGCACTGAAAGGACTGAACTTTCTGCAATCTACTTTTGTTAGTTTCTCCAAGGGCTTGAGGTAGAGCTTGCTCCCTGTTCAAGAAGTCTCAGGAACAGCAAAGACTTCAAGTTCTTCTGCCTCAGCACTGGGGACTGTGTGTTTTGTGCTGCAACAGAAGAAAAGCAACCAGATGACATCTATGACACCGCTGCCGACTCCGTGTCCTGAAGGCACCGCAGAGGGCAACACCACACCGCGACCCTGGTCTCACCGATGATGCCTGCTGACGCTGCAACCAAGCCGCTACTTACACCGCGACCTGTGGGCACTGCACTCCGCACCGCCTCGCTTCACGACAATGCCTTGCTATCCCTGACGACACTGCTCCACGCCGAAATCGATGCCACTGCTTGCACTGTGGTTGGAGGGCACCGCTCGTAAAGTTGCACGACACACCGCTCTCATTCCACACCGCAGCCTTGGCCTACCGATGCCAGCGCCATCGACTCCAGTTCGTCAGCCAACCACAGCGCTTCAGCAACGCCGCCGCCGCTGCTTGAACCGTGACCTGCCAGCACCGCGACGAGCACAGTATTCACCTTGCACCGCGATCCTGGTCTCACCGACGCCATCTGACGCTGCTACCGATCTGCTGTTCGCACCGCGACCTGAGGGCACCGCACGCCGCACCGCTGCACTTCGCAACATCGGCCAACACCAGCGCTCCTGACTTCAACAGAGAGGAGTTCGATCTGCAGCACGTGTGACTTCGGGGGCCCCGACGACTCCCGCACTGACCTCCGGAACAGACGCCTGCGGACGCCGTGCTTTCAGAAGCTCAACGGGAGGCCGCCGACGCCCTGCATTTCTAAAAGGTACTTTTGCGGGTCTTCCCGACACCATAGCTGGCCCGCGACACTGCGGTCAGCCAGAACTGTTAGGATCTGTATGCTCAAGACGCCGTGATAGCCCCGGACGGAGCTATCAACATCAAGGAACTGTTTTTCAAGCATATTTTGATAACCGAAGATTTTTAAGTACTGTATTGTGGATCTTTATCGTTTTTGGTCTTGTCTTAAGTGTATAAAAATATTGGATATTTTTCTAAACTGGTGTGGTGTCCTTTTGTAGTGCTTACACTGTATTAATGTTGGTTATGTGCAAATGCTTTACATACTGCCTCTAAGATGAGCCTGACTGCTCATGCCAAGCTACCAAGGGGGTGAGAAGAAGTTATTTTAGGAGTGGAACTCCCTTAACCTGACTAGAGTGTTGGTTTCTGCCTAGCTATGGCACATGCCCTAGCCTACCAAAAATCCCATTTCTAACACATCCCAAACCACCTCCTCCTGCTATGATCTCTAAAAAAAACACTATCTAGACCCTTCCCTCTTCTATCCCTCCATTATCTTTTTCAATCCAACTAACAGAATCACATGTCCACCGCTCAAATTAATTTCATATTTCCCTATACTAATTCACCACTGATCCTTTTTGGGTTCCACAGTAGCGTGCTACTTGCAGAAAAGCACTTCTATGCCTCGTAAGCGCTATATAAATGCAATTACAATGCAATATAAGCCTCCACCTCATTGCATTGACGTCTGTTCCTTTTTTGCCTGCTCTCCATAGAACATTTCTCTTACAATTGTTGTCAAACAGTATTAATCAGGGATGTCTTTCACCCCGCCCCCAAATTAATTCTGGATTTAAAGGTCTCAGGTGTCTGGGTCTTTGAAAGAAAAGTCCAAGAAGAATCATGAGAAACACCACAGGAGGGACTCCTCATGTAGCATGGCATCCTTTTAGCAACCTTGGTCCCCAGCCCCACAATATAGACTTGAGACAAATCTGCTGTAGAGTTGTTATGCGCTCGATTCTGCCCTGTGCCTGCTCTAACGCCCCCTGCTCCATTCCTGGAGTTTCCAGACCCTGTTCTAACACCATACAGATCGTCGCCTTACGCCATGATGGCCCTTTTATCTCTTCACTCCTGCTCTTGGTTTGCCTGAGGGTCCTAAGAAGTCCATGGATTCCCTAACCAGGCTTTCAATATTGCCTCTGTCCCTGGCACCAGTTAACTCCGATTTGGCACTGGCAGACCCCCCCCTTTTCTGCCCCCAGTGGCAGGTTGGACACAATTGGCACCAGCTTTGGGGCCATTACAAGACTTAGCAAACTTTCCAGAAACCAAGGCTATTCTGTTCTGTCCTTAAAACTTTGCAGATACTGGAAGAGAAGAGTCCCCTTAGATGCCTCTGCCTCAAGCATATACTTTGACAGGCTTGTGGTACTGTTTAGGCCCTAGCCACCTAACCAGCAAACATAGTTTACCAAAACAATAATGATGATAGTCAGGGGATTCATCACCCCCATCCCTTCTACTCTCCAAACCTGCCTGCCCCTCGTTCTGCCCCAGAATTGACAGATGTCTGTTCCTTTCCGGACATTTGAATGCGAATCCAGATGTTTAATGCTTCCTATTGGGCTGGCCTGATCCTCTGGAGCACCTCCTGGCCCCAAAGGTCTGGGAAGCACCTTACTCCAGTTGGGCCCTCTGGATCCATTTCTTGATCCGACTGACTCCAGTTGCAAATCCAAGACTTTCACTTGGGTTCAGCCCTGTGGTACCGTACCTGGCAGAATCAACACCAGTGCTAATCATACCCCAACGATAGTCTGGGCCAGAGACAGTGCCTCCTTTCTTTGACTTGACTTGTGGGGATTTTAACTGGGGTGGGCCTGAGAATTCTTATGGCTACCCTGCCTGCTGCAGTGACGTTCGAACATTTTGACTTCTGGACTTTCACCCGGACCAATCAACTTGGTGTATCTGACTGGGGCTCCATCACAGTGTTCCTCAAATTATGCCTAGATTCTGGTCTAAGTCGACCATGGACTACCATTGTACCTTGCCCTTTTCACACTATTTTCACTTAAATCTTTAAAGAGTCTTTTCTCCGGCTCTCCTTAGTTTTATCATTTTGTTTACAAAATATTTCCCGAGCTATAAAACATGAAGTGGGATCTTTGTAGTGTCTTTAACTGTTTTGGGACTTCTAAATGCTTTAAATTGTTTCTGCACATCACGCCTGCTCTGTGGCATAGCCATAAGGGGTTGAGCTCAGGTTTAAATTATTGAAATCTTTAACTGAACCGTACAGGTTAGTGACTTTATTAACTGCGGTGGACTACTATCCACCCAATTAATAATTCACTTTCTTTAAAGCACAGACTGTCTTTCCAAGGACTTGAAAAGTAGAACAATCCTTTACTGACCCGATGTTACTCATCTTGTAATATCAGAACAGGCAATGGATTATGAGCTTCACGAAGCAGGCAACCCAAGTGTCTTTGTGAGCCAAAGTGAGTGCAACACTGTTGTAAAACCCATAAAAGCTTTAAATCTCCTCTTTATGAATAATGACTCCCTACTGGTTTGGTGTTTCACAAACAACAATATCAAGAAGGATATGCCCATTTAATCTGTGGAAGAGTAACCTATCCTTGACTAACCATAAAAGTGAGTTGGGGTCTGTTACTGTGGCTAGATCATCCCCACTACCAGCCACTCACTGTCTCCAGAGATGGCAGGACCACCATGATCGCTCCAAAATAAATAGATTCTTCTCCCCATGTATGCTGTAGTACAGGGTATTTGAAAACCATTCTCAATGCTGAAATACTAGCAGTACAGCTAACTCAACCGCTATTTGCTCTGGGGTAGATTACTGATGAGTCAGACGCAACAACAACCATGTCCCTACAGAACAGAATGGCCCCCGGCATCCAAGGTGGGGGTCTGAGCAATGGTAGGTACTGAGTGTTGCACATATCTCCCTAACACCTCACTTAGCACACATGAACCTCTAGGCTACATTACGGATAGTGTTAAGAAGCTACATAAAATTCAAAATGAATTAGATTTCAACCTAAGAGGCTTCTAGTCTTGGATGGTCGGAATTGGGGTGATGAAGAACTTTGAAAAAGTGATTGTAGTAATTCAGATTGTCTTTACCTTATATGTGCTAATTAAACTAATGATAAGAATAATCAAAAGCACTTACATTATTGAAGGCTCAGTCCCCACTTATCCACCTGCTAATATGAGGATAATGAAGAGTGTGATAATAAAGAAATTAAGACTAAAATTATCGGACTATACGCAATTGAATTGTTCTTAAGGATTTTGCCTCCTGACAAAAAAGAGTGGGTGGCGCGTAAAAGATTTACTTGTATCTGTGCCTTAAAACCTTTGCATGTATTTAAAAAATG
Organism: Triturus cristatus; assembly: GCF_964204655.1. NCBI lineage: Eukaryota > Metazoa > Chordata > Amphibia > Caudata > Salamandridae > Triturus > Triturus cristatus. The sequence goes on from NC_140589.1 coordinate 1,735,416,470, forward strand.
CTAATGTATGCCTTAACAGGTACTGTTACATCTATTTTTTTTGTTTGAATCTCTTTATTGCATTTTTGTGTTTGTCTCTTACATTGACATCTCTCATGACAATACAGTTAGTTAACAATTTCATTGTACCAACGTATACATTTCCTGTATGATTATTAACCGATGACATGTACAACATAGAGCCGGAATCACTGGCGGCTATTGCCAGTTTGGTACTCAGGTTATTTCTGCATTTTACATTCCAGTCATACAGATGTCAATGACAACAGCTTAGTTCAATACATATTTCTAGATTCCTAATTTATAAAAGGAATAAATCTTCAACGTTGCTAATGTGCTCAGTTTGTGTCTACAGCTGTGATGAGCCCCAGTCCCATCACTCCTCACACCCACAACCAGAAACTCCAATGTTTACCTTGGATCATAACTGTTCAAGTGACGCTGTGCAGCCACACCCACTCCGCCCATGTGGTATTAGTACTAGTTGCCAGTGCCTATATAGTGGATAGGCAGTGTATGTGTCCCTTTAACCGTCGCCCCTATCTCAGACATGTGTGCCCTCATCTGGGGTTTGTGTTGTTAATTAAAAATCCACAAGTGTGGCATCCCAGCTCTGTGCCACCGGGTTCTGGTGCAGCCCTTATGTGTCCTCCCTATGTAGTGCTGCACTCTCCGCTTGTGCCTACACAAGGAATGATTGTTTACAGACCTTAGTTAAAGAAAGGTCTGGGTTCTTCCACCTGCGAGTAATAAGTCGCTTGGCAGTAATAAGATCTAGATCAATGAATCTGGAGGTAACCTTATGTTTCTTAGGCCTGGGAAAGAGCCCCAACACACACGCCTCCCATGTATGTAATTCCGGAAGTTCCGTGCAGGTGGATAAGCAAGATGTGAAAGCCTGCCAATAAGCCTGTAGTGCAGGACAGTGCCATAGCATGTGGAGGAGGTCCACTTTGACCTCATCACACCAGGGGTAGCTGCGTCTGTCTGATGAAAATATCAGTTTATTTTGGCGGGTGTTAAGTATGCTCAGTGTATGATGTAAAACTGTATGAGTCGAAATTTCACATTCCGTGGGATGTATGTGTGTCCTGCTAATAAATTCGTTTCTTACCTGTAACTGCAGTTATCCAGTATTGGTATCTTTCATAGATTCACATGCCTGAATCATTCCCCGTCGTCGAGATGGGAGTCCCCGGTACATTAGTAAAGTAATGTCCCATTGGACATAGGGAGTAATAGGCCCAAGGCATCACATTAGTAACATATCCAGGTCCTTTTGTGATAAGGACCTAACTCCAGAGAACAACCAATCAGCTGCCACCACCCTCTGGAACTTTCATGGAAGGGGCTCTAGTCCCTCAGATCTTCGTAAGCACAGTGCTATATAGAGGTACAGCTGAGAGCACTAGGTGAGCCCTTCCAAGGGAGGTGGGTGGGTTGCATGTGAATCTATGAAAGATGCCAATACTGGATAACTGCAGTTACAGGTAAGTAACTCATTTCTAATCCAGTATTAGTGTATCTTTTATTGATTCACATGCCTGAATCCGAATAGAAAGCAATAATGAGCACATTTCCTTTTGTACATAAGCCATAAATGCACCAGTAAATAAACATATCAATGTTAAAGTACAGAGCAATAAGTTGCAATGTGGCAAAAGTTATAGAAGGAACAGAGAAATGTGCAGTTAGAAAGAGAGAGAGAGAGAGAGAGGTTGGTGGGAAGGAAGGAAGGAAGGCTCACCTTTATTGAAATAGATGACGTAACACCACCTGTCCCACCACAGCATCCTTCATTAGCTCCGAATCCAAGCAGTAATGCTTGGTAAATGTATGCAGCGTCTTCCATGTGGCCGCTCTGCAAATGTCTGTGATAGGTACGCCCGCAAACAATGCCATAGAAGTCAAAACTGCCCTAGTGGAATGGACACAAATTCTTGATTGTAAAGGTTGACCAGCTTGTTGGTGACAGAAGACAACAGCACCAGAGATCCACCTAGAAATGCTTTGTAAGGGGAAAACCTTTCCTAGGTAGACTGTAGGCCACGAAAAGTTGGTTGGACTTGCGGAATGCTTTTGTCCTGTGAAGGTAGAATTTAAGACAGCGTTTCAAATCCAACGAATGTAGAGCTCTTTCAGCTGCTGTTTGAGGTTTTAGAAAGAAGGTCTTTAAGACAATGGGTTCGTTAAGGTGGAAGTCCGACGGAACTTTAGGTATAAAATTCGGGTTAGTACGAAGTATCACCCTATCATTCTTAAATTGAAGAAATGGATCTTGTATTGTAAAGGCGTGAAGCTCACCGACTCGTCTTGCGGATGCAAGGGCCAGAAGAAGTGCAGTCTTCCAAGAGAGGAATTTGAGGTCAGCTCTGTGTATCGGCTCAAAAGGATGCCTCATAAGTTGAGCAAGGACTGTGTTGAGCTGCCATGTTGGAGGAGGAGACTTTACAGGAGGGAAAGTTTGGAATAGACCTTTGAGAAATTGTATTCTCAGTCTATTTGACCAAAGAGAAGGTCCTGTGGAAGATCTCCTAAAACTGAAAATTGCTGCCAGGTGAACTTTGATGGAAGCGTGAGCGAGGCCTGAAGTTGCTAGATTGAGAAGGTATGGTAAGATTTCTTCCGTTGAGGATGTGAGGGCATGCACCTTAGCAGATCTACACCAGATACAGAACCTTTTCCATTTGAAAGAATAAGTCCTGTTTGTACTATCTGCTCTTGCGCGAGATCGAACCGCCATGCAGTCTGGAGGAATGTTTAGGCCTTGAAATTCGTGGAACTCAAGAGCCAGGCCGATCATTTGAGAGAGGCTGGATCCGGGTGTTGGACTTGTCCCTGGTCCATCGTGAGGAGAGACGGAAAAGGTGTCAACGGAATTGGAGGTTGCAGGGAGAGGAGATGGAGTCCGTGAACCGATGTTGGCGAGGCCATGCTGGAGCTATTAGAATTAATGTGCAGGGCTCTGCTTTCATCTTCTTCAGGACCCTGGGAAGCAGGGGAATCGGTGGAAAGGTGTAGGCAAATATGCCGAACCATGCTATCGAATATGCATTCCCCAGAGATCCCCGTTGGGGATGCCAGCTTGTGAAGTGTTGGCATTTGGCGTTGTGCTGTGTTGCAAACCGATCCAACGGTGGTTCACCCCACTGAGAGAAGATGCGGTTGAAAGTATCTTGGTTCAACTCCCACTCGTGGCAGGTTGTCTGTAGTCTGCTTAGCGTGTCTGCTAAAGTATTGTCTTTTCCTGGAAGACATTCTGCCCTTAGAGAAATTCCGTGCTGAAATGACCAGTTCCAAATTTTTTGAGATTCTTGAGAGAGTGATAGAGAACGAGTTCCTCCCTGTTTGTTCAGGTAGTGCATCGTCGTAGTGTTGTCTGTTCTGACAAGAACTAGTGAACCTTTTATCCTGGGAAGGAAAGCCAGTAGGGCTAGATAAACTGCTCTCAGCTCTAGGAGGTTTATGTGCAGACTTCGCTTGGAAGATGACCACTTCCCGCTGATCTGAAGCTCCTGAAGGAAGGCTCCCCAACCTTCCAGAGACGCATCCGTGGTTATCACTTGCGGAGAGGCTTGAGTTAGAAAAGGTAGGCCTCAAGAGTGATTTCGTGGGTGAGTCCACCACTTCAGAGAAGCGACCATCTGAGGAATCACCTGTATGATGTCGAAGGATCCGTTTACTTGAATCCTCTGAGTGGTGACAGCCTCTTGGAGAGGACGCATGCAGAGACGACAATAGGGAACTAGAAGAATGCAGGAGGACATCATCTTGAGGAGGGACTTGAATAGGTGAACTGAAAGAGACTTTCTTGTCTGTATACGTTCTGCTAATTGCAGGAGTTTTTGTGGTCGTTCCTGCGTTGGGTAAGCCTGTTTCAGGACCGTATCCAGGACAGCTCCCAGAAATGTTATCCGCTGAGATGGTTGTAGGACCAATTTGTCTGGATTGAGGGTGAGACCCAATTTTTTAAAAAGCTGTAGACAAGCTCTGGAAGACTTTCTCGCACGTTCGAGAGAGGGTGCCTTGACGAGCCAGTCGTCGAGATAAGGAAAAACTTGGTGATGCTGCTGCCTAAGGTATGCAGCGACTGGGGAAAGACATTTTGTAAAAATGCACGGGGCTGACTTGAGTCCGAAAGGCAGAACTCGGAACTGGTAGTGCCTGATGGCCACGGCGAACCTTAGAATTTTTTTGTGTTTCCTGTGTATAGGTATATGAAAATAGGCATCTTGGAGATCCAACAATACCATGTAGTCATCCGCATTGAGAAGCTGCAAGACTTCTTAGATGGTGACCATGCAAAACGATTGTTTCTTCAGGAATTTGTTTAGATTCGGCAAATCTAGAATTGGGCCTCCATTTCTTTTCCTTCTTGCGTACCAAGAAGAATTGGAAGTAAAAACCTTTTCCTCTTGGATGAACAGGAACCCGCTCTATAGCTCCTTTCTGGATCATTGATGATATTTCCAGGTGTAAGAGGTGTAAATGTTTGTGAGCCATAGGTTGAGGAGGCGTCAGTGAAGGAGTTTGTACAAATGCTTGAAAATGCCCAAACTGTACTAGTTGGAGAATCCAACGATCTGTTGTGATTTGATTCCAATTATGAAGGTAGTGGGATATTTTCCCTCCTATTTTGGAGAGTGGAGGTGAAATGGAGATCGGCGGCAGAGGAAAGTCATTGGCGTCGGGCGGATTCCTTTTGTCGCCCAGCCTTTCCACGAAAGGAAGACTTGTAGGAAGTTTGTTGTTGCCTCTGTTGAAATTGTTGTCTGTATTGCTGGTTAGAGGAGGAATAGGACCTATACTGTTGGTAGCCTCCTCTGTAGGAAGATTGCCCTCTGCCTTGTGAGCCATGAAAAGGGGTGTTTTTATATTGGAGGGTACCCAGAGCTCTGGTTGTACCCGTATCTTTCTTGATCCCTTGAAGGGCTTCATCAATATGCGTTCCAAAAATAAATTGTCCATCATATGGCATGTCAAGGATTTTGGTCTGGATCTCAGGCTGAAATGTTGTCGCCTTAAGCCATCCTTGGCGCCTTAGGACCGCCGCCCCAGCCAGTTGGCGGAAACCAGTAGATGCGATGTCCATCGCATAGTCGATGATTTCAGAAGCCGATCTTTCACCTTCCAGTAACAACTTCTTTGCTTCCTCTTTAGTGTCTTGTGGAAGGACTTCTAGGTAAGGTACAATGTTAGACCACATTTGCCTGTTATAATGTCCCAATAACGCTAATGAATTAGACGCTCTTACGGTCAACGCCGACATGGAGGAAAAACGCTTTCCAATATTGTCCAACCGCCTGCCCTCTTTATCAGGGGGTGCCGATAGTGGAGCAAATGGGTTTTTTGATCTGCGTTAAGCTGCTTGAGTAATCACTGAATCAGGCTTGGGATGACCTATAAGGCAGGCCGGAGCGTCGTCCGGAGCTCTATATTTTTTATCCAATCTTGGCAAGACTGGAGGAACTGTAGAAGGGTTTTTCATTATTTTGATGCCTTGGTCCCATATATAATCTATGATGGGCATAGATCTAACATATTTTTGTTAAGGGTTCCTTGAAGTCGTAAAGTAAGCAGTCCTGTTGGTGAGAAGGCATTGGAAGTTGAAAGCGTTTTGCCGCTCTTTCAAGGAGATTATGGAAACCTCCGATGTCTTCTGGAGGTGAGTCTACCTGAGGAGGAGACTGCGACGCTGGAAGAGGGATAACATAGCCGTCCCATTCATCATTTTTTTATTTAGGAATCTGTTTATTAGAGTTTTCGTTGCAGGTAAAACCACACAATACATCATACTTCATCAAATAGCATTGTTACATAAATCTTGTAGTCAGGCGCCAATGTATAACTGATACAAACATGGTGCGTTACGTTAGGTGTACTGTAACCGGTTGTGTCCCAAAGTATAACCTGTTAGGTCATAAGTAAATCCATCTCCATTCGTATCGTTATGGCCCCAGCCCTAGTGGAGAGCATCCGCTCACCAGCGTCGATGCCAATTGTGTGCTATTCTCAGTGCTTCCCCGAATAGTTATACAAACAGTGCTATACTCCCCATTCTGTAGCTGGGCAGCTGTCCTTCTAACAACTAAAACAATGTACAACAGCAGCTCGCGTCTTCTAGTCTAGTCGGCCCCCACTCCACTGACCCCTCTCCCATTAGGCTCCACCCTCCCTGGCCCCCACCACTCAAAAAGGGATCAGGCGCTGATATCCAATCTGCGGCTTGCACTATCTTCGCCAGCCAGCCAGTCGCACCCACCAGCGCGGAGTCTCTACCAGGTGAGCAGTGCCCCATCGCCTAACGCGGCTCCTACAGCGCAGCAGTGCCCTCCCCCGGGGCCACCTCCTCCGATTGTGACAGGGTCTGCCTCATTTCCCCCCACTGGGCGGCGACGGGCGTCGTCCTAAGGCCCAGTGTCTCTTCCCGCCGAAGCGCCACCTCTTCTGCCTTTGCCCACACCATAAAAGAGCTACGCCACGCTCGCACATGCGGTGCGGTATCTGCCTTCCAGCGCTTGGTGATGAGTCGCTTAGCCACTATTATCCCCAGATCAAGGAAACGACAGGCCACCTTAGCCGGTGGCGGTCGAGGAAAGAGATGCAGCAGGTATGTGGGCCACTCAGATGGAATCTCCCGGCCCGTACACCTGCGGAGTTCCCCATGTATCGCCTGCCAGTATATCTGCAGTGTGGTGCAGCCCCACAGCATGTGGATCAGGTCGGCGCCAAGCGTCGCACAACGGGGGCAGCACGCATCCGTTCTGCAAAAATACTTATTAATGGCGCCCGGTGTGAGGTAGGCCCTGTGTAGGACAAAAAAACTGTATTTGACGGAATCTCATATTTCGGGGCACCCTCCTCGGCCCCCTCAGCGCTCCCTCCCATTCCCTGTCTACCATAGGGCGGGCAAGGTCCCCCTCCCACTTCTCGCGCAGTGTCCCCAGACTCGGCACCGCATGAATCCGCAAGGCCCCAGCGAACCACTTGATCAGGTGTCCTCCTCGGCCCATGACATGGAGATACTGCAGCACTAAATGCTGCACCGGTTCCACCTGCAGGTCCCCCCAGTGACCCACCAGAGTCTCTATCAGGGCCCGGTGACGGAGAAACTGGCCCTGCGCCAGCCCCGTCTCTTCTGCAAGGGTCGCAAACGGCAAGAGGCCCCCTTCATGGTATAGGTCCTCCATGGTGTGAATATCAACCGCGTGCCAATCCCGTAACTCCGCAGCTCCCAACGTGTCTCGCCCACAAGGAGAACCCTCCAGTGGGATGGCCGGGGCGTATGGGAGCGTGGCCCTCGTCAGCCGGAGGATTCTTCGGTAGCTTTTACAAGCCACCACTAACAGCAACGGTTCAGGCTTCAGCGCTCCCGTCGTCGGATGAAAAATCTTGAGGAGCTCAGTTAATGACAGCGGCGGATTCTCCGCTGTCGCCGTATCCTCTCGACACCTGTCAGCCAGCCAGCGAGCCACCCACTGCAGCTGTGCGGCCAGATAGTAATGCTCCAGGCAGGGCATCCCGAGCCCGCCCCCACCCACGGGAAGGCACAATTTCGGCAGCGCCACTCTGTGGCGCGCCGTTCCCCATATGAAGTCGCGGAGGGAGCGAGTGAGGGGCGCGAAGAAGGACACCGGTAGGTACACCGGCAAGTTGGCAAAATAGTACAGCAGACGGGGCAGTACCACCATTTTAACGAGCGCTATTCGGCCAGTCACCGAAAGGGTAAGCGTGCTCCAAAACGCTATCTGGGTCCGGATCGCGGTCACAGCGCGTCCTAGGTTACCCTCCACTAGGTCCGCCGGGCGGCGATAGATCTGGACACCCAGATAGCGAAAGGTGTCCGGCTGCCACTGTACCCGCACTCCTCCAAGGCAGTAGCCGGGGTCCTGGACGTCGCCCCCAAAGGCGTACAGACAGGATTTGGCCGCGTTCACTCGGAGGCCTGAGAGCTGCTCAAAGGTGTGTAGGATGCGATCCAGCCCCTCAGGGATGGAAGATACATCCCTGACATATACTAGGAGGTCATCCGCATAAAGGGACACCTGGTGAGTTGCGTCCCCCAGCGGGATGCCATCCGCAAGTTCCCCACGGAGCATCGCCGCCAACGGCTCCATTGCAAGCGCAAACAGGAGGGGCGACAGCCGACACCCCTGCCTAGTGCCCCGGCCAATTACGATGGGATCCCAGACATATGGGCCCGTGCGCACCCGCACCGTGGGTCCTTTGTACAGCAGAGCCGCAAGTTGCAGGAAGCCCAGCCCCAATCCGAACCGCGACAGTGCCGACACTCGGTATCCCCATTCCAAGCAATCAAAGGCTTTCTCGAGGTCCAGGACCAAACAGCCCGCCCTGGGCCATGGTCGGGTGCTCTCCCCCATCACCCTAAAAAACCGCCGTAAATTAAGCGAAGTGCTGCGCTTGGGCACGAAACCATTTTGGTCGCTGTGCACCAGCGCAGGCACCACCGGCGTCAGTCTCTCCGCCAGCACCTTCGCCAATATTTTATAGTCCGTGTTGAGTAGGGCGAGCGGGCGATAGGACCCCAGCTGCGTGGCGTCTCGCCCCGGCTTAAGCAGGGAGATCAGATAAGCCTCCTTCAGCGACGCTGGCAATGTGCCTTCCTCTAGGGCAGCCAAGTAGAGACTATGAAGCTATAAGGGACTCACGGTGAGTTTTGTAGTATTCCGCCGGGAGTCCGTCCGGTCCCGGCGCTTTCCCTGAGGCTAAAGAGGAAATAGCGTCCCCTATCTCCTCCATCGTGGGGGGGCATTCCAGGCTCTCATGGTACTCCTCCGGGACCACCGGTAATTCCACCGCTTCCAGGAACTCATCCAGATCACACGCATTCCTCCTGCCCGTTGACTGGTACAGAGAGGTGTAATGTGCCGTGAACGCCCGGTGGATTTCCCACTGCGTGTGAACCAGCACTCCGTCCGGCCCTGTGATCGCACCCACGGGGGTACGGGTCGCATCCTGCCGGATGAGCCAGGCCAGAAGTCTCCCTGCCCTGTCTGACGTAGCGTGTACCCGGGCCGAGTGCGCCGCATAATTAAGGCAGCGGAGCCGCTCAAGGAGATCGGCATGTTGCGCCCGGAGGTCAGATAGGTGGCTCGCGTCCGAGCCCCCCCCCCCCCTCACCACGCACCTCCCATGAGAGGCGGCGAGATTCCAAGGAGGCGAGAGCCCCTGCCAACTGCTTCCGAATATTCCAGGTCGCACCTATGCAATGGCCCCTGATGTACACCTTATGCGCGTCCCACTCAATCAGCTCACTATCCGTGGAGCCCTCATTGAGATCAAAATACTGTTCGATTGCAGTGCCCAGGGAGGCCCGAAATTCCGGGTCCTCCAGCGCCGCTGTCTGAAGACGCCACGTCGGCACCGGGGGCCTATCGGGCCTCCAGCGAAGCCCCAGAATAAGCGGATTGTGGTCTGAGTGCGTCCGACCCATGTATTCCGCCCGGGTCACCCACGGAAGCACCGAATGGGTGCCCACCACCCTATCCAACATGGAGGCCGTGGACCGCGGAGTAGTAGGAGTACACGCGGTCGCCCGGATGGGCATTCCGCCACAGGTCGGTGAGCGTCCAGTGAGACAGCCATGCGGCGAGGGCCCTGGCGTTCGATCCCACCTGTGTGCCCCGCAGGGGCGGAAAGGACCGGTCCATGTGCACATCCAGCACGGAGTTAAAGTCCCCCCCCAAAAGCCAGGGGAGGCCGACAAACGGTTCCAGTACCGACGACAGGCTGGCCAGGTAGGATGGCTGCTCCACATTTGGCGCGTAAAGAGACCCCAGTAGCACCTGCTGGCCATCTAGTTTCCCATGAACTAAGGTGTACCTCCCATCAGGATCCACCAGCACCTGCAGACAGACAAACGGGGTACCCGCCCTTATCCATATCAGCGTGCCTCTAGCGTGTGCCGAACACGTGGTGCCATATACCTGCCCCCTCCAGCGCGCACGCAGCCTACCCAGTTCCCCGGCCGTCATGTGCTTCTCCTGCAGGAGAGCGATTGCCACCGCGTGTCGCTGCATGTATGCATAGACTGAGTATCGCCGCGCCGGTGTATGCATGCCCCTGACATTCCATGTAATCACATTTGTAACAGCCATGCGGAAAGGACTAAGGGTAATACTGTGGCAGGGGAGTAGGGACGCCCGTCCGGGGCGGGGGGCGGCGGGCCTTCACCTGACTATGTAGAAAGCTGCAACATAAACACCTCAACGCAACTACGCACCACCATGAAGCCGTGCGAAAAACCGAGCCAAACAGGCCAACTGAACTGTCAGGGCGAACCCCTCTACGGGTAATCGTCCAAACCATGTAACAATGCTCGCTAAGTAGAGCTAAGCCCAATTGTGGCTAGGGGGCAGGCAAGTGAGATTCAATCCGCGCGGGTGCACTTCTGCAGGGATGCCTGTGTATATGTGACGTGAAGGGACCCCCAGAATCAGAGCGCAGCGCCGGCCCGGGGAGTGTAGGATTCCCCCCCCCCCCCCACCACGCCACCCACAAAGGCAGATGAACCCTAGCTCGGGCGGCCGCCCCATCGCAGGGGGGCGGAAGTCCAGCCACCACCGCAGCCCACCTGGTCCATCAGTCCCCGGGATGCCAGCAGCAAGCGTGCTCCCATCCGCAGCTCATGCCTCCGCCCACTGCACGGTCAGGAGCCACAAAGTGTCCGTCTGAGGGCTGCAGGACCCATACCCAAGGAGCACCTCCAGCCGCGACCCCAGATCTCTCAAAGTTTCGTTCATATTACATCACTTGGTCCGATGTCTGCGGAGTGACCAGCGGCAACAGCTGGTCATCAGAGATCACAGTTGATGGGGAGGATGAGCCGCTGGACAACACATCACCCCGCTCTTGGACAGCGTCTCCACTCCCGCCGTCCGGCGACCCGAGAGTGGCCACCGCTGCCAGCGCATCTTGGCGCTCCAGTCTGCTCTTCTCCGGGCTAGGGGCCACCCCCAGACCCCGCCCCTCAGCATGCCGCCGCCTCCTTCCCTGCCTTTGGCGAGATCTCCTGCCGCGCGGTGTGGCAGCCTCCTGACTCCGTGGCCGCCGGCCATCACTGCGCCCCGTGTCCTCCAGCCAATCCCAGACCTCAGATGGCGTGTCGAAGAAGCGGACACCCTCCGTGGTGGCCACCCGCAGGCGGGAGGGGAACAAAAGAGCATATGACATCCCTAGTTCTCGCAGGCGACGCTTCACCGCCAGGTAGTTGCTGCGGCATCTCTGCACCAGGGCAGTGTAGTCCGGGAAGAAATGCACCTGTCCACCGCCAACAGTGATGTCGCCCATCCCCCGGGTCTCGCGGGGCACCACGTCCCTGTCCCGATAGTTAAGGAGTTTGAAGAGGAAGGGCCGCGGTCGGGACCCCGGGGCGGGCCTCTGTGTGGGGACCCTGTGGGCACGTTCCACCACGAAGTGCGGGGAGAGTTTCTCCGATCCGATCAGGTTGCGTAGCCACACTTCCACATATTGCTCCGGCTGTCTCCCCTCCTCGCCCTCCGGCAGGCCCACCACGCGCACGTTGTTGCGCCGAGAGCGCCCTTCTGCATCATCCGCGCGGTCCTCCAATGCATGGACGCGGTCAATGAGATCCTGGAGGGTGGCTGTATGAGTAGACACAACTGGTCGCACCTCCTGGAGAGTTTGCTCCTGCTGCTCTACCTTGTCCGCCAACTTGCGGTGGTCCGCGTGGAGCAGCGTGAAGTCGACCGCGACCTTGTCGATGCGGGCTTCCAACGACGACCTAGTCTGTTCAAGCGAGGAGCCGATCCGCTCCACAGCCGCCAGCACCGAGTCCAGCTTGGCGGCCAGTAGAGCAGTGGGCGGGGCCGCTTCAGGGTCTCCAGGCGCCGGGGCAGGGCCCAGTCCTGTCACCGGGGCCCGGCCGTCTTTCTGCGCATTGCGCAGCCGGCCCATAACCAACTGTTGTGCAGTGGGCATCCGCCCGTAGTCCAGTCCGCCAGTAGATGGGCCCGGTCCAGCCGCAGCAGGCCCCTCCTCCTCAGAACCAGCCGCCGTGTCAGGGCCCCACCGCGAAGGAGAGAGGGGGGGGGGAAGAAGCAAAACTGGTCAAGTCCAACCGGGGGCCCCTGGCGACCCCGGAGCGAGCGACGCACCTCTCGGCGCACCACGGGCCCGAGACCAACGCGATCCCCAGAGACCATCCACCAGGCGCCTCAGAAGTCCTCCTCGGGTCCACCCCTGCACGTCCGAGGCCCCACACCCAATGTCTCAGGCTCAGTCAGCGCAGCCGGTGCCCCAACTCCGCCACCCGCCGAGGAGCGGCCGATTACCTCCAGGCGGCCTCCCGTCCCGGCTCAGTGGTCGCCGTCACAGTCCAGGTGCCACAACGTGGGGAGCCAGAAAGTGCCCACCGTCGGTGGGTGTCTCGCAGCGCGCCAAGCGCCGGGCGTCGTGATCCCTCGTCTTCCACCTCCTCAAGGGCCGAGGCTCCCAAGCTGCAGGTCCCACCGGGGTCGTTCCGCCTCCCCCGTCCGCTGTCTCCGCTCCGGGGCAGCCACGCAATCGCCGCTGCAGGGGGGCGCGCCGCCTCCTCCGGGCTGCCGGGCCCCGGCGGGTCCCGGACCACAGGGCCCACCTCCGCTAAGGCTCCGGACGCGTCCCGCCCAAGCGGCGGCCAGGCAAGAGGCCCCTCACTCGGGAATCAGCTGCCTCCTGCGTCCGCACCTTCAGCCACTCCACTGACCTGCCGAACGTCGCCGCTCCACTGCTTGTGCTCTCGGTGCGGACCTCCGATACGCCCTCAGTGTGCTCCCGAGGTCCAAGCTCCGCCGCACCACCAGGCCGCCACAACCAGCGCTCCAACGGTCACGGCCCAGGGGTCACGTGGCAAGCCGCGGCGCACAGTAGCGTGTGCGGCCGGCCGCAGGGCTCCAGCGCCTCTCTCCAGCTGCCGGTCTCCCTCCTCGGGCGATCCCGAGCCGCCGCCCAGAAACTTCGCGCTCCGCTCAGCAGACCGCTGCAGCGGGGGGTGAGCGAGCCGTCTCCGCCATCGTTTTCAGCCACTATGGGGGTCCCTGACAGGATATTTGACAGGATAAAGGCACCGATGCGTCGGAGCTCCACTAGCTTGCGGCCATCTTGTTCGCGCGCCAAGCCACGCCCCGCCGTCCCATTCATCATGATGTGATTGAGTAACCTGAATCTCCCCTTCTTCTTGTGGCTCATCCTCCTCATCGTTCGTAGAGGGGGGAGGCGGCACAGGCACTTCAGTGGTAGGAAGCGGTGGAGGTGCACCACCTGGGGCGGAGAAAGGCCTGGAGCAGGAGAAGGAGCAGAGGTAGGGAACCTCTTTTTGTAGTCTGAAATCATAAATTGTAGGTCAGAGACCAGGGCTTAAGGAAGACAAACCATTTGTGGTTGTTGGTGATGTCTTTGTTCCTGATAGTATACCTGATCATCAAAATCTTGTTCCTCACACTCGGAGTCCTCCTGGTATTTTGCATTGAGCTCTGAAAGACTTACTGCAGCCCGAAACATACTGTCCTCGTCAGAATCATCATCTTCATCCAAAAGATGTGAGGGTAGTAAAGGCTGGACCCTACTGGGTGAAGCCAGAGAAGGCGTCAGCCTTTGTTTGCTGAATTTCTTTTGAAAAGATGTATTTTCCGCCTTTGACTTTGGAGTCGTCGACGAGGTCGTCATCGGTATATTCGTCGACGAAGAATCATTGACTGTCAAAAGTAAGGACATTCCAGATGGCACTGTCATCTGTGATGCAACCCTCGTCGATGAAGTCGTCGACGAATAAACCGTCGTCGATGGGAGGGTGGTCGGTGTGTGTATCATTGTCGACTAAACACTAGTCGTCGTGCTCATCGTCAGGTAAGCCGTCAACGCTATCTTTGACGATGACGAAGATTTCCTGATCTTTATCATCGACGAAGAAGTCATTGTCGACGAGAGAGATGCCGACGAGACTGAAATTGTGGAGATGGTCGTCGTCGACGAAGTCACTCCGGTAACTGTCGTCGTCTCCACCGTCGACGGAGCTGAGGAAGGCTTTTAAAAAGTGTGTTTCACCCTCGGCGGAGGAGTAGGAGGGTCTGAAGCTGGTTTCTGTGAGCTTTGAACGGGAGAAAGCTCCCTAGCAGGCAAATCCTTGCTTTTTGAAGCCTCTGAAGACTTTTTGTGCGTCATCTTTGGAGGTTGCTGCGAAGGTGGTCATGGAGATACATCTCTGGGTCTTTTTTGAGGAGTATCTTGATGAGCTTTCACTCTCCTCAGAGGACAAGGGGTCATCTTTGTCCTTAAGCCTCTGCAGCCAAGTCAAAAGGCTTCCCTAACTGTCTTTTAAAGTCTTTGTCGAAAAGGTACGACATACCTTGCAGTCTTTCGGCGTGTGGTTCGGATAAAGACAGTAGAGGCCATCCTTATGGGGGTTGTCGACAGGTAACCTCTTTTTTCTGCAGGTACCACAGGACCTAAAAAGGCCTTTTTTAGGAGTGTCCGACATGAAGACAGTGGAAGACTTCACTCAGACAATGAGAATCTTGAAGAGAAATACCTTGAATCCAAGAAATAGCTGAATACAAGGAAAACCTGAGCAGAGCTCAGTGGAGACTCCCTTAGCACGATGTGCGGTAGAAAATCTGAGGGACTAGAGCTCCTTCCAGGAAGGTTGTTCTCTGGAGTTTGGTCCTTGTCACAAAAGGACCTGGATATGTTACTAATGTGAGGCCTTGGGCCTATTACACCCTATATCCAATAGGAAATTATTTTACTAATGTACCGGGGACTCCCATCTCGACGACGGGGAATGATTCAGGCATGTGAATCTATGAAAGATACCGTAATACTGGATAATATTGATGTCCATTCTCTATTTGTCCAGGAAAGACCTCGGTCTTTCTCCCACTTGGCGCGCAAGGGTATGAGTGGGAGTGTTCTGTGCGTCAGTAATGCTGCTGTTTAAACAGTGCACTATATGGCTACCAGTCCCCAGGACCTATAAATATTGTACTACTAAGTAGGATTGTTGTTCATTTGTCAGATCACCTCATGCTCATGTCAGCGTGCCCAAAAAGGAATTGTGCAGCAAAAATTGTCCCGGGGGTATGTCTGCGCCACATGTTAGTTCTTCATAGGTTAACAAGACACCATCTCCATACAAGTCCCCCAGTGTATGTAGCTGAGCCGCATGCCAAGGTGCGAGTTCCGCTCCTGTCGTGATGGCTCTGTGTCTAGATGTGCCTAGCAGGGGTAACTTGGGCACATATGGTATCGCCAGTCGCATGAGGTTTAGGCTCCATCTATAGCAGCGATACGCAAGAGCTAATAACATTGGTTTTGGCACAGTGGTTTTAGTAATCAGGTGGAATAGATGGTCAAACAAATGTCCAATACCACTGGCAGCTTAGTGGCCGTATTGGACAGTTGTAGGCCCAACAGCTATTTGGCCACTGACTGCAGTTGAGCTGCCAGATAGTACAATTCCATATTTGGTGCTGCCAACTCTCCTTGCTCCATAGATGCATTTCATTTTCTCATGGCTACCCTCCAACGTCCAGCATTCCAAATTAAGTCACATATTGTTTGCTCAAAATCACAGAAAGTTTTTGCTGGGACATAGGTCGGCAAATTAAAAAAATAGTACAGTAGCCTTGGTAGGACCACCATCCTTAGTAAGGTGATCCGGCCCCTTACCGAAATTGTTAACTGTAGGAAGCTGGCTCTGTATATACTATACCAAAGTGAGGTATAGTGTGCACAGGGTCTAGTGGAACCCCAAAGGTTTACCCCAGATGTAAAGTTAGATAGCACCGTACTCTCTATTTGTGGTAGTGTGGTCGAGCAGTAAGGCTTTATCAGAGGACAGTGATAAGCATTTGTTGGACACACTCAGTCAGAAAATTAATTCACACACTCAAAAACTGAACTTCAGACCAATTGTTTTTGTATAAAAATATTCTTTTAGTTATTTTATTTTCTAGAGCCAAGCAAGCCTGGCACAGGAAAGCAATAAATACTTTACAGTAGTAATGCAGTTTGTAAATAGTTTGAATTGTAAATGTACTTTGATTTAATTACAGTAGTGACATTGCAGCATAAGCCTCGCCTTTCTTATATTCCCCTTCTAGTGCAACCCATGGTGGTACATGTGATTTTTGTTCAACCGCTTTCTTTTGAAAATCCTGCCTTCTTTCTTCCACTAAATTCACTGTATCTTTCAGTTCATCAGGCAAGTCTCCTTCAGTAAGAAGTGAAAACATCTCATCCACTTCTATTCCCTGTTTAGTTAGCATCATTTTGAATGCTACATCTTCATCTGGTGTTTGAAAAGCTACACCATTAGGCATACTAAAAATGGTGCAATTCATTTTAAACAACAAGTCCCTCCCTAATAAGTTTACTGGACTTGAATCACATACCACAAATCGATGCAGGTTTCCAATATTCACTTCTATTGGTTTTACCCTAGGAAACCTTTACACCAGTATTCTTACCATTCTTTCTCCTGAGTAAATGAACAATTCAATAAGATCTAGTAGTAGATTAGAATAGGGAGGAAATACGATAATGCATTTAACTTTTATTTTAAAGAACCACAGACTCAGAAGGAGCTTTAAACGTTTATCTGAATTAATAATTTTGTGAGTCAAATCAACATACCCATGGATATACCAGAAGTCTCCATCAGGAAATATAGTACAGTTAGCATTAATAAATTCTTGCAATGACAGCACCTGAGGAGAGAAAGAACAGAGAGCAAGTACGGAGCATTAACCCTACAGTTATATTTACCTAGAATGGTGTGAGGACCCCGACATCAGAGAGTCAAGGATTCAGGACAGGTTCAGGACAGGGAAAAGGTGACCTCTTCTAGTGTAACGCCAGCGTTGCACCCCTCTCTGGGGCTACTCTCTCGGGCTCGGGCTCTTCCGGACCCCTTCCTAGATGTGCCTCCTCGGTTGTTCCGCGAATTTCCCTAGTGTTGGATTCTTCAGTCAGATTGCAGCAAAATCTGGCAGCATCTCAGCATAGCATCAAGTGTGTCTAACTAACTAGAACTTACCTCTGCTATCCCAATTCAAATGTATGATCCACCCCCAAATGTTTCAATTCCATGTTCACCTGCAATTTTGCTTGGTCCAAGCAGTGGGGTGATGACATCACACCATAGTAAGTGCACTATTTTCTTTAGTCTATTGTCTATCTCCCGCCCCTTCATTTTAATACCCACAAGCTTTATTCCCACAAGCATTTCATATGTGGATCGATAAGTCTATTTTACAATGTTGCTTCTTCTTCCTCTTGTAGGGTCAAGAGTTGGTTTCCCATGTCCTTGCCGGGCTTAGGGTTTGGCAGTCAGTCAATTTACTTCACTTGTTTAGAACAAGCAGATGTTTGCACATGTGTAGAAGCCACAAGGGAACTGAGACGCGGTCACCCTCCAAGGCCCAAATGTGAACTATCAATAAAGTCAAAGAAGAACACGTTAGAATACAAAATAAAATAAATTCACTGTATACCACTTACTTCTACTCTAACCCCATTTACTTAATAAATTTTTCGCATTAATAGCTTAGTAAAACTTGCATAGGTTAGTTTCAGCTCAGCATGTGCGTTAGTGCGTTCCTTTAAAGCAGCCATATTAGAAGCTATTGCGCAGCTGCAAAGATTTCCTCCAAGCGACAAAATGTCATACTACGTAGATGTAGTAGACGCATGCGCAGAAGAGTTCCCGCGTTTTCGGCAGCCATTTTAGGACACTCGGGTTATTCATTAGTAAGGAACATAGGAAAGCGTCCCCTAGATACAATATGTTGAATGGGGTGCACTGTTAGTACTCACGGACAGATTGATTATAGTGTTACAGGTTATTCAAGAGGATTGCATACGAGCAAGTCTCCTTTTATGCGAAACCTTGCTCCATCAGTCCTAATATGCTTATTTGATAATCCTACAATTTGGATAGTTTTTCCCGAGAGGGGTAGATTTGGGATTTCTGCTGTTCTCACAGTAGAATGGGTAGCACCAGTGTCCACTAGGAAAGTGATATAATTTCCCTCTACCTTCCCATCAATAAATGGACCTGACTGATCTACCGCCAAGGAGGCGCCAAGCACGCACTCCTCCTCCCCCCTCAGGTACCGTCATTGCGCCATTCCCAATTCATCTGCATCACTCTGCATCCAATATTGTTGAACAGTGTGTATATTCTTACCACTTTCCCCTCGGAATCCTGTGTTCACACTATTTCTGCACCCGAGCATTCACATTGTTGAGCAAAGGAGCTTGAGGCACCTGTAACTGAGGAGTAACTATCTGCTGCTGTTGGTTCACAACCACCCCATTCTGCATCTGTGATGGGCCCGGTCCAGCCGCAGCAGGCCCCTCCTCCTCAGAACCAGCCGCCGTGTCAGGGCCCCCCCGCACTTACCAGTGCACCGCACCGGAGAAGGCCGCGAAGGAGAGAGGGGGGGGGGGGAGAAGCAAAACTGGTCAAGTCCAACCGGGGGCCCCTGGCGACCCCGGAGCGAGCGACGCACCTCTCGGCGCACCACGGGCCCGAGACCAACGCGATCCCCAGAGACCATCCACCAGGCGCCTCAGAAGTCCTCCTCGGGTCCACCCCTGCACGTCCGAGGCCCCACACCCAATGTCTCCGGCTCAGTCAGCGCAGCCGGTGCCCCAACTCCGCCACCCGCCGAGGAGCGGCCGATTACCTCCAGGCGGCCTCCCGTCCCGGCTCAGTGGTCGCCGTCACAGTCCAGGTGCCACAACGTGGGGAGCCAGAAAGTGCCCGCCGTCGGTGGGTGTCTCGCAGCGCGCCAAGCGCCGGGCGTCGTGATCCCTCGTCTTCCACCTCCTCAAGGGCCGAGGCTCCCAAGCTGCAGGTCCCACCGGGGTCGTGCCGCCTCCCCCGTCCGCTGTCTCCGCTCCGGGGCAGCCACGCGATCGCCGCTGCAGGGGGGCGCGCCCCCTCCGCCGCCTCCTCCGGGCTGCCGGGCCCCGGCGGGTCCCGGACCTCAGGGCCCACCTCCGCTAAGGCTCCGGACGCGTCCCGCCCAAGCGGCGGCCAGGCAAGAGGCCCCTCACTCGGGAATCAGCCGCCTCCTGCGTCCGCACCTTCGGCCACTCCACTGACCTGCCGAACGTCGCCGCTTCACTGCTTGTGCTCCCGGTGCGGACCTCCGATACGCCCTCAGTGTGCTCCCGAGGTCCAAGCTCCGCCGCACCACCAGGCCGCCACAACCAGCGCTCCAACGGTCACAGCCCAGGGGTCACGTGGCAAGCCGCGGCGCACAGTAGCGTGTGCGGCCGGCCGCAGGGCTCCAGCGCCTCTCTCCAGCCGCCGGTCTCCCTCCTCGGGCGATCCCGAGCCGCCGCCCAGCAACTTCGCGCTCCGCTCAGCAGACCGCTGCAGCGGGGGGTGAGCAAGCAGTCTCCGCCATAGTTTTCGGCCACTATGGGGGTCCCTGACAGGATATTTGACAGGATAAAGGCACCGATGCGTCGGAGCTCCACTAGCTTGCGGCCATCTTGTTCGCACGCCAAGCCACGCCCCGCCGTCCCATTCATCATGATGTGATTGAGTAACCTGAATCTCCCCTTCTTCTTGTGGCTCATCCTCCTCATCGTTCGTAGAGGGGGGAGGCGGCACAGGCACTTCAGTGGTAGGAAGCGGTGGAGGTGCACCACCTGGGGCGGAGAAAGGCCTGGAGCAGGAGAAGGAGCAGAGGTAGGGAACCTCTTTTTGTAGTCTGAAATCATAAATTGTAGGTCAGAGACCAGGGCTGAAGGAAGACAAACCATTTGTGGTTGTTGGTGATGTCTTTGTTCCCGATAGTATACCTGATCATCAAAATCTTGTTCCTCACACTCGGAGTCCTCCTGGTATTTTGCATTGAGCTCTGAAGGACTTACTGCAGCCCGAAACATACTGTCCTCGTCAGAATCATCATCTTCATCCAAAAGATGTGAGGGTAGTAAAGGCTGGACCCTACTGGGTGAAGCCAGAGAAGGCGTCAGCCTTTGTTTGCTGAATTTCTTTTGAAAAGATGTATTTTCCGCCTTTGACTTTGGAGTCGTCGACGAGGTCGTCATCGGTATATTCGTCGACGAAGAATCATTGACTGTCAAAAGTAAGGACATTCCAGATGGCACTGTCGTCTGTGATGCAACCCTCGTCGATGAAGTCGTCGACGAATAAACCGTCGTCGATGGGAGGGTCGTCGGTGTGTGTATCATTGTCGACTAAACACTAGTCGTCGTGCTCATCGTCAGGTAAGCCGTCAACGCTATCTTTGACGATGACGAAGATTTCCTGATCTTTATCATCGACGAAGAAGTCATCGTCGACGAGAGAGATGCCGACGAGACTGAAATTGTGGAGATGGTCGTCGTCGACGAAGTCACTCCGGTAACTGTCGTCGTCTCCACCGTCGACGGAGCTGAGGAAGGCTTTTAAAAAGTGTGTTTCACCCTCGGCGGAGGAGTAGGAGGGTCTGAAGCTGGTTTCTGTGAGCTTTGAACGGGAGAAAGCTCCCTAGCAGGCAAATCCTTGCTTTTTGAAGCCTCTGAAGACTTTTTGTGCGTCGTCTTTGGAGGTTGCTGCGAAGGTGGTCATGGAGATACATCTCTGGGTCTTTTTTGAGGAGTATCTTGATGAGCTTTCACTCTCCTCAGAGGACAAGGGGTCATCTTTGCCCTTAAGCCTCTGCAGCCAAGTCAAAAGGTTTCCCTAACTGTCTTTTAAAGTCTTTGTCGAAAAGGTACGACATACCTTGCAGTCTTTCGGCGTGTGGTTCGGATAAAGACAGTAGAGGCCATCCTTATGGGGGTCGTCGACAGGTAACCTCTTTTTTCTGCAGGTACCACAGGACCTAAAAAGGCCTTTTTTAGGAGTGTCCGACATGAAGACAGTGGAAGACTTCACTCAGACAATGAGAATCTTGAAGAGAAATACCTTGAATCCAAGAAATAGCTGAATACAAGGAAAACCTGAGCAGAGCTCAGTGGAGACTCCCTTAGCACGATGTGCGGTAGAAAATCTGAGGGACTAGAGCTCCTTCCAGGAAGGTTGTTCTCTGGAGTTTGGTCCTTGTCACAAAAGGACCTGGATATGTTACTAATGTGAGGCCTTGGGCCTATTACACCCTATATCCAATAGGACATTATTTTACTAATGTACCGGGGACTCCCATCTCGACGACGGGGAATGATTCAGGCATGTGAATCTATGAAAGATACCGTAATACTGGATAATATTGATGTCCATTCTCTATTTGTCCAGGAAAGACCTCGGTCTTTCTCCCACTTGGCACGCAAGGGTATGAGTGGGAGTGTTCTGTGCGTCAGTAATGCTGCTGTTTAAACAGTGCACTATATGGCTACCAGTCCCCAGGACCTATAAATATTGTACTACTAAGTAGGATTGTTGTTCATTTGTAAGATCACCTCATGCTCATGTCAGCGTGCCCAAAAAGGAATTGTGCAGCAAAAATTGTCCCGGGGGTATGTCTGCGCCACATGTTTAGTTCTTCATAGGTTAACAAGACACCATCTCCATACAAGTCCCCCAGTGTATGTAGCCGAGCCGCATGCCAAGGTGCGAGTTCCGCTCCTGTCGTGATGGCTCTGTGTCTAGATGTGCCTAGCAGGGGTAACTTGGGCACATATGGTATCGCCAGTCGCATGAGGTTTAGGCTCCATCTATAGCAGCGATACGCAAGAGCTAATAACATTGGTTTTGGCTCAGTGGTTTTAGTAATCAGGTGGAATAGATGGTCAAACAAATGTCCAATACCACTGGCAGCTTAGTGGCCGTATTGGACAGTTGTAGGCCCAACAGCTATTTGGCCACTGACTGCAGTTGAGCTGCCAGATAGTACAATTCCATATTTGGTGCTGCCAACTCTCCTTGCTCCATAGATGCATTTCATTTTCTCATGGCTACCCTCCAACGTCCAGCATTCCAAATTAAGTCACATATTGTTTGCTCAAAATCACAGAAAGTTTTTGCTGGGACATAGGTGGGCAAATTAAAAAAATAGTACAGTAGCCTTGGTAGGACCACCATCCTTAGTAAGGTGATCCGGCCCCTTACCGAAATTGTTAACTGTAGGAAGCTGGCTCTGTATATACTATACCAAAGTGAGGTATAGTGTGCACAGGGTCTAGTGGAACCCCAAAGGTTTACCCCAGATGTAAAGTTAGATAGCACCTTACTCTCTATTTGTGGTAGTGTGGTCGAGCAGTAAGGCTTTATCAGAGGACAGTGATAAGCATTTGTTGGACACACTCAGTCAGAAAATTAATTCACACACTCAAAAACTGAACTTCAGACCAATTGTTTTTGTATAAAAATATTCTTTTAGTTATTTTATTTTCTAGAGCCAAGCAAGCCTGGCACAGGAAAGCAATAAATACTTTACAGTAGTAATGCAGTTTGTAAATAGTTTGAATTGTAAATGTACTTTGATTTAATTACAGTAGTGACATTGCAGCATAAGCCTCGCCTTTCTTATATTCCCCTTCTAGTGCAACCCATGGTGGTACATGTGATTTTTGTTCAACCGCTTTCTTTTGAAAATCCTGCCTTCTTTCTTCCACTAAATTCACTGTATCTTTCAGTTCATCAGGCAAGTCTCCTTCAGTAAGAAGTGAAAACATCTCATCCACTTCTATTCCCTGTTTAGTTAGCATCATTTTGAATGCTACATCTTCATTTGGTGTTTGAAAAGCTACACCATTAGGCATACTAAAGATGGTGCAATTCATTTTAAACAACAAGTCCCTCCCTAATAAGTTTACTGGACTTGAATCACATACCACAAATCGATGCAGGTTTCCAATATTCACTTCTATTGGTTTTACCCTAGGAAACCTTTACACCAGTATTCTTACCATTCTTTCTCCTGAGTAAATGAACAATTCAATAAGATCTAGTAGTAGATTAGAATAGGGAGGAAATACGATAATGCATTTAACTTTTATTTTAAAGAACCACAGACTCAGAAGGAGCTTTAAACGTTTATCTGAATTAATAATTTTGTGAGTCAAATCAACATACCCATGGATATACCAGAAGTCTCCATCAGGAAATATAGTACAGTTAGCATTAATAAATTCTTGCAATGACAGCACCTGAGGAGAGAAAGAACAGAGAGCAAGTACGGAGCATTAACCCTACAGTTATATTTACCTAGAATGGTGTGAGGACCCCGACATCAGAGAGTCAAGGATTCAGGACAGGTTCAGGACAGGGAAAAGGTGACCTCTTCTAGTGTAACGCCAGCGTTGCACCCCTCTCTGGGGCTACTCTCTCGGGCTCGGGCTCTTCCGGACCCCTTCCTAGATGTGCCTCCTCGGTTGTTCCGCGAATTTCCCTAGTGTTGGATTCTTCAGTCAGATTGCAGCAAAATCTGGCAGCATCTCAGCATAGCATCAAGTGTGTCTAACTAACTAGAACTTACCTCTGCTATCCCAATTCAAATGTATGATCCACCCCCAAATGTTTCAATTCCATGTTCACCTGCAATTTTGCTTGGTCCAAGCAGTGGGGTGATGACATCACACCATAGTAAGTGCACTATTTTCTTTAGTCTATTGTCTATCTCCCGCCCCTTCATTTTAATACCCACAAGCTTTATTCCCACAAGCATTTCATACGTGGATCGATAAGTCTATTTTACAATGTTGCTTCTTCTTCCTCTTGTAGGGTCAAGAGTTGGTTTCCCATGTCCTTGCCGGGCTTAGGGTTTGGCAGTCAGTCAATTTACTTCACTTGTTTAGAACAAGCAGATGTTTGCACATGTGTAGAAGCCACAAGGGAACTGAGACGCGGTCACCCTCCAAGGCCCAAATGTGAACTATCAATAAAGTCAAAGAAGAACACGTTAGAATACAAAATAAAATAAATTCACTGTATACCACTTACTTCTACTCTAACCCCATTTACTTAATCAATTTTTCGCATTAATAGCTTAGTAAAACTTGCATAGGTTAGTTTCAGCTCAGCATGTGCGTTAGTGCGTTCCTTTAAAGCAGCCATATTAGAAGCTATTGCGCAGCTGCAA
Organism: Triturus cristatus; assembly: GCF_964204655.1. NCBI lineage: Eukaryota > Metazoa > Chordata > Amphibia > Caudata > Salamandridae > Triturus > Triturus cristatus. Next base: position 1,735,440,535 of record NC_140589.1, read on the forward strand.
AGATTTCCTCCAAGCGACAAAATGTCATACTACGTAGATGTAGTAGACGCATGCGCAGAAGAGTTCCCGCGTTTTCGGCAGCCATTTTAGGACACTCGGGTTATTCATTAGTAAGGAACATAGGAAAGCGTCCCCTAGATACAATATGTTGAATGGGGTGCACTGTTAGTACTCACGGACAGATTGATTATAGTGTTACAGGTTATTCAAGAGGATTGCATACGAGCAAGTCTCTTTTTATGCGAAACCTTGCTCCATCAGTCCTAATATGCTTATTTGATAATCCTACAATTTGGATAGTTTTTCCCGAGAGGGGTAGATTTGGGATTTCTGCTGTTCTCATAGTAGAATGGGTAGCACCAGTGTCCACTAGGAAAGTGATATAATTTCCCTCTACCTTCCCATCAATAAATGGACCTGAGTGATCTACCGCCAAGGAGGCGCCAAGCACGCACTCCTCCTCCCCCCTCAGGTACCGTCATTGCGCCATTCCCAATTCATCTGCATCACTCTGCATCCAATATTGTTGAACAGTCTGTATATTTTTACCACTTTCCCCTCGGAATCCTGTGTTCACACTATTTCTGCACCCGAGCATTCACATTGTTGAGCAAAGGAGCTTGAGGCACCTGTAACTGAGGAGTAACTATCTGCTGCGGTTGGTTCACAACCACCCCATTCTGCATCTGTGAATTTAAAATGTTATTTTCCCCATTATTCTGTTGCAAGTTTGTACACTCATTCTTCCATCCTTTGCAAGGCAAACTTGATACAATTCGTTTTCGTTTTCGGGGGCGCTCCAGTGATCGCCGTGCCCGGCTGACGAACTGCTGCTGCCGGAGGCTCGACGGAAGTTGCAGAGGCCCCGGCGGACCTACCATTTTCCCCCCAGGCTCCGATCAGGTGCAGGCAAGAATCAGCGGGAGCGCGGCGAGATCCAGCAGATCCGATCAAGATAGGGACTCGCCCTGCTCCATCCACCTACAGCCGGCGCCCTCTTCCTGCCCGGCGGAAGCTCCGAGACCTGTGTCGTACTCTGCGAGGGAAACAACCGACATCTCTGCGAGGGAAACAACCGACATCGCTGCGGGGGTAAGGACTTCACCCCTCTTCTTCCCGCTCCCATAGAAAGCCAGTATTACCACCCACTGGGTGGGACCCACGCGGGTGGCCTGACACCCGGTCAACAACAGCCTGCACTAAACCCTTAGTGGTGGAGACCTGTACTAGGAGCTGGCATCATTGGAGGTAACACTCCACACCAGCCGGTGGCTATAACAGGGATTTCACGATCTGCCAGGACATCTTGATTGGCTGGTTGCACACAGTAGGATTTTTCCGTGGACCAGGAGGCATTACGCCGTGATTGTCCCAGTACCTGGAGCAACACGTGGCCAGTGGACAGGAAGCTGTGCTTGGTCCATGCTCCACAGCATGTACAGAAGCCCAGACAAGACTGAAGGAGGAGGTGAGCAGATGGTGAGAGCCAGGACCAGTAAGAAGCAAGGAAACCAGAGTGAAGTGGAAGGCAACCAATGAGCCAGTCCCATAACCTGGTACACCCAGACATTTGCACGAGGCGGCAGGAGGCAGATGTGACAAAAATATTTTCCAAGGAAACCACCTCACCGAGGATATTGGCAGTGGCTGTTTCTCATAGAACATGTGAAAGTGATCAGCACGCTGAAGGTTGCTCCTGTGTCACAGACTCGTGGGAGACCTACTGTTATTGAATCTGCATCTGGGGCAAAGACTGCGCGGACCAGCAGCCCACTCCATCTCAGCTGCAGCCTCTTCCCTCGCGACCCCGCCCCTTACCTGGACGGATATTACACCAACACACAAACGCAACACGGGACGCGCGCGGGCGAAGCCCGGGCCAAGAGCGGGCCCGTTCTAGCCTGTTACAGACCGTGTGAGACCGGACCGGGCCATCCCTCTTGGCCTGTTTTAACGGAGGTATTTGCCTAACTTTTTGCCATTTCAGGCTCACATTATTGTGTTCACTCAGGTTAATGGCGGCCAGGGAGACAAGAAGTAAAGCTCAGTCATCTAGTGCAATTATGGCGGGTACCCTGGACTGTTTTCTGATCAGAGCTACTTCTCTGATATCAAATGAGATCACTATTCTTGAACACCGCCTTTCCCAGGGTATTGACAATGTTAAAAGATAGTCGCACGGTCACATAGCGAATGTAAGAACATCTGATAGGTGTAATTTACCGCCTAATTTCATATCCAATGATGACTATCCGGAAGTAACTATGTTGCCTGATTCTGGGCATTGCCCCGGTCCGAATAGACCTTCTTTATTGGCTTCTATTGACTCCAGTACTGTGCCCCCCCCTATTACTACTGTGACGCCTGCTACTGGTCCTGTGGCTACTACCTCTCAATTACGAGGCAATAGGGAGGGGGCTGTTCCAAAAAGAAAGCGAGGGACACAGGTAGGGGGTGGTAAGAAGGCAAGGCTATCTAACTCTGCAGCCCTTCCAAATCCCAAAGGCAGGGCAAAAGTTAAGGTGATTTCTTCTGTAGTTAATGATCTCACTAACCTTTCTGTTCAGAGTTCCTCTGTAGCACTGCCTTCCACTATGACCATTAGTGATAATACGGAGGTAAGGGTTGACCCTCAAATGCAAGGTCTTGTTAGTACTTTGAAATCTCTACTGGACCCTCTGATTGCCAGACTCGACCAAATTGACCTTAGGCTGGCAAACATAGAAAGGGCCATTGAGCCTAGGATAGACCACCCCCAAATTGTGGATACTAACGAAAGGAGGAGAGATGCTAATGTAAGAAATGCACAATTAGCCAATTCCCCTTCTATAACAACTTCTATAGCTTTGACAAATTCCCCTTCTCAAGCCCAGGATATTTTAAAAAGGAACACTCACTCCTCTCTTCCTTCCTGCCCCGGGGTGTCGATGAAAAAGCCTACTGTAAATGCTGACCAGGAAAATCCGGAGGGTAATAGATCGACTAAGGATCTGGTAATAAATCTCCCCCCTGAAGCTGCTCCCCTGGTAGTGGTCCTAGTAGGGGTTCCCGAACTCACCAATACAAGAGCTGAATCATTTGCTTCACTTAAAAATAAAGTAGCAAGCTGGTTAAACAAACATAGACCCCTTCCACCACAGATTTTTAGTGAAATTTTGATGGTTAGAAGGGTCTCATGGCTGGGAACAACCAAGAAAAATACCAGTGGTGACTGTATTGTGGTTAATTTCGGGGACCCAGGGATAGTTTTCCACATCCTCACTAGCCCGTTTTTTGGGGAGGAGACAATAATCCGGACACTCCCACTGTCCTTATTCTATCCACCCCAAGTTAGATGTCCTGCAATGCGACGGGAAGAGGGTTGGACAAGGGTGGGATGTGGAAGCCACTCCAGTGGGAATAGAAATATCCCTTACCATTCTAACAGGACACCCCAATATCTGGACTATAACCAGTTTAGCTGCCTGGATGAGGTAGACTGACTACCTACAAATTCCAATCCAGGGAGCTATCAGAGGGAGAGTGCTATCAGTAGCAACAAATCCGTTCTCCATAATCGACCAGTGGCAGGTATGAACAGGGGTGGACTGGGGAGAATGGATAGTCTTTTCTCACGATGTGGTGTGGGGAATTTCTCCTTTTGTATATAGTGCCCTCACACACCCTTTCGGGTGTCTTGCTTCATCATAGGGCGTTGCTCCTCGTGGGGGGTGGCGCTGCAGTCCCCCACGGGCCCCGCAAGAGGGCTCTTTGGCGGAGATCTTTTGGTTGGAGACGCCGCAGTTGTGCATGGGTGTGTGTGGGCCTATAGGAAGACAAGTGGGTGGTGCGATTTAAAAATTGCTGGGTAGAGTTTCAGACCTTTATTCACGGCTCTACCTGGCAAATGGTTAAAATTAATGATCCTGGAGCTACTCTTGGCAAAAGAAATAACAGAGGGCAGATTCTGGAAAGTAACTGCTGCTCTCAGGAAGGTGAGTGGGGAGCCTACTGGTGAGTGGTCAACATGTTTCGCGCTTACGGGTGGGTCCTTAAGGGATCCCAAATGTGCTTCGTCAGGACCTAAAACAATTAAAAAGTGAGTGAAAGTGTTTGTGAATAAACAGAATAACAGGTTTCAGTAAAGTGTGGTTCTGTAGACCTGTTGTACCTCAATATTAAGGTTGAACAGCGTCCTTGCGCTGAGAGGTTTACCTTTCTTTTCTGGAAACCTTAACCCAACCCTCGAGTTGTAGGGATTAGGGCTCCATCAGCAATGTGGAGTCGGCAATAGGAGAGAACGTGCTCCTTTGCCCGGGACGTAGTAACCTACCCCTTCTCCGTCTATCGCTGGAATGATTCCAGCGATAGACGGAGAAGGGGTAGGTTACTACGTCCCGGGCAAAGGAGCACGTTCTCTCCTATTGCCGACTCTACATTGCTGATGGAGCCCTAATCCCTACAACTCGAGGGTTGGGTTAAGGTTTCCAGAAAAGAAAGGTAAACCTCTCAGCGCAAGGACGCTGTTCAACCTTAATATTGAGGTACAACAGGTCTACAGAACCACACTTTACTGAAACCTGTTATTCTGTTTATTCACAAACACATTCACTCACTTTTTAATTGTTTTAGGTCCTGACGAAGCGCATTTGGGATCCCTTAAGGACCCACCCGTAAGCGCGAAACATGTTGACCACTCACCAGTAGGCTCCCCACTCACCTTCCTGAGAGCAGCAGTTACTTTCCAGAATCTGCCCTCTGTTATTTCTTTTGCCAAGAGTAGCTCCAGGATCATTAATTTTAACCATTTGCCAGGTAGAGCCGTGAATAAAGGTCTGAAACTCTACCCAGCAATTTTTAAATCGCACCACCCACTTGTCTTCCTATAGGCCCACACACACCCATGCACAACTGCGGCGTCTCCAACCAAAAGATCTCCGCCAAAGAGCCCTCTTGCGGGGCCCGTGGGGGACTGCAGCGCCACCCCCACGAGGAGCAACGCCCTATGATGAAGCAAGACACCCGAAAGGGTGTGTGAGGGCACTATATACAAAAGGAGAAATTCCCCACACCACATCGTGAGAGCACACACAACCATTTTTCCTTAGGAACAGTTACCCTCTCATAATATTTAAGTGATTCTGAGGGAGCACGGGTACTGGACCTACTCTCTAATTACGCTCCCAGTCCCCCCTCTTTATGTGATAAGAGAGAATGGATAGTCCCCAGAGGGCCCAGTTAGGGGCTTCTCTTGGCACTTCCACTCCCGATGACCAGAGTGGGGTCGCAGTAGAAGGTTGTATGGTGGAGATTAAAATGAATACTGAGGGCAATGTTGAATTAACACCGGAAGTTATACCTATTCTTGCTCCACTAAAAATTTTGTCATGGAATTTAGCAGGAATTGGTAATAAAATAATGTGTCATGATTGGGGCTCCTTTATAGATAAGAATGATATATGCCTCTTTCAGGAAACCTGGGCTAGGGAAGAATACCATCGGAGTGGTTTTGCTTCTTTTTCAGTCCCGGCAAGGTGGAGGGGGAAGGGCAGACCGTCTGGGGGCTTATTAATCTGCGTGCGCACCCATCTGGGATGTCGACCCAGGGTCCTGAATACGGTATCAGAGGATCTTCAGTGTGTCATTTTAGAATGGCCGAATGATTACAGGCTTGCCTTGATTCATGTTTATTCAAGACCTGTGAATATTACATCGGAGTCCGGTACCATTGAAGAGCTCTCCATATTTTTAAATACGATTGCTCAGGGCACCACTCTTTTGCTAGGGGGCAATTTTAACTGTCATTTTGAGCCGCTTTTGGGGTTGACGGATAGTGGTTTCATGGAGGAGGACGAACACTGGAAAATTCCCCCAGTAGTGGGCCCCTCACCTAGGTCCTGGGCTCCTTTGGCTGTTCAAATCATGGCCCTAACTCTAAAGCACTCAATTAGGGCATGCAATGGCCGTACAATATCAGATGTCCCCTCCAAGTGACTTAACAAGCCAGGCCAAGAGTCACGCTTGGACTATATATTTGTCGAGACTTGTGCGTGGGACAAGGTCATTGATTTTAAGATAGAAGCTAGGGAAGACAGTGATCACAACCCGTTGATTCTAGAATTTCTATCCCCGGGCAACTCAGAAGGCTTATCTAATTCAAACGATGACTTAGATGTCAGGTGCCACCTATCCAGTAATAGGCGTAGGGTCAGGTGGGAAAAATTAGTCACTCATCCAGAGTCAGTGGCAGAACTCTACGAGCAGGTAATCCCGGTACTGGAAGCAATTGGTTCCCTACCGCTACAGTCTCCCACACCCGAAATATATCAAAAATTCGGGGATCTAAATCTGGAATTAACCGCTGTTTTGGCTAATGTTCTTAATCCTATAGCGCCTAAAGAGAGAAGGAGTGGTAATAGACCTACCTGGTACAATACTGCCTGCAGGAAGTCTAAAACAGAACTCCTCAAGGCTGTTCAGCATAATAATAAGGCGCTTATAAGGCAAAAACGATTAGAATACAGGCAGCTAATTCACCATGCCAAGATGGAGTGGGATAGCGATAATTGGACCAATCTAACCTTGGCACTAAAAACAAAAGACTCTAGGAAGTTTTGGCAAATTGTCAACACGGGGTCGTCTGAGCCTTTACCGGCGATTGTACCCAATATTGCTGCCAACGTTTGGGAAGAGCATTTCTCCTCCCTCTATGGAGGTGGCCATTCTACCTCCGATATGGAACAGGGGGCAGTATTGCCTAATTCCACTTCTGATTCGTATGAGGATGAGTTTAGGGAACAAGAGGTCCTAGCTATAATATCTAAACTTCCAGCCGGCAAAGCGCCTGGGCTCCCTATTTAACGGCTCTATTTAATGCAGTCCAGAAGGGGATGGCGATACCTACTACTTGGCTGGGAGCCGAGATAGTCCCAATCTTTAAGAAGGGCTCACCTCTTCTCCCAGCCAACTGTAGGCCTATCAGGCTTATAGATGTACCGCAAAAAAAATTTGCAAGGCTGATTCTAGATCGCCTCAGGGACTGGATAGAAGAGTCCTCCATCTTGAGCCCCTATCAGACTGGGTTCAGGAAGAACGTGTCTACCATTGACCAGATTTTCCGCCTGACCCGGCTACTCTGGAAAACTGTTAAAGTTGAGGGTGGCTCGTTATATACGGTCTTCGTGGACCTCCGCGCGGCGTTTGATTTGGTCCCCAGGCAAAAATTATGGTCTGTCCTTCTACAGATGGGCATACCTGTTCCTTTATGGAATATGATAATAAGGCTGCATAAGGGTAACTATGCACAGGTCCGGTGTGAGAAAAATGGTGCTTTAACATCCAGATTTCCCGTTGACAGGGGAGTCAGACAGGGGTGTGTCTTGGCCCCCACCCTGTTCTGCCTCTATGTCAACGGAGTATTCACACATCTGAACGAGATTACAAATAGCGATGCCCCCAAGCTTGCTGGATCTCGGGTTCCTGCGATTATGTTCGCAGATGACACCCTTCTACTCTTGAAGTCCCCGATGGGCATTCAACGGGTGTTGGATGGTTTTGAGACATTTTGCCTTGAGCGGGGCTTAGAAATAAATACTCTCAAAACTAAATACATGATTTTTAACCCTCCACCAACGACACACCCTAACCCGAGCATAGGGAGAGCTAGCCTAGAAAGGGTTCAGACCTTTGAGTACTTGGGGCTCACTTTAAATGATAAAATGACATGGGTCCCACACCAAATCAAAGCTCAACTGAAATTAGCCCAAGCAGTGGGGGGGGGACTATAAGACTTTTAAATAAATCATGCGCCAAACCAATTGCCCCACCCCTTGAAATATACAAACTACAGGCAAGGGGAGGTGGGGGGGGAGTAATCTATGGTGGTGAACTCTGGGGCTTCAATTGCCGTCCGGAGATCACCGTCATAGAAAATACATTTTTAAGGCAACTGTTGGCCCTTCCCACTAGTACACCTTTATTGCCACTGAGACTTGATCTGGGCCTCAGATCTATAGATGAGGAATTGGGCCTTAAACCCTTAACATTTTGGCGGAGGATCTGGACTACTCCGGAGCTTGAGGGCTATAGAAAAGAACTCACGGAGGTTCTAGGGCTACCTAAAGCAGGGAAAAATTATTGGCTGAGGTACGTGAGAGAGGAATTGGGGAGAATAGGCCTTCCACAGCTGTGGTCTGACCCAGCGACAGCGTGCACCACTGTCTCTCGGAAGCACCTGGCTAACTTGTATTATGAAACCAAATTAACTGCCCTAATACAGAAATACCAATCTTCCATTTTAGTACAAATATTTTTAATGTTCAAAGATTTGTATTACTTTGAGGATGTTTTAAATGATATCAGACCACATTCTGCAAGGAAACTGTATGTACAGTGGAGATACGGCACTCTACCTATAAGCCTTCACGAGTAAATGGTCTCCGCTTTCTCCAGAAAATTGTCCTGGTTGTGACGCCGAACAGGAAGACGAACTCCATATATTATTCTTCTGTCCTGTTTACAAAAAGTTCAGGAGGTGCTGGATTGTCCCAGTTTGTAAAAATGTGGGGTTCACGCACTGTAGGCACGCCTATCGAATTTTTAAAACAGATTTAACTATTCCAATAGTTTTTGCTGTGTCATCATTCCTCGCAGCTATGTGGAGGAAAAGAAGGACCTGTGATAACCTTGTTTGAAATTACATCCTCTAAGTAAAATGTTACAGTTGCTATGAGGAGGTTCCCGCATGGAGATACACCGCATTGCCTATTACTATTGGCATGTTCCATGGGCGTTACTACTTTCTTGCTGTTCTAATAACGGGCACATATATAATGCACTATCCTCTATTTATTGTAAAATGTTGTATGGTCTTGTATAGCTCTACTAATTTTACTGTTTTTACATTGTCAATTGTATAGATACTTTTATGACTGAATGTCGAAATAAAGATGAGGTGATGATGATTCTTCCAATGTCCAAGCTTTCCACACCCATGACAAGGATACTTCTTTCTCGCTTCCCCTCTACTCATTCTTCCTTTTCCTTTGTTCTCATTCAAAACTTGACCACTCGATTCTGTCCATTCATTTGATTGTCAATTTGAGAAGGTTAATTAGCTTCTTGGCATTCTGCCATTTTTACTTGCGCCCACATCATTTTCTCCTTTAACTTTTTATGCTTTGCATCAATGTCATCACTGCAGTATTTTGCATACTTCAGAATGTCATCAATCGGCTTGCTTTGCCAGCAAAGCATATGTTGCTAAATCATCTGATTTATTTCTGATCTTAATCCATAGACAAATCTATATACAAAATGTCCCATATCTTTATCACCAATATTCTCAAATCCACTATAATGTTTAAACACCTGTAGTAACCTTTCATAATAGGCATGCACTGACTCGTTAGACTCTTGGGTTGTTCTGTCTATTTTAACCCAATCTGTTTCCTTCGGAAGAATTTTCCCTTTCAGGAAAGTAATCACTTGATTGTACTTTTTCATCACATTCTCTGATGGTGCTCCTGTTTTCTCATCTCTAGGATACTCTTCAGTGGGCCAATCAGCTGTAATTTTACATTCCATCCAGAAGTCTGTTGGTACCACTATATCAAACAAACCATCTAGATCTTTCAACAAAACCTTTGATACCTTGACAAATCTCTCCACTTGCTTATACCATTCAAAGGGGTTCTCTCTCAACCTTGGAAAGTCATTTGTAGAAGACAAAATATCCTGTCTGCTCCATGGAACATGAACATATTCTCCACCTGGAACTTATCTCATTGGACACATCTTTTCAACCTGTTCCACTTCTCTCATTGGAAATGCTGATAACTCTTTACCAATTGCCCTCTCTCTTTTTTTAGTCCATCTGCTTCTCCAGAGATCTAAATCTCCCCTTTTCTTCAAAAGGTGTATCAATTCCTTTATTTGCAGTCTCCTTCCTGACGTATTCAAGCTTTCTAAATCTTTTTCTGTAAATTCTGCTCTATAGTGCTTCTGTTATACTTTTACATAGAAATAACTCTTCATAGGAACTCAATCTATCAATACCTAGTGTCCCAATAATCATTTCTTCCAAGTCCACCCTTAACTTGCTTACATCTATTTTCTTTTGTTTGTTTCTTTCTAATTCTTTTACCCATTCCTCTAGATCTTCAGGAGAAAATCCAGTGGAACTCCCTGCCACATGAAGTAACAGTTGGTACTTTTCTGGTCGAAGTCCTTTTAGGGGTTCTGTCATAGCCTCAATATTTGGTAGATCTATTAATGAAACATTCAACTCACACTCACTAATTTGATCATCTATCATATCTATTTCCTTTCTGGCCCTATTCTGCGAAGATGCTGCAGTTTGGGATTTTGGTGTACTTAGTTTATCACCATACAAAGGGATCACAGGACCAATCATTACAGATACTGTTAATGCTCTGCATTTAAGCCTAACTGATTTATCTTCTGAATTAGCTCTTCTTTAGTTTTATTCAAGGTCTCCTTTTCCTTGTGATGCTCGAATGACTGTTGGATCATATAGAACTTGTGGAACCAATGGAGTTCCTATCATAGGGGCACTTGGAGTGACATCCCTAGCACTTTCCTGATAAGGCGGAGGTCTCTTTATCAAAATGTCCTCTAATAACTCATCATCCGATTCCTGTTGTACCTGTATGTTTCGTCTTCTCCTTGCATTTACTCCCTTCTTGATCATCAGCTACCAATACTGGATATAAACCCTCGGTCACTACAGCCCTTCTCCATCTTTTCATCTGATCTCCTTGCGTATCAAATGGATATCTTGGTAAAAATCCTCTATTGTTTCTCATACCTCCTCTATATTTCTCACGCTCCAATGCCTCAACTTCCCATTATTCCAAAGCCTTATACTGTGTCAACCTTGGATTTGGTTCCAATGTATTCATCCGGTTTCTCAAATTCTGAAGAACTCTTACATTAAAAGTACCATGTTCAGGAAAAGCTAAAATGCCATCATCTTTCGTATACTCCACCCAATTTTCCAGCCATACACACATATGGTATCCACTTTCCATCATCTAATAGGAAGCCGGTGTATTGGGAGGTGGCATAAGAACTCCCTTCCTAGGTTATTACGCGCTTAGCCTTCTTAAAGAAATTCTTGATCTTGTTAATCAACTTCATTTTTCTTTGATCTCTTATTTAACTCACTTGACAATTCAAACTCAGTCGTATTTTCACTAAACTTATTCAGCTCTCGTCCAATGCCTGCGCAACTCACACCAACAATCCAATCAGAGTTTACTACGTATTTTGTCTTCGCCCAATACAAGCACACTACCGATCTATTGACCAGACTTCTCAACACACCCTCTTGTCTGACAAATGCCAGCGCGACTCCTGCGACATCAGTATTACTCCTATCACTGACCCTCCCTTTACAATCTGCAGTGTTCTCACACCAGATGCTTCAACCAATACCAGCGTGGCTTTCTGTGACGTCAGTACAGCTCCTGCTAATGACCCTCCTTTCACAAGGTAATACGTCTGTTTTCGTCTTTTCATTATAAAATTCTTGTTAGTGACAACGTAAATACAGCGCTACTCTGTCTGCCCCACTAAACCAAAGATAGTTTCTTCAGGCGCTACAAAAGAACATTCCTTCCTGTCACTGCTAGTAAAAACCCATGCTTACTCTTCACTCAAGCTCGGGGAGGACCTGCTACTCCTCTAGGGATACTCCTCCTTTGAGTAAGACCAAAGTTTCACAGGCGGGCCCTCTGCTGTCATACACGCTCTACTTTTATACAATATAGACCCTAATGTAACACTACCAGCCCTCCGTAGCTTCTCAGTATTACGACAACAGACGAGTAACCTTCTGCAGTGTGACTAACATTTATCACACTCTGGCCAGGATAAACCTTTTCACACATCTACATATCATTTACAATGGGCACATATGCACATTTGGATATCCGGACTATTTTGCTGGGGTCAAATTTTATTTCTCTTAGATCTGAATTAGTCTATGCTTAAATAGTCTTCACAGATCAACACTCTTCCTTTGGTCAATGGACCATTAGACGAGTAGTTGATGGTGATATTAACAAATTAATTAATTATCTTATAACTTTTAGTAAAATAGTCACAGACTCCAGGTAGGATTCAATATATTTTATCTAATAATTCAATCAAAATGAACGCTCAATTGTACAAATTCACAGTGCAAACTCCCTCAACTTTCATGGGAGAGAAAATTCATTTATCAAATTTCATTCAAATTACAGACTCTTTCAACAAACTCAAATGCATTAGGAGTGATAGATGAAGAGACAAAAGACACAATAATCCATCCTTTGCAGCAAATATCCAAATTTTAAGGAAGAGTGATAGTTACCAGAAATAAGAAAATACAACCCCTGGCCAGAAGGATTGTTGGAGGCCACCTGATTAAGAGTCAGGAGACAAAGACTTTAGGACAGGTGCAGGATAGGAGGTATACTTACTAATCTTCTCTAAATCCCGACGCACCGGAGCGCATCCCTCTCTTACACTCTCTCCCTCCTCGATATTCTTTTGCAAATCTTCAATCTAATCAGGCTGTTTCTCTGTATTGAATCTTCCCAGTCTATTCTTCTCTCGCCTATTCCTCACTCAGCATCAAATGATTCTTCTCAGCAGCAGCAGCTCAGAATCTCCGTCTCTCACTCTCACGCTCTCTCTCAGATCTCAGTCTACCAAATTATACCCTTTAATTTTGCATGTTCCACCCTCAAAGGTTGCAAATGTCTGTGAATCCTGAACTGCGATTGGGTCAGAGCAGGGGAGTTGTCATCACCTCATGCGGTCATCCCAATATTCTTTTTTTTTTAAAGACCTTTGTTATGTTTCCCAATACACAGCTTTAGCCTACAACCCCTCGGGCCGGCCGCGTAGTTTGTACACATGCACTTTGTCGTATCTAACACAGCCCAGTGCCGTCAACCCGGGGGTACGGCGGCGATAGAAGGTGCCAGCGTCTCACAGGTTAGAGAAGGATAATGCAGGACTCATTTTCTCTGTGTTACAGCCATAAACAAGCGGAGAATACCACAATGGCGCCCGGGCGCCTAACGATCAACTACCCCCCCCCCCCCAACTCCCCTAAAAACCAGTCACCACTCGAACAGCATAAATACCTCCGTACCAGTGGGCGACCACGGCACCCACTTTCTAGCCCCAGGAGCAACAAGAGCGTTGGGAGTCCTATACAGCCCCTGCGCCGTCCTGCTCGACAGCAGGTGGCTCACAAATGCCCACCCTGAAATCATTCCATTTGGACCACACTTTCCCCCCACTTCCGGGGGCACCCTCTTGCTATATATACAGTCTTTTCTCGCAGCATACACCAGTCCATGTCGCCGTGCCAGTCCGACAGTTTTGGTGGAGTAGGGCTTCCCCAGAGTCTGGCAATGTTCCTTTTCGCCACCATTTGACCAAGCGTCACCCAGAGCCTCCCCTTCGGTGGCAGGTCCGTTGGCTCCCATATGTTAAGGAGACACCTCTTGGCCTCCGGGCGAATTTCCACCTCCCATACCTCCTCCATACACTGTACCACCCTTCTCCAATACCGTTGAATCTTAGGGCAGTCCCACAACACGTGGAAGAAGGTACCCGTATCCCCGCATCCCCTTCTACAGAGTACTGTGTCCGCCCTACCCATTTTGTGTAGCCTAGTGCAGGAGATATAGATTCTATGTAAAAGCTTGAGTTGGATCAGTCGCAGTCGGGCTGATATCGCGACCTCCCTGGGGGAGGCTAAAGCATAGAGCCATTCCTCGTCGTCTATCTCCAGCCCATCAGCGACCCACTTTTCTCTAAGGCATTCCAATATTCTTAACCAATTCTTTGTTTAGTAAACCCATCCCACCTAATGTATTCACTCTTCATGACTCTTGCTGTTCCCAAACATCTCATACAATAGATAGATACAATTTTTATATAATTTCTTCAGTTGAGGATATTTCTCAAGCTCTTCTCCTTGGGCTTTGGCCAACGACCAATATCCCGGTCAGCGGGTCACTCTATCTTCACTGCGCAGACTCAACTTTCATTACATTTCACCTGCCATCTTTCTTTCGCCTTAGCATATCGGGCCCAAAACGTTCACTATTGGCGAAAGAATCATAAACAAATGTTAATGTCTCAAATATTTCATTATCACCGTTTACCTCCCCCTTCTACACTATCCCATGTTATTTTCTTCTTTGTTATGCAAAGCGTTAATAGCAAAAAAGTTCTTTTAAGATCTGGGCAAGCATATGCCAGACATGCGGTACTTCGAGACCTACAGTTAGCAACTCTTTGCGCATGCGTGAGAATTTTCCTCTCACGTAGTTAATCACATGGTTACTTACACAAAACAGGTTCGTACATGCACAAAGTAAATTTCGGTTTCAAGCAGGTTTTTAATCACATAGCGAATTAGTCTTTGTTATTTAAGCAAGCAAGATGCCTTTTCCCCCCGTGTATGAATGTTGTGTGTATGTTAGCTTTCATTTATCTATGGTTTCAATTTGTTAGTGTCTGTTAACGAGAGGTTGATAAGAGCAAGTTTCTTTTTCTTGAATCCTTGCTCCATCAGTAACTCTGTCAGCATTGGTGACTGGGTAAGTTCTCCCAATCAAGTATTGCTCTGGGGAAACCAGTGGATCTCTCGCCATAGTGACACTGGCACCTGTATCCCTCAGGTCTTCTATCCTAGTTCCATTGATCCAAGGGTATTGTAAGTATTTCTTTAAGTGGGGTGGCCACACACCTACAGTGGCAAATTCAACTTCCCCTTCTGAAACTAGAACTGCTTCAGTGTGCAACCGGATTTGCTCTTGGCACACTGTTGATCCCATCTGGAGATTTGCTACACCAGGAGTAGCTGTACTAGGACTAGGGGGGGCTTCTCTTTAGGACAAGTAGCATCTCAAGTTAAGTGGCCCAACTTTCTACAGTTGTTACACCAGGCCTTTAAAGGATCAAAGTTATTTCCCCTGCACTGGTTAGTAGATTGGGAAGAGGTTTGGGACCCACCCCCCTGTGCAGGTTTTTGGGGCCTTTTTGAAGATTCAGTCTTTTTATCTGGGGGATTCTCACCACCTTTCCCCTGGGGAGGTTTTGTAGCCCCTTTCTTTTGGTCACCTCCAGTGGTTGTTCTGGTCACCCTTGTCTTGACCCAATAGTCTGCCTTCTTTCCCAATTCTTGGGGAGAAATTAGACGTAGGTCTGCCAAATGCTGATGTAACTTTTATTAGTGCAATTACTTAAAATATGTTCTTTCGTAAACAAGTTGTGAAGTCCATTGAAATCATGCACATTGTGTCCAGTTAACCAACCATCTAGTGTTTTAACTGAGTAGTCTACAGTCAATCCAGGATTGGTTTTGTGAGCCCCCCTGAATCTAATTCTGTATTTCTCAGTTGTGAGTTCAAATCCCTCAATCAGAGTTCTATTCATGAGGTTATAAGACCCAGCATCTGCCTCTGAAAGTGTCAAAAGTGTCTCTGCAGTTACCAGAGAACAGTTCCCAAAGCAGTACCCCCCCCAGTGTGATTTCTTCACTTTTATAATTTCACAAGCCCTCTTAAAGGCTGTGAACCATTTTGTGATATCATCACTTTTCATATTTAGGGACAATCCCTTTGTGGATTTTAGGGTCATAAGATTGCTCTTTATCCTTATTAAGTAAATTGCTGCCACCATTTACGGGTGCTAGGTCCATCTCTGCTCTCTTTCTAGGGGCTGCAACCTGGTCTCTAGATCCAGTCTTTTGGTCAACTTTGCTAAAAGGCTGTCCCCTCCTCATTGAGGCTGTCCTCAATGGTACCTGATCCACCTGTGTGGAATCTCGGTACTGAGAGGTTGATACTTTGAGTCAGGGGCACTTGGGCCCTTTTCTCCCTATGAAGTGGAGGGGGTTGATCTACCTGGTCATCCTCTTCCTCATCTGATCGGTCGTCACCATTTTCAGATGGGTGGGCCTTAACATACCCAGCCAACAGCTCCTGGAGCTTTGGTTTGTTGGGATGGTACCCCATGGTTATGTTTTACATTTTGCATAAGGGCCTTACCTCCTTGAAAGAAAAGTGAAGGTAGGGGTGAGGTCAAGCTCCTCAACCTGGTCCTCTTTGGCATTGTGGTTATTTTCACTAACAGCTGGGTTCTTGTTTTGAGACATTGTTAAAAAAAAGATTTCTAACCCCTAGCTAAAGTGACTTTTTATTTTTCTAAAATTATAAATCGACTTAACCAAGGCCCTAACCAGACTCTTAGTAATTTTGCAAAAATGCCAATTTGAAAAAATCTGAATTCTAAAGACAATTTTAGAGTTCTGTCATGTGATAAGGTGGTAACCAAGTAGTCCAACAAATGCAAAGTTGTATATCCCACCACTGATCCACCAATGTAGGAAGCTGGCTCTGTATATACTATACCAAAGTGAGGTATAGTGTGCACAGAGTCCAGTGGAACCCCAAAGGTAGGCAGAGGTCAAGTTAGATAGCACCTTACTCTCTAATTGTGGTAGTGTGGTCGAGCAGTAAGGCTTTATCAGAGGACAGTATTAAGCATTTGTTGTACACACTCAGTCAGCAAATGAATTCACACACTCAAAGACTGAACTTCAGACCAATTTCTTTTGTATAAAAATATTCTTTTAGGTATTTTCTTTTCTAGAACCAAGCAAGCCTGGCACAGGAAAGCAATAAATACTTTACAGTAGTAATGCAGTTTGTGAATAGTTTGAATTGCAATTGTAAATGTACTTTGATTTGATTACAGTAATGTTACTGATAATGCAATGCTTTTCAGAATACAGTTCATACACTTTGTGTAGGAATTTTAGTAAAATTACAGGCAAGTTACTTTTGGGATTACTTTTCTTACACCGTGCTGTATGCCTGGATACTGCACTGGGACATTTCCTGTAAACAGGTATGGAAAAGCGTTTTTGTTAGTACAATTTTAAAGAATTTCTTTAGGTTTTCCAACTCCACCTTTCCTAGAAAAACAGTCAATGTTACCCTATGGAGGAAAATTGTGTTATCGGTTTTAAGGTAAATACTTTGTTGTGAGAGTTGGTGTTCTGGGGTTAGACTCAGGTGTCCTCCAGGGTCAAGGATGCACTTTTGTTACACCCTCAGTGGCACTAGGGCAGCCGGGTGCAGAGTGCTGAGGCCCAATGTTAGCCAATAGGGGATAGGGGGCCTCCGGTTGGTGGCTGCTGACTAGCTGGCCACTGGGTTGTGGGAGCAAAGCTCCTGGACATAATCTCAGGGCAAATGGGGGTTTAGGCCAGCGCAAAAGTTGAACCCTCCGCGGCACTGGGGCAGCCGGGTGCAGAGTGCTGTTTTGGCATTTGAAGCCCTATAGCTTTCAAAGGGGAGTCTCCGGTTTGCAAAAGCACTGCAGGCTCTGGGAAGAAGGTCTTCTGGGTGCTACCACCACTTGGAGAGGTAAGTTGGGGTGTTCGGGGGTTGGTTAGGCACGGTTGGTTGGGCCACCCAAGTCTGAGGGGTGTCAGGTGAGGGTACAGGGGTGCCTTTTAGAATATGATCTTCTTACCAGCTCCTAGTCGCGGTTGAGGGGACCTTCCGGTTTGAGGCTGCAGGCGTCAGCTGGAGGCGTGAGGCAGGTCAGGGGCCAGATCTCAGGTCAGGTTTGCCAGAGAGACCTCCTCTTGGTGTTGGGCCACAAAAACTCGGGCCGTGGGCATCGGGTGCAGAGTGGTGCAAACTCGCGGATCCTTGCGGAGCTGGAGTCTGGTGTTTGAACAACTCCGGTATTCACAGGAGACAGTCTTTGGGATGGAAGGCAGGCAGGTCCTTCGGGTTTCCTCGAGGGTGCTGGCTGCAGGATACACCGGGATTTCTCCGGAGCAGGTACGAGGTGGGGATAGGCTGGTAGGGCTGGGGCCAAGTCAGTGGGCGTTTTCCTCTTGTTAGCTTCGACAAGGCTGTTCGGTCCTTCTATTCTTCTTGCAGGTTCTTGTCTGAGGAAGCAAGGTTCAGGGGTGCCCCTAAATACTAGATTTAGGGCGTTACCAGTAGGTAAAAGGTAGGGCCCAACGGGCCCCTTCCCAGGGGTGGGTACACCACCTAATATCCCACCCTCCAGTGGGGGGGGGGGCATAAGCCTTTCCCTGGTTGGGTGGGTTCCCCCCATATGCAAGATAGCGGGGACAGAGTTGTGCTTCACCTTGCCTCCCCCACCTGAGGGGTGGAGTTGGCAGAGGTGGGCACACCTCTTCCTCACTTGTTTTTCCCGCCGGTTCTCCCGCCCAAAGTGGAGGTCAGCACCAGTGGCGACCAGTTGCTGAAAGCAGCAAGTGGCCAGGGGAAGCTCACAAAGGTGGCAAGCCTTTTAGCTTCCCCTTCGTGGACCCTGCCCATCCTGGGGGAGGAGGCTTGGCACCTCGTCCAAGGATGCGCATTGTTTCAGGCCCCCGAGAGCAGCAGGCTCTCGACCCAGGGCTCCAAAAACATGTCTGGTGGTGGCAGCTGAAAGCAGCCACTTAGCCTGGACACTAGTAGTAGGTCGTTTTTCAGGGGGCATCCCCAAGATGTCCTCCGTGTATATTTTTTCATTAGATCCCACACTGGCATCAGTGTTGGTTGAATGTGCTGAGAAGTTTTATACCAAACTTCTCAGTTGTCAGTGCAGCCATTATGGGGCTGTGGAGTTCGTAATGACAATCCCAGCACCATATACTCTCAATGTTTAAGAATGGACTTCAACACTATAGGGGTACAGGGCTCATGCACCTGTACCCTTACCACTGGTATAGTGCACCCAGCCAGAGGAGTGACTGATCTATGCCAGGGCAGTGGGTTGTAGGCATGGCACACAGGGATGTGTGCAATGTTGATGCAGTATTTCAGCGATTGCGCACGGCACAGTGTGCAAGATCAGGTAAAATAATAGAACACCTGCATACAGAGTTACTACATGCAGGCTGTCTCCCAGCCATATACCCCAATTCGTACCTCTTCTGCACAGTTCAGCAGCTAGTGGTTCAATCGCCAGCGAGAATAGCAGGGGCTAAGGGGGGCATCCTTCTCGGGTGCCACGACCAATCAGTATTGATTTGGATATTAACTGGCTAGTTCTTACCCTAATGAGGGGCAGCATGTGTAACAGTCTTACTAGTTGCATGAAGCACTCCCCAAAACCATACTGGTGAAATGTCGTGAATAATAGGAATGGCCATTCGGACGAGTCAAAAGCCTTCTCGAGATCCAACACCAGGCATCCAACTTGAGTCCAGGATTGTAATGCACATTCCTGAATTCAGAAATAACACCCCATATTTAAGGAGGTTTTACTTGCAGGCACAAATCCGTTTTGATCCGGATGTACCAGAGCAGACAGAGGGGCCAGACATGCCACCAAGATCTTAGCCAGGATTTTGTAGTCTGTGTTGAGTAAAACGAGTGGTCTGTAAGACCCTAGCTCTGTCTGATCTATGGCCTTGTGCTGCGAATCCGAAAGGTTGGAAGATGATAACACTTCTTCATACAAGAGTTTTAACTGTGGTGCGAGCACAGTAGCATACATTTTATAAAATTCAGTTGCTAGTCCATCAGGTCCAGGAGTCTTCCCTCTAGTCATGGCCCTGATACTAGACAGTATTTCTTCTTGAGTGATAGGTTCATGTAGTTCCAACTGCTGCTCAGGGGTGAGACGCTGTAGTTCTAGTGTGGATAGGAACAAACTTGTCTCTTCTGGTGTGCCCTCTGCTGGCGACTGATATAGCTCGGAATAGTGTTGCACGAGTTCTACTTTGATCTTTTTGTTGTGTAGAACAATGGACCACTGGGGGAGCTGATTGCCGCTATGGGTGCCCAGGACTCTTCCTGACATATGATACAGGCCAGTAGTCGCCCGGTCAGCTCTGGCGTGCGTGCAGGAAGTATGTGCCTTGTAGTATAAGCATCATAATCTCTCCAGTAAAGAGTTCAGTTCAACCCAACCCGTTTTTTTCCAGCTGGTTCACAGCTATTGGAGAATCTATTGCTTGGACTTCTTTGCGGAGAAGCCCATTTTCTGCCCACTTAAGGTCTGCTTCAATAGATCTGAGCAGTCCATGCTGTGTACTTAAGCAATGTCCCCTAATTACTACATTAAAGACATCCCACTCTATAAGACACAAGGACGCTGTGAGATCGTTGTGCCCAACATAGGTGATTATAGCAGTACTCAGAGCATCTTGGAACGGAGGGTATTCCAGTGTCTCTGGTTGCAAGCGCCACGTGTGAATTACAGGCACAGCTGCATCCCATGTTGGCTGCAGAAATTGCAGGTTGTGATCAGAATGGGTCCTGCCCATATATTTATTAATATGTCGAGTCTTACATGAAGTTGGTGTGATCCTGAGTAGTAGGAGTATACTCTGCCTATGGGGTGGCGAGGTCACCAGATGTCTACTAGTTGCCAGTGCTCTAGCCATGTGCACGGTTCCCATGCAGACAGTACCGTGGGTGCCCGTGGAAGTGATGGAAAAGAGATGTTCGTTGTAACACACTCATTTAGCTACTTGCATGTTCTCAAAGTACGGTCAAGAGTAGGCAGTAGGTTGCACAGTCAGATTCCTCATTGCTGTCTCCTTCTGCTGGGCTGACACTGGAATCCAAGATCTGCCTAGTATTTCCCTGTGAGGCCGCCATTTGTAAGGCTCTGCATTGATCCTGTATCATTTGCTCCTTCATATCGGGTGCATGTCTGTTTCCCTTAATGTTTTCTGCGTCTTTGTCACTTCTTAGTCACGATCTGTTCGTCTCCATGAGCTCCCGTTGATGCAGGTTCTTGGTTCAGGTTTACCGAGTCCAACCACTCCCAAGCCGCTATAGGGGTGTCGAAGAAGTGTGTGTTTCCATGCGCCACAATTCTCAGACGTGCTGGAAACAATAAGGAATATTTGAGGCCTAGACTGCATAGGCGGCATTTCACATCGAGGAATGAGTGTCTCTGTTTTTGCACTGCAATAGTGCCGCCTGGGAAGAGCATAAAGTGCATGTTGTCTACTTGTATAGACTGGAGCTTGCAAGCTTCCCACAGTATTGAGTCTCTGTCTTTATAGTGCAATACGCAAAACAGAAAAGCCCTCTGACTTGAACCTGGTTTGGGGGGACCCTCGCAGGGAGCCTATGTGCTCTCTCCATTGAGAAGTGCTGTGACAGCGTCTCTGGCAGGATCATATCTCGGATCCCTCTCTCCACGTAATCAGTGGTATCCTTTCCTTCCATCCATCACTCATATGTTATTTCGTCTGGAGCGTCCCTTCACGTCTTCGGCTCTGCGTTCCAGCGTGTGCACCCCCGTCGTTAGTTCTCTCAGTGAAGTCTCTGCTGCACGGGTCTTTGAGGCCATTTCCTCCAGAGTGTCCTCCGTTGATCGGGTTTTATCAGCTAATTTACGATGGTCCGCATGTAGTAAATTGAGATCCAGTACTACAGCATCAATATTGCTCTTCAATGAGGATCTAGTCTGTTCCAGCGATGTCCCCAGCTTTTCCACCGCCGCGAGTACTGCATCCAATTTGCTGCCCATTGAGTCTGTGGGTATCATGTCCAGAGGGGGCTGAACCTGGCCAGGTGCCCCGCCAGTTCGGGAGAGCAGGCGGCCCATCGTGCCAGACATGGACTCCTGCATGGTCTCTGGACAGGGAAATCTCATTCGTATTTTTCTATGCTAGCCTCTGTCGGGTCAGACTTCGTGTCCCCGCAGAAGTTGCAATTGCCAGGAGCGTGAGGAAGGCTCTAATTCAGAGGGCAGCTCCACCAGATGTTGAAGGTGGAACGGCAGCAACTTCAACTGACAGCCTCAGTGCTGAAAGGTCCTTTCAGAGGTGCCAGTTAAGCAGTAGTGGGCTGATGGTGACAGTAGTGGCTTGTAATAAGGTTACCTGTAGTTGTGGCGAGGAGACGCTTTTCTCGCCCCTGTGCTTCCAAGTTGTTATGTGTAGTTTCTTATTGCGTAGGTTCAGTGCGTCTGAGTCTTTCCAAACGTAAGACCGTAGGTGGGGCCAGATTGTGATTAGAGGTGGGATCGCAGCAGAGTGCAATACATGATTACTGGCGTACCTCACTCAGCCTGGCCGTCACTGTCATTTATATCCCATCATGTTGCAGGAGCCAGGTATCGTACTTCTTATCAAGCGCAATGTTGCATCAGATGTGTCTGCTCAGAGCAATGACTCCAGGCGCATGCGATCAGCTGGGGGTGAGTGTCAGCGCAAGTCTCTACACGTCGTTCGTCGCTCCTTGGCCCGCACAACTTCCCTCAGGCCTAGCCAAGCCATGGGGTTGATCGCTGTCAGGGGTGCTAACTGTAGAATCCAGTGGGTTGATCTGACCTCTGGTGCACGTATCTATTCTATTATGGGGGGTTGATAGCGGAGCGTTCGAGAGATGCATCCGCCATCTTGGCTCCCTTGGCCACCCCCCCGTACTGTCGCATCTACTTGCTATGGCAGCAGCGGGGGGAGGCACTCTGCACCGGCGGCCCTGCACATTTGGAGGAGTCAGAAGGATTGTGGCTCCCCCTCCTCCCTCTCTTTTACATCCCGGATACAGGAGGGGGGCGAGCTGGCATCCAGTTGTGCGGCAAGGGCCCTGTAGTGGGCATGGTTTCGGCCTGTGTGTCCTGGGGCCAGACTGAACTTGGTGAGCTACCCCTGGGGCCGGTTTGGGTGGATCCACCTCGTGATCCCTAGCAGTAGCCTTGGGCAGTGGTTCTCTTGCCTCTGGTGACAGGCGGCGCTCTACTAAACACATTGCAACCGCCCGGACGGGGATGAGAACTACTCAGAGACCACCATGACACGAGATAGAGGCAGAGGAGTACCACCTAAGCAGGGCCCGATCGAGAAGTTCATGGGCCCAGGGGAGGTCAGTGGATCTTATCGGGGGCTGCAGGGGGCGGGGGGCGTGCCAGACAATGCAGCGCTTCTGGCGGCCATTACGCAGTCCAGAGACATGTTAGACGCCAAGATAGGGGCGGTGGGCTCAGGCGTCATGCTATTACGGCAGGACCTGCGGAACGCCGTCTCCCGGATTAGAGGCTGAGACCCGTGTCTCTGGAGTAGAGGATGATATTACCACACTGAAGAAGCAAGTAGCTGCACTAGAGACCACCCAGTGGGGTCTCGCATTGCATGTGGAGGATGCGGAGGGGAGGGCAAGACACAATAATATCTGCTTCGTTGGGTTTCCGGAGGGCTGCGAGGGGGGCAACATGGAGCAATTCTTCATGCAGTGGCTAGAAAGTTGGCTTCCTTCGGATTCACTGTCCCGCTGCTTTGTGATTGAGCGTGGCCACCGAGCACTCATTCAGAAACCTCCTCCTGGGGCCCGCCCGAGACCAGTCATCGCAAAGCTATTGAACTATTATGACAGGGATGTTATTCTGAAGCAGGCGCATCTCAAAGAACCCCTCCAATATGATAACGCTCGTATCCTCATCTTCCCAGACTACACAAGGCTGGTCCAGCAACAGCAGCAGTCGTTCCTGGCTGCAAAGGCCCGCTTGAGGGAACTCAAACTTCCATATGCCCTACTTTATCCTGCTAGTCTGCGGGTGGTCTACCACTCCTGCACCGTTTTTTTCGACTCACCGGAAGAGGTGTTTAAGTGGACTGATGAAACGGTGCAGGTGCGGGCTCACACGCCGCCGGGACGAGGGTTTGATTCCTCCTCATCGGAGGCTGCCCGGGGAGGGCTCTCGGTGAAGTCAAAGGGGGCCATAAGGTCGCGCTCCAGGCGCCGCTCCCTGTCCTGTGGTGCAGCATCCCGGACTGGCTCTGTTTCGGACCGGCGGGCAGTGAAACCCTGAAAGACGTACCAGCATAGAACAGAAATGGAACAGTTTGTATATACGGGATCGGAAAGGCTTAACAGTGGGCCGGGTCCGCTAGCGGATCCGTGCACCTAGAGGGAGTGTTAGCAAAAGATGGGCTTTGTGTTGGGGATCCATTGGTCGGGACGGTCTAGGCCCTCCCGTTGGGGGGCACGGGCTGTACCCGCCACGAAAGATACTTCAATGTGGTTGAGGTATGGGGTGCGGGGCTTGTTTGGAAGAGGGTTGTTTTGTTTGTTGATCGCACATCACCGCTCATATAGCCGGCTCATATTGGCCCACCGAATAGGATTCCACATCCCCGCACACGCAATTACAATACCCCATGGCAGATGTATTACATAGGGAGCAAATATCTGAGTTCACTCTGTATTATTAGCTGGAACGTGAGGAGAGTCCTCGATGAAATTAAACGTGGGGCTTTATTGCAACAGACCAAGCGGGCGGGTCAGATATCCTCCTACTACAGGAGACATCTCCTAGAGACAAAAGCTCTTTGCCTTCAACAATATGGATATCAACAAGTGTTCCACTCTGGTTTTGTGAGGGTGTCCAGAGGAGTAGCTATTTTAGTTCATCGTAGGGTTCCTTATGTACATAGTAGGCTTTGGACTGACACTCAGGGGCGTTACATAATCTTACAGGGCAAGGTGGGGGACGACTCCCTGATCCTGGGCAGTGTATACGGTCCTCTTTCGCTACAATGGAGCAACTTATGGCTCTGTGGGGGGTGGGGGGGGGGAACATGTCAGATGGAGGGGCTGTTATTGGTGGAGATTGGAATGATGTCATGAATGTGGGTTTGGACCGCTGGGGAGAGAGGGGTGTTTCTACAGAACCACCCTATCCGATTTCTCCTCCCTCGTTTCGGCAGGTTAATGCGGCCCTTGGGCAGTTCTTGTGGGACAGGGGTAGGGTACGCGTGGGTTTACGAACATGCTTCCTATCTACCTTTTGTGGGGGACTGGCTTCACCGGACATTCTGTCATACTATCAAGCATCTCACCTGCTTGTATCGAATGAATGGTGGTATGGCGATCGGGAAGACCCGGCATATGCAGTAGAGAGGCGGCTCTAGGGAGACCACTTGCTGCACCGAGTATTATATTCAGCACCGCTACGGAGATCTTTGCCTTCCGCTACGAGGGTTGTGTTCCAGGTCTGGCAGCAGGCGCTGCGACGAATGGGGTGGTGGAACACGCTAACGCGGGAGACCCCCCCCCCCATGGGATAATGGGCCTTTGCCACAACTGGTAGCCTTGCCGGGGGGTTTCGGGGCTGGGACCACATAGGGATATCGGTACTGGGGGATGTCATGAGGGGTCTTGTGTTGAAATCCTTCCAGGACCTTCAAGCAGAATATCATATGCCGAAGTCCCAGTTCTACAAATACCTGCAATTTTGTCATGCTTGGTTACCTAGTTTGGAGGGATTGGAATCCTTGGCGGAGTTTGGCCCTCTGGAAGCCAAAGCTTTTATGGGCGAACTACCGGATTGTAAGCTCGAGAATATATCAAACCCTGGTTATCCACTGCTCTACCCAGCTCCAAAAACTCCAGGTGGATTGGGAGGAAGATCTAGGCCCTTTCGAGGAGGAGGATTGGGTGGAGGCTCTGGCTACCCCGCAAGGGGCAGCCATAGCGGTGCGCCTGCGCCTGGTCCAATTTAAGTACCTGCCCAGGTTTTATTATACACGTATGCGTCTGTGGAGGGCGGGGTTGATTGCCTCACCTGTGTGTCTTCGATGTGAGTTAGAAGAGGGTACGTTAATACATACGGTCTGGCAGGGTCTCTCAAGTTTATGGAGGGGAGTCTTCAATTGCCTATCAGAGGTGCTAGGCTGGGATCGTCCCCGCTCACCGAAGTTAGCGCTCTTAAATGTTATGGAGGGGATAGGCGACAATGTCTACAAACGTCACTTGCTGCTGTTGGGTCTTAGGTTAGCCAAAAGAGACATAGCAAGGGTGTGGAAGGCACCGGGCCCCCCTCACTATCGCATGGAAGAATGGCCTGACTTCTGCATGGGCCTAGAGAAACCAATTTTCATTGCCCCCTCAAACATTTTAAAATATGGATAAGGTGGGCAGAGTATGGGGGATTGCTCCTGGATCTGGTCCCGTCAGAGAAGGACCGGCGTACGTAGGATGGGGTCCATAGGGGAAGTTGTAGTGAGGGGTGGGTATTTCCTATTCTAAAATTGGAATGGCTCCGACTGGAGTTGGTGTGTGGTGCGATCGGGGGGAGAGTTGGGAGGGAGGGGGGAGTTGGATTTTGTTTGTATTGCCCTTAATTCTTTCTTGATACTATTTTGTAAAATGTCAGTCAATGATGATTGCTTTTGATTCTGTGGTTGTCCCTGGGGTACAGGGCCCTACAATATATGTGCCACTTGACAATAAAAATGTGTTTAAAAAAAACCCAAAAAAAACAAACTCAAGAATGCATTTCTAATGCACTTCAGCCATAATGTTTTGTGTTGTAGAATTGTACATTTTCTGCACTGTGTAGTACATGTAGCCTCATTCTGAGGATTAGCACCATGAAGTGAAAATAACTGAAAATAGTGGAATCTGCATCAGTCTGCACCTTCACTATCAGTTCTTCAAGGTCTTCTCACATTCTTTCTTGTGAGAAGATCCTACTACCAGCTCATTAGTTAGTATCAGTTTCTTTCATTCTCGGTCCCATGTTCCCGCTTCCATTCACTAATACAGAGGGAAAAAAAACCTGGAATTGCCTTGCATTATTTTGCTTGCATGTTGGCCATCTCATAAAATTTTATATGCCTCCCAAGCTTTGGGGTTTTTCTTTTTCACGTTATAAATACAGTCATTGAATGTGCTCCAAGTCTGGATTTTGTGTAAAAAAATAATTCTACCGCCATATGTTTTTTTTTTTAGGGCCCTAAATGTCTTAGAACACACTGCTATTGTAAAATATGTCTAATCATGCGCTTTATACACCATGATACAGCTTTCTCCAGGTTCAGCTGCCCAAAATTAGCCCTAAAATAATCCAACGTTTTAACTGAGTGATGGAAAAGCACAAGGAAAAAGAAATGCCATCATTAAGTTTTATTTTTGTACCTGTAGCAATATACAGGAGAAAAGCTGTAGGGACGGATATATGGAATATTGAAAAGAGCAGAATGGTTACATGAATCTCTTTGCTCGACATGCGGAAGAACAAACTGTGGCCTCCAGACAGGGAGAAGGGAAAAGTAAAAGCCTCACCACCTCATTAGCTGTGGCATAGATCAAACAACGAGCTGGATAGTCTATAAACATCACCATGTACTAATTCTAATGCACGATTAACATTGTACCAAGAATTTCCAGCCATACAGCAGTATAATTTTAAACATCTGTCAACATAAACCTATGTAGGTGTGGCAAAAACATGATTGATGACGCAATGCCAGCATGACCATGTGTGAGAAGTTCGAGCATTAGGCCTGATATGCATGCACTAAATATGTGACTAAGTAGGCAGGGATAGATAGGAGCCCTGAAGAAGGCCATAGACCTCTATTGGCAGTACTTCTGGCCAAAACATTTTGGCTAACCTTTTAGGGGGGACCGATGCAAAATAGTTCTAGCTTTACTCCCATGAATTTTAGTTTTTAAATATCAAAGGTACCCAATCTAATAAAGGAAAAGTCCTTTGGGCATAACATGGAGATATTTTTATCTGGAGCCCTGGACTATTTCAGTAAAAAGCTTATATAGGAACTCCTTCCACAGGTGGAGTCCACCAGTCACATTTACTTACTCTGGTGTGGTTAGGTTGTGCATGATGAAGCATGCCACAGTAAGTTGTGGGTGAAGTGACTGTTGTAAAATCTTTTAGATTCTTTTGGATAGTCTATTTCCTTTGTCACTCATATACCAGCTTCAGCTGTGTAATCCTCTCCTGCTGGGTACTAGAGGTGTATATATGTGTTAAACAGGAGAATGTTTCCTGGTAGCTTCCCCTCTTTCTCTCATTTGTGTGTTGATGTATGCAGAGCTGTGTGGCTCTGAGAGGTAATCAGGTTGATTATAGAGTTTTGCGAGTTATCGGGCACCCTGGTTAAAACAAAAATGGCAGAGTTTATCCTTTGATGACACAGTTATCTAATCCATTCTTTCAGCAGCACCTCTTGTTTTTTACACTGCCATGAATCAGATAACCACTAGGAGTCGTCAGAACTAAAGAGAACTCTAGTAAAAATGTTACTCCATGAGACCCTCCCAGGTGAGCAGCTGCGCTTTATAAACCCCTGATTGAAGCCAGCATGGCAGACTATTTATTGGGTGTAATGCAGCCCCTAGAGGTTTAATAGCGATGAACAAACCATATTATTTCCTGGAGGATGTTGAATTTAGAAATAATTGGTCCTTAGTAGTTTGGAGGTGCCCTAGAAACTGGTTGGTAATAATTCAATAGCAAAAAAAACCTGTCACACATACTTCTAGTGAAAATCAAAACAAGTGAAGCTGAAATAAAGACACACATGATGGTTAGTGTCTTCAATAGGAAACTGGATGAAACAAACCAGAATTTAAAGATTTTCTGACTAGTTTGAAAATACTAAAAGTCCAAACTGATCTGAAAAGATCCTCTATTGACGGTTCTTTTCCTTAATCGAAGGCAGTTCATCAACCAGTACCAGCAGGAACAACGGACAGATTAACTGATAACGTACTATCAGATTCAAATTGGAGTGACACTGAAAAAGTGAAACCCTCCTGAAATATGATTACTGCAGAGGACAGCAGTTTCAACGCAAATACTGCCCCCCCCCACCCCACACACAATACCAACAGCCTATCTACGGTTGGAAGCCATACTCAACCGCCCACAACCAACAGCACCGCCGAATGTTCTGTGGTTCCAGGCACCTGCACCTTTTTTAAGCAGTTGCAGTGGTAGAGAATGTGGAAAACAGAGGCCACCTGGTACGACACGACAACTCTTACCCACATCAGGAAAGGAAACTATCGCCACAACGAGGCACCAGCAGTCAACAGACGTAGTGTGCAGTCTTTCACTGACACACAATTCAGAGTACTCAACAAAAGTTTAGGTTTTGTACCTACACTCAACCCAGATACATGTAACCTAAAAATGGAAATGGCAGTTTTTCTGGGGAATCAGATTAAAAGTATTTTTGCTTACAGTACTATCTCCCTTGAAGACAAGAAATTGTATACAGGATTGAAAAATTAGTCCGGGTTTAAACCTCCCACCACCACCCATTGTGAGGACTTGCCTTTGAGCAGGCAGTAGCAACAGACATTTACGAACTGAACAATAAAGATTTGCACTTACAGTGAGAAGATATGAAAACAAGACAATAACTGAATTATCCTTCCTAGTGTCCGTCATAATAAAATCTACTTGTAAAGAAGGAGCAAATGTGGCAATTCCAAAAAAAATATATAGCGATTAATGTTTCAGAATTTTAGGTGACACCAGAAACTACATAAAACTTCACACGACTCAACTAGTGACATTTTGAAAGACATCAAAATTATGATAAACAAAGCAGAAGAAAACAGATTACCAAATACGAGGCAGAGTTTTTATATGAAAAAAATCCCAAGATTCCTTACTTTTATGCACTACCAACAAGTACACAAAAACAAGCACCCTCCTCCAGGCTGACCGATCGTGTCTGATACAGGGATCAGCTTTACAACCTCTCTCAAAATTCACCCATCATTTTTTAAAAAACCTTTGGTTCTTGGAATGCTGTCGTATGTGACAGATATTAAAGAAATGTTTAATATCCAGGAGGGAATCTAATATGATCCTCCTGACAATGGATATAGAGGCTTAATACACCAGCAATTCTCAAGACGAATCATTGAGTTTTGGAGTACTTACTTGGAAACTCACTCCCATAGAGTTTAAATTGGATTGCACCCTTATAGCTCTAACAAGGTATTATTTCAGACTTGAGAATAATTACTACCTGCATGCTGTACATGGTACATGCATGAGCAGCACATTCGCCCAGAGTGTAGTCTGGCTGTATGTACACAATGTCTAAAGAACAAAGATCATGACTCTTTCAAACCCCGTCATTAGTTTTATAAGGCTGCAAAAAAGTTATATTGGCAATATATTAATGATTTGGACGGGAGATGCGGAACACACATGCATGTATGCACTGGATCAACAACGAGTTTAACTTTGAGACTTGCAGCAAATATAGACAATGTAGAAATTTCCTTTTTAGATCTAAAAATAAAAGCCCACAACAAGTTAAATGCAAGGTGTTCTATAAGCCTAAAGACTGCTACAACCTCCTATGATTTGGTAGTTTGAATCCAGAGTCATTGTTAGACAATCTTCCAGTAGGACAATTCCTTAGACTTAGAAGAAACTGTCCAGAGAAATAGGATTTCAAGTACCATGCACAATTGCAGACTAACCAGCTGAAGGAGAAAGAATCTTACCAGAATCATTAATCCTGCTATGAAAAGGACTTCCAATAGCCTTCAAGAGCAATTACTACAAACCTTCCAAAAACCTGAGACAGATAGTCTTGTTTGCGTTAAAACCCTCAGACTCCATTCCTACCTTGTAAAGAATATCAACAAACATTACAAAATCTGAACATCTAAAACGCTGAATCTTAAAAAAACCAAAAAAAACAATGTATTCATTTAGACGTGGAAGATCACTGAGAGACTGTCAAGTCTAAGAAGGCAACCCCACAGAGCACATAAGCGCAGAATGGCACTGTCCCCGGGTTATGAGCCAATACCATTCTGGACAATGTAATATCTGTGAACTAACAAAAAAAAAAACTAAGGAACTGGACCTAGTTACAGCATTGAATGTCCATGTAATCTTTGCTGTGTTGGAATGACCACAAGAAAACTAATGATCAGGATCAACAAACACAGAAGCAACATCGGGTGTAAAAAGACAGTCGCCAAGTTGATGAGACACTTCCAAGGGTAAAATCATACAGAAGACAACCCGATTTGTCATTGATAAACTAAGAGAAGACAGTTCCAACATAGAAGCTAAACTATATCATGAACACAGATGGATTTATCATCTAAATACCTCAGTCATTGGTCTGAATGACGATATACAATGGACTCGGATCAGGAAATTGATGAATCCTCAAGACTTGACCAAGCATGAATTGGCTGCAAGAAAAAAATGCAGTTCATTTTGCCTTTCATGTATGGTCTGAACCGTTTCCTGGTAGGTCTGCTAAGACTAACAATGATCATGATTAATGCAGGGGGGGGGGGGGGGAGGATTATCCAAAGTGCATACAATAATGCATATTTATGAAGAACCTGTGAAGAAGGTTTACCGACACTTACCCAAGGTGTTAAAGAGTCCTTTTGTGTGTGAGATACTAATGGGAATTTACACATTCAACACTGAAATAACATCTAAAGACTAGACATCCACAAGAGAAAGCACAAGACTTAGCAGCAATGACACCCAGTCCAGACTGACCCTACGGTACACACTTGATCCAGTAAAATATAAATACACACACACACACGTACACACACACACACACACTGTAGGAAACTGGGTTTTTGTTGCAGTAGTCCCCCCAGTTTTTGCCTGGTATGTGACGCAACGGGGTGCCTGCTAAACAGGTCCCCAGTGCCAGTGTTCTTTCCCCAAAACAAGAGAACTGGTCATTTGATTCCCAAGTGGCCAGGCCTTTAGCACCTCTAAGTCCCTAGTAGATGGTACCTCTTGTACCAAGGGCATAGGTACTAAAGAGGGTCGCTAAGAGCTGCAGCATATCTTGTGCCATTCTAAGGGACCTTGACACAAGTCCTCAAGGGAATACACAACATGTCACACACCTGTGTGCCATGTCCCCTAACACTGCATGTAATATTTGTAGGTCACCCTTACAGTCCTAAGGCAGGGTGCATTACATTACATGTGTGGGCATATATGCATGTACAAATATGCCCCTGTGCTGGCCAGTTGAACTTCTGCCAGTATGTGACACCAGGGAAGCCATTTTAAGTGCGTGTGCTGGACACTGGTAAAAAGAAAAGGAGGAAAAAAAAAAAAAAAAAAGTTCCCTAGCTACATGATGGCTTCACTGAAACTAGAGATATTTGGTATCGAGGATCTCATATTAATAAACCCCCACTGATTCCAGTGATGGATTTATTAATACATGCACCAACAAGGCATCTTAGAGGTACCTCCTGAAAACCTACCAATTACTAAAATGCTGACTGATTAGTCCTAGCCAGCCTGCCACCATTGATGAATTTGTGACCCCCAAGGATGAGGGCCTTTGCCCTAAGGAGGTCAGAAAAAAAAACCCTGCTCGGGCAGGTAGTGTTCACATCTCCTCCCACAGGATGGCCTGTAAATTGGCATTCCAAGGCAGGGAGCTTCAAAGGGCCCACCGCCTTTGGTATGCAAATCTGGCTTCCCTCACAGGGGAGGACGCCAAGCCCCTTCACTAGGGCCCATTTGGCACCTGGATAAGGTGGGAAAATTAGTAGTCAGAGAGGCATGTTCACCTTACGCCTAGTTCTACCCTTAAGGTGGGCTAACTGAAGTGAATGCAACATTTCAGAGTCTGCCATCTTTGTAATGGCAAATTAGAACTCTGGGACAGGATTATGACCACTTCTCACAGGAAGTGGTCATATAGGGGGCGCAGTGACCCCAGGGGTAGGTAGCTCATTGGTTACTGCCCTACACTCTGCTTACACCCCTAAATCTAGTATTTATGGGAGCCCCTGGCACCAGGAATCCAGATTCTGTCAACCCAAAAGAAGAAGTACTGAAGAGCCACAAAAAGCAAGAACTGAGGAAGAAGCAAGGTATGTTCTCCAATTTGACAATTGCGCCAAAGTTGTCTCGTCCTGCCAGCTGCTGAGCCTCCAAAACCTGGGAGGACTGCTGGCCCTTCTGCCAAGATCCGTAACTCATGTGGCGCAGTTTACCTGCTTCCTGCAGGCACCTAAAGAAAGAACTGTGAGGACTCCAGACCATGAAACCATACACCGATCAGTGCACCAATCGGTACAGGCCCGAGATGAATTGGGCCAAAGGTGCCAGCATGGTCCCCCAGCTCTCCAGAGCTGAAGACCACCTTGGGTTCCCCTGCTGTGGTCTTCCAGATGCCGCCTGCAGCCTGTGTGCAGGCCCCCTCTACTGCGACTGTTTCCGGTGATGAAATTCCGACATCTGCAAGCACCACTGCACCAGTCGCCCCTGGCCCATTTAAAAGAGGACCAATGGTGTCCCCAAACATTGCAAGACCTGGGACCACCTGTTGGTTCAGCCTCACTGGTCTCCCAGTCCAAACCAGCAGCCTCTTTACGACCC
Source organism: Triturus cristatus (assembly GCF_964204655.1). Lineage (NCBI taxonomy): Eukaryota > Metazoa > Chordata > Amphibia > Caudata > Salamandridae > Triturus > Triturus cristatus. The sequence goes on from NC_140589.1 coordinate 1,735,473,709, forward strand.
GGCCAATCCTCACTGACTAACATTGGGTACCAGAGGCTGTATTGCACCACTGCTCCTGGCCACCCTAGTGCCGCTTGAGGTGACCTGCTGGTGCTGCCGCTGCCTTGGACCTTGCCCTGTACTCACCTTAAGTTCTGAGGATTGGCATTGTAAGTCGCTGCAAAGAACTTGTATGTGGCATTTGGTTTTCCTCGATAGTGCAATTTTCATAGGTGCCAAGGTTTTCCTAAGTGTCCATTTTTTAAACTTACAATCATTTTATCCCGAAACATACATACCTGATCATATTGTTTCTAGTGTGTGTATTTATATATATATATATATATATATATATATATATATATATATATATATATATATATATATATATATAACTTTTAACCGCTTGGTACATTTTCTTTGGACAACAGCAACGTGTATGGTTCGAGGTCCGTACCTGTTTTCTAGACTCCCCAGCTTGGATTGGGAGTTCAGGACTTGTTTGATACATATATATATATATATATATATATATATATATATATATATATCTTGAAAACGTCTCCGCTGCCCGTTGTTCACCGGCAATCCCCAAGGATGGACACAAACCCAAGACTGTGTGCAAAATTATTCCGTCTTTATTCCAGATGTCGCCATAACGCGTTTCGGCTCGCCTGAGCCTTGATCACATGACAATGGCATCAAGATTTTGCACGACTTTTAAAGTGACAGTGTGTCGGTAATCATGATCACGTGACAAGCATTGCGCGCACATTTTCAATGAACATAAAGAAAAGTTTAACCACAGCCTATCTAATACAAGCAATTGGACTTGGTTTCAATATAAACAATAATAAATTAACTGTTTGTTTTTTTCTTTTCTTTTTTTCTTTTCTTTTTACTTTTCAATTGTAAACATTGTTTTAAATAAAAAGATTTTTTCTGTAAAATACCATCAATTTGTTCATGGTTTAAGTCGTATGCTCATGTTTATACGGGTTTATCTAAAAAATATGCATATACGCTCCTTTGCTTGTGTTTTAATATGTGATTCATAGTACTCGATTAAAAGCAGAAGTAATAAAATATATAAATATTATTTCTGTAAAAAGTGCAATGTGCAAATCCACCCTATGTGAATAAGAAAAGTTAAAATCTATAAATTCGAACAGTTGATTGTTATTGTGAGATTAGATTCATTTAGGTAAATTGGACCTCGTAATAATGCACATGTGTATGTTGCTTAGGCCTATGTATAATATTATGGCAAGCAAAATATGTTCCATAAAATAGGGAGTAGGGCACTGTCACTGTTGCAGATTGGCTGGTCTTGCAAAAATTGTTGAATTTGTGTAGGTAAAATACCAAGGTTTATGTTACCCTTTATGAAGCGATCTTGTAGCAATTTTTTCTCTATGTGGGTAACTGTAATATCTCATTTGAGACAATTCAATTGTTATATGTATATTACAATCTACTATGCATGACCGAATAATAAAATCGGACATGCAAATGAACTGACTGCACCAATAAAGTGCGTGAGTGCCAGTGCAAAAGAGTGTGCAAAAAAAGCAATTTTTTCATTTTTCGCCAATAAATAGTTAAAAAGGATAATAAGACCTTTTAAATTAAATCTATTGACCTATCTGTGTTAAATTACATTCTGATAGGTGCCACTGGAGATGATTGTATTATAATAGCTTGCATACAATGAAGATAAAATCATCACGCATTGGTAAAAGCATATTAAAAATGAATAAATATTAAAATATCATTTTTAAATATATATACATATAAAATTTGAATGAAACCTGATAAAAACAATTATTCAAATTCAATGATTGACAGTTTATACAGTATGTTAAAACATTTTTAACAAGATCTAACCAGTGTGTATATTTTGTTGTAATGCTCTTCCTATTATGTCAACAGACTTTGCTAAATCACCTTATACTAGGCATGTGTATAAATCTTCTGTAGCATTGAGCCCAGCAGGGTACTTGGTGTCCATTTGCAAGATATACCGTGTTTCAAGTTTTCTTAGTTTGTTCTCACGGTCACCACCTCTCCTGTTGGGTGCTATTGAGTCAATGACAAAATATTGGAGGAGGTGGTTGTCAGATTTGTGTTTTTCTCTGAAGTGTCTTGCAACGGGATATGTGTTGTCCTGATTGGTGATAGCCCTTAAATGTTGTAAAATACGTTTGAATACAGGTAATTTTGTGCTGCCAATGTATTGCAAGTTGCACGGACATGTAAGGACATATACAGCATATTCTGTTTTGCAGGTTAAAAGTTTAGTGATCTTGTGGTTGTAATCACTAAAAGGGGTTCTGTATGGGCTGGTGTTTACTCCCTGGTTACATGCCTTACATGTTTTGCATCTAAAGAATCCTTTCACTGTTTGCATCCAACTACTGTTATTGATGACTTCAGGACTGGTGTGCACTAGTGTGTCTCTCATCGAGGGTGATTTGCTGTAAGTAATGGACACCCTCTGCGGTAGCAGGGGTCCTATTACTGGGTCACTAAGAGCCAATGGCCAGTTTCTTTGTAAGATTTTGTTGAGACTCTTGTGTTGTTGACTGTATTGTAATATAAGTCTGAATTCCTCTTTGGCATATGTGCTAGCCATAGTGTCCTGAGATACATTAGTGCAGTTAACTTCTCTAGTGTTGTTGACCTTTGTCTTGTCCTTGAGGGTTTCATCCCTAGTGCAGGCCATAGATTTTTTTATGGCATTGTCTATAATACACCTTTTGTAGCCCCGTTGTAAGAAACGATTTTTACTCTCATTCTGTGCTGTTTGTAAGTCAAGATCATTGCTACAGATGCGCCTTATGCGCAGCATTTCCCCGTAGGGAATACTATTGATAAGGTGCTTTGGGTGTGCGCTTGTGGCATGCAAGGTAGAATTGCCCGCTGTCTTCTTTCTGAATAGTCGTGTTTCTATTTTATTGTTGCAGATATACACTTGGGTGTCAAGGAATTCAATTTGAGATGGGCTAATGGTGGCTGTAAAATGTAAATTCAGATTATTCATATTGATATTCTGTATGAATTCATTGGCCTGCTGTACTGATCCACGCCATACTACAAATAGGTCATCTATGAATCTAAGCCAGATGACTACATTGTTCCTGATATATTCCTCATAATGATCTCTGAGGACCAGCTCCTCCCATTGGCCCATATGCAAACATGCATAGCTCGGTGAGAAGCTGGCCCCCATAGCTACTCCCCTGGTTTGCTGATACAACTGGCTGTTGAACATAAAAGTATTGTTATGTAAACAGAATTCAATCATTTCTATTAACATTTTATTATGTTCAAGGTGTTGTGTTGACCTTTGTTCTAGGTAGTGTTGTACAGCCGAAAGTCCGTCTCCATGATTAATACTAGTGTATAGCGAGGTTACATCCAATGCTATTAGTAAGTAGTCATTGTGCCATTCCACATTATTAATCTTTCTCAAAAAGTCACTAGTGTCTTTTACATAGGACGGTAGACTTTGAACATACTCCTGTAGATAATAGTCAATATATTTCGTTGTATTTTCTGTGAGACTATTTTTAGCGCTGATGATCGGTCTTCCTGGAGGTTCATAGCAGTTCTTATGGATTTTTGGAATGAAGTAGATGGTTGGTACTGTAGGGTTATCATTCTTCAGAAATTTCAGTTCATTGTTGCTGATCAGTTTTGCATTGTTCCATCTAATTAATTTGTGATGAAAATCTTTTTGCGCAATTTTCATATTGCCCACAGTAATCCTTGTGTAGCAGGTGCGATCGTTTAGTTGTTTGTACGCTTCCTTATTGTACATACTGATTGGCCAGATTACGATGTTGCCCCCCTTGTCGCTGTTGCGAATGACAATATCCTTATTCTTCTGTAATTTTGATGTTAGTAACCGATACTGCTGGTTGATTTTACTTTCCTGTCTGGTTTTCGATTGTATTTTTCTATGCAGTTCTTTGATCTGTGTGGTTACTGTTTCATGGAATATGTCGATCGAATTGCGCACCATTATTGGGTTGAATGAGGATTTTGGCTTAAATGGACTTGCTCCTGATGTTTGCTTCGTGGGAATACTTTCGTTGTTCAGATCTTGAAGCACTTGAAGGATTGGTACATCGGATTGGGTCAAGGCCGATGCAACCTGTTGGATTTCTTCTTGGGAAGTTTGTTTGTGAGTTGTTTGATTTATTGTGTTGTTAATGAAGTACTTTTTCAATTTCAATTTCCGTATTCCTTTGTACACATCAAGTCTTGTTATAGCATAATCAAAATTCCTTAGTGGAGCATAAGAGAGGCCAAGTTTCAATATATTTGTTTCTTGTTCCGTTAGTTCAACATTAGATAGATTGATGATAGTGTTTTCAGTGTGTTCGTCTATTGTTGTTTGTTCCTCCAGTATCCTCGCCCTCTCCTTCTTATTGGTCTTTGCTCGTTTATTGCAAGCTTTGCGCCTTTGCCGCCGCTTGTAGTTGGAGGTGCTTGGCTTGTTTGGGGTCTTGGGCGCAGAGTTTGTCTGCGTTCCTGACATAAAAAATTGAGCTCTTCCCCCGGGGAAGGTTTGGGGTCAAAACCCCCTGCTGTGGGGTTACGCATTTCAGATTCTGATTCGCTGCTTCCTATTGAGCTGATATCAGATTGAGGGATATTGGTTCTGGGATTTTCCTGACCCTCCTTATGTTTGGCCAATACTGGTGTTGCGTCAATATTGCGGAACTTTGACTTTCTTAGGGCGTCATATCGTTTGGCGAAAGTGAAGATTTGGCCCATCTCATAATCTGTTCTGTCTCTTTGAAATTTGAATGCTTTCCTTGTTTTAATTTTTTCCTCTTCTTTTTGTAAACGTGTCATCATTTCGTTCCTGAGCTTGTTCTGTTCATCTTTGTTTTCTTGTTTATCTAACTCCTCATTGATTTCCTCTATTTCACTTAGGAGCTTGGCTCTGTCGATGTCAGCATATTTTATTAATATAAGTGTCATCTTTCTCGAGGATTCAAGGTTGCATTCTGCCCATTCTTTCATTAATTCAGGGTTTGGGTCATCGTAACTTGGAGCCATTAAAATACGTAAACCCCTGGGTATCCTGTTTACTTCGATATATCCCTGTAATGATTTGGATTCCCACCACTTGCTCATCTCAGATTTCATTTTTTTCTCCAATTTCCTAAATAAATCTCTCACTGAACTGTTTGTGTCTATTGTTGCCGGTATAGATCCGGTTATGTTGTTGGCACTCGGGAGGGTGTCAGAGAACATTCCTGTTGCTGCCGCTTCCCGTGCTCTAGCCATGTCAACCGACATCGTGGAAATTAATATAATGTTAAAGCTTCAGTTACTGCAAGTTTCAATTCACTGCGTTTCCTGAAGTGTAGCACTCCTTCTAACCCCACAATACCCGTTGTTGCGCCTACCTGCTATCCTCCGTAGCCACGGGTCCTCCGACTCGGTGCTTGCTGGATTCGTGCAGATTTCCGGCTGTTTCAGGGTTGTGGGGGGTCCGACGATCGATATCCTTTGCGGGATGCAGAAAGGCTTCCAGGTTGCCCCGGAAGTGAAGTCTCACTATTACGTCGACCTATATATATATGAATGTTATTTTCATAAATTGGTGTGTTTCTTCTTAGAGTCGTGTGTACCATTTTATTGACTGAGCATTTGCAAATGTCTAACACTCCCATTTGAAAAGCCTAAGGATGCTCGACCACACTACCCCCTAGAAGAGCACTTTGGGATTGCTTAAGCAAGCCCCTGTCCACTCATAAGGGAATACATGGTCTCTTCAAATAGTATACCAAAAAGAGGTATACTATGCAAAGAGCCAGCTTCCTACACATACTTTTGTTTTATACAAAAATCTTTGATTCCCTTTAGGAGCAGGAGACAACATCTACAGGTCACTGCATATGAATAGGGAATGCATTCAGTTTGAATATTAAGAATAATTCCTGTTTCCCCATGGAGGGACTATAGAAATCCAAATTATTTACAACTTGAGTCACAAATAAAAGTCACATCACCAGGAACGATTCGAGTCTCTCCATAGAAGGACAATAATGAAGTGTGGACTGGATAAAATTAATAACAGGAACAGTTCTTGTGATCCTATTGTAGACCTACATTTCCAAATCACCACGAATTGGAGTCTGTACTCCAATCTTCCAACACAATGATACAATTCCGGTGGGGTGGAGTCACACCACCAAGCTCCACCTAGCAACATACCAATTCTAAGGATAACGGAATCCCCAGGTCAGCTCCCAGTGTTCTACAACCAGCAGATGGGATTATAATAGGTATTGTGGCAGCAGCTTTCCCCTTGACGAAGTAAGTGGCTTGTTGGTTTTGACCATAGATTATACATGGGGATTCCTTACTACGGCAAGTTATGTTGACCGGAACAAGAGATTTGCACACCACATGAACGTATGTTTTGACCTGGAACCCGATCACTGGGTTTTAAGATGTGTGTCTGTTTGCATGTCATTTAGTTGTTGTGTGATAAGGGCCCTAGAGTAACCTAGGTGCTTAACTATAGTTGGTTATGTAGGTCTGTTTGCATTCACTACTTTCTGAGCACATACTGGCTCCCCTGTGTATTACATAACCATGTTAGATAGTGGTTCAATAACAAGGATATTGAAAAGACAGTGCTGCCTTCTACAATATGAATTGTGAATAATTGAAGAATCCAATCTGCCTCCACAGTATTCACCATAAAGATTACAAAAAGTGTTCTGCTAAATTGCAATTTCTTTCAGCATCCAATACGAAAACAGAGAGAGTATGGCAGTAATGGGCTACTAAGTAAAATAAGCAACTGACGTACCCCATTTCAGCGGTGGTGGTTCACATCTTATTCAGTGATCAGGCCAAGAGCAGCAGGCACAAAAATCCAAGGGTAGTAGCATACAAGACAAAAAACGTTTCACATAAAGATTATCGATGTCCAAGATGCCAGAGATACTTTATTCTTCTTCCTTGCATAGAGCAGGGGAACTGCCCCGCACTGTTGAGAAGCCTGAATTCACCCCCAAGTTAGGATAAGTGTAGCAAATACATGATTGCTAATACAACATCAGCTTGGCCACATGTGAGACGTGATACATCCACAAGTTCAGGTGTTTGTTTGCAGTGTTCACCAGGGATGAATCTCAACATACCATACACAAAAATGTCACTGTGCTTTTCTTTGACTGGAGTGCAAGTCAATGCAACCATCAGAATACATTTTCTCTTGTGTTTTTCAATTCTTCTGGCAGGGGTTCCTGAAGGGGAAATCACTTCAGGTATGAGAGAATTTGGCTTCATATGCAAGCACTAAATACACAATTAAGTAGGCAGGGATACACAGGAGCCCTGAAGACGTCAGTAGACACATATGGGCTGTACTTTCAGCAGAAACCTGTTGGCTATTTTAATTTGGTTACCCCTAAAAGGTTAGTTCTAGCTCTACCCTTTCAACCGCTCAGCCCCCCACCCCCAAAGAAAACACTGGAGTTTTTTGTTTAAATAACATTGAAGAATATCAAAGTAATAAAGGAAAAATCCTTTGGGCATAACCTTGAGATTTTTTTTATCTGGACACATACACTTTTCAAGTAAAACACTTATTTAGTAAGTCCCTCCACAGATTGACCCCACTAGCCAGCGTGGCATTTACCTACTCTGATGTGGTTAGGCCGCCTATATATAATGAAGCATGCCACGATAAGTTGTGGGGAAGGAGACCTTCCCAAAATCTTTTAGGTCCTGCTGGGTAGTCTCTTTCCTTGGTCAGCTTAAACTAGGTATGCTATCATGCAAGGGTACTAGATGTGTACATATGAATATGAAACTATCAGTGCTGAAGAGCCACTAGAACAGACTGTCTCTCCATGGTGCAAATCACCCACTTTTTATATTTAACAAACAGAAGTTTTAGCGCACTTACAGATAAACTCCACCCAGATTCAGTGGCAAGAGTAATCACATTTGTAGCATTTATTAATACAGAAAAGGTATTTACAGGATTGATTTAAAAATCCCACATTAAAACACAGCATTCATTTATGTTAACTCTTCGAATTAAAAAAACAATTGGACATGAAAATCTGTACACTATGTAAGAAATAGATTAAGTTAAGATCCATCCAGATATTGGAGTATTCCCCGGATTACATATTTTACAAGTTGAAACACTGCCTTCATTACTAACTGAAGAGGACACATACTGGACATGCAATGAAAATAAGACCCATAATTTGAGGGTATGAGAAACTCCCAATAGCGATTAAGAAAAAAGTTAAAGTGTAACTGAATTTGTGGCTTGACATCGGCAGATGTTCTACAACACAAACCACTTAAAGATTTCCAAACTGAACTTAGTTGTGCAAATGCTAGAGTGGCAATTTTCCTTTCACAGCCAGGAAGGTTAAAATATTTGTTTATAAGTAACACAATACTGTTTGGCAAGAAAGGCTACATGCTTCCCTAAGGTTTTCAAACAAACAAGGTTTTGAAAAGGACTAAGCACAACCCACAAAGAAGTGGAACTTTTAAAGACCAATGTTCTTTTTTCAAACTTTCAAGAGTTTTTCCTTCATTACACAAGTAAATGTAAATTGGTTATCAGTCCTAATGGCGCAAATACAAAATATTCTTTTTGTAATAACTGTAAAAAAAACAAAAAAAAACTTGTTGCACTGAGCAAGAGGTGAACATGATGCTATTGAATTTTTAGCCAAACTACAAATATTTCATATGTTTAAAAACTTAACCACAATGCATATCTAAAAACCAAATTGACTCCCATCCCATTGAAAAATAAGAACTATTCATTTTGTATGAATTTTTAAACTGCTGCCTCTGGTGCTCAAGAGTTACAAGAACCAGCATTTCCTCTTACAGGGTGCACACTTTTTTGTAAGGTCAATGCCCAGAGTAAGTTAAAAAGAATTAGGCAAATGGCACCTTAGTTTTATAGTTGGTGAAACCAAGAAATCATCCTTCCTTTCACTTTGTTTAAAAAAAACAAAAAAAAAAAACAGTTGTTCATCAGCTAGCAAATAAGCCTTCCATAAAAAGAAAAAAGGTTTCCGTTGTGAATTAAGACACTCATCTGTGAGGATTTCTTGCTAAGGTAGAAATGTTACCAACTACAATTACACTGTTATTGCAGCTTTGATGAGTATATCCAAATGTCAAATAAGTTTCTTAGAATTCTACTAATTCCCTTAGAAAAGAGAATTTTAAGTTTTCAGTTGAAGAAATCGGCTATAGAAAAAAAAAAAATACACAAGACGTGTGATGAGCTTGCATCCGAGGTAGGTTAATAAAATCTTGTACTTCAGGAATAAATTTGTAGCCCGTGGCAGTGCAGTCCCGTTTCTGAAGGCGAGAAGGCTGACCTCACACTGGCAGTACCTGGATCCATGCCCTAGCCGGATGAAGATCACTATGAATGAAATGGGTTCAACCACAGATGCGCAAGTCTCATGTGGGAGAGCTAATCTTTCAGTACAGCTTCAGCGTGTCAATCCTTGAGTAAAGTCTGATGAAGATGTAGATAAAGTGGTTTCTTGGTTAGCAGTTGCAGCTTCTTCCTTTTGAAGTCAGTTGGTTTTTTGTACCTGTAATACAAAGATGCAAAAATTTTAAGCGGCAGCGGAGGGAGTGTAAAAAGGTCTTCCACATCAAGCCCAATCTGGCCCATCCTGGAATCTCAGGAGGAAGAGCTGCCAAGCTTTATTCCGGGACCTGTGACCAAGATCATGGAACTACAGACCAGTGTCCTCTCCATGAAGATCCTTGGTCTTTTGAGCCTGTCCTTCAGTGTGTCTCATATACTGATTTAAATGTATTGTAGCAATCTCAATCCTGTAATATGTAACCTGGAATTTGTTAAATACTTATGTTTCGTTTGGCGTGGGTGGCATTTTCACTAATCTTATGTGTAGACATTTCTAAAACAATAGAGCGTTCACCTTCAACTTTGACTAGGGCGTCCTAAAGCACCCACCTTATAAGCAAGCTTCCCTGCATCAAGCTGACTAACTCACACAGTGCTACCTTTTGTCACACGATAGCTGCTCCGGTCACACGAGCAGATATCACACGGTGGAACACAAGGTGAACTTGAAACCTCTGCGTAGCGTGGGTCTCAGCTGGTGTATGGAGAACCCGTACTGCTGACTACGGCCATTTACGTCTCCACAGGACACCAATGGCAGACTGAGAACCATTTGCTTTTTGTTTGGGATGGGAAGAGATGTGGGGCAGAAGGTAGAAGTGCCTCCCAGGCAGTGGTTGGCACAAAAACCAGCCTCTCCAAGGCCACGTCCCCATCTCACACGGGGAAAAATGTAGACGCTGGAAGGTCTTCTATGCAAACCCAGTGCAAAATGTGGTGCTGTATTATGCCCTCCAGCCTGCTTCCCTGCCTCTACTGGATTTATGCAGAGCAGTGAAGCAGGTTATCTTTGCATGTGCTGCAATGTCATCCGACCAAGTTGCTGACAAACATGGTGGCTATTACAGGCCTAAAACTTTAGATCATCATTTTGGGAACTTTAAATACTTCAATGCTTAAAATTATGGGAGTGAATGACAGATGACAAAACATGGAAGCCATTACTTGATCAAACTCAGAGTGCAAAAGGAGCACACAACTCATCTGGTAGTAATCCTTATCGGGGAACAGGGAGCTGGGGGTGAGGCTAAAAGACTTCAAAAGAATCCAATGCAAAACAAAGGACGTGGACGCACTTTGTTGTCAGAAATGCACCAGATGGTGTGCTCACTCAATGGGGGGTAGTCAGACATACAGACACACCACAGGAGGTTTAGCATTTAGTAAATGTGGCTATATAAGTGCTAGGAAGAAGTATGTGTTTGCGCGTGTCCATCTTGCACTGCTATTCAGTAAAATATGGTCCTCTCTTAGATGCCTCATTTTCCCCAACCAACTACTGTCTGCTAAGCAACACTGTAATTAATGCATTTTTATTATGAAGTGGGTCATTGTCAAACCAATGTCTGTTAAGCCTATGCCCATTCTGTAAGCCTTTCATCTATGTCTAGCTATCCCTTCATGTTTCTTTTCTGTAATTCCTCCAATGTGATGCACCACCCCACCCCACTGCCCTTCCTCCTCCCATGTAAACACTAGGCCCATATTTGACAGAGAATTATTTACGGAATGCTACTACTGGTCTTTACCCAAGTCTCGAAAACGGACAATGGCTTAGACTGTCACATGACATCGGGACTTGAGCAAGGTAGAGACAATATGTACAGGTCAATGGTCAGTTTACCCATCAAAAGGTGAAGGGTTAACAGTGGAAATGCCACATATTGCGACTAGTGTTGCGGTAACACAAATCAAGGATGTATGGAAACTAGCCTTTTTTGCCTTACTTACAGTTCGATAACCATTGACCCAGATTTGATTTCATCCATCTCCATGAAGGCAAAACATTTTGTGCTGGTAAACCGCTTTTTAGGCTTGTAGTGTTTGAACTCAAAAAATATTGCAGCCCCTGTAGGAAAGGAGAGAGATTAAGTTTGCATTACATTTCAATTTTCAAGAGCCACATCTTAAATATTGTTACAGCAGTGCAAGTAATTTATCAAGTGCTTACGGAGAAAGACACTCACAAACTACAGCATATGGTTTACAAGCTCTTCTAGCCTGCAACCCACAGTGATTTCAGTTTATTCAGCAGACTATTTCTTAATTATTTTTAGACAGGTCAGGTGACTAAGTTACATGCAATCAAGCTACACTACATCAGCCAAATAAACAAATACCCTCTTAACCACAATATTTTCCAACTAGCTATTCAAACGCTAGAGGTCATGGTACAAGCACACTACTCATCTCAATTGCACAAAATTAGTTCCATCAGTTCAGTTTTCTTCTTGAATGTGTAAGTAAAAAAAAAATCCCTTGATGGCTCTCCCAGATTCCTATATGCACTACAGAATACATAGTTCCCAGTCTCCCTAGCATATTTTATAGCGATCAATGCAGAAGGGACCAGTCTGCTATGGGCCGGAAAATGCCCCGTATAGCCATGCATAAACTTACAAGAAGTTGGTATGACGGTGGTATTGCCCTCCCCAATATCAAAGTAAATTATTGGGCTTTGCAGCTAGCTGTCATAAATCAATGGCTTCATATATCCCAAGACGACCCAGCATATTGTATGGATAGGCACCTCCTGGAAACTGCAGGGGTTATGGGAGCACTATACAATAGGGTCAAGAGGAACAACCTGACAGGTCCGACGGCACACACTATCCAAATTTGGTTTGAGGCACTGTTAGACCTGTCAGCCCTTCGGGTAGTCCCTCCTCATCATTATTTATTTTGTCCCACTTTTGCCTCAAACCCTGTTAGAATTTTTCCTTTTTGGGAACCACCAGACTTTTTAGTATTGATGCAGATTCAGGGAGCCATTTTATCTACCCCTGGAACTTCTGTCTGAGGGCCTGGAGCACAAAATGGTGGCCACCTGTGACATCATCAGAACCCACTGGAACCTACCAGCACCTTCCAGAACATTCCAGAACCCTGTGACAGTTGGAGGCGGTTTGGAATGTTGAGAAGCTAAAGCCAGAGTTGACAGTTGGAGCTGGCAGTTGGCACCTGACTGGTGAGGGGAGAGCAGCAGAAACCTGAAGGAGGAAGGAGTGAGGCAGCAGGGGTGGAAACTTGTGCCTGGAGTGGGGTCCATAAACCCACCCTTGATACTAGTCCCTACTGACTGAGCCCAGCCTGGAGCCCTGTGTGGGAAGAAGCAAGAAAAACCATCTTAAGGACCTGGACAGCAGGAACAGGCCTTAGAAGCAAAGAACAGCAAAGTCCTGACCTGATTATTAGTTTTCCTGGAGACAGACGTCGAGAAGCCTAGAGACCCGGAGCCCGAGGTGGAGAAGCGGCGCTGACTGGAAAAGCAGACGTCGTACCCGGAGCCGCCAGAGGTCGAGAGAGGGCGCCGACGGAGGTCGTAGAGAGTACCAGAGGTCGAGGAGGAAGTCACCCGAGGTCGAGTGAGCGGCGTCGACGGGGGAGTGAAGTCCGCCCTCCGGAGTCGCCGGAGACCGAGGTGAAGCGTGCCGGAGGTCGGGAGTGGAGATCGCACTCCGGAGTCGCCAGAACCTGAGGAGAGGAGCACCGGAGGTCGGGAGTGGGGATCGCACTCCGGAGCCGCCGGAAGACGACATCGAGCCAAGACTGCCCGACCTCATCGAACCGGAGGTCGAGATCGAGCCGAGGCCGCCGACATCGAACCGGAACCGCCTACCGGCGTCGTCAAGAACTGACATTCCGCTGAGGCCGCCGACACCGAACCGGAACCGCCTCACGGCGTCGACACGACTCCAGCGGCGTCGGAGCTTCAGAAAAAGGGCAGTAAGTGGAATAGAGGGCGCCTAAGGCCCTGTGGAATCCTGAGAGACTACCCTAGGGGCTAGAGAGGTGCTGGAACCAGCTTGATTGTGCCAGGGGTGAGCTGAGACTAATTCAGAGGGGTTGTGTAGAGTGAGAGAGCCAGGTCTCTAGAATTCCCCCCCTTTATCTACCTCAGTTTGGGCCTCAGCCTTGTCCAAGCCAGGGAATAGACACCCTCAAGCCATCCACCTAACCCCAAGCTGTGACTGGGCCAAATCAGCCCATAGAAATCTAAATGTGATCTGATTCTATAAGTGTCACTGTCAGCTTTTAATTATTTATTGAGAGCACTGTATTTATTGTATTTAACCTATTTATTGCTTCACTGTATTTATTGTTCCACAGTATTTATTGTCGCACAATATTTATTGGCTTGCAGTATTTATTGCCTCATAATATTTAATTGCCTGTATGTAATGCACTTATATTTATGCCTTAATTATTTATGATCTCCCCTATTTATTGAATCATTAAGACAGTATATATTTGACGTACCCTTCCACAGAAAAAGCCTTGTATATGGTGATTGTGTTATTATTTATTTAATCAGTAACTAAGAGAAAAAGAAGATAAACAGAGATATTTTCATAATTTTTACGGTGGAGTCGTTTTTGGAACGGATGCACGCATGGTTATTGTATGGGTATGACGTATGCTTAGCACGGTGCCTGATTCCGACCACTCGAGCCAAGCTACCACTGTGTATGTCTGGAGAGACCCCGTTACCACCAACCTCTTAAGGCGTGGGAGTGGGGTATTTCCAACATAATTGGTGTTCAGCGGTGGGATTGAGCTGTGCCTACGTATACTCAACAATAACTGTGGGTAGTCCATAAGCCTACACCGGGAGTTCTCAAAGCGGCCTTCCTAATTGTGAGCTTTTGTTTTTCCAAATTTACTCTGGTGGTGGGAGGAGGTATTATGTAAGGTACCCCCCTGCATAGTTACTGCAAATAACTGTCCTCTGACCTGAGTGGGCAAGATGGAGTTTGTACTGGAGAATTTAGAAACGTACACTGTAGCCCAACTCAGGGAGTTTTGTCAGCGGGAGGGGGTGTATTGTCCCCCAGGAGCAAAGAAGGGTGCACTCCAAACCAGCTTAAGGGCTTGGGGGGAGGCACGACGAGAAAGCAAGGCTGAGGAGGAGGACAGGGATAGAGAGCCCGGCAGTGAGGGAGCTGGTTTGTACCAACCTGAGGTGGGGAACCTGTTAGCGGGGCCCAGGACACTTTCCAGGAAGGGCAGCAGTGCCTCTAGCGGTGGCTTGTCGGAAGTGGAGTTAACAGACCGGAGGGAGAAAAGACAGCTCACATGGGACTTAGCAAGGCTGGAGAAAGAGAAGGAGGAACAGAGGATGGCTCATGAGATAAGGCTGAAAGAGATAGATCTTCAGATCCTGAGAATCGGGGCACACCCTGTACCTAACGGTGGCAGCGAAGAACGAGAGTACACCAGGGAACCCAAACCCTACCTGCCAAAGGACATAGTAGCTAGCTATGGGGCGGGTGACGATATCGCCAAGTGGCTAGCGGCCTATGAGGTCTCGTTAAGGGCCCATGGGGTTCCAGAGAAGTACTGGGGAGCGGGATTGTACAAGTACATGCCTCCAGCTGGTAGGGATGCTTTATTGGCCTTAGAGGAGGATGAGCAGACCCACTACCCCACCATGAAACTGGCGCTCATAAGAAAGTTTGGACTAACACCCGAAAAGTACAGACAGAAGTTCAGGGGTAGTCACAAACTGGGCACACAGAATTGGGTGGACTTCCTGGACTATGCAAAGAAGGCACTAGAGGGTTGGATTCAGGGCAGTGAAGTGAGGAACTACGAGGGGTTGTTTGATCTAGTACTGAAGGAACACCTGCTCGAGAAATGTTTCCCTGAACTGCGTCAACACCTGGTGGATAGCAAGCTGACCAGTCCCCGGAAGCTTGCTGAGGAGGCGGACATTTGGGCTAGTACCCGGGTGTCCACAAGGGGGACTGGAGGGGATACTCAAAAGGCCGGACAGGGCGCCCCCCAGAAGAAAGAGGGAGGGGAAAAGAAAAAGGAGTTCTCCAAAGGCCCCCAAAATAACTTCCAAGGGAAGGGAACAGGATTCACCCCTAGGGCTAACCCACCCAGAAACCCTAATCCTGGCCAGAGTCAGCAGCCAAGCGTTGTCCATTGCTACGAGTGCGGTGGCGTTGGACACTATAAGGGAGATCCGAAGTGCCTGAAACGACCACCCCCTCCCATTGGAGGAAAGACCCCCGGAGTAGCTAGTGTAGTGCTCGGGGAGGAGATGCCGTTAACTAAGGGAAGGGAGTGGGCGGGTGTCACTTTAGTATCCCTGGGAGAACAGGAGATGGTTCCTAAGATCCAGGTGCCCGCAAATACCGTAAAGTATGGGCAGTGGGTCACCATCAACGGCCAAAGAGGGGAGGCTCTGAGAGACACAGGAGCCAGTATGACTATGGTACGTAGCCAACTGGTGTCTCCAGAGCAGGTAATTCCCGATGTACTCCACCCAGCCGCGATGGCTGACGGCAGAACAGGCCACTATCCGGTGGCCGAGGTTCCCTTTGAATGGGAGGGGGTTGCAGGTTCACTTCGAGTTGCCGTAAGCCCTGCCGTGCCAGTCGATTGTCTACTGGGGAATGACATGGAGCACAATGCTTGGAAGGAGGTGGAATACCGGACTCATACTGAGATGCTGGGTACACCTGACTGGGCCTGTGTGAGCACAAGGTCCGCGACTACCCGGAGAGGGAGTTCGTTTCGGCTGGAGCCTGGAACAAAGGCCCAGCCAGCTGCCAGTCAAGGGAAGAACCGAGGACAGGAGGAGCCTGCCTCGGCGTCCGCACCCCGTAGGACGGATAGGCCACCGGAGGTGGTGGACCAGGAGTCTGCGGTGGGGGATGTTACCAAACTGGGGGACCTACCCATCCCGGCCGAGTGGCACGTGGAGGGAGGCCCGTCCAGGGAGGAATTCTGCCAGGAGCAGAGGGAGTGCCCTACCCTTGAGGGGCTGAGGCGACAGGCCGAAGCCCAGGCAGCAGGGAATGTTGAAGGGAACTACAGTGTTTACTGGGAGGATGGCCTCCTCTACAGTGAACCCAAGGCACCCCTACATGGATCGTCACGAGCCTTGGTAGTCCCTCAACGTTATCGAGCCTTCCTTCTGGAGTTGGCTCACGAGATCCCCTTGGCAGGACACCTGGGGCAAGACAAGACCTTCGCCCGTCTTGTCCCACACTTTTATTGGCCTCAAATGAAAGTGTTGTCCGATACCTACTGCCGGACATGTGTGTCTTGCCAAGCCAGTGGGAAAACAGGGGTGAAGCTAAAAGCTCCCCTGGAACCACTTCCTGTTGTTAGCACCCCCTTTGAAAGGGTGGGCATCGACATTGTGGGTCCGTTAGATCCACCTACTACAGCTGGTCACAGGTTTATCCTGGTTCTGGTGGATCATGCCACATGGTACCCAGAGGCAATACCTCTGAGGACCATAACAGCACCTGTTGTGGCTAGGGCCCTGATGGGAATCTTTACCCGAGTGGGTTTTCCCAAGGAAGTTGTGTCCGACAGGGGGACCAACTTCATGTCAGCGTACATGCGGGCCATGTGGAAGGAGTGTGGAGTGACCTACCGGTTCACAACTCCTTACCACCCCCAGACCAATGGTCTGGTGGAGAGGTTTAACAAAACCTTGAAAGGCATGATCAGAAGTCTGCCTGAAAGCCTGCGGAGGAAATGGGACGTCCTCCTACCCTGTCTACTCTTTTCCTACAGGGAAGTGCCACAGAAGGGAGTGGGCTTCAGCCCCTTCGAGCTTCTGTATGGGCACCCTGTACGTGGACCTCTCAACCTGGTGAGAGACGGATGGGAAAGAACTCCCAGAAAGCTTCCCCAGGATGTGGTGAGCTACATGCTGGCCTTCCGGAGCCAAATGGCTAAGTTGTGGAAGCAAGCTTCTGACAACTTGGAAGCCAGCCAAGCAGTGATGAAGGCGTGGTATGACCACAATGCTCACCCGGTGGAGTTGGAGCCTGGCCAGAAGGTGTGGGTGATCGAACCAGGAGAGCTTAGTGCCCTCCAGGATCGCTGGTCAGGACCCTTTGAGGTGTTGGAGAAGAAGGGTAAGGCTACCTACTTGGTGGACCTGAAGACCCCTCGTCAGCCCCTACGGGTGCTGCACGCCAACCGCCTCAAACCCCACCACGAGAGGCCCGAAGTCATCTTGATGATGGTGACTGACGGAGCAGAGGACGCGGAAAGCGAGCCTCTCCCCGATTTGTTTGCGTCTCAAGAAAAGGATGGGTCGGTGGAGGGAGTGATTCTCTCCCCATCTCTAACTCCTGAACAGCAGGAGGACTGCCGCCAGGTCCTGGGGCAGTACTCTTCGTTGTTCTCCCTTGTCCCGGGTAGGACTCACCTGTGCGTCCATGACGTGGACACAGGAGACAGCCCACCTGTGAAGTCCAAGATCTACCGGATGTCAGACAAGGTGAAAGCCAGCATTAACGGTGAAGTCACTAAGATGCTGGAGCTAGGAGTGATCGAACCTTCTAGCAGCCCCTGGTCCAGTCCGGTGGTACTAGTACCAAAAGCTGCACCACCGGGTGCCCAACCGGAACTGAGGTTCTGTGTGGACTACCGGGGACTGAATTCAGTAACCAAAACTGATGCTCATCCGATCCCTAGGGCGGATGAATTAATTGACCGGCTGGGAGCTGCCCAATATCTAAGTACCTTTGACCTTACCTCTGGGTACTGGCAGATCTCTTTGACTGATGGAGCAAGGGAAAGGTCAGCCTTCTCCACGCCCCATGGCCACTACCAGTTCTGTGTGATGCCCTTTGGGCTCAAGAACGCACCTGCCACGTTTCAGCGCCTGGTAAACCAGATCCTCACCGGAATGGAGAGTTTCTCTGCTGCTTATCTGGATGACATAGCCGTCTTCAGTAACAGCTGGGAGGATCACTTGCGTCACCTGCAAGCTGTTCTCCAGGCCCTGAGACAAGCTGGATTAACGATCAAGGCCAGCAAGTGCCAGATCGGGCAGGGGTCGGTAGTGTACCTTGGACACTTGGTGGGTAGGGGAGCGGTGCAACCCCTCCAGGCGAAGATCGAGGCCATCATGGCCTGGGAACCCCCCAAGACACAGACTGAGGTCCGAGCTTTTCTGGGCCTCACGGGATACTACCGCCGCTTCGTGAAGGGGTACGGTACCATCGTAGCCCCCCCCTCACGGAGCTCCCGTCCAAGAAACAACCTCGACAGGTAGTCTGGACGGAGGCTTGTCAGCAGGCCTTTGTGAAGCTGAAGCAAGCCATGTGCGAGGCCCCGGTCTTAAGGGCCCCAGACTTTTCCAAGGAGTTCATTGTCCAGACAGATGCATCAGAACATGGCATTGGGGCAGTGTTATCGCAACTCAATGAAGAGGGTCTGGATCAACCCGTGGTCTTCCTATCCCGGAGACTACTTCCCAGGGAACAGAAGTGGAGTGCAATAGAGCGTGAAGCCTTTGCAGTGGTATGGGCTCTGAAGAAGTTGCGGCCATACCTGTTTGGCTCGCACTTCCTGGTTCAGACCGACCACAGACCCCTTCGTTGGCTGATGCAGATGAAGGGGGAGAATCCCAAGTTGTTGAGGTGGTCTATCTCCCTACAGGGAATGGACTTTCAGGTGGAACATCGGCCTGGAGTGGACCACGCCAATGCAGACGGGTCTCTCAAGGTATTTCCGCCTTAGTGATGAGAACTCCCAAGGGGTTGGGTAGCTCTCCCCACTTTCAGCTGGGGGGGGACGCGTGTTAGACCTGTCAGCCCTTCGGGTAGTCCCTCCTCATCATTATTTATTTTGTCCCACTTTTGCCTCAAACCCTGTTAGAATTTTTCCTTTTTGGGAACCACCAGACTTTTTAGTATTGATGCAGATTCAGGGAGCCATTTTATCTACCCCTGGAACTTCTGTCTGAGGGCCTGGAGCACAAAATGGTGGCCACCTGTGACATCATCAGAACCCACTGGAACCTACCAGCACCTTCCAGAACATTCCAGAACCCTGTGACAGTTGGAGGCGGTTTGGAATGTTGAGAAGCTAAAGCCAGAGTTGACAGTTGGAGCTGGCAGTTGGCACCTGACTGGTGAGGGGAGAGCAGCAGAAACCTGAAGGAGGAAGGAGTGAGGCAGCAGGGGTGGAAACTTGTGCCTGGAGTGGGGTCCATAAACCCACCCTTGATACTAGTCCCTACTGACTGAGCCCAGCCTGGAGCCCTGTGTGGGAAGAAGCAAGAAAAACCATCTTAAGGACCTGGACAGCAGGAACAGGCCTTAGAAGCAAAGAACAGCAAAGTCCTGACCTGATTATTAGTTTTCCTGGAGACAGACGTCGAGAAGCCTAGAGACCCGGAGCCCGAGGTGGAGAAGCGGCGCTGACTGGAAAAGCAGACGTCGTACCCGGAGCCGCCAGAGGTCGAGAGAGGGCGCCGACGGAGGTCGTAGAGAGTACCAGAGGTCGAGGAGGAAGTCACCCGAGGTCGAGTGAGCGGCGTCGACGGGGGAGTGAAGTCCGCCCTCCGGAGTCGCCGGAGACCGAGGTGAAGCGTGCCGGAGGTCGGGAGTGGAGATCGCACTCCGGAGTCGCCGGAACTTGAGGAGAGGAGCACCGGAGGTCGGGAGTGGAGGTCGCACTTCGGAGTCGCCGGAACCTGAGGAGAGGAGCACCGGAGGTCGGGAGTGGGGATCGCACTCCGGAGCCGCCGGAAGACGACATCGAGCCAAGGCCGGCCGGCGTCATCGAACCTGAGATCGCCATCGGACCGGAGCCGCCCGAAGTCGACATCGAGCCAAGACTACCCGACCTCATCGAACCGGAGGTCGAGATCGAGCCGAGGCCGCCGACATCGAACCGGAACCGCCTACCGGCGTCGTCAAGAACTGACATTGCGCCGAGGCCGCCGACACCGAACCGGAACCGCCTCACGGCGTCGACACGACTCCAGCGGCGTCGGAGCTTCAGAAAAAGGGCAGTAAGTGGAATAGAGGGCGCCTAAGGCCCTGTGGAATCCTGAGAGACTACCCTAGGGGCTAGAGAGGTGCTGGAACCAGCTTGATTGTGCCAGGGGTGAGCTGAGACTAATTCAGAGGGGTTGTGTAGAGTGAGAGAGCCAGGTCTCTAGAATTCCCCCCCTTTATCTACCTCAGTTTGGGCCTCAGCCTTGTCC